>NC_090932.1:1018999050-1020199764 GCF_040938575.1 Ambystoma mexicanum
ATGGTCTTTGTATTTCGCAGATTAGGATTTTGTTGTGACATTTAAACCCAGAAGACTAAATGGGAAGGCAGACGAATAATACCGTCAATTTCCTGGTTGTGAACAAGTAAAGGAAATTGATCAGCAGCCTGATTTCTCCAGGACATTTTATTTTGGCTGGAACTTTTGATGATGGAAGTCTTTCCAAGGAGATTCAAAGTTGTATGATTCAAGAACAGATGGAAAGTTGGATGCGACAGGATCCGGTTAGGAGCATTAAGGAAGGATTACCCTATCTGGATACCAAACTAGTCCTACCCTCAGAGAAACTTTGTGAAAGGGTGTTGAGGAATGTTAGGAGTCTGTCTTGTCAGGACATCCTGGTTTTAGAAAGACTCTACAATTGGTCAGGAGGGACTTCTGGTGGGATACTATGAGGGTGAATACTTTTAATTTTGCTAAAACGTGTGAGGTCTGTGCGCGAGCAAAGTCTCAAGTTGGTAGGCCGATATGTTTTTTAGAGCCTCTCCCCATTCCACCCCATCCCTGGCATATGATTTCCATGAACTTCATTGTAGATCTCCCGTGGATCTCAACCCTGGTCATAGTGGCAAAGGAAGGAAATAAAATAAGATTATGTATCAACATGAGGGTGGCAGAAAGAGAGGCCCAGGACCTAAAATAGAAGATATGATTGTCCAACTGAATCGTGCCACCAAGCTCTCTCAACAGGACCTCAACCAGGGGTATCATCAGCTAGAATTACACCCCGCTTCGAGGGTGATAACGACTTTCTCCACAGACAAGGGGCTATTTCATTACAAACTACTCAATTTTGGGATCTAAACAGCCAGAGAAATCTTTCAAGAGGCCATCAGGCAGCTACTGCTCCCTGTGAGGTTGCAGTTTGATTACTCAGATTACATCTTGATATATGGGACATCCCAGGAAGTGCACGATCACGCCCTCATGGCTGTCTGACATCCTGAGTAGAGCTGGGCTCATGTTTAACTATGAGAAGTGCAACATCAACAAGGACAAACTATCATTCTACAGCCACATATTCTCCAGCCAGGGAATGCAACCCGACCCGGAGAAGGTACTGACCATCAGCGAACTCCCAGCACCAACACAAGTGGCTGACATAAGGTCATTCTTAGGGATGGCAGGATACTGTGCCAAGAACCTCCCGAAATACGCCATTGCCACTGAACCATTGTGGCGACTATTGCGAAAGGAAGAGCCATTTCACTGGTCGCAAGAATTCCAGAGCGCTTGACACCATAAAGATGGAGCTGGCAAGCGCGACCGACCTGGGCTATTTCAGCCTGGCTTGGCACACAGAGAACGTGGTTGATGCTAGCCCCACGGAACTGGGGGCCATCCTCGCCCAATGTGAGAAACCAGAGGTGCTGGCTAGTTTTGTTGAGGCCTACACCAGCCATGCACTGTCCCAGACAGTGTGTGTACTTGCAGGCAGAGAAAGAAAGTTTGGCAGCAGTGTGGGAATGGGAGTGAGGATATTACAAAAAGGTTTGAAATGTGTGCCCACATTTGGGACAAACCTTTTCGACACAAACTTCACAAACACATAATGAAACTCAAACTGAAGGTGCGTTTCTATGAGGCACCCCCACAAGTGGATAACATCATGGAAGAAATTGAGTATATAGAGTTCAAACCAAAAAGTACATTTACAGCACCCATCAATGTACCATCTATAGACATTTTCTAAAATAATTGTACTATCAGACCTTAAAAAATGACATTACGGCAAACCGAAGAACCACCACTTCAGCAGAGGGGAACTACCATTGATCAAAAGGTTATATACAGATGAAACAATCACAATTAAACCAGCAGACAAAGGGGAAGCTTTGGTGATGCAGAACACTAAAGAAAAGGCATTATGTTCCTGCCAACTGAATGACAAAATGATTTACGCTAAAATGGACCATGATCCCACTCTAGGAATTGCGATTGATCTAGAGAAAATTCTGGATAGAGCAAAGAAATGGAATGGATTTCAAAGAAGACCAAAGGTTTTTTATCCACACCCCATCCTCAAATTGCACATTTCTATCTACTATCTAAGATACATAGGAATATGATAAACCCACCTGGTGTTCCAATTGTTGCAGCCATAGGAGGGATAACATAACGCATAACAGGCGTATTTGTAAAGCGCACGTCCACACCCAAAGGGGCCTCTTGGCGCTAATAACAGATGTTTATTGTTACCAAACTTAATGGTAATCATTTTATCGACCTTGGAAGGATGAAGGGCTGAGTGGACCTGCCAGGATTCGAACCTGTGGCCATGAACTCCAACATTGGACCCTGTAGTGGATGCATTAGTCCACTGAGCCACAGACCCAGGATACTTCAACCACTTGGTTCTTACATTGATTACTTTTTTTAACCAACCGATGATCCAAAAAACCACCACTTATGTTGAAGACAGCACCCATTTTTTTCAAATAATTAATCAAATAGAGCTTTCAGAAGAAGATATTTCTTTCACAATTGACGTCAACAGCTTGTACACCAGTATCGCTCCTAATTTGGGACAAGAGGCAGTAGAGTGGCTGCTTTTGCAAGAAGAAGAAGAAATAGGGGCAACCAAAGAATATCATGATACTTCTAGAATTTATCGCACAGAGCTACTTCAAACACGGCACTGAATTTTACATACAGCCATGGGAGCAACAGTGGCACCGGCATACGCCAATTGCTTTATGTATACATTTGAAATGACACACATTAGGAAACTATGAATGGTCAGTATACATCAAAAGATGGATAAGATATATTGATGATATTTTGGGAGTGTGGCATGGTAACCAGACATCACTTGATCAGTTCCTGATATACATCAATTCAATAGATGCAAGGATGGTGGGGAGTCATAATGTCGAAAAATAAATGTCGACAGACAAAAATGTCGACAAAATAATGTTGAAAAAAAAAATGTCGACTTTCGTTTTTTTTAATTATATATTTATTTTAGGGGTTCGGGAGTAAAAAAAAAGGGAAAAATAAAAAATAAAAAAGGGGGGGCTGTGGGGGGAACCCCCCCATTTCGAAAAAAAAAATGCATTGAAAAAAAAAGTCGACATTTTTTTTTTCGACATTTTTTTTTCGACTTTTTGACTGTCGACATTTTTGTTGTCGACATTATGACTATAAACCGCAAGGATACAATTCACCACAGAGAATGACAACCCTGATGTACATTATCTGGACTTACAAATCAAAGTATGTCAGAACAGGATCTCAACGACATTCACCAAACCAACAGATGGGAACAACGTACTTCATCGATTGAGCTTTCATCTACAAAACACACTTAAAAATATACCCTTCGGCCAGATGATACAAATTAAACGGATTGTGAGTGACCCAGCTGCATGCGAAGAGATTAAGCAACAGAGGTTACCCTGGGAAGATTTAGTCACAGCCAAATCCAAATTGTCAAAACACACAAGAAAGTGTACTACAAGGTAAAAATGCACGTAAGGAATCAGCACCAATGGTGTTTGTATGTAAATTGTCCGTACAAAGCCAACAGATTAGATGAATTTCAAAACATTGGAAAATTCTAACAAGCAACACCAGAACGAAAGATTTATTTCCTAACCCTCCAGTCTTCGCATACCAGCAGAGTAATAACTTGAGTAATGTATTGGTTAATACCAGTGGAAAGAGTAAAGACAGAAGAGGAAAACAAGGAACTTTTCCATGACTCAATTTTGGAAACTGTAATAATGTGATCAAAGGTGAATTCGTATTCTAGCCAACAACGGGAGAGAAGATACAATTAAGATGTCATGTTACCCATCTCACAGAAAAAGCTATATATTGCATCAGGTGCCCTTGCAGTAACTATTACGTAGTGGAAATGGGAAGGAAAATTCAAGTTAGAATGAATGAGCACATATGTTGCATTAGGAACAATATGACCTCTGCAGTAGCAAGACACTTTTTATTTTAGAAAAAGGACATAGTATCACTCAATTGAAGTTCCAGGTATTAGAGGTAATTAATGCACGAGACCTCCAACAAGATGTGAAAAAGAATGAGCCCAATGTGAGGCCTACTGGATAGACAGACTCGACTCACTCTCCCCCAACGGAATGAGTGAAGAATGGGACCCGAATTGCTTTTTATGAGCATTGTGAACAATGGATCATAGACATGCATACCCAAAACACAAGGATTTGATACGAACTGTCTTGTTAGACACAGTTGTTACAGTTATTCTATGACACTACATTTATTGCACAATAGGATGCTATCCACAGTTATCTGTAAGGTCTAAATGTTCTACCAGTAATGTTGACACCTTTTAGCCTACGTATGAATCAAACAATTATCCACCTTAAGGTCATGCACACACACAGCTAGACAACACCTGAAAAGACTCACAGATATTCAGCCAGATAACACCTGAAGTGACATACTTTGTACCAGTATAGTGCACTGCTGAGTGGTCTGCAGTCTTTAGCAGTCACTCTTTTCTATTGCTGCTGAGCTGAAGTCTGTCTACTGTTTCCATCATTGGAGTGGACGGACTTCCTAAAGCCTACTAATACTGTTTTCCACCACAGAGCGGCCGCTTAGTGGACTGCTGAGTGGTTTGCAGTCTTTGGCAGTCATTCTTTTCTATTGCTGATGACCTGAAGTCGATCTACTGTTTCCATCATTGGAGTGGGCGGACTTCCTAAAGCCTACTAATACTGTTTTCCACTGCGTAGTGGAATGGTGAGTGGTCTGCAGTCCTTGGCAGTCCCATATGGAGGACGAAACGCGGCTGCTGAGGAGCGGTCGCCCACGCTGTGCTGAAAGTGATGCGCACCCACCACCTCCAGGGGAAGTCTGCGCTGGCTGAAGCGAGTATGCCGAACCCAGGTAAGAGTCGGGGCTCAAAAGACATGAGCGGAGAAAAGAACTCTTCCACTAATCAGCTGCCAGAGGTAAATCTATTGATAGTGCACTACTGGCTCAAAAGAGCTACTTGATCCCACCGAGCATACTATCACTGGGGAAGGGTCGTTACTCATCCCTGCATCTCTTGTAACAGATACACCTTCGAATCATATCACTCACCACGTGTTGACCTTGATAGAGTGATTCAGAAGTGAAGACATGATCCGAGCATACACACTCTACATCCAAGGATAATTTTGTGTGTCACACACCACTCCACATTAGCAGAAACCTCTGGGTAAAAAAAAATGTTCATACAT
Source organism: Ambystoma mexicanum (assembly GCF_040938575.1). Classification (NCBI taxonomy): domain Eukaryota; kingdom Metazoa; phylum Chordata; class Amphibia; order Caudata; family Ambystomatidae; genus Ambystoma; species Ambystoma mexicanum. Next base: position 1,019,004,279 of record NC_090932.1, read on the forward strand.
TTTCATTCTCATAGCTAACACAGTTAGGATACTCAATTGTATCATAAGACTGATATAGTAATCATATCATATGTGTGATCACAGTTTGCTGACACCTTGTAATGACTCCAATAGCAAATACGCATTATACTCCATTCTAAGATGGCCGACCCACCTTACGAGATGGCATCTTCCGCAGTACTCCATCTTTTAAATCACACACGGACGTTTCCATGACCACCGGTCAGTTTACTTTAACAGTGTCAGCTCTGACGTTACACCACACAGTTTCGAGTGGAGCGGTTGCAGTGGTACAGTAGATCAGGACACGCTAGACTTGAGAGCAGTAAGCATTGTTCAGTAATATCTTAGGTTAAACCATACTGATTCAGATTGACTATACTGTATCACAAATTTACCTGAAACTACCTTGCTTCATCATCAGAGAATCTTGGCAGTACCGAGTCCCTGCAGGTCAGTTAGACTTGCTCACACAGTGCAAGCATGCAGCACGTTGTGTGCACATTACTAAGCATGAGAGTAAATTTTGATCCCTTGAGGCTTTGTGGAATCACCAACACATGGGTGTTCACTAGAGATAGTCTTATTTTATGTCCAAGTGCACTTCTAAGGCTAACTGAGACGAGTCCATAAGTAACAGGCATGAATCCAGGCTGTGATATAGATGACACACGATCATTTAAAATGAAGGTATTTGGGACAACCGTAGCTGAGAGTGAGACACCAGCACATGATCAAGCTGTGTTCCGAGGACGGGTGACTTTATGGTGTCAGTTCTAGAAGGATGATTGAGAGAATAGAACAATGATGTTTTGATCTAATTTAGGTTTTCTATGTTTTCCAATTTCTCTATATGTTGTTATTGTTATGTACATCTTCTGGCCCAAAATCTTCTTTTGTAAAATGTTGACGGATATTATGATTATTTTATGACATGCATCATATGGTTTTGATGCAACAAAATGTGATGACTTGGTTCTGGGAATGGATAATATTATGATGTCGATTTACATGATGTAATTGACTGACATGGATCAGATGAAGATCATAGACCCTGATGAAGGACTTTTTCAGTCCAAAATGCATTGGCATGATTAGCATCTGCACAAAATTTTGAAAATTAAAAACTCTTTAAAGCACAAAATGTTAATTTTTTTCACCAAAAGGATGTTGAACAATTCTTTAATTATAAGAATGCCTTAACTAAATACAACAAACACATAGTGGATAGTAGGGTGTGTAACCCACACGGAAGGCTACATTGCCTAGGTGTCTCTATTTTTCACAATTGACGCGCCCCGCACAGAGGCACGAAATAGTGGGTCTGCACCTCACTAACAAATTAAAAATACAAAATTATTCAGAACAAAGAATTATATATACAGGTTTTTGGACGTGGGATTGGCGGAGGCACCCCGCTAAGGACCATGGTTGGTGCCAGGCAGTCATAAGACCTGAGCAGGGGATGGGAGGCCGCCCTCATAAGAGGACTCCAAATTATGCGACCATATGTTTTTTCAATAAAATGTTATATATGTTTCCAACTTTCAGAATGTCTCTGACCTTATCATTGGGGTAAGCAAGCGGGAAATGTGATGCATGTTACTGATATGATGTAAGGGGCCAAAGAGTAGGGGTTAGCCCCGCTAAGCAGATGTGCCAGCCCACACTTGGGGCGCTAGAGGCGCAGCTCAAATAGCGGCCTGCCCCTCTAGCCGCCCCTCCGTGGACTCGCATCCTCTAGGGAGGACGCAGACAGGGTGCCCTCGGGGGTCCTGCTGGAAACAGCCAGCACCTCAGGGGCTTCAATAGCCAGGGCGCAGAGAGCAAGACCTCTCATCCAGCCCTGGCAGCAGTGACAACCACCCTCCCACCCAAGTTGTAAGGAATACTGCAACAAGAAACAGATTGTATTTAGAAAGCCCCGCCTAAAGCATATCTGTGGTGTAGTTGCACTAAGAAAGTCTGCCTACTAACATATCTGAGGTGTAATTGCACTTAGAAAGTCTGCCTAATAGCATACCTGTAATCCTTAATACATAACTGTCTGCTAGTAGAATTAAGAAAGTCCACCCAATAGCATATCAGTGGTTTAAATGTCTAATTGCATTTAGAAAGTCTGCCGAAAAGCACATCAATGGTTCAGTTGCATTTAGAAAGTCTGCTAATAGCATATCTCTGGTTTAACTGCACTCAGAAAATCTGCCTAATACCACATCCATGGTTAAGTTGCATTTAGAAAGTCGGCCTATTAGCATATCTGTGGTCTAGTTGCTCTCTGAAACTCTAAATAGAAATTTACAAACTGGACAATCTCACCCTGTTGTATAGTTGAATTTAGAAATGTGAATAATATCACCCTATGTTATGGGTGATTTTTAAAACTGTGATTGATCTCACCCTGTGGTATTGTCGAACTTAGAAAGTGTGATTAATATCACCCTGCGGGATAATTGAACTTAGAAAGTGCGAATAATCACTGTGGTACAGCGGTAGTACAGTTAATCAGAGAGTGTATACAATTAACATCCAGTGATATAGCTAAAGTGGGATGGTGTGAATGAAATCATCCAACCCCGTCTATATCACTGTTCAAACCATGAGTACACCCGATCCACCAAGGTCTGCTGAAAATGACACCAGTGTGCCCCCCCACTCCCACCAGCCCTACCTCCCATCCCCCCTTCCCCAATCATCCCACCCTCTTCCACATCCTCTACCCATCCCATTTCCAAACACCAAGCCAGAGGTGCATGATGGCGAGCAAACCACCCTAAGACCACTGCTCCTCCCATCCACTCCACCCATAAGTCGACTGTGATCATAGTCGCTCCCCTCACTAGCCTCCAAGGCACACCTAGCCCATCAACCATTCATCCCCCGCTTCCCTCATCAACTCCCACCCTCATCCCCTTCCGACCACATGCCTTCCCCTCCCTAAAAACCGCATGCCTCGCCCTAGCAAGAACAGTAGCCACGTTCCTTTCCCCCTCCGACTCCCCCTACCCTCTCTCACACACCAATCGCAGCAAAGACACTGAAGAGAAAACGTACCTGGTCTCCCTTAATCTCTCAGTACTCATCGCCTCTCCTGTCTCGACCCACCACCTCATCCTCCCTTTCACGATCACCACCACCCTCCCCCACCTCACCCTGCCTGAAACCCCTCTCCCTCGAATTCTCACCATCTACAACTGAAACTCCTAACCCCCTACATCCCACCTTCAACCCCCTGTGCCAAACCCATTCAACCCAGCACACCTGTCCATCCCCTCCCCCCCAAACCCACCAACTCTTCTGCTCGCCTACTCTTCCCTTGGACCATCAATCTCTCCCTCTTCCTCTCCCCCTCTTCAATGAAGCCTTCCCCCCCCCCTGACTACTCCCTCATCCCACTGAACCATCCCCCTAGAGGAGGAGGAATAGCAATCGCCTTCAAGTCACACTTCCACGCCTCAATCATCGACAACCAACCATCCATCCATTCTTTTCTGTGAATCACTCCTCGTAAAACTATCCCTCCCCCCATCGTTCTCCCACAGCTTCCTAATCATCTACAGACCCCCTGGCTACGATAGACATTTCTCAAACAACCTCTGCGACTCTATTACCACCCTCCAACTAAACCATCCCAACCTCACCCTGCTAGGAGATTTCAACATATGGTTTGACATTCCCACCAACCCTATGACCCACTCTCTGGTTGACGGCATAGACACAATTAACCTCCAACCCCACATAAACAGCCCAACGCACTATAAAGGACACACACTTGATACCATCTTCAGCTCCCACAACCTGATACATCTAAACCCCCCCCCACCCCTATCATCTGGTCCGATCACTTCATTGTTTTTCGCCATTCGCTCACCCAACCTGCTCCCCTTACCCGAACCAGAACCTCCGAATCTACGCAAATGCTGGAAGAAACTAAAAATCCTTCCTGACCTAGCCGACACACTCCTTCAGTCTCCTCCCCCTACCTGCCTACTCAATGAACAACTAACCTCCGACGCCTTTGACTCATGGCTCAACACTACAATAGTGCGGCTCACACCCTCTTGCAAACCATCAGCTCGTTGTGGACTTTTTCCTAGGTGGTTCACACCTGAACTGAAGACCACTAAACAACTATATAAATCCCTAGAACGCAAATGGTGGAAAGACAAAAGACCCACAAGCAGATCCACCTTGGCCCAGCACCTTCACCAGTACAAGGCTGAAATCCAGAAAGCAAAAAAAAGCCCACTACAACTCCCGAATCCTAAACTGTAAAAACCTGAGCAAAGAACTTCACAAAATCATCGCCGAATTCACCAAACCAACTTGTACCACCACCCTTCCCACCCCCCTCACAATCGCTGTGCGGCTCACTTTCTCTCCACTTTTACACCACAGCTCTCGAAAGAACAAACGCTCTAACCAACAAACTAGCTCTCTTACACCCACCAGGCAATCCGCCCACCATACCGGCCATCCCACCGCCTGCGACCAATACACAACCAACGTTCGACTCCTTCAGTCCAATATCAACCAACCAATTTCTCAAACTTCTCTCTGCCCGCAAACCATCCGACTCTTTGCTGGACCTGTGCCCAGCCACAACCCTCAATTTTCGCATCTACCTGCTCAGGAGAACACGCAAGAACCATCATAACGACTCCCTTTCTTCTAGAATTTTTCCCGAAGCATTCAAAACGGTTCATGTTAAACCGCTTATTAAAAAAAAACCTTCCCTCGACCCTCTCGAGCCCAAAAACTACCACCCCACCTCAAACACCAGGTTCCTTGCAAAACTGACCGAACCGCCTACTCCCAACTAAATGCCTTTGTCGAAGCCAACAATCTCCTAGACCCCGCTCAATCAGGTATCAGAGCTTGACACGGAATCGAGACCACCCTAACCGCAATCTGGGCTGACCTTAAAAACACCACAGATTCAGCGGGATGCGCCGCAATAATCCTTCTTGACCCATCCACCACCTTCGACACAATTAACCACTCAATCCTCCTTGACAGACTCCACTCCATAGGAATCCGTGGAAACACACTCAAATGGATAGCATCCTTCCTCAATAACAGGAACCAAATAACCCTACTCCCTACCTATTCTTCGCACGCCCGACCAGTCAACACTGGAGTTCCACAAGTAGCATGCCTATCAGCCCTCCTGTTTAACCTCTATATGGCCACCCTCCCACGAATAATTCGCTCTCACAATATCCTGTGCAACAACTACGCCTATGACACCCAACTAATTCTAAAACTCCTGAACTCAAAGCACAACTGCCAACCCGACCTCGCTTCCTGCCTCCTCGACATAGATTACTGGATGACCACAAACCACCTCTTGCGAAACCCCTCCAAAACTGAAATCATGGTATGTGGCCACACCGAACTTCTTCCACACCCGCTACCCTGGCCATTTGCCATGGGCAACTCGCATGACACCCTCTAATTCAGTAAAAAACCTTGGATGCACCCTAGACTCAGACCTAACCCTCTTGCGCCAAGTCAACAATGTCTCAAAGTCCTGCCACTACCACCTTAAAACACTTAGCTGCATTTTTCCATACCTCTCCTTTCCAAACAGACTCTCCGCGGTCCAATCAATTATGTCAAGACTGGACTATGCTAACCCCCTCTACCTCGGAGTCCAGGCGTACCAACTGACTAAACTACAAAGAGCACAAAACGCCGGAGCCAAACTGCTACTAGCGCTTGGCCCAAGAGACCACATCTCCCCAGCCCTCAAAACTCTACACTGGCTTACGGTTGCCCAAAGGGTGACCTTCAAAACCCTATGCATCTCTCACCGAGCAATGCATAAAACCGGACCTCAATATCTTCAAGACAAACTAAAACCCTATCACCCTGCACGTACTCTAAGATCACATTCTGCCGGCCTCCTAGTCATACCAAAAACAAACTCAGTCCGGTTAGGTGGATCATCATTCTCTGCCCTGGCCCCCACTGTGGAACGCACTCCCACCCCACATCCGACTCACAAAGGACCTCATGTCCTCCTGCAAATTACTGAAAACATGGCTCTTCCCGTAAAAATCGACTCTTAACTCAAACTGGATAACAGCAATTCAATGACATTAGCCCAAACTGCTAGATCGTAAATAACAATCCAGCATCATGATCCGAGCGAGGAATCGAAAACTAATAACCGCTAATGTAAATTAAAACGGACAAACAGAATAGAACGAGTAATGTGGATGAAAGCAGTGAAGTGGATGAAAATAATAAATTGTATGAAAGCAGTAAAGTGGTTGAAATTAATGAAATGGATGAAATAAATGTTATGGACGAGAGGAACAAAGTGGATGAGAGGAATAAAGCGGATGAGAGGATGGAAAAGAGGAATACATGATACAGATGAGTGCATAAAGTGCACGGAATAGATAGAGTGCATGGAACGGATAGATAGCATTGAATGTAAGAGTGCATGGAATAAACAGAACGAATGGAATAGACAAATCAAGGTCATGAGATGGATGTAGCGCATGGGATGGATGGAGTACATAGGATGGATCGAGTGTGTGTAACGAATGACGTGGGCTGAACGGATAATGCGGGATGAATGGATGAAATGAGTGGAGCGGATGAAGTTGGTGGAGCGAATGAAGTCGGTGGAGCGGATGTAGGGCATGGAGCGGATGCAGGGCGTGGAGCGGATGCAGGGCATGGAGCGGATGCAGGGCATGGAGCGGATGCAGCTGATTGAACAGTGGAAGTAGGTGGAATGGAAGAAGTATGTAGACGGAACGGGTGAAGTATGTGGACGAAACGGGTGAAGTATGTGGACGAAACGGGTGAAATATGTGGACGGAACGGGTGAAGTATGTGGACGGAACGGGTGAAGTATGTGGACGGAACGGGTGAAGTATGTGGACGGAACGGGTGAAGTATGTGGACGGAACGGAAGTAGTATGTGGACGGAATGGAAGAAGTATGTGGACGGAACGGGTGAAGTATGTGGATGGAACGGGTGAAGTATGTGGATGGAACAGGTGAAGTATGTGGATGCAACAGGTGAAGTATGTAGATGCAACGGGTGAAGTGGGCTGATGCAACGGGTGAAGTGGGCTGATGCAACGGGTGAAGTGGGCTGATGCAAGGGGTGAAGCGGGCTGATGCAACGGGTGAAGTATGTGGATGGAACGGAAGATATATGTGGATGGAACGGAAGATGTATGTGGATGGAACGGAAGATGTATGTGGATGGAACGGGTGAAGTATGTGGATGGAACGGAAGATGTATGTGGATGGAACGGGTGAAGTGGGTGGAACGGGTGAATCAGATGATGCTTGTAGAACCGATAAGGTGGGCAGAACGGGTGAAGTGGGTGAATCAGATGATGCTTGTAGAACGGATAAGGTGGGTAGAACGGGTGAAGTGGGTGAAACCGATGACTATTGTAGGACGAATAAGGTGGGTTAAACGGGTGACGTGGATGAAACAGATGATGCATGTGGAACGGATAAGGTGGGGAGAATGGATGAAAAAGATGGACCGGATGATGTAGGGGTAACATGCATAAATCGGTCCAAGTGCATGGATCAGAAGGAATACATAGAACTGATTGAACAGATAGAGTGCATAGAACCGAGTGAGTACATGCAACGGATGGAATGCACAGCACAGAACAGATAGAGGGCACGGAATGGACACTGTACAGAAATGGTTAGAGTGCATGGAACGGTTGGAAGTGCATGGAACGGTTGGAGTACGCTCGATCACAAGCACCTAACGTAAACCACCATATCACATCTCCACGCTTACTCTCTTCTATACACCACCAATCAACTAGAACACAGCGATACTATGACCCATTCGGCATAGCTGTTCTCATACATCACCTGCCTCATACTCCCCATCATCCTAATTAAACACAGCTGGCTACCCACCCGCCAGCCTACGCGTTCTCCTCAGACCTAACGCAGCCAGAATCGGTCCGGATAACAACCTGCCAGAACGAACACATACTCCTCTCCCAACCACCACACCTACCGCTAGAAGCAGCTTATCATACGAATGCCACACCTGCTGCACACATATCCGGTGCTGACACGCACCTTATGACTCTCTCTCTCTCTCTCTACTGACTTGAACTACGGTTCCCAAGGACGTTCAACCTACCAGCGCCTTGAGATCATACCAATGGTACATAAGGCGCTATATAAATGCACAGTAACATACCATAACAAGAAAGATTAATAACGCGGTGCCCGCTCATTCTATGTCAAGACGGAGGCGAGCATTAAGCTTTCATCTTCTTTATATTTCCACTCTCCACTCTCCAGCAGTTTCCACAAATATACATTTTGTAAAACTTTCATTTCATTTTAAATTTTAACTTTTTTTTTGTTCAAATAAAACTTCAAATCCCATCATTCCTGTAGTCCCATAGTCTCTGGCCAGGTGACCTAGTCCTTCCTGTTCCTCTGTCCTACCTCTTCTTTTCCTGCACTCCACAAGTTAAGTACCAGTTTATCGCCAATAGAAGACACGGTGCTCCTAGCAGCGGCCCCCAGGGGCTTCATACACAAAACATTCTTTTTCCCCAACGTTGAAGGGAATCTCTGGCAAGATATATCCTGCAAACATACATACTGTATAGTGAAGGTGCAGGCTCAAGCAAAGTGAATTAGTGGACGTGCCACTACACCTAGTCAGGTATTTATTTAGGCACCTGCCAGCACACAAAGAATGTCGAACTTTGAGTGGAGCGAAGAGGAGCAGGAAGCAGTCTACCAAGAAGACTTAGCCTATAGCTTCAAAGAAGTGCTGGGAGATTCACTGACAGAGGCAGTGGCCCAAGGAGTGAGGCCTTTACAAGAAAGGCTAAATACCATAGAACTATTCCTCAGCCAGAAGGAAGAACGTACCAAGCAGGAAGAAAGCACGTCCACAAGGGCAACTTTTAAAGACCCTAAGGGGTGTAATAAGGCCCGGAAGAGCAAAGACTCTTCTGACCCCCCCGGGCCAACCGAACGGGGCGGATACAAGAGCCCCAGAGGCTACTGACGCGTTCCTCAGACTAAAGGAAGCGTTCATGAAAGATTCTCAGGTGCCGAGCCTCCAGAACCCCTACCCAGGGGATGACAATATGGGATGTACGGAGAAGGAATCCCCAGAAGGCTTCCCAAATGAGGAGCCGCCGATATCCCCCACATCCACCCAAGAGGATGCAGGTAATGAAGGGGACTAGGGGAGTCAGCCTCCGCCTAAGAAAAGGCAACGAAAACTCCACCACATAGAAGAAGATGAAACAGCAGATATGTTTCAACTGGAAGAAATCAGAAATCTGGGGTCCTCGGAATGGGTTCCCTCGCCGAGAGTGGCGAAATACATGACGCAGAGATTGAGGAAAGCTCTCGAAAAAGAGGTCAGACAAAGACTGATGGCTGAATGTCCAAGACCAGACCTGCCAGGCAAGGTCGCGGACGCCCCGGAGTTGGACCCTAAAATGTTGTTGTTTGTCTCTAAATCTAACAGAGACCCGAGAAACGGCATAGACCGCTCCTGGAGAAATGGTCAAGAAAAACTCCTCGACCTAGCCGGTCCTCTAGCTAAAATAATGGACCTGGCGGAGCGAGCCAAAGATACAGGCGAGGAGGTAGACCCTGGAGTTCTGGCGAATTGGGCCCAACGGGCCGTATGTATGTTAGGAAATGCAAATTGCGCGATTTCATCAGAGCGCAGGAGAGGCCTCCTTCTGAAAATTGACCGTAAATTAGGAGATCTATCGTCATATGAAGCCGGCGAGACAGCTCAGGGCCTGTTGTTCGGAGAGACATTTGGTAAAGAGATGGGGAGGTTCGTAGGGACCTACACCTCCCTCGGGAAAGCACAGGCTTCGATGAAGAAAATCTTTCCAGGGAGAGTTTTTGGCGGGACCGGTCGCTACAGAGGTCGCTCGACCGGTCGGTACCAAGCAGGTACAAGGCCTCAAAACAACAGAACCCAATACTGGGAGTCCAGGCAGCCAGATACCTTTTTCCCCCCCAAGAGGCCGCTTCCCTAGAGGAAGGCGAGGCAGAGGACAAAACTTCCCCACAGGTGAGAAAGCTTATATATCCGCCAGTAGGGGGGGAGGACCGCTATATTCTGGGAAAACTGGCACTCGCTTTCCAGCGACGCCTGGGTCCTACAAACAGTGAAAGGCATGTGTATAGAATTCACAGGGACTCCCGTTCAGGAGCAAGCGCCGCGCTCCGTAGTCACGACACACACCGAGAAAGAACTGCTAGACGCAGAACTGCAAAGCCTAGCAGAGAAACGGGTGATTGAACCATGCATATCACCACCAAGATTTGTGAGCAACATGTTCCTGGTTCACCGAAAAGACAAAGTGAGGCCAGTTATAAATCTAAGACACATGAACAGCTGGGTGGCCTACAACCACTTCAAAATGGAAGGAATCCACCAGCTCATAGACACGCTCAGACAGAACGACTGGCTGGCGAGGATAGACGTGAAAGATGCTTATTTTACGATTCCCGTACAGCGGGACTTCCGTCCGTTCCTAGCATTCGACTGGGACGGGCAATTATGGCAGTTCGCAACAATGCCATTCGGGCTCTCCTCAGCGCCATGGGCATTCACGAAAGTGATGAAGCCTGTAGCTGCAGCGATCAGAGGGAAAGGGATTCGGATGATTATATATCTAGACGACATCCTACTGATGGCCGACAGAGAGACCCTAGCCTATCAGGCTGACTGGGTAGTGAACCTCTTAACCTCGTTAGGTTTTCTAGTGAACCGAGAGAAGTCGGAGATGACTCCAGCGAGGAGGATAGAATTCCTGGGGTTTGTCATAAACACCAAGTCGGCGATATTGGAACTCCCAAACAAAAAGATCAGAGACATAAAGAGAGAAATAAGGGCATGTCTCAGCAAAACGAGCATATCACTCCGCACCATAGCGAGAGTAGTAGGCTTGCTAGCAGCATCAATACAAGCAATCTTCCCAGGGCCATTACACTACCGAGCCCTACAGAGACTGAAGATACGACATCTTCAACAGGGTCTACACTAGCACCAACTGGTACTCTTGGATCAAGAGTCCAGAACAGAGTTGGAATGGTGGTTAGCGAAAATGGAGGCCTGGAACGGGAGAGCCATTTTCGGTGACCGCCCAGACTTAATAGAATCGGATGCCAGCAGAGCTGGCTGGGGAGCCAGTTGTGGGGATCTCCAGACAGGGGGGAGATGGAGCGCAACGGAACTCCAATTACACATAAACTGCCTGGAGTTACTGGCCGGATCCTTTGCGATCAGGGCATTTACTAAAGGGAAAGTGAATTCCTGTATTCTGCTGAAAATTGACATTTCGGCAAGTCAAATACATCAACCATTTAGGAGGAACAAGAACCAAATTACTAGCGGAAATAGCCAAGGATTTCTGGCATTCCTGCCTAGAATCAGGGATCTCGGTAGTGGACGAATACTTGCCAGGTTCGTTGAATGTAGTGGCGTACTGGAACTCCAGACATCTCTCAGACTCCAGCGACTGGATGCTTGACCGGATGATATTTCAGAAACTGCAAAAGCTCTGGGGTCCAATACATACAGATCTGTTTGCGTCCAGGCTGAACGCTCAGAAAGAGAGGTTCTTCAGCTGGAGATTGGAGCCAGCGGCAGCTGGAGTGGATGCTTTCCTACAAGACTGGAGGGAGCAGACACTTTACGCTCCCCCCCCATTTATAATGATGAATCGAGGACTAGCAAAGGTACGCAGAGAGGCAGCGAACCTGCTAGTAGTGTCTCCGATCTGGAAATCACAAGTATGGTTCCCAGCACTCATGGAGCTAATAGTAGATTACCCGAGAGTTTTTCCCCCAAGGAGAAGGTCTCCTCACGGACCCAGTTGGGTCATCTCATCCTCTGAGAGTGAAAGGGACACTGCCATTGATGGCGTGCAGGATAGCAGGAGATGCTGGAATCTCCCGGGCAATTTGTCACAAGCTGCAAGCCTCATCGCCGAGTCATGGGCTCCATCAACTCGAAGGAGCTACGACGCAGCTTGGAACAAGTGGTTGACGTGGTGCAGAAGGAGAAATGTTCATCCCATTTCTGCCCCTCTAGTCGAGATCTTGAATTTCTTAGCAGAACTCCTCCAGGACTGCAAATCGTACAGAACAATAGGGGTATACAGATCTGCAATCTCGGCAGGTCACCTACCCGTGGAAGGAGTACCAGTGGGAGAAAACATAGCAGTGATACGGCTACTAAGAGGAATAAGATTCAGGAAGCCACCACAGCCGATATATGAATCTTTATGGGACGTATCAGCGGTACTAAAACTACTAGCGGATCGGCCTGATAACAAGTATTTGTCTCTAGGACAGCTGTCGGAAAAACTGGCCATGCTATTATGCATGGTGTCATGCAGGAGAGTAGCAGATGTGAGAGCTTTGGAGGCGAATAGAAAAACGTACGGACCGGAAGGCGTAACTTTTAACCTAGCCAGAAGGACTAAAACTGATTCTAGCACTATCACGTACCTGTACATGCAAGAGCACATGAAATGGTGTGTAGCATGATGTATAAAGGAATACGAAAGTAAAACGGCCGAACTAAGACCGGCAGGGACAACCCAATTGTTAATTGCGCGCAGAAAACCACACAGAGGAGTAGCAACAGCCACCATAGCGCGTTGGGTCAGAAACATCATGAGCTTAGCAGGCGTAGACATGACAAGATTTGGTGCACACTCAGAGGAGCAATGTCCTCGAAAGCTCTAGGACAAGGTGCAACCTTACAAGACATTATGAAAGCCGCAGACTGGGCTAGTGATACGATATTCAGAACGTTTTACTACCGACCTATTAATGCAATGGCAGAAGTAGTAGTAAGAAGCTTTGAACAAGCTTAATGCTCACCTCCGTCTTCACATAGAATGAAGATTACCCCTGCTAATAGCGCAGGGAGCTCTTGATTCTATTAAAGACAAGGAGGCGAGCATTAAATTCCCGTCCCAAATACACAAATGGATGCAATGATGAAATAAATGATGTCATGCATTGTTGATAATTAACATGACTATTTCTTCCAGAATAGGGTGTGTATTTCCGCCCTAACATACACTATTTTGTTTCTTCTTGGATTTAGGGGATGAGCTAAAGAACAGCTGAAAGCCCTAATCAGAGCAGTTCAAGCAGTCAAAGAATAGGAAGAACAGAGGAACAGGAAGGACTATGGCACATGGCCAGAGACTATGGGACTACAGGAATGATGGGATTTGAAGTTTTATCTGAAAAAAAAAAAATTCAAATTTAAAATGAAAGTTTTACAAAATTTATATTTGTTGAAACTGCTGGAGAGTGGAAAAATGAAGATGAAAGCTTAATGCTCGCCTCCTTGTCTTTAATAGAATCAAGAGCTCCCTGCACTATTAGCAGGGGTAATCTTCATTACGCTTACCATGGGAGTATTTCCACCACTTTGAGCTTCACACTTGTGACTGACCACCAAGCCCTCCTGTCATTGTTTGGCACTCCAAGGACAAAGATGCCACCCAGGATAGAGAGGTGGGGCATCCGCCTCCAAGAATAAGACTACTGTCCACAGACTGGGGGTGGGGAGTTGACAACAGCCCAGCCAACTATATCTCATGGCACCCGAGTTTGAGGCAACAGTCACCAAGAGAAGGGGATGCAGAGTACCTCTGCTATGTCACTGAGCAGGCCATGCCCCCGGCTTTGACAATGGAAGAATTGGCACCGGCATCACAAGAAGACCCTGTCCCTTGCCATGTCCATGGAACTGACCAGGACCAACAAGTGGAAGGACTATAAGCGGAAACTACTACGCCACAGGGGTGCTGACTCAACAGAGATGGAACAGATGGCAAAGGCTTGCATGGAGCTATCTGTGTCCGAATAGGGGATACTGCAGAGATTTTGTTTGGTCATACCATCCTCCCTTTGAAGGAGCTTGGTGCTACTGGCGCAGGAGGTACACAGGGGGATGGGGGCGACCAAGAATATGCTCAGGCAGACTGTATGGTTCCCATTCATGGATAACATGGTGGAGGAGGTGGTCAGGAAGTGTTTCCTGTGCCAGTGTACGGCCAAGAGTGATCTGCCACTCCCACTCCAAATGACAGATTTCTTAGAGGATATGGTACAGGGTCGCAATTTACTTCTATGGGCCGCTGGAGACCAGAGACCATCTACTAGTTATCATGGATGAGTTCTCAAGGTTTCCGTTTGTAAAGAGGACCGCCTCCACAGTATTCACCCAAGTTGTTGGTGTAATTGATGAGGTCTTCAGTGAATGTGAAAAAAGACAATGGGCCGCCAGTCAACAGGCATGAGTTCCATAAATGTGCAAAACACCAAGGGTTTCTACACCAGAAGATAAGCCCTTTGTGGCCTCAGGCCAACGGCATGGCAGAGCGATTCATGTCGTCCATAAAGGGGACAATACAGAAGGCCTTGATTGAGAGGATGCCAGTGCAACAGGCCCTGTGCCCAATGCTGCGACATTACAGGAACATGCCCCAATGGGAGTGTCACCTGGCAACCTGATAGCTTACAATTCAAAGACAAGGCTACCCCAGGCAGACAGAGTAAATCGGAAACAAGCAGGAGAGGTGGAGGTCATGGAAGCAGATCTACGAGAGAGAAACGCCAGAGGGAAGGAACTGCCCAAAGAACTAACCCATTGGAAGAGAGGCGCGAAGATGAAGGTTTTTGGTGAAGGAGATGAAGCCCTGGTATAACAGAGGATAACGATAAATACTGACTCATGGTACGAGAGCACACCCTTTCGAGTTACAGAAGTGAAAGGGATGATGATCACAGCCAACAACAGAAAGAAGGAAGGGACCAGGAACGTGTCTTTTTCAAACACCTTGTATCCGGTGGGGAGAGAGCATCGAACCAAGAAAATACCAGGATGCAGGACACACAAGAGATGACAGGCGGCAAAGAAGGAGCTGTGCAGCTGGAGGGGCTAGCCCCCCAAGAAACTGGAATGGAGAGAGAGACGACCGGCCGAGACGAGCCATGAAGAGGCCCAGCAGACTCATTGAAGAAATGTGAGACGGACGTAAGGAGATGTGTGGGGGAGGTGTTGTGAGGAGAACCTGTTATTAAAAGTGCCCTTTAAAGATGCACACTGCCCTGTAGGAAGGAGCAGCAGCTAGGGACAGAGGAAGTTAGTAATAAAGTGAAAGTGAGACATGCAACATGTTGTCGTTCCTTCTGCAATTCCAATTGGGGGTAACAGGATGCATGTCAGTAAAGGTGTAAGTGGGGATCTGTTCTGAGGCAGTCACAAAACTTTGTGTCATCCCAGTCATTTGTACATAAGGCGGGCGATACCTTAAGTTAGAACCAAACTGCGAAATGGAGGGAGAGGATTGGGGAAAGGGGGGTGGGACAGAGAGTCCAGTTTTAGTCAGGAGACCCATGCAACCCACTGACCTCTTGAAGATTGACAGTTGCATGACAGACTTCAGTGACCAGTGCAGACTTGGGGGCACACGCTACACATCTTTATCCTCCTCCTGTTTGACAAAGAGATCACGTAACTGCTTAATTTTTGTTGTCTAACTTTGCTTAATGAGTTGAGAGTCAAGTCTATAACAGCATCTGATGGTGCTCAGACTGGTGCCGTGGTGCAATGAGGATAGCAGCTAACAGCACGGCAAAGGCGGCGCCGGCTGTTCTTAAGGTAGAGAGTCCGTAGTTTTGGGTGCGGGAGAGCAGAATTTCTGGTTCCACAGTGCTGTCCTTGAGGAATACAGCATGGACAGCAGCCTTAACAGTGACAGAGGCCTGGCTGCAGACCTTCGGCCTGGCCATCCTTTATGCCTCCCACTCCTTCAGGGGTTGGGGCAGAGGTGGTGAAGTCAGGAGTTGGACTCATCTCCAATTGCGGCACATCACACTCTGAACAAAGCCTCCTATGGTGCAGTTTGCAGGAAGAGTGGAGTATGGGAGGAGAAGACTACCTTCTTGTGTGGTGTGTCTTTTGCTCTTTCTTTTACTTCTCCCAAGAACGCGCCTGCTGGTCTTGAGCTCACCCAAGAAAGAAGTACTGTAGACTTGTCGGGATAGGTTTCCAAGAGGCTTGAAAAGCCTTGCCATCACCTCACTAAGACAAAAGCAGCAGAGTGCAGCTAAGTCCCGGACAAGGAGTGGTGGCATTAATGACCGGCTATGAAGCCGGATTTGGGTAGAGATAGGAATAAAAAAAAGAAAATGTCTCCAGTACCTGACAAAAACTTCCTCAGCATAACACATGAAAAGGAAAATGGAGGAAAAATGGCAATAGCAGCTTTGGGGGGCTGGGGATCTAGGAGTAAAACATTCATGCATCAGCGCCAAGAGCCTGTGACAGTCGACTCCTTGGCCTTCCTTGTACTTCATCCCTGTAGAAAAAGTCCTCAACTTTGCTACCTGCACTCTACAACCTACTAATATGGAGGGGGGATAGGTTTCCAGAGCAGACAGTGTGTCAGAGATGTGAAACCTGTGTGAAGAAACCATCCATCTAAAGAAAAAAAAAATCAAACAAAACTGCTGCAGCAGTGCACAGTCTCCTCAAAACACAAAGGGCCTACAGCCAGCCATGAGGCGTAAAGTCATCAGCTTGGTGAAACATTATGCGGCACCATAAGTTAGTAGAAAACATAGCGGAAGCATCGAGTCACAGTTTAGGACTTTCATCCTAATAGAACTCTTCTGAACTTCAGAATCACTAATGCAGGAATGCTGTCTAGGTGCTGTGCAAGGGAGCAGATATGCTCAACAATAAAAAATAATTGCCAATTGTTCGGGTGAATTTGCACAGTTCACACCACTGTTAAGCCAGAATTCATAGTTTGGAAATTCTAGGGCCACTTTTGAGGGCCCCTCAACTATGTCCTCCTTTCCAATGTCTTTTGCTGTACTTTGGTATCCTTTTGGTGTCGAGGGCCTTCTCTTGAAGTCCCCTGCTATGACACCCCTTTATACCTTATGTAAGGTATATGATATTCAGTCACCCCTAGGGTGCACAGTCCCAGAGTTGCCTCTCAGGCACCCAATGTCTGCCGTAGTGCGATTGTGTCACTATGAATTGGTTTTAGGGAATAGGTGATAGCTGTTTTTTTTTTATAGTACTTACTGTGTGGAACAGAAAAATAATATGAGGCCGGGAAGCCCAGAAAGAAACACACCAACACAGGTTACAAAGAACATACAAGTGCTTTATTTAAAAGCTACAACAGTTACCAAAGTCAATTGACAAATGGATAGCTATTTGGCTCTCAGAGTAACGTAACAAACTTCAACAAAGGTTCGATGCATTAGTGAGAGAGACAGTACATTGGAATACTTGGGTCTTTTATACTGTTTGTCCAGCCCTTGGCCAACCCTCTCGCGGTTAACCATTCTACGAGCCGGGCCTATGGGTTCCTTGCCAGGTCAATCCTTTAATATATGTATTTTGATTAGTTTCACTGATATAGTTGTACATTTACATATAGGTCAACGGTAGGACAAGGTCTCAGTTTGCGACCCCGACAAGTGGCCTGCAGGCATATTAATTATTCATGTGTACAGAGGTTACAACGGCCAGAATCTTACTCAGAATGTCATTCAGCCTCCATTTTAATGTTCAGGGTGACTTCCATATAACAAGAGAACCTAAAATGGCGGCTAAATCCAAGATGGCGACTTACATTACTTTCTCTAAGGTCAAGACCTTGCCGTGGAGCTGGTTCGCATATGACGTTTAGACAACTTGGCGTAGGCCAATACACATACAATTGTTGCGAGAGGAGGCATAATATTGTTTCAATTCCGACAACTGCATTGTTAGCCCAATGTACCTTTTTGGTAGCCATTGGGATACCAATGTTTTTATTTTTTAAGTCCTGCTCCCAGACCTTTTTATTTTCCAGGGCTGCCCTTTTTCTAGGTGACCACGATGTAGGCTCACAGTGGCTGTTCTGACCATGGGTGTCCATCATGGCAGCTCCAATATTGGTCTTAACTGCTTCAGTCTAGTCTTATTCCCTAGCGCTCTCACTTCCTCTGGGAGAGGATTTGGCCAGCTGCTATTCCCAGTAACCAACCAGTATCGTTTGTCACCCGACCCTTTACCCCAACCCCTTTTTCTGCAGCCAATCCCTTTTCAAAAAGGGTTTTTAGGTTCTGCCCTGTCCCAACTCTCTCACTTGCTTCCTGTAACCCTGTGGTAGTAGGTCTGCTGAAGTTGACTTTTGGTGCATTTCCAGCTAATTTTGCCATTTTTAACCCTTACCCTGGCAATACTGGATAGGTACAGTGGTTTTGGTATATCCGTGCAATATGGATTTTTTGAACAACCCGTGTGACTCACCACATCTGCTGGGTTATATCCTCCGCTTTGGAACAGTTTCTGGGTGTTTTACCACCGGATCCTGCCGTTTAACTCCAGGATCTTCAACTTGTTTGTGACCTACTGCAGAAGTGCAAAGGGGTGCTGAGTGTTCATCACTCTGCCAATCTTCAGTTTGGGATGCTCAAGAGTGCCACAAGCCGTTATCTCCGACCTGGGACAGTTTTCTGCTATGCTTCTGCCTTCTTTTGTTCCCCTGCTGCTGGTTTCTCCAGTTTTTCTGAAGTGTTCATAGGGTCTTTCACCCCTGCATTCAAAGTAGACATCCTAGGGAGAACCTTTGTTCTTCTACTGTGTTGCTAGGATCATTGTTGGTTCAGGGTGCAAAGCTCTAGGAACCAGATACTGAAAACCACACCCTTGAAGAGCCGTTTACTTACCAGGTTTTCTCAGCCCACTGGAGCCATTTCCACTGAAACCACAAACATGAACATCTTCCTTGGGTTACTGGAAGGGTGATTATTCACAATTCTCCACCCGGATATCCCACTCGTCCATGGTTGAGATCCCTGGGAAGCAAGTCTTAATCGTGATTCGCCATAGACTTTCATTGGTGGTCCTCCTGGGGTCCATCTTCTGGCAACTGGAAGTCTTCCTTGGGGTCCCCTGTGGCCTTCATGATGGTGGCTCATAACAGCATCTGCACCTGTGGGGCAGGTAAGACTTACTCCAGTAGTTTGGATGGGCATTCAACTTTTCCATGAATTCAAATGGAACTTTGAACTGACACTGGAACTCTCCTTAAAGTCACTCTGGGATACTTAACTGTCACTGAATGTTTTTCCCCGACTTCACTAGGGGCTCAGTGAGCTCTGGCCCAGTTTCACCCACCTGTGGATTTATCTGCATTTTTTAAAATCCTCCCACCCATTTCTGCTATGGTAAAGTACTGAAAACACTAATTGCGACTGGTAATGTGTTTATTTTCCCATGAAAAGTATCAGGAAGGTGTAATACTGAACTCTTTATCGATTCTTGGAAACTTTTGCTAAGGTTTACTGTGGTCTTGACCTCTCTGTGGCTTATATATTCGTGGTGGGCATTAATACTGTTATATGGCCTTAGGGTTTGCAAATTTTATTTCGCTCAGGATAAAATTGTCTTTCCCTTTTCTATCTCATACACTGCCATGTGTGTTAGGTGCTGACCATCAGGTCTAGGGCCTTCCACATGGATAAGGTTTAAGATGTGTCTTTAAGACATTGCACTCAGTTGTGCAGACTACTGGGTAGTTACCAGCTTGCTAGGGTTTGGGGTTTCCTGGTTCACCCCATCCCCCAGTTATTTTATGTTGGGTACTTGCCCTTGGCAGAGGACCCACATATAGACCGTGGGGTTACGATAGTCCTTGTATCGGCATTGCTGTTTTTAAAAATATACTTTGCATCATTTTAATACTGTATATTATTGTCTAAAGTACGTATCTAAACAAACTGATAGTTTTGTATGTTCGACTTTCTTAAAGTATATATTTTTCAGTGTATATTTGAGTTACATTACTCACCATAAGCATATTTCTAATGCTTGTATCTGTTTAGAATCGCATGCTCTGCATAGGCCGACAACTTGTGTCAGCTTTAGAGTATTGCACATGAACTCCAAGTGGCAGCCTTAATAATGGCATCTAGAGGCACGTTTGCTATGAAGACTAAAGTTGCTGCAGCGCCTCGAGTTGACTGTGCTCTGGGTTTAAAGGGCAATGTTCTCTTGGCAAGAGAGTAACAGAGTTGGATGCAGTTGACAATCCATTTAGAAATCACTGGTTTAGCGATAGGGATCCCGTCTCTTCCAGCGGCTACAGATAGAAAGAAATGATCTGTCTTCCTGATCGACTGTCTTTTGGAGGTAGAACATGACACAGCTCTGTGTACACCCAGTGCATGTAGGGTTATTTCTGCTGCGTTTGTTGGGTTCTGGAAAAATGCAGAAGCTCTATAGTTTGATTGACATGGAATTGTGATATTAATTTGGGTGCGAAGCAAGGATGTGTGCGTAGCACCACCTTGTCTTTGTGTAGAACTACGAAAGGGTCTTGTATGGACAGAGCTTGTCGTTTTCTAACCCTACTGATAGAGTTAACGGCTGTGAGGAAGGCCGTCTTGTATATCAGATGTTTAAGGCTGGCCTTGTGCATCAAAGGCCCCCCCCATGAGCCTTGTGAGTACGACATTGAGGTACCAGCCCGGAGCAGGATTAGCGATAGGAAGGTAAAGCTTTTTGACACCCTCCATGAAATCCTACATAGGGTCACCTTTCACCACAAGATTTTATTCTGAGATGTGGTGTAAGCAGAACGAGTCGCTAGGTGTACTTTGAGTGAGTTAAAGACTAATCTTGGGTCAATTAGGTAGAGCAGTTAGTTGACTATATTGGTTGGTGAACAGTCAGTTTGATTGAGAGACTGTGTCCTGCACCATAACACAAAGCATATACATTTCTTAAAATAGCAGTGCCTTGTGTTAGGCTTGCGTGCCTCCTTGAGTATTTCCATGCACCTTTGGTCTCGCTTAAGGTGACCAAACTATGTCCTCAGGAGCCAAATTGCTAATTTCAGCTTCTGAGGGCATGGGTGGAGCACTGTTCCCTGATCCTGGGTCAACAGGTTGTCCGTGCAGGGTAGTTTCATGGGAGGTCACAGGGACATAATTTGTAGGTGTGAGAAACACCAGGTCTGGCGGGCCCACATTAGGGATATTAGGATCATTGTTACGCGTTCCTGGTGTAGCTTGTGGACTATTTTGTTGTTAAGAGGTGTAGGGGGGTATGCAAATTTCCCTGTCCCATTCATCAGAAGTGCATTCCCCTTGGATCCTTTCGGGGGAAACCTAGACTTGTAATCTTGGCATTGCACGTTTTCCAGGGTTGCGAATAGGTCCTTCTCTGGGAACCCCCAGTTTGAGAAGTCATTGTTTAGCATGTCTGTGTTTAGTTGCCATTTGTGCTAGGAGGAGAGCATTGTACTCCTGCTGAGTACGTCTGCCAGAGAATGGTGTTCCTCTGGAACATGTTGTGCCACTAGGAATATGTTGTGATGCAGTGCCCACCACCAGATGTTCTGGGATAGTTTGGACAGCCCTGGAGAAGGTGTACCCCCATTTGTTTACATAAAACATGGCAGTGCTGCTGTCCGTAAGGACTAGGACTGTTTTGTGCACCAAGTCTTGAAGGCTTGAAGTGCTTTGAGAATCCCTAGTAATTTCAGAAGGTTGATGAGCTGCCTGGTTAGCGCCTGTATCCAAAGGCCACAAGCGGTGTGATGCAGGAAGTGAGCGCCTCAACCAGTCATAGATGCGTTTGTCGGGGGAGAGGCCTCAATCGCTGGTGTGTGGAAAGGCTGTCCCTTTAGCAGATTGTCTCTGTTCCACCACTGTAGCGATTGAACCAGCAGTTGCAAAACCACCACTAGATCATCCCACAACCTGCTTGCTTGCAACCACTGTTTTGCTGGAACCCCTCTTGCATTGGGCGCATGCTCAGCCTGGCGTGAGGCACTAGGTAGATGCAGGAAGCCATCATTCCCAGAAGCGCTTCACCTTTCGTACCGTCACCTGACGACCGGCTATGCACTGAGCTGTTTGAAACTGCATGTTTTGGACCCTCTCTTTGGAGTGCTTTGATTAGTGCCCCCAGAAATTGCTTTACTTGGCTGAGCACCAGACTGGACTTCTTTTCGTTTATGGAGAAGTTCAATTGTAACAGCAGATTGATTGTTTGCTGCATGTTTTGAAGACACCTCTGGAGAGTCTCCCTGGTAATTTGCCAGCAAAGGTACATTGGAATGGACTGGCTTCGCAAGCGGGCGGCCACCACTGCTAGGACCTTCGTGAATATCCTGGGGGCTGATGTAAAGCCGAATGGTAGCACCTTGAATTGGTAGTGCTCGCTTCCCAATTTTAGTCTGAGGTATTTTTTGTGCGCTGACAACATTGAAATATGAAAGTATGCATCTTTCATGTCCAATGTTGCCCTATTTTCAATGGTGGGATGACATCCTGCAGCGTTGCCATCCTGAATTTTTGGGGTTTGACATACGTGTTTTCACGGCACATGTCCAGCTCTGGGCACATTGTTAGATCTTTCTTTGGAACAAAGTATATGGAATAGAGGTTTGGGGTAGAGCACTAGGAACACTGGATTGCTGATCCAATTAGTCTTAGAGAATTGCTCCTGCTGCGGGTTTGTTGGTTTGCAGGGGACAGTGCACATTTGTCCCAATGGTTAGGTAGGGAAAGGTTTGGGGGAACCACAAGCACCTGGGCGTTTTATATTTAGACCAGATTGGTTTAGTATGTGGAGCAAGAGAAATTATCAGTATTTGTTGGCTCTAATGCTTTTAAGTGCTTGCTTTATTAATATAGATGGCGCCGACACGTGTTTTGACCCAACAGGGGTCTTTATCAAGGCAAGTGGAGAATCAGGTGTTCTGGGTGGAGGCTTTAAGAATTGACTCTGCTGAATAGCGAGCATCTGGGCCAGGATCACCTCTGCAGTCAGGATGTGCAGTCACAGTGATCGCTGGAATGTGATAGGGTCCAGGGGGCAGCAGACAGGATGGATCTTGGCGGCTTCGGCGTGACATTTGGGGCCACAGGAGGTGCTACTACCGGGCAATCCACTGCAGAGGTGTCTTTGGGGGTCTCCTGAGGGTGCTTTTTGTTGAGGGCAGAAGACAGAGGTGAGGATTCATCCTCATAGTGTCCAGAGGGCTGAGAGGCTTGTTTACCCTGAGCAGAAGGCTCATTGTGGGTTTTTCTGGGAAAGAATGTAATTTATGCTTCTTCAGCGGCTGTTTTGGCATCTCCGCCTCAGCCGTCGAGCTATGTTTATGCGCGCCCTTCACTGGAGTGTCTGCATGATCACCTAGTAGTAAGCGCATAGGGGGAACCACAGTGGGCGCAGTCAGCGTTAAGTTGGTGAGCCGGGAGGCACCAACTGACAGCTTGCAGCCCTCCATCGATGCGCCTGTTGAGGGACAGCTAGGGGGTATGAGTTTATGGTAGGAAGTGTGTGTGTGTGTGTGTACGCCAGCATCATAGAGCAGTGCCCTGCAACTGCCTTTCGAGGCTGGGCACAGGCGTGCAAAAGCTGGATTGTTCCACAGTAGTTTCCTTGAGCTCCGAATCAGAGTCTTGGCTACCTCAGCCTTCGTGGTCTGACTCGAACATGCCAGCGGCTGTTTCAGACTCCTTTGACATGGCGTCTGCCGCCCACTGCTTGGTCCGGCGCTCTTTTAGGGTTTTGGGCCAAAGGACTTGCACGCCGTGCAAAAGGGATTCGAAGTGGTCACGTGGAAGGCAGTGATTGCAAACTGTCAACCCACAGGAATTTTCTGTTGCGCTTAGGAGAGAATTTAAAGGGGGTACGCTTCTTTGGGGAAGGCGGACACAGAGGCAGCAGAACAAACATAATAGGGAAAGGAAATAGGGGTATGCATTCCCTGGTGTAGGTGAAGCCTGTCAGAACAGAACGTCTGTTTTGGAAGCCGCGATCAGCCGTCGAGGTATTCTGGGAAAAAAGCAGTCCAATTAGTGCATCGAACGCAAACGACAGAAGAGGATTGGATGAGTTTAAATCAAAGTAGCACAAGCTACAGACTCTGCGAAATAACTTGCCACAATGGCGGAACAAATTATCTGAAGGACCTCGACACGCGAGGGATGAAGACAGGATTGGTTATTTTGATATGATTGGTTATTTATAACACGCTTAATATCCTGAGGTTTCTAAGCGTGGGCCCAGGGCTCGAACCTGTGTTGCTCCTTGTCGTCTTGCTTCCAAGGTGAGCACATTACCCCTGAGCTATCCTCCCGAAACATGGGTACAGAGTACGTCACACTAGGGATAGTAGTACAGTTGCGGCCTGTAAACATCCCTTTTTGAACTTCGAAAACTTCATGTGTAATATCCTGCAGCTTTGACTAGATGTCTGCCTATGCAGAGCACATGATTCTAAGCAGATCCATGAACCTCAGAAATATATATATAGGGTTAGATGTTGTAGCACCCTCAGAAGGTGGTATACAAACAAATAGCTGAAGTCATCCATAGGTCTCAATCTATGAAAATGGTGAAAAGATCCTCCCACCCCGTCACCTCATCTGACAGATTCTTCTTTAATACACAAAACCTAGCTACATCCTAATATACTTACCTTCCATCATATCTGCTCAAACAACTATAAATTTTCATGACCATCTAGGCCATACCCCACCTCCCTTACTCAAAAAGCACTCCCTATCCTCTGTCTCAGCCAACTACTTTGCTGCTTCCCTAAAAACAGTTTTGAGACACCCTGTCAATGCTTCAATCCCCTACTCTCCAACTACACTACATCCACTCTGCTCTATCCCACTTCTCACCCACTGAACTCTTGCCCATCCTCTGCTCAGCTAACCCATCCTCTGCTCAGCTAACCCATCCTCTACTTGCACTGACCTCTTCACACAACAAAGAACATGCCCTCTTTACCAACTTTCTTCCCTCTTCAACCTCATGTCAGAGATGTTCTCTACCTGCTATTAAATAACCAGTCAGCCCCATTGTTAAAGAAACACCACTGCATACCCACACTATCCCACCTCCTCAAGACCAGTCTCTCCAGCATCACCGCTCAAATCCTCAAATGAGGTGTCTAACTGCATTAGCAGCTACCTGGACAATCACACTCAGATTCCCTCGCCAATCTAGATTGCAGAGTATACACTCTGCTAAAGCAACCACTGCCCATGTCGCCAACTTTACAAACCACAGTTTACAACTCTCACCCCTCCTGTGTACCAATCCTACTGGATCGTTCTTCAGCCTTTGGCACCAGATCATCTTCCCTCTGCTTAACTATCTACTCATTTTGCTTCAAAAATGCATTTCACTGGTGGCCACCTTACCACTCCATCTCTTGGAAATCAAAACACCACTGCGCCATTTCCCCTTCCTATTGCTGTCCTCGAAGGATCTCGCCTTAGTCCACACCTTCACGCTCCACGCCACCTCCCTTGGCAAGCTCATCTCCTTTGGCCTTCACTGACAGCTCCTTGCTTACGACACCAAGATCATTTTCTCCATTCTTTCCTTATCCCCAGACATCTCAAACCATCAAACGTTGCCTAACTGCCATCCATTAAAAGATGGAATGTGTTAGGGGCACTGTTGCATGGCTAAAAGATGGCCGCAACCTGAAAGAGCTCTGGCACGGCAGCCCGAAGTATCCTGAGACTGTAGAACCCAAGATTATAATTAACTCAATCTTGGCTCTAACATGTTCAATAAAGGGGATATCAGGTCTAATTAAAAAAAATCATCAGCATCCCAAACCTCCAGTCCAAATGGATTTACCAACGCAATTTTGAAAAAGAATCCAGGTCTGTCGGCAAGGGTTTTAAAATCTTCATTTGATGATAATATAGACACAAGAAAAATTCCAGTGTCCTGGACAAGCTCTATAAATCTTCCCCATTTGTAAGAGAGGAGATCGAATGGCAGCATCCAACTATCGTGCAATTTCTCTCTTGGACGCGGATGGAAAAATCTTTGCAGGCCTAATGTTGAGGGATTTGGAAAATTGGCCAAAAACGAAGGAGCTCATATCAAAATACCAGACTGGATTTAGGAGAGGAATATCTACCTCATTGAACTGACTCATTCTAAGTTGAGTCTGTTCTGGTTCTTTCATAAAGGGAGGTATTCCTTTGTTCGGAGCTTGGGTGGACTTATCCAATGCTTTCGATACGATCAATAGAGATCACTAGTGGGGCAAACTAAAGAGTTGGGGCGTGCCTGATAATTTGTTAGCCATATTAATATAATTGCACCATAACTCATCTCTACATGCAAGAATGACGAGATTGGGGGATCTATCTCAAGCTATTAACATAGAAAGAGGAGTCCAGCAAGGCTGCTTGGTTGCAACATTTTTCTTCAATTTGTATCTTTCAGATCCATTTCAATGGCTCCAGGGTTTAACACTGGCAAGTCCAAAAATTGGCATGATGAATACACTTGTTGGCATATGCCGATGATATTGTTATTCTAGATTATACTCATGTTGGTCCAGAACACCTCATCGATGCTTTGTCCCAATAGGCAAAAGAAAACTATATGATAATTAACCCAGATATATATATAATAGTGATTTTCAAACACCCTCAGAAGATGATGAAATCTTTCACTTGGCATATTGACAACCAAGCTGTCCCCATTTTAAATGAGGTTACATATCTGGGATCACAGATAGAGCCTTCCCTACTAAAATTGACCTTCTTTCTACACTAGATCTCAAGATTCTAAACCTGGGCCCGCAAATGATGAAAATTTGCACAAAACTCTGCACATTCTCCATCTTTTCACTAATACAATTTTATATTGGAAAAATAGTTCCAAGCCTCCTTTTTGATTTGGAGTGTAATTTGCAGAGCTTTGATATCGATTGGGACAAAATTGAGACAAAAATATGGAAAATCACTCTTGTTCCCCAATAGCTTGCACACGGTACGAACTTGGTCTTACTTCTCTCCTGGCGTGGCTTGAATGGAAATGGATCTCATACAGATCAATCCTTGATCCCCCTCCACGTCCCTATATGAAGATGTGGCCATACAATTGCAGCGGGGGATAACAGATTCCTGAATAAGCTAAGGGATAAAGGTAACGAGATACTAATACAGTCGGAGAGTGAGATAGAAATTTTGATCCAAAACCCATTAAAGACAAAAGAATTCATGAAGAGAAGGGATTGGATGAGGACAATCGAGAAAATCAGATCAGCAAAAATATCTTCCTCATTCAAACCATATGATAAACCCAGATCTTTCTTGCCTTCCTATTTAAAGAAAACTCCAGATACAAGAACCAGAGCAGATTTCCTTAGATTTAGATTAAATATTTTGCCCACACTAGAAATACAACACATTAGAGATATTGGAGCATTTCCGACTGGCGTTTGTCAAAAATGTGACAAGAAACTAAACAAATTCAACTGCTAGTGACCTGCCCAGGGACCGGGGAGCTAAGGCAGCAAAGATTCCATAGATTTGTTCACAATGTCAGGTCTCTAGACACACTTCCGTTTTGTGAAAGAATGGCTTCGGGAAATTAACTGTTTTTGACAGCTGAAGTGGTGAATGTTTTGAATGAACTAAACCTTATTAGATGTAACAAAACTGTATAGAGATATATCTTATTCATCGATTGTACAATTGACAGTATTTCATGCTAATGACTCATTTATTGATTCTCTACGTTGTGGTTTAGTTTCGTTTCTCCTTCTGTATCCTATTTACTTGTCTTCCTTTTCAATGGGATTTTTATAACTCCAAGATTGTATGTGTTTCGTTATTTGCTTGGTTTTTATTTTTATCAATTCATTTTGATATCTTTCTTTAAAAAAATGAATGTATAAAAAGTCAAGATTTAGTTCTTTTTGGCTATAACACAATAAAATTAAAAATAAATAATAAAGAAAGGAATCCTGAATTATCTTCACTATTGTGGCCACTTTAACACCCAGACATCATCTCTATATCATCGATCCATTTCTGCCTCAACTGTTCTCCTCCGCAGCCCTTGACGGTTCACCTTCCCGCCATAATACCGACATTGGGGCTGCCTCACCTCCCCGAAGTGAGGTGCTCGATGCAGTGGTGGCGCTGGAGGAGCGGCCGTCCTCGCCGCAACATCTGCACCCAGACACCAAGGGCAGCACTGATCCACACCAGACCCCATTCGGAAGCGGTAGGTGCCTCATTGCTCCCCCCTGCTGTCCGCCCGCAGCCTGCCTTCCAGCCTCTCTACAGGACAGTCCCCAGCACCATCTCTCCCACCTTGTTGTGGGGGGACCGACAGCGCTGCTCTCCACATTGGCCTCGGCCCTCCTCCCCCCCTGTACACTTGTTCCTGGTCCCAGCGCCCAGGCCTAGGGACGCAAAGGCGGACTGCGGCGTTGGGGCCTGGTGCACAGCTCCCCATCCACTCCTTGGCCCCAGACTCCAGACACTGGGAGTGCAGTTGCAACCTGAGGTGCGCTGCCCCAGAACTCTTGAAGGGGGGT
This sequence comes from Ambystoma mexicanum, assembly GCF_040938575.1. Taxonomy (NCBI): domain Eukaryota; kingdom Metazoa; phylum Chordata; class Amphibia; order Caudata; family Ambystomatidae; genus Ambystoma; species Ambystoma mexicanum. The sequence goes on from NC_090932.1 coordinate 1,019,032,712, forward strand.
CCAACCCCCATGGGTGCCACTGGGGGTGGGAGTGAGCCCCTCCCCAGGCTGCAGCCTCTGCTCTCAGTGAGCCATACCCCTGGCCTCTGGCACCTTGCCTTTGTCTCCAAACAAGGGGCCCTTAACTCTGCATCTCCGCTCTGTGGACACCCCTTTGCATCAGTAGTCCCCCTCCTCTCTCCTGGACTGCATTCACTCGAGGAGCGCCCGGCACAGCGCCTGGTCAGGGCCACCCAATCTTGCCTGGCCTCTCATGATAGGACCCCAATAGGGTCAATCTCTCTTCCGACTACCTTCTCCTAGGAGGGACCCGGGCCATACAATGGGGAACAACAAAAGACAGGTGAAAATCGAACAATTTGAACGCCAGGACCAGGCCTCTTCCCACTCTGGCGGTACCACATCCTCCAGTGCCATAGACATCTCCACCCTAAATCAAACTCTCCTCGCCCTGAAAAGCAGCACTGACAGTTTGGGATCCAAATTAGACACTTGCATGCAAGGTGGAGACCTCTGCTTTTCAGATTGATAAATTATGTGTCTGCATGACTAAATTGGAACAATGTATTGGCGACGTGGACAGGCTATCATCTTTGCAGAGGGAAGTCATTGCGTTACAACAATATGAGACGTGGTGTTGAGGCCAAGAATTATGATCTTGAGGGGAGGTCACGTAGGAACAACATCCCCATCATTGCGGTCCCGGAGTCTACCCAGATAGACAACATGGAGAGATTTGTTGAAAGGCTCCTCACAGAAATACTTGACCAACCCCCACTGTCCAACATGTTCTTGGTTGAAAGGGCCCATCGCTCCCTGGCCCCAAGGGCACCCCTGACAGCCCATTATTGTTAGGATCCTAAACTACAAAGATATATCTCCTCCTTAAGGCTGGCAGAGACATGGGCGAACTAAGATTTGGCTCATCAATCAGATTTTTTCCTGACTTCAGCCTACAAGTACAGGAACAACGGAAGTCATTTCGAGCTGTTAAAAACAAATTCAGACAGAAAAACTTGCGATATGCTATGATGTTCCCCACTAAGCTTTGCATCGTCTACAATAGCAAATCCTGGTTCTTCACAAGCCCTGCAGTAGTGGATAGGTTTGTATCTGAACTACCTGACTCTGCCGGCGCCTGAGCCGCCCATGATGGCTGATCCAGATCTCCTACGGCCCTGCTAATTTGCCACTATATTGGTTCGCCGCCCGCCCCCTGCTCAGTGGGCTGATTGTTTTTGTTCCCTAATGTTGCGTACAAAGGCTTAATATGTTGCAACTTCTCTCAATCTGAAGAACGAATTGTCTGAACCACAATAGTACAACATTGTATAAAGGTTACTGGCCACTCGAGCCACATGGCTGTGCGCAGTACCCAGTCAGTGTAGCCACTGTGTCCATAGTTCTACAATGTTTGGGTTAATTGGTTTGGGTCATTTACCGGTATGTTGCTGTTTCCGGTGTGGTGGGGAGTTTCATGTTCTGTTCAAGGTGCTCAATTAGACTGGGTTCACAGTTGCAATCTTATCCACTGGCTGGAAGCAAGAGACTCATGGAAGTGTATGGAGGCGGCACGCTGCATAGGACATTTCAATGCATTTCAATACTGTCCACTCAAACATTAGACGATGAGGGGGGGAATAATTAAATGTGTTGTCTTGGAATATATACAGGGAGTCACCAATGATAAGAAATTTTCGTTGATCAACCATGCTAAGCTACAGGGGGGTTAACATGCTGTGCCTGCAGGAAACGCACCTAGATGCTCCATTCCCCCTGAACAAGGGCTGGGGATCCCTCGATCTGGCTCTTCCCTTTCACCCCAATATATATATAAACTCATAGGAAGAGTACTTTTTCAGCTGCTTATAACCGTTCCCCATGGACGAATCCGCACCAAACTTGGCATAAAAAGTATATGGGTGGCTTTGAATTTTTTCTCCAAGTCAGCTGAGGTTTAGGGGGGGGGGGCAACGTTATAGGGTGGGTCCCACATTTATTTTTTCCCTATAGAGTGAATGGGGGAAAAACTTTGTGCACGGCTACAGGCCGAACGCTGGATGCATTTTCGGAAAATTTACAGCAGGAGCGGGGGCTTGGGTCAGAAAGCGTGCTTGTGTGTTCGGTGGAAATCCGACAAGTACTTTCTTGGGAAATTAATGAAGTGTATGTCCAAAATAATTTGTGATATATGGGTCCGCTCTGCAGACCCATTTCCCTTTTGGCTCTGCGGACTGCAGTGTCATTGGCCTGTGGTACGCCGTGATGTCGGCAAACATTGGACGCGGCTGGTGGTTGGCTGGCGGGAAGCGTGCTCAGCGTCAACGTCAAAGTTTTGGGGAAACGCTGCCATGGTGTATCAGAGGACAGTGCAGCGGCGGAAGGGTGTGGAAAATGGACCACACAAAACGGGTGGGGGAGTGAAAAGTGGATTATGTGAAATGTGTGTAGGTGGAAGAAGACTGAGGAGTGCCTGTACTGTTGGCACGTACTGCATGAACTGGCCGGTACCTACACAGGCGAGTGCTTTGTGTGGTGATTGGAGGCAGGTGGTGCAACGGCCCCATACATTGTGCCACCACTTGTTTGCGCCCACCTATTTCAGTGCAGGTGGCATGCATGGGTTAAGGAACTTGCATTGGGTTAGTGGAAGGATTACAATATTGGCTGCATGGAGTTAGGACGTAGACCATAGGGCATGGAGTGAAGAGCGTAAGCCTTTACCGTACGTACGCAGTAACACGGCAAGTGTGGGTGTACATCCGGTGCAGGGTGGTGTTTGCATAGTGCGGTGTGTGGAAATTGATTTCAGTAGGCTAGTGTTGCAAACTGAATGTGGGTACTTTGGCAGTGGCACTATAGTTTAGGAATGGAAGTGGGGACGGCCATAGTATGTGAAGGAAAGTGCACAAGGGTGAAGGAGAGAGCATTTTCTTTTGTACATTATGCCAAGTTGTTGATGTGGTAAATGCTAGTGTGCAGGTTGGGTAGTAGTATTGGTGGTAGTGCTGTGTATGTGGATAGGTGAAGTTGGTCACATGGTCAAATGGATGGTGCAATTATGTAGCAGTGATAGTGTTGAAGGTGTACACTGTTGGGTGCATGGCTGAAGGCCGTAGGCCATGCACTCAAGAAGCTAGGACTTTGGGACACACACAGTACACTGTAAAAAAAAAAAAAAAAAAGGGGTGTGGAGCACATTTGAAACGCAATAGAGCAGAACAAGTGAGCTGCCATGCCTGCATGTTTGGTTTTGCTGGTGAGGGCACTGTTACAACATGGTAAAATATTTGATGTGTACTTGGAGATGTGAAAAGTGTTGCAGTGTGGGACCTGGGTGCTGGGTTTGCATACTGTTACTTTGGCAGAGGATATGGTAGAAGTGCACCTTAATTGGGAGTGGTAACTGCTGTGTGATGAATTGCCGCAATAGAGCAAATGTTGTGCAACAGTTGTGGTTAGGTTGGTAGGGATACCATACTTTGTGAATGGGTCTGGGTAGGGTTGTTGAAGGCTGTGGTGTTTGTGCATTTTGGTTATAGCGACCTGTTTTAGTGAATGGGTGCAATGCAGAGGTTCTGTATGTGATTGGCGGATGCGTGCGCAGGTCACCTGTTTGCGGCCACCTCTTTCTATGCTAAGTGGTGGCAGGTACAGTGTAGAAGGGGAATGAATTGCACATGAAATAGGTTGGGTGGGAGCGTGGGTGGAGGCACATGATGGCATGCATGGGTTAAGGAAGGTGCGGTGGGTTTGTGCAAGGATTATAATTTTGGCTGCATGGACGAAGGCAGTAGATCGTAGGGCATGCAGTGAAGAGCGTAGGCCTTTACCATATCGACCGCAGTAAAGCAAGTGTTGGTGTACATCTGGTGCAGGGTGGTGCTTGCATAGTGCAGTGTGTGCACATGTATTACAGTAGGCTACTGTTGCGAACTGAATGTGGCTACTTAGGCAGTGGCACTATAGTTTGGGAATGGAAATGGGGACAGCCATAGTATGTGAATGAAAGTGCACAGGGGTATAGGAGAGAGCGTTTCCTTTCTACATTATGGCAAGTGGCGCAAATTGTTGCTCTATAGGTCCATGGTGGTGCGCAGGTGGGGTAGTAATGCTGGTGGTACTGCTGTGTATGTGGATAGGTGAAGTTGGTGAAATGGATGATGCTATTACGTAGCAGTGACAGTCTTGAAGGCCTAGACTGTTGGGTGCATGGCTGAAGGTCATAGGCTATGCACTGGAGAGGCCAGGACTTTAGGACACACACTGTAGTAAGGCATTTTAGATTCTGCAGCAGGCAGAGGGTTGTGACCTGTAAACAATGGGTGTGGAGCAGATTTCAGATGCAATAGAGCAGGACAAGTGAGCTGCCATGACTGCTTGTGTGGTTTTGCTGGTGAGGACACTGTTACAATATGGTAAAGTTTTTGATGTGTACTTGGAGATGGTGCTTTGAAAAGTGATGCAGCTTGTCCTCTGGGTGCTGGGTTTGCATACTGTCACTATGGAGTTGCGGTGCCTGTGTTGAAGGTGTAGCCTATTGGGTGTATGGCCAAAGGTGGTAGTTTGTAGCCCATGGATTAAAGAGCCTAGGACTTGGGGAAACCCACGCCACTAATGCAATGTTGACTGTGCATCTGGTAGACGGTGATGACCTGCAAAGAATGGTTCTGCAGTACGTTGTAGATGACAGCAGTACAAATGAGCTGGCAGGTGTGTAGGTTTGGTTTCACAGGTGAGGTGGATGGTAGAATATGGTAAAGTTTTGGATGTGTAATTGGAGATGGTGCAATGAAAAGTCATGCAGTGTGCCCACTTGGTGCAATGTGTGCATACTGGCAGTATGGCACAGGGTATGGTTGAAGTGCAGCTTATATGGGTGCTTTACTATGATGTGTGCAGAATTGTTGAGGTAGGGTAAATGCTGTGACAATGTTGTGGTTGGGTTGCTAGTGAAAAATACTTTCTGCATGGTAGTGGCTAGGGGTGATGGGAGGCTATGGTAGGTTGGTGGATGGTGGTAATTGCAACCTGTTTTCATCAATGGGTGCTTTATGGAGTGAGGGGGTTGGGTTGAAGTGCCGCTATGTATGTTACGCTTGTGTACTATGTTAGCTGCATTCATAGTATTGTTGTGGGTCTGCGCAAGGGTGGAGTGTTGTGTGCATGGGAAAAGGTGTGCTGGGTGCACCCGCAGATTGTTGTGGATGCAGAAATAGGGCCTTCTGTAGGAAACGTTTCTGGTGGAGGGGCTTTGGAAGCAAAGGGAATGTGTTCTCAGAGTGTTAAAGGGGACATATGGAGTTGTGTACAGAAATTATAGTGTGCAATGTAGAGTTTAAGTATGTGATTGGTGCAGGTGTTTTAGAAAATTTGATAGTTAATAGGCACCAGTAAGGGACTGTTGGAGAAATCGAGTGCAAAGGGAAGAAGTATTGTGTTTGCTTTACTGGGGCGTGGCCTTAGCTGTAGCTGGGAAAACGCACATGCCACATCATGGTTTTCTTGGAAAAATGGAGCTCAAAGGCAAGAAGTATTGTGTGCGATTTACTGGAGCATGGCCCTAGCTGCAGCTGTGAGAGTGCACATGCCACATCATGGCTTTATGAGCATGGCGCCTCCGCAAATGGAATTGTGGAGATTCTCCAATGCTTCCTAGTGATTCCATCGACAACCATACCATTGACAATAAAACGCATTGGGAAAAAAACCATTGAATGCATTTTTTATTTTCTATTTCTTTTAAATGGGGGTTCCCCCAAACCCCTTTTTCAAAACATTAAAACACATTTTTACTAAACCCTTTACCATTTAATAAATGCATTCAATGGGTTTTTTTAATGCATTTTTTTCAATGTTATGGTCTGTCGATGCTTTGGATTCGATGTAATGACCAGATGCCTTCTCCAATGAGGATTGGAGGGTGTGGTTTAACTGAAGCGGCGGTGACATATTTACCGAAAGGTAGATGTATGAAGGGTGGCGGACAAGGAGAGACGGCGAGTGCTTGTAGTTGGTGATAGCTTTGTGCACGATCTGCACAGGTATGCCGTGGAAAGAGGCTTCAATACTGATTTTCAGTTGAAAGGAGTGCAGGCTTTTTGGGCCACAGTTTATGAGTGGGGTTTCGGATGCATGGATCTTCTTTGCAAATATGCGGCCTCTGTTGGTACTGTGGATGTGGTGGTCGTGCATTTTGGAAGACTACATTTGGGGCACATGTCATGTTTATGTTTGCTCGTTTATTTAAAGAGGTTGATGAGAGCTGTGATGCAGATATTTCTTACTGCAAAGGTGATTATCTCATCGAAGACACCAAAAGGAAAATGGGAGCATGCCGGTGTCAGTTGTCCACAGCTAGAGGTTGAGACACGTTGGATAAACAGAAGCATGTGCAACTTTATGTCTAGTGTTGGGATGTTGTGCACGGAATGGGACAGCATTAATAACCAGCAAGAGTTCCAGTGGTTCCAGGGAAATGGAATTTCTTTTTACTTCCATTGGCAATGCTGTTGTATTCGCCACTGTGCACAAAGCTTTGCAGACAATTCTGTAGTAATGTAAGATAACGTTTCATCTTCAGTGGCGAAAAATGTCAGGAGGAGAAGGAAACAGACAGTGAGCAAAAGACAGAAGACTTTTTTTACGAATGCACGTATAATAAGAACACAACAAAAATATGTGTTCACGTGATCTAGCGAGAATTAACAAGCGCTAAGAGAACAGAGTCAGAACTCGTTGGGAAGAGGGCCAAGGCAGTCAGCTCTGGCCCTCCTCCTGAGAAGGAGCTTAATAAGTGACAGGGCCCACCTGACAGAGGCCCAGCCAGCAGAGCGTAATACCAAGGCTGAGGACAGCTTCCTGGGTGCTCTTGCTGGCTAATTGTGTCTCATTCCAATGACACCTCAGATGCAGTGAAGTTAACTGCAACATTAAACAGCATAACAGCGAGTACGGACCCCAGCCCTGCTCTGGACCATACTCAGCCCCCTCCTCCCCATTGTTATTCTGCTGGGGGTCTAAATAAACAACCACTGAAACCATACAGCGTCCTGTCATCCTTCTAGGCCACCAATGGTTTTACACACCATCCTAAAGACACAATGCCCACCCCAAAAACTCTCAACCCCCACTCTAGTGTATAGCACGGTAATGCCACGCAATCCGCGGTACTGTGAGGATTCCACATGGCACATCCGGTTGTTTTTAGGATGGCACCTATATCATTGCCACCAAGGAGGGAAAGCAATTGGGCAATGTGCTTACTGGTTGCTGTGTGTACACAGACTGTGAGAGAAGGTTCGTACACAAATGTAGGAGGCTATGGTGAAAGTGTGCAAGGTAAGGGGCATGCATCATGTTTGTATGCATGGACTGAACGCAATTGCGTAACGTTGCTACTATACATTCCCTGCTGCTTTTGTGGGATCACTTTTCCAACATTTGTAGTACATGCATTACAATGGAAGATCATATTGTGAAGTCCATGAAGTACATGGCAGCCATGATGTTGTTATGCATGCAGTGTGATGTGCTATGGTACTTACTGCCGTTCGTATTGCGCATACATAAAAGTGTGTGAAGGGGCGCAGAACAGAGGCCATACAGCGATTTTGATTCCTCTATGCCAGCTGACATTGATCGTGCGCAAGTGAACGGGAAGGGGGAGGGCAAAGTGCAGTATATGGGAACAATAAAAAACAAATACATGCAACTACGGCCAGGGCTGGCAAGTGGAAGGATAAGTGTTGACATCAAGAGATGTGTGCACTGTTAGGGTTCTAGAAAGCAGTCTGCAAGTGCAGGGATTGGCTGAAAGCTAGTGCAGGGGTGCAAGTGTAAGGAGGGAGGTGGAATGGGACACTGATAGGATGGGTAAGAAACCAGTGCACAATACTTTTTTGCCAGGAAGTCAGCAGGGGACAGCAGGGGAAAAGAAGTAGTACATGGAAAGATTTTCAGGTGCTTTGAGAGCCTACCATTATTCTCCTCAAGGTGCAGGGAGACAGAGCGTGTTGCACAGGGAGGCTGCAGCAGAAGACAGACATATACCATCATCTGATTGCGCGTACAAGGAACTGACCCGGATGGAGTAGAAGGCTGATGAGGGAAAAGGTGGAACAAGCAGATATGTAGGAAGTGAGAGTGGAAGGTATTGAGGTCCCAGGGACGGGATTTCATTCTACATAATGCACAGGGCTTTTATTTTATTTTTCGCAGTTAGTGGGAGGTAGTGCACACATTTTACTAAAGCAGAGATAGGATACCTGCCGTGCAGGCGAAGGAGAAGTTGTGGACTCTCTTATGCATGAGTTGGTGAGGACAGAAAGTAGAGGTAAGCAAATTTATAAAGAGCCTGTGGCAACAGTGCAGCGTAGAAAGCACCACACCCATGTAGACACTGACCTTTTGGAAAGTGCTTTTAGGTTGCTAAAATACATTCAGTGGTGCAATTAGTGCCTTATTTGTACGAGTTATGCAGTAGGTGGGTTAGTGGGGAACACATTTGGTATCAATGTGAGAAGGCAAGAACAGAGTTAGCTAATATAGTGTATGATATAGTTAATTAAAAACGTTGGAAGCATATACCAACAAATTGCCACTTCATGGTGGCAGATGGGAGGAACATTAGTATGCTTTTTAAAGACATAGTGGACGCTTATAAGCAAATATTGTGCGCACAAGTACTTCGGTGTTGTGCACACACTGCTAAAAAAAAAAGTCCATCCGTTTCCTTTTGTGGTGATGGGTGCTTATGTGCATGAATGTGCATGTATAATTACTGCAATGTTTCACTGAAGTTTTAACTGGAGGTGCTTCCCAATAACAGCACACGTACGGCATAATATTGTAACAGTACATATGAACTGTTGTGGAGAAGTGACATTGTAGGATGCTGAAGTCTTGGAGGCCATTGGTGGATGCGTGCGTCAGTAATTACAAATACCTATTCAGGGCGTGGTGGGAAGAGGATCCTGGAAAGGGAAGAAGGACTGCTAATAAATTGTTGGTGTGCTGTTCTAACAGTACTTTGCGAGGAGCACATGCTATATTCTGTGCCTTTGAACATGCTGGGCAATGGAAATGCGATTTTTGCAGTTGTCCAATGAGGTGCTTAGACTGTGCGTCACATGAGAAGGCGGCCATATTTTGTTTAATTCCTGTGTGTAGTGAGGCGGGCAGAGATGGCGAAAACGCAAAGTTTTCATAGTGGGTGATCGATTTGTGCTTGATCTGCTCCAGTATGCTGTTGAAAGAGGCCTTAATAGCAATTTGAATTTGGACAAAGTGGGGACTTTGTGGTGCAGTGTCTCTGTCCGTAGTTTCCACCATTTGGTTGAAGAATGTAGACGAGTGGCCACTTTAGGTACTGTACACGTAGTGATAGTGCATTGTGGAGCATTGCTTTTGGGTTGAATAGCTTGTGGAAGTGTGCACCATCAACTGAAAAAGATGACGGAAGTGAAGCTCATTTTTGCCACTGCGAAGGTGATTTTCTCATGAATGTTGTTGGCAGCCAGAGGTGGGAAGGCGTCTTATCAACAGAAGTACGTGCAACTTTTTGTGCGCTGCTGGATGTATTCCTGCAAGAATGAGAACATTGGTCATCGATATCTGCACCTTCTCAATGGAAATGGCATTTCATTGTCGCACAGTGGCAATGACATTTGGGTTTTCAAAACTACAGGCTGCAATGAAGACGCTATTGTAAGAATGTGAGGCACAGAGCAACAAATAAAAACCATTATAAAAGCCAGAAAAAGGAGTTGTTACTGTGGAAGTTCTTTAAAAATAAAAAAAAAAAAATAAAAAAAAAAAGCTTTTTTTTTTTTTTTAAAAGCCACCACCACAAAGGACATCCCCCACATCCCCTCCGTTGGTTGACATTTATTCCCCTACTCCAGCATGTGCACACATGGAGAAAGAGGAGGGAAAAAACAGTTGCAGGGTTGTAAGTTTAACATACGCCAATTTTGCAAATGCACATATTCATGTTTGGGATTGTGGAGGACACGGGATTGCACAAAAAGCTTTGTGGGTGTGCAATTCAGGCTAGAATGTGCTATACGATATATTTGTTCACCTTAATGCAGAGTGTCAGCTTATGGCTGTGCGTTGTACGAGCCACAGCGTATGCCCTGTGGGTGATTTGCACATACATTACTTGACAGTGAATTAAAGTGTGTCCCATAGGAGTTGTATGCAGTGTATCATGTGGGTTTGTACGCATATGGAGCACCTACACTGAAGTGATTGCTTTTGGTTTCTTTGTGAGAGACTTTGGTGACGCTAGATGGAGACGACATTGTTGTTGATTGTGTAGGGAGAAATGCACAACATGTAACATGTTTAGTGGGGTTTGTGCTGCGGGAGGTAGTAGGGCAGGCAAGGATTCGGTTTCCAATCCCCTACATAATTTTGTTTCCCAATATGCAGCCAACCCATGCAGGGTCGTTATTTTTCATTTGGTGCGGAAATGGAGAAAGGGCGGTATATTGTGAAGTGCATGTGTGTCTTTTCACAACTTGTGCCTTGGTCCTACTATACAAATGGGAATCTATCTTTTGCCAGCACAAGCATTTTTCCCCCACAAATAGATTTTTTTCCTATAACTGCATTTTCCTTTTGTGCCCGCTGTACACTCATTGATTTGGTGCCCTTTTTGGAAGTACACAAAAAATGTTTGTCATTGCTGTTTCGCACTTGCACCCTTGAAAACGCACTGCAACATGCACAACTATCTTTCATCATGTACCTGTTTCCCCTGCAGCGTTTTCCACACTACCACTGTTCCTTCCATTTAGCAAACAATTGTGTGGCTGGTATACGATGCGCATTGCATTTACTCCCTTCATTACCACCTACTTTTTGACACTCTAAAAGGAGTGTTCTGTGATAATCACATACACAAACCATTCCTAAAAGGACATTAAGTTAGAGGTGAGCTATTACAAACATAGCACCATTTATAACTACAGTATGCTAAAGCAAAGTTATGTTTACAGTGCCGTAATAAAAACCTATGAAATTCACTAAGAAAAAACGTTAAAAAGGACGCTATTGTTAAGTTGCTCTACTAAACATATTTTGCCTTTCCTGAAAAAAAAAAACTACCCATAAGCAACGTTCTGCTTACAGTGCCCTGCTAAAAACCTATGAAATTCAATAACAAAAAACGTTAAAAAGGACGCTATTGTTAAGTTGCTCTACTAAACATATTTTGCCTTTACTGCAAAAAAAACTACCCTAAACTAACGTTATGGTTAAAGTGCCCTACTAAAAACCTATGAAATTCAATGGAAAAAAAGTTGCTACAGGGACATTATGGTTACAGGTAAAACATAAACCCCAGAAATTGGCAAGTTATGGTGCGGTATGCAACTATAACTTGCGCTACCACTGTGCACTGCAAGGAATACCCCATGACATCAAAGTTGACATCACAAATGTCACTGATGACATCACGTGTATTTCGTTGCAATGAAAAGCATCCAGAAGGGATTGTCTTTGTTATGTTGCCATAAAACTATCAGAGATCATGGGGACAACTATCAATATGCAAGTAGGTAATCAGACAAGGCATTGCTATAAACAGTATTGCATTACACATTTCTTTCCGTCACAAGACCAAATTTGTGAACAAACGTAAGGAGTGTGTGCAGCATGCATCATACATATACAATATCCAATTTCTTCCCCATGTTGCATAGTGAAATGATACATGCTTTCCTCTTAAGACTTTCATGAACTGTTAAACATGTCATAAGTAGCCACAAATCCTTCCGTTACTATGTCTTAGTTACTTACCTGTAACACTATTTCTCCAGCATTGGTATCTTTCATAGATTTACAGGTTTGAATATTCCCCGTCGTCAGACTGGGAATCCTCGGTGAATAAAATAATTTACTTTTTTTTTTTTAATATACATCCATTCTTACATAGAGAATGCATGTTAATACCCCATTATGGCCTATGAGCCATTCCATTGTGTAGTCCCTCTACCTCACTTTGGTCCTTTATGGTCCCAACCAATGAGGTGGCAGGGCGTAAGCTCCGCCCAGTCAGCCATCTTCAGATTTTGAACTACAGTATGATGGGTGCCGAGCGTAGGAGCAGCCTCTCAGGGGAGGCGGGTGGGCGCATGTAAAGCTATGAAAGATACCAATGCCGGAGAAGAACAAGTTACTTACCAACTGTAACGTTCTTTCGACTGGATGTTCCTCCCACGTATTCCTCATCTTATGATATTCGCATCCTGCCAGCTTTGCTGCTTCGGAAAAAATAATTCTCAGCAGAGGGCACTGTGCACGAGGTCGTGACGTCAATGTCCCTCGATGGGCTCCGTACCGCGTCGACGTCACCATCAGTATAATAGCTTATGCCGCGCCCGTTGGCTTCAGTTCTGTTTTTTCAAGGAAATATTTGAGGAACCACATGACCGATAGACTTCGTGAGAGGAAAGTGCAAGTAACAAACTGTACTGCGGGGTAGGATGGGAGGGGCGATGAGGAATACGTGGGAGGAACATCCAGTCGAAAGAACGTTACAGTTGGTAAGTAACTTGTTCTTTGAATGGATTGTGTTCTCCCACGTATTCCTCATCTTATGATAGACTCCCATAGCAGTGGTAAATTTGGAGGTGGGAGTACTATTTATTGTTCTCATGGATGGAATGAAGTACCGCCTTTGCAAATAAACCCTCATTGGAGGAAGAGGTATCTAAGCAATAATGCTTGATGAAGGTATGCATTGATGCCCATGTTGCAGTTGAACAAATCTTCTGCAGGGACTCCCCTCTTCAGAGCCACAGAAGTAACCTTTCCCCTAGTGGAATGGGCTTGCAGCCCATCTGGTGGGTCTTTTCCCACCAATCTGTAGCACTCAATTATAGCTAGAATGATCCGGCAGAATATAGTTTGTTTCGTCACCGCTAATCCCAATTTATGACCTGTATAACCCACAAAACGTTGGTCATCTTGACGTAATTTTGACATTCTTGAAATGTAAAAACGGAGAGCCCTTTTGGGGTCCAGCCTATGCAGTCTCTCCTCTTTGCCCAAATGAGGAGGCGGATAGAATGTTGGTAATATGATTGTTTGTGACAAGTGGAAGTCAGAAACTACTTTTGGTAAGAAAGATGGTTTAACCTTAACAACCACTTTGTCCTTGTAAAAAGTAGTATATGGAGGTTTACAGGAGAGAGCCTGTAGTTCATTAACCCTGTGGGCTGATGTTAAGGCCACAAGAACAGTCTTCAATGTCAGAAGCATTAAGGGACAGGAGTACAGAGGCTCAAAAGGTATACAAATTAGAAACTTAAGTATTAGATTTAAATCCCAAGTTGGGACATGAAAAGGGACTGGAGGGTATACATTAGTAAGCCCTTTCAGAAATGGAATTATCAATGGAATTTTGAAGTAAAAAACCTCTTCCGAGGAGCGCTTTAAAATGGACAGCGCAGCTCCATATCCTTTATTTTTGTTCCAATCTGGAGCCCCAGATTGGCTAGATGCTATAGGAAAGAGCACCATCGGGGTGCCACATTGAAAAGGGTCCACATCCTCATCTTTGCACCAGTTACTGAATTTCTTTCCAACGACACTGGTACAAAGATTTTGTTGCTGGCCTTCTGGCCGAAAGCAAAATCTCCATTACGTCATCCAGAAGATCCCAATCCTTGTATCTCAACCTCTCAGAAACCATGCGTGAAGGTTGAGTGTCTTCACCTCTGGATGGAGAACCCGACCTTCCTCTTGCGAGAGAAGACCCTCTTTTTGCGGAAGACGTATTGGAGGGCAGATGGACATGTCCAGAAGGTCCGGGTACCACGCCCTCCTGGCCCAATACGAGGTAATTAGGATCATGGTTTTCCTGAACTTTCTCAACCCCCTGATTACTTGAGGAATTACGGGGGCTGGAGGAAACGCGTACAGAAGTGGAAACTTCCAGTCCACCACAAACGCGTCTCCTAGAGCTCCTCTGAGTAAATTCCCTTGAGCAGTACTGTTCACACTTCCGGTTTACCGTGGTCGCGAACAGATCCACTTGAGGGGTTCCCCAAAGGGCAAAGATCTCTAGGAGGACTTCCTGAGCTAGCTCCCACTCGTGGGAGACTGCTCTGCCTGTTCAGAGCGTCTGCCGCCGCGTTCTGCTCTCCGGCTAGGTTAACTGCCGATAGAGATTCCTTCTCATATTGCCCAGAACCAGAGCTACATTGCCTCTCTGCACAGTAGTAGTGACCCTAAGCCTCCTCTATTGTTGAGGTAGTACATGGCCACCGTGTTGTCCGTCATTATCAGGACATTCTCCCCCTGTACAGAGGGCAGGAAGGCCTTCAGCGCTAGTCTGATTGCCCTCAGCTCCAATAGGTTGATGTGTAGTTTGGATTCCGATGGAGACCAATGACCGCTGATTGTCAGATCGTTGGTGTGGGCTCCCCACCCCGTGAGTGAGGCATCCGTGACGGTTATCTCCCACCATGGTTGCCAAAAAGATTCTCCCTTGAAGATGTCGTTGCAAGCCCACCATAGCAGATCCTGCGCAACTGTGCTCTGGACTTGCAGAAGATCCGACATACTCCCAGAGAACTAGGACCACTGAGTTCTGAGGGCCCATTGAAGGGATCTCATTCTCAATCTGGCCTCTGGTACCAGAAAAATGCAGGATGCCATGATGCCGAGCAACCTCAGAAAATCTAAGGCCGGCAGATGGGGGGCATTCTGAAACTTTGTTAACCATCTGCAGAATGTGGATAGCTCTCACCTCAGGAGGCAAGGCTTGCCAGAGGAAGTATCCAAAACTGCTCTGATAAACTGGAGCTTTTGGGATAGTATCATGTGAGACTTCTTGAAATTGAGGGAGAAGCCCAGTTTGTGAAGGAAGTGACAGGTGATCGACAGATGTTCCTGAGCCTGTTCGGGAGAACGCGCTCTGATCAACCAATCTTCCAGGTAGGGGTAGACGTGAATCCCCCCTCTCCTGAGACTTGCTGCCACAACCACCATCAGTTTGGTGAAAACCCTTGGGGCGGAGGTCAGCCCGAATGGCAGAACTCAAAACTGAAAGTGAGAACAGCCAAACGCGAACCTCAGGTACTTCCTGTGCTTGAGATGGATTGGCACATGAAAGTCAGCATCCTGAAGGTCTAATGATAACAATCAGTCTTGGAGCTGGAGAGCCTGAAGGATCTGAGAAAGGGTTATCATCTTGAACTTGTCCTTCCTGAGGAACCTGTTCAAGTTTCTTAAGTCCAAGATGGATCTCAACCCTCCGTCCTTCGTTGGAATGAGAAAGTAGGTTCCCAGTGGATGGTCCTGAGGCCATTTTAGGAAGGGAAGGCAGTAACCCCGAGCTACTGTCTCCAGTGCCCAAACATCTGAAGTAATGCCCCGCCATTCTTTCAGATGCTGAGAGATTCTGCCTCCCACCGGGGTTTATGTGAGAAGGCCTCAGAGTGATTTCGAGGCGGCTGCAGGAGCGGCTGAGGGCAAAGATACCGTTCCCGAGGCTGGTTTTGCACTTTTTCCTCATCCACCACAAGCAACATTTCTCTTGCCTCTTTGACTGGCCTGTCCTCTTCCTCTACCAAAAGAGGAGTAGTACCGGAAAGGACGACCTCTCCAGGAAAATAAGCCTGAATAAGGTTTGAGGCTGTTGCATGGAGGCGCTAAGAGATATAGCTGCCGCTTTTGAGGTCTGTAGTTTTCTTAAGATTATCAGCTTTACTACCAAACAGCCTCAAGACATCAAAAGGCATGTTGAGAAGTCTGGCCTGCACATCTGCTGCAAACCCAGGCTTCCTCAACCACACAAATCTGCGTAGCACTGTGCTTGCAGCCATGGATCTGCTGATACCATCAGCAGTATCCAGTTCAGACTGGAGACATACCCCCATTGCCTCCTTTCCGTCTTTGACAATATTCAGGAAGCCTTCCCTTTCCTCGCCTTCTGGAATATGTTCAGCTGCCAACGAAATGCAGTCCCACAGAGTATGGGTGAACCTGGCAAGGATACAGGTGACATTAGTTGACTTGAGAGCCATTCCACCCGAGGTAAAGACCTTACGGGCCCAAGCATCCACCTTCTTATCCTCTCTACACTGGGGGATAGATGGATATGTTGTTTGTCTTGAGAAGGTTGCAGCCTGAATAACCAGACTTTCTGGAGGGGGATGCCTGCTTAAATAATCAGGATCAGAATTAGAAGTTGTATTATACTTTGGAAAATTATTGTTGACTGCAGCAATTTTATCAGGAACTTCCCAGTTTTTTTCTACTGTTCTTTGAAGTGCCCTAAGGAAGGGGAGAACTGGATCCTTCTGGGGGCCTTGATCAAGTAGGTCAGTCAATCCTGATCAGAAGTGGGTGAGGCTCTACCCCAGCCCAGGTATTCAACCACTCTATTCATTAGACTCCTGTACCCTGAATCTGCATGTTCTGCAGGGTCAGGATTTGCAAACTCCAGCTCAGGTGACGTATCAAGGCCCCTAGCCGAGTGAAGGGCATCACACAGGTCTCATTTTCGATTCTGGATCGATTAATTCTTCTGGGACCTCTCTAGTACCATATTGTACTCCAAAAGGAGAAACTACTTCTTCAGAGCCACTTTCTTCAAAAATAGAAGACAGACTTAAAGAAGTCTGACTTACGTAAAGGAGTAAATCTCCTTTCCTGTTCATGAGTTTGGGTCGAAGGAATCGAAGGAACCTTTCATGGTATCGAAGGATTCTTCAAAGACACTGATGTCTTCGACAAAGGCGGTGAAAACGTTTTTGGCTTCGATGTCGAAGCCGTCAGCGCCGACAAAGTCGTCGAGGGTTTCAACGAGTTCTGTTTTTTATATGGTGTCTGGGAAACACTCGATTCTCAAGGAATCTTTGTCGACTCGAGTCTTTCGAGTTTCACCCATACTACTGGGTTTTACCACAGTAGTTCCTGACTTCCCTGTGTCATCCGCCAGAGCGACCAGGGTCTCGCTCTTTTGAGGCGGTCGAGGCCGCATTCTTAAAGACCTCTATCATCTTCTTTCTAAATTCTTTCCATTTTCTTGGTGAATCCGACTTAGTCTGGCATCGTACCAATTTGGTAAACGTATCCGAGGAAGAAGATGGAGATCTAGGCCTCCTCTTAACCTTTTTTAAAGAGGAAGATGAAGAGCGCCACGATCTACTGTGAGATCGAGATCTCTTAGAGTGTTTACGACGATCAGATTCTTTCAAATCGCTCGACTTCCAATGTCTTTTTGATGAGGCCTTCGAGGAGGCCTTGGAAGCTTCTCGCCCACTGCCAGTTTACCTTTCCTCTCACGAAGGGCCTTCTCTGTCATCGACTGACCGGAGCCACAGTCGCCGGTTCGATGGTCTGAACCTAGGCACCAAAGACAAATGTGGTGAGGATCTGTAAATCGACATCTTTGATCCGCAGTCAATACATTTTTTTAACCTTGTGTTGGAGTAGAAGGGGTTCAAGAAGACGACATTTTCTTAAGAAAATTTCGAAGCGTGCCAAGAGCGAAGCAATCGGAAAAACAGAACTGAAGCCAACAGGCGCAGCACAAACTATTTATGCTGATGATGACGTTGAGACGGTACGGAGCCCATCAAGGGACATTGACGCCACAACCTCGTGCACAGCGCCCTCTGCCGAGAATTTTTTTTTTTCCAAAGCAGCAAAGCTGGCAGGATACGAATATCATAACATGAGGAATATGTGGGAGGACACAATCCATTTGAAATACAGTTACAGGTAAGTAACCAAGACTTCTCCAGCAATAGATCTTTCATAGATTCAGATGCTTGAATAGAATACCAAGCAGTTAAAACATGCAAATATATATATATCATAAATGCAGAATAAAATATTTCTGATGAACCTTTACCATACAGCAACACAAAGGTTATATACCTAGGGAAAAGTGGGAAAAGGAGGCTGATCCTACCTTATACAAAGAGGTGTCGGAGCAGTGCCTGTCCATCTGCAGACTCCTTTGTTGGTATCTTCTGCCAGGCAGTAGTGTTTAGCGAACGTGTGCAGAGTGCTCCAGGTAGCGGCTCTGCATATGTCCTTCAAGGCTACCCCTGCGTGAAACACTACTGAAGCCGCTCTCCCTCTGGTGGAGTGCGCCGAAGGCGGCTTGATTTGGGGGGGGGGGTCGCCCTGCGCTTGATGACAGTGGGTGATACATAGAGACCCAAAGTGCCAGACCTTGTTTGGAGATATGCTGTCCTCTTGTACGACCAGAAAAAGCAATGAACTGTCTGTTTGAGGAGCGGAACTCCTTAGTTCTCTGTAAGTACAATTTCAAAACTCTTGCCGCATCTAGAGAATGCAATGTTCTTTCTGCCTCCGAGGTATGATTCTGAAAGAAAGACGGTAGGACAATACGCTCCGTGAGTGTCATTTCCAATAAGACCGTGGGAAGGAATTTAGGATGTGTTCTCAAAATGACGTGGTCCTTCTGAAACAAAGTAAAAGGAGGTCCTGAAGACAGCTTGTAATTCAAAGATCCTCCTGGCCGATGTGATGGCTATCAAAAAGGCTGTTTTCCAAGATAAGAATTTCATGTCACATCTGGGAATGGGCTCGTGGGTGGCGGGGGGGGGGGAGGTTCCATGAGAGCCGTTAGTATTTAGGCTGCAGGTTGGGACTGGTGAGGGCGTCGGTGGGTAAGTACGCATCAACCCTTTCAGGAAGACCCTGACAGCCGGAAGAGAGTAATGACTGTCTCTGGAGTCGTCGTGTATGTGGATATGGCCAATAGGTGAACTTTGATCGAAGATAGTGAGAGTCCTGCCTTTGTCAAATACAATAAGTTAGTACCTGTTCTTCCGAAGCTGTAAGTGAGTTAATTGTAGCCATCTCACACCACTTAGAGAAACAAGTCCATTTGCGGATGTAGGGGATTCTTGTAGAGGGGGCTCTTGAGACCCTGATTATGTCCCAGCAGTCTGCAGGGAGATTCAGATTCATAAGTTTACACTGCTCAGGAACCAAGCCTCGAGGGAGAGGCGCGCTGGGTCATGGTGGTTCTGTTGCGTCAATAGATATTGATGCGCTTTAAGGCGAATTGGAGGCCATCGTGATAGATGCTGTAGAGTTGGGTACAGAGCGGTCGCACCCAGTCCGACGCCATTAGGATCCTAGAGCAATTCTGTTCTTTCATTCTGCGTAGAATTCTCGCTATGAGTGGAATGGGGGAAAGGCATACAGGAATTTCCCTGTCCAGTCCACTGAGAAAGCGTCTCCTGCAGACTGATGTTCTGGGTACCTTGAGGCAAATTCTTGGCATTTTTTGTTGGCTCTGGTGGCAAAGAGGTTGATTTGTGGATAGCCCCATATGGAGAAAATCTGCTGGACTTCCTTTTCGTCTTGTTCCCATTCATGAGAGGATGTGTACTCCCTGCTCAGTTTGTCAGCTAGGACATTCCACTCCTGGGAGATGTTCCGCCCTCATTTGGACTCTCTGGTGTAAGGCCCATGCCCATAGCAGTTGAGCTTCCTGTGACAAGACCTCTGATTTCGTGCCCCCTTGTTTGTTTCTGTAGTGCATGGAGGTTGTATTGTCTGTCTGGACGGTCAGTACCTGTCCAGCTACTACTGGAAGAAAGACTTTCAGAGCCCACCGTATCGCCCTGAACTCTAGGACACTGATGTGGAGCTGTGATTCCTGGTCTGACTAAGTCCCTTTGGTTTGGAGGTCTGCACTAGGTGAGCTCCCCAGCCCGAAAGGCTCTTAAGAGAAGAGTAGATGTTGGTGTATGGAATGGCATTCCTTGTAACAGGTTCCGCGGAGTGTTCCACCACTGAAGTGCGTTGTGTACCGTCGTTGGTATCTGGACCACATCCTTCCATAAACCTATAGCTTGTTTCCATTGGTGGTCCAGCGCCTCCTGGACTGGTCTCATGCAAAGTCTGCAATTTGGACATCATGCCCAGGAGGGATTTGAAAGAGCATACCACGGTTGTCCCTTTTTCTAGGAACCATGATGTCGAGCGGAGGATAGCCGTTACTCTGTCTGCCGATGGTCTTACCCTGGGAATGCTGGTGTCGAACTCGGCCCGCAGGAAGAGAACTGTCTTGCTGGGTACTGGGGAGGATTTTATGTTTAACCCTTTTAGGAGTTTTATTGTTTTTGAAACTACCAAGCGAGCGTGACTGGAGGAGCTCGCCCTTATTAACCAGTCGTCCGAATATGGAAAGACTACCATTTCCATCCTTCTGAGTTTTGCTGCCAGGGGCGCCAGACATTTGGTAAACACTCTTGGTGCTGACTTTAGCCCGAACGGGAGCACCCGGAACTGGAAATGCAGGTCTCCTACAGCAAACCTGAGGAACTGTCTGTGGGCACAATGAATTGGAATGTGGAAATATGCATCCTTCAAGTCCAGAGTGGCCAGGACGTCGCTTGTTTAGCCACGGTAGGACACCCTGCAGGGATATCATTTTGAATTTGATGCGTTTGATGCATTTGTTGAGCGCTCTCCAATCTAAAATGGTTCTCCACTGGTCATTTTTCTTCTTGATCAGAAAGAAGCGGGAGTAGAACCCTTTTCCTTTCTGAGGGTAAGGAACTGGTTCTATTGCTGCTTTGTGCAGTAGTCTTTGCACTTCAGGCATGACGTGCGGTAGCATACGCACTTTGCGAGGGGTAGGAGCAAGGGATGGAGGTTGCTCTAGGAATTCTATGGTGTGACCCTCGAG
Organism: Ambystoma mexicanum; assembly: GCF_040938575.1. Taxonomy (NCBI): domain Eukaryota; kingdom Metazoa; phylum Chordata; class Amphibia; order Caudata; family Ambystomatidae; genus Ambystoma; species Ambystoma mexicanum. The sequence continues at coordinate 1,019,053,413 of NC_090932.1, forward strand.
GACCACCTCCAACACCCACTTTTCCGAGGTTATCGAATGCCAGCGTTGAAAAAATTACTCTTCCCCCACAGGTGCGTGACATTGAGGGGGAAGACCCAATCTGTCAATTGTGTTTGTTCTGGGCTTTCCCTTGGGTAGAGCCGCATCTTCCTCTCTGGGAGTATTTGTTGTAGGATTGGTATCTGTTGCTCTGGAATGTGTTTCCTTGCGTCTTGACCATAGGAAGAACGATTATATCCTCTGTATTTTGACGATGAGCCTCGAAAAGACCTACAGTCTCCATCTTTTTCCTTTAAGGAACTGATGGCTCGAGCTGTGTCCGCGTCCATCTTTATCCCTTTTAAGTAGTCATCGCTTTTCTTACCAAATAACTCTTGCCCATCGAAGGGCATGTCCAATATTTGTGCTTGTGCCTCAAGTCCGAAATTCATAGCCTTCATCCAGGCCTGTCTCCTGAGTACAGTGCCGTGGGCCATCTGCCCGATTCCTGACTGAGCCACATCGACTGCAGCGTCGATCATGTGATCGGAAGTAGCTTATACATCTGCAGTAGATGTTTGGTCAGCTTGGACATGCAGAGCCAAAGCTTGCAGTCAAACCTAGCTGTCATGGCCAGGGCATTTCCTGCTCTAATAGTGAGCGATGCTTGGGAAGACACTTTTCGACCCATGGCTTCCAATTTACGACCTTCCTTGTCTGGCGGTGCTGACGGTGGTGACGAAGGGTTGGCTAACATCTTTCTGGCCGCTACAGTGATAAGAGTCTGGCCTGGTATGACCCCTTAGACAAAGTGGTGCAGAGTCTGGTGCCTTGCATTTCTTCTCAGGTCTTGAAACCAGAGCAGGCGTGGATAATGGCATGGCCAGTATCTTCGACAGACTCCCATATGGTGTCAAGAAGAGGTATGGTGGTAACTGTTCTTCTGCGCTTGTCCCTGTGCTCATAAAGCACTGACTTCTCTTCCGATGCAACTTGCAATTTAAACAAGTCAGCAGCTTTTCCGATAAGTTTGAAATGATACTCAACCATCTGGTGGTGAAGAATCACCTGGGGGGACGAGTGATGGGCTTCTTTCATCGACGACCGTTTCATAGATGTTGACTTTGACGACAAGGATTTGGTCGTGGACTATGAGGCTTGGAGTGTCGTCGAGGTCTCATTGACGGCTTGGTCGTCGGTGGATCCCCATCTTTACTGCCACTCGTAGACTGCTTTTCCATGGACGACTGCCCCCCCCGCCGTTTTTTTTTAAAATGCCTTCTTACCTTTGGAGATAGTTTTTTCTTCAGGATGTCGTATCTTGTGGCCTCCAGAGCCCAAGGGAGGCATGGAAGAAGTGGTTTCCAGCTTTTTCTTACTCTTGAGTGGGAGAGGAACTCCTTTCCAATGAAGAGGCCCTTCTCTTAGAAGTTTGTCTCAGATGGTTTAGTAGACAGTACAGGAGCTGTTTTGGCTGACTCCTCGTCAGAGGACAGACCAATGGCTTCTAGATGTAACAGAAGTCTCCTGTGTCTGTCTTGCAGTGATATGGTGGAAAAAGTCCTGCACATGTCACATTTATTAATGTCATGGGGGTATAGGCAGTAGATGCAGTGGTCATGTGGATCCTTCATGTAGACCATTTTTTTCCTGCACCTCGTGCAGTCCCTGGGTCCAAAGTTCACAAAAAGTTGTGACGTCTTACGAAAACACTTCGTGCGGTCCACGTAAAACTTCAGCGCTCTAGCCACATCCAGCGAGTGCAAAGTCCTTTCGGCCGGCGACGAAGGCGACGGGAAGAAAACAAGCAACACCAAGGGTTCGTTGAGGTGGAAGTCCGACGGCACCTTGGGCATGAAGGAGGGGCGTGTCCTGAGCACTACCCTCGTGTCGTGAAAAGTCAAGTACGGGGGCTTGCAGGAAAGGGCCTGGATCTCTCCCACTCTTCGTGCGGAGGTGATGGCCACATGAAACACTGTTTTCCACGACAAGAACTTCAACGGAGCAGAGTGCAGAGGCTCGAACGGAGGTCCCATGAGCTTGGTCAGCACCACGTTGAGCTCCCACGCCGGGGCCGGAGCCTTCACCGGTGGGAACGATCTGAACAGTCCCTTCATGAATTCTTTCACCAGACGATGAGACCACAAAGACGTCCGCCCCGTGATTCTGGGATCGGGAGATCGCAGCAAGATGAATCTTGATGGACGCGTGCGCCAGTCTAGCCTTGGCCAGCGTCAGAAGGTACGGCAGTACCTGGGGAGCCGTAATCCGTAGAGGGTTAATCTTCTGTGCGTGGCACCAGACAGAGAACCTCTTCCATTTGTGTTCATAGCATTTAAGAGTTGAGGACGCCCTGGCCTTTGCAAGAACCTCTCTGCAGTCGGCCGGTATGTCGTATCCGCCAAACTCTAACGCTGCAGGAGCCAGGCCTGCAAGTTCAGCGACTTCGGGTCGTGATGGAGGATGGCGCCTCCTTCCCTGGAGAGAAGATCCGCGTCCACTGGCAGCTTGATTGACGGGGACGCTGACAAGTCCAGAAGGTCCGGGAACCATATCTGACTCGGCCACGCAGGTGCGACGAGGATCATCCTGCACCGTGACCTCTTGAGCTGGTTGATGAGCCGGATCAGCAATGGCAATGGAGGGAACGCGTATAGAAACAGGCCCTCCCAGGGGAACGAGAAAGCATCGCCCATGCTCCTCGGCTGGGGAAACCTGCTGGCGAACCTCCGGCACATGGAGTTCGTCGCCGTCGCGAACAGATCGATCTGGGGTGTGCCCCACTGTCGGAAGAGGCGGTCCACTAGATCCTGTCATAGTTCCCACTCGTGCCACGAGCGCAGCTCTCTGCTGAGCGAGTCGGCGATGGTGTTTTTTATCCCTGCCAGATGAAACGGCACCAGAAACATCCCTTGGGCCACGGCCCAATGCCACAGATCCTGCGCCTCCTTGGACAGGGCTGGGGATCTGGTACCGCCCTGCTTCCTGATGTAGAACATGGTGGTGGTGTTGTCGGTGAAGATCCTCACCACCTTGCCCTTGAGGGACGGAAGAAAAGACCTGAGGGCCCAAAACACTGCACGGAGCTCCAGGACATTGATATGGAGGGACTTCTCCGTCGGAAGCCAAAGGCCTCTCGCGTGCAGATTTTCGGTGTGCGCTCCCCACCCTTCCAGGGAGGCATCCGTGGTCACTGTCTCCTGGTGGCCGGGGGTCTGGAAGTCCATGCCCGCCGTCAGATACGCGCAGGTGCCCCACCACCAGATCGCTCGTCGGAAACTCTCGTTGAGTGTGATCCTCTCCTCGAAGCTGCCCGTCGTCTGGATCCAGCGAGCGTCCAGGAACTCCTGCAACGGGCGCATCCGGAGCCTGCACAGGCGGATGAGATAAATGCAAGAAGACATCATTCCGAGGAGGGACTTGATGGACCTCACCCTGGCGGCGTCCGCAACCAGCATCCGCTGCACCTTGCCCAAGATGGCCCTCGTCCTTTCCTCCAACTGAGAGGCCAGAAGCGACACCGTGTCGAGCTTCGCTCCCAGAAACAGTGCGTCTTGCGTGGGCACCAGGTGGGACTTGGCGTAGTTTATGGAGAATCCCAGGTCCGTGAGCAGTTGGACGGTCCTTGCCGTGTGCTCCACAGCGAGCTCCTTCGTCTTTGCTCGGATTAGCAAGTCGTCCAGGTAGGGGTAGACGTGGATCCCCTCTCGGCGCAGCTGCGCTGCCACCGGTGCGAGGCACTTGGTGAACACCCTGGGTGCCGACCTCAATCCGAAGGGAAGGGCTCTGAACTGGTAGTGACACCCTTGGACCACGAACCTGAGAAACTTTCGGTGTCCCTTTAGGATGGGAATATGGAAGTAGGCATCCTCCAAATCCAACGACGACAGGAAATTGCCCTCCTCCAGTTGACCCAGGACGTGCTGGAGGGTGAACATCCGGAACTTCTGTGCCTTGATGAATTTGTTCAGTCGTCGTAGGTCCAGGATGGGACGCCATCCTCCCGTCTTCTTCTTCACGAGAAAGTATCTTGAGTAAACTCCGGAGCCCCGAAGCCTCTTTGGGACGAGCTCGATGGCGCCCTTCTTGAGCATCACCTTTACCTCCAAGAGAAGTTGAGGGACGTGATGTTCTTTCCTGGCCACAGGGGGGACGCGCGGGCACCTCTTTAGAAACTCGAGCGCGTGACCCTGAGCTAGGGCGTCCAGCACCCAACGGTCGGTGGAGATGGACTCCCACACCCTGACGAAGCTCGCCAGCCGGCCTCCCACCGGGGTGCTTCGGTGGGGGCCCGACCCCACGGCTGGTTCAGTCCTGCTTCGACAAGGCTTTGCCGCCCTGTCCTCCTTGGCGACGACGGCGGGGTCCGCCTGACTTGCCTCGTCCCCTGTAAGATTCCTGTGACGACGAACGGGCCGCTTGACGGCAGGTGGAAAATCCGCCGCTGGAACCTTTGGAGGCACCCTGTTTGCCCTGCCGCTCCGAAAGGGCGGCCGCCGTTGCTGGAGAACCCCAAGAGCCCGGGCCGTCTCAGTGTCCGCCTTGATGGCTTGAAGGGAATCGTCCACTGTTTTCCCAAACAGGTTGTTTCCGTCGAACGGCATGTCCAAGACTCTGGTCTGCACATCCTGACGGAAGTCAGTAGCCTTGAGCCATCCACGCCGCCTAAGGCACACACCGTTGCCCAACTGGCGAAATCCAGTGTCAGCGATGTCCGTCGTTATCGTAATGGCGTGGTCCGAAGCCACCTCTCCTTCCTGCAAGATCTCTAGGGCTTCCGCCCTCTTGTCGTCTGGTAGGAAGTCCAGCAGGGGGGCCAGTTTGTACCACAACTCCCTGTCGTAGCGGGCTACGATAGCCAAGGCGTTGGCCGCCTTAATCGTCGTCGCTGCCGACGAGATGACTCTGCGTCCCATCGTGTCTAATTTCTTTCCCTCGCCGTCCGGCGGGGAGGTTGATGTAGACGCCGCGCCCCCCCCCCCCCGCTTTCTTCCTGGCCGCCGCGGAGACGACCGAGTCCGGGGTCGGCTGTGCCCGAAGGCACAAGGGGGCCGCGTCCGGGACCCGGTACGTCTTCTCGTACCGATCCCTTCTAGCCGGCGTAGTGGATGGGTTCTTGAGGAGGGCGAGGCCCTCATCCCAAATATCGTCTAGTAGAGGTACAGCGAGGACCGTCTTCCTCTTGGTCTCGCGCCGTTGATAAAGGAAACCTTCCTTCTTCTCTTCCGGGCAGAGCTGGAAAAGCTCGGATGCCCTGGCGATCATGGAATGAAACGATCCAATCTCGTCGGGCGGGGAAGCCCGGGTGGGAGGTGACGACGGGAGATCCTCGTAGTAAACCTCGTCATCTGTACCCGTCGCGGACGTGTCAGTCTCCGTATCATCCCCACGTGTCGTGGACGGGGAGGAGGGCTGAACAGGTCGCGATGGCTGAAAAGGAGGTGGAGGGTGAATCCTTCTCTTAGGTGGAGCGCTCCCAGAACGGCCTCGCTCCTGGTCCCCCGTCGGGAGCGGTTCCTCCGTTGGTGGTAACGGCAGTCTCGTCCTTATCTCCGAGCACAAGGACTGTATAGCCAACAAAATGGCCGCCGAGTTGTCTTGCGGCACTGGTTTAGGGAGATCCGACGGGCGATCAGGAGCCCCGTCGGCAACCTCGACGCCCTCGTCGTCTTCCACGTCGGGGTCCCCCCCGACAGGATGGCCTTCTTCCACGCCAGAGCCCTGGCCTAAGACTTCGATCAGCTCCTCCTCAGAGGCTGAGGCCGAGTCCACGACGACCTCCTGCCCCCCACTTTTTCTTCTCCGGAGGTTTCACGGGGGTCCTGTCGATGGGCACGAAAGAGGACTCCCTCCGCGGTGGCAGGGAGATTCTGGGCCCCGGTGTCGCCACCACTGGTGTAGCCTCCACAGGCTGAGACAGGGCCGCCGCGACTGTCTCGATAGAGGCCTTGGCCGGATGGATCAAGGCTTTCACCACCTTAGGTGCGCTCACTGCCTTGGGGGGAGGGTCACAACCTCGCTCCCCCTCCGATGGGGCCTTAGGGCACGACCGGGGTCTCTCCAGGAGTTTCGCCGGGTGCTCGGCCTTCCTCTTACCCGAGCTAGAGCGTTGGCTCGTGGTTGATGGCTCTGGGGAGGATGAGCCCTGCCTGGCGCCCGTAGAGCCCGACCGTTCGGCGCTCCCGGTGCCAACGGACTCACGGTGCTTGGCCTTCTGTTGGACCCCTGTCGCCAGGGCGCCCTCAAAGGTCTTAGAAGACCGCTCGGACTTCTTCTCGCCTGACGGGCTCTTTCCTTCCAGCCAGTTGGCGAGACGTTGATGGCGGTCCTTCATGGTCCGCTCCGACATATTGCCGCAAAACGCACAGTCCTTCTCCACGTGCGTCTTGTCCTCATGTAGGCAGTAAAGGCAAAGGGAGTGTTTGTCCTCATTGAAGACATTCTGAAGCTGGCATCCAGGGCAGACCCTGAACAGCTTTCCGGGCGTCGAGCTTCCCTTCTCCTGGGCCATGTTCGAGATGGGCCGTACAGTCTTCTTTCCATGTTGGATTTGCTGGAAAACCCCGGATGTAGCACGCCCTGTCCACGGACAGCTGCGGTGTCCGCGGACCGCGTAACTCTTCAACACCCCTTCTACCATTTCCACTTTACTCTCTGTGCCATTGCCTCATTGCATACAGCTAAGCAGTCACACAATACGAAGAACGTCCTCAGACGTTTCTCCATTAGTAGCTCAGTATACTAGATAGAACCCCATAATACAATGCTATTTATATCAATGCATCGTTCAAAGCACTAATTACGGTATGATATTTATTGCAATGATCCTTGACACTTTTCGCAACATTATAATAAAAATCCCTAGTACACAAATTTCATGAAAAGTAAATGCACATGTGATGTCATCAGTGATGTCATCAATGACATTTGCGATGCCATCTTTGATGTCCTGGGTGTTAGTCTTAGCAGTGCACGGTGATGGCGCAAGCTATGGTTGCTTAGCTTACCATAACTGGCGAATTTCAGGGGTTTTTCGGCTTTACTTGGAACCATAACGTCCCTTAAACAAACTTTTTTTATTAGCACGCAAACAATATACAAAGATGTAGTGTAAACAGCAAGTTCTCACAGATGGCTTTACACAGAATGTTGCAAAGTAAGCATTTATGCTCGTTCACAGTTAAGGTCAGCTGCTTCCATTTTTTTCTCGCGGCCCGGAGAGGCCCACGACTCCCAGTATAAGGTTCTATTTCTTTTTGACCTTGACAGACAGATTGTGCTGAAAGACTTCTTTTGAAGAAGTGTAGCAAAAACGTAAGACACGATAAAGATGACATTTCTGAAACGAAACCACTTTTGTATATTATATCACTTTGAGAAAGATCGTTGGCACACGCAGAGTCGTATTTTGGGACTGCACTACACTTGGACAATGGAAAATGCAATTATAATGTAAGTAACCCTTTAGATTATTTTATACCGCAATATAAAAACAATAGCGTGGCATTAAAGCCCGGTCAAGTTGTACTTGTTCGATGTGGCATATTGTTTTCTACCGCGCACTATCACCAGCGAATTGATCCCCTGTCGTTTAGAGGGCTCTGAAAAAGGCAGACGACACAGGGTGGGTTAATAGAAATAATTTAACCTGTCTGTAGCCGGTCAAGCGCTCTACTCACTGTGCTACTTCACTGTAGCCGGTCAAGTGGCACAGCGAGTAGAGCGCTCGCTTTGACATCTGTGCACAGCTTGCTAACGCAGGTTCGAATCCCGGCATGGCCAAACTCAGCCTTTCATCCTTCCGTGGTCGATAAATGAGCACCACACACTGTGTAATAAGCAGCGCTGAGATACCCGACGGTTCTTAGCGCTATATAAATGCGAAAATATTATTATTTTATTATTAACATACTCTGTTGCAGTATCTTCGCTAGCAAATAGTTTCACGCCATAATAAATAAAATGAATATTTTTAATAAAGATCGGCTGGTGAGACTAATTTATGTTTTTTAAAACAGGTTTGTTGCCCCATTTTGCCAATGTCATGATTTTCAGACTCCAGCGGATGGATTTTTCAACTGCCAGGTGCAGCTCCATGTAAGCAACTTCATGACCCTCACCATTTTATGGGACAATCGCCAAGGACCAATATGCCCTTACGCAGTACTAGCGGCTAGAAGCAACATACCAACCATTATGGTGGTCTAATGCCTCGTTGTTGGAGCAACCTTCCGATTATCAGTGCGACCATTTACTGCTTTTATCATAAACCAACAGCCTATCTACCGCAAAGGAACAGCGCTTGGCTCAAAATAAACTTTTGCTGATAGACAGCAGAGACCATTGAATATTCACTAAACATTTCATGTGAAATAAATGTACTTTACCAAATGTACAATCCTGCTGTTTACTTTTAAACCAGTTTCATATTCCGAATTGTGGCTTGCTGTGTTCTAAGCTCATCTAACACCCTCTGTACCGCAAAGGAACATCGCGTGGCTCAACATGAACTTTTGCTGATCGACAACAAAGACAAATGCAAATCGCTGAATATTTTCTAAACATTTGTTGTCAAATAAATGTACTTTACAAAATTTACAATCTTGCTGTTTGCTTTTAAATCACAGTTTCATATTCCGAATTGTGGCGCGCTGTGTTGTGACATAATGTGTTTTGTCTTCCGGGTTCTGTGTAAAGTCGCGTAGGACTGGAGACGACTGGGCGCGTTTGATGACGCACCCTGTAACTTCACGGAGAGAGACGGGGAATATGATGCTTTCATAATGTCAGGCTTAGGGGCGGGAGATATGATTTAGTGTCGCAAAAGCAAGTCAGCCAGGTCAATAGCACCAGTCATAGGATTATCACATAATGTCGGCGCACACCAGCCTGATTTATCGTTTCTTTAGTGGACAAAAAGCCAGGTGAGGCCCATAGGAAATTGTACTATCAGCGGACAAAAGGAGGCTTCGTAGAACACTTTCAACCTGACACCGAACAATACAAACAACGTTCTCAGAACACCCCCATTTTGTGTAATTGCAACCATTTCGGGACACCACGAGTGTTCTTAGAACACATTCAACTAGACAGATTACAATACGGACAGCGTCCTCAGGACACCCCCAGTTTGTGCATTTACGAACATTTAAATACACCGCGAATGTTTTTAGCTCAATTTTACCTTCCTTGCAAACAAAAAGGACACATACTCCGTCCTCTGAACACCCCACCATTTAGTTTATTTACAAAATGTGAGAACAGCCGTGTTCTCCACGGACAAATCGAACACAACAAAAGCGTATAGCACATAAAAAAAAAAACATTGAACCTATCTCATACTCCCCACCCTCCCCAAACACTCTTACACACCAACACACTCCACTAAGTACAATTTTTAATCCAAGTTTCACTGCACTGTACGCGGTCGACGGCAAATACAAGATGGCGGGCACGACAGAAAATCTGACGCGCATCACGCCCCACGTCGCCCAATCAGCGAACACGTTGCATGTCCGCGGACATGACGCAAGCCCATGGGCAAATCGGGGTGCTGTCCGCGGAGCGAACAGGGAAGTCCGTCCGCGAAGCGAACACAGATTATCACTAATTTGTTTGCCTTACATTTTGGTCATTTTAAAAAAAACTACTGGACGTATTTACACCAAATTTGCAAAAGCACGCTTTCTGGACCAAGCCACCGCTCCTGCCGCAAATTTGGTGTAAATCTGTCCAGCGGTTCTGACTGTAGCCGTGCGCAAAGCTTTTTCCCATTATGTCTATAGGAAAAAACTAAAGTTTTGGGACCCCCCCTATAACTTTGCCCCCCCTGGACCAAACCTCTCCAAACTTTGCAAAAGGATTCAGAGTTGGCCATATACTTTTTTTTGCAAAGTTTGGTGAGGATTCGTCCAGAGGGAGCGAAGGTATAAGCCACCCAAAAAGTGCTCTTCCTAGGGAAACACCAATTTAACCATAACGACATGGATGCTACTGCGTCCATGTAATTATATATATATATATATATATATATATACACGAAAACAAGGGGCTGAACATGTGATGTCGTCAGTGATGTCATCAATGACATTTGTGATGCCATCTTTCATGTTGTTAGTGTTAGCAATGCACAGTGGTGATGGCAGGTATGGGGGCTTAGTTTACCATAACTGGCGAATTTCAGGGGTTTTACCGTTTTAATTAGAACCATAATGGGGAGGTAGAATTTTTTTTTTGTGTGAAGTACACAGGTTTTGGGTAGGGCAACTTAACCATAATGTACCCTCAACAAAGTTTTTTTTGTAGTGAATTTTACAGGTTTTTGGAAGGGGAACTTAATCATAACATTGTGTCAATGAAGTTGTTGTGCTGAATATACACTGTCATGTGATTGTGGGAGATATGTAGTATAATGTACATACTTGATATACATTTAACATAGAACATACAGAACCCCCTCCCTATTGATATTAGAAAGGTATGGACTGAGCGCCTGTTGGCAGACGGGATCAACATTACCCAAAGATGCAGGGGGTACATGAAAATGTACTATTGTCTTACACAAAAAATCTGCAACGTAGAAGAAGGACATAAAGACTTTATAAGTAGTAATAAGTAAATATGGAAACCTAAAGGTGTGAAATGAAAACGACACATTTAATAACCATGTAAAATGAAATGGATGGTACCATAAAAAAAAAGGACCTCTGCAGCCTGGACCGACAGTGGATGGACGCAGTAGGACGAAGGGAAATTACATCAAAATAGTGAGTGAAGGTCTTTTTTGTATGTGTGTAATTGTTTTGGTATGTGGTGCAGAAATAATAATTTCTTTCTGTTTTGACACAGAAATGGCTAGTACTTTGGAGTGGCTGGAGGAGAATTTTCCGCAAGGGGAAATGTCGCTGTCTTCAGACAATAATGGTGCACACTGCACTGCATATGCAAAATAATGATCAGTATTTTATAGGCATTTAACATATGTATATTGTTTTTGTACAGACCAGGAAAGAAAAGAAGAAAGGCCAACAAACGAGACAGAAGAAGACAGGATGAAAAGGATTGAGAAGAAAATGGTTGTACTGAATGACAATTTTAAAAGTTTAAGGGAGTTTGTGGAGAACTGTGTGAGACGAAAAGTATGTTACCGTTGTTCCACCTGTACCTGCCCCGCTTCTCCATTCCCTAGTCAACCATCCCCAAACCTTCAAGAAGAAAATAGACGTTTTGACGAAACATCCATCCCTTCTTCCCCTCACAAATCTTATCCTCATAACCAGCCCGTGTTGAATCCTAATTCCCCTATTTGTGTCAGTATCTGCTTCCCCCGCTATTTCTTAGGATTGAAGTGTGTGGTTGGAATGTTTTTGTATAGTAGTTGTAGTTATAGAGTTTGAGGAAATGTTTTATTTTTAAAAAAAGACTTAAAATGTTCGCGAACAGCGCGCCTATTCGACCTATCCGTAAGGAATGGAAAGTGGGGTGTTGTAAAGGCAGTACACCTACCCTTACTAATGTCAAGTAAGATGGAGTTGATGTTTGACCGCAACATCTGTTCAAGTTGTGCGGACGTAAACAGAAAGGGGCATCCCAAGGACATTATACCTCGCCGTGCCGCTTACAAATGAGATGAAACATGTTCGTAGAACACACCAGGTGTCTGGGATGGCTGTAAATGAGCAAAATGGGAGTGTGTTAAGGACAGTATACCTGTCCGTTATCGTCCGCAGCCAAAATCGTGGCATCCATAGAACAGGCGCGGTGGCCGGGAAGTTCGTAGTCAAACAAAATGGAGATGTCCCAAGGACACTGGACCTGTCCGTACAGTGAGTATATCATGTATGCACATGCGCAGTACAACCGTAAGTATAGTGAACATTGCACCTGTCCCCAACTGTCCGTCTCACTTGTGTCGCACTTTGAATTAGTTTGAGAATCCGAACACTGTCTGTAGGACACTTGCGCGCATGCACAAGTTTGTTACTCTGCATTAGCTGTCCAGCGGACTCCCATTTCTTTCGCAGATGTGTTCAGGACGTCATCATGTGACCACACCCACGCTGAGCTGAGCGTGTGGACTAATTTGCGCAGTTTGTGTGTTTCAGCAGTACAAAAGAACTTGTAGACACAAGGCAAAATATTGTAGAGTGTAAACATATAATTTCACATATCCCAGACAATAGCTTACCTGAGGACTTGTATAAAAGTTTCATACCGCTTTGCAGTGATGAAGACGGTCACAAGGCACACCCCTCCACCGCTATACATGGCCACACCCCTGAGCGCATCTTCATTGTCCTTCTAGCTATAGCAGATTGAGGTGTACTGCCTTTACTGCTGTAGCGACCAAAAGGAAAGTAATCGGTATGGCTGTAACGCTCACCTGACTCCCACGGAGGCGCTGGCCTGGTTCGCGCTGCTGTGACCTCTTCTAAGGTGATGCGCAGGGTTCCGACGACGGACTGGACCGGGCCCCCAAATCTGGCTTGTCTGGCTCGCAGAAGTATCCTTCTGTAGGTGAAAATAGGGCATTAACTGTCTGTGGGGTAATGCAATCAGCTTCCCACTTTCCCCTCTCACCCTCCTCGAAACCCTTCTACGATTCCTCGTAGCGTCTCACCTTAGGGTCTGGAAGGACGAGCTCTCCATCCTGCTTCTGATGCAGGGGCGCGTTGGTATCCAGTTACTTCACTGGATTTTCGGATTGGTGAGAACCAAACTTGCTTGGCTTCCAGGTAAGTTTTTTGATAAGAGGTTCCCCTTGTCTCCATGCATTAATGTACTAATGCTAGTGTCTTTTTCCCCATAGGGGCCGGGGTACGGAATGCCGGGGAACAGGCACCGACCCGAGATGAGAGGTGAAATCCTTGTAGAAATCAGGTAAGTCTTTATTGAGCGTTTTTTGGTAATGTCTTTTCATTCGCTCATTAACGCTGATGTCTTTTTTTCCCCTTAGGGGCCGGGGTCCGGAAATGCCAGGATGCGGTGCGGACCCGAAATGAAGAGGGAATGTATCAACAGGTAAGTCTTAACATGGAGATTTAGCTTTCCTTATTCCCTTCTCTCTCTCACCTTTTGTTCTGGTCTTTTTCTCCCTAGGCGCTGGGGCGTGACTGCGAATCCGGATGATCGCTGCTGAACATGGAGGCGCCCAGTAAAGGTGAGTGGAATGCGGCGCTGCAGCGATCGACGCGATGAGCTTTTAAATAAAAGACTTCCTTTTTCAGGATTGTCGGCGAGATGTCTCCGGGATGCGGATTTAGCAGGTAAGGACTTTTCCTTCTTCTGTTCTCTTCTTCTCTTCCTTTGCAGGTGATCCAGGATGCTGGCAGGCGTGGCAGAAGTCAGGATGCAGGAGCAGACACGGTGAGCGTCCAGCTGCTAGATGCAGAACAACGCGAAGCACGTGTGGCTGTTCGGGTGGGGTTTAAATAGCCTTGGAAGAAGTTCCAGGTATGTATCCTTCCTCCAATCAGGTATGTATCCTTCCCCGACCACGCCCGGATGGTAAATTAGTCCCACAGGTAAAGTAGTTCCTTTCAGGCCTCAAGGAGGCCGGGATCCTACAGCATGGTCTGCATCAGGTAAGTGCACCCAAGCACATCCATAATGAGCCTGGCGCCTATGGCGCCAGGACACTGTCCAAAGGGCCCCTATATGGGGTTGCTGGGTCCTTCCTTGGGGACTGGATGTCCGCTTTCGGGGATGCAGGGCTTGAACCGGCTCCCCGGGAGCGGGCATCATGACAATGGCTTCCATGGCTGCTGTTGGTTCATTAGCCTCTGCACCACCCCCAAACCCGCCACCACCACCACCACCACCTCCCAAAGGGCCTGCAGAGAGATATACGGGTGAGGATGTAGAGAGCAAGGAAGAAGAGCAGGAAGAGAATGAGGTGGAGGAACTCCGCACTACGAGCACTCGCCGGGAGTCGTGGGTGTGGCGGTTGTTTTCAGTTTATGGGAACGTACCAAAAGCACATGCGAACCTGGTGAGCTGTAACCAGTGCCAGGTGTTGCTGAGTCGCGTGAGATTTGGAGATTTGGTGCGTACAGCTTTGGTACGACAACCATGAAGTGACACCTCACTTCGTTCCACACTGCGGACATTCGCAAGGTGGTGCCATGTGAAGAACGTAGTCGATTGAGTTCCTCCACAGCATCCTCCGTGTCCGATCCTCCCACCACAAGAGACATACCTGTGGGGGAGCGCCTCCCTCCAGCTGCCCCACAAGGCATTCGCAATGCTGTTGACCCTTAGCTTTCAAAGGTGACAATAGTGTGTATGTATTGTGACGTAGTACTCTGCAGGGGGGAGAGTTTTCAAGTGCTTTTGAGGCTACGGTCACGGAGCACCAGAAGATCTGCTCCTTACCCAAGTGAAGCTCACCCTATATCTTTCTCTGTCCACTTGCCCTTTCTTATCCCCGTGGCTGGTGTCCCTTCCTTACCCTCCTTTTGCCTCCTCTTCGTGTGTCGTGTGCTGAGAAGCAATAAATGTGAAAAAAAATTACAGAAAAGGCTTTTCAGAGCCGCCTTTCTCAGTTTAACAATAGAACTATGAAGTGACCATTGTAGACCCCCGCAGAGTTGTGGAAAGGTTTGCGGACAGTCATAGGGAAAAAAAAAAGGAGGGTGCAAGCGGAGCAAACACAATGAAGTGTACGCTGGGAGTAAGTGGTGGCTCTGAAAAGAGCCTTTTGGTGGTGTGTTGTGTGGGTCAAAAACTGTGGATTGGAGAAAAGAGATTGTCACGCAGGTTATTGTGAATACAAGAGAGATCGCAATGCATTTTGTACATTGCAAAGAAAAATCTGATTGCCACCATATGTCAGATGGACTCCATCTCTGCGGAAAATGAAAGAGCTGCAAAACAAAATGTTTTCATTGTGGAATGAGGACATGCCAACATCTCTTAAAAAGGCACAAACAGCCTTATTCACATTGTGTCTCTCTTTCTCCATTTGTGGACCAAAAGCAGAAGAACGCAGCCATATTTGCCTTTGTGCAATACGGGAAAAAAGTATTGGACAATTTGGATTCATGTCCATGAGCTTTGCAAGTCCTTTCTTCATTGCAAATTGCAAAGAAATTCCAGACACATGGCCTAAACTGTTTCCTCCGCAATGAATGATAAGTATATCTGGAGGACGCTCTGTCAGTAAAGTAACACAGAGAGGTACCCAGTCCAGCCACCTCATACCACGCACGCCATGCCAGTGCACTTCCACATGAGGAAATCCGAGATCTGCAGATAAACTGCAGCTTTCTGCATGCACCTTCAACCAATGTATCCATGAGTCTCCCAAAATCCAGATAATCTGTTTGCGAGCACGCAAAGCCATGGCTGTGTGGTCTCCTGTCAGGGAGAAGACAGTTACTAAATCTCGCTGTTCAGAACACACCCACTGAACTTTATTGACCAATCCCTAGCTCCGCTCATTTTCATTTGCATGCGTCTCCACCGCAGAATCTCCGTTGGTGATATGCGCTGGCTGCAAACTACCGCCATGTCCGCGGACATGTATAGGATCAGAGCGTGATGACAGTACATTAAATTATTATTCCCCTTTTTCCCCTTTAAGGTGGGCTCTGAAAGCAGTTTTATTTTGTTTTTGGGCAGGTACCTTACAGACATCTGTTATTTTGTTTATTTGTTTGTATTTTTTGTCCTTACTTCACTCCTACAGCCATTACAGAACCTTCTCTCCTTCTCTAAAGCAAGCCTTACTTTCCAAAAAAACATTGCATTTCCCAAAGAAGATAGCGCAACACCATCTGCTTCAAAATAATCTGCATTACTTGGAACAATGTTTTCGTGGCTGCAGAAAAACATACCAGCGCATAACAAAAGCACGAATGCCGTGATTAATGATACACCTCCCAATACTTTGATCTGGACAGAAAAAAGAATTGTTGTACCATTTTACTCTAGGGAGTAAACCAGAAAAAGTTACTTGCAGTTGGAAAGATGTTCATGAGTGCTTGAACCAACTGTCCCAAATCTGCCAACAAAGTACGTGCAGTCACATAGCCCAAATGGCAAGCACCGTAGTGCAAAATTACCACATGAGAAGTCATCGTTTGCATGTCTCTGCAAACTTGCAGAATTGCTGCAACATTGGCATCAGTCTCAGCGTTCCACACCACCTCCACTCTCACATCGAAATGGTGTGCCACATGCCTACTCTCGGCATAATGTTGTAAGCCAATGGACAAAAATGTCTCCAACCACCAAAACCCTGACCCTCTCCACCTCTGCCATCTTCAGTGTACGCACAGTCTTTCGACACAAAGGAGTAATGTGAATATCTGATTGGCTGATGCCTACAGTCCCCTTTCCATGCAGGATTTGCTGTAGAAACCTGTATGTGGCACGACCTACGCGCGGCCAAGCGTTGCCTACGTTCGGCACATAACTCTTACCCAGTCCTTTCACCCTTTCCACAGCGTTAGCAAATCGAGTCCCTCATTGGACACAACTAGGCAGTCACGCAACCAGCCACCAATCACATTGAACATCACTAAATCTAACTCTGTCATCAACATTGCGCACTTCAAAATTACTGTTGATAATTCTGAATGGAAGTCACATATCATTGCAAAGCACCTACTTCAGAAGCTACTGTGCAAGTGTTGCGAATGTCTACGTACAGCTCCATGCATGCGCACATGCATGAGTATAGAGTACAGGTATGTATATTTTAATCAGAGAACATGTGCAACCCCTATGATTTAATTTAAACATATTAATGCTGCTAAATGTGCATAGGCAATACATACCAACACTCCCCTTTTTAAGTGCAAGATGTCAGATTTATCACTGACAAACCGCACAACTTCTTACTGTCTTCCGCATAACCTATACATACGTTGCAAGCATGCCTATTTAGGGCAAAACTCGGTTTTGTATTAGAAAATGTCGGAACTGTGTACGGCCTACAGTAATGCTACTTGCGATGTAATCGTATGACAAAAGTAAGCGCTCCTGATTGCTGTGGTGGCATCTCCCTCTGAGGGTCTCCCGATTTCTCGGCATCATGCTTTTAAATTGCAAGTAGACATTCCCCCCTCCCAATCTACTACTATGCCCTATCGCTTACAAACCGCTCTCCTATAGATAGTACACCTTGTAAAAAAAACAAGGCATTTGCATAACCTTAAAAATGTTAGCAATTTTGGAGGACTTGCAAGTAACATATTGCAAATACCATGCAAAGGCTGCACAGAGTGAAGTGAAATGCACACATGCACTGGGTTGAAATATGAAAGGAGAATGCTCTGACGAAAGATGCAGAATTAATGTGTGCATTATCAGCACTGCTGTAAACACACAAAGTAATTAATTTTCACAGTGAAGACTACTCTCCTGAGAATCAACAGCATCTACGCTGCAGACGACATATCCGAAGAAACCTGGTCATTTTGCAAAAAAAGTAAGTACAGTACTACCTTTATATTGTAACTACTCTTCAAAGAGGCAGCGTGGGTTATTTATTTAATTTGGGCACCAAAGCAAACATTGATTTCTGAACCATTCTACCTACAAATATCCATTTATTGAACAAAGAATAACATGCAGAATGGCTCACAAATCCCTGTGTGATTCGAACTCAAATAACATACGTAATCCTTAGGTTAGATTTAGAAAAGAAGTTGCTGTTGCAAGTTTCTGGCATTTCGTTTATTAATAATGCTTCTCGTCACCACTAGCCCACTTTGTACTCTCATCTGAAGCACATTGTAGTAGTATACAAACAGTAAAATAGCCTTACCAAATCATTTTAAGAGTCTAATACACATTCACACACCATGACAAAGAGCTTCCCCATCAGACTCATGCACGCATGCACACAGACACGTACATTGTACAACAGACCAAAGTATGTATTCTTTTTTTCAACAGACACCAAAGAATGCCTTCCAAAAAGCAACTCTGTAGAAAGGAACTCAGAAGTACAGCAAATAAAAATAAAAGTGCCCAATCTAAGCATCCATCTGTTGTAGAGAATGTTGGAACAAACCAGCTAATGCAGTCGGTTAGCAAAACAAAGGAAGCTTCAACTACCGAAACTTTACCTCCTCCATCAAAATGTGTCACAAAACACAAAACTGTTGGCAAAAAAAAAAAAAAAAAAAAAAAGAAATCAGCTACCAGTACAGCTAACGATGCTCCTACTAATCCTGATAGTGTAACAAGAACCCATAGTAAAAAAAGTATTTTATCAAAAATGTTTTGTCACAGAGTCCTTCAGAATCTACTAAGAAGAGGACCGAAATCAGCCTCGCCCTAAAACCTACTGTAGAAAGTTAATCCTACAAGCTCTCGTGGACAGTGCAATCCTTCTAAAAAAGGAACTTGTTTATATTAGTGTTAAATAGGATGAAAGCACTAACAAAACTAAGTACGAAACTACAAAAGAAACTCGGCAATAAACGGAATGTGAACAAAAATAATTTCTTAAATGTTTGTGGTGGTGAATGGAGTCACACAACAACCACAGAACCATATTTTAATGAAGAAGCATACAAACAAAATCAAACAAACAATTGCCATCCGTAGCAGCGGACGAGGGTATGAGAAAATCAATACTACCATCATGGGACGAGAAACACTGCTTACAAAAGTATCCTCTGAAAACTCAGAATTACCTCTCGCTTCAGAACCACACTGTCCAGTATACAAATGGCCATGCACATCAATATGTGCCATTCCAAACAAAGCTTTACGTCAGTTACTCAATCAGTATGAAAAAGGTAAAGACAAAAGTAAAATGAAAGTGCTGCAAAATATGGATATTTGTCTAGTGTGCAAATACACAGGACTACAAGGACATTCATTAGCCTGCATTTCTGGGACTATTTGCAAATGCACCTTCCATGATATGAAAAGGATATCAATACATCATTCAAGTGTAAGAAATCTAGTGTATGAAATATACTATGCAAAAAGTCCAGCTTCAGAATTAGGCAATTTAAATAACTCTCTTCTGCATGGTACACCCAAATACTTACAAGAAGAAATTGACTGTATTCAGAGAAAGTATTTTGGAAGTGAAAGCCTCTTACACAATGTAATAGTTTTAGAACATAGTAACAACAATTCTGCACATAGCAACCTTCTATTACACACATACAGAAAAGAAATAGTAAAATGTAAAAGGTCATCGGCTGAAGTACCAAACCATCTGTGTGTGTTGCCGCATAACGTTTTACAAAAGGAACACAAAATGTAGACACAGCATACAAAACACAAGACAATGAAGATTCTAAATGGATTGAATTAGCTACCTACCTTTTAGGAGAAAACAAATATGAACTAACTGAACGCCTAATATGTTGCAGTTACTGTACTACAAAATTAGACAACCACACTCCTTCACGTGCTATTACAAATAATTTGGAACTGTTCCCACTACCAAAAATCCTGCAACAACTCAATTTGTATGAGAGCATAATAATTCAAACCGTTCACCCATTTCAAGCAATTATACGCCTTCATCCAAAACCAGCAAAATTACCTTCCTCTGAATTGGTGAAAGGCATTTGTGGCAAAGTAGTTTATTTGCCATTAGCTCCAAACGAAAATGTACACACTCTAGGAGTGCAACGTTCAATAGAGCATTCTTTAATAGTCTTAGTAAATGGTGTACCAACAAAGGACAAAAGAATTTGGCAACAACTGGTGGACTTACATAAAGTTAGACCAGCATTGCAATATCTAAAAGACAATAACGAGTACTACAAGGAAATAAATATTGATGACAGCTTAAGGGAAACAACTGAAATAATTCAAGAGCCATCAGAAACTGGACAATTCGAACTTCTGGATCATGCTACAGTATCCACTCTTTTGGACCATTACACAATTCATCCATTGAATTCCAATGAAAGCATAGATGATGCACTAGAAACTTACCAAATGCGACAAACCAAAGGGTCACCAATGAGTATATGGGAAAAAAAGTATAGAAGCACATGCTTTTCCATTGCTATTTCCTACTGGCAAAGGCGGAAGATACGATGATAGACCCACTCAGATTGGAGCATCAGAATACCGCTCATTACGAATGTATTCACAAGATCCACATTTTGTCTAAATCTGGGAATATTCCACCTACTCTATGAAAGTGAATGAGCAACACTAGGTTACGGAGTTGCACACATTTTGAAATCTGGAACCCACTTTCAAAATATATGTGTCATGATGCCCGCTCCCGGGGAGCCGGTTCAAGCCCTGCGTCCCCGAAAGCGGACATCCAGTCCCCAAGGAAGGACCAAGCAACCCCATATAGGGGCCCTTTGAACAGTGTCCTGGCGCCATAGGCGCCAGGCTCATTATGGAAGTGCTTGGGTGCACTTACCTGATGCAGACCATGCTGCAGGATCCCGGCCTCCTTGAGGCCTGAAAGGAACTACTTTACCTGTGGGACTAATTTACCATCCGGGCGTGGTCGGGGAAGGATACATACCTGGAATTTCCAAGGCTATTTAAACCCCACCCGAACAGCCACACGTGCTTCGCGTTGTTCTGCATCTAGCAGCTGGACGCTCACCGTGTCTGCTCCTGCATCCTGACTTCTGCCACGCCTGCCAGCATCCTGGAAAGGAAGAGAAGAAGAGAACAGAAGAAGGAAAAGTCCTTACCTGCTAAATACCGCATCCCGGAGACATCTCGCCGACAATCCTGAAAAGGAAGACTTATTTAAAAGCTCATTGCGTCGATCGCTGCAGCGCCGCATTCCACTCACCTTTACAGGGCGCCTCCATGTTCAGCAGCGATCATCCGGATTCGCAGTCACGCCCCAGCGCCTAGGGAGGAAAAGACCAGAACAAAAAGGTGAGAGAGAAGGGAATAAGGAAAGCTAATTCTCCATGTTAAGACTTACCTGTTGATTCATTCCCTCTTCATTTCGGGTCCGCGCCGCATCCTGGCATTTCCGGACCCCGGCCCCTAAGGGGAAAAAAAAGACATCAGCGTTAATGAGCGAATGAAAAGACATTACCAAAAAACGCGCATTAAAGACTTACCTGATTTCTACAAGGATTTCACCTCTCATCTCAGGTCGGTGCCTGTTCCCCGGCATTCCATACCCCGGCCCCTATGGGGAAAAAGACACTAGCATTAGTACATTAATGCATGGACACAAGGGGAACCTCTCATCATAAAACTTACCTGGAAGCCAAGCAAGTTTGGTTCTCACCAATCCGAAAATCCAGGGAAGTAACTGGATACCAACGCGCCCCTGCATCAGAAGCAGGATGGAGAGCTCGTCCTTCCAGACCCTAAGGTGAGACGCTACGAGGAATCACAGAAGGGTTTCGAGGAGGGTGGGAGGCTGATTGCATTACCCCGCAGACAGTTAATCCCCTATTTTTGCCTACAGAAGGATACTTCTGCGAGCCAGACAAGCCAGATTTGGGGGCCCGGTCCAGTCCGTCTTCCGAACCCTGCGCATCACCTTAGAAGAGGTCACAGCAGCGTGAACCAGGCCAGCGCCTCCGTGGGAGTCAGGTGAGCGTTACAATATGTCAGTTAATACAAAAAGTACCGGAAAAAGATGAGGTTTTACAATCAAGTATAACAAATGTGTTTGCAAATATGCGTGGTACAAAGGAATACTGGTTCTGACGGCACGGAGACATGCATTGTATGATCAGAAACCTTGGATCACTGACTTGGTTTGTTATGCTAAGTTGTGCAGAATATGCATGGGAAGATTTACATGAGTTCCTACGCATAGCAAACAGCAACAAAAACAGATATATGGACACCTGGAGAACTTTGCTCTCTAGATCCAGGTAATGTGTCAAGATATTTCCATCATCGTTTCATTGCCATGCTACACTTTATTTGCAATAAAACTGTTCCTCCCCTTGGAGAAGTGCAACACTTCTTTTGGAGAAAAGAATATCAAGCGAGAGGAGCACCACACATTCACATGCTGTTATGGATCAAAGGTGCACCGAAATTTGGTCACGACAGTGATAGCACTGTTTTGCAGTTTATCCAAAAATATGTCGCTTGTGAAATCCCTTCACAACAGACACATAGTGAGCTGCATGGGCAGATTTTACAATTTCAAAGACACAAATATGGTAAATATTGTCGCTGCAAATACAAAAACAAAGGTAAAACTACACCAAATGCTGCTTTGGTTTCCCTAGACCAGTTACAGAAACAAAACAAACAGGTTTGGCAGAACAAGTCAAAGTCCACAGCGCTTGTACACTGAAGAAATTAGGGAAGCACTAAAGCTGCAGGTGGCCGAGGGGGTGTGGGAGCACTGCCAGATGCCACCCACAGTTAAGAACCTAAATGAACACAGACAGTTCTCAGTCTCACTGCGCTGACCAGTGCAATAGTGACAGGTGTTCCAAGTTATTCAAAGGAGGGATTTCTCATGAGTCCAATGATTTTAATAACGAAGTAGCCAACTTCGTTATTAAACTCATTGGACTCATGAGAAATACCACCTTTGAATAACTTGGAACACCCGTCACTATTGCACTGGTCAGCGCAGTTAACTCATTGGACTCATGAGAAATCCCTCCTTCTTTGAATAACTTGGAACACCTGTCACTATTGCACTGGTCAGCGCAGTGAGACTGAGAAGTGACTGTGTTCATTCAGTTACAGAAACAGGTGAAGTAAAAAACTCCATGTCTTCAGTTCGACATAGTGTTAAAGGTAAATCACCTAAGAACACGTATTACATAAAAAGGGAAGAATCAAAATATATCAATGATTACAATGCAATCATTGCCCTCTTATGGAAGGCAAACATAGATGTGCAGTACATTGCAGACAATTCAACTGCTGTTGCACGATATGGTACAGCCTACTTAACAAAAGCAGTAAAAAACAGAGCTTCAAGACCTCTGGGATGACCTAGCATCAGGCAAAACATCACAGAAATTGTACAGCCTAGGCATAAAAATGCTCTCAGAGAATTTGGCGCCTATGAAGCAGCAGATCGTTTAACCGGTACTACTTTGTCTGGAAAATCAGACAACATAGTATGGCTAAGGCTTGGTCCTGCAAAATCTAGAAAAAGAGTGCTGAAATCATATGAGGACATAGAAACAATTGGCAGAAATAATCAACAGCCAAGACATTCTTAAAAACAATTTACTGGACACATACTATCCGAACAGGAGTAGCATGTTGGAAAGCATGTGTCTATACCACATAGCTCAAAACTTTTCATACAAAAATAATGTAAAACCCGATTAAAGCAAAGGTAGATATAGAGTGAGCAATTGTGAAGGGAGCTTAGTGAAACTTACCGAACGAAGCTTAATTAATCATGCAAAATTGTCATTAAAAACTCCTCAATAGAAAGAACTATATTACATGTCTGTTACAACTTTTCAAACCATGGAGAAAAGAGGAAGACATACTAGAAAACTATGACTGCTATGAAGATGCTTTTAAAGCAAATGAAAGCGCAATTACCGATGTGAACTTTACGCAGTACAAAACAATATTACACAATGAACAGCAACAGGAAGAACTACTTCAGGCCCAACTAAGGACTCTTCCGACAGTAGTCCACCTTCTGTAACAGGAAGTCAAGAACCACTAGGACAACCACTAATAGCAAATGAGGCTGAAGTAACTATGGCAGAAGTAGAAACCACCATGTATCAGTATCAAGAAGATACAGAAGACTTAACTGTACAAGCAAAACTTAAAGACCAGCGCACCATTTTTGAAGACTTAAAACAAATTGTACATGGTGTACAACACGAAAATAAAGAATGTACCTGCCAAAATACCAAACCTATACTGCTGTATGTGAGTGGTGAAGCTGGATCAGGAAAAAGATTCTTAATCAAAATCATCAGCAAGTTCCTTCAACAACTGACAAACAACAAACTGTCAACTGTTATAACGGCCCCCACAGGTTTAGCAGCCAACAACATAGGCGGTGTCACTTTATACCGATTACTACTGCTTCCAGTAGAGCATCAAAATAAATTAGTCCATCACAAACTTTCTGCAGAAGCTGCAATGGAATTACGCAGAGTATTAAAACAAATGAAAATGCTACTAATAGATGAAGTGAGCATGGTCTCCAACCTAATGTTGGCTTTGATTCACCTCAGATTGCAAGAAGTACTTAAAAGTAACAACGAAGAACTCTTTGCAGGGAAACACATTATCGTTTTCGGAGATCTTCTACAATTGACACCAGTGAAAGGTGAACCCATTTTTAAAACCTTAGGCCACAAACTCTGCCGGAAAACTGTTGGTAGCATAGGTAATGTCAACCTTTGGCAACATTTCCAATACAGATAATTAACTGAGAACATGCAACAATCTGCAGATCTCACTTATGCCAACATCTTCAAAAGTATTAGAGTTGGTGTACTATTGCAAGAAGCACAAGTTGTATTGAAAGCCCGGCACATTCATGCACTTTATGACGATAATGCATGTGAAACTGATGTTATGGAGCAAATAGCGCACAAAAATGTCAATTGTATGGCCTTAATGCCAACTCTTGCAAGCTGTTTCAAATTCAATTAAACAATGTTAAATAAAGCAATGCAACCAATAATGGAAATTAGCACCACAAACTAGACGTACATGGTATGACAGTACCCATGTGTGAGCAAGCCACAACAAGACTAAATAGTTTAGAAACTTCAATCTCCAACACAGCTGGGTTGGAACAAATATTAAAATTATCCTTAAATTGTAGAGTAATGCTTAAACGTAACCTTGACGTCGAGCAAGGGCTAGTTAATGGAGCACTAGGTACGGTTGTTGGCTTTCAATCATACCCAAGTGACAGCAACATTCAGTTTGTCAATATTCGCTTTGATAAAGTTTCAGAAGTGAAAAGGATAGGGCACTCAATTGCTCGATTCCTTCTCTTCAAAGACATGTATGTACGTAGAGAACAATTTTCTCTAACTCTTGCATATGCAGTTACCATTCATAAATCCCAAGGTTTTACCCTAGACAAAGCATTGATAGATATAGGAAACACAGTCTTTAAGGAAGGCATGAGCTACGTAGCATTATCACGCTTACGTATACTTGACGGTCTATTGCTAATGAACTTTGATGCAAGTAAAGTCAAAGCGGATATTCCTTGCATTCTAGAATACAATAGACTGTGTTCACTGTACACCCCTCTTCTGAAACAATATCCTGTTCCAGACAAAGTAAAACGTGGTAAAAGAAAACTAAATGAAACAGAAATGCAACAGAATCCAACAGCAAATTCCTCAAAGAAAAGAAGCTAAAGTTTCAGCAATTACCACAAAGAAGAACCTATTAGGGAATGTAAACCAGGGACGTCGTCAAAGAAGGAACAGAAATTCCGAAAAATGCACTTGGATACAGAACTAGCTGGTCCATTCATATTTGCAAATGAAAGTGGGGTAAATTGCTATGCAAATGTAGCAATGAATATTCTATTTCAATTGCCACCAATTGGTAACAATATTTACTTTGCAAATGTTAGTGCTTCATAGAAATGCAACAAGCAATCCTGACAACACAGTGTTCATGGAATACGGCAAGAATTGGACGACTGTGCTGGAATGGGAGATACACTGAACTCACAAGATCTGCAAGAATTTCTAATGTACTTACTATTAGTATTGGAAAACAAAAGCATACCTGTAAATTAAATCTTTCAGATTTCGTACATGTGGAAACATACACACACTCTGTAGCAATGTGATACAGGAAGAAATCCCAAATGAGCGATGTGTATGTTTCCATACCAAATTGTGAAAGCATTCCATTTCAGCAACTTGTACAGAATGCAAAACATGGCAGATTATGTACTATTTGCAATTCAGACAATTGCTCCACCTTACTGATACAATCACATAGTGCCTACATAATACTTATGCTTCTACTTTATAATGCAGATGGTACCAAAAACAACTGCAAACTGACTGGATTCACACACGGTCAAGTGTCACTTGGAAAGAAAACCTTTACAACAATAGGTATAATCTACCATGCAGGAGCTACAATCAATGCAGGTCACTACACTGAATACATTAAAAAGAAATGTGGATGGTTTGAATGTAATGATAGCACCATTACTCTAAAGCAGAGATTGCCAGCTAATCTTACAAATGTGTATTTAATCTTCTTAAAGCCAAAATTTAATAAATGTGTACTTCAAGATTGCCAAAAAATGATGTGAAAGACTACAGTTAGAATACGCCAACAGTTATCTAACTGCCCAAGAGGATATAACGACACAAATAAATGAATATCACAGATTTGTAGGAACAAATGCACAGTTAGAATACGCCTAAAGGTATCCAACGGTTGTTAAAAATCGGCAGGAAGGCAACAAACATAACATTAATCAGAAAGATGAAGGAAACACTCAAAGAAAACAAGGAAGTAGTTAGTACCATAACAAATGAAGTTTTTTTTTAATCGGACAAGGATGTTTTTCCCCCAGACCCAAGGATTAGAAAAGCAAACAGAAACTGAGCACAATGCACAGTACACTGGTTTGTAAACTAAATATGAGGGTAAAAAAAAAGTAAACTGTCTATTATGCTCTGTAGTAAGTTTTCATAAAATGCAAAGACTAACATACCTTTTTCTTTTATCACAGAAATTAAAAAAGGGATACTTCCCCCAAGTACGAAAGGCATTTAAAAAATATATGTGGATCATGAACAAAGTAAGGAGTAAGTA
Organism: Ambystoma mexicanum; assembly: GCF_040938575.1. NCBI lineage: Eukaryota > Metazoa > Chordata > Amphibia > Caudata > Ambystomatidae > Ambystoma > Ambystoma mexicanum. The sequence continues at coordinate 1,019,080,080 of NC_090932.1, forward strand.
TATTGGCAGTCATTTTCAACACATGCAAATCTACACGTCTAATCTATGGTAGTAATATGCTGCAGTGGCTTTAGGCTGGCCCTTGCATCTTCGGTGTGTGACCTACGCCTTACGACCAAGGTACAAAGAGTATAGTTCCTAGCCACAACCATTGCTGCATATCGAAACCATGGTCCTTGTAAATTAGCTACTTATAAATTTACTTTTGGGACCATCGTCTGCAGCCATGCAGCCAAGTCATTAGGGCGTGCACACAACTAGCGCACTACACCACACCCATATTCACTTATAACTCCACTGCTTATGACTTCAGTCTTGGGTGCATGGCCTTTGGGCATGCAGTCAAGACTCTGGGTCCTGGCCAGAAACGCCACAGCATATCGGAGCCATTGTGTACATTTCACTATGTACAAAGTTGGTTTTGGGAGCATGGCCTTTGGCCATGCTCACAAAATGCTACGCCCTCCCAACAACCATCTTAATAATGTTGCATAATACAAGTGTACCAATAGCTGTGATATGGTGCAGTAGTTTGTAGCCACAGGCTACAGACATGGGTTTGAGGCCATAGAATTATCAATGTATGGGTGTACAGTATATAAAATGCACAGTTTCTTACAACTGCAGTGCTTATCACTTAGTTCAAATACTCTGCATCCTGGCCACTACTACCACACCATATGACATCCATTGTGGCATATAACTACACTACATACAAAAGTGCTTTTGGGGGCATGGCCTTTGGCCATGCTCCCATGATTGCAGCCCTTCCCCACAGCTGCCTGAGTGATGCACTACCACACCATATCACACCCATTGTGTCTTGTAAGTACACTACATATAACTGTTCTATGACTGCAGACCCTCCCCACAGCCACCTGACTGATGTTGAATACTAGGGGTGTCACTGTAGCTCGAAATGCTGCACTGTTTGTGGGCAGGGCCTAAAATCTTAGGTGTATGTCCATACATTTCAATATATGGTTGTGAACTGGCTTATAACTCCAGTGCTTACAAGTTTCCTTTTGGGTGCATGCTTGGGTGTATGGCATACAGCCTGCAACCATGCACCCAAAAGTACACATCTTGGCCAAAACCACCGCACTAGATAAAACCCATGTGGGCTTGTAAGTGAAGAGGTTATAGGTTTGTTGTTTGATGCATGGCCTTAGGCCATGCACCCAAGACTGCACACACTCCCCACAACCAGGCAATCAATACGCATTACTATGGGTGTATCCTTGGGTGTGACATGCTGCAGTGTTTGTGGCCAGGGCCTAGAGTTTTGGAAGTAAGGCCTTCGGCCTTTGGCCGACGGCCATGCATCCAAGACTCTAGGCCCTGGCCACAACCACCGTAGCATGTGACACCCATGGCGGCGTACTAAAGAATACAATACTCATAGGAGAAAGTAATGCAAATACAGCATGTCGGCAATTTTAATGTTCCCTAACACCACGCGTGCCCTTTCAACAGTTTCAAGTTCCCTGTGCACTGCATGGACTGAAATACTGCCCTTATTGGACCCCTCATTTTCTGTGCGTACAAGGTGGCCATAGAAAATACATCATGAAGAGGTTATAACTTTGTTATTGGGTGCATGGCCTTTGGTCATGCATCCAAAAGTGCAGGGTCTCCCCACAACCACCTCAGTGATGAGTGGTAGTGGGTTTTTTTCTATACGTGTGGTATCCTTCACTGCATCTGGCCAGAGGCTTCACTCCTAGCTGTATGTCCATAGATATTACATGGTATGGGTGTGCAGTGGCTTGCACGTCCAGTACTTATAACTTTGTTCTTGGGTGCATGGCCTTTGGCCATGCACCCAAGACTGCACACACTCCCCACAACTTGGCAATCGATACACAATACTAGGGGTGTATCCATGGTTGTGACATGCTGCAGTGGTTGTGGCCAGGGCCTACAGTCTTGGAAGTAAGGCCTTCGGCTTTCGGCGACGGCCGTGCTTCCAAGACTCTAGGCCCTGCCTACAACCACTGTAGCATGTGACACCCATGGCGGCGTACTAATGAATATAATAATATCCATATGAAAAAGTATTGCAATAATGGCATGTTGTCAATTTCAATGTTCGCTACCACTACGCGTGTCCTTACAGTTACAAGTTTCCTGTGCACTGCATGGACTGAAATGCTACCGTATTACACCCCTCATTTTCTGTGCGTACAAGGTGGCCATAGAAAATACATCATGAAGACCGACCCCCAGAACAAATGCATTGATCATCCATGTCTTACTGTCTGAACCTGTCCCAACGCTCTGACACAGCAAAAGAGTTTAATAAATATAGCATGTGTACGCTGGTTGTTGCTCCGCTATCGGCGGATCCAAGATATCGGGGGCAGCCAAACAATCTGACGCAGAACACGTCTCACAGCAACCAATCGGCAGAGACGTCGTGTGTCCGGGGTCATGACGCCAGCCCCATAGCCAATCGGTATCATGTCCGTGGACCGAACACGGAAGTGTGAACGCGACGCGGACATAAATATCACTAATTTTTTCAGACCTACTTTTTGGTAAGGAACAAGTTACTTACCTGAAACTGTTGTTCTCCAGCATGGGTCTGGCATGGATTCACATGCTCATGAATATTCCCCGTCGTCAGACTGGGAATCCTCGGTAAAGAAAAAACCAGTATCAGTTTCGTTTCTGATCGGTCTTTCGTAGTAGTAACCAATCACTGATCTCTGCGTCATACTGACCACAGCCAATGACTGCCCTCTACCTAAGCCCCGCCTCTGGCAGCCATCTTCAGATTTGGAAGCACGTGAATCCATGCCAGACCCATGCTGGAGAACAACAGTTACAGGTAAGTAACTTGTTCCTTCTCCAGCATGGGGTCTGGCATGGATTCACATGCTCATGAATAAAGAATACATAGCAGTACACACATGCACAACCACGGGAGGTGGCAAAGGCTCAACATTAAGCATTACATCAAACTCAACATCAAGCAAATCTTACCTCCTCACCTTAGGCGAACAAGTTGCGCAGCACTGCTTGGCCAACCCTGGACTCCTCCCTGGAATCCCGATCGATGCAGTAGAATCTCGTGAAGGTGTGCGTCGACCTCCACGTAGCAGCCCTGCAGATGTCCAGCAAGGGCACACCTGATAGGAACGCCGTGGTAGCTGCGATCGCTCTGGTGGAATGGGCTCTGACGGCCAGGCAGCAGTCGGTTTGCCAACCGATGACAGTACATGATACAGCCGAAGAGCCATCTGGAAATGGAAGCCTTCGAGAGAGCCTTCCCCTGATTGACAGGTCTAAAGTTCACAAAGAGTTGTGACATCTTCCGAAAACACTAAGTGCGGTCCACGTAGAACTTCAGCACTCTAGCAACATCCAGCGAGCGCAAAGTCCTTTCAGCCGGCGACGAAGGCGACGGGAAGAAAACCGGCAACACCAAGGGTTTGTCGAGGTGGAAGTCCGACAGCACCTTGGGCATGAAGGAGGGGTGCGTCCTGAGCACTATCCTCGTGTCGTGAAAAGTCAAGTATGGGGCCTTGCAGGAAAGGGCCTGGATCTCTCCCACCCGTCGTGCGGAGGTGATGGCCACAAGAAACGCTGTTTTCCACGACAAGAACTTCAACGGAGCCGAGTGCAGAGGCTCGAACGGAGGTCCCATGAGCTTGGTCAGCACCACGTTCAGCTCCCACGCCGGGGCCGGAGCCTTCACTGGCGGGAACGATCTGAACAGTCCCTTCATGAACTCTTTCACCAGACGATGAGACCACAAACACGTCCGCCCCGTGGTTCTGGTTGTCATGATGCCTACCTCCAAGGAGCCGAGTCCGACCCAGCAACCCCAGAGGCAGGCATCATTCCCCCCCAGGGAAGTGCCAGCGGGCCCAAGCTGGGGCCCTTTGGACACAGTCCTGGCGCCTTAGGCGCCAGGCTCATGTTGGACCCCTGTCCTGGCGCCTTAGGCGCCAGGCTCATAAAGCTAGACATGTGTTCAAGTGTTTCATGTGCACTTACCTGATGCAGACCATGCTGCTACATCCAGGCCCTCTTGAGGCCTGAATGGAACTACTTTACCTGTGGGACTACTTTCCACCTGGGTGTGGTCGGGGAAGGATACATAACTGGAACTTCTTCCAAAGCTATTTAAACCACGCCCGATCAGCAACTCTTGCTTCGCGTTGTTCTGCTCCTCGCAGCTGGACGCTCACCGTGTCAGCTCCTGCATCTGGACTTTAGCCACGCCTGTCAGCATCCTGGGTCACCTGCAAAGGGAGATAAGAGAATTGGAGAGAAAGACCACCTTACCTGCTAAAGCTGTTTCACGTAGACATCACACCGACGATCCTGAAAGGGAAGACATTTTTAAAAGCATTTCGTTTCGATCGCTGCAGCGCTGCATTTCACTCACCTTTCCTGGGCACCTCCATCTTCAGCAGGGATCATCCGGATCCGCAGCCACTTCCCAGTGCCTAGAGAGAAAAAGACAAGAACACAAGGTGAGAGAAGGAAGGGAATAGGAAAAGCTCAGTTTCCTTCTAAGACTTACCAGTTGGGTCATTCCCATTTCATTTCGGGTCCTGCCGCTTCCTGGCATTCCGGACCCCGGCCCCTATGGGGAAAAAGACATAAGCGTTAGCGCTTGCTGCAATAAGACAATGAACATTATTATTAAGCTTGAACTTTTGAACTTGCAACAGAACTCTTACAGCGCCTTACCTGAATAGTCAAGCTTATTTGAACTTCCATCAAACCTCAATCCAGTGAAGTAACTGGGTTTCAACGCGCCCCTGCATTAGAAGCAGGATGGAGAACTCATCCTTCCAGACCCTAAGGTGAGACTTCACGGGGAATCGTGGAAGGGTATCGTGGAGGGTTGGAAGGAAGTGGGAGGCTTGAGCATTATTCCGTCAGTAGGTAATACTCCCTTTTCACGCACAGGGGAATATTCCTATGAGCCAGAGAAGCCAGAGTAGAGGGGCCCTACCTGTCCATCTTCAGAGTCCTGCGCTTCACCATTGAAGAAGCATCAGCACTCGAAGCCAGACCTGCGCCTCCGTGGGAATCAGGTGAGCGTGACACTGGTGTATCGGGAGATCGCAGCAAGATGAATCTTGATGGACGCGTGCGCCAGTCCAGCCTTGGCCAGCGTCAGTAGGTACGGCAGTAGTTGGGGAGCCGTAATCCGTAGAGGGTTAATCTTCTGTGCATGGCACCAGACAGAGAACCTCTTCCATTTGTGTCCGTAGCATTTAAGAGTTGAGGACGCCCTGGCCTTTGCAAGAACCTCTCTGCAGTCGGCCGGTATGTCGTAACCTCCAAACTAACGCTGCAGGAGCCAGGCCTGCAAGTTCAGCGACTTCGGGTCGTGATGGAGGATGGCGCCTCCTTCCCTGGAGAGAAGATCCGCGTCCACTGGCAGCTTGATTGACGGGGACGCTGACAAGTCCAGAAGGTCCGGGAACCATATCTGCCTCGGCCACGCAGGTGCGACGAGGATTATCCTGCACTGTGACCTCTTGAGCTGGTTGATGAGCCGGATCAGCAATGGCAATGGAGGGAACGCGTATAGAAACAGGCCCTCCCAGGCGAACGAGAAAGCATCGCCCATGCTCCTCGGCTGGGGAAACCTGCTGGCGAACCTCCGGCACTTGGAGTTCGTCGCCGTCGCGAACAGATCGATCTGGGGAGTGCCCCACCGTCGGAAGAGGCGGTACACTAGATCCTGTCGTAGTTCCCACTCGTGGCACGAGCGCAGCTCCCTGCTGAGTGAGTCGGTGATGGTGTTTTTTATCCCTGCCAGATGAAACGGCACCAGAAACATCCCTTGGGCGACGGCCCAATGCCACAGATCCTGCGCCTCCCTGGACAGGGCTGGGGACCTGGTTCCGCCCTGTTTCCTAATGTAGAACATGGTGGTGGTGTTGTCGGTGAAGATCCTCACCACCTTGCCCTTGAGGGACGGAAGGAAGGACCCGAGGGCCCAAAACACTGCACGGAGCTCCAGGACGTTGATATGGAGGGACTTCTCCGTCGGGAGCCAAAGGCCTCTCGCGTGCAGATTTTCGGTGTGCGCTCCCCACCCTTCCAGGGAGGCATCCGTGGTCACTGTCTCCTGGTGGCCGGGGGTCTGGAAGTCCATGCCCGCCGTCAGATGCGCGCGGGTGCCCCACCACCGGATCGCTCGTCGGAAACTCTCGTTGAGTGTGATCCTCTCCTCGAAGCTGCCCGTCGTCTGGATCCAGCGCGCGTCCAGGAGCTCCTGCAACGGGCGCATCCGGAGCCTGCACAGGGGGATGAGGTAAATGCAAGAAGACATCATTCCGAGGAGGGACTTGATGGACCTCACTCTGGCCGCGTCCGCTGCACCTTGCCCAAAATGGCCCTCGTCCTTTCCTCCGACGGATAGGCCAGAAGCGACACTGTGTCGAGCTTCGCTCCCAGAAACAGTGCGTCTTGCGCAGGCATCGTAGTTTATGGAGAATCCCAGGTCTGTGAGAAGTTGGACGGTCCTTGCCGTGTGCTCCACGGCGAGCTCCTTCGTCTTCGCTCGGATGAGCCAGTCGTCCAGGTAGGGGTAGACGTGGATCCCCTCTCGGCGCAGCTGCGCCGCCACCGGTGCGAGGCACTTGGTGAACATCCTGGGTGCCGACCTCAGTCCGAAGGGAAGGGCTCTGAACTGATAGTGACGCCCTTGGACCACGAACCTGAGAAACTTTCGGTGTCCCTTTAGGATGGGAATATGGAAGTAGGCATCCTCCAAATCCAACGACGACAGGAAATCGCCCTCCTCCAGTTGACCCAGGACGTGTTGGAGGGTGACCATCCGGAACTTCTGTGCCTTGATGAATTTGTTCAGTCGTCGTACGTCCAGGATGGGACACCATCCTCCCGTCTTCTTCACGAGGAAGTATCTTGAGTAAACTCCGGAGCCCCGAAGCCTCTTTGGGACGAGCTCGATGGCGCCCTTCCTGAGCATCGCCTTTACCTCCAAGAGAAGTTGAGGGACATGATGTTCTTTCCTGGCCACAGGGGGGACGCGCGGGCACCTCTTTAGAAACTCGAGCGCGTGACCCTGGGCTAGGGCGTCCAGCACCCAACGGTCGGTGGAGATGGACTCCCACAAGCTGACGAAGCTCGCCAGCCGGCCTCCCACCGGGGTGCTTCGGTGGGGGCCCGACCCCACGGCCGGTTCAGTCCTGCTTCGACGAGGCTTTGCCGCCTTGACCTCCTTGGCGACGACAGCGGGGTCCGCCTGACTTGCCTCGTCCCCTGTAAGCTTCCTGCGACGACGAACGGGCCGCTTGACGGTAGGTGGAAAATCCACCGCCGGAACCTTTGGAGGCACCCTGTTTGCCTCCGCCGCTCTGAAAGGGCGGCCGCCGTTGCTGGAGAACCCCAAGATCCCGGACAGTCTCCGTGTCTGCCTTGATGGCTTGAAGGGAATCGTCCACTGTTTTCCCAAACACGTTGTTTCCGTCGAACGGCATGTCCAAGACTCTGGTCTGCACGTCCTGACGGAAGTCAGTAGCCTTGAGCCATCCACGCCGCCTAAGGCATACTCCGTTGCCCAACTGGCGAAATCCAGTGTCAGCGATGTCCGTCGCAATCGTAATGGCGTGGTCCGACGCCACCTCTCCTTCCTGCAAGATCTCTAGGGCATCCGCCCTCTTGTCGTCCGGTAGGAAGTCCAGCAGGGGGGCCAGTTTGTACCACAACTCCCTGTCGTAGCGGGCTACGATAGCCAAGGCGTTGGCCACCTTAATCGTCGTCGCTGCAGACGAGATGACCCTGCGTCCCATCGTATCCAATTTCTTTCCCTCGCCGTCCGGCGGGGAGGTCGACGTAGAGGCCGCGCCCCCACCCGCTTTCTTCCTGGCCGCTGCGGAGACGACCGAGTCCGGGGTCGGCTGTGCCCGAAGGCACAAGGGGGCTGCGTCCGGGACCCGGTACTTCTTCTCGTACCGATCCCTTCTAGCCGGCGTCGTGGATGGGTTCTTGAGGAGGGCGAGGCCCTCATCCCAAATATCATCCAGTAGAGGTACGGAGAGGACCGTCTTCCTCTTGGCCTCGTGCGTTGATAAAGGAAACCTTCCTTCTTCTCTTCCGGGCAGAGCTGGAAAAGCTTGGATGCCCTGGCGATCATGGAGTGAAACGATCCAATCTCGTCGGGCGGGGAAGCCCGGGTGGGAGGTGACGACGGCAGATACTCGTAAACCTCGTCGTCCGTACCCGTCGCGGCCGTGTCAGTCCCCGTATCATCCCCACGAGTCGTGGACGGGGAGGAGGGCTGAACAGGGGGCGCGATGGCTGAAAAGGAGGTGGAGGATGAATCCTTCTCTTAGGGGGAGGGCTCCCAGAAGGGCCTGGCTCCGGGTCCCCCGTCGGGAGCGGTTCCTCCGCTGGTGGTAACGGCAGTCTCGTCCTTATCTCCGAGCATAAGGACTGTATAGCCAACAAAATGGCCGCCGAGTTGTCTCGCAGCACTGGTTGAGGGGATTCCGACGGGCTGGTCTTCTTCCACGCCAACGCCGTGGCTTAAGACTTCGATCAGCTCTTCCTCAGATGTTGAGGCCGAATCCACGACGGCCTCCTGCCCCCACTTTTTCTTCTCCGTCAGAGGTTTCACGGGGGCCCTGTCGATGGGCATAAAAGAGGACTCCCTCCGCGGTGGCAGGGAGACTGAGCCCCGAGGTCGCCACCACTGGTGTAGCCTCCACAGGCTGCGCCAGGGCCGCCGCGACTGTCTCGATAGAGGCCTTGGCCGGATGTATTAAGGCTTTCACCACCTTAGGTGCGCTCACCGCCTTCTCCTTGGGGGGAGGGTCACTGCCTCGCTCTCCCTCCGATGGGGCCTTCGAGCTCGACCGGGGCCTCTCCAGGAGCTTCGCCGGGTGCTCGGCCTTCCTCTTACCCGAACCAGAGTGTTGGCTCGTGGTTGATGGTGCCGGGGAGGATGCGCCCTGCCTGGCGCCCGTAGAGCCCGACCGTTCTACGCTCCCGGTGCCAGCGGACTCGCGGTGCTTGGCCTTGTGTTGGACCCCCGTCGCCGGGGCGTCCTCAAAGGTCTTAGAAGACCGCTCGGATTTCTTCTTCTTCTCGCCTGATGGACTCTTCCCTTCCAGCCAGTTGGCGAGACGTTGATGGCGGTCCTTCATGGTCCGCTCCGACATATTGCCGCAAAACGCACAGTCCTTCTCCACGTGCGTTTTGTCCTCATGCAGGCAGTAGAGGCAAAGGGAGTGTTCGTCCTCCTTAAAGACATTCTGAAGCTGGCATCCAGGGCAGACCCTGAACAGCTTTCCGGGCGTCGAGCTTCCCTTCTCCGGGGCCATGTCCGAGATGGGCCTGAGAAACTTCTGGAGTCCTCCAAAAGCGTGGCTCCACGAAATCTTCACCCTTGAGGGGCGTAGACGAATCCGACACGGGTCCCCGATGATCGGATGAAGAACCGGTGGAGCTTGAGGCTCTTTTGACCGAAAAATCGACGTTTCTGAGAAAAAAATGTGAAAAAATAGCACCAACGCTCGAGAGTAATAGCACGAGGATCCCAACACTTGAACGTGCAGTAAAAATCTGAAGATGGCTGCCAGAGGGTGGGCTTAGGTAGAGGGCAGTCAATGGCTGTGGTCAGTATGACGCAGAGATCAGTGATTGGTTACTACTACGAAAGACAGATCAGAAACGAAACTGATACTGGTTTTTTCTTTACCGAGGATTCCCAGCCTGACAACGGGGAATATTCATGAGCATGTGAATCCATGCCAGACCCCATGCTGGAGAATTTTAATTAAAAGTATTGCACGGAAGGTCACCAAATTTACAAAAGCACGCTTTCTGGACCAAGCCCCTATACCTGCCGTGAATTTCGTGAAAATCCGTCCAGCGGTTTGACCTGTAGCCGTGCGCAAAGTTTTTCCCCCATTCAGTCTATGGGAAAAAAAAGACGTTTTGGGACCCCCCGCCCCTATAACTTTTGCCCCCTGAACCATGAAAATTCAGAGTGGTCCATATACTTTTTTTTTGCAAAGTTTGAGGATTCGTCCCGGGGGAGCGGAGTTATAGGCCACCCAAAAAGTGCTCTTCCTATGGAAACAGCAACTTAACCATAACTACCGTGGCTGTGTAATGATACATTACTCATCGTAATCGTATTTCTGATGCTTGTATCTGCTTAGATTGACATGCTGTACATAGGCCGACATCTAGTGGAAGCTGCAGAGTATTAGTAGTTTTCAAAACACGAAAAAGGACGTCGACAGGGAGTGCCAGTAATACTATCCCTAGTGTGACGTCCACTGTACCCATTATCCCTCACACGTCAAGGTCCCTCAGATTGTTATTTTTCTGACATGAGGTAGCATGAGGTGTAGCGCGAGTAACGTTGTATTCAAGCAGATACGTATCAGACAAACTCATAAGCATCCATGCGCCTTCTCTCTGAGGGGAAGAAGGGAGGGTCACATGTGAATCTAAGCAGATACAAGCATCAGAAATAAGATTACGGTGAGTAATGTATCCCTTCTGAGGCTTGTGAATCTAAGATACAAGCATCAGAAATACGATTACGGTGAATAATGTATCCCTTCTGAGGCTTATGGAATCTGCTTAGATCACATGCTGTGCATAGATTAGCGAGCAGCGCAAGAAGGAGGTGGGAAGTGAGAAGGTTCATGAGCGAATACATGTCTTAGAACCACTTGTGTATCTGTCTTGGAATGAGTGTCAATGCAAGTGTGCTGAGTCAAAGTATGTATTGAGCTCCAGGTAGCTGCTTTGCAAATACCGTCTAAGGGGACATTTGCAATGAAAACCAGAATGGCTCCAGTACCTCTTGTGGAGTGGGCCCTTGGCGTAAAAGGCAGTGTTTTATCTGATAGGGAATAGCACAGTTGGATACAACTGACTATCCACCTAGATATGGCATTCTTAGAGATGCGGTCACCTTCTCTGTTTGGTGCTATGGAGACAAACAGTTGATCTGTCTTTTTTAGCGGTCTGGTCTTGTCTATGTAGTAGAGGACCACTCTCCTCACATCTAGTTTGGAGTTTTACCTCAGCAGAGCTTTTGGGCTCTTGGAAGAAAGCCGGTAGCTCGATAGAGTGGTTTACATGAAATTTGGAGATTAATTTAGGTGGGAACCTAGGGTGAGTTCGTAAAACCAGTTTGTCCTTATGTATAGAGAAGAAAGGATCCTGCACCGACAATGCTTGGATTTCACTAACCCTTCTTATGGAAGTAATAGCTACTAAGAAGGCAGTTTTATAAGTCAGGTGTTTGAGACTAGACGTGTGCATAGGCTCGAATGGGGGTCCCATGAGCTTAGAGAGTACCACGTTGAGGTCCCGACCTGGGTGTGGGTTAGAATTTGGGGGGTGGAGTCTCTTTACCCCTTGCATAAATGCTTTGATGACTGGTACCTTCCACCATGAGACCTTATTATGGGAAGTGGTGTAGGCTGACAAGGCCGCCAGGTGGACTTTCAGTGAGTTGAACACTAACCTTGCATCTAGCAAGTGGAGCATATAGGTTAGAATGTTAGATGGAGTACAATCTATGGGGTTGATCTGCTTAGTCTGGCACCAAATTACGAATCGTCTCCATTTGTCAAAAAAAGCAGTGCCTAATGTTTAGTTTTCTTGATTCTTTCAAGATATCCATGCATCTTTGCAGTAGATTAAGATGCCCAAACTCTATGACTTCAGGACCATGCTGCCAAGTTCATTGAGTGTGGTTGTGGGTGCACTGTTAGCCCCTCGTGCTGGGTGAGTAGGTTGTACTGGCATAGGAGTTTGATGGGATCGCACATCGCCAGTTTGTGCAGATGTGGATACCACGGTTGTCTTGCCCACATAGTAGCAATTAGGATAAGAGTCATCGGTTCCTTGTGTAACTTGTTCACCACCTTCCTCAGAGGAGTGGGGGGGGGGGGGGAGCGTAAGCAAATTTCCCTGACCAGTTCATCCATAGGGCGTTCCCCTTAGAGCCTGGCTGGGGGAACCTGGACGCGAAGTCTGGGCATTGACGATTTTCACTTGTGTCGAATAAGTCTATAGTTGGGAAACCCCATTGAGAGAAGCGGGGTTCTACGTCATCTTCGTGTAGACGCCACTCATGTTCCTCTCGTAGGGGGGTATCTGCACAATGAGTCTGCTAGAGCGTTGAGTTCCCCTGGCACATGTTGTGATGACAGGAACATTTTCCGTCTGAGTGCCCATTTCCAGACTTTCTGTGCAAGTCTGGATAGATTTGGAGAACGTGTACCTCCGTTTGTACATATAAAACATTGCTCTGGTGCTGTCTGTTAGGATCCGCACCGACAGTCTTGTTAAATGGGGTTGGAATGCCTGAAGGGCTTTGAATACTGCCAGAAGTTCCAGCACATTGATGCGGTTCTGAGCTGCAGTGTGAGACCACAGACCCTGAGCTGTGTGGTGAAGGTAGTGAGCCCCCCCCACCTGCCAGTGAGGCGTCCGTTGTGACCACTGCCTGTATCGCTAGGCTTGATTTTTTCTTGTTGATTGAGAAGCCCAATTGAAAGAGGAGATCGTTGTTTGGATGTTGTGTCTGCAAATCAGTGGTGATTCCCCTATTATGAGCCAGTCGTCCAGGTAAGGGTACACTGGGATTGCTCCCCGGAGCAGGTGGGCTGCCACTACTGCTAGTAGCTTTGTGAATACCCTTGGAGCCGAGGCTATTCCGAAGGGCAGCACTTTGAATTGGTAGTGCTTGTTCGCCATCTTGAAACGCAAGAATCTTCTGTGCGCTGGGAACATGGAGATATGAAAATAGGCATCTTTCATATCCACTGTTGTCATGTAATCCCCTTTTTTTTTTTTTTTTTTTATAACATGTTTTTATTGAGGTCTCGACAATTGCAGCAGCGCCCAGCAAACACAATATATAGTAGTATGCATAACAATATTGTTGTTAAATACATAAATAACAGTAGTAATTTAAACAGTTGTTTCGATATCAGAAAGCATGTCACAGAGGTATGTCCTGAATGGGCCCCAAATGTCTTTTGGCCTGCTCATGCTCGGTTGGGACAGCACGAATTGTTCCTCGCATTCATTGATGTAGGTTAGTTCACGTAAGAACACGTCCATGGTGGGGGCAGCCGGGCTCTTCCACAACTTCAATATGCATCTTTTAGCTATAACACACGACACATTGAACAATCTTCTACGCTTCTCGGAGCATTTACCTATATCACCAAATAAGTATTTTTGTGGGGTCAGGTGCGGGGGAATCTGTGTGACTTCATTTAGCATTTCCGCTACTTTCTCCCAGAAACGCATCACAACTGGACACTCCCAGTACATATGATAAGACCCCGCTGCCGGGGACCCACATTTGGGACATTTGCCTGGGTCATCTGGTGTGAATGTAGCTATCCTGGCGGGTGTGTAATGCAGTCTGTTGAGGATTTTAAATTGTATTTGTCGAAGCCCGGCATTGAGGGAGACTCGCTTTGTTAGTGCACAGTATCTCGCCCACTTTTCTTCTGGTATTGGCATTTTCATGTCCACTTCCCATTTCTCCCTCACCTGGCTTACCACTGCAGAGTGAGTCTGCATTGCCTTGTAAAGTCTGGAGATTCCCAGCCCACCCCGCACTGTAACCAACTGCACACACGGGTGGGAAGGGGGTTCGTCTGGGAATGACGGCCAGCGACTGTGATATGCTGATCTCATTCGATAGTACTGCAATGTCTTGAGCTGCCCACCTCCCACGCCCCTGGTGAACACCTCCAGGGTCACGAATTTCCCCTCTAGGTACATATCGCCTATTTTCATCTCCCTGCCGGGGTCCCAGGTTTCCTGTATATCGGTATCGAACGTGGGGGGGAGGCCAGGGTATTTCCACAGGGGCACCTCAGGGTTATATGGAGTCTCTATTTTCAGCCTTTTATATATCGCTCCCCAGGCTTTTACTGTGCAACTCACAGGGTCGAACTCGCAAGAGTCTTTATGTCTTGTGTTGAAGATCACTGATCCAATGTTAGTGGGCTCGGTAGTGTATTCCTCTATTTGCGCGTGAGGGGAGTTGTCACAATCATCGTACCAGTACTTTGCAAATTGTGCTTGTGACACAGTATAATAGAGCTCAAAGTCTGGTGCGGCCATTCCCCCCTTCTCGTAGGGTTCTGTCATCTTTTCCCAGCTGATTCTGGCTGTCTTCCCGTCCCACAGAAAGGACACCACCATAGAACGAAGTCTAGAGAAGAACTCTCTCCCTGGCCATATGGGGATGTTTACAAATAGGTATAACAATTTCGGCAGTACGATCATTTTAAGAATGGCAATTCTACCGTGTAGTGAAATTGGGAGACGCCTCCATATCTGTAATTTAACATTAAGTGTGTGTAGCGCCTGATCGTGATTGTCGATGTATAGTGTTTGTTTGTTACAGGAGACCAGTACCCCGAGGTATCTGATGTGGTGTGCAGACCATTTAAGGCCACAAATATGAGCCGGGCATCTTGTGGAGGGGGTGAGCGGGAACACCTCTGACTTGGAGTTGTTGACCTTGTATCCAGAATATTCTGTAAATTCGTTAATATCTGTCATGATGGGAACAATGTTTTTGTCGGGTTCGCGAACATAGAGTAGCGTATCGTCCGCATATAATGATATTATTTGGGTGGCTCCCTTCAGTGTTATGCCTCTATTATCGTGTCTCAATCGTATCGCCGACGCCATGGGCTCGATTGTTAAGGCAAAAAGTATAGGGGAGAAGGGGCACCCTTGTCTGGTACCCCTGCCTAGTTCAAACAATTGGGACATAGTTCTGTTTGTGTGTACTTTCGCACATGGAGCTGTGTAAAGCAGTTTAACACACCGAATGAAAAATGGGCCAATCCCAAATGCCTCCAACACCGAGAACAGATATTCCCAGGAAACCGAGTCAAACGCTTTCTCAGCGTCCAGGGATATCGCCACCGCTTGTTTGTTCGGGTTGATCTGTGACATTATGCCAAATAGCCTACGCAAATTGAGGGCGGTGGACCGTTGGGGAATGAACCCGCTTTGATCGGCATGTACTAGTGCTGGCGTGATGGGTAGCATACGGTTTGCCAGCACTTTCGCGAAGATTTTGGCGTCCACGTTTATTAGGGACAGGGGCCTGTAGGATGACATGTCTTGAGGCGGGCGGCGGGGCTTGGGCAACACCGTTATTATGGCCTCACGCATTGTTTGTGGTAAGGATTGTTTACCCAGAGCCTCCCCCCACACCTCCAGCAGAACTGGGACCAGTTCTTCCCGGAATTCTTTGTAAAATTCCACTCCCAGGCCATCCGAGCCCGGTGCCTTACCAGACGTGAGCCCCTTGATCGCTTCAGTGAGCTCCTCTGCCGTGACTGGTTGCTCCAGTATGAGCCTGTTTTCTTCTGTGAGTTTAGGGAGATCCAAGGCGGCCAAATAGGCTTTGATCTCATCAGGGGATTTCCTATCTTGGTTCGCGTACAGTGCTTTATAGAACTGTACAAATTCATCATTTATTCCCTGTTCACTTGTTACCATCACGTCTTGCGCCGTGAGTATAGACGCAATCGGGGCCACTTTGTTTTCCTGCTTGACCAGATTGGCCAGCATTTTCCCAGCCTTGTTCCCCTCCCCGTATCTCCGGGCTCTGGAAGGGGCTGCTATATAGTGAACCTCCCTCATTGCCAATTTATCGAATTCCCTAAGAGATTTATGTATTTCAGAGAGGGTATCTCCACCATGTGTTCGGCTATATGTCTCCTCCAATACGGTTAGTTCCCTTTCCACCCTTTCCAGGTCTCGGCGTACCTCTTTCAGTAGGCCCGTTGTTTTGGATATTAGGACCCCTCTTGCCCACACCTTGAATGTTTCCCAGACTGAGGAGATATGGTCCACAGACCCAATGTTGTCTGTGAAGAAGTCGGCAATGTCTGTGTGCAGGCTTTCTACTACGTTTGGATCTTTTAATATACCGGTAGGCATTCTCCACCTCCTGGCCGGCTTAGGGGCACCCCTGATAATAATTTCCATGGTCACTGGGGAATGATCAGACAGTGTACGGGGAAGGATTTCGCAGCTCTGTAAGGCGTGTGAAGTGCCTGAGGGGATAAACCAATAGTCGATGCGTGACTCACTGTCATGCACAGAGGAATAGAACGTGTAACGCTTGCTTGTTGGATACAGCACCCTCCAGGCGTCCAGCAGGGACAGCTGCTGCATTATCTGTTTCAGAGCTAGCGACGTCCTAGATGGTGGTCTAGGTGTCTTGGCTGACCTGTCCAGGGCCTGGTCCAGCACAGCGTTGAAGTCACCTCCCCATATTATGTTTGTTGCCTCATGCTTAGCAAGGATTTCAAATATATGCAAGTAAAAGTCTGGGTCCTCAAGATTAGGGCCATAGGTATTTACCAGGGTTATCTGTTCGCCAGCAATTTCCCCCCAGACCAGTACATATCTACCCATCGAGTCCAACAGGTGGCCTTTTTCAATGAACCCCAGTGATTTGTGAATCAGAATGCTTACCCCCCTGGATTGTGAGGAGTAATTCGTGGAGAACCGCTGCTTACCCCATTTCGCCAGTATTTGATCATTAACCGTGCTCTGCGCATGCGTTTCCTGTAGCATTAAAATTTGGGGCCCGTGCCTACTGACATAATTGCCTACTTTTCTGGTTTTCATTGGATTGTTTAGGCCTCGGACATTCCATGTCATTAGTTTAACCTTTAACCCATCACCCATTATCTGTGCGTGTGGTTTGTGTTAAGTTTCGACAACCGTTAATGCACATGTATTCAGGACTGGAGCGATGCCAGCACTTGTGAGACCGTTTTCCAACCAAACCACAACCTTCAACTGCCCACATTTCCCTCCCAAACTGAAACTCGTCTGGGCGGTGATCACAACAAAAGAACTTACCCTTTGGCCCTATCCCTCCCACCACCCACATCATCTGCCCCAACTTGACGATGAGCCCAAGTAACTGATTGGAACAATCCTGAGGGTGCATCGTCGCAAAGCAATGCTCAGCCGTCTGGCCGCCCATGCGGGAGGCTCTACGGCCCGATTACGTCGGATTTCGGTTCAGTTTAGCTGTGCTGACATTGTAGTGAAAAGAGAAACAAACTGCAACTGGTAGGGGGGAGTCTCATCCATCCACCGGATCGCCTCTACCCTCACCCGGGCAGGGTCTTGCATTCGGGTCTCTTGCGCGGTCTCTTGGGGGCAGTGGGATGGAGGCCTCGACGTATGCCAGTGCCTCTACGGGGTTTTCAAAAAAGTGGGCTCTACCGCCATGTTGAATTCTCATTTTTGCAGGGAATATTAAGGCATAGGGTGTGTTGCGGAGTCGTAGTTGCTTTTTGACCATCTCGTAGGACCTGCGTTGTGCCTGTACATTTGCAGAAAAGTCCGGATATATATGTATTCTGTTGTCTTCATAGTGTAGTGTCCCCTTTTCCCTTGCTGATCGAAGGATCGCATCTCTGTCCCTGTAGTTGAGTAGACGCGCAATGATGGTTCGGGGTGGGGCGCCCGGCTTGGGGGTTGGTGCCAGGGTGCGGTGGGCCCTTTCAACAAGGAAGTGGCCGGACAGGGAATCCTCCCCTAGTACAGATTTCAATAGCTCCTCCACCCTTCTCTCCATGGAGCCCTTGCCAAACGACTCTGCCACTCCAACAATACGGATGTTGTTTCTGCGGGATCTAGATTCGAGATCCTCGCACTTATTCTGCGTCTTGCGGAGTTCTGTCTGGAGTAAGGCTATGTCACGACCATGTTGTGTGAGCACGTCTTCATTTACACCTATCCTGTTTTCTGCCTCCGAGATGCGTGCGCTTTCCTTCTCCATTCGCGCTTTTAAGGAGCCGATCGTCGCCACAATGTCGTCTAATTTCACATTGACCGCCAGGAACCCGTTCTGTACAATTGTAGCCAAGCGGTCCAAGGGGTCCGAGTTTTGAGCATCAGACGCTTGTGTTGCCCCTCCTGGCGTCTCCTGTTGTTGGGAGTTTGTGTAGGAATCCATTGGGCCGGTCTTTCTCACCCCCGTAGTTTTTTTCTCAGTGCGGCCCATTGGGTGGCGTTGCAACTTCTAGGGTGAATTGTGCTCTCCCACGTCTGTATGCTGCCGGCCACCAATGACCACCAGCAGCGGTTCTGTTGCGATGTAGGTTGGGGGGTGGGCACCGGGATATACAATCTCGTCCCCGGGGTGCTGTGGTGGGCCTCCGCGGTCCCCGTATAAAGCAAAGCCTCGGCCTTGAGTATGTCGGGAGTGCAAGAGGTTGGCGTTCAGCCGTTGCCTTGTCTTTACATCGAGGGGATCCAGGTGAACTTCTGGCCTGCAGCTCAACCGGGATGTAATGTAGTGCCCCCACCGTCCACACCGCAGTCCCCGTGTAGGGGCGGATGAGTGTTGGAATTAAGCGGCCTGGCGGGCCTCACTGTTCAAGGTGTATCGCAGCGTGTATGGGAGCACGGGGCTGTCCCTTCGCACGGGTAATCTGTGCGTTTGGCGTCCAGGCAGATTTTGCTGCCGTCCGTAGCACGTACCCCCACAAGACCACAACGGCGGGGAGTGTATGCTCCCGGGGGGGTCCCGTGAATAGGATGTTTATTCCTGGCGCCTGTGTCGTTCGCCCCCGCTCCCGTGGCACGGATGTTCCCTGTGGGGGGGCGCTGGCCCCCTGTCCGTCCACCTCCCCGGTCTGCCCACTTACTTCACCAGCTACGTCCTAGCTAGGCTTTGCCGCGGGCGGGACCGGAATCAGGGGGCTGGTGTCGTCGTCGCAGCGTTTCCTCGCCCGGTCTATCCTGTGGCCTGAAGTCCGGAGCGAGGGGGTCTGCTCTCCCACCGCCGATCGGTCCAGCAGGAGGATGAGTGGTGCGTCGCCGTCCTCAGGCAGCGTCCGTGTTCAGGCAGGTTGCTCCTCCCCCACAAGGCCGCTCAGCCGTTTCAAGCCCGGGGCTCGAGTGCGAATCGCCCGGAGCCCACCAGTGGCCAGGCCGCCGCTCTGCAGGCGCTGCCGATACAATCGATGATTGCTCCGCCGTCTCGAGATCCACTCACACAGCCTTTGCAGGATGTCTTCCAAAGGCATTCCCCAGCAATATTCTGCAGTAGCGCGTCGGCCAACGCTAACCTGGAAGGATTTATTAATAAAAAGGATTACGTTCGAGCCGGAGCTCTTCACCTAGGCGGCCATCTTAGCCGTGCGCAACAGCGCCCCCCCCATGTAATCCCCTTTTTTAGTAGTGGGATTACCTCTTGTAGCGTAGTCATGCAGAACTTTTGTGGCTTGACATACTTATTTGCAGGGCATAAATCTAATACAGGGCGCATTGTTAGATCTTTCTTTGGCACAAGGAAGTAAGCTGAATAAATACACTTGTTTACCTGGTTGGTTGGGACCACTTCTATGGCGTCCTTTAATAGAAGCGTTGTTATTTCTTCTAGAAGGATCCACTGATGTTCCTCAGTGGATTTTCTGTCGTGGGGGGTGGTCACGAGGATGTTGAAGTTCTATGCAGTAGCCCTCTGCTACTGTGGACAGCACCCATCTGTCTGAGGTGATCCCCTCCCATGCGTTGGTGAAGTTGGAAATGCGTCGTCCTACTGGAGATGCATGGGAGGGTACCTGGAGCGGAATGTCACTTGCTCTGAGGTGGGGTGCCACCACGAGCAGGGCCTCTGCCCTGACCACAACCCCTGCATTGTCCTCTGGGATAGCCTTGTCCTTCATTATTTCCATAAGAACCTTGGGCTCTATTGTAGCCAGATCCTCTTTGTGAATTTTGGCCCCAAAAACGGCAAAGATTACCGTTAACCTTTTGATCAGTAGGCTTGTTTGTGAGCTGACCAAAAGATTTTAGTGTCATACTCGTCCTTTGCTGTCTTAAGTGCATCTTCCACCGCCTGGCCGAAGAGCACGTTAGGTTCCAGTGGCATGTTTATTAGAGTGGCTTGTGTTTCTGGCCTAAAGCCCGACTGGTGAAGCCATGCATGTCTTTTTATAATATTCCCCTCTACAATGACTCTTCCGGCACGGTCAGCTGCATCGAAATTTGATTTGAGCATACAGGTAGATACGGCCCTTCCGTCTGCTGCCACTTGGGCTAGTTGTGATTTAAGTGGCTCCAGGGCGGAAGAAAGTAACGCAGAAATTTCCTCCCACTTATAGAAATTATAACTTGCCAAAAGTGTTGCGTTATTGGCTATTCTAGTTTGATAGGCCGCAGAGGAAGCAACCTTTCTGCCCATGGAATATATCTTTTTGCTTTCTTTATCCGGTGGGGCTTCCGAGGAAGCAAGGGGTGTGCCTGCTCTTTTTCTTGTTGTGGTAACAACCAGTGAGTCTGGTTTCAATTGGCCTCTTACATATAAAGGGTCTGATGGTGCAGGTCTGAATAGTTTTTTCACACGCGGGTTAACGGCCCGTGTGAGATTGGGTGCTTCTAAAGATGGCTGTATCCTGCGTTGGACCGATTTTAGTAGCGGGATAAACTGACCTGTCTTTTTGTCCCCTAGTATTTGTTCAGCAAAGTCTCTATCCTCCTGTACCTTACTGTGTGTCAAGTTGGAAATGTTCCGCCGCTTTGGCTAAGACTTCATTGAGGAGGGGTTGTCGACAGGGGAATAGACCACTGGAGTGTCCTGATTAAGAGGGGAATCTATGGAGTACATGTTAGCCTCCTGATCTGCCTATGGGTCCTCATCATCCCCATAATAAAGTTCATCAGTATCCTTTTCATTTAGTTGAGGGTCAGATGTTTCCACAAAAGAGATTTCCTCCAGGTCTTCTGGTTCTAATTCAGGGTCATACAGATCTAGAACCATACTTTGTAAGGGGACATTAGAGTGAGACCTCTTAGAAAGGGGTTGAGTGGGTAAGGCAGAGGTTTGAGAGCCGGAAGGGGCGGAGGTGGGAGGAGTGGAAACTTTGAAAGTAATCTGGGTTTTTTTTCATAAAAATTAGCCATGATGGTCATTCTTCGCATAACCCAATCAATATCTTGTGAAGACCATTCCTTTGAACTTGGGATCACAATAGATTGAGGGGAAATACCAAAGTCCTCATCAGTGGGAGGTTTAGTTTTAGGTCTAGAGTCTTTAGGTTCCTCTATGGGCTTGCATAATATACCCTTTTGTGGTGTCTTCTCCCGAGGAGGGCTCTTGTCCCTATGAGGGGTCTTGGAGGACTTTTTATGATGCGTTTCCCCACCCTGGGGCCCAGAGGAGTGTTTCACAGACTTCTTGGGGCCTGGCGCTTTATCTGACGAACATCGAATTTCGTGTGTGGGAGCAGAGGCGTCGGGTTTTTCGAGCAACAGCCTTGCCGTCTTTCGCCGGTGCCGGTTGAACACTTGTGTGGCGATCTTGATCGAGATTGCCCAGAGGACCGGGACTCTGACCTTTCGCTGACCTTTCTCGGGGTGTCAAATGTTGTCGAGTATTCGACTCGTCTGTCGACTGGGGCTTATGTGCTTGGTGGTGTGCGATTAAGTAGCGCTGCCGCCACTGGGTGTAGTCCCTACAACATAGCTGTTGGCCTGTCCTATGTGGTCGGGGGGTCTGTGTTTGAGTAGCTGAAGCTACTCAATTGCCCTTGCCGTCCAAAAGTACGTCGTTGCTGCCATTGCTAAAGGTTCCCGCTACCTCATGGCTTAGAGTTGCTTAGCGTAGTGGGCCCAGCATTTTGTGGAGCGGTCCTTTAACGTCTTAGGCATGAAGTGCCTGCAAGCTCAACAAGACGTTCGACATGGTCTCTTGGGAGACACAAATGACAAACTAAGTGTTTGTCCACCCAGTGGAATTCACGGTTACACTTAGGGCAGAATTTAAATGGTTTATTTTCCATAATAATTGGCTTATGGAAATGGCAGCTGGGTGAACCAAGTGTAGGAAGGGGAGAATATGCATTCTAAAATGGCCCCCCCCTTCCCTCTCTCCCTACTGTCTGGCCCGAGTCTTGGGGCAGCCTTCAAAGGCCGAACGGTCCGTCACGGTAGTCTGACGGGTAGTTTTCTTTCTTCACGGGCGCGGTGTTTCGGCAGTCGAAGGATAGAAAGAAATACTATCTTAATTATGTAAAAGTCAATGGCTCATCACCGAAGGAACTCCGCTATACGCGTCCGTCTAGCATGGCGGATAAACAATCTGAGGGACCTTGACGCGTGAGGGATCATGGGTACAGTGGACGTCACACTACGGATAGTATTACTGGCATGCCCTTTGGACATCCCTTCGAGTTTCGAAAACAACTGTAATACTCTGCAGCTTCCACTAGATCCAAGCAGATTCCACAAGCCTACACACATACCAACCCACTCGGCCCAATTTAGTTTACATGAGAACATATGTGATGAGGAAAAGAGGTATATCTTGCTTGCTGGTGACTATTTTGGGCTTAAGGTACCATTTATCAACATGTATGCTCCCCATGTAGACATTTTTTCAGAAATGTGCTGCTATGATCCACAGATTCCCGAAATACCAAGTAGTGTGGATGGGTGACTTCAACATGGCATTAGCATTAGACCTCCTTGGGCGCTTAAATACAGCACAATCAACACTTTCCAAGGCTGCCACTACTTGGGACGTCATTGCTGATACTCTCGGCATAGTAGACATCCTCTAGGATAGACTACATCATGCTGTCCCTCCCCTTAGCTGGTACAACACAGACCACTATTGAGAACACTGTCCGACCACTCCCCCGTAATGGCTGTGATCCTTGTCTGACATGCTACGCCGCCCCCCTCGCTGGCGCTTCTGCCCTACTGCATTCAAGGATGTGCTGTTCCGTGACAGCATCCGAGACGACATCCTTGAATATTTCCAACTCTGTCCCCGACTATAGAACGGTCTTGGAGGCCTTTAAGGTGTGTATTAGGGTTAGCTTCATCTCTAGGGAGGGAGGCGTCCTTAAGTCCCTATGGACTATGCTTTGGCACTTAGAAGGGGAAATCAAAAACCTAGAACAAAGACAAGCTCAGGGCAGTGACACTGAGCTTGAGAAACTACTCTCTAAATATGCAGAGGGAGGAGCCGCACCCTGGCTTGGGCGATCCGTAAAGATAAAAGACACGGGAATCATGGGGGGAGAGGAACCTGACCCGTGAACTCAGTCAGATCAATAAAGTGTTCCACGATTATTATACAAGACTATATTCATCCCAATTCAACGCCTCTGCTGAGGACATCCAATCCTACTTAGACCGTGTCGCCATTGGCTGGCTGCACCCCTTACTCGCTGACCCTATGAATGCCACCCCACCCCTCCATTGAGGAGATCCGCAGAGTGATTTGTTAACTTCCTAATGGTGAATCCCCAGGTCAAGACAGACCGTCAGTGGAATTTTATAATAAGTCGTCAGATATCCTTGCACTACACCAGTGCAACATGTATGAGTCCTTGTCTGCAGGCTTTCTCCCGGAATCCACCAGGACTGCAGTGGTTACACTTCAACTAAAACCTGGCAAAGATCCCCGAACTTGTGCATCATATAGACACCCATCCCTCATTAATACCGACAACAAAATCCTAGCTAAACTGCTAGTTGACCACCGCCTCCCACACATGTCTGCTCTAGTCCTGCCCGACCAGGCTGGATGTATCCCTGGCAGATCCACCCAAAACAACATAAAACGACTCTTTACTGTGATGCACAATGTTAAGGAAAAAGTCCCCATCATAGCCACTGCCCTCAATGAACTGCCCTTCCTATTGAAAATACTCTGTAGGTCTGGTCTGGGTCTCCAATACATTCAATGGGTCGGTCTGCTACAAAGCCCCACAGGCCACGGTACTTTCCAACCAGCTGTCTTCAGGCAGAATCACCCCTACCAGGGGAACGAGGCAGGGATGCCCCCTTTGATCCATCCTCTGCACTGGCGGTTGAACCTCTGGCATGCGCAATCAGGGAATTACACACACACACACACACACACACACACACACACACACGGGTGTCAATCTATTCCCATACCTCCATTATCTCTCTCTCTCTCTATGCAGATGACTTATTTACTATACATCAAAAATCCTAAAGAAAACCTTCAGCCATTAGTATCGGAGATTTCCATCTTTGGTGGGTTCTGGGGGCTATACATTAACTGGTCCAAATCAGAAATCCTAGCGCTCATCCCGGCTGCACTTCCCGTGGACATGGGTGATGGATTATGCTGGTGTCCTGGGCGGATGAACTATCTAGGTGTGATGGTCTCCACCTCCCCTCTCAGACTTTGAGGACAACTATTTAACAGTCCTGGAGCAGAAGGTTGGGGTTTGGATCAGTCTTCCCCTGTCCCAGGCGGATCATGTCACACTTGCCTAGATGGTGGTGGTCCCCAAGATGCTCTACATTTTTAATAATGTCCCACTGGTACCACCTGCGTGGTTCTGGAAACGTGCCCGGTCACTGATGTCCAGACTCGTCTGGGTGGGTGGCTTGGCGCGTGCTGCACGTGACGCCATCACTGCCGTACACCTCTGGCGGCCGGATTATCCTGATCTATACATATACTTTGTCGCCGTCCAAGCACAATATGCTATATGGTGGTGGAACCCCTCCTCGGAAATCCCACACATCAACCTCGATAGGGCCATAACTCACCCCTATGACCTAAAGGGCTTACTTTGGGGTATGCCCAAATTATCCCCAAAGGGTAAATAACCCATATAAGTAACTAGATGGGCATGGGACTGCATTACCCTCTTGACCAACACCAACAACTACCACCATGCTGACTTCACAATATAGTCCGTGTGTGATATCCCTCTTACAGAAGAATGAACCTTTAAAACTCAGTTTGAGAAACTGAGTACTCTCCCTGGGAGACAAGGTGCATGAGGGCAAATTCTTATTTTGGGACACCTTGAAAGACTGCGGTCCCTGGAACGCGGTCTCCCTGTTATACTATAGACCAGTATTGGGAAACTTGGTTTTCTTTTGGAATTCTATATTTACATGGGACAAAGCATCTTACAGTGCAGTGCAACGGGGATACTTTTGTATCTCCTTAACCTTTTACACTTGGGATTTTTGATTCCTTTTATATATGGAAGCTGGTTTCAGCAGTTTACAATTTTTGTTTTATTTTCTTGTGCACATTCACATTTACAAAGTATGGCTACTAAACTTGGCTAGTGCCCTAAAATGGATGTGCCATGAGATTTGCGCTTGTACCATATTGGAGTTTGACCTTCATGTCGTCTCGGTCAGCAAAGTCCTTCTAAGGTCATGCACATGCCCGGGGAAGCTGCTGCTTTCGCAGGCTGAGCCTTTGTGTGTGGCTCAGGAAAGGGGCTGGGACTGTATAGTCCCAGTCCACATCCATGGTGCCAGAAAGTCTGCTGCTTTAGCAGATGTGAAACCAGTCACTGTCCCCAATTGGACAACTATTGGCTGTTTGAATAGTGCAAATCCTTTCCATTGGTGGGCTTGGACTTGCTTTCAGCTTCAGGTTTGGATGGGAGGCAGACTCCTGCAGACATTCTTCAGATCTATGTTGGAGCCAAGAATCCTTTAAAAAAATAAATAAAAATAAGGCAGCAGCCCACGAAATACTTCTGCAGTGGAACAGCATCCCCTCCAGTGATTGACCCGATGAAGCCCTACTCCTCTGCCTGATCACCAAAAACCCTGGTCAGTTCTTCAGCCCATAGCCTAGCGGGATCAACTAGTCTTTACCCCTTGGAAGGTGCATTCCCTTAGAACCATCAGAGGTGGCCATGGACTGGCCGGTGAACAGACCAGCTTGCTCGGGGGCTACATCGCCAGAATAGTTGCCGTTCAAGCCTGGAACTTTGGTGGTTGCCAGCTTGTGCCATAAACTGCCTTTCCCCCAATGTTCAGTTTCAAATCATTAAGGGAACCTGTCCTGGTGTTTCTTCTTTGACCAGAACTGTAAAGAAACCTGTGCTCGGCCTGCAAACTGCGATAGCCCCTGGAATTCACCTTCCTCCATCCAGTTAAGTGTCCCGAAGAGATCTGCATTGTGTATGTCTGCATTTCTTCATCGCCTGGATTTGCATCTTGCAGTTGCATCTGACCGGAAGACTATTCAAACATGCAACCCCTCTCATTGGAACCAAGGACAGAAGACCGCCCTCCCAACGACTCTCAGATGATCAATTGTGATCCCAGGGGAAATCTGAGCCGGGGGGCAGGGGTGGAGGTAAGTAAGCATACCTTTGCCTGTCCCGTTCCCTTCCCACATCCCTCCATAGGAGAACATTGGGTGCAAAGCCCTTTGTCTCCTATCTCCCTCTTACTTACCCTTTGGTTGTCTAACCTGGGTCAAGTATCCTGCTCCTGGGTAAGCCTCAGGTACGGAAGAAAGAGAACTTAGCAGTCTTCTGAAAAATTGCCTAACTTTGAAATAGTTTGGAACTGTTTGAATCACGACCACAAACAAGTCCATTGCATCCCTTTAGAGAATATTATCCTGTGAGAAACCTTGTGTGGCACCTGTAACGTTTGGCCACTAGGCCCCATAGATTTTAGAGTTTGACTTCTAAAGTATAGGACATTGTACTTGTGACTGGTTCTCATAATATTACCTACATCTGCAATACTTACCGATTTCACTCCGTTATTTAGTGATGTATTTAAGGCGAACCTACTGGTGAATGTATAGATCGTTCATATGGTATTGTGTGATAATACCTGCTTCTTTGTATTTTTCATTGTGTTCTAAAGGCCTAAATAAAGAAGTATTTGTAGAACTGTTGAAACAGAGTTGGTGTGTTCTACATGGACTCAATGATGACTAGTGACCACACACACACACGACCACACACACAACCACACACACGACCACACACACACACACACACACGACCACACACACACACACACACACAGTCTGCTCCTAATTGCTACCTTAATTGGATTTTGGCTAAATTCTGTCTCCATGTTCACCATAACTACAGTGCACCTAAAATCTGATTTTAGAAATCCATCTCAACAGACTGCACTGCCAGATGCTGAACTCAAATGAATTAATGTTTCTGCCTACCTCAAACACCATCATCCTTCCTCCACTTAATCTCCTTCCATACAGCCATCCCCACTCCCTCAAAGGTTTGCAACATTGTGATCCTTGCAGAGAGAAAAGCAACTATTGATTGTGGCCACTGCCACAATTGAGAGAGTCAATCTTCTCAATTTTAGGAAAATATGCCCCTCTGCTAGGTTAAACTGCTATGTAGTACTCTTCGGCTCAGCTAACCGGACTACTGCTTGATAATACGCATTGGCATCCCCTTTACTCCTTTTTCTCTCCTTCAAGTTCAAAATTTTGCTACACCCACCCTATTCATGTCATACCACCACCTATGCAAACTACCACACTGGACAGCTCAATGCAAAATAAATTTTAAAAAATCAGTCTTTAAATCTATTGTCCAACCTCTCACTCTACATTCATCAACGCTCCGTAAATTGTCTCATCTGCCGACACTTTCTCCCTACTCTTCCACTCCACTAGAATGCCCTCCCCTAGATATCAAAGACATCTGCTGAAAGGTTAAAGACCAGGCGCAAGCTTCATCTTTTGACCAGCAAAGGGGCTTCTGCTCCCTCTTAGTGACCCTAATGCACCACTTCATAGTAGACCCTAGAACTACAATCCATTTGTAAATGTGTATTTTATCATCTACAGTGTCACTATGCCTGTACTGTATGTGATAGCTGTTTATTCCCTAGCCTACAACCCCTTGTTTATGTCTGCTATGCAGAATGCCCACTTTTTACCACATGTGGTAGCTCCCTGTACTTTTTTTCTAGATTTCAGACTGGTTCTGTCCCAGCTAGGAGAGCTCTTTTGACTCCTAAGACAAGGTGCACCCCAAAGATAACCCCTAGTCTCCAAAAGTAAAAATCTTCTCCCTGTTAGACATGTGGCTAGGTTGGTGGTGGCCTTATCAGTATGTGAGTCTTCCAGGATTGGGGTCCGTCAGCCTGAAACCAGTTCCGACTGGCAAATGCAGATTCCTGCCTGGGACAGTGCGGATTCATTCCTTTATGTGAAATCGTGCCAGAAGGTTGGAGGGATGGCCTGCCATTGGCTGACCACCCCTCCTAACATCGCAACCAATCGCACACAAAACATAATTTAAACACTCACTGGTATCAGAGGGGTATAAAAGTAGACCCCTTGACCACTTTGTCTACAGCTGGCTCTCCGAACCTGCACTCTGGAAGACCTTCTGCATGACTAAGCTCTGCACCAGCACTCTTTCATGTCCAGAAACTATCCAACGGTGAAGCTCTCCCTCTACAAAGAAGACCACCAGAAGGAACCTTCAGCAGCACTACTTTCCCCATTTCTAGTGGGAACAACGGAATCACAGCTTCTGTGAAGCTCGCAACTGTGCCTGCATCATTTGACCCAGAAGCAAGTGCCCCATCACTGCCAGGAGTCTAAAAAGAGAGCCGATCTGAGCCGAGAATCTTCACAACAGGACCCCAGGCAAGCACTTTGGCTCAGTCTCTCCTAACCTGGAAAGCTTAAGATGCAGTGCTGTCTAAAATCCTGTGACTGAACCAACAAGCTTAATAACGAATCAACACTAAAAAATACTTGGGTTTAAGTTCCTGCGCTCTACATCGAGCTCACCACTTCAATTAATTGTCATTAAAAATCACAATATTCATAACACTTATCTGAATACCTTTGTAATATATATAATGATGAATTTAAATGAAAACTTCACCACCAGCCAAACTTTTTCATGTTTCCATAACAAAATACATTCATTATATTACATCAAAGATTAATTTTCTATAAACAAAAGTACTTTCAATACATTGTGTTTCCCATTGGGGTCAGTTCCACTTTACTAAAGTTCACCAATCTCAAGCAGTTACAAATGTCATATCCAACGTGTTTTAAATGTAGGATTCTTCTTCAGAGATGTTAACCATTTGATACATCTGATGTTGCTTCCAGAAAGTCCTAAACTGATTCCACTGTCATTAGAAAATGCTTTGTGTTCTTCAATAATCTAGAAAAATTCTGGATTCTCCCAGACATTTCAGTCTAATAGTAGCGACCTCTTAGTAACTATTCCAAAAGATTAGGAGAGTGTTGTTTAAAACACTGCCAAGCTTGCCTTCCTGGTCCTTTATTTTGGGCTGGCTCCTTCCTGGTGTTTCAACATCCACTCTTTGTTGGGGTCTCGCCAAGCTGACCACAAACCTAAGCCAGATCCTGTGAAACAGGACAACGTGGGAACCTTGCATCACCAGCAACTGCAGCAGTCTCACCTTTCTGCTCCTCTGGCTCTGACCCCTGGTTCCATCTGGATTGGTGTGCCATCGTTGGAGCCCTGTGTTCGCTGAACAAAAAGCAAAGCAATCAGCATTTTACTTACCGGTTACTGCTTTCTTTTTCAGGAGGGTTGTCTGCCTCTAAAATAACTCTTATTCAAAAGTGAAACTTGCTACACTGATTTCAATCTTACTTGCCTGTTAATTGTTTTTTCTCTGACTTTTCTTAAAATACATTTTCTATTTACACAACAGTGTGACCTCTTATTTGGTATTAACAAAAAGTGGGTTAGGCTTAGGCTGCTCTGTAACGACTACCCCTTGGTAAATGAGTATAGAGGATATAACGGAGGACCATGACTCCAAGAACTTAAGGTACATCTCTCCAATAATGTTCCTTTACCCGTCCTTCCTCAAAGCTGTTATTCAAACTCATATTCCCAATATTTTGGAAAAGCACCCACCCTACGGAATGACTCTCGTTTGTATTAAGTGTATCACATCTCAAAAATGACACCCAACTTTAAATAAATACAAATAAATAATCATGGCCGACATGTTCTGGGCTCACACACCTAGATAGACCAGATTACTGGCCAAGAAACACATTATAGAGTGGCTTGTTGGCACCTCACCTGAGGTGTTCAAGGTCCCTTCTGGGGCACATTTACAGAGCTGCTCAATGAGTGAGGCCTCTAATGAGCACTCAATAGAAAAAATATTGGTGAATCAAACAAAACAAGCAAAAAAATAAAAGGGTTCAAAACAGAAGAACAAGTTACTAACCCACGGTAAATTTTTCGATTGGATGTTCCTCCCACGTATTCCTCATCTTAGATATATATCCTTACCTCCAGTTACGCCTCAGAACATTTTTCCTCTCTCCAGCAAACGGCGCTCCACTGTAGGCGGCAACGTCGATGTCCCTCTGCCGCCTCCGTCGAGCACCAACGTCATCAGTTGTATAAAGGCCTCGAGCGCGGCCGTTGGCATCAGTTCTGTTTTTATGTGTATCAGAGCCCATGACTATGGTTAAAGGCGTGCCTCTTTTGACCCCAGCCTCAAAAGAAATCAGAGTGTAAAACACAAACTGTACTGTGGGGTAGGATGGGAGGGTCG
Source organism: Ambystoma mexicanum (assembly GCF_040938575.1). NCBI lineage: Eukaryota > Metazoa > Chordata > Amphibia > Caudata > Ambystomatidae > Ambystoma > Ambystoma mexicanum. Next base: position 1,019,110,452 of record NC_090932.1, read on the forward strand.
ATGAGGAATACATGGGAGGAACATCCAATCGAAAGAACGTTACCGTGGGTAAGTAACTTGTTATTCGAATGGATTGTGTCCTCTCACGTATTCCTCATCTTAGATAGACTCCCAAAGCAGTTTTCTATTGGAGGCGGGAGTACAGATATTTTAGTCATGTACTGAATGTAGTACAGATTTGGCAACTAGACCTCCTTGAGAAGTAGTTGAGTCCAAAGCATAATGTTTTATGCATGGATGACCATGTGGCTGCTGCACAAATATCTTGTACCGGAACAACCCTTTTAAGTGCTGTTGAAGTTGCCACGCCCCTAGTTGAATGAGCTCTTAAACCCTCAGGGAGATCTTTTCCACCTAGCCTATAACACTCTGTTATGGCTAAAATTATCTAGCTTGATAAGGTTTGCTTAGTTACAGGTAGTCCTAATTTACGGCCAGTGTATCCCACAAACACGTTGGTCACACAGACGTATTTTTGACAATCTTGAGATATAAAAGCTAACAGCCCTTCTAGGATCTAACCTATGTAGTCTTTCCTCTTCCTTACTTGTATGAGGAGGAGGGTAGAAAGTAGGTAGTATTTTCTGTGACAGGTGAAAGTCAAACTATTTTTGGCAAAAAAGAAGGCCTGACTGTAAGGACAACTTTATCTTTATAAAAGATGGTGTGAGGAGGACCACTAGAAAGTGCCTGCAACTCACTCACTCTGCGGGCTGATGTCAATGCAATTAGTATAGTTTTCAGAGTAAGAAGCCTTAATGGGCAGGAATTTAAAGGCTCAAAAGGTGCACGTCAGAAATGTCAGTACCAAATTTTAATCCCACACAGGAACTTGAAAAGGTATTGGTGGAAAAACATTGTTTAAACCTTTTAGAAATGGTATTATTAAAAGGTATCTTAAAATAAGATTTTTCTTCTGACGAGCGCTTGAAGATAGATAGCGCTGCTACGTATCCTTTTATCGTACTAACCTGGAGCCCCAGATTAGCCAAATGTAACAGAAAAGATAATACTATTGGAATATCACATTGAAAAGGGTCCACATTCTAATCCCTGCACCAGTTACTGAACTTGTTCCAACGACACCGGTACAGAGATTTTGTTGCTGGCCTTTTGGCCGAAAGCAAGATCTCCATAACATCATCCGGAAGGTCCCAATCCTTGTATCTCAACCTCTCAGAAACCATGCGTGAAGGTGGAGTATGTTGACCTCTGGATGGAGAACGTGTCCTCCCTCTTGCGAGAGAAGATCCTCTTTTTGGAAGACTTATTGGAGGGCAGATAGACATGTCGAGAAGGTCCGGGTACCACTTTCTCCTGGCCCAATCCGGGGCGATTGGGATTATGGTTTTCCCGAACTTCCTCAACCTCCTGATTACTTGAGGGATCATAGGGACTGGAGGAAATGCATATAGCAGCGGAAACTCCCAGTCCACTATGAATGCGTCTCCTAGAGCTCCTCTCGGGGGGAAGTTCCCTTGAACAGTACAGTTCGACTTCCGGTTAGCACCAGTCACAAACGGATCCACTGGAGGGGTTCCCAAAGGGTGAAGATCTCTTGACGGACTTCCTGAGCTAGTTCCCACTCTTGGAGACTGCTCTGCCTGCTCAGAGCGTCTGCTGCTGTGTTTTGCTCTCCTGCTAGGTGAATGGCAGACGGAGAGATCCCTTCTTTTGCCCAGAACCAGATCTGCATTGCCGCTCTGTACAGTGGTGGTGACCCTACTCCTCTCTTGTTGAGGTAGTACATGGCCACTGTGTTGCCCGTCATTATAAGGACATTCTTTCCCCGTACAGCTGGCAAGAAGCCTTCAGTGTTAGTCTGATTGCCCTCAGCTCCAATTGGTTGATATGTAGTTTGGATTCCGATGGAGACCAACGACCGCCGATTGTCAACTCGTTGGTGTGAGCTCCCCATCCCGTAAGGGAGGCATCCGTCACTACTGTTATCTCCAGCCATGGTTGGCAAAAAGATTCCCCTCTGAGGATGTGTTGTCTGCAAGTCCACCATTGTAGATCCTGTGCCACCCTAGGTTGGAACTTGTAAAAGATCTGACATTTCCCCAGAGAATTGGGACCATGGAGTCCTGAGAGTCCATTGAAGGGATCTCATTCTCAATCTGGCCTCTGGCACCAGAAAAATGCAGGATGTCATGAGACCGAGAAACCTGAGAAAGTCGAAGGCCGGTAGATACTGGGCATTCTGGAATTTTGTTACCATCTGCAGAATGTGGTAAGCTCTCTCTTCGGGAGGCGAGGCTTTGCCCGAACAAGTATCCAAGACTGCTCCTATAAACTGGAGCTTCTGTGATGGTATCATGTTTGACTTTTTTAAATTCAGAGAAAAACCTAGTTTGTGAAGAAAGTGGCAAGTCTTGGATAGATGATCCTGGGCCTGTTCTGGGGAACGTGCCCTGATCATCCAGTCGTCCAAATAGGGGTAGACATGAATCCCCCCCTCTTCTGAGACTCGCTGCCACTACCGCTATCAACTTGGTGAAAACTCTTGGGGTGGAGGTCAACCAGAATGGCAGAACTCAAAACTGATAGTGAGAATTGCCAATCGCGAACCTCAGGTACCTTCTGTGCTTGAGATGGATTGGCACATGAAAGTAAGCATCCTGAAGGTCCAATGATACCAACCAGTCTTGAATTCGGAGAGCCTGAAGGATCTGAGAAAGAGTGACCATCTTGAACTTGTCCTTCCTGAGGAACTTGTTGAAGTTTCTCAAGTGCAAGATGGGTCTCAGTCCTCCGTCCTTCTTTGGAATGAGGAAATATGGGGAATACCAACCCTTGTTCCTCTCCGCTACAGGTTCTATTGCACCTTTCTGTAGCAGGGTTAAAACTTCCTGCAACAGGAGCGGGTCTGGATTTTTGGTAGAGTTGTATTCCAGTGGGTGATTGAGGTTTCTTTTAAAAGGGAAGGCAGTAACCTTGGGATACTGTTTGCAGAGCCCAAGCATCTGAAGTAATGCCCCGCCATTCTTTCAGATGCTGCGAGACCCTGCCTCCCACTGGGATCTTTCGAGTCAAAACCTCAGAGTGGTTTTGCAGCAGCTCCAGCAGCGGCTGAAGAGACAGATGCCGTTGCTGGGGCAGATCTAGCACCTTTTCCTCGCCCCCGAGGACATTTCCTTTGTCCTCTTTGACTGGCCTGTCCCCTTCCTCTCCCAAATGAGGAGTAAAAACGAAAAGGATGACCCCTCCAGGAAGAGGAGCCTGTGTAGGGGCGTTGAGGTTGTCTTATAGTGGCACTGAGTGATTTTGCCGCTGCCTTGGAGGTCTGCAGCTTCTCTAACTTTAATCTGCCTTGCTGCCAAACAACCTCGAGCCATCAAATGGCATATTAAGAAGTCTAGATTGAACATCTGGTGCAAAACCCGACTTCCTTAGCCACGCAAATCTGCGTAGCACTGTGCTAGACGCCATGGACCTGTCGATACCATCAGCTGTGTCCAAACCTGCTTGAAGGCATTCCCGCAAAGCCTCCTTGCCATCTTTTATTAAGGATAGGAAACCATCACGTTCCTCTCCTTCCGGGATGTGTTGAGCTGCTGCCGACATGCAGTCCCACAGAGTATATGTGAATCTCGCCAGAGTGCAAGATACATTCGTGGATTTTAGAGCCATGCTCCCTGATGTAAAAACCTTTTTTGACCATGCATCAATCTTTTCTGTCATCCCCATCAGGGGCAATTGTAGGGTTTGCAGCATTTTTTGTTGATGTGGCTGCCTGAACTACCAGGCTCTCAGGAGATGGATGCTTACTCAAATACTCTGGATCAGAGTTACAAGGTCTATATTTAGCCACATATTTTTTGTTTACTGCTGGAATGGATTCAGGTTTTTACCAAGCAGCATTTACTCTCCTTTGCAAGGCAATATGAAAGGGAAGTATGGGGTCTGGTTGAGGACCTCCTGACAAAATATCCGTCATATCATCATCCTGGTATACAGGTGAGTTTCTACCCCATCCCATAAATTGTTATTTTATTCATACATTTTCTATAACCCAAATCAGCATGTTCTGCTGGATAAGGTTTTTCAAACTCTTATTCAGGGGACGTATCTAGTCCACTTGCAGATTGTAAACATTCATACAGGTCTTGCATTTTGAGAGTGAGGATCAATTATTCCTCAGGGACTTCCCTTGTACCATATTTTACCCCTGCTGATGAAACTTCAGGTTCTTCATCCTCCTCATTTCCTGAAGACATTTCTCCATATATAGATGACATAGTTTGGAAAAAATCATGCCTGCTTTCTGGGTGAAATACTTTCTCAGGTATAGGTTTCACCCCTCTAATGGTGTTGGCGTCGACAGAAGCGTCAAAGTTGTGGCTATTACCTTCGATGTTGTCGAGGCATTCTTCGACGATTTCGAAGGTGCTATGAATGTCGGAGTCTTCGAGACATTCGACACCGTCGAAGGAGTCTTTGAGGTCGTTGATAGTGTACTCGACGTAACTTTTTTCAGTTGGGTTGTTGACCCCTTATACTCGACAGCCTTCGAAGATGTATTCGTCGAGGTTCTCGATGACGTATCAACATCTAAGGTCTTTTTCTTTAGGTCTGCCTCCTGTTTATGCACTGGAAGGCTTTTTTTTTTTTAGGTGTTTGGGAAGAATCCCTAGAAGACACCCTCGACAATTTCTTGTTGGATTTCCTAGTTTTAGACCTTCCCCGGTCACTTTTTTTGTGCGTAGAGGAATGGTATTCATCAGACATTTTTGAGGGGGTCTGGGCCGCATTCTCAAAAAACTCCATCATCGGTGCTCTAAATGCTTCCCTCTTTTTAGGGGAGTCATGCTTTGTTGGACACGTAATAACTTCCTCTGATGTAGTGGAGGAAGAGGAAGTGTGAGATCGGTGTAGTCTTTTCTTTGCTTTTTTGAACGAAGAAGAGGACTTTCTCGATCTACTCCTCGATCTGGATTTTTTATGGCGTTTCGCCGAAGACTCAACCAAGTCTTTCTTCCCTCTCGAAGAAAACTTCGAAGATTCCTCCCCCACCGCCAGTTTACGACATAATTAGCGCTGTTTATCTCGATCCGAAGCAAAGCCAACGGGCGCGCTTGAGGCCTTTATACAACTGATGACGCCGGTGCTCGACGGAGGCCGCCGAGGTACATCGACGTCGTCACCTCGAGTGGAGCGCCCTCTGCTGGAGAGAGGAAAAATTTTCCGAGGCAAAACTGAAGGTAAGGATATATATCTAAGATGAGGAATATGTGGGAGGACACAATATATTCGAAACACTATGTTGCTTTGGACTAAAAATCATTTGTTCCTTCTGCAAATTGAAGACTAATCTTTTCTTAGTTGGCCAGCTTCTGATTGATGAGCATCTATCCTGTAGTGGCAAGATAATTTGAGCAACAGTCAACCGAATTACAAGAACAGAGGTAACATTTTCAAGTTGAACCATACTAGAGAAGCATAAAAAGTTACAACATGCACACACACTTATTTGCCAAGAGCCAATTATCACTCACCAACAGCAAGTAAAAATTGAGACCAGAAAACATATAGAACATAGAACTTATCTGCACTGTGTATCATGGCCTTGAGGGTTTAGGGTCCCGACAAGTAGTTCAACCCCAGTCACATTGACTGAGGGGAGTCCGTACTCATTCCCAGGAGACCAATTTTAAAGGAAAACAAAACGTGATGGGAGTAGACTCAATCCCATCAGCACAGCATCTGACATCAAGAGGCAGGTAAAAGTAGTTAAGTACATGGCATGCTTGGAAATCAGGGAAATGACAAAAACCGATTTGCTTCTAAACCCGGTAGCATACAGTGTAAGAGAGACATGGAAAAAACTTAAACAGGGTACGCCTTTTAACAAGATTACAAAAGAACGCTAGAGGCATAAAGAATGATCAGTGGCCCATTGTGTCATATAGCAGCACATTGTCAAAGCTAGCACAGGTACAGGTACTGACCTACCCAGAATAAAGGGAATTTAAAGGGTATGACCCTGCACATTCAGTGGAACGTCTGTACTACCATCTTGCTTGCTTTAACATCCTTTCGGGAGATTGTGTTCCACATTGGCACAAAAAGTCAATGTTGTTGAATAGAAAATTGCTATATGTAAGAGTGGCTTTCAACACCAAATACAGTAGGACTCGACAAGTCCTACTGTCCAATAAAATAAAAATATGGCGCTTTGAAACATTGTCTTGTTGTACAAGAGCCTTATAAATGACCAATAAAATAAATAAAATTAAATAAATACAAATATTTATGCTCCCTTGCTTAAGTGAACTGCTTCAGACAGATCGAATTAGATGTACATAGTTTATTAGATTAATAACTGGTCAATCACAGAGCGTACAAAATGGACATAACACCATCAGGAGCCAAATATTGTAGGTAGTAGCTGCATCTCTACTGATAACATGTACGTGTGGACTGTCACAGCAAGTCCAAAATGCCACCTTGACGCAATGCTCACAGCTTTCAAGCAAATAAAAGGTGAATGGAGAGCACTGCCTTCCACGGAAAGCAATTCTGTAGTGTTCTACCTTGCCAATCGCTTCATCATGGCCGCCAGCAAGACGAGCCGAAGAAGTGTGCTGTGGCCATCGTCCTGAAAACAGTCTAGTCAGACGGGATGGTTGCCCCTTCAGGTCTATGATTTGTACCCCTCACCTGATCAATAGCAGCTAGAGGATTCCAGAAACACATGTTGCTGTCTGTTTGGTCATAAAAATAAAAAGTAATTAAAAAACGTAATGGCTGACTTCTATGTTGAACGGTAAGCTGTGGCAGAGGAGTGTCACCAGGAAGGGGGCCTGCTGCCATACAAGAGCACACTGATAACATCAAACACGACAGTCTGAGCTAGCTACGATCTGAGAGCAGGAGGAATGCATCCAATTGCCATACGTTTTCAGTTTAACTATTCTACCGGTACATGTATGCACAAGAATTGAAAAATACTAGAATATGGTAGCAACTATTAAGACAGCAATGGATGGAACAGGATTTCATTTTTGTTTTTTTAGAATAGGATTGGGCGGGAAGGGTATGACAAGCCTATGGTGCTGCACCACTGCCTTTCCCTCACTAAAGGAGAAACATCCCCAGCTTGAATTGCTGTTCACACTCTCTCCCCAAAAGAAGTCATGTACTCTGTAACAATGAAGCTGCAGTTTAGGCGTGAAAACTTGACAGCAAGGCCACCTTCCCTTAAGTAAAAAGAAGACTGCATCAAAGAGACACTCATAAGCTTCATGACGACCAGGGAGTTGATGGGATTATCAACCCAGAAGATTCTCATTTGCTTTGCTTTTTTTCATTTTGATTGGGGAGCATGACAATCCCTCATTCATCTCTGGAGGCTAGCACCGGGTCTCGTAGATCCCACTCCTGCCAATGTAGCGCACCCATTTGATCACATCATGGTCGCTGTAGTTGAGCTTTGGCTCAAAGACCTTCAGGTAGCGAACTTTAAGGCCAGAGGGAGCAAATGGGACCTGTAGGAAGATAAAACAAAAGGGATGCTCTATTTTAGGAAAGGCAGACCAATGTTTGTGAGCACAATGGTATAACTAAGATGCAATATGCGTAACCACGCTCCCTGGGGCATGGTGGGGCAGTACATGGTTTGCATAGAGCATAGCAAGGCACTCCAACTTACAGCATTTACAGAAAGAGGCTGGAGGTAAATTAGTATGGCGGGGTGTGAAGATACTAAAGGGATAACATAAGAGAACATATATGAACATATGGTGATTATGCCGACAGGTGAAGTAAGTCACCAGGTATGCCATTTGCTCAGTTGAAGGGGATGGCATGTTTAGGGGCAAGCAGATGCATTTAGAGTGCAATATCATACCTCAAAGTTCATGGAGATTGGGGGCCGCGCCCACTTCTTTTTGTCATTGGTTGGCAGCAGTTCTATTTCAGCGCTGATCTGAGACTCCTTCATTCCAGCCATACGCTTAATCCTGAGAAAAGGAAAACATTCATCAAAGGACTGCTAGCTCACTTGGAAATCTATGTGAGCAAGCAGACAATGGGGGATCTGGGTAACAACAGTGCTCCATATTGAAATACACCATTTACCCAGACTCTTATGTTGCCATTCAGTGACTAGCTCACTAGGTTAAATCTTTAAATATCAACACCAAACAACAATTGTGTACATTGCCACTATCGTGCCAACTGCTACTGTATCCTAATCGACAGCATCACTTTCAAGATTCTTTTGTACAGAAACAGCCTTGCCTGAACTTTAATCCCAGTGAGGACAGCAGAGTATAGGGATTCATTATGGCATAACTTACTTACCGTAATAGTATTTAGTATTGCACATGACGTTTTCAAAGTTCAAAAAGGGACGTCGACTGGGAGCGTTTGTAATTGTATCCCTAGTGTGACGTCGACTAACCATGATCCCTCACGCATAAAGGTCCCTCAGATTATTTGTTTGACAAGAGGGAGTGTAAGGTAAACGTGGAGTGTAGGTAGAGATTTTTCCCAAGAACCTTCAACTGCAAGAGGGGAGGAAGGGTGGGTGCATGCGTATCTAAGCAGATACAAGCATCAGAAATAAGATTAGTACTTGTAGAGGTGGTGGGGGGGTTTGAAGGTAACGCTGCAAATCGATCTTTTAACACTGCTTGTCCCACCTGCGTATCACCCTTGGAATGTGTGTATAGACAGTAATGTAGGGTGAAAGTGTGTACTGAACTCAAGTGGCAGCTTTGCAAACGGCATCCAAGGCACATTTGCTATGAAAGCTAAAGTTGCCCCTATGCCTCGAGTTGAGTGTGCTCTATGCTTGAATGGCAACTTTCTCTTAGCAAGAGAATAGCAAAGTTGGGTGCAGTTGACAATCCATTTTGAAATTGCTGAGAGATATGATCACCTTTTCTTCCTGTGGCTATGGCCATGCAAAAAAAAAAAAAAAGTTTACAAAAAAGGTATTTTCTGATAGTTTTAGTCCTTGTAGGTAGCAGATGACAGTCCTTTGTACATCTAGTGTATGAAGGCTTTTTTCGGCTGCGTTTGTGGGTTGCTGGGAAAACAGCAAGTTCTATGGACTGGTTTACATGAAATTTAGATCTACATTTTAGTGAAAAACGTGGGTGAATGTGCAGTACTACCTTGTCTTTGTGGATACTAAGAAAGGGGGCTGTACAGATACTGTTTGAAGTTCACTGCCCCTTCTGATAGAAGTAATAGCTATTAGAAAAGCCTTTTTATATGCCAGATGTTTAAGAATGGCTTTGTGCACAGGCTCGAAGGGAGTGCTCATGAGCCTTGGAAGTACAATATTCAGGTTACAGCCAGGAGTAGGATATGAAATTGGAATGATAGTCATTTATAATGTGTCTGTACACAAGTGTTTCTAGGTGCGACAAGACAAGGGAGGAAAGCCAGAGGGAGGACAAAATCTTACTAGGCCTTGCGTCATTCTGATTGTGCAAATGCGATAAAGCAACGTGCAAGGTGGGGGCGGGGGGGGTGGGCAGCTCTGGGTAAGTGCAAGGAGGCATGAGACTGTTGGATTACAGCTACAGTCCCTAAGCATGCGGTAGGCCCGGAGGAAGTTCAGGGGCGACTGGTCGTGGAGGAGTCTGGTACCCAGTGAGACTCTGAGGGTAGCCAGGCCACCAAACAGCACACCAGACAGGTAGGTCAGCAGGTGAGAGAGAGAAAACAGAGGTGAAAAGGAGGATCTTGAGCTGGTTCTGGAACTTCAGGTCGTCCGGCTCAAGTTTGAAAGGGGCTGGGACAACATTCCAGAGGAAGGCACCTGCAGATGAGAGATCTACATCCCACTCTCTGCCTGGAGAAGCATCTGACCATCAGAGAATTGGAGGTGGCTGAGCAAAGGGCTCAAGAAGGAAGGTGTTTTGGAAGAGAGTTGAAAGTAGGGAGGACCCTGGCCCAAGAAGGCCTTCTGGACGATGCAGTGTCTTCAACTTTATCCTTGCAGACAGTGGAGAGATTTCAGGCCTGTAGAGTTACGGTCCCTGGGCTTGAGACCAAGGACAAGTCTTGCAGTCCTGTTCTGGATTAGTTGCAGAGGGAGTACAGTAGAGGAATGCAGATTGCAGTAGTCCAGCCTAGAGAGAACCAGGGCTCTGGAGACAGTGAGCTTCTAGGGGGAAAGTGAGAAAAAGGAAGAATACCCCTGAGGAGGTGCAGCTGGTAGTGGGCATTCATGCCAAGGCCGTGATGTGAGGAGAGGAGGAGAGAGTGGAGTCAAAGATGACACCAAGGTTTTTTGCCTCACAGGAAGACAAAGGAAGAGGGCCCAAGCAGGGCAGACAGAGTGAGAGTCAAAGCGACGGCAGGAGTCCCAATGAGAAGGTTCTCAGCCTTACTGGCATTAAGGCAGAGATTGTTAGAGGTGCACCAATCCTGAATCGCAGAGTCAGGAATGAGCGAGAGAGGAGAGGAGGCAGAAGGGAGCCTGAAAGAGATCAGAGTGTCACCCGCATAACACAGAAATTTAGAGAAGGTAGAGATAAGATGGTCCAAAGGGCCCAAGTAGATATTGAAGAGCCAGGGTGAGAGGTTAGAGCCCAGGGGAACGCCACATGGAGAGAGAGGTGGTGGAGAGAAAGGACCCAAGTTGGAACACGTAGAGTCGGTCAAGGAGGAAGGGGGGACAACAACCCCAGGGCCAGATTGGTGATGTCCAGGTTCTCACAGAGTTGATTGACCAGGAAGGGGTGATTTACTGTGTCAAAAGCAGAGGAAAGATCAAGGAGGATGAGACAGAAGGAAGGCTAGAATAGAGTTTAGTAAGCAGATCCTCACGGGTGTTCAGGAAACCGGTTTCCATGCTTCTGGGTGCTCTGAAACCAGACTGATGGTCATGAAGACAACCAACAGATTCAGTCTGGAGAGTAAGCTGGGAGATGGCCAGCTTTTCCACGAGTTTGACCAGGAAAGGAGTGATGGAGATTGGGCGTTAGCTTGCCGGACAGGTAGGATCGGCAAAATGCTTTATAAGGAGGAGGCGCACAAGGCAGGGCTTGAGGACAGGGAAAAGATGCAGAAATCGATTAAGGCTGGAGCGAGGGTGTCAATGTGGTCCTTGATGGCTCTGGAGGAGCAGGGGAGCAACTGTTTGGACGACACTTTCATAGATCAGACTTGTCTCGAAACTTCGTCTGGCGTTGGAGACAAAGAGGAGAAAGGAGGAGAGGGGTGGCCAGAAAGGGGCTGAGAGAGGGAGAGGCAGAGGGGAGGGAGGACAGGATGTCCTGAGTTTTAGTGGTGAAGTGAAGTCAGAGCTGTACAGAGGGTCTGGGAGGAAACGGAAGTGGTAGAGACTGTACAAGGATTGGCCAGCTCCTTGCAGATTTGAAAGTGTTTGGCCGTGTTGATAGAGGTACGCGGGACAAAGGCTTGGATGTGGACTCTTCTTGGACAGGACACAGTCTGTATTGCCTTTGGAGAGGATGCGCCCGAAGCCCTCCACTTCCTCTCAGCAGCCCTGCACTTGAATTTCAGGGCAGCAAAGTTGGAATCATACCAAGAGCTGCACTTGGAGGTATGCTTCAGATGGATTCTCATGACAGGGGCACAAGGACGTCCAGAGTGTTGGAGATAGAAAGATGCAGGTTAGATAGGGCTGTGTCAGAGTGAGTCAGACGTAGGAAGAGCAGAGAAAGTCGCGGCAAAGGCATGCACTGGCACGCGCTTCATGGGCCGAATGAGGCAGAAGGTAGGTGGCAATGCTGAGGTAGACTTAGCCTGAGGGACGGAGAGTTTCAGGTGAGAGGAGAGCAGAAAGTGGTCAGTCCAAGAGAGGAGTGGTGAGAGGGTGAGGGGGGGGGGGATGTCTGAGGCGATGAGAACATTCAAGGAACGTCCGGCAGTGTCGGACCAGAGGGGAGAATGGAAAGAGTGTTGCAGAGGGTGCAGAAGAGGCCAGTGGAGCGATTAGAAGCATCCAGGGGATGCAGCGTTCTCCAAGGAGGAGGAGTTGAGAGGTAGAGGTAGAGGTAAGGAGGAGTTGAGAGGTAGGGGCAAGGAGGGAAAGAGCGGTCAGCCCACTCAGAGGAAGAGGGCAACCTAGCCTGTAGATGGTGGCCGCAGTCAAAGAGGTGAGGAGAGATAGAGAGTCTGCAGACCAGGCATTCCAAGGAGTAGGCCTGCATAGGAAAGACAGAAGCAGGGACCCACCCCGGAAAGATCAGAGCTACTCCAGCTCTGGGTCAGCTAGTTCGGAAAGGATCTTGTAGCCATCAGGGAGGAGAGTGCCAAAACCTGTGACAGAGCTGGCCGTGAACCATGTCTCAGTGAGAGCTAGGACATTCAGGTCAAATTCTTCGAGGAGGTGGCAGGTGTCAGAGGAGTGTGACAGCAGAGTGAGAGTTAAGAGTAGCGACGTGGAGCAGGTTGTTACATTCGAAAACCTTCTGGGGTGGGGTACACGCTTGAGGTATTCCCAGCAGAAGTGATAAGAGGGGCCCGGGAGTGGGCAGTGGTAGTAACAGGAGGCGGCATAGTAGTCCGAGGAGGAGGAAGGTGGCGGAGAGGCGGCTGAAGAAGGAGGTGGCAGAGGAGCCCGAGATGTGCTAGAAGGAAGGAAGTTGATAAGACGTGGGAGACTCGTATTGAAAAGGAGGATATTGGGCTGAGGGCCCTGGACCAAGACAGTCCCATTCAGATAGCCCATGATTGTCTTGGAGGAGTGGAAGCAGGCCAAGAGGGCCTCCCACTGAGTGCCACCAAGGGTATAATTGTGTCACCTTCCATGAAAGATTTAGCTACTGGTACTTTCCACAATTAAACTTAGCTCGTAAGTGGTGTATGCTGAGAGCAGCTAGGTGTACTTCCAGTGAGTTAAAGACTGAGCCCAAGTCTAATAGATATAGTAGATAGTGAACTATATTTGACAGTGAACTTGTCTTGCACCATATAAAACCAAACACTTTCATTTGTTAAAATAGCAATGTTGCATGTTTGGTTTATGTGCCTCTAAAGATTTCCATGCAACTTTGGGTCCAGGTTTAAGTGACCAAATTCTATGACCTCAGGAGCCAGGTTGCTAAGTTCAAAGTCTGAGGGCACGGGCGGAGTATCGTCCCTTGATCCTGTGACAACATATTGGCTGGACAGGGCAGTTTCATGGGAGGATACAGGTACATCATCTGCAGGTGCGAGAACTAAGTTTGTCGTGCCCACATTGGAGCCATAAGGGTAAGTGTTACTTGTTCCCAGTGTAGCTTGTGGACTACCTTGTTGAGGAGAGGTTGGTAGGCAAAGTTTGTATGCAGTACCCTCTGGGAACACTACAAGCAACTACAGGTATAGGCAACCCAACCTTTGGTATAAGCTTGTGCTACATAGTTTTGGAAGCGTGTTGAGGAGCCAGGTTTATCTCAAGAGGGGTAAATGTGTGCTGTAGTGGAGTTACAAAGATTCACAGTTACAGGTATTCAAATAAACTCTTATACTCAAGGTTTCTTGCATAAACAATTATTAATTTATCAGTCCATTATAAAGCCTTCTTTAGAAGGTAGCAATATACTAACACCACAAATACACTTCAATACTGTACACTTAGTTTCTAAATCAGTAACGACCCTTTTGGGATGGCCCACAGACACCACCTACACCCACAGGTGACTTCAATAACTAGGGTGCTGGGGACATTAATATCTTACTGTTGGCATCCAGAATACTTTCTTAAATAGGCAAACCCTTTTAGATTCCCCCCCCCCCCCCAAGAAGAGTCATACAATTCAATAGGCTAAGCCAAAGTCAATGGGCAAAAGTCTTGTATAGGATGAAGCACTTCTGGTAAGTAAAATGGAAAAGTCTTTGCAAAAGTTCTTAGGAGTCTGATGAAAATAAGAATCAAATATAGGACTACAAGCTGATTAGGCTTGTGAATTGTAGACGTTTTAAAGCAACGCTACAGTAAGAGGCAAGTTCTCTTTAGCTCATTTTATGGTACCTTGGAAATGAAGAAAAAAAAAGTGCAGCCGATTACTTCTGTTCCTATGCAGATCTCACTGTTCCTGGGCCTCAGTCGTGGGCACAAGAGGGAGGACGTCGGGGGACTCTTGCAATGCACTGGGATGGTCAAAACTTGCAACCGGCAAACTTCACTTTCAGTGGCTGTTCAGTGTTTCAGCTCCTCGTGTCTACCTCAAATAGCAACACCGCGGTTCCGGGCTGTCAAGATGGACTTTCCTTGCTTCTGGGGTCCCGCACTGTTGAGGTGTTTCAGGCTTGGTCAGTCCTGCTTCTTGGCAGTCCGGAAGATCTTCCAAAACCTCTAGAGCAGCTTAAAAGCAACACACAATCTGGTGTTACTCTCCCTGGCTATACGGTTTCCAGCAGCAACTCTGTTGAAATTCAACCAGCTCTGAGATGGATGACCAGGTGGCTTACTTTGTTGATGCGAACTTGGCGTTTCAGCACTGCAGCAGGGCTTCACCGGGCATACCAACGGTCCAGGAGTTGCAGCAGGGGTCCTCTTCAAGTTCTTCAGTTCCTTCGTACAGTGTTCGACTCTGCCTTCCAAGTCAAAGGACTCGTCTTTTATTCAGTTCTCTCCCATTCATTCCAGCCCATCACCTTGCCAGACAGTCAGCTGGCCAATCACCACAGAGTGCATTTGGGTCTCCTAGGAGAGTAAGTACAGGGAGTTTCGGGCCCCTGCATCACTTCCTGCCTACCCCAGAAACTCTGGAGCCAGAGGCGGGTTTCACTCTTGAAGCCCGCCAAAGGCGAAATGAACAAAGACCAAACCTGGTTTGGCGCGCAGAGAAAATCAAGATGGATCTTTCCACAAAGAAATGATGAAAGAAGACTGGGCGCCATTTTGACAAAGATGGCTCCTGCAGTTGCTTTACAGCAGCTGTGAACACAGCCCGCAGTAAATGCAAACCATGGTAGTATAAACGAAACCCCTGCCTCCAGCCATTCAATGAGAAAAGGGTAACAAAAATGTTACATGAGAAGTTAGACAAAGGGGATACTAAGTAACCCCTCCAGCACTCTATTGTAAAATAGCGTGAGCAAGTTACAATGGTAAGTAAAGTCAATTTCACTTTACTGCTCTGGGAAACAGTTTAGCCCAGAGAAAGTTTTAAACCTTTGGGAAATCTGGAAGACTTCCCTGGGTCACTGCACCAACGGTGTTGGGGAGAATTCTCATTCTATGGCTAATTTCCCCTCGCCTAGTGAGTCCCCCAGCAGCTTTGCTGGATTTCTGGAGTTTATTTTTTCCACTTGGTAAGAGTGTGAGCCTTTCGCCCACTCTTACCAGCCAGTGTTCTGCCATGTGTATTTCTACTGTTTGGATGTTCTTGGGCTATGGAGCACACCACTCCATGATCCCCAGTTTTGTGTGTGTTACACAGCACCTTCAGTGCAGTAACACAGGGTTGTCTTTGAGACTTCCCTCTTACTACATTTTTCTGGGGCCGACTACTGTCCCCAGAAACCTGTAAAGTTGGCATTAACTTTTAGTGATTTAAAACTACAGACCCAGTACACCCCATCTTACATGGAGTACTGAAAAGGGTTAATTCCTATCTCTTTTTGTCTGTACCTCTCAGAGCTTTGTTTTGCTCTTTTAACATTTAGACTTGGCTGGTGGCAGTGGTATCTACCCTATTTTTTCTACCGCGATTATACTATATAAACGTGGCACTGTTCCAGGCTATTATATTAGCCTCGAACATAAATAGCTTGGCCAAAAACGTTCTTTTGGCTCTGGTCGGGTTTGCCATTTCTTTTTGTTAAAGTCCTTCTTGTGTTTTACTTTGCGCGGCAAACCAGGTTTGCCTTCTTTGATCACGGTCTTTTGGCAGGCTTCTGTAGAGAAGCCCTCCTCTTGGCGCCTGGGTGTCTAGGTGGGCTGAATGTGAGGGAGGGGTGTAGTCACCCTGCACAATGTATCCTAGGAATCCCAAGTCGCACTTTGCCATGATTGGCTGA
Source organism: Ambystoma mexicanum (assembly GCF_040938575.1). NCBI lineage: Eukaryota > Metazoa > Chordata > Amphibia > Caudata > Ambystomatidae > Ambystoma > Ambystoma mexicanum. The sequence continues at coordinate 1,019,126,391 of NC_090932.1, forward strand.
GGTGGTTGTCCGGGCCGGACAACCCCCCTGCTGCGTGATTGATAGCCAGGTTGTGTGAATGTGGGATTTTCGCATAAAAGGCAGTACTCTTGGGCTGGAAGTCAGAGTCGCCACTGGAACTACAAGGAACCGAAGAGAAGCGGAGAAGAATATGGCTGCTGCAACCACCAAGTCCCGATGAAGCCCTGCTGCAGTCCTGAGCTATCTACCCTTCGAAGACCAGAGAAGATCCAGTCCGGAGTCTTCTTCCCTTGAGTCCGGTGGGGTCAACCAGCTCATCTTCCACAGCCAGAGGATCCTCTTCGTGGTCGAAATCGCTGCACACCGCTGTAGTGGTCCGGATAGCCATCTGAAGAGCCTCTCCTGTTTTAAAGGAGCGCACCTTTTATTCACCGTCGCTGCTGCTGGCCTCATCCCTGGGTAGTGCAGCTCACACCAGACGTCGTCCTTGTCCCCACAACCGAAGAGCCAGGAACTGTGGGTCTGCAGGAAACTACCAGGAACAACTGCCGTGGCACCAGCTTCATCAAAGAATAAGGTACTGCGTCCGACTTCGAGGAACTAGGGTGAATACCTTTTCTCCTCATCCAAGGCTCGTCCTCGTCTTTTCTCCTTCTTATAACTTTTGCTAACTCTTTTGACACTATCCAAGTACTCCTGGCATCCTCGAATCGTGAACTATCTGACTGTGTGATCTTCGACAACAAGAACCCTGTTCCACCTAACATTGGCGCAGGCCTATTGACTTATCTGTGGGTTAGAAAGTGTTCTCTGATTCTGTCTGCCTTGACAAAAGTATTGCTGATGATTTTTGCCCCAAACTCTTCTTTGGTAACTCCGGTGCCAAGTGTGGTTTTACCCCGGTAACATTTCTTCCCGCGGGTACGCTTATCTTTACTAAGACCAAACTGTCATTACTGTCAAAAAGTGATCCATATGTATTCCCGGTAACGTCTTGTTACACAACACCGGCCCAGAAAATCATAAGGTACTTACCTTGAGTTGTTTCATCCAAAGTGAATTGGTTGTGTGTAGTGTATCTTTCGTGTGGTTTTAATTTTAATAGAGGTGAAGTTTTACTTTTTAACCAAAAACCTTGAGTCAGTGTTTGCTTGAGTCACAGTAATTGTGGTCCTTTGTGTAATCTCTACTACTGCTCATTTGCTCTTGAGATAAGTTTGGCTGCTCCGCTACTGCTACCACTTTAACAGTGTAGTACAGGCTTGTACCAAAGGTGAACTTGTATTACCAATTGTAGTCTTAATTGTGTGTAATGGTCCCTAAGAGCACTGCACAGGATTCTACCTAACAAGGTGCTTTGTGACACAATGTAAAAGATGATGTCTATGGAGTTTGTCAGACTCCACAACCAAAAGAAACAGGTAAAATTTAAAAAATACATGAAAGTGGGAAAAAGTGTCTCACTCTCTCCAGGTTAAAAAAAATCAAGTCCTCAAAATCCAGAAAAGTTGCTGGGGGTCTCTAAGGTGAAGGGAATTATCATTTTTCTGAGAATTCTCCCTAACAGAGGTGTCAGAGAATTGGGGGGCAGAGGGGGTAGCGTACACAAGATCTCCCTGACCAGTTAATTAGTAGTACATTCCCTTTGGAACCTTTCTGGGGAAACCTGGATGCATAATCTAGGCATTGTGCGTTCTCTTGAGTAGCGAAGAGGCCAATTTCTGGGAGTAGACGTTGAGTAGCACGTCTGTTTAGTTGCCACTTTTGTTCTCAGGGCAGTACTGCACTTCTGCTTACTATGTCTGCCAGTGAAATAGGTTCCTCTGGAATATGTCGTGCTAGGAGAACGGTGATTACCTCCTGTAACAGTCATCCTAAATGTTTTAGGCTTCACATACGTGTTTGCAGGGCGCAGTTAGAGTACTGGGTGCATTGCGAGATCTTTCTTTGGAACACTGGTAGTATAGTTCAGTGGCAACGTGCTCGTCTTGGAAGCAAGTCAAAGTACAGCAACACAGGTTCAAATCCCAGGTGCGCGCTTAGAAACCTCTTCGGTATTAAGTGTGTTATAAATAACCAATTATAATTATACATTATTTTACTTTTTTTTTTTTTTTTAGAAAACAAGGAAGTACACTGAAGAAATACCTTGATCTTCCTCTAGAGATGGCACAAGCTCCATTTCTCCTTTTCTAGTAGTGTCTGGATCTTCTCTTGTAGATTATAAAATGTCCTGCAGACATCTCTCTTGCACAAGGCGGGTGGTGGCATGGTGTTTCGAGGAACTCTGTGGAGTACCCTTTTGCCACTGTTGTAAGCACCCATCGATCGGACGCTATTCCCTCCCATTGCTGTGTGAAAAGTCTTATGCAACCCCCTGACTGGAGATGTATGGGAGGGAATGTGAACCGGCACATCATTTGTTGGCAGTGACTGCTCCGCTTCTACATGCTGTAACCCTGCCTTGCCCCTTTCCACAGCAAAACCCCCTCTGCTGATGGGATTGATACGAGGAAGATTGAGACTGGGGACTATAAAAAGAGGTTCTAGATGTTCCCGATCCTGGTTGAATGGGTCTGTTGAAGCCTTGGGTACGAAAAGTATGTATGTTAAATACTCGTCTCTGGACATATGGCTTGTTAGTAATCTGTCCCAGTGCTTTGTCTTGTGCTCTTTCTTTCGAGCCGTTCATCAACAGTCTTCATGACAAGGACTGTTTTCAATAGGCATATTGATTAGTGTCTGGGGTTGCTTGGTTTTCTGTGCAGAGGGGACCTGGCCTAGCAGTTCGGGCTGGGCTGCTACCTTCGGTGGCGGCAGCTGCTGACTGATTTGCACATGGCTGGTCCCCTTTTGCAATGGCGCAGACGGGCTAAAAAACGGTGGTGTGGAAGGTTGGCCCAGAGCAATTGCCAGTGGTTTAGATTCATTCGAAACCTTCCACCCATCACTTTTGTGGTCAGTTTGTTTCTCCTTGTGAGAGAGGGTATGCCCAGACGTGGGTCCCTTGCTCGCTGCGCCACAGGGAACCAGGCTGCACCTCACTGAGGAGGTCCAACAAGGCCGAAACATGTCTGGGGTTGCTTGGTTTTCTGTGCAGAGGGGACCTGGCCTAGCAGTTCGGGCTGGGCTGCTACCTTCGGTGGCGGCAGCTGCTGACTGATTTGCACATGGCTGGTCCCCTTTTGCAATGGCGCAGACGGGCTAAAAAACGGTGGTGTGGAAGGTTGGCCCAGAGCAATTGCCAGTGGTTTAGATTCATTCGAAACCTTCCACCCATCACTTTTGTGGTCAGGTCGTATTGATTAGTGTGACAGTCTATATTATACATCTGGAGTCACAGAGCCATAGGTGTCTCTTGAGAAGTGTACCTGCAGCAAGGACTCTCAATGAGGCGTCGGCTGAGTGCAGTACATTTTTAATGATATTGTGTGCCACTTGCTTGTCCTCTGTAGAGATCTTTAGCAGGTGCGACCTAGCAGGTTCTGATACGTAGTTTAGGGTCTTGAGTATTTCATCCCATTGGATGTTGTAGCTAGTGAGCAGCGTTGTGTTTGCAATCCTGTCATGTAGGCGCCTGAAATGGTAATGTGCTTGTCAAGTGCATAGGCGGTTGCACTCCTCGTTAGGGGTTATTTCTGAGGTAGAGAGTGAAATACCTGTTCACTTTCTGGTTGTGGTGACTAAAAGGGAGTCCAGTTTCAGATGTCCCCTGATGTATAAAGGATCAGAAGGCGATGGTTTTGAAGAATCTCTCAACTCTAGGGTTTACAGCTCTTGTGAGTGAAGGAGTGGAAAGAGATGGAGTAATCTTCTTAATGGGCTAAAGCAGGGGAATAGCTTGGCTGACTGGTTTCTTCTCATTTAGAATGTCCTCTACAAAATCAGTCTCATCAGGGACAGTGTCTTCCATGTGGATGTTAAAGCGGTGAGCCGCTTTTTTAAGCAGGTCATTGTATAATTGGTCCTCAATGGGTGAGGTATGACCACTATCTGCCACTGCAATATCAAGGATGTCAATAACAGGGACATCTGAGGCCTCCTGATCAACCACGTATAAATCAGGGTATTGACTGGGGTCGCCATGGTCATTGTTAGGTAAGCATTTGTAGAGTTTAACTGGTGTAGGACTTTACAAGACTTATCCCTTGGTATTAGGTAACCCACCTTTTAACATAGGTCTGTACTACACAAGTTGGTAGACTGATGTGAGCTGTAGAGCTGTACAATGAAATTAGTTAAAACAGGTATCCAAGTAAACACTTAAAGTTATAGTATACATATTTATTTATATATACACACAAGGATAATTAGACAATCTTTAAAAAGCAGCAACTAATAGTCACATTAATCCCAAAGTTAGAATTAAACAAGAGCAATAAAGTAGGTGATTAAACCTTTCTTATGCTAAACATATTCCAGCACACTGAGTGATGTCATTTGAGGTCAGTATTAGCACTTATTTGTGATCACCATTACAATATTCAGTTTCAAGGAGGGAAAGGTTAAAGTCAGATCAGAATATATTTTGTTAGTAGAAAAACAGTAGGCATCCTTTTATCCCAGCAATAATAGTGTTCAACAATTAAAACCTTAAAGGGAACAAGCACTGCCAAAGACAATAGGTTCAGAAGGGGGCCTTTAGGGAGCCAGGACAACCAAAGTCAATGTGCCAGTTCTAAGTTGTGATGCTCTCTTCTCGGAAAATGTTTTAAAATAGTCAATAGGTCAGTAGAAAAATCACAGAAGCTCAAGAGGAGCCACCTTGAAGAAGCACAAGCTGGGAGGCCAGTGCAGGTGAGTTGATGTAAACTCAAAAGGGTTTAAAATAGTACTTCCCAAGCTAGGAATCACCACAATTGGCAAAGGATAGATGTACCCCAAGCCTCACAGTATGCAAGTGTTTACTTGGATAACAGTATTCACTAATTTCATTGTACAGCTCACATTACCCCTCTTAAGATAAGCCTGGCTGCTCAATCACTACCAACTCGTGTAGTACCGGCCTATATTAAAAGGTGGGTTACCTAATACCAAGAGAAGTCTTGTAGAGTCCAACGAGGGTGCTGCTGGTGTCTCTTCGCGTCTTCGTCAGATGTTGCCCTCCAGTGGTCGACTGCCTCTAGTCCCAAAAACCTCACCTTTTAAGCAAGTTCCCATTATTTCATAGCATTAGGCTGTCAATCACCCAGCAGGGTGGCAAACACCCCTCTGGAACCTCGACAGTCAGCCGGACAATCAGAATGGGTCTCACTCAGGCACACCGAGACGCTCCCTCACTTCCTGCCTTTCCAGACACTGGAGCCTGAGCAGGCTTCAGGGCTGAAGCCCGCCAAAGGCAAAAGACACAAGACTCAAACCTGATTCAAACAGAGTAAAAGACCAGAAGGAACAAACTGACAAGAAATGGTGAAAAAAGACAAAAGGGCCATTTTGGGAAAATGGTCACCGATGGGTGCTGTACTGCAGCTGAGAATTCGGCCTGTAGATACATGGCACAAAGGTAGTAAAAAAGAAATCACTGCCACCAGCCATTCAAGTTAGTGTAACAGAATGTTACATGAGAGGTGGGATAAGGAGTTACTATGTAGCCCCCAGAACTCCATAGGTTGGTGTGTGCTGGGCCCACAAAAGAAAAAGGTAAGACAAAAGTCATCTTACTATTCTTGGGACCAGTAGTTCACCCACGAAAATGTATTTAACATAAAGAGAAGTCCAGGGAACGTCTCAGTAGCACTGCACAAAAAGGTGCTGTGTGTCACTATGCAAAAAACAGATGCCCATGGAGTTTACCATACCCCATTAAACAGTGAGGGAGTGGGGGGGGGGGGGGAAGTATCACTCACTCAGGAGTCAACATTAAATCGCCATGAGTCCAGCAAAGGAGCTGGGGCTCTCCAAGGTTAAAGGGAATTGGCACAGTAAAGAAAATACTCCCAAACTGTCGTCGACATACCAGATGCCTTGATTTGCCTGGTCTCCATGCTGAGAGTCATGGGCGGCATCTATGGATGGGCACAGGAGTGGGAGTTGGAAGACGTGGCTGATCAGATGCAAGAGGTTGAGACATTTTTCGCGGTCTAAAGAATAGGGTACTTATTCATAAAGTCGAAAAATGAGGAAACTTCGTCCAGCGTCTCTTCAAATCTCTTTTGTCAAGGTGCCAGCCTTTGGAATGTCAGCTAAAGGGAACAACTGCATTCAGGATCTCCCATTAGTGTAGATTCATTGTCTTCTCTAGGCCTTTAATTCTGAAGAGATGAAGACAGGAGAATGGGCCTCCTCATACCCCTCAGAGGCAACCGGTGAGTGTCTCTTATGGCTCTAAGACTTTTTATGGTGCTTTGCTGTCAAAAAGTGTGCTTTTGCGACATATTTTTCGGCGTCTCAGATTCATCTGTCGATTTAGATTTACACGCACCTATAGCCGGTATCTTGTCTTTATCACCTTGTAGTAAACGCTGTTGTGGAACCACAACAGTCTTTTTCAGCGGTGGTTGGGTAGGCCACAATGCACCTGCCGCCGGCCTTCCTTCGACGGTTCGGTCGAGGAGCGACCTTACGTTATGTATTCAGGTGTAGGAGTGCGTGTGCGCCATAGCCAGGGGCTTTTACCATAGCAGCGTGCTGCAACTGCCTCCCGAGACTGTGGACTGAGGCGTGGGAGCCTGATGGATCCCTCGTGGTGTCTTTGGGCTCCGAACTGGAGCCTTTGCTGCCCTGGCCTTCCTGAACCGACTCAGACCGGCATGTGTCGCCCACCATTTCGGTCGGTGCTCTTTAAGGGTTTTGGGTCTGAAGAGCTTACAGGATGTGCAACTGGTCTCCGGTTGATTGCGTTGAAGGCAGTGGTTGCAAACTCTGTGGGTGTCCTGCCACAGAAACTTTGTTACACTTTAGCAGATTTTAAATGGATTACGCTCCATGGCGGAAAGAGAAATTAAGGCCAGCAAGACAAGAGCAGTAGAAACAGGGAATGGAGGTAGGCATTCTCCATATGGAAAAGATCAGTCCACTCACTCTCCCTACTGCTAGGCTGAAGCCTGTTGCCGTAGCGATTGTCCGTTTCGGTTTTCGAGTTCTTCCGTCAAGGAGTAGCATTGAGCAGTAACCATTAAAGTAGTAATGAAAGGGGGCGTGGCCAGGCGGCAACTGATGCAGTTGTGTCTACCATAGGCTTAGTCATCTGGCAGTCCACGGCCCTGTTAAAATGCTGAACTAAATTGTGCTTACCCCCAGTAGCCTAAGCGCATCACCCGCAGAGCATCTGTGTCATGATCTCTGCTTCCAAAAGATCAGGACTTGCCCGACTCCCTTGGAAGCAGACCCATAACCGCGGTTCCGAGTGCCAGCCAGTCCCAATTGGGACCTTTTGGACCCTGTCCTGGCGCCAGTGGCACCAGGCTCATAAAGATGCCCAGTCCCAGCGCTGAAAGCGCCGGGCTCATAATGCTTAGGTGGACTTACCTGCAGCAGACCATGCTGCTTACTTACCTGCCAGTTGAACCCCTGATCCTCTTCTGTTTGGGACTACTTTTCCTGTTGGGTGGGGCAGGAGCCACTCCCTAGGTTCAGAATACTGGAACTCTTCTGGAAAGCAGGAACTCTTTTCTTACCTAGCCGTGACTGTGGAAGGCGACACCTAAGCACTACAGGAGGCTATTTAAACCACACCCAATGGATGAATCTTGCTTTGTGTTATTCTGCATTCTCTGCAGCAGAACGCTCATCAGGTCTTCTGCTTCTGATCCTGGGCATAAGGGAACAAAGGCTTACCATCCTGGAATCCAGTCTTCAGCAGCACCTGTAAAGACAAAGAAAGAACAGGTTAGCACTACGGTCTTCAGTGGCAGCGCATCTCTTACCTGGTCCATCGGCTGTCACCAACGCCTCGCGCAGCATTCCGGCATCTGAAAGACAAAGGCTTACCTACTCTTCGCATGCTCCGGAGGTCTTCGCACTGCATTCCGGCATCTGAAAGACAAGCTTACCAGCTCTTCGCACGCTCCGGAGGCCTTCGGCGCTGCATCCCGCATCTGAAAGACAAAAGAAGGTGCGTTTAAAGACATTGGGCAACTTTATTACTCACGTGCCATTACTCCTTCCCACGCCGAATCCAGTGGGTATTCCAGCACCCTTCAGCTTCTCTAAAGCTCCGAACTTGTACCTGCAAGATAAAAGGGACAGTTAGTGCGCATCGTGAAGCAGGCTACAAGCGCTTACTTACGTGCTTCCAGGTGCTTCTATTGCTCACACGGGTTCGATCCTCAACTCTCATCAGCCCGCCATCCGCCATCGCCGGAACCCTGCAAAACAAGAGATATCATTACAAAAGACTTTTAAGACATTTGAAGTGCCCAGAACTTACCGTTCGTGCAGTTAACGACGGACAGCAGTCCTCTGAGGTCAAGAGGCCTGCACCCTTATCCAGTGAAGAAACTGGTTACGGCACCCTGCCCCGAGGCAGATGGAGAGCTCGGCGTTCACTTACCTAAGGTGAGGGCGTTAACCTTTGGGGTTCTACAGGAGAATAGAAAGGGGAGAGGAGAGAGGCACCCAATAACCCCAGTTCATTAATCCCATATTTTCTATCTGCAGACATCTTACTCTTCGAGTCAGACATACAGTGCACAGAGGTCCAGCCCAAAGAGCCAACCGTGTGTTACACATCACCTTTGAAGATACGGCATTCACCCAGTCAAGACCGGCGCCTCTGCGGGAATCAGGTGAGCGTTACAATCTGGAGCCTTCCAGATTGTAACGCTCAACAATGGCAGTCTGGGCTCTGAGTCGTGCTCCGTGCTGCCGTTAAAGCTGCCCGTACAAACCAAAGCATTTCAGGACAGAAATAGACTAACCCTCAGGATCAAACAAGAAATCAACTGCAGGTCGAAATATGTGGTATACGGGATCATTTGTATCTGCAGTAAAATATACATTGGCAGTACTAAGAGAACATTGCACCAGAATAAGAGCACATAGCAACGATTGGGAGCCAGAACCCAAGGTTCCCGCTGGCACATCATTGGCAACCACCACCAGATGGAAGAAAAAACTGCAATACAATTCATAGGACTACAACAAATTCCTCAAGCAAGAAGAGGGGGCAATAGACTTTTAAAATTAAGACAAGCAGAGGCTAATATGATTTGCTTTCTAAATACTCCTGTTAATGGGTTGAATTCGGACATTGAGATCATCTCTTTTCTTTGAACAGTTCTCATATAAGTGGCCCACTCAATATGGATCTGTATTACAGTAATAACCTTAACATAAGGGTGATTTGCTGTTGGAATCCATGTATTGTCTAAATGTACTAACCTCGCTATTAAACATTTGCAGGTATGTTTTATTTTCAACTATGTCTCAATACTATACGTATGCCAACCAAATCTCATCTGACAAAGATCAGATGCGATTACAGGTAAAATTCACCATATGTCTGTCAATATGCACCTTCGTGCACATCCTACCACAGCAAATGAATGCTGTATTGAGTAAAACACCAGATCTAAATAACAGCAATAACGTTGGTCCAGTTTGGAGCTGCGCAGAAAAAACTTGGGCTATGCGTGATGGGGTAAGCATAACACCCCCCGAAATTAGGGCAGGCTGTATGTTAGAGAAAACCTTTTTCTGCTCGCCGCTCACACAATACCCTCGTTGAATATTTTACTAGGAGTGTCAGAGTGTTTATTGTCATAATGTCACACGTATTTGTTTTGCATGATTGTGTATTTAATTATCAAGAGCATACTATTTAGAATTTTAGATTTTCTCAGGCCACTAAGCCAGTACTAAGCTCATTTTTTTAACATAATGGGCTATCTCAACACACCTTAAAAGTACTTTTCAAGATGGCAAATCATAGGAGTCGAAAAAGGACTCCACCAAGCATGACCCGTTTCTCTGACAATGTGCAAACTCTACGCTCGTGTTTCCAAGGGAAACCGAAAGCTTTAAAGTGTAACTATGGCACCATGAGCACCTTGGAGATAAAGTGGACGCGTATCAGAACGCATCCATCATATACCTCACGGTAAACTCTTGTGCAGGCTGCACTAGCTTTTCCATTTATATATTTCTCACAGGGGACGTAAAATGCCGGACTCGTGGCGTAAATGACCGCTTTGGATTTATATACCAAACTAGTTACAAAAGATCTTTGCCGCGCTTGCAGAATAGTACGAGCTGCCCTTGCAAATACAAGCAGGGCACGATTATTATTGTTTGACAGGATTAGGATTCCCTTTTGAATTTTTTGGAGGTCGGTGAAATTACATTCATAGTACTATATATTTCTTCATTTCACATGGAATAATTAAAAGAAAAACAATGTCTTCAGAGTGCATGGTGCAGACCATGGACGCTCAATGTTATCATCTAGCTTATTAACTTGCTTTATGTCGCAATAATCTCAAGATTAAGGCACCTTAAACTCATGTGCATACCTAACTTGATGATAAATCAAATCTAACTTCTGATGCAGTAGTAAAGGGTAATTGTTTTGCAAATCAATCTTTACAGGCAACATGAGATCCAACTAGACTATATATGAGCACGTCATGAACTAGGTAAGCACATGCGCTATCCTAGTCGTGATGATTCGAATATCTAGATCAACATGATTTTTGCGTACTGTATATAAAACTCAAAATGAGTTAACATGACAAAATTGAGAATTCTCTCCCCTTTCTGACAAATGTTGGTCTTCTCTCCTTTCTCCCTCCCTCACCATCCTGCCCAACACCAACTCAACTATGTCTTGACATAACTGAAATACGACTGTTGTAAAATGCATACAAACAATTGAATTGTTCATTTTTCATGACCATTAATTGTCTGTCCCAAAAACACTATTGCTTTTGCTTTTTAAACTTGCTTTTTGATTTGGTTGCATAACTGTTTATATTTGTATGTGTTTTTTGTAGTTTTTGCACAGCTTTGAGAAAGGCTTGAATTAGCCGAAACATGTGTCGCTTAAGGGAACAGAAAAAAAAATAAAGAAATCGTGAATACTATTTGAGTGGTATGAATTGTCAGCTGGCGATGTTTTGAGAAATCTCTTCAGTATCATTGTTGAGTTGATTGGTCCCACCAACTCGTCCTTTAAGGGCTTCTCTGTCGAGATGAACTTGGAAATTCAGACCTGCAGCAGGGCTTCACCGGGCAAACCAACGGTCCAGAAGTTGCAGCAGCTGTACTGTTCCAGCTCGTCCTCGTTTCTTTCGTTCCTGTGGTTGACTCTGCCTTCCAAGCCAAGAGACTCGCCTTTGATCCAGTTTCCTCCCATTAATTCCAGCCTAGCTGCCACTCACCCAGCAGAGTGGCTGTCCTTGCTGGACAGTCAGCCAGCCAATCACGCCAGCGTGCATTTGGGTCTCCTAGCACAGGGAGTTTCGGGCACCTCCCTCATTTCCTGCCCACCCCAGACACTCAGGCGCCAGGGGCGGTCTTCACTCCTGAAGCCTGCCAAAGGCACACATACAAAGGGACCAAACCTGGTTTGGTGCGCAGAGACAAACTCTAGAAGGACCTTTCCAAAAAGAAGACCAGGACCTGGTTTTACAGAGGGGGCTCAGATGCCATCTTGAAAACCATGGCTCTTGCTATTTAACGCTATGGTTGTTCGCGGTCGGGAAAACTCATGGTAGTTCATTGTAAAACCACTGCCACCAGCCATTTAGAAAGGAAAGTGTAGCATTGGACTGCTACATGAATTTCTCGACACAGGGGATACCAAGTAACCCCTCCAGCACTCTTTTGTAAGATGGTGTGTATTGGGTCTAGGAATTTGGAAAGACTAGTAAAGTCAATTTCACTTTACTTTCTCTGGGAAACAGTAGCTTATCCCAGAGAAGGTTTTTAAACCTTGGGACAGCCTAAAAGGCTTCCCTGTGTAACTGCACTGAGGGTGCTGTGTGACACAAATGAAAAGATGATGCCTATGGAATTGCCTAAATCTCCACAATTAAAGAACACAAGAGTAAAACGCACATCAAAATACATGAGATAGTGGGGAAAAAAAGGCTCACACTCTCCAGGTAAAAAAATCAAGTCCTCAAAATCCAGCAAAGTTGCTGGGGGTCTCTGTGGTGAAGTGAATTAACACATTTATGAGAATTCTCCCTAACAGTAATTGGATGCCAGATGTTCTGTCCAGAGTCACTACTTTCAACAGAAAGAAATGAACATGCTCGCAGTGTGACAAATGGAGCCAGTAGAGTTCAGGGGTGCAAGGATTTCCCTATATCAAGACCTGGCGATGCGTACCAAGGCAAAAAGATGGGAATTACACATAGTAACGGTGGCTTGGTTACAGTCTCAAGCGGTCAGACATTGCTGGGGGTTCCTTTGCAGACTCCTATTCGAATACGAGAACCAGCAATAAGCGATTGGTTCAGAAGAAGCAGCAGAACTAATGAGTGGAACCCCAAGTAGTACTCGAGATGATCCGGGAGATGCAAGGCTCAAACCCAGCTTGAGCTGGATTAGTAAGAGTAATGCAAGGAGACCGAGAAGGAGGCGACTCAGGGACAACACCGGCTTGAGTGGGGACCGAACTGGGTTGGCGCACCCTTCCTTGACACTGTCGTATGGAACTTGCAGTTTCAGAAAATCGATGTCCAAGTTTGCCAGATCTTTGGAACTGGTGGTAGAGGACCATGATCTCCTATGTTGGCAAAGGTGTTGCAAACATGTAGAAAATGTGTTTGAAGCTACCAGGGGTAACTGGAGAAGGGATGGAGGGTTGCCATAAGGGAATGGCGCCCATAGGAATATTATTGCAAACAATAAAACGTTGGTTCTTTAGTGTTAAATGTAATTGTTTAGTTCTTGGCGATTTGAACATTTGGGGTTTTTGTGTTTTTTTCTTTTGATTCTAGTCACTTACAAGTTCTTACTTCTCAAAAGTGTTACTCTGGAAAACTCCTCCCAATTCCCAGTTTCTCTTAGTGATGAAATCCTGGCTTGAAACTACATGTGATGGCATCCCCCGATATCTCATGCCTGACCCTGAAAGCTCTGGATCTGAACTCTTCAATAAAGTGTAAGGCATGAATACAAAGAATCTCCACTATGGAGGTGGATTTGTTTTTCCTACAAGAGACCCATCTACTAAAAAGGGGATGAAAAGCGTCTCATTACTAAAAATTGTACCTGCGCATATATTTTGCGACTAGTAGTTCACTAGTAGTTCACAATATTGTGAATATTGGATAGTCTTGCGGGATGCAGAAGGGAGGCATACTATATGGGCCTAATGAAAAGCAGGCTGAATTTCTGGGAAAATTCGCAGAGACCTTGGTGACCTTCATGGAAGGGGAAATCATTCGGGGTTGGGGGGGTGGGGTATTTCAATTGTGTGGTAGACCTGACCGTAGATAAAACATTTGCCCCCACTGCTAATGACAAAAAACTTCTACGCCATGAAAACTCGAGAGCGCTCTCCTTAATAGAGAAACAGCGCTTTTTTCACTCGGGGGAGAGGGAATATACTTTTTACTCCGCTGTCTACAAGGGCTTCTCCAGACTACATATGTTCCTGGTCTCCAATACTCTCATCATCATCATCATCATGCTAGTTGAAGAAACAGATCCTACCAAAAGCACTCTCAGACCATTCTCCCGTGAAATTGGAGTTAGTCAGGGTATACGACACGACAAACCTCCATGGAGGTTTAATGAAGCTATACTAACAGATACGGTCGCCAGGGCACACATAGAAGAGGCCATAGTCAACTACTGTCAGAAAATGTTAGAAGGGTATGGATATGCGAACTGTGCGGGATGCAGGGAAGGTGGTCTTTCGGGGGTGGTGGGCGGTCATAATTGGGCAATCGATGGCTTGGCGCAGAACTCAAAGTACATTGCTCCATGTTGGTGGGGCTGGTTCAAGACAAACAAGGCGCATGCAGCAAAAAGGAACAGGTGCTCATTACGGGACCTCAGAATAGCTAGACAAGCCCTGGAGACTCGCATGATAGGGAAGGCGGCACAGTCTATTCTTAAGACAAAACAATATTTCTACTCTAGGGGCAATAAGGCGAATACATTGGCAGCCAAACTTAAGAAAGCAGCAATTATATTGGAGCATTGAGGGGTGCCGATGAGGAGACATGAAAATAGGGAGGTTGAAGATTATGGAGAATTTTTTCGCAGGGTCTCCACCCTGCATCAGGGAAACCCAACACATATTCGAGAACTGATTGCACAGGCACAACTCCTCCGAATCCCTGTCGTTACAAGGAAGGCATTAGAGAGAATTCGATATCCGCCCAAGAGGTAGTCCAAGCCATACGTGCTCTCCCAGCAGGAAAGGCTCCCGGTCCAGACTGGTTTACCAACAGATTTTACAAAGCATCTGCAGGTCCCTTAATCCTGCAACTCATCACGCTATTTAATTCCTTCTCCGAATCTGGGAAAGTAACAGATTCCATGGCAAAATCTGCAACTACACTATTTTGAAATGGGAGAAAGATCCTGAGGTCTGCACTTGCTACCGCCCCATAGCTCTTCTAAACACCGACGTCAAACTCTATAGCAAAATCCTGGCTACAAGATTGGTTGAGGTTTTACCTCACCTAATCAATGAAAAACAAACAGGGTTCATTAAAAATAGGAGGTGCTTGTGACAACATTCAGTGGGCTGTTGACCTCGTAGCATTGGCCCCTAAAATCCAGGGAGAGTGGGGGGTTTATCACTTTTCCCTAGATGCCCATCGAGCATTTGATCGTATGTCATGGGATTTTATACGAGCAGTATTGCCAGTTTATGGTTTTGGCCCTGTGTTAAATAAACTAGCAACAGTTCAAATTTCATCCACCATAATCTAAGTAAATGCTGATAGGTCAACTCCACTCCCTCTGGGTAGGTGCACGAGGCAAGGATGCCTGTTGTCTCCTTTAATTTTTGCATTGGCTTTAGAGCCCCTGGCACAAATGATACGAAGCAATCCACACATACTGTGCCCGACATATTAGGGTAAGATGCATAAAGTGGCATTATACACATCCCTTTCCTTCAGAAGCATCTCCTGTCGAGTCCGCCTTTTCTTGATCTTCTAGAAAGATCAAGCTTGGTATCAGGCTTCTGCATTAACCACCAGAAATTGGTGGGGCTGGCAATCATAGAACCACCTAAAACCCATCTGGCTCTGCAGTCAGCCTTTCCTTTTCGGTGGGCAGATAATTATATCGCATACCGATGGGTTTGCATTACTAAATCGTTTAAGGCCCTGGTGGGAGCCAACATCCCCACTTTGTGGAGCGAGAGTAAAGACACTATAAAATGTTGGGAAGTGCAAGAAGTCTCACGCCTGGGTAAGATCAGTGCTATTAAAATGCCAATTCTACAGTGGATCCTATTTGTCTTTCAACCACTACCAATCCTCGTCTCAGAAGGAGACCTTCTAGAACTACAGAAATAGGTTAATTCATCTGGAAATAGAAACCACCTAGAATTTCACACCAAGTAAGTACTCCTGAGGTCAAAGGGGATGGGGGTTTGGGGGGTCCCTTCGATACAGCGCTACTTCTGAGCAGCACAGATTACGCTAATGCTGGAATGGGTGCTAGAAGACTGGTGCCTGAAAAGGAAGACAATAGAGCAAGGCTGGTCCTGCATCCCTCCAGCCCATTTGACTTTTCTACAGAAATCTTCCAGAGTCCATTTGCTAGACTCCACCCGATCTACCCTTACTACCTGGGATAAAGCTTGCTCGCAACTGGGGTTTAAAACAGGACTTGGGCCCTTATCGCCGGTGTTACAGAATCCAGAATTATCTCTGGGAATGGCGAGTTGGATCTTTGCACATTGGGCATCACTCTGGACTTTGCGAAGATTACTCAGACAACCGTTCAGACCATACCCAATTGATGACTTGGGCGATATAGAATTGACCTCGATCAAGCAAGTCGACTGACTGCAAGGCCAGAAATCACAAACGTCACCACTGACATCACGACATAGCCTTGATATACACGAAGAACATATACATCCATTCATGAAGTTACACAAACATGCATTTGTTTAATGCAGAGGCAAAGCACATGCTTATGACTCATGTAGGTGAGAAGACAGATACATATCATTGTCTTAATTTATTTCGTTAGAGTTGAAACCGCAAGATGCAAAGAGTTAATATATTTAGTATGCATATGCTTTACCGCTATATACACTGACATGCCATAAAGAGTAATATAGAAGCTAGAGGTCTCTGAAAGGGACGACAAAGAGGAGACCGATTTCTAGCACATGGAACGGCTGACCCAATTGCCGCAGCGAGAGGTCAGCAGAACCAAGGCACTCGGGCAAGGACAAAATGTTGACAAAAAAGTTTGTTACCAAAACAAACCAACTGCAGAAAGTCAGGCTAAAATCCTCATAATTGCAGGCAAGAGGGTTTCATTTAGTGGCCTCAACGCACGTGACCCAGCTGAACGAGACAATGCCCACTCAATCAAGACAGACAAGGGGAGCCGTTCCCATCGAATAAGGAGAGAAGAATCTACAAGTGTTGCAGCTAGATGTTAAACTGAATGCACTCTCACAGGCCTAGGGGATCAGAGAAGGGCAACTGTTGGGGAGAATTCTCAGGAATGTGCTAATTCCCTTCAACTTAGAGACCCCAGCGTGTTTGGCAGGGGTGGGAGGTGCCCGAAACTCCATGTGCTTAATCCCCTTGGTTACAGGAATGCACTGAAAGGTGATTGGCTGGCTGGTTGTCCTTGGAGGATAGCCACTTTGCTGTATGAATGACAGCTAGGCTGTGAATGAATGGGAGAAACCTGCATAAAAGTTGAGGCTTTTTGCTTGAAAGGCAGAGTATCACTGGACTAAGGAATCTGAAGAACTTGGAAGAGACGCTTGCTGCAACTCCTGGACCGTTTGTTAGCCCAGTGATTTGTGGCAAGAGCCAATGGTCTCTCTGCGACCCTGCAACATTGTAGACTAGCACTAGTAGGGGTGTTCTCAGGAGGGGCTCCTAGACCTGGCTCTCCGATCGTAGGACTAATCTATGGGACATTTTATATGTAACCAGCTCAAGTTGACCAATGTGATGAGCCAATAGGTTTGTGGGACGAATCCCGAGTTTGTGACATCACAGTGCAACAAAATCACAATGCAGGCACAAAAGACGAGAGCTCTGGAAGATGCTTGTTTTCAAGAGGGATCCCTGCCTATTTTGATTGCTAATAAAAGACAGTAACTTTGTCCAATTACACATAGTAACGGTGGCTTGGTTACAGTCTCAAGCGGTCAGACATTGCTGGGGGCTGAGTCTTCTGTTTGTGTGGTGGTGGAATGTTTTGATGGGGCGAAGTGTTTTTCTGTGGGTAATTAGGGTGAAGGATAGAACCCCCTCCCTCACCCACCTTTAGTTATGGATGGTGGCAGTGGACATGTTCAACCAACTATTGTGTGATTTTCTAACTCAGGCTAGGTTCATAGCCCTGGATGTGCACAATAGGATCACCCAAGTACTAACTTGGTGGCTCCTTTTCTTACCATTTCTAGCATGGTGGTTCTTTGGTAGCCCTTCTACCATTCAGGGTGTGGGGGGTGGTCTGTGTCTGTGTTTTTAGCTTTGGCGGGAACCATTGGGTGTTCCCACCTAGGCTCCAGTGTGTCTGGGCAGGCAGGAAGTGGGGGAGGAGTTTTCACTCCACTGCTCTTTCTGGCTGTTCTGATTGGACAGCCATAAGCCCATTTCTGTAAACTGCTGAGAGAAACTGCAGAGGAGTGTGTGCTGAAACTGAATAAAAGTTGAGGTTCCTGAGGTGTAAGGTAAGTCAACCATTGGAAAATGAAGTAACCAAAGAGACAAATCAGAGACACCTGAAGAACCTTTGCAACACCATGAAGCGACCACTGCTGTCCTGAAATGTTTTCGGTGCAACAGAGGAACTCCGAAGAGGACGACTCCTTCCCGCTGGCTGGTGGGAACAACCAGTTCCAAGACAAACTTTAATCAGAGCCATCTTCCGAGGTCCTGTGACTTTCCAGAGCTGCGGAGATACAAGGAGACCGCCGACCAAATTGAAGTTAATAGTCATGGAAAGGCCAAATTCGTCCAAGTCTTTGCTGAGCTCCAGGAGAACCTCCAGAGACCCAATACGACTCATCCAAGTCCCCTCAGCAGAGTGCTGGACTCCAGGAATTGAAGGTGGACCGGGCGAGTCGTGTCCTTTGTTGGTGCTGCAGAAAAGGTACCAAAACCGCAGAGTGACCAGAGAAGTAGCTGAATTCCATGCCAGAGGTCCTCCCTCGAGAATGCTGCTGAGAGGTCCCGTCCATTGTCCTGCTTTTTGTCACCAGATCAAGGAATCCGGAGGTCAGGTCCAGCGCGGCAACTACGAGGAGAATCCAGCCACACAAATATGTCTTCAAACCAAAAGGTACTGGGGGGAGGGGGAGGGGAGGGGTATTGTGCTCATCTTAAATCCGAAAAGTCACTCCACAGTGTTGGGAGTGCACGTAGGGTTCTCCAGGGCAATCCCCTCTTACCTCCGACCTACGATGCTACTTGTGTTCCTTTAGTGAGTCCTTTAACAAGGTCTCCAACATTGGTTGTATCTTCATGCATCTTAGAGGCTAGAAAATATCCACAGGCGTTTGTTGTTCTGCTGCTTGTCAAGACTGAGCCGTCCCTCAACTGCCTTTAGCTAAAGTTGCGTTTTGGACTTAAAAAGCCTTGCCGTGCAAAAAAACTGCCTCTATAACATTAAGCCCTGCTAGTGTTACACTAACCAGTTATTTCCCTTCCTAAAAGTCATTATCTTACGTGGTTTTGTAGAGTAAATATACTTACCCTAGTTACCATAAGTTTTAAGTTTCGCGAGTGCGCATTAGTACCGATAATACGGTAGAACAACAAGTTATTCTTACCTGGTAACCTCCTTTGATGGGATGGTCCGATGACGTATTCCATATCTATGACAGTAATTACCACAGCTGTGCTGCTTCGGAAAATTTTCGGTGTCTGCGTCCTGCCTCGAAGTCGATACGCTGTCCTCGAGGGCCTCCGTCGAGCCGACGTCACTGGATGTTTTAAGTAGGACGCACAACGCCCGTAGCCTCAGTTGTAGATTTTTCCCCCAGAACGTGTGGCACCAAACCACTGCCAGTATGACCACAGATAGTCTTGCGGAAATGCAAGCTGCAATCGCATAAGAAATTCTGTAGCGTGGCAGGTAGGGAGGGAGCGATATGGAATACGTCGTCGGACCATCCCATCAAATAAGAACGTTAGCAGGTAAGAGAGTAACTTGTTCTTCGAGGGGATTGGGTCCTCCGACGTATTCCATATCTATAAAGCAGTACCAACGTATGGAGGAGGGAAAAATAATTTAGAATATAGAAATTTAGAATGCCCAATCAAATTGCAGAGTAAAGGACCGCCTTGCCAAAGGCCAGATCCTGCCCATAGATAGAATCTAGGGAGTAGTGTCGTACAAAAGTATGGACCGAAGCCCATGTGGCTGCTTCACAGATGTTACGAATAGCACACCCTTCTGCAGGGCAGTAGAGGCAGCCATACCCCTATTAGAATGGGCCCGTAAGCCTACCGGGGGGTCCTTACCCGCCTGGCGGTAACATTCAGAAATTGGCAAGATAATCCATCTAGACAAAGTCTGCTTAGTAACAGCTTGTCCCAAACTCCTGCCAGCGTAACCAATAAAGAGCTGATCGTCCACTCTGACCCGGGACATGCGTGAAATGTAGAAACTTAAAGCTCTCCTACGTTCCAACCTATGGAGCCTCTCCTCTTCCTTACCAGGATGTGGAGGAGGATAAACTGCCGGACGGAAGTTTAACCTTCTGGCTTAAATGAAATTCCGACACCACCTTCGGAAGAAAGGAAGGACGAACTCCAAGGACAACCCTGTCCTTATGAAACACAGTGAAGGGTGGCTTAACTGAAAGTGCCTGCAACTCGCTCACTCTGCGAGCGGAAGTGACCGCAACTAAAAAACACAGTTTTAAGGGTTAACAGCCTCAAAGAACAAGAATGTAAAGGCTCAAACGGAGCACCCATAAGGAATTTCAGAACAAGGTTAAAATCCCAACCAGGCACCTGGAAAGGTGACGGAGGAAACACATCAGTGAGTCCTTTGAGAAACTGAGAAATAAAAGGAATTTTGAAATAGGAACACTCAAACGAGTGCTTAAATATATACAGCGCCGCCAGGTAACCTTTAACAGTACCCACTTGCAGGCCCCTGTGGGCCAACGAAAGCAAAAAAGACAGAACCACAGGAATGTCACACAAAAAAAGAAGATCCACATTCTTAACCCTGCACCTGTTGCAGAACTTTCTCCAATGGCAACTGTACAGGGACTTTGTTGCCGTCCGTCTGGCCGAAAGAAACACCTCCATCACGTCTTCAGGGAGGTCCCAATCCTTATACCTCAGCCTTTCAGAAGCCAAGCGTGAAGATTGAGGGATCTGACCTCTGGATGGAGAACCTGACCCTCTTCCCCCTCTCCCGTGAGAGCAGATTGTCTCGGTAGGGAAGACGAAATGGAGGGAAGATGGACAAGTCGAGAAGGTCGGGGTACCACGTCCTCTGGGCCCAAGCCGGAGCAATGAGGATCATCAGGGAACCAAACCTCCGTAACCTCCTCAGCACTTACGGGATGACGGGGACTGGAGGAAACGCATACAGCAGTGGGAAGGACCACTCCACCACGAACGCGTCAGACTCCTTTTGGAGGAAATTCCCACAAGCAGAACCTTTCACACTTCCGTTTGACACTGGAGGCGAAGAAATCCACTTGAGGGGTCCCCCAAAGGGCAATGATCTCCAGGAGAATCTCCCGAGCCAGCTCCCATTCGTGAGAGATCGCGCTCTGCCTGCACAGAGCGTCCGCCGTCTCGTTTTCGTCTCCGGCCAGATGAACCGCCGAGATCGAAACTTCCAGCTGGATGGCCCAGAACCAGAGCTGCATCGCCTCCTTGCACAGAAGAAGTGACCCTGCCCCCACCCCCTTTTTGTTGAGGTAGTACATGGCCACTGTGTTGTCCGTCAGAATCAGGACGTTCTTCCCTCACACAGTCGGCAGAAAAGCCTTCAGGGCAAGCCTGATGGCCCTTAGCTCCAACAGAGTGATATGGAGTCTGGACTCCGACGGAGACCAACAACCGCTGACTGTCAACTCGTTGGCATGAGCTCCCCATCCCGTGAGGGATGCGTCCGTCACGATCATCACCTCCGGCCAGGGCAGCCAAAATGGAGCCCCCTTCATCAGATTGCTTTCGACGGCCCACCACAGAAGGTCCTGGGCGACCAAGGGTGGCACCTGAACGGGGTCCGACATCCTGCCCGGAGGACTGTGACCACTGCATCTTGAGGGCCCATTGCAGAGATCTCATCCGCAACCTGGCCTCTGGCACCAGAAGAATGCAGGATGCAGGATGCCATGAGGCCGAGCAACCTCAAGAACTAACACCGGGAGACTCTGGGCGTGTTGAAACTTGTGCACCATCTGCTGAATGTGATGAGCCCCCACCTGGGGAGGAAAACACTGCCCCAGGGATGAGTCTAGCACTGCTCCGATGTACTGGAGCCGCTGGGGTGGCGTCAAATGGGACTACTTTAAGCTGAGGGAGAAGCCCAGCTTGTGAAGGGAGTGGCAGGTGACGGAGAGATGATACAGGACTTGCTCGGGAGAGCGCGCCCTGATCAACCAATCGTCCAGGTAGGGGTAGACGTGAATCCCCCCTTTCCTGAGATACGCTGCCACCACCACCATGAGTTTGGTGAAGACCCTTGGGGCGGAGGTCAATCCGAATAGCAGGACCCGAAACTGAAAGTGTGAGTCTCAAAGATGCATTTAAGTGAGTTTCTTTGAATTGCATTACTAGCTATGTTAAGTGCACTTACCTACAGCTCCCATCTTCCTCTTATGATAAGCCCGACTGCTCTGCCACTCAACCAAGATTCCATGAGTAGTACAGACGGATACTAAGTTGGGGATTTACAAACCATTGAGATGTTTTATGAAGTCCACCTACAAAGCTGAGTTTAGGAAAACTCCCCTAACACACCAAGCTACTAATACCAAGGATAATCTCCATTCAAACTGGCTGGGGCTGTCAATCTCGGACTGCCCCTGGCCACAACATATGCCCAAACAGTCACAGCCGCACATACCGCCGCAAACACAGACCGCCAAAAAGCCAAGGCTTTGCCTGTGAAACAGGCGTACTATATATGGCATGAAGATGGCAGGAAGAAAGCCAAAGGACAAGGTGACATCTCATGACATGGCCATTTTAGAATATAGGGTACTTTAAAATGGTATGTATGGCAAAAAGCAAAAATGCGCCCCCAAGAAAAGTAAAAAAAATGGCAGTAAAATATCCCATCACCAGACGTATCCTGGACACTTTCTGCAATTAAAAGAAATGTTCCTTTAAACATCAAAAGAAAAAAAGGGGTACAAAGTTCCCCTGGCGCACTTCACTTTAGTGATGTGTACGGCTTAAAACAAACAAGGAATTTTGTGATGGAGTATAGAGTCCTAACGCGCTTCATTGGCTGCCAATGAAGGAAGAGTACAATTCAAGCGGTTTGCTTGTTCCACACAATGTTTTATGGCCAATGTTCCCAGTTTGGGAGAAACGTATCCCTTACACCCATAGTAAGTACTTTGTGTTCCTCTTACACAGGATTGGTGTCCATGCACCTGTAGAGTGATAAAATTGTTAGCTTGGGCTATTTGGTCATGGCGGTCAAACCTTCCTTCTAGGCTGCGGTACGGCTACACATGTACTTTGACATTTTTTTTATTCCTATATTGGATGTAACAAACCCACATGACTGCCCACAGTGACCCATGCAGTGTTCATTGATTCCTAAAAGCTAGGCCTTTGGGTAAGAAAGTTGTAATGGCAGAGCCAAGAGTCGTTAGTTGGTTTAATCCATTATAGGCTGCATAAAATCATTAGTTGTGCACTTACTTCCACACAATGGCATTCTCGCTTGCCTTGTACTTGGCCTTGCCCTTCATGCAAATGACCTGTACACCACTGGTGTTGAGTGGGGTTGGGATACGCACCTGCAAACAAAAGAAAAAAAATCCAAAAACTATATTTAGCTCCTGTACTTACAATGTTCAAATGTATTAATTAATTAAAAAGCAATTTTAGCATTGTACATTTAACCAATACCATAACCCAGCTTTAAACTGTTGTAATATTTGAGCTGATAAACCGGGAGGAGGTAGACTGCAAATCCCATTAATATGGCTCATACTGGGTCCCCATGCCCAGCTCCCAATTCACTTTGCATCCGTTCCCACTAATCTCCACTACTCCTGTCCCCCTTATGTATTAACAAGAATTGAGGCAAGCCCCCCTCCCCATTTTTATTTTCTCAAGATTGTCTTAACGATTATCCTTCCAACACGATTCGCAAGCCCCAAGGCTTCTCCTGATCCACTTTTGCCAATCCCAGAGGGCTGCCCACAGTGACCCATGCAGTGTCCACCAATGTACATATTAACCCCAACTCAAGTAACTGCCTGCAGCATCCACTGCATCACAAACAAATTAGATTTCTATGATACCTTTACTTCACAATCTTTCTGGTCATTTATTGGCTGTTGGAATGAGGGCACACCTCAGCTTTGGTTCTTTCGCCAGTCCAGTTCTGCTGTGCGGCTGCCATTCCTTTAACAAACGTCTTTTCTTTTTGCTGCTTTACCTCCATAGACATTAACTGAACACCCTATCTTTTTCTATTGTCTGTAAACCGTTCTGACCTTTGTAGGCAAGTGAAGCCTTTTTACTTCACTTGCCTGTTTTAGGTTCACTGATCAGTCCCTATGGCTATCGTGCAGAAATACTATTTCCTCCATTGCAAAAAAAAAATGTCCCCCCTGCACTCATCACCGTACTATAAAGTGCGGTACGGATACTTTGTCCTGTTAGGCAGAATTGCATGCAGTACCCTCTGGGACCACCACACACAATTAGGACTACAGGTGTAAGCAAGACCAGCCTTTGGTATAAGTCTGTACCACACAGTTTGTTGGTAGCGAGCTAAGCAGCCAGGCGTATCTCAAGAGTGAATGTGAGCAGTACAAGTAGTTACACAAAGGACTTTCAAACACAGTGGTTCAAGTAGAAACTTACACTCAAGGTTTCTTGGTGAAACACTTATTAATGTATTTACACAAACATTTATAAAATATTTCACTAGCAGACACGTATTATAGACCACTACACTTCAATACAAAACTAAGCTTTTGAGACAGTTGGAGCTCCCTTGAAAAAGGAGCAAATGGCAGTTCAGTTACTTAGCAGTGAGCAAAAAGTACAAAAGTTAGTAGAACAGATTAGATGACATGCATTACTTACCGTAAAAGCATTTGATGACTGTATCTGCTTAGATTCACATGCTGTGCATAGTCCGACATCCAGTGGTCACTGCAGAGTATTGCATTTTGTTTTTCGTAGTCGAAAAGGGGACGTCGACATAGGCGTGTCTGTAATACTATCCCTATAGTGACGTGCAGTGTACCCAACATCCCACACGCGTCGAGGTCCCTCTGTATTTTTTCCTTGCCCTGAGGGAGCCTTCTAGGCGTGAGTGAGTACATAAGAGAGAAAGAAATAAGATGTCTATGTTCCTTCCATCCGAGCGGGGAGGAAGGGTGGGCGCATGTGAATCTAAGCAGATACAATCATCCGAAATGCTTTTACATTAAGTAATCCATGTCTTCAACTGCTTATTAATCTGCTTAGAATCACATGCTTGCATTGACTAGTGAGGTTGTGAGAAGGAACAGTAGAGAAAAGATGTCTTAATACTGCTTGTCCCACCTGGGAATCCGATCTAGAATGCGCATCTAGCCAGTAGTGTTTTGTAAAGGTGTGTACAGAACTCCAGGTTGCCGCTTTGCAAATAGACTTCAGAGGGACATTTGCAATGAATGCTATGGAAGTCCCAGTGCCTCGAGTAGAATGTGCTCTTGGCAAGAGTGTAACAGAGTGATGCATTGTACAATCCATCTAGATATAGTGGACTTTGAAACTGCATCTCCTTCTCTTCCTGCCGCCACCGAGACAAAGAACTGATTAGTCTTTCTCAGTGGTATAGTTCTTTCCATATAAAACATGACCGCTCTGCGCAAATCAAGTGTGTGCAGGCTTTTTTATCCCAAGTTTGATGGGTTTTGAAAGAACGTTGGTAGTTCTATAGACTGGTTTACATGGAATTTAGAAATTAATTTTGGTGCAAACCTAGGATGTGTGCCAAGAACCACCTTATCCTTGTGAACTGTTACAAAGGGGTCTAGTATAGAGCGCGCTTGTAGTTCACTTACTCTCCTAACGGAGGTGATAGCTATTAAGAAGAACAAGTTACTTTCTTACCTGGTAACGTTCTTTCGATGGGATGGTCCGACGACGTATTCCATATCTATGACATGTAATCACCACAGCTGTGCTGCTTCGGAAACTTTTTTTGGCGTCTGCGTCCTGCGTCGATGAGCCGTCGTCGAGGACCTCGTCCGACGTCTAAGTAGGACGCACGACGCCCGTAGCCTCAGTTGTAGTTTTTTCCCCCAGAACGTGTGACATTAGACAACTGCCAGTCAGACACAAAGCCTTGCGGAACGTAAGCTGCAATCGCAAAAGAAATTCTGTAGCGGGGAAGGCAGGGAGGGAGCGATATGGAATACGTCGTCGGACCTTCCCATCGAAAGAACGTTACCAGGTAAGACAGTAACTTGTTCTTCGAGGGGATTGGGTCCTCCGACGTATTCCATATCTAGGACAGACTCCCAAAGCAGTACCAGAGCAAGGAGGAGGGAAAGAATTTAGAATCAAAATTTAGAGTTGCCAATCAAATAGCAGAGCAAAGGACCGCCTTGCCAAAGGCCAGATCCTGTCCTCGGATGGAATCGAGGGAATAGGGACGTACAAATGTATGTACTGAAGCCCAGGTGGCTGCATCACAGATGTTGCGATTAGGAACACCCCTCTACAGGGCAGTAGATGCCGCCATACCCCTGGTAGAATGGGCCCGCATGCCAGCCGGTGGGTCCTTACCCGCCAAGCGGTAACACTCCGAGATGGCCAAAATAATTCAGCGAGACAAAGTCTGTTTCGTCACAGCCAGTCCCAAACGCTTTCCAGCGTAACCAATAAAGAGTTGGTTATCCTTCGCCGCCCGTTGGTTATCCTTCGCCGCCCGTCTGAGCATCAGTGGAGACTATATGAGCCAAGCTCTCGACAACTAAACTGTCAAGGGTTCAACTGGCATCGTGTTGAGAGGTGCCGAGGCCTTGTCACCGACGGGTGCTCTCTTACGAGGCGCATCGTCTGTTTTAGTGGTAGCGCCCTTATCTGTGGACAGCCCAGTCACAGGTCGCAGGGAGGGCTTACGACCCTTACGGCCAGCAGAGGCCGCCGGTAGGCTCTGCGTCTCCGTAGGCACTGGGGGCTTTCTTAGACTTCGAAGAAGTGCCATGGGTTGGGTGTTTATCTTTGTTTCTTGTGTGCTTCAGTGTCGCCGGGGTGTACGTCCCCATAAGTAGGGCGTAAGCCGAACTTGTCGGGGCTGGGGACAGACGCAGAGGAGCGGGAGCACTCCCTCGATACGGAGGTAGTGTTATCACTGTCCTCGTCACATTCGACGGCGGCAGATGAGGAATCAGCTCTAGACATAGCGTAAGCTGCCCACCTCTTGACCCTGTGGTCCTTTAAAGTCTTTGGGCGAAGAAGTTTACAGGCCGCACAGCCGTCCTCTTTGTGGTCGAGGGGTAAGCAACGGTTACACCGCTTATGCTGATCCTACCACGTGAATTTGCCCTTACAACGCAGGCAAAATCTAAAAGGAGTCCTCTCCATAGCAGAGGATACAGTTAAAAGTAATAACGACCCCGAAGGAAAGGGGGTTGAAAGAGAAAGGCATTCTTAGAAGAAACAGAAGTGTCCCACGACCCCCACTCTCCCTACTGTATAGGACGGCAAGGCCGGGACACGTGTTCGGCAGCGCAGAAGGATCGCTTCCGTCGAAATCACCGCCGAAGGTCTTATTCGGCGGTGAAACAGTTTAGCTGTCGAAGGAGGGATTGATTTAACATTATTTTAAATAAAAAACGACCAAGGGTCGAATAAATGGTATTAGCAATTTGTCTCTAACGAGCTCTGCATTAGTGCGACCAGATTCTGGGCGGAAAAAAACAATCTGAGGGACCTCGAAGCATGAGGGATGTTGGGTACACTGCATGTCACTATAGGGATAGTATTACAGACACGCCTATGTCGACGTCCCCTTTTCGACTACGAAAAACAAAATGCAAAACTATGCAGTGACCACTGGATGTCGGACTATGTACAGCATGTGATTTCAAGCAGATTAACAAACATCAGAAATATTTTGTAGGCAGTGCAAGTAGTTTCAGTTCACCAGAACAGTTCAATTCAAGTCAATAGGCCAGGCCAAAGTCAATGGGCTAAGGTTCTGGATAGGAAAGAGCAGTTCTGCTATCAAACGGTAAAGTCTTTGCAAAAGTTCTCAGAAGTAGTTTTGACGAAAAAGGATCATTTGTGGGGTCACAAGCTGATTAGGCCTGCGAATTGTGAAAGTTTCACGAACTTTCACTGCGAGAGTTAGGATCCTTAATATGAAGGAAACAAGAGTTGCTGAAGTCGTGGTTCCTGGCAGTTCCCGCAGATCTCGCTGTTCCTGAGCCTCAGTTGTTGGGACAACAGGGAGGACGCCGGGGGGACTCCTGTACTGCATGGGATTGTTGAAGAAAGCAAACAAAATGGAGTCACTTCAGTCACTTGTAGATTCAAGTACACAAGCTGGTGTCCCTCTCCCTGGTTAAACCTAACCAGCCTTGAGAATGGTATCCAGGCGTCTTATGAGTTGATTGGTTCCACCGACTCAAAGGAAGAAGTCGTCCTTGAAAGGGCTTCTCTGTCGAGATGAACTTGGCAATTCGGACTTGCAGCAAGGCTTCACCAGGCGAACCAATGGTCCAGTGGTTGCAGCAGCTGTCCTCTTCCAGCTAGTCTTCGGTTCTTTTGTTCCAGTGGTCGACTGCCTTCCAGTCCTAGAGACTCGCCTTTTAAACATTTCTCTCCCTTTCATTCCAGCCTAGCTGTCACTCACCCAGCATGGTGGCTGTCGGACAGTCAGCCAGCCAATCACACCAGAGTGCATTTGGGTCTCCTAGGAGACAAAGCACAGGGCGCTTCGGGCACATCCCTCACTTACTGCCTACCCCAGACAACCAGGAGCCAGAGGCAGGCTTCACTTGTGAATCCCGCCAAAGGCAAAATTAACCAAGGGACCAAACCTGGTTTGGCGCACAGAGTAAATCTCAAGAAGGACTTTTCCACAAAGAAATGGTGAAAAAAGAAGGCCTGGACAATATTGACAAAAATGGCACCCTTGTGTGCTTTACTGCAGCTTCGAACGCAGCCCGCTATAAATGCACACCATGGTAGTAAAAACGAAACCGCTGCTACCAGTCATTCAGTGAGGAAAGGGTAACAAACAGGTTACCCGAGAAGCTAGACAAAGGGGATACTTGGTAACCCCTCCAGCACTCTATTGTAAAATAGGGTGTGCTGGGTCTAGAAAGTTACAAAGGTTAAGTAAAGTCAATTTCACTTTACTGCTCTGGGAAACAGTAGTTTATCCCAGAGAAGATATTTAAACCTGGGGAAATCTAAGCGACTTCCCTGTGTCACTGCACTAAAGGTGCTGTGTGACACACTGTAAAAGTTTATGCCTATGGAGTTTGTCAGCACAAAAGAAATCCCATTAAAATATGAGAGTGGTGAAAAAGGGTCTCACTCTCTCCAGGTGTAAAAAAAAAAAAATCAAGTCCTGAAAATCCAGCAAAGCTGCTGTGGGTCTCCAAGCTAGAGGGAAAGGGCACATTTCTGCAAATTCCCCCTAACATGAGGTGAAAGAAAAAGTGCTGCAGTTTTTGACTCCTCCCTCGCTTCCTACCTTCTCAGACACTCTAGAGCCTTGGCGGGGAATGCAAAGGATTCCTGCCGAAGACTAAATTCCCACTCAGGTCGTTCCCACCTAGAATGATAGGGGAAGAACTCAAACTACAAGAAAGCAAGAAATGGTGGGCATTACCGAGGCTGAATTAACAGCCTGCGAGTACCAGGTCAGAGTTTAGAAATCCATCTTAACAAATTGAGAAGTTTAGGAGGCCACCCTAGTTTAGTGGAACAGGGGAAACTTCTGGACAAACCAGACCAATCTAAGGACGCTTGGCAGGGAGTCAAGACTAAGTCTCAGGAGGGCAGAGAGTGATCAAAAGCATGCAATGAGCACACATAGTAAAACTACACAGATTACCCTTAGGCAGATGTACATCAATAATACATTTATTATAGGCCATTATAACAAAAACATGATTACACCACAGTTATCAAGGAAACAATTACTACACACGCATATTAACTGTGTAACGTATATGCAATAATGCGATTAGTCCAAGGCAGATAATGGGAAGAAAATAACCCCAACCTGTAACAGAGAGGGGTTAGTTCGGCACATTTACAAGTTTAGGCATTCCATCAACAATCGCCAACTTACGGAGTCCAGCCCCATGAAGTGAGGAGCCTAGCGCTCAAAGTACAGATGAGCGTTAACGAGCGGTC
The DNA here is from genome assembly GCF_040938575.1 of Ambystoma mexicanum. Lineage (NCBI taxonomy): Eukaryota > Metazoa > Chordata > Amphibia > Caudata > Ambystomatidae > Ambystoma > Ambystoma mexicanum. Next base: position 1,019,156,009 of record NC_090932.1, read on the forward strand.
ATGCATAAGACAAAATGCAGGTTCTCTTCGGGGGGCTGTAGCTGCTCAGGAAGGGGCTTCTCGCAATGAATAAGTTCCTATTCCTAGAAGAGGGCCTACCCTTGCGGAGAGTGACTTTCGGAGTTCAGGAATAGCTGAGGAGTGCAGGCCAGTCAAGCTGAGGATCTTTTAAGGGATTCTCGTGTGTAGAAAGGGATGGATGTGCCAGGGGGCCGCCAATAAGCTACTCATCGACACTCGACAGTCCGGTCCAAACTTTGGCAGTCTAGCCCACTTCACTCACAGGTCTGCAGTTTCAGTACGTTTCGGATCTCAGCGGATGCGGGACGGGACGATCGTCCATGTTAGGACAGTAGCCTTTACTCAGCTCTCGAAGAAAGGAGAAGGATGGAGACAGTGCAGCACGTCTCAGGACACGGTAGGCAAGAACTGCAGGCACTTTCAGCGATTGCCACCACAGCGGGGCAATGCAAGAACCGCAAATGGTTGCAGCGTGGCGCACTCTCATAAATCGTGACGCAGAGGAGCTAGGATGAGTTTTGGCGGGAGAGGGCCCAGGACCACAAGCTAGCGATTCCCAAAGTCTCAACTTGGGACGGCGGCATTCCTGTGCGATACCCTGGGTTAGAGCTGGACAGTTCACTGGATGGCCCAGGAACACTTCCGAAAAAAGGCTCTTTGCAAGGGTAAGTAGGAGAAGCCGAGAGCAGCTGTTGCCACTACTCCAAAGGGGCGACGCGCCCTTGTAGGCATTCTTGGTTTGATGAAGCAGGGGTCCGACAGGACAACAGCGGGTCAGTGTGGATTGGGACCAGACAATCCCAGCCCTCTTCCCGGGCACTAGAACACGAGACATGCAGGAGCCAGAAAAAGATGTGTTTTTTTGCAGGAGGCTGCACGCCTATTTAAGGAATGCCCGGGTCTCTAGACATGGGGGAAGGCAAAGGCACAAAATGGCCTAAGGACAGAACAAAAGACTTTGTGGCACGGCTATTTTTGGCACTGGCCACAGTCTTGGGCCAAACACGGTAAACTAGGTATGGTCCAAAGGACCCCTATGCGCGGTACTGTAAGGTACTTGGCACATAGATAAAAAGTTACCAAGAAATGGCAACATAGTGGAAGACTAAGGGAAACAGCCTGAAGGACGTGTCAGTTTCCCCATAACAAATTAGCGAAAGCTCAGAAGTGCAGCTGAAGGCCGTGCTCCACTGGAAAAAGTCAGGTTAGGTAAGCCAAACAAAAGCAAAATATTTTGGGGGGGTTCACACATGGAGGGAACATTGCACGCAAGGGATATCTTTCCTAACAGGCAGTCATAAGGATTTATCACAGTGCCCCTTAGACACGAGAGTTGAACCAGTGAGTGAGGCTAAAAAAGGTCCTTGCTCACCTCAAAAGCAGTCTGGCTTTCAAGTTCCTAATTTATATGGAGGGGTGCTCAGTTGAGATCAATCCCTAATACAAAGCAAGGCCAAATCCGCAACGCTTTCCTCAAACCAGTCTTACTGCTCTTACCTCTATTTTCTGAGCAAGCAAAGAGGGTTTAAAGTTGGATTTGATCACCACCTTCACTTCCAGCTTTGTACGACCCACCTCGCGTACCAATGGGATGACTCGGAATGGCAGTATAATGTCCTTTGTAGTTCGGTACCTGAAGAAAGTAGAACAGGTGAGAACTTCAATAAAAGCAAAGTACTACACAGCATATAGAAACTTTTAGTGCAGACACCATACAAATGGTAACAGCAGTGACAGATTCTGGTAACATACTTGTTTCTGGACCCTTCAGTTTTCTTGAATGCAACTTCAAAATTGTCTTACACCTTAAGAAGCCTCACAGGTAGCAGAGGATGATGCACCTAATGATTATGGAAAATCTTATAATTGCTTCTTATGATGGCGTGGACATTTCAAAAAAGGTTTTCACATGTAAGAGTCCCAATTGCAACATCTTACAAGAATCACACAAATATGAGCTGGTGTGGAAAAGAATGCAGTGAAACCACACTACTTACCCTTCGGCGATATTCGGATTGCTTAGACCTTCCTCCTACAGAGTCATCTTATAAATATCCTCCAGGTGTCAAAATTGCATCTGAAATGGTTGTCGGAGACTAAATGGTGCTGAGGATTTGCATAATGCAGCTCAGCATGGTCTGGTCTATGCCCATGACGCTATGTACCACCCTTGATATATCTAAAGAGCCAGCTGCACCCCACAACCTCCGCCACCCATTGTTCCCTGCACCCAACTCTTGTGAAGTTTAGAACTGTAAGAGGTTATAAGCCATCCACAAGGAGGAATAGGTTGGGAGCAGGAAACCGTGGGAAGGAAGGAGTAATCTATCAAAAAGAACTTTGCCAAAGGTAAGCAAATCATTCTAATGATTCCTTCCTCCCTCAGATTCATCTTAGAAATACAATGCATCGCAGAACCTGGGGGTGGGAGAGAAGAACCTTTACTGACAACCAGTCCTACAGATAAGGTGCATCTAAGGCCTTTCAAAGCACCTAAATCTGGTGAAGACTACTCTATTTTTCCATGTGTATTATTTGCGCAGATTATTCACAGCAGCTGCCCATAAATCCTGGTGTCCAATGCGGACAGCTAATGGGAGGAATCATGCTCTATTTTTTTTTTTTTTAACACTGTTGATAATTCTACATAGATGTTGGTAAAATTGTTCTACTGCCCAGTCAATTAAAGAGAATATTCTGTTTAGCACTTCTTTGGAAGTGTGATGCATCACAAATGTGCTGTGCACATGCTTTTGGCTATGTTGGGGAATATTGGTTGCATTGGTGTTTTGGTTTCCCTGGTTAGTTTCATTGGCTTTCATGGAGGCAGCTCTGCTGCAGCACAATCCTTTGTCCAGCTTTACAATGTGCAAAATGGATGCAAGCTCAGATTAGCAGTGCATTTCATACTGTGTTTTCCCTTTGTTCCAGAAGCCTATTAGCAGCATTTAATGGCCTGTGGTTTTCGATGTGTTAAAGTTTTATGAGAACCGTTCAAGCAAGCAGATCTGTTTGGCATGTGTGATTAGGAAAAGCGTAATATGCAGCAGAGAAAACAAAGAATGGCTGGGCAACTGGTGTGATCTTTATTTTAACTGCCCTCCCACACCAGTTAAAGTATAATGCACGTAATTCGGCAGTGTGACCATCTGCAGCATTTGTGATGGGCCTTTATACTTCTAATGGAACAATGGCAATCTTTCCTAGTAGGTCTAGCTGAAATGCATTAAATGTGAGCGTTAACAATCATGCACTACAAGTGCTGTGTGCTTTTTGTGTGGGATAGACCATATCAGTACGTTAACAGTTCTATTATATATAAGAACGCAGTACATTATTTTCGCAGCAGAGCAGCCATACACTTTCATTGGACAATCAACTATTCACAACAAAGCTAATGCATATTTTGTAGCAAATACCCACATTTCTTTATGTATCAAAATGTTGCAGCCCTGCTTTACAATCGCAATGTTTTTGACAGCACCTAGATTGTTCAGAGGTATGTAATGGCAGAGAACCAACATGCGTTTACAGTTCCTGCCGAAAGCTACAGTACAGAGTCTGGACGCTTCTCTCCATTCTCCAGAGGTTGTGTGATGCACACTGGTGGACAGAGACTGGATTGTTGTGGTAGAGTGAGCCATCCTACCCTTAATCTTGCGCTTTTCATGACTTTCCCCCACTCAACTAAATATTGCACTGCCAAAAACCTTCCATATTTCAAAGGCAACATCCTCTTCATAAATCTCCCAATTCATGTGTAGGAACAGGCATAGAACTTGGGATAGGTAAGACATGTCAGATACAAGTTCAATTTGTTTGCCAGTGCACCGCTTCGCCAACAAACCAAGGGCCTTTCAGCGTTAATTGCATGTAAGGAAAGTTAGCTTAGTGGGTTCATAATCATGCTGCATGGTCTCCTGTACTGGCCACATAAGCAGTCGACAGGGAGACTTCTTTCTCCAGAGCCCAGAACAGTTAAGTTGCTTCGCTGCAGAGGCAGCGTTTCCCACACCACTTCATTTAAGCAATGCATGACAACTGTGAGGTCCATTAGAATTTGGATACACTTGCCCCACAAAGTAAGCAAAACAATGAGAGCCAGCCTTGTGGCTCGCAGCTCCAGGAGGTTGGTGTGTTCCTCATGTCCGTGGGGGAGCACATTCTGCTCACCATAAGATCAATCATTCAGGTAAGCCAATTAGCAACGTGTCAGTGACAACAGCCAACCCACAAAGCTCAGGTACTTCCTGTAATCTGTGATGGATTGGCACATGGCAGTAGGCGTTCTGATGGTCGCGGGACAATAGCCAGTCCGGAAAGTTCAGAGACTGCATGAGCAGAACAGTGACATCTTGAGCAAGCACACATTCAAGCACCTCAAAGGATGGGATGCAGGTCTTCCCACATCCTACTTTGGCACCAACAAGACAGCGGGACGAACACCCCATCCCTTTCTTTGAGAAAGGCACAAGTGATTGATAACATTGATAAGAGGGCTTTCCAAAATCAACCGGGGGGGATGAATGGCGGGGGTAATTTTGAGAAGTCACTATTACGTTGAACAGGGAAACACTGAGGACTAACCAAAGCCAATAAAGGTAAGCTAGTAGAACGGCGGCAAAGCTTAGTCTCGGGAGAGTTGTGAGTTGTCTAGAGCCATGAGTTCACACACAGAGCAAAACCAATCATTTCAGTTCGACAGGCAAGTACACAATTATTATTTATTAAGCCATAAATACAAACTAAGCAAGTAAAAACCTTTGATCAAATATGGTCACACCAACACTATAACAGATATATAAATTCACCCTTGGGTGAAATATTCAGGGCTCGAGTCCTTGTTAGGGAGAAGTCTAATTTCTGTACTAATTCCATTAAACCTGATGGACCATCCCCCCCCCCCTCCCCCGAGCTATTTGGCTGAACTTAAGACTTTTTAATTTTAACCCTAGAGTGAGTGAGATCTTTTTCTCACTCTGTGTTTTTACCCGATTTGGATTTTGTGTTTTCACTGTTTTGAGTCTTACAAACTCCATAGGGATCTGCTTTTTTATGGTGACACATAGCACCTTCAGTGCAGCGTCACACAGAAATCTGTTAGATTTCTCATAAGGTTCAAATACCTCTTATGTGAACTACGGTTGCCATGAATAGCAGAGTGAAATTGACTTCACTTAACTTTTCTCTTTGTAGGTCCAGCACAAACCGCCTTATGTGGAGTGCTGCGGGGTTACCTAGTAGCCCCTTCTCCTACTCTCATGTCAAATTATTATGTTACCCTCACTAAGTTAAATGGCTGGTGGCAGTTGCTTAATTTTTCCTACTGTTGTGCTTTTCAACCGCTGGCTGAACACTCAGCTGCTGTACACCACCCAAGGGTAACCATTTTGTCGAAATGCTCTTTCCACACCCCATCTACTTTCTTGTCGCCATTTTCTGTTTGAGAGGTCTTTCTTGGGCTTTACTCTGCGTTGAGCCAGGTTTGAGCCTTTTGTTTTGCCTTTGGCGGGCTTCAGCCATGAAGCCCGCTTCTGGCTCCAGTGTGTCTGGAAGGACAGGATGTGATTGAGGGTCCCGAAGCTCCCCTGTCCTTTGTCTCTAGGAATGCCTAAATGCAGCTGGCCTCGATTGGCTGGCATGCTGACCTTTCAGGACAGCCACCCTGCTGTGTGACTGTCTGCCAAGGCTCTGCATGAATGGAAGAAACCTGCTTAAAAAGGAGAGGGTTTTGGGACTGCAGGCAGAGTCTACCACTGGGAGAAACACCCGACAAAGAAACAGAACGGAGCTTGCTGCAACCTCCTAGACCTTTGAATTGCCCAGTGAAGCCCTGCTGCTGTGCTGAACACCTTTTTCACCTCGACAGAGAAGATCCGGACAGAACGACTTCTACCCTTGGGTTAGTGGGACCAGCTAACCCAGAGACAAACTCCACTGTACCATCTTTCCCAACTGGCTGTACTTCTTCACTGCTGCAGGAACAGAGTGCCATTGGTCGAGAAATCCGAAGTTGATTGCAACGTCTGAAATCCGTCCAGATGCCCCAGGAGTCTCCCAAAGACCCTCCAGTAGCAGGATGACCAGAGCTCCAGTCCCAACAGAGTGCAGGACCCAAGGAGTGAAGGAAGCCCAACTGGTATCCGAGATACATGACGGTGCAGTTTACAGAGTGCTGAAATCGCAAACTAAGAGCCTGTAGCTGCCGACAACCTCCAAATTGCCACCACAAGAGTCCAGACCACCTCCCTCTTGTCCCCACAACTGAGGCTCAGGAACAACAGGATCTGCAGAGCTGTACAAGAACAGAAGCCAGCTGGAAAAATTTCTTCTAACCAGAGGTGCTGAAAAGTCTAAGAACATACCTCTTGTTGTGTAGCCTTACTTGCTCTCAGTTGAGACCTGTCTTGGTTACCTTGCAGAGTTGCTAAAGCTTTGCCCCTCACAAGCCTCCCAGCTTGTGGCCCTTCAAGTGTTCTATTGTTCTACAAACATGTCTAAAAACATTGTGCAAGATGTTTGACCTACCTGCATAGAAGATATTCAGCTCGCCTTGACATTGTGCAATTAACGTCTTCTGTCCTGGTTCCCTGAGACACTCTTTACCTTTGACTTTGTGCTTTGGCCTTTCCCCTAGGAAAGGGTTCATTTACTCTGCTCTGGAAGGTTTTTAAAAGTACTTACCTGTTTGTGAATTATTTGTTATCCTTTGTTTTATTCCCCTATCTTTTCTACTAAACTCAGTATTGCTCCAAATGTACTAGTGATAAATCAATGTCCACAGTGTCCTAGCTATTTAAGTCACCTGAGGGCCTAGAAAGTGTGTGTGCCATCCCCAATGGGTATCAACTAATTTAGAGAAACTAAGAGTGTGGTTTGAAGTGCATTTGAATTGTTACATATATTGCTCCCTTCTGAAGAAGGCTTTTACAACTGACTGACAATTAATAATTGTTTTATCAAGAAACCTTGAGTGTAAGTGTTTATTTGGAAAACTGCTACTGTGAAACTAGTGTCACAACATTACTGCTCACATTGACCCCTCTTCCGATAAGCCTGGCTGCTCTACCACACTACCAACCTGTGTAGTTCAGACTTGTACCAAAGGTTGGGTCCTGATTGCCAGGAGGCCAGGGTTGTTGTAGTGCACACAATGGGTACTGCATACAATCTTGCCTAACAAGGTGTGGGTGTAATCAGGAACTCTTAATACTGGAGCTTTGCAGATGGCATTTTTCCAGCCCTTTGAATGCCTTGGCATGCTCTTCATTGCATCTCACTTTCTTTGGCAATTTGGGTGAAGAGCTGACATTTAGTGGCGAACCTATGGTCCCATAAATCGCTATAAAGTTAAGCTAGTACCCTGTGAGACATAGGAAGGCTCTCATTTCGGCTTGAATCGTAGGGGTGGCCTAGTCCTGTACAGCTTGTACTTCACTAGGCAAAGGCTTAATCCACCTCCTCCTAAATCCTATCCAAGGTAGCCCACCTTTACTCTGACCAATCCGACATTTGCTAACCTTTATGATCAGATGGTCCTGTTCAATGGCCTGCAACACATATCCAAGGTGATGAAGAGGTTATTCCCAAGTGGGGCTGGACACTGCAATGTCATCCAATTATGCTATGCAGAAGTCCTCTAACCAATTCAGAACATTATTCACCATCCTTAGGAATGTGGCAGGCGCGCTCTTTAGTCCAAAGGGCATGACCTTGAACTGGTACAAGCCTCAAGGAGTAGAGAATGCAGTTTTCTGCTTGGCATGGTCGGTCAGAGATATTTGCCAATAGCATGAGGTTAGGTCAAATGTGCTGAGAAACCTAGCAGCTCCAAGTTTGTCCACCAGCTCATCTGCCCTAGCTAAAGAACGGCATTTGTCTTGGTGACCACATTCAGAGCACTATAGCACACACAGAACCTTAACTCTTTAGTACCCGCCTTTGGCACCAGTACAACAGGACTAGCCCATGGACTTGCAGGGAGTTCAATAACTCAAAGGTCAAGCATGTTGTTGACATCTTGCTTTATAGGAGTCCTTACATGATCAGACATTCTGGAGCCACTGCTATTAACAGAGGCACTGTCAACAGTAAGGATATCATGTTGGTCCGAAGGGGTCAAGCATTCTGTCAGAGAAAACAGAAGGGCAAACTGAGTTAACAGGGCTTTGCACCACTCTTGTTGCTGCAGTGTCAGATCAGAAATGAGTTCTACTCCTTCTATAGTTTCATCTGAGGGATCCCCCAGAGGAGTTTGGGGAGAGGTTCAATCTCCTGCTCCACCTGGTTAGAGGCTAGAAGCAAAGCTCAGAGTTCTGGTCTAGAAATATATGCTTTCAATTTGTCCTGCGAGACTGTCTTCCGAGAACAAGAACTAGCTGGTCTGGAATAAAATACACCATCTGAGCTTTCTGGTCATGCCAATGCTTGCCCAACCTTCAAGTTCTCAGAAGCTTCAGTCATCAGCTGCACCTTCCTCTTCTTGAGGCCTAGTACATAGTCAGTTACACCAACTGGCTTTAAGGGTGGAACACTCTCAAATGCTTCTTTGATCATAGCCAACGGGCCTCTGACAGGATGACCGTAGAGGCACTCAAATGGGCTGAAACCCACTCCAGCTTGAGGTACCCCTCTATAAGCAAATAGAAGGCATGGCAATAGAATTTCAACTTTCTTCTAAGGGGTTCTTCTAAGGCACATATCCCATGATCTCCATTGTATGGTTAAACCTCTATGCCAACCCATTTGTTTGAGGCTGTTAGGCAGTTGAAAACTTTTAAGTAACTCCACAGTTGTTCCACATAGTCTGCATGTAGTGGCACATAACATTTGACCTCCTGTCAGATTAATTCCTTAGAAAAACCAACCCTGGTAAAAATACCAAGTACGGCCTTAGCCCCTGCCTGAGCAGTAACATTCATAGGTTTGGCCTCAGGATATCTGGTAGCATGGTCTACTACAATCAATATACATTGGTTGCCTGAGGAGGTTGGAGGGTCTAGAGGACCAACAATGTAAATATCCACCCTCTAAAAAGGAACTCCCACCACTGGGCGGGGCAATAATAGGTGCCACATTCTTGGTACCACTTTCACCAGAAAGTTGGCAAGTATGGCAGCTTCTACAATGTTAATCAACATCTGCACCCATCTTGGGCAAGTAAAAGTACAATGAGAGTCTCTCTTTGGCCTTCTTGGCACTCAAGTGACCAGCCAGAGGGATCTCATGTGCTAGTTGTTGAAACCTTGGTTTTATGTCCCGGGGTACTACCAGTCCCCAGATGTCCCCTGGAGTAGAGGCTGTAGGCTCACTGTAGAGAAGTCCATCCTCCCATTAGTCTCTATGCTTCCCTGGCTCTTGCACTTCCCGCTGGGAAGCAGTCTGCTGACACAGACCTTCTAGAGAGGGACACTCTTTGTCCTCTGCTGAAATCTGCCCTAGAGGGTCCACCTCCTGCAAGCAAAGGCTGCAGCTCAGGATGGTCTCTAGGATACAGATCTTCCAAGCAGGGAAGGATCTCCTCCAGTTCCGTTTCACCAGTAGCTGGTTCATCAGGAGTCTCTTCAACCACCAGCTCAGCCTCAGCTGGAGGTGGGGTCAATGGGGTGACCTGGGAATTTACTGGGTTTCTCCTTGGTCTCTTCTTTCTTGCGAAGTGGAAGGTTGACCTGCCTATGGGGTTGAGATACTGGATTGCTCATTGGTCTCAAACTGAGTCTCTCTCAAGGTTGCCTCTGTGGCAAATCTTGTCAGCTCATGGGGGTACTGGAGACCACTCCTAAAGTTTCAAATCATTACCCTACAGGACTCTCCCAGTTACTTCAGACTGCACACTAACAGGGATTCTTCCAGTCATTTTATCACACTGAATGAGGCCTGGCAATATGGGGACCATTTGGATAGGGCCCCCAGCAAGCTTAGTGGGACCTTAGCTACATCTCGAGGATTGAAAAAATATTCAACCACCATTGTAATGCTGCACCCAGTGTCTCCAATGGCAGGAGTCTCCAGTCCATCTACAAGTACACTGTAATACTCTTTAGTCTTGTCAGGAATTGTATTATAAACATTAATATGTGACTGCTCCCACAGACCAGAGGACACTAAAACACTAGCTTGAACTCCAATGGGTTCATCAGCTAGTAAGTGAAAGTGTGCACCTGTCACTGGAGCTTCTTCCTCAGGGATGAAGGCTAAGGAGACAGTTTGGCCCATTAAGGACCCCTTGCACCTGGGATCCCTTTCACATGGCCAACAGATGCAAAAAACATTGCTTTTACCAAAGCTTTTCCGGAATTGGGTTTCTGATAACCTCCCTCTGGTTTGGCTCCAGGGGTTTCATTAGAGCGGTACTGTTTCCTTTGGAATGTACCCTTATGGCGTTTGTTGCCCTCTTTGGATGGTGGAGGATTATAATTTTCTTTATGTTCTCCCTTGTGCTTTTCCCCCTTCCTCCTTTTTATGAGTTGCCACAGAGTCCTTGTGGGTAGCCAACAGGGCCATTCACAAGTTGAGGGTGTGTGCTAGTCTCTTGGGATCAATCTCTTGAGTCAGCAAGGTGCTGTCTTGGCTCGAGGGTGCATGCATCAAAACTAATTTCAAATAAAAAACAAATTCCTAATTCCTTCAAGAGCTCACCTTATAACCTTTTACCCAGCCATCTAAGATCTTCAGGTATTCACACCCCCAGGTAGCCCAACGAGTCCCATCTTTTTTCGTATGGTCTCTGAACCTTCTTTGGTATTGGGAAGGAGTCTTCCCAAACCTGGCTATAAGAGCCCGTTTGTCTATTTCCTGTCTTCAGCAGTGAACTCCATGACAGCATCACAGCCAGTCTGGGGGGAGTCTAGACGTAATCCATGTAGCTAAATCATTTGCATTAATATCTTAAACTACAATTAAACTCAAATGTACCCAAAGAATCCAACACATCAAGCTTTGGATCATACACACTCACCACCTCTCTTGGCTGGTGAGGTTTCTTCGGACCATGATATGATTTGGTATTTATAACGCGCCTTCACAGAAGTGTCTAGGCACCAAATATTCACGATGCATTTCCTTTTCCCTGTGCCTGCTCTCTTTGTCCTCAGACTGAATAGTGAGTTTCCAAAATTCAAGTTCAATTTTTTCAAGAGAAAGAATCTGGGCGTATATTGTGACATAGCAGGGTCATGGTTAAGAGGTAACTGAGGAACAAGGGAAGGATGTTCCTCAGTTACCTCATTTCGACCCCCCCTCCCACCCAGGACCCTCTCCACCTTCAAAACCATTAGGTAGACTAGAACTAAGCTCTAAACTTTCATCCTCAGAGTTCTCTTCCATATCAATGGTGGGAGTAGGGGTTACAGGCCTACCTCCAGAGTATTGGTGATTTAACAACCTTTGAATTAACTCAGGTTTTCTTCCCTTACAATCCAGGCCACTTGGTTTACACAATTCCGTCAGTTGGTCTACTGCAAGTGAGGCAAGGGTCAGTTTTTTTAAAATTATCCATTTCCATATGTTAGAGGTTATTTTCTGTAGTGCATCTAGCCTTGTGGATATTTTTTTTCTAGGACACAAGTATAACCAATAGACCATGTAATCCACTCTACACCAATCCCACTGCCCCCCACCAGTATAAGGTACGTTTTTCTAAAGTCCAACTGGTGTGGGACTTCATAAGATCTCTTGGTATTAGGGACCCAATATAGGCCTGTACTATACAAGTCGGTAAAGAGGCCGAGCAGCCAGGCTTATCTTGGTATGGAGTAATGTGAGCTGTAGAGTAGTACGAGGAAACCAGTACATACATACATAGACCAAACAAAAACACTCAAAGATATATATATATATAGATATATATGACAATGCATTACTTACCGTAAAAGCATTTCTGATGGTTGTATCTGCTTAGATTCACATGCTGTGCATAGGTCCGACATCCAGTGGTCACTGCGGAGTATTGCATTTTGTTTTTCGTAGTCGAAAAGGGGACATCGACAAGGCGTGTCTGTAACACTATCCCTATAGTGACGTGCGTTGTACCCATAATCCCTCACGCGTCGAGGTCCCTCTGTTTGTATTTTTCTGCCCTGAGGGAGCCTTCTAGACGTGAGTGAGTACAGAAAAGAGAGATATAGAAAAGGATGTCTATGTTCCTTCCATCCGAGCAGGGAGGAAGGGTGGGCGCATGTGAATCTAAGCAGATACAACCATCAGAAATGCTTTTACGGTAAGTAATGCATTGTCTTCTGATGCTTGTTAATCTGCTTAGAATCACATGCTGTGCATAGACTAGCGAGCAGTACCCGGAGTTGGAGGTGGGTTGTGAGAAGGAACAGTAGAGAAAAGATGTCTTAATACTGCTTGTCCCACCTGGGAATCAGATCTAGAGTGGGCATCTAGACAGTAGTGTTTTGTAAAGGTGTGTACAGAACTCCAGGTTGCCGCTTTGCAGATGGACTCAAGGGGAACATTTGCAATGAATGCTATGGACGCCCCCGTGCCTCGAGTAGAATGTGCTCTTGGCCTAAAGGGCAGTTCTCTCTTAGCAAGTGTATAGCAGAGAGTGATGCATTGAACAATCCATCTAGAAATAGTGGACTTTGAAACTGCATCCCCTTCTCTTCCTGCTGCCACCGAGACGAAGAACTGATTAGTCTTCCTCAGTGGTCTGGTTCTTTCCATGTAGAACATGACCGCTCTGCGGACATCTAGTGTGTGCAGAGTCCTTTCTCCCAAGTTGGAAGGATTTTGAAAGAACGCTGGTAGTTCTATAGACTGGTTTACGTGGAATTTTGAGATGAATTTCGGAGCAAACCTTGGGTGAGTGCGTAGAACCACCTTATCTCTGTGAACTGTAACAAAGGGGTCTAGAACAGAAAGAGCCTGTAGTTCACTTACTCTCCTGATGGAGGTGATAGCTATTAGAAAAGCAGTCTTAAGAGTGAGGTCTTTAAGAGATGCTTTGTGCATGGGTTCAAATGGTGAGCCCATGAGTCTGGTAAGTACCACGTTAAGGTCCCATCCGGGAGCTGGGTCAGCTATCGGGGGGTGTATTCTCTTTACTCCCTCCATGAAGGCCTTTATAACAGGGATCTTCCACCACAACACTGAGTTGGGAAGTGGTGTATGCAGAAAGTGCCGCTAGGTGGACTTTAATGGAATTGAACACTAGACCTGAATCCAATAAATGGGTCAGGTACAGAACAATATGTGTGGGAGAGCAGTCAATCGGGTTGATGCTCTTTCCTCTGCACCAGATGACAAATCTCTTCCACTTGGTAGAATAGCAGTGGCGAGTGTTAGGTTTTCTGGCTTCCCTGAGGATGTCCATGCATCTCTGCGGGAGCTGTAGATGTCCAAATTCTATGATCTCAGGAGCCAAGCTGCTAAGTTCATGTTCTGGGGGCATGGATGCAGAGTCCTGCCCTTGTCTTGTGACAGCATGTTGTACGGGCAGAGGAGTTTCACTGGGGAAGATGGAGACATCTCCATCAAGTGAGCGAACCATGGCTGTCGGGTCCACATTGGGGCCACCAGTATCATGGTTACTTGTTCCTGGTGCATCTTGTGCACCACCTTGTTGAGAAGGGGAGTCGGGGAAAAAAGCGTAAACAAATTTCCCTGACCATTGAATCGACAGACCGTTCCCCTTGGATTGGTTCTGGGGGTACCTGGAGGTGTAACTTTGGCATTGTGAGTTCTCCAGGGTTGCGAACAGGTCTATTTCTGGGAATCCCCATTGCGTGAAGACGTCGAAGACGATGTCTTCGTGCAGTCGCCATTCGTACTCTTCGGGCAGGGGGAAATCTCTGCTGAGTTTGTCTGCCAGCAGATTGAGTTCCCCTGGTACATGTTGTGACAGTAGGAACATATTTTGTTTGAGAGCCCACTTCCATATATTTTGGGCCATTTTGGACAGTCCTGGAGAGTGGGTTCCCCCCTGCTTGTTGATGTAATACATGGCTGTGGTGCTGTCTGTAAGGACCATCACTGTCCTGCCTTGTAGGTGTTCCTGGAAGGCTTTTAGCGCCTTGAACACCGCTAGTAGCTCCAGAAGATTGATGTGTTTGGATGCTACGTTCGGAGTCCACACTCCGTGAGCAGTCTGATGGGATAGGTGAGCCCCCCATCCTGTGAGGGATGCGTCCGTGGTTAGAGTGGCTTCCGCCGCGGGTGTGGCAAAGGGTTTCCCTTTTCCCAGGTTTTCCTTTGTCCACCCCCGTAGCGAGAGAACTAAGGCCTGCGAGACCACCACTAGATCGTCCCATAGTCCGCTGGCCTGACACCACTGGCTGTTGAGCCACTCTTGCATTGGGCGCATGCGCAGGCACGCGTGAGGTACCAAATAAATACACGACGCCATCATGCCTAGCAAGCGCATTGCTTTGCGTACCGTCACCTCTCGACCGGTCACATATTGAGGGATCTGAAACAGCATGTTTTGTACCCTCTCTTTGGAGGGGAAGACGAGGCCGTCCTTTGTTTGAATTAGAGCCCCTAGGAATTGTTTGATTTGGCTGGGGTCTAGGCTGGACTTCTTTTCGTTGATGGAGAAGCCCAACTGGAACAAAAGGTCTACAGTCTTTTGGGTATTGGAGAAGCATGTTTCGTAAGAATCCCCTGTTATGAGCCAGTCGTCGAGGTAAGGGTAAACTGAGATGGACAACCTGCGCAGGTGGGCCGCTGCCACTGCCAGCACCTTCGTGAATACCCTTGGTGCTGATGCTATGCCGAAGGGTAGCACTCTGAACTGGTAGTGTTTGCCCTCTATCATGAACCGGAGGTATTTTCTGTGCGCTGGCAACATTCAAATATGAAAGTATGCATCTTTCATGTCCAATGTTGTCATGTAATCTCCCTGTGATAGCAGTGGGATCACTTCTTGTAAGGTCACCATACGAAACTTTTGGGGTTTGATAAACTTGTTCGCTGGGCGCAGATCTAATACAGGGCGCATGGTTAGATCCTTTTTGGGTACAAGGAAGTACACTGAATAAATACCTTCCGTTACCTGAGATAGAGGTACGACCTCTATGGCTCCTTTTTCCAGCAGTTGTTGTACTTCTTGGAGAAGGATGGCAAGATGTTCCGGTGTCATGCGACGTCCCCTCGGGGGTTTGTATGTTGGGGAACTGTTGAATTCGATGCAGTATCCGTGGGCTACGGTGGAAAGTACCCAGCGGTCTGACGTTATACCCTCCCATGCTGGAAGAAAGGATGTTATCCGGCCCCCGACCGGTGTTGCATGGGAGGGGACGCGAATCTTCGCGTCACTTGGTGTTGTTGGGGGCTTGGGAGCCTCTGGGGGTGGACCCCCGGCCTCTTCCTTTGCCCCGACGCTGGCCTCTTTGGCTGTACTGCCCACTATTGGTCTGGAAATTGGTGGCAGGGTACTGTTGCTGCTGATTTTGTTGTTGGCGTTGGCCACGAAAAAAGCGTTTGTTGCCATAGCCGCGCCTGGTAGAGGGCTTAGAGATTTGGTCAAGAGTTTTGATAGTATCAAACTCTTTTTTAGCCATCTCCAGAGCCTCATCCACCGCTTTCCCGAAGAGGTTTGAGTCTTCAACAGGTTTATTTATTAAAGACGCCTGTGTCTCCGGTTTGAACCCTGAGTTGCGCAGCCATATGTGGCGTTTTAGGAGTATTCCCTGAACCAGGGAACGTCCCGCTGTTTCTGCAGCATCCAGAGAGTTCTTTACAATACTCTGGTTGACCTGGGTTCCTTCGCCAATAGTTGTAAGCAGGCATGTACGTAAAGGTTCCGGCGCTTCTTCGGCGTCTTTGCGCAGTTTGGCCCACTGCGCGTCCGCATAGCTAGCGAGCAAAGAATTGTTGTTCGCAATTCTTGCCGAGAAGGCAGCCGAGGATGTAACTCTTTTTGCAAGGGCATATAACCGCTTGCCCTCCTTGTCAGGTGGTGCCTCACTGGTGGAAAGTGGTACCCCTGCCCTCTTTCTTGTATTGGTTACTACCAGGGAATCCGGAATGGAATGTCCCCTGATGTACAGCGGGTCTGAGGGTGAAGGAGTGAAAAGTTTTTCAATTCTAGGATTGACCCCTCCGATTAATGCGGGTGTGGACAGCGAAGGGATGATTCTTCTCTTCACCGAAGCGAGGAGGGGAATGGTCTGACTGACCAGGGGTTTCTCCTTAATTACTCTTTCCACAAAGTCTAATTCAGGAGAGAGCTCCCCAGTGTCCAGTTCAAAATGTGCTGCTGCTCTGCGCAACAGGGCATTAAATGTGGGCTGATCGTCAATGGGAGACGTGTTTCTAATAGGTGAATTGTCAGGAGGATTTAGGTTCAGGACATCAGTGTCGGAATATATTGATGGGGATTGCCAGGGGTGAGAAGGTCCTTCTTCTGGATTTTCTCCTACCAACTCTGGGCTGTCTTCCAGACCTTCCTCCTGGTTCCGTCCCTCTTCCTCGTCCATAAAATCATCCTCTTCCTCAAAATAATGTTCTTACCCAGTGAGGTCATACACACTATGGGAGTCTGAGGCTGTGTCCTGGTGGGGATTGACTAGTCTCGGAATTTTGACCCTGGGGTCCTCCTGAGGCCCTTCTCTTATTCTCGTGGGAGGGTTCTGGGTATTCATAAACCTCTCCATTCTTTCCATGCAGAGATGGAGCCTTTCCATGGTTTCATGGGGTACCCCTGAGCGGTCTAGCGGGGGACAAATAGTGTCTTGTAGCTGAAAACGGCTCGACCTCTCCCACAACGTCGAGGAAAGTGTCCCGTCGCCCTCCGAAAAGCTTTCAGGTGTGTTGGGAATCCCCTCGACTGAAGGAGATAGTCCTTGCCTTTCTTCGGGCTTTTTCGGCGTTTCTTTCGACCTCTGCGTAGCGCTCGACGTGTCTTTCGGCGTACGCTTGTGGGCGTCGGCTACCACGATCCTCGCCAAGCTCTCAGCGACTCGTTTGTCAGCGGAGGGCTGTGGTTTCGACGTTCTGGGTGTCGATCGCTCTACGGCGGCATGCGCTTTCGGCTGATGCGCGCCGGCCGATGATTTGGGGGCGGCGCCCTTATTTGTCGAAAGCCCAGTCGCTGGTCGCGGCTGCGGTTGCGAGAGGGGCTTCGAACCCGAACGGTCCGAGGAGGCCGCCGGTGGAACCTGCGTCTTCTTGGGCGCTGATGCTCTCTTCGCCTTCGACGAAGAAGAGCCATGGGTTGTGTGCTTATGTGTGGTCTTGTGTGCATCAATGTCGCCGGGGTGTTCATCCCCATAAGCAGGGCGTGAGCCGAGCTCGTCGGGGCCGGGGACAGACGACGAAGCGCGTGTGCACTCTCTAGGGGGGTTTTGGACTTCCGTAGCGGAGGTCGTGGTATCACGTTCCTCGTCACTGTTGGAGGTAGCAACGGTGGGTGGAGCGTCGGCCTTCGACATAGCGTAGGCCGCCCACCTCTTGACCCTACGGTCTTTTAGAGTCTTCGGCTTAAGAAGCCGACAAGCCGTGCAACCTTCCTCTTTGTGATCGAGGGGCAAGCAGCGGTTACACCGTGAATGCTTGTCCTTCCAAGTAAACTTGCCCTTGCAAAGCGGGCAAAACCTAAAGGGTGTCCTCTCCATAGCCGAGGCAATAAATCGTGATAACCACCCCAAGGGAAAGGAAGGGGAAAAGGAAAGGCATTCTCAGAAAGAACCAGAGATGTCCCACGACCCCCACTCTCCCTACTGTATATGGCCTGCGAGGCCAGGCCACGTGTTCGGCAACGCCGAAGGATCTCCTCCGCTCGTCCCCTCCGAAGATCTTGCTCGGCGGAGACAGCTTCACAACAGCGTCGAGGGGATGGGGGGGGGGGTCGATATGTTCTATATTAATATAGGAAAACGACCAAAGGTCGAGGAGATGAAATCTGCAATGTCTCTCGAGGAGCTCCGCGTAAAGGCGACCAGTAGCTGGGCGGAAAAAAACAATCTGAGGGACCTCGACGCGTGAGGGTTTGTGGGTACAACGCACGTCACTATAGGGATAGTGTTACAGACACACCTTGTCGACGTCCCCTTTTTCGACTACGAAAAACAAAATGCAATACTCCGCAGTGACCACTGGATGTCGGACCTATGCACAGCATGTGATTCTAAGCAGATTAACAAACATCAGAAATGACATTTATAACGCGCCTATACCCAAGTGTTTCAAGGCGCGCTGAGGCAAGGGAGGGGGAACAGAGGGAAGACCGACAACGATCTTACTAGGCCAAGTGTCATTCAGATTGCGCAAGTGCAGAGGAAGGGGGAAGAAAAGTGCAGTGCATGGGATAATAGAATAACAAGATAAATAAAAGAACAGCCAGCAGGTGGCAAGTGCAGGGTGAGTGCAAACATAAGTGCTGGTGGGGTGACTGTAGGGATACAGAAAACAGTCCCCAGGTGCAGGGGTTGCCAGGGAGGCAGTGCAGGCTTGCATCTGGCAGGGCTAGGGCCCGAGATCAGATGGGTGGCCAGGTAACCAGTGCAGTCTCAGTAACAGCCAGGATTCTAGCAGGGGAGAGGGGGTGAGAAAGCAGAAGCAAAGAGGAGGATTTTCAGGTGCTTCCGGAACAGAAGATGGTTCTCCGCAAGTTTCAGGGAGGCAGTTCTAGAGGAACCCCAGCCGAATTGCAGGCCTAATCAGCTTATGACCCAATATATGTTTCTTTTTCACCTTTTACTACCATTGAAAGTAACTGACGTGCCATTTTGCTCCTTCAAGGAAGCCCAACTTGTTCAGAAACGTATTGGTTTAGTACTGAAGTATGTTTGTGTATAATATTAAGTTGCCTCCTTCTAGTGAATGTTTTCTAAATGTAAATTAATAAGTGTTTTACCAAGAAACCCTGAGGATAAGTGTCTACTTGAACCACTGTGATTGAAAGACCTCTGTGTAACCTCTTGTACTTCTCACATTCACACTTGAGATAAGTCTGGCTGCTCAGTTCGCTACCAAAAACTGTGTGCTACAGACTTATACCAAAGGTTGGTTTGGCTTACATCTCTAGTCCCATTTGTATGTGGTGGTCCCAGAGGGTACTGCATGCAATTCTGCCTAACACTGGTGTACAGCGGTGAGGCTAAAGTATAGTTGTTACGTTGAGAGTGCTGCTCTTACTTTTGTTTAGTTAACCATCACAAGGC
This sequence comes from Ambystoma mexicanum, assembly GCF_040938575.1. NCBI lineage: Eukaryota > Metazoa > Chordata > Amphibia > Caudata > Ambystomatidae > Ambystoma > Ambystoma mexicanum. Next base: position 1,019,175,142 of record NC_090932.1, read on the forward strand.
TAAGCACCACTAGAAAAGCAATTGTTTTATAATGCCAAATATGGATAACTTCAAGCAGCAAGCCCTGATCATTCTTACAGTAGATCAACTGAAAGATGTGTAAAGTCAGGTCTCTCTCTGTTAAAGGCAAGAAAAATGAATTGATTGAGAAATTGTCGAATCATCAAAGACTGGGAGGTAGAGCTATAACCCCTAACCCCTCAGAAAATGTGGATAGTGTTGATGAGGATGATAATGATTCAGAGTTCAACTCTAATGTTATTAATGAGCTAGAAGAACCAGAGGAGTCTCAAGATGTGAGCCCCACTGCCCCTTTACCTGCATTGGTCCCACAACCTATAGCCACAGGGACCCTACCAAGTCCAGTACTGAGTCCAGAATTTGTCTGTGTAAAAAAAAAAAAGAGACTTGAGTTAGAGTTCAAAAGAATTCAAATGCAAACTGAAAGTAAACATCAAGAAATCGGACTCAGAGGAATGGAAATGCATCATGCTCTTGAAATTAAGAAATTGTCTCTTGAAAATGGTTCTATCCCAGAGTCTTCTAGGTATTCCAGTCCTAAGAGACCTTGAATGCCTAAAGAAGCTATGAGTATGTATGAGGTGAGACTTGATCTTTTAAATTGGTTTGCTCCTTTTTAGTAGAACTATGGGATTCAGGGTTTTACAGGGAATCGGTTGATTCCTTGGCTTTTGTCTAGGCTCCCCCAGGTTGCAATTGATGCTGTAATGGAGGTGGGGGAAATTGAAAGATTGGAGTATGAAAATCTGAAGCTAGCTTTGATAGCTAGATTTGGGAAACTCCTGCCCAGCACCTTAAGAGGTTTAGGACCCTCAAAAAGCACGATGGTATCCCCTTGGGCTACCTGGGTGTGTGAATGTTTGAAGAACCTAGATGGTTGGGTAAAGGGTTACAGAGTTAACACTTTTGAAGGAATAAAATCTATTTTTGTTGGAATATATTTTTGATGCCTGCTCTCCTGAGCTTAGACAGCAACTGGCTGACTAAGGAACTTGATCAAAAGAAGTTAGCAAAGGCTGCTGACTTGTGGGTTGCCAACAGGGCTACTCAAGGATTCTGGGGCAACTCGCAAGAACGATGATGGGAAGCAGCAAAAGAAAGATGGCAAAGAGAATTCTAATACCTCCAATCCAAAAGAGGGCCCCAAACATCCTTATGTTTGGGGCCCTCTTTTGGATTGGAGGTATGCCACACAGAAAACCAAGTCAGGCTAGTGAAACCCCTGGTGCCAAACCAGAGGTAGCTCAACAGAGACCCCCATTTGTGAAATCATTTGGAAAAAGTTATGCTTGTGGGTCTACTGACCATGTGAAAGGAGATCCCAGATACAAGGGTAAACCTTCAGGGGTCCACACTGTCCTTAGCCTTCTCCCCAGAGGAAGAAGTACATTTGACAAGTGGTAACTATCAAGTACTGGCATTGGAGTCTCTGCCAGTGCTTTAGTGTTCCTGGGTCTGTGGGAACAGCAGAGTTTAGAGGTCTATAGTTGAATTCCAGATAACACAAAAGAATATTACAAGGACAGTGTACTTGTAAATGGCCAGGAGACCGCTGCCATTAGAGACACTGGGGCCAGCATTACCGTAGTGGATTAATCTTTTTTCAAAGCTTAGGATGTTGCTAAGGCACCCAAAAGTCTCACTAAGCTTGCTGGAGGCCCCGTCCAAATGCTATCTAGACTACCAGGTCTCATCCAGTGCAACAACATGACTGTCAAGATACCTGTTAAGTGTACAAAGTGATGTGCCTGGGAGAGTCGTGTCGGGGAATGACTTAAAAACTCTTGGAGTTGTATGAAGCACCCCTTGGGCTCCCAGCAAAAGGAAACAGGAGCAGACAAGGAGGGCCAGGGAAGAGTACCTTAGATGGCTCTCCATAGGATGTTACAGAAGAATCTATAACACCTAGCCCACAGGAGCTACTAATTGCTATTTCAAAAAAAGACAAAGGGGGAAACCCAAGGTCTCAAGGTAAAAGTAAGAAAGCACTCCTGTGCTACCAAGGACAGCCCCAAGAGGACTGTCCAAAGTCACACCTGTGACTGCTCCACCAGCTGAGGCTGAGTGTGAGGAACAACCAGGAAAGGTTGAATCAGCTGCTAAGGATTCAGAGCTGGAAGAAGACCTGACACCTGTTGGAGATCTGGATCCTAAAGACCATCCTGAGCTGCAGTCTTTACTGGCAGAACATGGCCCCTGTAGGGCAGACTTCAGCAGAGGCCAGAGAGAGTGTCCTACTCTTGAGGGTCTTCGCTAACAGGCAGCTTCCCAGCTGGACGGGAAAGAGCCAGGGAAGCATAGGTTATACTGGGAAGATGGCCTCTTCTACAGTGAACCAACTGAGTCTATCCCAGGGGCCTACAGAAGATTTGTAGTGCCTCTAGAAATCAGACACCAGTTCCTACAGTTAGCTCATGAGATTCCTTTGGCTGGTCACTTGAGCTTCAAGACGACCAAGGAAAGGCTTTCACTATATTTCTACTGGGCTAAGTTGTAGTCTGATGTAGATAAATTCTGTAGGAGCTTTCACACTTGTCAGACATCTGGTAAGAGTGGAGCGATGAATGTGGCACCTTTGGTGCCCCTCCCAGTGGTGGGAGTCCCTTTTTGAGAGGGTAGGAACCGACATTGTCCCTTAGACCCTCTAACTTCTTCAGGCAATCTATTTATATTGGTTGTAGTGGACCATGCTACTAGGTATCCCAACCCTATACCTATGAGGACCGTTATAGCTCAAGCTGTTGCTAAGGCCCTACTTGGTATTTTTTACCAGTGTATATTTTCCTAAGGAAGTCATCTCTGACTGAGGGTCAATCCTTGTCCCATTACATGCAGGCCATGTGGAAAAACTGGAGTGACTTACAAGTTCTCAACGCCTACCATCCACAGCCAAATGGATTGGTAGAGCGGTTTAATAGGACTATGAAGTGCATGATAGGTGCTTTAGAGGAACCCCTTAGAAGAAAGTGGGACCTTCTACTGCCATGCATTCTGAGAAGTCCCTCAGGAGGGAGTGGAGTTTAGTCCCTTTGAGCTTCTCTATGGTCACCCAGTTAGAGGTCATTGGCTCTAATTAAGGAGGGGTTGGAGAGTGCTCCTTCTCCCAAGCCAGTGAGAGTCACTGACTATGGGTTAGGTCTCCGAAGGAGAATGACAGACATGATGACAGAAGCATCTGATAACTTAAAAGCAGGTCAGGCTCTGGTGAAGCATTGGCATGACCAGAAGGCCAACATGGTTGAATTTACTCAAGACCAGCAAGTTTTAGTTATGGTTCCTACAAGGCAGAGGGCCTTACAGGATAAATGGATTGGACCCTTCAAGGTTGACCTGGAGAGGTCAACTATCTGGTGGACTTAGGCAATCCTAAAGAGGCCCTGGGGTCTTTCACACCAACCGTCTAAAGGCCTATGTCACCAGACCAGAAGTGGAAGCTTTGCTTCTAGCTTCAGTTCAAGAGGAGGAAGAGAGTGAACCTCTACCTGATCTCAGGAGACAACCTTTAGATGAGAAAATAGGAGTTTATCTCTCTTCTAATCTGACACAGATCAACAGGAGTGCAGGTTTCTGTAAATCAGTTTGCCTCCCTGTTTTCACCATCACCAGGCTTGACCCCTTGGGGCCAGCGTGAGTCTCACTGGTGACTGTTTACCTGATAAAAGCACAGGTTACAGAATGTCAGATAACGTCAGAACCCACATAAAGGAAGAGGTCAACAAGATGCTTGATCTCGGGGTAATAGAACCCTCTACCAGTCCATGGTCTAGTCCAGTTGTACTAGTGCCAAAGGCAGGATCCAAGGAGTTGCGATTCTGTGTGGACTATAGAGCTATAAATGCAGTCACTAAGACTGATGCCCATCCTTTACCTAGGACAGATGATTTGGTGGACAAACTTGGTTCAGCCAAGTACCTCAGTACATTTGACCTAATGTCAGGCTATTGGCAAATAGCCCCGACAGACCATGGCAAGGAGGAAACTGCATTTTCAACCCCAGCAGGCCTCTACCAGTTTAAGGTTATACCTTTCGGACTAAAGAACACACCTGCAACATTCCAAAGGATGATTAATCAAGTTCTGAATGGGATGGAGGACTTCTGCATGGCATACTTGGATCACATTGCAGTGTTCAGCCCTACTTGTAAAGAACATGTTGTCCACTAAGGATAGGTTTTGCAGGATTTTGAGCAGGCCCATCTGACAATAAAGTCAAGTAAATGTCAAATTGGTCAGAGCAAAGTGGTCTACCTTGGACATGAGGAAGGAGGTGAAATAAGACCATTGCCTAGCAAAGTACAAGCTGTACAAGTATGGGCCACCTCTACTACTCAAATCCAAGTGAGAGCCTTCTTCGGTCTCACTGGGTATTATAGGCACTTCATTGAGAAATATGGGTCCATAGCTTCTCCCTTGAACGGGGTCTCCTCACCCAAATTTCCTAAAAAGGTCAGATGGAATGAGGAGTGCACCAAGGCATTTGATGGACTTAAGAAAGCCCTTTGTCAAGCTCCAGTCTTAAGAGCTCCTGACTTCAGCCAAACCTTCATTGTGCAAACAGATGCTTCCAATACAGGTATAGGTGCAGTTCTGAGTCAGCTGGATGAGAAAGGTAGGAAGCACCCCATCTGCTTCATCAGCAGAAAGCTGAAGGAGCCAGAAACAAGGTGGGCAACCATTGAAAGAGAATGTTTTGCTATTGTGTGGTCACTGAAGTTTTTTTTTCGTCATGTTTTTGGTTATAGACTTCTATTAAATAATAAAGTGATTGGAAAATGCCTCATTATCCCGAATCTAGGAGGTATTTCCCTACCAAAACCAAATATAAGGGTCTGTCCTGTGTCAAGATGTTCAAAGGAAAACAATTTCCTGTGTCCGAAATCCTATCCTAGCGCTCACATTCTAGAAGGTTTAAAGGATATTGTCTTTGGCCTTGAAAGTGCACAAAATGTTCAAATCCAACAAAAGTCTCAACTGGTAAATATGCACTGTTCCAGGGAACGACTCCCTTCCCCAGGTTTCGCTCCACCAAAACAAAAGCGGAAAATAGACAATCAAGTTCTTTGAAAGCCAAGTAAATAGCTCCCGCCTCTTGGTACCACAATCCACACCTGGAGAAATTACTCCCTTCCGTAGGTTTCTTTCCATCTGCAATGTAATTCACAATCTTAAGGGCATGCGTCATCCTTGGGATTTTCTTAAGCAGTTCATTGCCCACACTTGGGTTTGCCTAGTATAATCTCCTGCCAGGCCCTCTTATGCAGTTTACGTCACACACTTGGCTTTGTCTGTTATAATCTCCTGCCAGGACTTTCTTATGCAGTTTCTTTACACAGTGTGCCCAGTACTCTTAATGTGTTCATTCACTTTGATACTGTTCTCCCCTATTGATGTGCACATTTGTAAATGCCTTTAGTGAAAATCACGTGCCTTTGTGCATTAAGAATGCTTGGATTACTCCATTGCTTAAAAACCCAGTCTATGCTCATTGACACATCTGAACTACAGGCCTATCAACAATAAATCTTTTCTATTGAAGATCCTGGAACATGTGGCATATACGCAAGTTGTGACACATTTTAAGACCAACGGGATAGTGAATAAATGTCAATCGGGCTACAGGGAGAATCATGGTATGGAAAGAGCTTTACTTGATCTGAAGTCCAGGTAACAGCTCATGGATAAGGGGCAGACAGCAATGCTGATGTTGGACCTTTCAGTCGCCTTTGATCTGGTGGACCACTCCCTGCTGGTCTCCAGGTTGAATGAGGTGGCTGGTTTCTCAAATGCCGCCCTATGGATGGAGTCCTTTGAGTAATTTGTGGTGTAGGGTCAGTAGTAAGGTTGCAGAAGCACAACCGGTCCTTCTGACTCATGGCATGCTCAGGGAGCGCGTTTATCACCCTCCCTGTACAACATCTTTACTGTGTCCTTTAATTTACTGGAAGAAAATTAGGTGATTTTTACTAATTATGCGGGCGACACACAGTGTGTCATCCCTTTGTCTGGTAATTATTAACAGGATATAAAGACCATCAATAAGATCTATGGATTGATCCAATCTTGGATGGCCAATAATGGTCTTTCTCTTAACACAGAAAACAGAGGTAAGGGTGGTTGGCACAGAGGCTAAATTACGCAAAATTGGGAACAGATTACTCCCATTTCGATATTGCAGGATGCAATATTAAAACAAAAGAAAGTTAAAACTCTGGTAGTATTATTTGATCGTAAGTTAAATATGCAGACCCATGTGAGTAGCTTGGTATCATCTACTGCATACGATTTCAAGCTACTGGTACAACTACATTTCGAGAGTCAACCGACTGTAGCAAGAGCTATAATTGGTTCTAAAGTGGACTACTGTAGCAGTTTACTGCGGGGTCATAGCTAAATCTGAATGCAACAGGCTCCAGATTATACAGAATAGTGCGGTAAGAGTAATCCGTGTTCTTAATAAGATTTTTTTTTAAAACAATTTAGTGATTTTATTTCAACAAACACCACAACACAGTGCATATAATAACATTTTGCATATACATCACTTTATTCGTATCCACTGCTTCACCCATTCCCTCCCACCCTTCCAAGCCTACTCTCCTTCCTGTTCTATTTCTTCGCCTTGCAGTAGGGGTTCCTTTTCAATGGTTACTGTTGGATCCTGATCACTTGACCAGTCTTGCATGGGCCCAAATAATTCAGCTATTAGTTGTTCCCAAGCCATCAAGGTTTCAGCCTCCTCCACTCCCCCAGCATTGCTTGCTTCCTGCCATACTGTCGTTTTGGCCTCAGCTAATTTCTGTAGGTCTTTCCACAATACTTATATTCCTGGTCTATGACATGCCTTCCACCCCATAGCGATTCTTCTCTTTGCTAGTACGTACGCCAGGTCTTTCAGTTTACTCACATGCTTCAGTTTGCGTGGTCTAGGCAACCCTCCCATCAGGCAAGTCCACACTATATCCACCACTATCTTAATCCCTTTTTCTTCCAGTCTATGTGCTATTTCTCCCCAAAATCTCTCTATTACTGGACACACCCAGAACATGTGTACCATTCCGGTGTTTTCTTCATCACATTTGGGGCAAGATTGTCATCCTGTGTTTTTGAATTTGGCTATCCTCTGGGGTGTCATACGCCCTGTGGGTTATATATAAAATTGTATCTGTTGTAGTCTTGCATTTCTTGACACTTTTTTGTGGTACCATTGGGCTCGTTCCAACATCCCGTCTCTCATTGGGGCACCTACTTCCTCTTCCCAGTCTTGTCTCAGTTGTACCACTTCCTTCCCCACTCTGGACATCATCAGCTCATATATTCTGGATAGCTCATGTCCCCCCCTCTGCTATGTCATATATTGCATCTATGGTGGCGTCTGGTTCATCTTCTAGTTCTACTTCGGAACATGTCTGATTTGCCGCACCACCCTATGGTATGTGATATACTGTCCCGTGTGTAAGCCTGTTTCCTGCACCAACCCCCCCAAAGTCCTTTATACTCCCCTCTTGCCACACATTGCCCATTGTTGCTATCCCCACTGGTTCCCAGTGCTTCCTGATCATCAATATTAGTTGCTTTTCTTTTCCCGCCAGTGCGACTAGTGGCACTTGTGGGGAACACGGGGATGGATTCTCCATTATCTGACAGGCTCTACGCCATATCTCCCACCCGAGTATCATCATCATCTTTGGGCGTCCGTCCATATCCGATCTGGGCAATCACATTTTTTTTTAGGAAGAATGGGGGCACAGTCCAGTCGAAACAGCCTGGATTCTGAGGTTGGTTCTTCAGAGAGCCATTTAGCTACGTATTGCAGCTGACTTGCTATGTAATACATTTAATAGTTTGGCAGTTTTATACCCCCTTTCTCGTATGAGATTTGTAGCTTCCAAAGTGCCACTCTGTTCCTTGTCCCATGCCAGAGGAATTCCCTACATATGCTGTTTAACCTGGCAAAAAACAGCCTAGATATCAAGTATGGAATGTTCCCAAAATAGCGTAACAGTTTTGGCAGGAACAGATTTTAAGCATTGCCCCTCGTCCCATCATCGTCAAGGGGAGCTTCACCCAGAACTTCATACTATTTTCAATATTCTTGATGGCTTTCTCAGTATTATAATGATACTCTGCTTCCATCGTATGGTATATATTTATCTCTAGATATCGAAACGTGCTGACCTCCCATGGTATCTGTAAAACTGGTAACTTCTCTTATGGGATCCCTTTATATCTTCCCAGTGGAAATATACAAGATTTCTTAGGGTTCACAGCTATGCCTGAAAGCCTAGCAAATCGCTCCATCACTTCCAGAACATACTGGAGGTTTTCTTCCGTGTAACAGATACATGTCGTCAGCGTACAAGGAAATTAAATGCGGTTCCCCTTTTATAGTAATGCCTATTGTGTCATATTGTTGTCTCAGGTATATCGCCAGGAGCTCTGGGGCTACAATATACAGCATAGGGTACCACGGACATCCCTGCCTAGTACCTCTGCTAAGTTGCCACCTCTCTGATATTACTGCTCCTGTTTTGACCCTGGCCAGTGGTGTGCTATATAATAATTTAGCCCATTGGAGATACCCCGGTTCTATTCCATAGTTAGTCAGGGCCGCAATCAGCCACGGCCATTTGACCGAGTCAAAGGCTTTTATTGCGTCCAGTGATACTATTGCCATTTCGCCCGCATCCCCGTTTGCGTATTCAATGACTCGATGGAGTCGCCAAGATTGTTGGATATGTTCCTATTAGGGACATAGCCGGTCTGGTCGGGGTGCATTCATTTATCAATGACCCTCATTCTGTTTGCCAAGACCGCTGTTAATATTTTACTGTCCTGATTCAACATTGATAGGGGTCTACATGAGCCGCAATCATCGCCAGGCTTATTGGGTTTGGGAAGTGGTATGATGATCGCCTCTCTTAGGGACTCTGGTAGTCTTCCAACTTCATATGCCTCATTTAGCATCTCTAAGAGCGAGGGAAGTACCTCATTTTTGTACATTTTATAACATTTGCTAGGGAGTCCGTCGGCCCCCGGGGTCTTGCTGGTGGGTAGTTGCCTCACTACCTCTTCCAATTCCTCTAGAGTGATCGGAGCGTCCAGCTCCTCTCGCTCTTCTGCGGCAATCCAATATCCTCCAGTCTTTCGCTTATTGCCTTGCTATCACTTTCTTCTACATCTCCGTACAGGAGGTGGTAATAATCTGCAAATTCCTGATCAACTCCTTCTTGGGTGTCCATTATGCGCCCATCATCCTTCACTATCGTTCTGATTATAGGTCTTGGGGTCTCACTTTTATAAAGCCATGCCAGGGCTCTCCCTGCTTTGTCCCCTCCTGCATGCTGCCTAGCTATATACAATTTTTTTTATAGTTGAGATTGCACAATCTCTCCCAGTGCCCCGCGCATTTCTGCTGCAGCCTACGTATTGCTGCATTGTCTTCCTTGGTATTACCGCCCCTTCTTAACGCTGTTTCTAGCTCAGTTTCCGCATCTTGTAGTTCAACTAAGATCCCTCCTTGTATTCCCTTGGACTTGGCTATAGCTATCCCCCTCACTACCACTTTAAAGGCTTCCCAGAGCATGCCCGCTGTCTCAACACTGCCAGTGTTGATATCAAAATAGCTTTTTATTTCCTCTCTCATATCCTCCCTAAAAATAGTGTCTTTCAACGCCTCTGCTCTGAGGCGCCATGTCGGTATCTTTGCTCTCGGGGGTCGGTATTGCCATACTAGTATCACCGGCGAGTGGTCTGAAAGGACCCTCGCTTTATATTCTGTCTGCGCTATTTGTCATAAGTTCTTGTGTGACTACCACATAGTCCAGCCTGGTGTGTAGATTCTGGGAGGCTGAGTAGTGCGGATATGGTCTATCCTGTAGATGGTGTGACCTCCATGCATCCTCGAACCCGAAATCCGTTAGCAGTGACTGCAGTGTCCTAGCAGCTGGAGTGGGTCTATCTATTTTGCCATCTGATCTGTCCATTTTCAGATTTAGTACACAGTTAAAGTCTCCTACCCAGATCACCACCCCCCCTAAGCTCATGCTGAGTTTGCTATATAGGGTTCTAAAGTATACCGCTGTATCCTGATTTGGGGCATATGTGTTTATAATACATATTTCTTTGTTTTCCACCAGCACTTTTATTATAACCATTCTCCCGTCTGCCTCAACTGTGGATTGCATTAGCTGAAACGGGACATGCAGTGCAACCCAAGTAATCACCCCTCTAGCATAGGCCGAATATGTTGCGCCTACGACAGTCCCCTTCCACTTCTTCTGGATCACCTCCAGCCTTTGTGTGAGGTGTGTCTCTTGTATCAAGGCTATGTCTATTTTCTGCCTACACAGATACATCATAACCTTGTTTCTTTTTAAATAGCTATTGAGCCCCCTAACATTCCAAGTAACTACTTTAAGGTCTCCCATAACATGTTGGGTTCCTGCTCCTCCCTCCGCAAGTACAGTCCAATGGTGTCCCACTCCACTCTTCGCAAGTATCCCAATCCTGCCTGTAGGCCATCGCTCATATATATAGGCTCGCTCCTTGGTTTCAACCCCTCCCTCCCCACACTCAAACCCCAACCCAAACTACCCCCAACTCTCAACACGCCAACTTCCCCATCCTTCCCGCCTCCCCTCCCTCCGCCCTTCCCTGCCCCAACTCAATTCCCAACTCCCCACTTGCCCTCCCCCCTCCCAACTTTTGCCCAGCTCCATCCCTGGATCTCAGGCACCCCCACATCTTGCCCGTTTTTCGGCTACTGCCAATACTCGGGGCACTGCAGGAAGAGAACACCCTACTGGCGTCTCAACTACTTTATCTACTGGGGATAAGTAGTCTTCATCCCGTGTCTCCTATTTGACTGTTATTCACTGCGCATTTGTAGCTCATTTTTACAATATGCAATTCTATATTCCAGTCCAATCAGTTTGCCCATTATATTTATCCAACAATTAACAACTGCACCTCCCTAGTGTGCCTAAATCCCAATTGCTTATTACTACTGTAACATCTTCCCTTTATCATAGCATAACCCAAGGCATCGCATCACTTATGCTGTCCTTCTCGTTCTTGGCCATCTCCAGGGTCTGGGCATCCGTTGGTATCCAACCATTTTGTCGCTTAGTCAGGTGTTTCAAAAAAGTGTACTTTTCCATTGTGTATGACCTTTAGTTTTGCCGGGTACAACAGCACATATTCAAGTCCAGCAGTACGCATCCTTTTCACCGTCACATAGCTATACCGTTGTCTCTGTACCAGCATAGTATAATCCGGATACGCCGTGACGGTCGCCAAAGCTCACGTTATTGTTCCGCCTTTCCGAAAGAATTCCAAGATCTTCGCTCTGTCTCTGTAGTTCAGTATCTTGGCTATTATAGCTCGGGGCGGGGCCCCAGGTTGAGGCCTTCTCAGCAGTGCCCCGTGCGCTCGCTCTCTGGCAAACCCTTGGGAGAGCTTGCCAGCACCTATTTCTTGGAGCAGCATGTTTTTTACATAGTCTGTAGGGTCCTGGCCTTCACCTTCTGGTAGGCCCACCACGCGTATATTGTTGCGCCTCGTTCGACCTTCGGCTTCCTCAGCTCGGTTTTCCAGGTTCGACATTTGTTGCTTCAATATGTGGACCTCTTTGGCGTTAGTGGTGCTAACTTCTGTGTTAGTTTTTACTGCGCTCTCCAGGTCACTTGTTCGCTCTGCTAGCGTTCTCACGCCCTGTCTGAGAAGGTTGACCTCTACCCCCACAGTGTTTATTTTGGTTTCTAATGCAGCTTTGAGGTCTGCCATTGCAGCTCCCCATGAGGATTTCAGTTCTGTCATGGCCGCAAGGATCTGGTGGTCGTCCCTCTGCGCGATCTTCTCTACTGGTGTCGGCCGCGATTTTTGCTGGCGAGGTTGGGGCCTGCTGTGCTTTGGCAAAGATATCCATTGTTGGATGCTTGCCTTTGCCTTTACTTCCTTTAAGCGCCATTGCACCCCCACGTTCCCGGCCTATCTGTGCGTTGTACCGGTTGACTCCTTGGCTTTCGTGTATTGGCTCGCGCTCAGCTCCTCTGCCTCAGCTTCCCTGTTCCAGAGCCGCCTTTGTCCTTGTCCACCGCTTGCGCTTTTTCCAGTGTGTCTGGCTGTCAGGTGTCTGGCCTGCCGATCAATTGCTCCAATTCCACCGTTCCGGCACCTGAAGTAGTTCCCTGGGGGGGGGGGGGGTTTCCAATGGTTCCCCGATTCTATGCTTCTACTTTAGTGCCGGTGCCTCTGGATCCTTCCCTCCCTATTGCCCGTTCGTGCCTCCCACCACCTGCTGGTAGGTTCACTGACTCTCAGCGTGTGTAACCCCCATCTAGGGTTACTGCGTTGGTGTTGGGGTGTGAACCCCGCTCAAGGTGAGCAGTCCCACCGGCTTTCATGGGCTCCTGCCTCACCTTGAAGGTGTCAGGTAGTGCGCCTCTTTAGTTCCTAGTTCCTCGGTCTGCGTGCCCTGAGCTGTTGTCTAATTCCACTGTCTCTGTGGAGCTTTTATTAATTCGCCGTTGTAGATCCAATCTTTGCCAATGCCCTCCCAGCGCTCAATTGCTGTGCCCAGTAGCGCCACGGTATGCTCATATATTCTTGCTAACTCTATTAGTGTCCTTAGGTGTGGCTCCAGTTGGCCTTTCAAAAGTCAATCCTTATTTGCTAGCATTGGGCTGTCCGCACTCTGTATCCTTTCCTCCTAGTAAGGGACTATTTTCCGTTCTTATGGGGTGCCTGTTGGCTGCGGGAATGGAGGTGTCCCCGTGTCACTCGGAAACGCTTTATATTTTATGTAAAGGGGGTATTGTTATTGTGGTGTCTTTGTTTCCCCAGTCTTGTGGCAATGGCGTATGCTCGCTGGCTTGCATACCATTAATGCTGCAGCTTTTCGTCACTTTCCAAGTTCTCTGTGCTGTTCCCCTTTCCTTTACTGCGGCCACACTTTCATTGCGTGTCTTTAAGCGCATCCTCTCCTTGCTTCCCTTGTGGCCATTGGATTTGTGTTCAGGGCGCACAACGTCCCTGCTTCAGGAGCCGCGGGCCCCGCAGGGTCCAACTCCCACAGGGTTGGATGCCTTCCTTCGCTCTTACCTCCGGTTCGTGCGCCGTCCTGATTTAGTCTTCGGCGCTCGGCACAGGCAGCAATATACGGCCGCCTGCTCCCTGTGCCAGCCTCGGTCCCACGGCCCGCGCACTCGCCCTTTTCAAGTCAGCTGATTTTGTATTCTTCACTGGTCTTGCATCTAGAGGCTACTTGCTGTTGGACCTCAGTTCCAGACTATCATTTTCGCTCGATACAATGTTCCTAGTTTGCCAGTTGCTCTCAATCTTGTGTCCGCTTCCCTTTCACCTTCGTTGCCGAGCCGCTATTGATGTGCCCGGCCACTTCGTCCACATCGGCCATTATCTCCCGTTCATTGCCAAGAGCGCTTTGCATCCGCGACCTGGGGAGCCTCCAGTCCCGCCGCACCAGTGCTTATTGCCACTGTCCGCTATGTATGGGGTCTCCCCCTTGTATGGGCCGTGTATCAGAAGATGCGGAGAGGGCCACCACACATGGCCGCCTTCACACTTATTGCAAGATATCCCAGCCGCGGTCCGCTTGAAACGCAGGCATCCGATCCTCTGTTGAAGCGACCAGCCCCTCAAGCTCGATCAGAGTTACCAGGGGTTCCTTTGTTCGGGTCAGGCCGCCATCTTTTCTGCAGCCTCGCATCAGCTCCCAGAGTTACAAAGTATCATAACTTCTGTTGCTTTCAATTTTCCTGCATGCGGGTAAACGCTTCAGGTGCCGCTCGCTTTCCCATTTCTTCTAGTTGCATTTATGTAGTTTTGGACCATTTTCAAGCGTGCGCTTATCCGGATCGGCTGTCGGATCCTGGATCATACGGAGAGAGCAGCCTATTCCATGGCTGCCAAGCCACGCCCCCACTGAAGAAGTTTAGACCATACTTGTATGGATCCACTTTTGTAAATCAGACTGACCACCAACGCTTGAGATGGTTAATGCAGATGAAGGCGGAAAATCCTAAATTGTTAAGATGGTCAATCAGCCTAGAGGGGTTTGATCTTACCATTGAGCACAGGTCAGGGTGTAATCACCAAAATGCTGATGCTCTCTCCAAAATGTTTGACCGGTTGGAGTAAGGAGATTAATCCAGGGGTGGATTAAATCCTGTCCCTTAGTCTGGGGGGAGGGGGCAGGGAGGGTGAGGGGTACGACGAGTGTTAGAGAGAATTCTCATAAATGTGCCAATTCCCTTCACCTTAAAGGCCCCCAGCAACTTTACTGGATTTTGAGGACTTGATTTTTTTTTTACCTGGAAAGAGTGCAAGCCTGTTTTCCCCACTCATGTATTTTGATGTGCGTTTTACACTTGTGTTCTTTCATTATGGTGTTTTAGACCACTCCATAGGCATCATCTTTTCATGTGTGTTACACAGCACCTTCAGTGCAGTGACACAAGGATGTCTTTTAGGCTTCCCAAAAGTCTAAATAACTTCTCTGGAATAAACTACTGTTTCCTAGAGAATGTAAAGTGAAATTGACTTTACTGGTCTTTCAAATTCTTAGACCCAGCACACAGCATCCTACAATGGAGTGCTGGAGGGATTACATAGTATCCCCTGTGTCTAAATACTCATGTAGCAGTCAAATGCTACCCTTTCCTATTGAAAAGGCTGGTGGCAGTGGTTTTACAACGAGCTACCATGATTTTTCCCGGCCGCGAACACCAGTAGCTAAAAATCACGGGAGCCATGTTTTCCAAGATGGTGCCTTAAGCCCCTTTGTTTAAACAGGTCCTCGTCTTCTTTTTTCGCTGTTTCTTTTTGGAAAGGTCCTTCTAGTGTTTGTCTCTGCGTGCCAAACCAGGTTTGGTCCCTTTGTTCGTGTGCCTTTGGCAGGCTTCAGGAGTGCAGACTGCCGCTGGCGCCCGAGTGTCTGGTGTGGGCAGGAAATGAGGGAGGTACCCGAAACTCCCTGTGTTTAGTCTCCTAGGAGACCCAAATGCACTCTGGCGTGATTGGCTGGTTGACTGTCTGGAAAGGGCAGCCACCATGCTGGGCGAGTGACAGCTAAGCTGGAATAAAAGGAAGAGAACCGTTTAAAAGGCGTGTTTCTTGGACTGGAAAGCAGAGTCGATCACTGGAACGAAAGAACCGAAGACAAGCTGGAAGAGGACGTCTGCTGCAACTCCTGAACAGTTGGTTTGCCCGGTGAAGCCCTGCTACAGGTCCGAATTGCCAAGTTCACCTCGACAGAGAAACCCCTTCAAGGACGACTTCTTCCTTTGAGTTAGTGGGACCAATCAACTCATAAGCCACCTGGATACCATTCTCAAGGCTGGTTAGGATTAACCAGGGAGAGGGACACCAGCTTGAATCTACAGCTACTGGAACTGAAGTGACTCAGTCTTGTTTGCTTTCTGCGAAGATCCCGTGCAGTGCAGGAGTCCCTTGACATCTTCCCTCTTGTCCCCACAACTGAGGCTCAGGAACAGTGCGATCTGCAGGAACTGCCAGGAACCAACGACTTCAGCTGCATTTGTTTCTTCATACTAGGGTACTGTGCCAACCTGATTGAGAGAACGCCACTCTTGCGGTGAACATTTGTGAAACTTTCCCCAACTTGCAGGCCTAATCAGCGTGTGACCCAACATATGATTCTTTTTCGCATTAAATTACTTCTTCAAACTTTTGCAAAAACTTTACTGTTTGATACCAGAACTGCTCTTTCCTATCCAGAACACTAGCCCAATGACTTTGGCCTAGGCCTATTGACTTTTTGGTGAACTGAAACCATTTGCACCGTCTAACAAGTATATGTGATCTATTCTACTTAACTTGTGCCTTTTACTACCATTGAAAGTAACTGAAGTGCCATGTTGCTCCTACTTCAGGGGAGCCTAACTTGTTCAGAAACGTATTGGTTAGTACTGAAGTGTGTGTGTATAATATTAAGTTGCCTCCTTCCAGTGAAATGTTTTCTAAATGATTGTGTAATAAATTAATAAAGTGTTTTACCAAGAAACCTTGAGTGCAAGTGTCTACTTGAACCACTGTGATTGAAAGACCTCTGTGTAACCTCTTGTACTGCTCACATTCACTCTTGACATGAGCCTGGCTGCTCAGCTCGCTACCAAAAACTGTGTGGTACAGATGTATACCAAAGGTTGATTTGGCTTACACCTGTAGTCCTAATTGTATGTGGTGGTCCCAAAGGGTACTGCATGCCATTCTGCCTAACAAGGTCTTACCATGTTCAGGTGTGGCGCACCAGGTCAGGGGAAAAAGAAAATTGGCGACCAACAATCACTTTTGCATCTTGAAACACCCGTGTATAGGCGCAATATAAATAAACTACCATATATCATATCATTTAGTCTGCAGCAGATGCAATGAGGGACAACATTCCATACTGCACTAAGGAAGAGTGCCTTCTGTAAGTCCTAACATGCTTGGATCCCAATTAATAGCTCCTACCCCCACCCTCCAGCCCAATTATTTGCAACATTCAACTACAAAATTATCTAATACCACCACAATCTTTCATAAGTTGGAGGCATATAGGCAGCAGATCTATAAAACGATTAAACAGCAACAGTAATAATGGCCACCCAATTCTATGTAGCGATTTGGTGGTTCTACTCCTGTCCACTTCTATGAGAGTTACATGTGGTTTTGCAACAATATACAAATAGGCTGCTTTCGGGAAACACTATCTTCCATGGTGACAAAGATTTTTGATTAACAAATCTAGGACTCAAAGGTAATGACCTACTAAAATAATATTGAGGGAGGCTTCACATTGCTACAATATCCATTAAGAGAGCATAAAATGCATGCCAACTGATATAGCAGATTGGAATTAAAAACCTGGCTTGCTCCCATACCTCATGAGCTCAAATTCTCCATCTGGTGGGATAAAGCTGATGCTTCTTTCAGAATCGAACTTGCTAAGTCGCACACACTGGTGGAAGGTGCAGTCATCAATGGCAATAGATTGCTTTCCACTGAAGGAGGGAAAGAAAAGAAATGAGTCTGTACACAACCGGGTAAGAACACATGAAGAGGCAGAGGAGAAATATGCATAGGTGATAGCATGATATTCCAATCAGTACGTGCTTATCCAGGCCAGTTTTTGATTTGCATTCTTTAGTTCTGCCCCCACCCCCCCATTAGAACACCTACAAGTCCCAGAACACAAAGAAATAACCAGGACTGGATAAGCACCAACTGACTGGAATGGATCATTTAGGAAACTAACATTGACTCCATCTTGCACAAGTATTGTTCCCAACAAAGATTCATTGGAAATTGAATTGGGGTTTTAGAGAAAGTACAGACAACAGTTTGAAAAGGCATGCAGGACAGTTGTATTCAGAGGACATTATTCCAGAAGCACAGTAAGGAAACCG
Source organism: Ambystoma mexicanum (assembly GCF_040938575.1). Taxonomy (NCBI): domain Eukaryota; kingdom Metazoa; phylum Chordata; class Amphibia; order Caudata; family Ambystomatidae; genus Ambystoma; species Ambystoma mexicanum. Next base: position 1,019,192,592 of record NC_090932.1, read on the forward strand.
CACATAGATGCATCAAAAGCCAAAGATCAAAGCAACAGTAATTCGAACAGGGGAGGTTTTTCCCAACTTAGATACTCACGTTTTTCCAGTTTCATCTGCGGTTCCTTTCCCCTGCTTTTCAATTACAATCTTGTCATTCATTCCAAACTTGCACTCTGGCATCCCGCTTAGGTAACTCTTCATCACAACTCTACCCGATACATGTGCACTTAGGACCTGACCTGGAGATGTGAAAAGAACGCAAGATGGAGATTTGAAAATAGTGAATCGTGAGTTAAATCAAACACAGAAGTGAGGGCAAGAAGTAAAAAAGCCACTATAAGTTTAACTATGGGAATCCTACTTCCCAAAAGGACCCCCAACAACAACTTTGGAGCTGTCAGCTAGGAGGGTTTTTTCTAAAATCCACTGGTGTGGGATTCAGAGATACCTTCTGTAATGGCGTCTAGGGCTATACCCTCAAGAAAGGCCAAACTCGCAGGTAAGCCTGAATGAGTAGCAAGGATTCATTTCAGAAAAGTGGACACACGAGTAAAATGCAGATCATGCAGATCTCTTTTGCACACACACACGATTATTTAACACCCCTCACCAGAGGGCCAAGGAAAAGTCTTCTTAAGGACCCACGGGATTCCAACCAAAAGACAAACCAAACTACATTGGTAGCCGTTAAGATGGACGATCAGAACTACCACGGCAGTAGTCTAGAACTCCACCCCTGGCAAGGTAAGGGTACTGGTTGGAGAGGGCTTTACTATCTTGAAAGCCCTATGGTGTAAAGGGAGAGGGGGGGGTGGTACGCACTGTGGTAGATCAGAAGGAGGAGACAGATTAGGTTTTTCCATTTCAAGATTTAAACTAAATAAGAAAATGCATGACTTTTCTCCACTCTAAGTGTTTCCCTACCTAACAAAACGAAACTATGGTGCTAGTCATCCATTCAATAGTCCAAAAGTAACAATCTGTTGTGACGAATCTAGCAAAATCGCCACTGCTTCCGTGGAGGAAAACTTCACTCATATGGCCAGGGAAAGGCACAAGCGACCTGACTGATCCGGGGGGTGGGTATCTGTGGGAGGAACACATGAGGGAAGACAACTCTTGGGAGGCAGAGTAAGCCCGCTAGGTCAAGGTAGTCATTTCCCTGTTTTATTAGCCTGTTTCTTTAGCCTCTGGTAACACCCATTTACCTCCCCTTTCCTGTATGGCATAATGTAGTGTAGCTGTAGAACCTCCAATCATGATCAATCACCAACTGTATTTACATTCCCCTTTGCTTGATAACACAGATGATGAAGAGGACACTAGTAATGAAACTAAAGCCTGAAAGCAAATGCCACGCTCGAGTTCTTGGAAAAGGTTAACAGGTGCCGGGACATTTAAAAGGCACCACACCTGGAGAGAAATGGACTCACTTCTGCCAATGGTCGGGACACCGAAGGAGAGCAGGCTGCAGTGCAGGGAGGCTGCTGGAGGTGCCATCCGTGGAAGTCTGGAAGCAGAAGATTCGCCCTGCTTGTGCCACAAGCAGCAGGAGCTGTAAGGTGGAGGAGGCAAAACAGGACGGGACACCCTCCCCAGCAAGCAAGCAAGCAGCAGCAGCGAGACGCGAAACAGCCGACGGAAACCGGTGAGCCCAGAGAGCGAGGTTGGGACGCCGAGGCGATTCATGGTGGATGCTGCATACCATTGATGAGCCTGGTAGGCCCAAACAAGGAAGCTGGGACACTGGGGCGATTGAGCAAAGAGACTAAGACAAATGAAAAGGGGTCGCTGACCCAATATATAAAAAGCATAAAGAACTTTGGAACTATATAAAAGTGAAGGTGATTACTTATGAGAAGTGCAAGTCTGGGACCCACACCCAAATACTGAACCTTTTAAGAAAGTCTGGCAGGAGAGTAACTCAGACATACACTGAGTCTGGGGCCCGCACCCAATCAAGATTGCTGAACTGGGATAAGGGAGTAAATAGTTCCACAAATGTGTGGAATCGAGGTGAAGGAGTCTCCTTCCCATTTTGCTGTGAAAACTAAACTGTGGAAAGCAAGCTCAGGGGCAGAAGCATACTCCTTGAGCCGGTTAGGAAAGGTTTGTCTTTACGGCACCTTTCCTTTTATTTTTATGGACCCCCAAACTTTTTTGCTTTTATTTTTTAATCTGGCCTGCTCTTTTTGCAGTGCAGTTTAGCCTTCAGCCTCGCTATGCTGGCTTTTGCTCATTTTTCATGGGGAAATGACATGTCCGTCAGTACACAGAAACAGTGTCCCCCTTAGTCTTGTTACTTTGTTGCCACTTTTGTTAACTTTTTATCATTGTACAACGCATGATACAATGGGGTACAATTTTGTTTTGCCCTAGACTGACTAAGAGGATTTTGGGTTACTTTAGGTGTGCCTAAGGGACAAGTGGGTGACAGAAGTTACTTTTTGCTATCCCTTGGTGTATTGTACCTCAACCGTTCTGCGTTCAATACGTTTGGCTGCCTACTGTGGCTAGTGTCCAAACAAGGCCATGCCACACGGTTTTTCGTTTGTCCCTTGGCCATCTTGTCACTACCCCTTCCTCATGACGTGTGATAACAGGAAAATCCTTATATGGACTTGCAGTGCCTGGGAACATTGAGGCTTTTCGCAGGGTACTGCAGGGCCATTTGAGCTTGCTGCCAGGAAGTGGGTTGGAAAGTATGGTACCAATCCAAAAACTGGTTTCAGTGGGTCTGAATAGTATGCATGAGTTGTGCCAACAGTGGGTTTAATTGGACCACTGCTGGGATGTGTGTGGGCAGATCTTCGATTGTCTAGTGGGAGTTTCAGTTCTTATCTGATTTTTGATAAGAGGACCCCCTGCACCCCTTCATAGATCCTGGAAGAAACCTGCAGGAGTAAAGTATCCTGTCCAGCTGAAAGACATGCAAGACAAACGTGAACCTGTCGGAGGTTGGCCTGGCGACCAACTTCTGCAGCCGTCATGGAAGAGCCCCGCTTGTAGTTGATATTTAGAATTTTGGCGAAGGAGCTTAGACCGTTGGAGTAGCAGGTACATCCATTCTGTACATCAGCTCGGAGGCCTGAGAAGAGCAGCCTTCGAAAGTGCCCTTGGATCATCCAGTAGCCGATCAACTCAGTTTGGGCTACCGTGCTGCAGATGTTGCCGATCTGCATTGAGGCATGGAACTTTGGGGATCGACAGCTTGTGCTACTGAAATGTTTCCTGACAAATTTCATGGTTCCAGCATCGAGGGGATTAGAGAAAGGAGGTGAAGTCCAACTGCAATAAGGGGTGGGGGTGGTGAGGGGAGGGTGGGAGTGGGGGGGCGCGGGGAAGAGTTGTACCAGTACTTCCTTTGTTTGGAAATTTTTAAAACTTAAATAGTTTGCCTTTGCCAATACTTGCTCGAGCAAGCATTCTGTAAGTGGAGGACACTTTATTGGCTAGAATACATTGCCCTCTACTGTTGGGTAAGACTACACAACACTTAGCTGCTTGGTATTAGGTACCCACCTTTTGATATAGGTCTGTACTGCACAAGGTGGTAGTGTGACTGAGCAGCCAGGCCTGCTGTACAAATGAAATGCGTAAATACAAGTAGCCAAGTAACACTTACACTCCAGGTTAGTTATTTATTTAACATCAATTTTTAAATGAGTTCTTTAAAAAGGCAATTTGTGTAACAAGGTAAATCTACTTTAACATTACTTTTCGGAATCAGAACAAGTTAGTGGATAATCTTTGGATATGCTTTTTACACAATTCCTACACCTTGAGGTGACTTCAATCAGAAGGACAGTAAGGGCATTTATATATCACACTAGTTATACTACTTTGCAGATTCTGAGGTTGCAGAAAGGAAAGGTTTAAGGAAGGGAAAGGTTAAAATGGTTCTCAGTAAATGTGAGGACAACTAAATCTTCCAATGAAATCTAGACAAGCCTTTCTCAGCAGTAACAGTTCACAACAAGCTACCACCTATGAGGGACAAATAATATCAAAGTCAATGGACTAGAAGAGTCTTCAGGCTGCCAGGGCAGCCAAAGTCAATTGGAACAGTCTATGGGAGCTGAGGCACTTCTTAGATTAGAAACAGTCTTGTACAAAGTTACAGTTTGAAGAAAATCGCTTGTAGGGTCACAAGCTGTTAAGCCTGTGAAAAGAGTTGAACTCAACTCTAAAAGTAAGCTAATGCAGTTCCCAACTGAGAAAAGCACAGCTAAAAAGGCAATGAGCTAAGTACCCCAAACCTAAACAGTACCTCCGGTTTGAAGAAGAGCGGTCCACCTGAATTCTGTCTTGCTACAGAGGTGCAGACCCAGTGTTCCTGAGCCTCAATCGTGGGGACAAGAGGGAGGACGTCTGGGGGTCTTGTGCGGCAGTACTTGGGAAGTCATCGGCAGCTACAAGCTCTTTTCAGTTCAGCAGCACTTTGGGGTTTCAGCGCTTAGCAAACAGCACCATTGCGATTCTCGGAAACCAGTTGGGCTTTCCTCACTCCTTGGGTCCTGCACTCTGGTGAGGGGACTCAAGCTTTGGTCATCCTGCTTCTGGAGGGTCCTTCGGAGACGTCTGGAGCTTCTATCCCGATATGTTCCTGCATCAGACATTTCACTCGACTACAGATTACTCGGCCCCTAACATTCGGTTCTTACAGCAAGAAAGTAGTACAGCCAGTCAGGGAAGATGGTCCAGTGGAGTTAGTCTCAGGGTTAGGTGGTCCCACTAATCCAAGTGAAGAAATCGTTTCGTCCAGAGCTGCTCTGTCGAAATGAAACCAGTTTCAGCAGGGCTTCACGGCGCAATTGAAAGGTCCAAGAGGATGCAGCAAGCTTTATTGGTTTCTTCGTCAGGTGTTTCTCCAAGTGGTTGACTCTCCTTTAGTCCCAAAACCCTTGCCTTTTAAGCAGGTTTCTCCCCTTCATGCACAGCCTAGTCTGTCAATCACACAGCAGCGTGGCCAGCCAGCTAATCAGGACTGGTTGCATTGAGGCATTCCTAGAGACAAAGGACCCTCCCTCACATCCTGTCATTCCAGACACACTGGAGCCAGGGGCAGGCTTCAGGGCTGAAGCCCGCCAAAGGTAAGACAAACAAAGGGCTCAAATGTGTCCATGCACAGAGTTAAACACAAGGAAGACCTCACAAACAGAAAATGGCGATAAAAGAGGACAGCGGCCATGTTGACAAAATGGTCACCCATGGGTGCTGTACTGCAGCTGAGGGTTCAGCCTGCGGTAGAAAAGCACAATGTTATGAAAAGGTAAACTACTGCCACCAGGCATTTAAAGTAGTGAGGGTAATAAACATGTTACATGAGATTGTAGTATAAGGGGCTACTAGGTAACCCCCACCAGCACTCCACATAAGATGGATTGTGCTGGACCTACAAAGAAAAAAGGGAAATAAAGTCAATTTCACTTTAGTATTCTTCGAACTGTAGTTCACACACAAAAAAGGTATTTCAACCTTCTGAGACATCTAAAGGATTTATCTGTGACTGCACTGAAGATGATGTGTGTCACCACACAAAACGTAGATGCCTATGGAGTTTGTCAGTCTCCAAAAACACAATCCAAATCAGGTCAAAAACGCATGAGAGTGAGAAAAAGGTCTCGCCCATTCCAAGGTTAAAATTAAAAAGTCCTAAAGTCCAGCAAAAGAGCTGGGGGTCTCTAAGGTTTAAGGGAATTCGCACAAAAATGAGAATTCTCCCCAACATCTACCCCTTGGAACTCTTCGGTGGACCCCAGAAGCCCTACACTAATTTTTGCCCAATCTCACAAAACTGTGTTGAACTTTGGTAACCTTGGGAACAAGACCAGATATATCTTAGGGGTGGACATTTAAAGTTAGTGCATCTCTGTGGACCTATAGTGTTGCATACTAATACTTCACTTCATTTGCAGTGGTTTATGTATTTTGTCCTGCTCCAGTGATTGTAAATATGTACCTTTTATTTAGTATTGTGTGATATTACATGCAGTCATTGTTCATAGTGTTATATGGCCATAAATACATACGTTTTTATAACTTCTTGTATATGTGCGTTCCTTGACTTTTCACTGTCTGAACTCATTGAGGATCCCTTACCAGGATCACCACTCCCGAGACTTGGGGAGTCATCAGGAGTTGGGCAGAGCGGTAAAAAAATGCAGCTCCAACACTACTACCATCACCCACTCTTGTGTTTAGGCGGAAAGTGGAAGGTTTACCTCCAGCTTTTTGCTGAAGGTAAAATTCTCCTCTTTCTACCCATTTTCAGTGCCAATAGTGCCCAGAATGTCCCATTGGGTCCCAGGAATGAGATCCTCCCTCCATTCCCCGCAACTCTGAATCCTGCACTAGTAATGTCTGACCATGTTGCTGTAATGCGATTTGTGCTGGCGGTATCCCGGCGGAATTACCACCAGGATGGCGCCAGACTCCTGATAGAGCCATTAGCCTTGACCACTCGCCTTGCTACTCTGAACCGGTTTTGCTACAGCCCCCAGAGTTGTCCCAGTCACTAAAATAAGTTGGCCATCTATACATCTGTCTACCAGGCCAGATGAATAGAAAATCCATCCTAAAACCTGTGGATTGTGGCAATGAAAATCAAGGGAAGAGTCATACCCTTTTAGACTGTGGAATGGTATAACCCAAAAGGTGATCAAGAGAGAAATTTTATATCTTGAGTTGATGAACTTCGTAACCGGGAGGAAACTCTCAGGGGGTGGGGGTGGGGCTGGGGATCGAGTCATCCACCTTAAAATTGTGGAGTATGGTAATGTGAAAGTGAAGAACATATAGCAAGTGCTAAAAGGAGAACTGTGCAACTGATGAAAGAAATAGCAGAAGGTGGTCTATCCCTTCCTATGAGACGTATGCAGTAAGAGTATACAGATACCAGCGTACCTAGAGAGGGAGGACTATATGGAGAGAAAGAAAGGGGAGGAAAAGTCCCCTACGAGAACTGAGCTGGTACAAGAAACAGCTAAGCACTATTTGAAGATACTATATAGTGGCACAGGGAAGTCTTAGATTTCCCCAAATGTTTAAATACCTTCTCTTGGTTAAACTTCTGTTTCCAAGAGCAGTGAAGTGAAATTGACTTTACTTACATTTTGCAACTTTCTAGACCCAGCACAATCTTACAATAGGGTGCGGGAGGTGTTACTTAGTATCCCCTTTGTCTAGTTTCTCTTGTAAAAATGTGCGTTACCCTTTCTACAATTAATGGCTGGTGGCAGTGGTTTACCTTTTCCTACCATTGTGTGCAATTGCAGCGGCAGTAAAGCACCCATGGGTGCCGATTTGGTCAAAATGGCCCGGTCTTCTTTCCGCCATTTCTTCTTTTTTTTTTTTTTATTGTAAAACTTCAACCTGATATAATATATCATGTTTTTGTTACATTTCATTAAGACAGACGAAAGAATAAAATTCTCATTTCCTTCGCACGTTTCATTTTATCATTAGACTTTGCCAATGCTATGGTTAATAATTCCTCTTTATAGTCAGACGATTATCTGGTTGCCTTGGTCATCTGAAATGCGGGCGCTGAATTTAAAATTTCATCGAAAAAATTAATTAAATTACAGGACAACTTGATGTTGTGTCCTGCCACAGCATAGTCCCACCAGTCGTCTTCATCGTTAGTTAGTGATTTGAAATCCTTTAGATGTATTTCGCGTGGGTTGGTTAGCGAGGGACATACTACTGCTAAATGTTTTAAGGACTCGATTGCTGATGTATTACAGAAGCGGCATTTATTGTCGAGTGAGTCTTTGTTCCTACGCATCCAGAGCATCTCGTTAGTATGTAGAGCGTTTAGACGGAGCTTCAGAAATTGTGCCCTATGATGACGCGAAGGGCAATGCGTGAGAAATTTTGGTTGACAATGAAGCTTGACTATGCTTCTCGAAGGAGGTAGCGTGGATTTAAGAGCAGAACGGTTATTGCAGGTTATAATCCAATCCCAAATTGCTAGTTTCTTTTTGGCATGTTGGGGACGTTGGATTAGCTCTTCCTCAGATGTGCCTACTTCAATTATGATTCGATTTAACTTGCTCCTCCATGCATTAATTAGCACATTTTCTGTCGCATCTTTACTTGATTGAAGTATGTTGTAGGCAGAAGTAGAAGTAGAGGCGCCAAGATGTATCTTACGCAAAAGTGTTAGTGATTTCCAAACTATTGACATATAGATAGAGTTTAAAGCTAGTTCATATCTTAATGCTGATATTGAAATATAGCTTGGAAGATTCAAAACCCGTCTCCAAAACTTTCCTTCCAGTCGACTCCAAACATCATAGTTAATGTTCAACGCAGCTTCACTCCCAAAGGTGATTGTTGGGACGACTTTTTGTAGATAAAACATTATGACCGGGATGATGGAGAATTTCCCGTAGTCGGCATTGATTTTGGCCGCTTGAAGGCTTAAGATCTTTGTTTTGGCTGTCAGGTCTTCAATCCAAGCAGTCTCTGAAAGTGAGTCATTGACCATGACGCCTAAGTAACGGATCGACTGAACGACCTCAAGTACTTTTCCATCTATATGCCATCGGAATGCTTTGTCTTTTTTCGTCATAGATCGACCAATACACAAGATTTTTGTTTTCTCATTATTTATAGTCAGCTCATTTGCAGATAGATACTCTTTCAGGCGAGAAAGAAGATGTTGAAGGCCAATTTGTGTCTGGTCTACCAGCACTATATCATCAGCGTATACCAGATGGTTTATGATCTGACCATTGAGTTTCGGGGGAAAGCAGTGGGCAGATTTTAACCAATCAGGAAGATCAGCAATAAAGAGTTTAAAGAGGTCTGCTGCAAGTGGGCATCCTTGCTTGACGCCTCTAAACGTTCTTATTGAGTCTGTGAGGTCCCCTTGGGAGTTGATTCTGATTTGAATTTAAGTATTCGAGTGCAGGGCGATGATGGGTTCTAGCAGATGGTTCGGGCACTCCCACAGATGTAATTTTCCCCACAATTTAGCCCGATTGATAACGTCAAAGGCTTGACGGAGATCGATAAATGCGAAAAAGATTTTTTTTTTCGCATCCATTGCTGACAGTTTCAGGAGCGACAGAAGTGTGAGATTTACGTCAGTTCCCACGTTTTTGGTGAAACCTGTTTGACGAAGGTCAAATTTGCCAGATAAGATAGCCCAATCTACCAGGTGTTGGCGCAGAAAGGATCCGAAGATCTTGCCAATTGTGTCCAGAAGGGCGATCGGGCGATAGTTCACCGGATCAGCCCGACAGCCCTTCTTGTAAATTGGGACCACTATGGCCTTGGTCCATGAAGAAGGGATCTTCTTACAGAGTGCAATCTGAGAAAAGAGTTCATGAATGAATACGGCCCAGTGTTTTTTGTGCTTTTTAAGCGTCAAGTTTGAGATTTGATCTGGGCCAGCGGCTCTGGAGTTATTGAGCTTAGAAATTTCGAGCTCAATCTCATCGCATGAAGGTATAATATTCCAACTGGAGATAGATGTAATAGAAGGTATAGAAAATTCTGATACAGAGTCTACATATATTGTAGTAAAATGGTCTTGCCATTTTTTGCTTGATATTTCATTGAAAATTACTGAGTTAGATTTCGAGCGACCTTTATTTAAGATAGCCCAGATTTCACGGATGTTTCTCTGAGCCAGTAGTTTTAACATGGTTTCCGCTCGTCCTTGATCGATTATTATAAGGTGTGATCTTAGCCAATTGCGGTAGACTTGCCGTCGCCTCTTTACTTCTATAACCTTGGAGGTTTGATCACATTGTGTTCTTTTAATCAACTTGACATCTCTTCTCAGTAATTTTTTTGCCTCTGCTATTTCTGGACTATATAGATGTTTCGGGGTTGTTCCGACAACTCTTGAGTTAAGATTTATCTGGATAAAGTCTGTCATGAGTGGAGTATATTCTACTGTCTGAAGTGTAATCAAATTCAAGCTTAAGTGACTGATCTTTGGACCACTTATTCTCAATCTATTTCCTGCAGCATTTAATTGAAGTGGAACAGGATGTTTTTCTAGAGAGTTGCCCAGGTCCTCCCACCAGGCTAGTCGCAACAAGTCGTGATCACTTAATGTCGTTGGCAGCACATTTAGGTAGTTTACTTTTTCGAGTATGTCAAACGAGGCCCAGATGTAATCCAACGTGTTTTTCCGATTCATACTGTGCCATGTGGGGTTTGCAGGAGAGTCGCCTCAAATTGATCCATTTAACATGTAACAGTTACGATCTAGAAGATCTTTCGCCCATTGTTGTCCCCTTAAAATGACATCAGAATCTGGCAGCCGAACATTTAGTTTGGAAGATGGATCAAATTTAAACCAGCTGCAGTTTAGATCCCCACATATTATAACTGAAACATTTTCATACTTTAAAAAAGTATGATCAATTTCGTTCAGAACAGACTGAATGAAGGCTGTCGATGAAATCATAGCGGGATTCCAATATCCATTTATGATCAAAAGATTAGAGATCGTAGTTTTTAATGAGAATTTGATTAATGTGCTTTGCACAAACGGGTTGGGGTTCGTGGATTTGACCAGCGTCCACCGATTCCCGATTTTCAGAAGAGTTATTAAACCTGCAAATGGTCTTCCTTTAGAATTCTTTTTAGCTGGGTTTATTAGAGTGACAAAGCCGTCGCAGGTAGGTGGATCGCGTAGCCACGTTTCTTGTAAGCATATGATAAAGACTTTTTCCAGGGATTCCTGGAATGTGTTAAATAGATGTTTGAATCCTCTGGTATTCCATGACAGTAAGATTAGCTCCTGCCTGGTAATTTGTTGTCGTTGTTATTTACGTGGGCCTTGTGGATATCTTTTAGAGTTGTTAGCTCTTCTTTCCGAAAAAGTTGGAAAGGTCTCTTGAGATTTACTCTGCGCACCAAACCAGGTTTGGTCCCTTTGGTCTTTGGCAGGATTCACTAGTGAAGCCTTCCTCTGGCTCCAGCGTGTCTGCCAGGAGCAGGAAGTGAGGGAGGTGCCCGAAACTCCCTGTGCTTAATCCCCTTGGTTACAGGAATGCACCCAAAGGTGATTGGCCGGCTGGTTGTCCTTTGAGGACAGCCACCCTGCTGTGTGATTGACAGGTAGGCTGCAAATGAATTGGAGAAACCTGCATAAACGGCAAGGCTTTTGGCTTGGAAGGCAGAGTCGACCACTGGACGAAGGAATCCAAAGAAGAACAAAGAGGACACCTGCTGCAACTCCTGGACCGCTGGTTTGCCCGGTGAAACCCTGCTGCTGTGCTGAAACTCCAAATTCACATCGAGAGAGAAGCCCCCTGCGAGGACGACTTCTCCCTTTCAGTTGGTGGGACCCATCATCTCCAAAGTAAGCCACCTGGACATCCTTTCGTAGCTGGTTGAAATTCCCCTGCAGTTGCTGCTGGAACCAAATAGCCAGGGAGAAGAACACCAGATTGTGTGCGTTGATTTTAAGCTGGCCAAGAGCTCCAGGAAGAACCTCCAGACTCCCAGGAAGCAGGACTTACCGAGCCTGAGCCACCTCCACAGATTGCTGGACCCCATATGCAAGGAAATCCCGTATCGACAGCCTGGAACTGCTGTGTTGCTATTTGCGGTAGACGTGAGGAGCTGACACACCTAAGTGCCAATTGTTTGAAGATTGACGGTTGCGGTCAGTGACCACCCCATTGCAGGAGTCACCAGAAGTCTTCCCTCTTGTCCCACGACTGAGGCACAGGAACATCAGGATCTGCAGAGCTGCACAGAAACAGAAGTCACCTGCTGCCCTTTTTCTTCAACCGAAAGGTACATGCGGGTCCAATCAACTCCCAAGTAAGCCACCTGGACACCCATCTCGGAGCTGGTTGAATTTCCTCAGAGTTCCTGCAGGAAACAGAGCCAGGGAGAGGGACACCAGATTGTGTGCATTGCTTGTAAGATGACCTAAAGCTTTTGGAAGATCCTCTGGACTCCCACGAAGCAGCACTGACCCCCCTCAGGTCGAGTGCAGGACCTTAGATGTGAAGAAAGTCCACCTTGACAGCCAGGAACCGCGCTTATTGCCATTTGCTGTACCGCAAGGAACTGAAATGCGAAACAGCCACTGAAAATAAAGTTTGCCGGTTGACAGTTTTGACATTGCCAGTGCAGGAGTCCCCCCGACATCCTCCCTCTTGTCCCCACGACTGAGGAACAGTGAGACCTGCAGAGCTGCACAGGAACAGACGTCTCTAACTGCAGCTTTTTCTTCTTTAACAAGGTACTGTAAAACAAATCTAAGAACTTACCTCTTACTGTAGAAGTGCTTGTAACTTCCACAACTCACAAGTCTAATCAGCCTGTGGCCCTACAATTGATTTTTCTTTTCTTCAAAGACTAAGAACTTGTGCAAAGACTTTTCCATGACTTACTGGAAGTGCTTTAGCCTATCCAAGACTTTTGCCCATTGACTTTGGCTTAGCCTATTGAATGACTATTCTAGTGGACTCTAAAAGTATTTGCCCTGCTTATGACCATTTGTAATTTCTTGTGTTCTAATAACCTTTGCCTTCTACCAACTTTTTAAGAGTGTTCTGAATGCCAACAGTAAGATATTAATGCCCCCGGCATCCCTGTTACTGAAGTCACCGTTGGGTGTAGGCTGTGTCTGTGGGCCATCCCAAAAGGGTCTAGTCTGATCCAGAAACTCAAAGTGAACAGTATTTGTGTGATACTATTCTATTGCTCCCTTCTGAAGAAAGCTTTATAACTGACTGATAAATCAGTCAGTATGGAAGAAACCTTGAGTGTAAGTTTATTTCAATACCGGTAACTGTGAATCTTCGTGCAACTCCACTACTGCTCACATTCCCCCTCTTGAGATAATCCTAGCTGCTCAACACGATACCAAAACTGTACTACAAGCTTATACCAAAGATTGGGTTGCCTATACCTGTAGCCATAGTTGCTTGTAGTGTACCCCCAGACAGTAGTGCATTTAAACTTTGCCTAACAGTCCTTAAAAGTAGCAGCAAGGCTTCAAGACAAGCATCCCACAGCAGCAGGTAAAGAAAATAGATTGAACCTACAAACATTCGAGAATAGGTGGAGGAAGTGTAGGGGTTCCCCTAGCTACCCCCAACTCACTCATGGGCCTACAAATCCACCCAACACTGAGGCCCACAAACAAAGTTAGTATTGGGCCTTCTAGGACTTGGGACCAGTCCAAACCAACACTGAGGGTGAAGGACAGCGATTTAGGTCCTCCTCACTTACCTAAACAAAGGGATGGCCAGAAAAGAAATAGACAAGGGTAGAACTTAGAAAAAAACATTAGTACCCCAGTGGCTACCAAAAAGGTTTATTGGGCTACTAATGCGACAAAAACCGGCAGGACAACTGGTTAAGCCAAAATTGAAATTACAGCTGCCATCAGCCTAACAGCGTAGGGTGATCTAATTACCTTCAGGCCAACGTGGGTGCGAAAAAAAGGAGCACCTATTTCTTCTATGGGACTAAATACTAAAGAAAAACAGGTACAAGTCCCTCTGACCACAAAACGAAATTCAGATCATCCATTTTTTTTCTCAAAAATGGAATTGAGCCCCAAAACAAGGCCAAGCGGTCACAGGTGCAGAAGTGAGTTTTGGGGTTCAGGATTGGGTTCTGCAGGCAGTAGTAGTGGTCTACGGTTGAACAGACACATAAGTTGCCTATAGCTGGAATTTAGGATCCTGATGGAGGAAATCTGCATGGAGCCCCTCATGATGCAACTGGCTGTGAGCAGTCTCAAAATGTCCCAGCAGGGCCAACGACAGCACTAGAATACAAAGTGGCTCAAAGTTCCAGCAAGCTAACTTGGTCTGGTGACGTAGAGTAGCAGCACCGCAAGACAGGATGTTCCATTATGATCCAGCCAGCGGCAGGGCAGCAACAAAGGCATACACACTGTCAGAGACTCATTCTGCAGGCCCTACAGACTGGAGCAGACCTGCAAATCCCACTCGGTTCAGGAGGGCACCACTGTTGTCGGACAGTGAGAAGTTTGCGCGCATTGGTTCAAAGGAGGGAGACACCCAATGGGCTTCCCCTTGTAGAAAGATGTAGAGCTTTAACTTACAGGAGTTGGCATTGGCAATGACAGTTCAGGTACAAGTTGTTCCAGTGGACCCCTGACAAATGACTAAACCCTCCCTGCAATTTACACAAAGTTAGTCTGAGAACTGCCCCAGCCAACCTATTAGGAAGCATGCAACATTTAAACTTAGTGGCTATCAAAACCCAGATAATCAGTTCAGATACATCATCCATCATGATGACAGGGTCTGGATGGGGATTAGGGCGTTTGGGACTACTACTAGGCCCAAACCAGTTCCAAGAAAAAGTAGGTCTTTCCTTAGCTCTGTGAACCATCATATGTGGACACTCATGTCAGCGGTTTGAAAAGTCTAGGCTTAAACGAGGCAAGCCACTTGGGCCATTGTAATGGCCAAAAGGCATCCCTGAGGGGAAAACAGTACAGTGGAGCGTAGTGAAGTAGGAAGAAAAAAAAAAAGAAAGAAAACACCACATATCTAGTTATTAGTGTCACTTGCCTGTTGGGAAGACACCAAGACGGCAAAAAAGAAATTGGAGAGTAGTATCCCACTGCACTAATCGGCTTAAGGTCTGCATTAGTACTACGCAAAAAAGGTAAATAGTGGAGAGTGTTACCTTGCACTGGCAGCATTAACGACAGACTACTGCTTGCCTCAAGAAAAGCAAAGAAGTGGTAAGAGGAGCGGGAACACACCTTCCAGGGATTTTCACAAAGAGCCAGAAAAAAGAAGTGTCATATGCTGCGGGGGGGGGGCACAATGAGTCTCTAAAAACAAAAAGGATAAATTTCCTAACAGCGTCTTACATTTTAAGCCACCATTAGAGGTTTCTTTTAACCCAGTGCATGCTCCACAGTGGATTCATGCCCTACAGCAACAGGGCAGGATTTGTTTCCATTTTCGACAGGGAACACCTCATGCAGAAGGAAATGCCTTTCAGTAAATGCTAAGGTGCAGACACTGTCATAACCCCATGTGGGTTTGTGGTGCAGTGGGCATCCCACTACAGGATACGCCACCACGTTAGTTTATCTTACCACTAGACCATACATAGACTACACTGTGATGCTAAGTACAAGCTTACCCTGTGGTGACATCAGAAGGTTCACACTCTCCAGCACGTCGAGGAATAGCTCATTCCGGCGGTATTTTATGCCTTCGCGCCTCCAACCAATTTGTCCTGTTACTTGGCTGGTGATTTGGGACTGCTCCTCCTTTGTCTGAAGAAAAAAAAAAAGATTCAAGGGTGAATAGAGTGGAGGGACTTAAAATCCATTAAAAGATTTACACACAGCAATGGTCTATCCACAAACTGCAGGCTAGATTTGAAGATCGGATCAGGCTTGAAGATCTAGCTATGGCACAAGATTAAAAAAAACTCATCACATCAGGTTCCTTCAGAAGTTTGTTGCACAGAGTAGAGTTCTTAGTCTCAAATCTAAGCCATGCAGAACTACTCCTCTACACTTTCAGTGACCACTTCATTTTGTTGGACTGAGGCACACTGCCACATCAAAATGCCATCTACCAGTTGATGTGGGAACCATGGGAGCTTATTGTACTCTAGTGTGAGCAGTGGGATGGATACCACTGAGGTGGGGAAGTGGACGGGGCCTGAACTGGTATTTATGTAGCACAACAGGTGGGGGGGAACTTTCAATGTCCGTATTTTATCGTAAACAATTTTTTTCTGCCAGAAGTCAGCAATGAGCTCCCAAGTGACCTATATATGGGAATGTATAATGATTAAAGTAGAAGTACAACCTCCTCATGCCCTTTAAAGCAGTGAGGTAATATCTCTGCACCAAAAGCACATTATGTGGATGGCATCTGGATGATCAAACACTGCTAAATGCATAGTGAGCAACTCAAGTTTTTCTGATGTTGGGAGGCCACCCTATTATGGTGAAAAGGGAAGACCAAGTTAGCAGAACCAATCAAGGTAAGGCAGCAGAGAGGCAAGGGTTAGTCTCAGAAAGGGTGCGCGAGTGGTCTAGGGCTACAATGAGTTCACACAGAAAAACACAAGTAATTCCAGTTAGACAGGCAATTATTCAAAAGGCTTCTAGATTACACACCAAGTAAAACCTTTGGCCAAATACTGTCACACAAAACCCTTATATAACAGATGTATACATTCACCATTAGGAAAGATAGAAAAGCATTTGATTCAATAACCAGTGAAACACAGGTATGTACTTGTATGCTTCAGAAAGAGAAAGCACACTTCAGGATATCATACAATAGCTTCTAAAGCTCTTATAAAAGTCCAACCCTAAAATGGATTGGAGCCTTGTGCCCAAAAGTCACCAGTTCCAAAGTAGACACTTTTCAGGTAGGTTTATACAGAGCTTGGCAATCGTCATAATTAATAAGTCAAAAAGTTAAAGTTCAGTACAGTATAATAGAATCACTCAATCCCAGTCATTGGGATCATCCTAGGAAGGGATTTTTGACCAGGCCTCCACCGATCGAAGTCAGCAAATAGAGTGATGGGGAAAGGGTTTTAGATCACTGTAACCCTAGGGAGACTGATTCTTCCAGAGACCACTGCTGGTTAGGGACACATTCTTGTGTTTGGTCGGTCGAGGAAGGCCCAGGGGTCGCAGGTACAAAGGTTACTTTCGGTGTCAGGATTTCGTTTCCATCAGTCACGGTGCACAGGAATCTGTTCCAGACAGCTTCCAGTACAAAGCCCAAACAAGCAACGACAAAGACGTCTTCAGAACAGACCACCTCACTCAGGATAAAACCCAGGATTGAAGGAGTGTTTCAACAAGGGTCACAACGGTCAGGCGATCTTCAGGGTACAAACAAGAGTAGGCGCAGCACAGCCTCCATTCATGCAAAAAGGCTGAAAATGCAGTATCAGGTTTCTTGGTACATAAGCAGAAGATCCTCACAGTTCCAAAAATGTACTCGGAACCGCACTATCTGAAGCGAAGTAGCCCATGAGACCTGGGCTACTCAGAAGTCTCCCTGGACTACTTGGTTCAGCGACACTTCCGTTCAGATCCTTGTGCAGGAGTTAAGGCTGATTGTTCCCACCAGTTCAGGAATTGAAGCACCAACAAGGATCTTGAGATCAGGCAGAGGAGCAGCGCTTCACCGGGACAGCACTGGAGTCGATGTTGGTCATCTGGAGAGGTCGTCTTCAGGTTGTCAGTGGGCTGCTCTTCTTTGTGGGGCACTTGCCGAATAGCAGACGGAACCCTCTGATTATCCAAGATTTGGGCTGAGAGCATGACCAAGTCCACCAATGGTAAGGATCTGCACCAGTCAAAGGCTATCCAATCATGGAGGCACTGGCCACAACATCTGCTCAGCAACAGACATTCAGGCACCAGAAATGTGGATTGGGAATATACTGTACCCATCCCCGATCCCTTTCACTGACACACCCACACAAGCCACATCTTTGCCATTATAAGGCATTTCCTGATCTGGGAAGGCAAGAAGGCGGCCATATAACATGGTAAAAAAACAAGCACAGAACTTCGTGGCACGCCTATCTGAAAAGTGCTAGCCACCTTTAGTAGCCATTCACTGCAAGTGCTCTAATACACAAAAAACAAAAAAAAAAGGTAAAACTATCAATGCTGTCACCAGCTTGTCTTAGGCATGTTGTAAAAGTAACCAAAATGCCATTATATAATATAAAAGAAGATTACAAATATTACATACCTGTAATTGTCTTTCTGATGCTTGTATCTGCTTAGATTCAGATGCTTTGCATAGGCCAATATCTAGTGTTTGGTGCAGAGTAATCCACAACTTGCTTTTGAAATCGAAAAGGGATGTCGAGAGGCGTGTCTAATACTATCCCTACTGTGACGTGCACTATACCTATACAAAGTATCCTGACTGCACTTCACTGTAAGGTGATGTGTGCAATTCTAACAATACAAGAATTCACAAATGGAGACTAGTTAGGTTCCTCATAAGAATGAGAAAAAGGGCAAGGGAAGTAATGCAGAAGGCTTTACTTTGCTCCAAAAGTCAGGCCGGGGTTTAAAAACAAGCAACAAGAAAGGGTATCTATCGGAGGAAAGCATCCAAAAGAAAATCTTTCCTAACTGTACTCAAGGTGGATCCTTAATAAATAAAGCTGTTCCAGGAAGGCGAAACCACCGAGTGAGTATGGCTCTTCTCTTTCTGGTCAAGATACAGGGTTAGGACACCGAGTGACGAACTCCAGCCAACAAAAAACTTAGCTACAGACCAAGCAGCACAAATAATGAACAGCCAGCCTTCCCAGGAATGTGGTCCACCCGCAGGAGCAGAAGCAACAACGGAGGTGGCACCCAGAAGACATAGGAACCAGACCATGAAACCCTGAGCGGTTCAGACAGCATGAGAGGGCAGCCAGTCAGCAAAAAACAGCCCCATGACAGGAGCAAAGAAGGCGACCAAGCACAGTCTAGATAAAAAACAGTGGTGAGGTTGTTGTATCCTACAGCAGCAACTTCCTACCCCCCACGCCATAGGACGAAGATAGTAATCAGGGGAAGCAAAGGGGAAAACACTCAATTCCAGCACGGGGACCCAGGCCATCCCACATGGTGTTAGGGAGAATTCTCATAGATGTGCTAATTCCCTTCACCTTAGAGACCCCCAGCAACTTTGCTGGATTTTGAGGACTTGATTATTTTACCTGCAAAGAGTGTGAGCCTTTTTTTCCACTCATTGTTTTGATGTAGGTTTTACATTTGCGTTCTTTGATTATGGAGTTTTAGATCACTCCATTGGCATCATCTGTTCATGTGTGTTACACAGCACCTTCAGTGCAGTGACAAGTATGTCTTTTAGCCTTCCAAAAGGTTTAAACACCTTCTCTGGGATGAACTACTGTTCCCCAGAGAATGTAAAGTCAAATTGACTTTACTAGTCATTCCAAATTCGTAGACCCAGCACACACTATCTTACAATAGAGTGATGGAGGGGTTACATAGTATCCCGTGTCTAAATACTCATGTAGCAGTCAAGTGCTTCCCTTGACAGTGAGCTAAAGACTTGGTAGTCTCTCTCCCAGGGGTTACTCACCCAAGAACAGGTCATTGGGCTGTGTTCGTGCTGGTAGAGAGATTTCCAGATCCCCCTCCCCCTGTTTTGCATGTTTTTCAAGATGGCGCCTTAAGCCCCTTTGTTTAAACAGGTCTCGGTCGTCCTTTTTCACAATTTCTTTTTGGAAAGGTCCTTCTGGAGTTTGTCTCTGCGTGCCAAACCAGGAGGTTTGTTTGTTTTTATTATTTATAATGCGCGAGCATACCCAAGGGTATCAGGGCGCAGCCTTTACAAGAATTTGCGAAGCTTGGTTACAAGTCATAGGGTACACAATCAAAGAGACAGTAAGTTACACCAATAATATATACATATCAACAATGAGGTACATGGATGTTATATACATATAAACAAGTGGGCACACGTGGTTACATTGTGTGTGGGTAGCATGAGAAGGGGACAGCTTGGCAGTGGAGTATCTTTGACGGCCTACATTTTCAGCCATGAAACTACCTTAGATCGGAAGTTCTGGTAGGGCAGGTCCACTCTGAGATTAGGCAGTAAGGAGTTCCACAGTTTGGCTGCTTTCACTGGGAAGCTGTTGCCCCCTATGGTGGCACGTTTAAAGTTAGGGACAGAGAGGCAGTCTTTGTAGGCAGTTCTGGTAGGTCTCAGGGAGGACTGTTTGGTCCCTTTGTTCGTAAGCCTTTGGCGGGCTTCAGGAATGAAGACTGTCTCTGGCGCCAGAGTTTCTGGGGTGGGCAGGAAGTAAGTGAGGTGCCAGAAACTCCCTGTGCTAAGTCTCCTAGGAGACCCAAATGCACTCTGGCATGATTGGCTGACTGACTGTCCAGCAAGGACAGCCACCCTGCTGGGTGAGTGACAGCTAGGCTGGAATGAAAGGGAGAAAACTTTTTTTTTTTTAAACTTTGTTTTATTGGCATTTTCATAATATAACAAAAGGCGCAAAACATTTTCACAAATTGTGCAATTAACAGGCCCAAAAATCCCCCCCCCCCCCCAAAGAAAAAAAAAAAAGAAAAAAGCAAAAAACTTAGTCCCCATAGAAACATTTTGCTGGGGAGCCCCCTGAGGATCAATGCACATCCCAACCCCATGTCTGCTGTACCCCGTACCAGTTTGCTTGGAAAGAGCCCAAGTCATTGTTCATCATTGCCGTCAATTTGTCCATCAGGAACATGTTTTTTACCTTTTTTAGCCAGTCCTCCTTCGAAGGGGTCTCCAGGCTCTTCCATTTCTGGGCCAGTGCAACCCTTCCCGCCCTCAACATTGTCTCCCACATTCTAGGGTATCGGGGTATGTCTGTGTCCTCCGGGGGGAGGCCCAGCAGCATTGTCAGGGGGTTCTGGGGGAGAAGCTCTTCAGAAACTTCGGCGATCCAGCCCCTCACCTTCTCCCAGTATGCCTGAGCTTTCGGGCAGTGCCACCACATGTGCCCTCTCGTACCGACCTGGTCATATCCCCTTGGGCATGCGGGGGACACTCTTGTGTACATTCTAGCCAACTTCACTGGTTCTCTGTGCCACCCCTGTAGGATCTTGAAGTTGTGTTCCATGTCCGCCGTGAATAAGTTCCCATGGAAGGCTATTTTAAATATTCTCGACCAGGCGTCCTCCGAGATCTCATCCCCCGCTAAGTCATTCCAGAACGTGCGGAACCCCCTTCTCTCCCCTAGGTTAACCATGTTCAGTAGCTTGTACATCCCTGATACCGCACCCTTCCTGGAGGTTGCCGAGTCCAGGAGTTTCTCGAAGGGGGTCAGCTGTCTTTTCAGGTTCTGGCCCCAGACCTGGTCACATAGGATTCCCTTCAGGCGGATGTATTCAAATATGGAGAGGGACCCCTGACCGAGGGCGTCCCTCAGTTCCTCATATGGCCGGAATTCTCCTTCCCTAAACATCTGCCCCGACCACTCCATTCCCAGGTCGGACCACGACTGGGCGTTGCGGAACCCCCTGCTTCCCAGTTTGAGGGGGTGACCCCAGAGGGAGGACATCGGTGACGGCCACGATGTTAGGTGTGCCGTCTGGGGGCTTTCCCTCCAGATCGTCCAGAGGACTCCCAGGGTTGGGTGGGATTTGAGTCTGTTCGGAATAAACTTGCTAGGGGCCCACAGGAGGTCTCGAATCTTTAGTGGGTGAGCGTCGATCTCCTCCAGATATGACCAGTAAGGGCCCATCCCCTCTTTCATGTGTTCTAGGAGGACGCGCAGCTGGGCGGCTCGGAAACAGAGTTGAAAGTCTGGCAACCCAAACCCTCCCTCCTCCCTCTGTAAGGTCAAGACCCTATTGGCAGTTCTCGGGGTCTTGCCCTGCCATATGAACTCCCGCACCGCATTCTGAAGGACTCTGAAGGTCTGGTCAGGGACTACAGATGGGAGGGCGGTGAAAAGATATAGTAGTCGCGGGAGAATGTTCATTTTCACAGCCGTCATGCGGCCGTACCAAGACAGGATCATTGACCTCCACCTCCTTAAATCTGCAGTGATTCCTGACACAACGGGGTCGTAGTTAGCAGGGGCTAGGTTGGTTAGGTCCCGGGTGAGGAGGACTCCCAGGTATCGAATGGAGGCCTTCCTTACCGTTATTCCTTCCAGGCTGGCAAGAGCGTCCAAGCCCGGGTCACGGGTTCTCATGGGGAGCAGGACTGATTTGGACGCATTGATCCTGAGACCAGAGAAACGCCCGAAGGTAGCCATCAGGGAGAGGAGCGGGGGGAGCGAGGATCTCGGGTCTACTAAATAAACCAGGATATCATCTGCGAACAGGGAGAGCTTAAATTCCACCTCCCCCCTCTTGATCCCCTTAATCTCTGAGTGAGCTCTGACTGCTATGGCTAGGGGTTCCATGGAGAGGACACAGATTAGAGGGGAGAGTGGGCATCCCCGTCTTGTCCCCCGCGACAGGGGGAAGGGCTCCGACAACCCGCCATTGACTTGGACCCTGGCCCTAGGGGCCCTCTATAAAGCCGCCACCCAATCCCTGATGTGTGGACCAAAGCCCATTTTCTGGAGGGTAAGTTCCATGAATCTCCACTCCACCCTGTCGAACGCCTTTTCCGAATCTAGGGACAGGACGCTCGCGTCCAAATCTGACCTCTGGGCATAGTGCAACAGGTCTATAGTCTTCCGGATGTTGTCTGAGCCCTGTTTCCCCCTAATAAATCCCACCTGGTCGCCGTGGACCAGCTTCGGCAAGACCCCCTCCAACCGTCCCCCAAGCACCTTGGCCAGAATCTTCACATCAACATTCAACAGGGAGATGGGTCGGTAGGAGGAGCATTCCCTAGGGTCCCTGCCGTCCTTGGGGAGCACCACAATAATTGCCTCCATCATGGAGTCCGGAAGGGACCCCCCCTCCAGCACCGCGTTGAACACTTTTACCAAGAGGGGGGAAAGGGTCGAGCGGAACCTTTTGTAAAAGTAAACCGAGTAACCGTCCTCGCCCGGGGAAGTGCCCACCTTCATCCCTCCAATCGCTCGCTCTACTTCGTCCTCGGTCACAGGGCCCTCCAACCCCTCCGCCATCTCCCTGGTCAGGGCCGGGGTCTGGATTGAATTCAGGAACCCCACCATCTCCGCCTCCTCCCCATTATACTCGGACGAATATAGTTTCTCATAATATCGGCGGAAGGCTTTGCCAATGTGGGGCGTATCGTAGCCTACCTTTCCCACCTCGTTCTTAACCTCTTTCACTAATCGGCTTCTCTGCACCTCCCTCAGTTTCCAAGCCAGAATCCTATCCGCCCTGTCCCCTTTTTCATAGTACTTTTGTTTGACCAGTTGGAGACTCCTCTCCGTCTTGTGGAGAAGGAGATCCTTCAGTTGGAGTCTATAGTCGTCCAGTGCGGTCACCTGATCGCGGTCTAGGGGGACCGTGGGGGAACCCCCAGATTGGAGTAGGGCGATTTTCTCCCTGAGGTACCTTTCCTGGCCCTCCCTTTGCCTTTTTTTCTGGGCTCCCATTTTGATCAAGGTTCCCCGTAAGGTCGCCTTAAAGGCGTCCCAGAGGGTATGTGAACCCACCTCCCCGTTGTCATTAAGTTCAAAGAATTCCGTGATGGCCTCGAGGACCTCCTGGGCTAGGACTTCGTCCTTTAACAGGGAGTCGTTGCACTTCCATCTCCCTCTGCGTTCGTATAGACCTCCCCTTGCTATAGTGATTCGGACCAAGTCGTGGTCAGACCAGGGGACGGGGTCTACCCTGTGGCCCGAGGCAAATGGGTGTAGGGTCTCGTCCACCAGGATGTAGTCTATCCTGGAGAACGACGTGTGGATGGCTGAGTAATATGTAAAAGAGGGGGAGTCTGTTCTGGGGACGGGGATCGTATCCAACAGGCCCAGTTCTAGGTTGACTTTTTGGAAGGTGCGCGCCATGATCTCGTCCGCAGCCCTGGAGGACTGCGGGCCTGCACGTTTCCTGTCCAGGATGGGGTCCAGAACCATATTGAAGTCCCCCCCCACCACCACCACCACCGTGCCCTGGATGAAGTACTTGAGTTTGTCCCCCACCTCCTCCCAGAATTGGGCTTGGCCTTCGTTTGGGGCGTAGATGGCAGCTAGGGTCAGTGGGGCCCCCTGCAGGGACCCCCGCACCAGCAGGTAACGGCCCCCAGGGTCTTTCAGCGTGGCTTCATTCTCGAAGCCCACGTGTTTTGCTACTAGGATGGCGACCCCTCTCTTTTTGCACTTGTGGGATGCACTGTGAACCTCGCCAATTCCCCCTCGCCGCATTTTGGGCTCCTTCCCCCGTGGCCAGTGAGTCTCTTGAACGAAGAGAAAATCCAGGTGTGCCCTTCTAAATTCCCTACAGAGCAGGGACCTCTTGGTGGGGGTATTTAAGCCACGGACATTAAGTGAGCCCACCCCCAGGGCGGGCAGCCGTCAGCCATGGTCACTATGTTCCTCTCTCTCGGTCAACTCCTTCCCTGCGCTCCTCCCCGTATGCTCCGTTGTATCAACTCTGTGTTCCCCTTTTCCCCCTGCCCCCTTCCCCTGGGTGGGCCTAAGACAAAACCCCAACTGCCCCCCTTCCCCGAACCGTAACTGAACTTCCCCAACTCCCGTGGTCCCCCCCACCCCCCGCCCCGGCGTCCAGCCAAGTAGTTCTGCCATCGCTGGCTTTTGGCTGAACCACCAGCCTGCCCACCTCGGCCAGGCAATCTGCATTAGAAGCTCATCTCCTTGAGCCCCCTAGGATCCCCTGCGTCTATGACCCCTCTGCGAACCCCACCTACTTGCAGGTCGTAGGGACGTTGAACGTAGTGAATCCTCTGAGTCTGCGTCCCTCCGACCAGGGCACAACAGGGTGCCCCCGTGCTCAGTCCTCGGAGTCGTTACGTTCTCCGTCCTTTGATGGTGAGGGGGTGTTCATTTTCCTGAATTTCCTCGCGCCGGTGCGCTTTCTCCTCTCGCCGGACAGACCAGGGCCACCGGGTCTCCCGTGCTCCGGCCCCGATGGGCCCCTCCGGGGGTTCGTGTCCACTGTATATTCTTGTATGGCTCCCCTTATGTCCTCTTCCGTGATCAGGGTCGATCTTTGGCCCATGTATTCGAAAGTCAGGGAAAAGGGGTAGCCCCATCTGTAGCGCACTCCCTTTTCCTTAAGCACCTGTGTGAGAGGGTGGCACATCCTACGCCTGGCCAGCGTGTAGGCTGAGAGATCTTGGTATATGGAGACTTGGGCGTTGTTGTAGGTGATTTCCCTAGCCTTTCTGGCCTCCTCCAACACCTTCGTCTTCTCAGAGTAGCAGTGGAACCGGACCAGAATCGACCGGGGGCCCCGGCCCTGCCCCCCGCCCTGTGCACCCTGTCATAAGTTAGCTCGGTTGTCATTTCCTCCGCGAACAAGAGAGTGATGATGTCTCGTACTGCTCGGGTGACGTCCCTCTCCGTTTCCCCCTCCATTTCGGGCACCCCAAAGATTCTGAGGTTGTTCCTCCTCTCCCTGTTTTCGAAATCATCCATCTGCCGGGCCCTTTCCTCATCCCTCTTCTCCAGGGCCTCCAGCCTCATGCTATATTGTATGTCTTGGACTGCTGTGGAGGATTGGTTGGATTCGACCTGTAGCAGCCTGTCCTCAATCTTATCCACCCTCTGGTCCATTTTTTCAAATTTCTGGGCAATGTCGGAGCGCATGTCCCTAATTTCCTGTAGGATCGAGGCGAAGCCCCTTTCCATTGCCACCGAGGAGGGGGTGGCGTCCCCGGATTGGGCCATGGTCCCTTCGCGGGTTAAGCCTTTGTCACCTCTTACAACCTCCTGGAAGCGGTATCTCTGCAAGGCTTCCCTCCAGCTCATGTGGTTCTTTCCTGTGTCCTGTCGTCTGGATCCCCGCGGCCCCGGCGGGGGGGTCCCCTGCTGGCCAGTCCTTTCCTTGCTTGGGTTGTGCACTCCACAGATGTCCCGAATGGGGTGACACAGTCCGGGGGCGCAGGCACACGCCCCACCTGTTCCCAGGCAGGGGCCCCACACCCTTTTCAAGCGCCTCGTGGTCTTCTGGGGCCTCCTCCGGTCTCCTTGAGGGGGGGAATGGTGGTTCAAGGGGGCCCGACCTTCCAGTCCAAGGGGGGAAAGGACGTTGTGGCTCGCGCCGTAAGTCCTGGGGGGAGCACCCCTGGGCGGGCACACGCCCCACCAGCTGCTGGCGGGGGCCTCGCACCCTGGTCACCCCCGCTTCAGGCCGTGCTGTCTCGGGGGGGGGGGGTGGGTCTGGGGCCCCCGGTCCACAGTCCACACCTTTGGTCTTCCTGCTCCTGGGGTTCCACCCCGCTCGGGCCGCTCACCTGTGGGGGGGGCGAGTCCCAGGCCTACCGGGGCTCCCCCTGCTCTGCTGCACTGGGCCCGCGATGATGATTCCCGGGGGGGGGGGGGGCTGCCCCACTCCTTTCTCTCACTCCCGGGGGGGGGGGCAGACGCCGATTCCCCGGGGGCGCCCCCGGATGCCGCCTCCTCCGCTGCCCTGGACTCCGGCGGGCCGTGGACGCCTGCGATGCTGTCCCCGGGGAGGGGGGACCGCCCCGCTCCTTCTCCTCACTCCCGGGGCGGGGGGGGGGCAGACGCCGATTCCCCGGGGGCGCCGCTCCAGGCCCCCGGATGCCGCCTCCTCGCCGCGCGGGCAGCCCCGACGCTCTGGTTCGGGCCGCGGGGTGGAGAGGGCCGACCCGCGGCCGCGAAGTCCCGGGGGCCCGGACCCCGGCCGGGTCGCTCCCCGCACTCCGAGGGGGGGGGCTGTTTGGGGGAGTGAGGGCTAGTCGGGCTGGGGTGCCGTGTGCGCCCGGGGAGAGACCGCCTCACTCGCGGTCCCGAGGCCGCTCCAGTCCTGCTGCGTCACCCGCCCAGGCGCTGCGGGTTGCGAACTCCGGCTCCCCGGGGAGCTCGGGCTCCGCTCTTTCGCTCGCCGGGGGGGACGCCGAGTCGGTCTCCCAAGTTGTACTTGCGGGGGAGTCTTGGGGGGGGGGGGGCTCAATCCCCTCGGATTCCCGGGCTTCGGCGGGAGCTGTGAACTCAGGCAGCCATTGCCTGTGCGCCCCCTGGTGGCCTCCTCGAGAAAACTGTTTAAAAGGTGAGTCTCTTGGACTGGAAAGCAGAGTCCACCACTGGAACGAAAAAAACTAAGACTAGCTGGAAGAGGACGGCTGCTGCAACTCCTGGACCATTGGTTTGCCCGGAGAAGCCCTGCTGCAGGTCCGAATTGCCTAGTTCATCGCAAAAAGAGAAGCCCCTTCAAGGACGACTTCTTCCTTTGAGTTGGTGGGACCAATCAACTCGTGAGCCACCTGGATACCGTTCTCAGAGATGGTTAGGTTTAACCAGGGGGAAGGACACCAGCTTGTGTTATGGACTACAGCTACTCAAACTGAAGTCCATTTTGTCCGAGTTTTCCGACTATCCCATGCAGTGCAGGAGTCCCCAGAGGTCCTCCCTCTTGTCCGCATGACTGAGGCTCAGGAACAGTGAGATCTGCAGGAAATGCCAGAATCCAGCTCCTTCAGCTGCATCTTTTCTTCATATTAAGGTACTGTGCCAACCAGATTGAGAGAACTTCCCTCTCGTGGTGAAAGTTCATGGAACTTACCCAACTTGCAGGCCTAATCAGCTTGTGACCCAACATATGATTCTTTTTCGTACAAACTACTTCTGAGAACTTTGGCAAAGACTTTACCGTTTACTACAAGAACTGTTCTTTCCTATCCAGGACACTAGGCCATTGAATTTGGCCTAGGCCTATTGAAATGAATTGAGTCCTCTAGTGAAATGAAACTATTTGCACTGCCTAAGAAAGTATTTGTGATCTATTCTATTAACTTGTGCCTCTTTACTCCCATTCAAAGTAACTGAAATGCCATTTTTCTCCTATTTCAAGGGCACCTAATTTACTCAAACTTATTTGTTTGGTATTGAAGTGTGTTTGTTTATAATATTAAGTTGCCTTCTTCTAGTGAATGTTTTCTAAATGATTGTGCAATAAATTGATACGTATTGTGCCAAGAACCCTTGAGTGTAAGTGTCTAATTGACCACTGTGATTGTAAGAACTCCGTGTAACATCCTTGTACTACTCACATTCCCTCTTGCGATAAGCCTGGCTGCCAAAAACTGTGTAGTATCGACATATACCAAAGATTGGTTTTGCCTACACCTGTAGTCCTAATTGTATGTGGTGGTCCCAGAGGGTACTGCATGCAATTCTGCCTAACACATGGATGATCAGAGTGAGGACAAGGACAGCCCGAAAGGGTGCCCAGAAACCAAGGAATGAAACTGGAGCACAGGGAAGACGGGCAGCATCGTCAGACCTGGTCCTAAAATTGCAGAAGCATGTTGGCAAAATCCTCCAGCAGACAGGTAAACTTGCAGAAATTCCAGTAGAAAGGAGCAGAGTCCAGGAAGGGACTGGATCTGCCCTTGCTATTCACTCAGGATCTGGCCTAAGCTTCACCTCCAATAACACAAAGGGGCATCAAGACAAAGGTTTTGCAAGCAAGCCGATCAGGCTAGCCCAAAAAGACAGGTCCCCCGCACAGCTTGTGTGTTGGCATGTCTGGGACTACGAACCAGTCTAAACCAGTCCAAACCCTTCCTGCGTGGCGGGGCAGGGCTCGGAGTACGCCAATGAGAGCAAAATTCGCATTTTAGGGTTGCCTCATGGTTTCCCCCAAGACCAAGGAAAGGCCCAGAAACAAAATGGTGGATAGTAGTAGATAACACCACTAGTTACCCCAATAGTTCCCAAAAGGGTACATTAGGCTGCAAATGCAGTAAAACAGACCGCATCCCTGGTGAAGCAGAAACTAAATGACAGCTGCCACCAGCCTACTCTACCACATGGGTGTAAGGTGATAGGATCACAAGATACACAAGCAATTCTAAAAAGGCAGAAACTACTAATAACATTCAATAAAAAATTGAATAAGGGAGCGTGGCCATGATGGCGGGCTGAGTGGACGAGCATTACAGCAGCTCCGTACAGGCCAGCAGGAAATTAGGGAAAACCGTCTTGCATCAGGCACGC
Organism: Ambystoma mexicanum; assembly: GCF_040938575.1. Lineage (NCBI taxonomy): Eukaryota > Metazoa > Chordata > Amphibia > Caudata > Ambystomatidae > Ambystoma > Ambystoma mexicanum. The sequence goes on from NC_090932.1 coordinate 1,019,221,149, forward strand.
CGAAGAAGCTGTGAGATACGGCTGGGTACCAGGAGTGATATGCTACGATAGAAAACTGCAGAGAAGAGGCAGATGACAGGGAAAAGTGCTGCAAGAAGTCCGATTGTGCTGGAAAAGCGGGAGACCCGACAAAGAAAATGGCCGGCGGAGGTGACAGGGAGTGAACTATGTCGACGGCCGGGGACCCGCAGGCCCAGGAGCACTGAGAAGAGAGTGCAGGCTAGAGAGGGAAGTGGAGGAATCGTGCATCACAGGAGGCGGGGGTGACGCCTGGGTGGCAGCCCTAGAACGGAGCGGACCCCAGAGAGGATCGCAGCTGAGGCTCCGACTTGGCGGAGAAGGAGAGAAAGGTGCGGGGTCAGGAGACCAGCCCAGGAGCAGCGCGAGTGCACTGCACCGAGAGCATGGCAGTGGTCCGCCCTAGCGCAAAGGTGAAGGAGCGGAGGGGTGAATCAAGTGGCGGCATACGGCAGGAAAAAGGACGGTGAGGAGCTAACAGTGTCGGAGCCGCAGAAGAAGATTGCAACCAAACAGAGGCTGTAAGGAAGGAGACCCAGCAGAGGTTAAGGCAGACCAGACCCACAGGGAATCAGGCGAGGGAGCCGGTACTCGAGTGGTGGTGAGTACACAGAGGAAGGACCGCCGGAGGGGAAGCTGAGCAGCAGAGGACGGCAGGAGAGAGAGAAGGGCGGTGAGCTGCACCAGAAGAGCAGCAGGCACGAGAGATGTGAACGGGCTGCTGAAGAGGTGAGGGGGAGGCCCCCGGGAGGAGCGAATGAGACCGCAGAGAGCCCAGAGCAGCAGTTTATGCCTGGGAGCCAAAGGGGAGAGGACCTTGTTATAAAGATCTTGGAGGGTTGCGGTGGCCCCATAACAAACGGAGAGGAGGGCGAGGAGGGGCAGATAGGGAGCTGGAATCGGAGACCGGGAGGGTGGGAGCAAAGAGCACCCAGAGGGGGCTAACGAGAGGTGGAGAGAGGTACGGGGGACATCAGAGGCCACCCTGAATACAGTGGGAGGATCTTACGAAGCAGGGGCCTTCCCCTCATAAGCCGGGAGAAGGCGCAAACAGCGAAAATAATCCACTGTTGTAGGCGGTGCAGAGAGCTGCCCTCCCCAAGCACTTAGGGAAGGGAAGAGGAATCGGGAGAATGGATCAAGCGGCCGGGAGGTACACAAACCTGAGGGGGAAGAGGACTCAGGGTCTAACAAAGACCGAAGTAAGACCACCGTGTCCAAACGGCATGGAGACCATAGCAGTCCCAGAGCAGCGTGCGGGAAACCCCCGGGACACTAGGAGCTGGGAACCTGTCCACGGTGCACCTGCAAGCAACCAATAGAGTTGAGGGGAAGAGGAAGCGGCAGTGAAGACAACTGTCAGAACGAATGACAGTTGAGGGCGAACTGTGAAATACGCATACAGAGAGGACAAGATCCCAGTACAGGAAATATACCTTGAGAGATCTGGGCTAGGCTGAGCAACATGTCAATAGGAGCAGGAAATGGAAGAAAGGGAATGAAGGACGCCGATGGGACCAAAGAAGAAAAACCTGAATCTGTAAGCAGGAGCAAGATCGGCACACCAAGACCCACGTGCAAACGAGACTCCCATTTAGTAATCAGGTGGAACCCACCGCAGGTGCAATGGTCCTCACTAAGGAAGATCAGCTAGCAGCGCTGGCTAAACTCAAGGGAGAGGTCACAGACACGGTCAAAGCCGAGGCAGCCAAGCATTAGGGAAGAGCTCTCCCAAGCAATCACAAGTAATCGAAGAGACATTGATTCCCTGGGAGAGAGGGTGGCGGCAGTGGAGGAATGTAGAACAGAACTGGGTGAGAAAGAGCCTGAATGGTCGCGGGATGCGAAGGGAACAGAGGAGAGGCTACGAGCACTGGAGGACCTGGAAAATAGGTCAAGAAGGGACAACATCCGGATTAAGAACCTGGGGGAAGAAGCGGAGGACCCCGGGTTGGAGGACAGCATAAAGGTCATTTTAAAAGAGATTGTTGGGGAAGAAGCGGCTCAGACAAATGAGAATAGAGAGCGCACAGAGTTAATTTGCATTTATATAGCGCCTTATATACCATTGGTATGGTCTGAAGGCGCTGGTAGGTTGAACGCCCTTGGGAACCGAAGTTCAGATCAGTAGAGCGAATCGAAAAGGTGCATGTGGGCACCGGGTATGTGTGCAGCTCGTGCGGTATCACTGTAATAGCTGCTTCTTAGCGGTAGGTTTGGTGGTTGAGAGATCAGGAGTATGTGTTCGTTCTGGCAGGATTTATCCAGAGCGGAGGTGGCTGCGTTAGGCCTGAGGAGAACGCCTGGCTGGGGGGGTGAGTAACCAGCAGTGTTTACTTAGAGTGATGTGGAGTGAGCGGCGGTTGTTGGTATGAGAACAAATATAACGAATGGTGTCATAGTATCTCTGTGTTCTAGTTGAGTGGTGATGTACAGGAGAGAGAAAGTGTGGTGATGTGATATGGTGGGTTGTATGGTCTTTCACATGTTCTCTGTATTCAACCCTACTATAAACATCACTTCTATGCGCCCTCGTCCCCTCTGCGCACTCAACAGCAATATGTTTCATATATTCATCTCTACACTCATCTGTTCTATACCTTCAGCCACTCTATACACTATACACTATCCCCTTGTCTGCTCTATATATTAATCAGTCAAATACATTCATCGGCTCAATACACTCATTTGTTCTATACACTCATTTGTTCTATGCACTCATCCACTCTGTATATTTGCCAGGTATGTACATTCATCTGCTCCAGTGATCTAGATACTCTCTGCATTCGCCAGGTCTGTATATTCATTTGTTCCAGCGATATACAAACTCTCCGTGTTTCATATTCATCCGTTATTCATACTCATGTGCTCAACATACTCCTCCGTTTCACATACTCATCAGTTCTACATACTTATCCGCTGTGCGCTCATCCTTTCCGGATATTCAACTGTTTTTACGCTGTTCTTCCACTCAATCATTCTTCCACTCGGCGCATTCCTTTTGTTCTATCTGATTTATCCATTCTAACTAATTCATCCACGCCATTAATTTCGTTCACTCCATATGCATTCTGGTCATTCCAGGAGTTTAAATAACTTTACTATTTCCCTATGATTTACTCATTAACTCTTTCACTGCTTTGATCTATTTTTTCGTTTAATTCCGTTTGCCCTTCTAGGTTATATTAGGGTTGTTGGCTGTTAGTTCCTCGCATCAGGTGGGGTTTGATGGATTAGTGTCCTTGAGTTGCTGTTGGGACTGTTTGGGTTAGTTTGGTACGGATTGATTTTAGGGGAAGAGCCAGGTTTTCAGCAGTTTGCGGAAGGACATTAAATCTTCGGTTAAGCGAATGTGGGGTGGGAGTGAGTTCCATAGTGTTGGGGCCAAGGCTGAGAATGATGATCCGCCTAATTTGGTTGAGTTTGTCTTCGGTATGACTAGGAAACCGGCTGAGCTTGATCTTAGGGTGGTAGGGTTTTAGCTTGTCTTGAAGATATTGAGGTCCGGTTTTATACAGTGCTCGATGGGAGATGCACAAGGTTTTGAAAGTCACTCTTCGGGCTACTGGAAGCCAGTGCAGCGTTTTAAGGGCAGGGGAGACGTGGTCTCTCGGGCCGAGCGCAAGTAGCAATTTGGCTGCCGCATTTTGTGCCCTTTGGAGTTTATTCAGTTGGTACGCGTGGACTCCGAGGTATAGGGGGTTTGCATAGTCCAGTCTTGATATAACTATTGATTGGACCGCAGAGTCTGTTGGGAAAGGAAAGATGCGCCTGAGGGTTTTAAGGTGGTAGTGGCAGGACTTTGAGACGTTGACTTGGCACGAGAGAGTTAGATCAGAGTCAAGGGTCCATCCAAGATTTTTCACCGAGTTGGAGGGGGTCGGTCAGTTGCTCATGGCGGATGGCCAGGGTAGTGGGTGTGGAAGAAATTCGGGGTTGCCACATACCAGGATTTCAGTTTTGGAGGGGTTTAACAGGAGGTGGCTTTGGGTCATCCAGAGTTCTATGTCAAGGAGGCAGGAGGCCAGGTCAGGTCGGTAGGTGGGTTTTGAGTTCAGGAGTTTTAGAATTAGTTGAGTGTCGTCGGCGTAGTTGTAGCACAGGATGTTGTGCGAACAAATTATTGGTGGGATGGTGATCAAGTAGAGATTGAACAGGAGGGCAGATAGGCATGCTCCTTGTGGGACTCCCGCGTCGACTGGTCGGGCTTGGGAGGTATAGGTGGAGAGTATCGTTATTTGGTACCGATCTTTAAGGAATGAAGCTATCCATTTAAGAGTGGTTCCACGAATTCCTAGGGAATGGAGGCGGTCTCATGAGGATTGAGTGATTGTGTCAAAGGCGGCGGATAGGTCCCGCGGAGTCTGCAGTCATTTTAAGGTCATCCCAAATTGATGTTAGGTTAGTTTCAGTTCCGTGCCGGGCTCTGAAACCTGATTGAGCGGGGTCTAGAAAATTGTTGGCTTCGACAAAGGCATTTAGTTGGGAGTAGGCAGTTCGGTCTATGAGTTTGGCAAGGAATCTGGTGTTTGAGACGGGGCGGTAGTTTTTGGGCTCGAGAGGGTCGAGCGAAGGCTCTTTAATTAGAGGTTTGACATGAACCGTTTTGAATGCGTCGGGAAAGATACCAGAGGAAAGGGAGGCATTTATGATGGATCTTGCATGTTCACCTGCGCAGTTGGAGGCGAAAATTTCTTTGAGGGATGTGGCTGGGCAAGGGTGCAGTGGTGAGCCTGATGGTTTACGGGCAGATAGAAGTTTGAGAAATTGCTTTGGTGATATTGGACTAAAGGATTCAAACGTTGGTTGAGTAGTGGTCTCTGGTGGGGCAGCCGGCATGGGGGGGGGGGGAATTGGTTGGAGGATGTAAGAGGGTCAGTTTGGTGGCTAGAGCATTTGTTCTTTCGAGAGCCGTGGTGAATAAGTGGAGGGAGAGTGAGTCGCACAGTGCTTGTGAGGGAGTCGGGACGGTCGTGTTGCAAGCCGGGTTGGAGAATTCAGAGATTTTGTGTAGTTCTTTGCTTGGATTTTTGCAGTTTAGGATTCGGGAGTTGTAGTGGGCTTTTTTTGCTTTCTGGATTTCGGCCTTGTACTGATAAAGGTGTCGGGCCAAGGTGGCCCTATTCTCCTGGGTTTTGTCTTTTTGCCATTTGCGTTCTAGGTATTTATATAGTTGTTTAGTGATCTTCAACTCTGGAGTGAACCATCTGGGGAAGTTGCCACGGTGGGCTGATTGTCTGCAAGGGGGTGTGAGCCGCATCAGCGATGCGTTGAGCCATGAGTCAAAGGCATCAGGGGTAATTTGTTTGTTGAGTTGGCAGGTAGTTGGTAGAGACTGGAGGAGTGCGTCGGCTATGTCCGGGACGATTATTAGTTTTTTCCAGCATTTGCGTAGATTCGGAGGTTCAGATTCGAGTACGGGAAGGGGGTCGGGTGAGTGAATGGTGAACGAGGGAATGAAGTGATCGGACCAGAGGATAGGGGTGGGGGGCTTTAAATGAATAAGGGTGTTGGAGCTAAAGACGCCATCAAGAGTGTGTCCTTTATAGTGAGTCGGGCCGTTTATGTGGGGTTGGAGGTTAATTGCGTCCAGACCGTCGACCAGAGTGTATAGGGTTGGTGGGGATGTCGAGCCATATGTTGAAGTCTCCAAAAAGGGCGAGGTTAGGGTGGTTTAGTTGAAGGGTGGCGATAGAGTCGCAGAGGTTGTTTGCGAATTGTCTATCGTAGCCAGGGGGTCTGTAGATTATTAGGAAGCTGTGTAAGAGTGACGGGGAGATGGATAGTCTAACGAGGAGAGATTCGCAGGAAGGAATGGAAGGTTGGCTGTCGATGATTGAGGCGTGGAAGAGAGACTTGAAGACGAATGCTACTCCCCCCTCCTCTGGAGGGACGGTTCAGTGGGATGAGGGAGTAGTCGGGTGGGGGGGGGCTTCATTAGCTATTGGGGCAAAGTCGTCAGAGAACCAGGTTTCGGTTTAAAAACCAGGTCTGGTTTGTCAGAGGCGAGGAGGTCAAAGATGGGGGCGGGGGGGTCTATTTTTTTCTACGGATCGGGCACTAAACAGGATGCAGTTCAGATTGGCAGGTGATGTTGGTCTCGGAGCTGGAGCGGAAGGGGATGGAGGCGGGGGAGTGGAGGCTGGGGAGGGAGAGGTGTAGGGGGGTGATGTTCGATGGGAATAGTGGGCGAGCAGAAAAATTGGCGGGTTTCGGGCAGGGTTGGGTAGCTGCGTGTGTTGGGGTGATCAGGTTTGGTTTGGGGGATTTGAAGGTGAAGTGTGGGCGGTTAGGGGTTTCAGTTGCGGTTGATGAGAAATTGAGGGAGCGGGGGTTTAGGGGGGGTGAAGACACGGGGGAAGGAGGTGATTGCGGGAATGAGGTGGCGGGTCGAGACAGGGGAGGTGAGGAATGCTGAGAGATTGAGGGGGACCAGGTACGTTTCCCTCTTTAGTTTTTGTGGCGATTTGAGTATGAGAGAGGGTAGGGGGAATGGAGGGAGAGAGGGATGCAGCCTCGGTTCTTGCTAGGGGTAGGCGTGCAGTTTTTCGAGAGGGGAAAGGGTGCGGTCGGGGGGGAAGGTGGTTGGGGTTTGTGGGTACGGCGGGGGGTTGATGTGGCTGGGGAGCAGGAGAAAGGAACTTGGGGCAAGGCCGCGAGATATCTTGTTTAAGATGCATAATTATACGTACAAGGCGCAGCTAATGGGGCGGCCAGAACAAACGGCAAGATCAGAGTGAAGGGACATGAAGTTCTGATATAGGAGGATCTGTCCGAAATAATGCTTGTGAAGCGGTGCGCCTTCAAATCGCTGACAGCTGAACTCATTAAGAGGAAAATGAGATATCGATGGGTATATCCGACACTGGTTCAATTCCGCATTGGAAATGAAAAACAGTCGCCCAGGTGGAAGATGGGCTGCGGATTCTGGGACTGGACACAAGGGAACTGGACAATGCGAGTGGGGAAATGTAACAGGGAGCAACAACATCAACAGCGAGGCCTGGGTCACAAGAGTGGACAACGAAAAAGGCCCGGAAGACTTGATGGGGACAGTGAATATGGACTGATACAGTTATCTTGCCGAAGATAGCCTGATGGTCGGCAAGAAGGGGGGGGGGTGAAATAATGAACGATTCACCATTGGGGACCATGTCGAAGAACTTAGACTAGGATCCAGGGATTGTTTTGGGGACGGGGGGGGGATACATTCACAGTCCGAGTGGTGGGAGTGGAAAAGGGGAATATGACTCAGTAAGACAGGGAATCGGGTCAGTGCCAGAGAATGAGGTAAGGCAATTGGTTAAAAGGGGATGTATAAACTGATAACATGGAATGTAAGGGGCCTGAATAGCCCCAGCAAGAGAGTAGCAATCCTAAGAGAATTGGAGATGGAGGGCCCGGAGATAGTGTGTTTGCAGGAAATGCACTTGAAAGGGGTCGGGGTGGGGGGAGGGAGGGGGGGGGGGTCGCTTGTGAAGTAGGATCTACGGGCAACAATATCATGCGACGGCAAACTCCAAACATGCAGGGGTGGCAATCCTGCTACACAAAGCTATTAAAATGGAAGAGATGGAATCTGGGAACCAGAGTCTATTGGAGTGCCTGGAAACATGGTTTTGCCTCGTGGAAGCTGCTTTGTGTCAGAGGCGTCCAGTCCTCTTTTTGTGCAAACTGCTTATAAACTCTGCCTATCCGCTGAGAGGGCCGCGGAGTCTGTTGGAGTCTCATGGGCTCTTGCGGGCTCCGTGGTCCTGTGGCTCCGTAGCTGTTTGGCGGCTCTTTCTGCAAAGGACTCGAGAGGCATATTCACTCAGCTGGGACCCACGTTGAAAGGAGGGGGTCATGTGGCCCAAAATTCCCCCCTCAGGATTCACTGAGGCAGAAGGCGGGAGCCCTTTTCCGGGCCATTGCTGTGGACGTAGAAGACGTCGGTTACAACAAACTGTGTGTAAGAAAGTCCCCGAACATTTATTATTTGTTTTGACTGAGCGGGAGACTGCAAGGATATTCCTTTTGATCCCGCCCGCAATCGGCTCACTGTTACCGGATCCTGCCATCCACCTTCTGACCCAGCCCAGTGCTAACAAAATTTTAACAACTCCTTTGAAGGCTTACGGTCAGCGCTGGAAGAGCGTACGGGAGCCTGCGAGGATCTCCTCTTGACCCCGTTCACAACCGGCTCATAGTCATTGGATTCTGCCATCTATTTTAGATACAGCCCAGCGTCACCAAACTTTCCAACAACTCCTTTGAAGTTCTTTAATGCCAGAAATAGCGAGTGTGAGACTGAGGACTTTTTGATCTCGCCCACATCCTGTCTCTTAGCAGCCGAAGTCCTGTAGCTTAATTACTAATCAGTAACTAATCGACCACGTTTTTCCAATTCCACAGTGAGGCTTGGTTCTGCGAAAGGGAGACGGTGTGGGCTTTTGCGTACTAAGATTGAAGTCAGATTCTAGGTACAGTGTCCCAAATTGAACGTGGCATTAAGATATAACCTAAGAAGTGGCCGTGCAGTAAGTGACGGCATTGGTTTGGAGTGGGAAGAAACCCCCATTCGCAAAACTATGTCAAAAGTTGAAGCAAACAGCCAGAGACTTCAGAGTGTGCCAGCTGGTCAGGTAGTCCACGCTCGGGCACAAATTCATGCCCTAGTTCTAGAAGAGAAAGAATACACGTTGACCGCTACAAATATTTAAGGGGAAAATAAATCAATATTTTTCCCGGCACCGAAACAGAAGTCTAAATGACCTTCCGCCAGCATTGCAGGTTATGCAGCAAGTGGTTGGGGGCAATAAGGATACTTCTGGATGTAGTAGCTTTTTAGTTCCCACTTCGGACTTTAATCAAGATATTGCCTTTTGCTCACTTCATTCAAATAATGTTTCTCTTCCAGCAGCCTTGTTCAACTCAACAGAGTTAACTAGACAAGAATCTGACATCAGCAACCCCTTGCACCAAACCAAAAGAAGTGGGCCCCTCTGCACCTCATTCCTCAAGTCAAGAGCTCTGTGCTACTGAAATTACACCGTCAGCGCTGAACTTCGCATTAACCTCTTTAGTGAAGGTTTTTCAAAGCATAAAAGGTGACGTGCGGGCCCCATACAGGTATACTTCTCGAAATGACTAAAGACATTGAACATTTAGAGTTTGCAGTCGTCCGCCTCTCCAACGCAATAAACACCTCAATCCCTGCCACATTGATGTCTTTGTCCGAACAAATGTCACTACAGAAAACTGATATATCGGATCTAAAAGTCATAATCTAAGACCTAATCAAAGATGGGAAGGATTCTAAGGCAATGATCCGGTCCCTCATTCATGCGAAGGAAGAAGGTATACAAAATCCGAAAGGTCAGAATTTTATGATAGTGTCGGAATCCCCTCCAGCAAACGATACCCCTCTTTCACAATCAGTCCTATGGAATTTTGTAGATTGGCTTAGGTAGTCGAACTAAACCCACCATCCCCTCCATCTACTTCAAACGATCTTTTAATGGAAGATAACCATCAGGAAGACATACAAGATGGAGAAACATGGAAAGAAGGTTCACAACAAACATACCGGAGAAGGAAAAAGCTGAGAAGAAAGAAAGGGGCCAAGTCATCGCAAGGCCCTCAGCCTATTCCATCACAGGTAAAGAAAACCAAGAACATGAAGGCAAATAAATCATAGCTCGGCCAGAAATGGCTTTATTAAGAACTCATCCCTTCCTCCAGCTCCATTCGAACCGGGTCAAACCGGGTGTCAGAATCCATCCAAACACCTCATTAAAGAAAGGGAGCAAAAAAAGGAAAACACTTAATATCAGCCAGTCCCTAGAGAAGGAAGGTCCGACAGTGTCAAAAATCACGATAGGAATCCAAACCAATCTGGCCCAAGAAGAGGTAGAAGATGGCTCAAAGTCTCAAACAAAGGCAGTTGTGAAATCAATCAAATGGGCCCCTATTTTTCTTCCAAAACCTAAATTGGAAAAAAAGAAGTGTCTCCCTCGGGGTCTGGCTTGAAAATAGCGCCAATCTTCTCGAACTGTCAAAAGACAAACAAGGCTCCAACAGGAGGCTCAACAGTTACGGTGCCAGTAGCTGTCAGCATCACCCAGGGCCAGTCTGATACATACTCTGTTTTATTTCCAGCAAACATCTCAGGGAATACCAGTTCTAAAGACTCAATATGAGACATTCAAATGCCTACGACAGAGGATAAAAGAAAAGACTCAAATACCAAGGAAACTTGGGTCCCTATGCAGATCCAAAACTATGGTTGACTTGCTATAAGCCAATACTAAACCCACGATTTCTGAATCAAGGACTAATCTTGTCAATCAGAAAGATTCCAGATCTGTACCAGTTACCAAAGGTGGGTTACTGTAATTCCTTACTTTTTAGTGAGGACAATATAATACCATGCAAACAGGAGGGCATTCTGGCGGTTAAAATAGATACTGCATCAAACGAGGGCAATAAACAACTGATAGCCATAAATCTATATTGGAATCCCCTGAATTCAACGTTTACCGTTTTTCTGGAGGCTCCAGCAGATGTATTAACACATTCCAAGACATTCGATCCAGATGCAAATAGTCTTGTGAGTGGGGACCTGAATTCGCAATGTTTATAAAACTGCCCAACGGGGCACAGCCAAAAATCAAAGACAGTGAGCTGCAATGGGAAAAAGTGGGTATCCTTTTTTTAATGAGTGGGATCTCAGGATGCTCAATGGGACTATGGAAGGTGACATTCCACCGAGTAGTACTTGGTTTCGGGGGAATCGGAATCAATTCTGGATTATATATTCTTGTCCCCAGGTTTATTCAAGAGATGTGATCATTTTAGTGTGGGTGAAGGTGCCACCAGTGATCATTGTCGACTGGATGTGCTTATAGACTGGAGCTTCCAAAAAAAGGTTGATAAATGGCATGGGATGATGGTGGTGGTCAATGCCCAGAGAAATCGCCTGGTGAAATATAGGAATGATGGCATACATCTAAACAAAACATTGTTGTGGATGGATTACATGAACGTTGATGGAAATTTTAAACCTAGCTGTTTCCATTATTTCCTTTGGGACATTGATTGTCTACATTGCATGCCATTGCTCGGCCCGGTATCACATAAACATATCTTTGATTAATTGATTTCGTAAAAAAAAAAAAAAAAAAAAAAGGGAGATGCAGGGTGAAATTGGTAGACCAAGAAGGGTGTTACTGAGGGAGATTGGGTACATAAAAGGTGTATATAACAGCTGGTCCAAGCATCAGAAAATGAGTCGTCTACTAAAGGACGGGGCATCTATGCTTAGGGAAATAAACAATTCACGTAATTTTTGGGCTTTGTTAAACAAGGAAAGGGCCAATCTGCTGCACAGGCAAACTGAGTGGCGGAGGATACCTAGGTAGATTATCTCAGAAGTAAATAGCAGCCAACATGGGACCCTACATACAACATTCCTAGTGCCCCCTGGGAATTGACTATTAGAGAGGATACTGTCAGAGTTAATAAATAACATTTTCAGCGTCGAGAGCCGCTGGTCTGAGTGGTCTGACCTACCAAGTGCTTAAAGGAAATCCAACATTGCGGGCTCGCATTCTGTGTATACTATTTCAGGGTATAATAGAAGAAAGAACTATTCCATCATCATGGAAGTCAGCCATAATCATCCCTCTATCCATAAGAAGGGAGACCGGAAAAATCCTATTAACTATAGGTCCATAACTCTATTAGATGTTGAAAGCAAGATATTTGCCAGCCTCATATTAAGAGAATTAGACATCTGGGACACGGTTAATGGGATACTTTCCAAACAACAAACTGGGTTTCGGAAGGGCAAGGCCACTTCCCTCAACGGTATAATATTGGCCACATTGACATATAACAAACTTAAAATGACATCACCACGGCTATATTATGCTTTTATTGATCTGTCAAGCGCTTTTGACCTGGTCAGTAGAGAACGTCTGTGGTACAAACTGGCCTTAAAGGGGGGGGGGGGCTCCGATTCCATTGATAAACATCTTAATGTCCCTTCGTGTAAACACAGTAAGGGTAAGGTTGAGCAACGAGGGTCACCTGTCCCAGAAGATATCTATCAAGAGAGGGGTGAGACAGGGAAGCACGATTGCTCCCTTTCTTTTCAACTCTTACCTAGCCGATTTTGCGAATGGAATAGACATGGAAGATTAAGGGAGCGTAAAAATCGGTGTTAGAACTATAAAATGGCTCATGTACGCAGATGATATTGTATTGAAACACTTGTGTATAGGCACGTTACAAATGCCATATCATACTCATGAATACAACAGCGGTAGGACTTCAGCGAATTTGTCTGCTCTTGAGGTGTACATGAAGGAAAACAACCTAAAGGTCAACCCAGATAAATCAAAAATAGTGATATTTGGGGGAAGAAAAAAGGCTCCAAGAAATTCCAATGGAGAATAGGTGGCAACCCCATCCAAGTAGTAGAAGAGATAGTCTATTTAGGATATACGCTTTATGCTCGCCCTAAGAGAAATCTGGTCTGGGCTGAATTTATCGCTAGGACTAACCAACTAACATCGCAACTCCAGAGAGTGATTAGTCAATTCTGTGACTTTTCCTTGCTCTTTGCGGTGAGATTCTACACAGCAAAGATCGTACCTATTCTCCTGTATGGATAGAAGCCGGACCCATTGCTTGGTCATTTGACTAGCAATCTAGTGAGGGGAAAATCTGGAAGAAGGCTTTAAGTTTTCGCCAGAGAACTCCAACGGCAAGCCCGAGATTCGAACTAGGCCTTAGGTCTTTAAAGTCCCAGCTAGATTGGAAGCGGATATCCCTGTATAGGTCGATTGTTAGCCCCATAAAAGATTCATTATACTAGGACCTTTTGAAACGTCTTTATAAATGTTCCCTTGGGGTATTACAGGACCTGAGAAGGTTAACACTGGAGACTCTTAAAGGGTATGGCAGCAATGAAGTAACATTGCTATCAAACCTGATGAAGTCGAAGAAGGACCCAATGACAATGGACTGGATCAATACAATTGATCAAATGAGATCTTCTACAGTATCAATATCACTCTTGAAGTGAGATAAAAAAGCAGGGTTTTCTTCCTATATAACTGTTAAATTCCAGGACACAAGAGTGCAACAGAACTTCCTCAGAGTGAGGTTAGATCAGATTCATACTGGTTCAGTGCTGTCTAGATGGGGGAGTCAGGAGGATATTAAGAACCTCTGCCCAGACAGTAAAGATCCTAAAACCCAAACAATTGAACACCTTTTAAGGTTTTGTGAGGGCACAAGGACCCTCAGAAGTACCAGAGTCCTTTGACAATTTCGATAGACTGGCTATCATCGGAAATGTTCTGGGATAGAATGTCAGCAGGAGTGGAAACTTCCTAAAAAATGGATGTGATAAAAGTATTGCAACAGTCTGGGTTTATGCCATTGAAATTTTATGGAGTACATATGCTTCTCGTCTCCTTTTTTCTTTCTCTCCTCCCCCTTATTTTTAAAGATGCAAAGTTATGTTTTATTTACTATAGTTATATTTAGAAGTATAACTTTCCTTGTAATTTTAGGATATTTAGATTTTGGAAAATTGATGGCTTGTAAGATTATGCTGTCTTTCTTTTTGTTTTCCGAGTTTTACTAATTTTTTTCTATGAAATGTTTTGTGGAAAAAAACAAATGTTAAATCACTAAAAAAAAAAAAAGAAATGGAAGAGATGGTGAAGCAGGATATGGAGGAGGGAAGATATGTGAGGATAAAAGGGAAGCTGAGTGGCCAGCTATACACATGGGCATCAGTATATGCACCCAACCAGGGGCAGGAGGGTTTCTTGGGAAGATTCCTGGAGGAGCTTGGGAAATTTGGAGAGGGGGAAATTATCGCAGCCAGGGATTTCAACCTGATAGCAGATCCTCTGTGGGATAGATCAGGGGGCATAGGAGGCATGCAGCGGGGACAATGTCAAGGTACCTAGTGAACAGACTGGAGGAGGAAGGGTTATTCGATGTGACACGGGTGAGGCACCCCCAGGAAAGAGACTACACCCTTTACTCCCATGTACATAAATCCTACTCCAGGATAGACTATGTAATGGCAAGGAACAAGTTACTTACCTGTAACTGTTCTCCAGCATGGGTCTGGCATGGATTCACATGCTCATGAATATTCCCCGTCGTCAGGCTGGGAATCCTCGGTAAAGAAAAATCAGTATCAGTTTTGTTTCTGATCGGTCTTTCGTAGTAGTAACCAATCACTGATCTCTGCGTCATACTGACCACAGCCAATGACTGCCATCTCCCTAAGCCCCGCCTCTGGCAGCCATCTTCAGATTTGGTAGCACGTGAAGTGGCAGTATGACCAAGTGAAGAGCCGCAGAGGGGTAGGCGGGAGGGTTCGCATGTGAATCCATGCCAGACCCATGCTGGAGAACAACAGTTACAGGTAAGTAACTTGTTCCTTCTCCAGCATGGGGTCTGGCATGGATTCACAAGCTCATGAATAAAAGAATACATAGAAGTACACACATGCACAACCACGGGAGGTGGCAAAGGCTCAACATTAAGCATTACATCCAAAACTCAACATTAAGCAATTCTTACCTCCTCACCAGGCTCACCTTAGGGGAACAGGTTGCGCAGCACTGCTTGGCCGACCCTGGACTCCTCCCTGGACTCCTCCCTGGAATCCCGATCGACGCAGTAGAATTTCGTGAAGGTGTGCGTCGACCTCCACGTAGCAGCCCTGCAGATGTCCAGCAAGGGCACACCAGATAGGAACGCTGTGGTAGCTGCGATCGCTCTGGTGGAATGGACTCTCGGACGACCAGGCAGCGGTCGGTTTGCCAACCGATGACAGTACATGATACAGCCGGAGAGCCATCTGGAAATGGAAGCCTTCGAGAGAGCCTTCCCCTGATTGACAGGTCCAAAGTTCACAAAATGTTGTGACGTCTTCCGAAAACTCTTTGTGCGGTCCACGTAGAACTTCAGGGCTCTAGCCACATCCAGCGAGTGCAAAGTCCTTTCAGCCGGCGACGGGAAGAAAACAGGCAACACCAAGGGTTCGTTGAGGTGGAAGTCTGACGGCACCATGGGCATGAAGGAGGGGTGCGTCCTGAGCACTACCCTCGTGTCGTGAAAAGTCAAGTACGGGGGCCTGCAGGAAAGGGCCTGGATCTCTCCCACTCGTCGTGCGGAGGTGATGGCCACAAGAAACGCTGTTTTCCACGACAAGAACTTCAACGGAGCTGAGTGCAGAGGCTCGAACGGAGGTCCCATGAGCTTGGCCAGCACCACGTTGAGCTGCCGGGGCTGGGGCCTTCACCGGCGGGAACGATCTGAACAGTCCCTTCATGAATTCTTTCACCAGACGATGAGACCACAAAGACGTCCGTCCCGTGGTTCTGGTGTATCGGGAGATCGCAGCAAGATGAGTCTTGATGGAAGCGTGCGCCAGTCCAGCCTTGGCCAGCATCAGTAGGTACGGCAGTACTTGAGGAGCCGTAATCCGTAGAGGGTTAATCTTCTGTGCGTGGCACCAGACAGAGAACCTCTTCCATTTGTGTCCGTAGCATTAAAGAGTTGACGCCCTGGCCTTTGCAAGAACCTCTCTGCAGTCGGCCGGTATGTCGTAACCTCCAAACTAACGCTGCAGGAGCCAGGCCTGCAAGTTCAGCGACTTCGGGTCGTGATGGAGGATGGCGCCTCCTTCCCTGGAGCGAAGATCCGCGTCCACTGGTAGTTTGATTGACGGGGACAAGTCCAGAAGGTCTGGGAACCATATCTGCCTCGGCCACGCAGGTGCGACGAGGATCATCCTGCACCGTGACCTCTTGAGCTGGTTGATGAGCCGGATCAGCAGCGGCACTGGAGAAAACGCATGTAGGAACAGGCCCTCCCAGGGGAACGAGAAGGCATCGCCCATGCTCCTCGGCTGGGGAAACCTGCTGGCGAATCTCCGGCACTTGGAGTTCGTCGCTGTCGCGAACAGATCGATCTGGGGTGTGCCCCACCGTCGGAAGAGGCGGTCCACTAGATCCTGTCGTAGTTCCCACTCGTGGCACGAGCGCAGCTCTCTGCTGAGCGAGTCGGCGATGGCGTTTTTTATTCCTGCCAGATGAAACGGCACCAGAAACATCCCTTGGGCGACAGCCCAATGCCACAGATCCTGCGCCTCCTTGGACAGGGCTGGGGCTCTGGTACCGCCCTGCTTCCTGATGTAGAACATGGTGGTGGTGTTGTTGTTGGTGAAGACCCTCACCCTTGAGGGACGGAAGAAAGGACCTGAGGGCCCAAAACACTGCACGGAGTTCCAGGACGTTGATATGGAGGGACTTCTCCGCCGGCAGCCAAAGACCCCTCTCATGCAGGTTTTCGGTGTGCACTCCCCACCCTTCCAGGGAGGCATCCGTGGTCACTGTCTTCTGGTGGCCCTGGTTCTGGAAGTCCATGCCCGCTGTCAGATGCGCGCGGGTGCCCCACCACCGGATCGCTCGTCTGAAGCTCTCGTCGAGTGTGATCCTGTCCTCGAAGCTGCCCGTCGTCTGGATCCAGCGAGCGTCCAGGAACTCCTGTAACGGGCGTATCCGAAGCCTGCACAGGCGGATGAGATAAATGCAAGAAGACATAATTCCAAGGAGGGACTTGATGGACCTCACCCTGGCCGGGTCTGCAACCAGCATCCGCTGCACCTTGCCCAAGATGGCCCTCGTCCTTTCCTCCGACGGAGAGGCCAGAAGCGACACTGTCGAGCTTCGCTCCCAGAAATAGTGCGTCTTGCGCGGGCACCAGGTGGGACTTGGAGTAGTTTATGGAGAATCCCAGGTCCGTGAGTAGTTGGATGGTCCTTGCCGTGTGCTCCGTGGCGAGCTCCTTCGTCTTTGCTCGGATGAGCCAGTCGTCCAGGTAGGGGTAGACGTGGATCCCCTCCAGGCGCAGCCGCGCCACCACCCTGGGTGCCGACCTCAATCCGAAGGGAAGGGCTCTGAACTGGTAGTGACGCCCTTGGACCACGAATCTGAGAAACTTTCGGTGTCCCTTTAGGATGGGGATATGGAAGTAGGCATCCTCCAAATCCAACGACGACAGGAAATCGCCCTCCTCCAGTTGACCCAGGACGTGCTGGAGGGTGACCATCCGGAACTTCTGTGCCTTGATGAATTTGTTCAGTCGTCGTAGGTCCAGGATGGGACGCCATCCTCCCGTCGTCTTGTTCACGAGGAAGTATCTTGAGTAAACTCCGGAGCCCCGAAGCATCTTTGGGACGAGCTCGATGGCGCCTTTTTTGAGCATCGCCTTTACCTCCAAGAGAAGTTGAGGGACGTGATGTTCCTTCCTGGCCACGGGGGGGACGCGCGGGCACTTCTTTAGAAACTCGAGCGCGTGACCCTGGGCCAGGGCGTCCAGCACCCAACGGTCGGTGGAGATGGACTCCCACACGCTGACGAAGCTCGCCAGCCGGCCTCCCACCGGGGTGCTTCGGTGGGGGCCCGACCCCACAGCCGGTTCAGTTCTGCTTCGATGAGGAGGGCTCCCAGAAGGGCCTGGTTCCGGGTCCCCCGTCGGGAGCGGTTCCTCCGTTGGTGGTAACGGCAATCTCGTCCTTATCTCAGAGCACACCAACGCCGTGGCCTTCGATCAGCTCCTCCTCAGAGGTTGAGGCCGAGTCCACGACGACCTCCTGCCCCCCCTTTTTCTTCTCCGTCGGAGGTTTCACGGGGGTCCCGTCGATGGGCATGAAAGAGGACTCCCTCCGCGGTGGCAGGGAGACTCTGGGCCCCGAGGTCGCCACCACTGGTGTAGCCTCCACAGGCTGAGCCAAGGCCGCCGCGACTGTCTCGATAGAGGCCTTGGCCGGGTGGATCAAGGCTTTCACCACCTTAGGTGCGCTCACCGCCTTCTCCTTGGGGGGAGGGCCACCGCCTCGCTCCCCCTCCGATGGGGCCTTCGAGCTCGACCGGGGTCTCTCCAGGAGCTTTGCCGGGTGCTCGGACTTCCTCTTACCCGAGCCAGAGCGTTGGCTCGTGGTTGATGGCGCCGGGGAGGATGCGCCCTGCCTGGCGCACGTAGAGCCCGACCGTTCGGCGCTCCCGGTGCCAGCGGACTCCCGGTGCTTGGCCTTCTGTTGGACCCCCGTCGCTGGGGCGCCCTCAAAGGTCTTAGAAGACCGCTCAGACTTCTTTTTCTTCTCGCCTGACGAGCTCTTCCCTTCCAGCCAGTTGGCGAGACGCAGATGGCGGTCCTTCATGGTCCGCTCCGACATATTGCCGCAAAACGCACAGTCCTTCTCCACGTGCGTTTTGTCCTCATGCAGGCAGTAGAGGCAAAGGGAGTGTTCGTCCTCCTTAAAGACATTCTGAAGCTGGCATCCAGGGCAGACCCTGAACAGCTTTCAGGGTGTCGAGCTTCCCTTCTCCTGGGCCATGATCGAGATGGGCCTGAGAAACTTCTGGAGTCCTCCAAAAGCGTGGCTCGACGAAATCTTCACCCTTGAGGGGCGTAGAAGAATCCGACACGGGTCCCCGTTGATCTGATAAAGAAACCGTGGAGCTTGAGGCTCTTTTGACCGAAAAAGAGAAAACTTTCCTAAGAAAAAAGTGTGAAAAAAGCACTACAGCTCGAGAGCAATAGCACGAGGATCCCAACACTTGAACGTGCGGTAAAAATCTGAAGATGGCTGCCAGAGGCGGGGCTTAGGGAGATGGCAGTCATTGGCTGTGGTCAGTATGACGCAGAGATCAGTGATTGGTTACTACTACGAAAGACAGATCAGAAACGAAACTGATACTGATTTTTCTTTACCGAGGATTCCCAGCCTGACGACGGGGAATATTCATGAGCATGTGAATCCATGCCAGACCCCATGCTGGAGAATTTGAGGGATAGTGCAGACGACTAGCAGCATTGAAATAAAGCATTTGCTACTCTCGGACCACACGCCAATTACGCTCGAGTAGGAAGGGAGTAGCAAGAGGGGAATCAGGGGTTGGAGGCTGGAGGATTATCTTCTTACGGACCGCGAGGTGAGACAACAACAGGCAGAGAATGAAATACGGGAGTTTGAGGGAGGGAAGGGAGGGGCAAGATAGGGGAGAGATGGGACGCGTCCAAACACATGAAGGGGTACTTCATAGAGGCATCCAACAGACTCAGAGAAAGGCTGAGTGAAGCGGAGGGGAACTGGAGAGAGAGAGGTACAGGCTCTAGAGAGGAATCAAAGAGAAGGGGACAAACAAAATAGCCAAGGAACTAGCAAACGCGAGGGGCCAACTTCACCATATAACAAGCAAGGCGGTGGAGAGCACCTTATTAAGAAACAGGTAAAGGTTCTACGAGCAGGGCAATAAGGTGGGAGCAGCGTTGGCAAGACTAAGGGCCAAAGAACAAAAGGCATTCATAGATGTGCTGGAGGATAATAATGGCAGGTGAGTGGGAACGGAGGGGGCCAAGAGAAACATTATAAGGCACTTCTACTCAAACTTATATAGGGAGGAACCAGCGGACTTGGGAAAGCAAGAGGGGTATCTGAAAGGCTGGGAGGGGACACGATTGACACCAGCACAAAGAGCAGCTAGAAGAGCCCATAAGGACGGAGGAGGTGGGAAGGAAGATTTACTGACTAAAAATGAATAAGAGCCCGGGAGCTGATGGGTTGACAGCAATCTTTTATGTGACAGTTAGGGACCCACTTGCAGGGATCCCAACAGAGAGACTTTCGGGAGAGTTTACCGCATCCATGAGCATTGCACATATCACCATGATTCCGAAAGCTGGGAAGAACCTGCATATGTGCGCCTCCTACCACCCTATAGCGCTTATAAACGTGGGTGCCAAGAACTATACGAGGGTGTTAGCAGCCCGGCTAGAGGGGATGCTGCCGGACTTGGTGGGGCAAGACCAGACAGGCTTCATACAGGGACGTAATACATTTGATATTGAAAGGCGTGTGCTGCACATAGTGGATAAAGCGGGGAGGGGGACAAGGACTCCCGCATGCCCAATGATGTTAGATGCCGAAAAGGCGTTTGATAGAGTTAACTGGGCATTAATGGAACAAATACTGCAGAAAGTGTGTATGGGGCCGAAATTCTCTGGAATGATAAAGGTGAATTAACAACCACAAGCCAGAGTGAAAGTAAATTGGCGTAAACAGACCCGTTCTTGATAAGGAGGGGGACGAAGAAGGATGACCGCTGTCGCTGCTTCTCTTCGCTCTAGTAATGGCACCTTTTGCATATAGGATAAGGGGAAATGAGGAGATAAGAGGTCAGCTGGGGTGGGGCACAACACAATATAGAGCCGTTTGTGGACAATGATATTAATGATCACGGAGCCGGAGAGATCGTTGCCAGCTATACTGAGGGAAATTGGAGCATACGCAGATGTTTTGGGTTTCAAAGTGAACCTTGGGAAATCTGAGATACTCAATCTGTCAGTGGGGGACTTGGAAAGGGCCCAGTTGGAGAAGAGGAATCCCTTTAGGTGGGCCAAGGGCCCAGTCAGATATCTGGGAGTGAATTTCACGGCGTTCATTAAAAGTATTGTGGGGGCTAACTATAATCCTCTAATACGGCAACTCAGGGTGGACCTAAGCAGGTGGAAGGGTCTATACATGTCTTGGTTTGGGAGGATCGCGGTAATCAAGATGAATGTGCTCCAGAGAATATTGTACCTGTTTCAGGTGATCCTGCTGGCAATAGCGGGGAAACTCTTGAAGGAACTCCAAGTTTGTATTATGAACTTCATATGGGGGGGGGCAAGGGGGGCAAACCAAGGATTGGGTCGAAGGTATTTTTTAAGGCTAAGGAACGGGGGGGGGGGCTGTCCAAATAAATAATAAGAATCGGATCAGATGTGACTGGCAGTCAAAATGAAGAGTCGAACATACGTCTTAATTTTTTTAGACGAAATGAGGCTGCTTTGCCAAGATGGCAAAAAATAAAACAAGTAAGAGGTGGAAAATCAACAAAGGGCAGAGGCGGAGGAGGTTGAAAAAAACAAGGGGGGGGCAGAGGGGAAACAAATGCCCCGAAGAGTACCCTGGGCAGATCGCTGCGCTCTGGCAATTAGAAAAAGCAAGTGAAGATACTGAGACACGTTTTAAGATCATAAACTTGTCGGACCATACTCTGACTGATAATCAAACTAAATTGCTAAGTATGGGTTTGAATTTTTGTCCGACAGCTAATTTCAACTATGTGCAAACTCGGATAGATTTTGACCACTTCATTAGAAAATTACGTCTAAAGAAATTCTTCGCCATCACAGATTTCAAGGCACGGAAAATGACAGCACCGGAAGGGAGAACAGATTACCATTTCTGAAATGGGGGTTCTCGCAGACTTAGTTCAGCTGCAAAAAGGCCGAACAATCAATGATGATCAAGAGATGGAATCAATTGATTTCCAAGAGTTCGACATAAGAACGGATTGGACAGTAAAAAGTTAATTGAAACAAAAATCAAAGTTCAATCCAATGGTCAGTACCGCTAATAATAGAGGCATTTCAAACACTTGTGATTGAGGATTTAAAAAAGCTCAGACAAAACAAAGAATACAAAGAAAGAAGTAATCTGACTATGAAGGACAGAATGGCCCTTAAAGAACTGTGCAACCTAACAAACTGTGTGATCAAGCCCTCAGATAAGGGACGGAACATTGTCCTAATGACTTGTGAAAACTATGTCAAGGAGGCATATAAACAGTTAAATGACAAAAAATGCTACGAAAGATGAAAAAAATCCAACGAAAGCACTAGAAGAAAAGGTATAGAATTTTGTAGCAGTTTGGGAACAAAATTCTTACTGAAGAAAATTGTAAATTTCTACAAACGACTAACTCCATCACACCGACCATATATTTTCTTCAAAATCCATAAAAACAGTAAAAGACCACCGGGAAGACCGACTGTTTCCCAAGTGGGGTCAGTTTTGGAGAACATGTTGAAATTCGTAGATGAAACTCTTGCCTTTCGTCTCCTAGTTACCTTCCTATCTCAAAGACACAAAGGACTTTCTATCACGGGTAAACAATATACCCTGGGAATCCAACTTCACAATGGCAACAATGGACGTGGTGTCTTTATACACGTCAATTGGACATGACTATGGTAAAAAAGCATGTGAGAGATATTTGAACACCAGGTCTCTCAATTATCTGGAACACACGCAAATGATTTTAGAAATGATTGATCTCTGCCTCAACCATAATATCTGTCTTCAATGAAGAGTATTTCAGGCAAATACAGGGCACGGCAATGGGAACTACATTCGCCCCATCTTATTTATGCCAATTTGACTATGGGTGCCTGGGAAGCTGCAGAAGTAAGGACAGTTGACTGAAAATGTGGTTATCTGGCTTCGAAATATAGATGACTTATTTGTAATTTGGAAAGGGACTGAGAATGGCTGGTTGGATTTTGTAAAGCTACTGAATCAAAATAATCTAAGATTCACGGAAACCCACAGTGATTCATTTATAACCTTCTTGGATGTTAATTTAAGAATAGTGGAGCAAACTTTAACGTGCGAATTACACAGAAAACCTACAGGATCAAACACGCCACTACATGCCAAGAGTGGGCATCCAAAGAGCTTAATCTGGAGTGTTCCATACAGTGAGTTCGTAAGGATAAGAAGGAACAGCACAACTCTCGATACATACAATGCAGAAAGCAAAATCACAGCAAGAGGATTTCGGCAACAGTGCTACCCTAAAAAATTGAAGGAGTATTTAAAAGCAAGAAGTCATGACAGACAAATTCTCTTGGCAGACAAGCAAAAAGTAATGAGTAATGAGAATGAGGAAGTGTGTCTCATACTAACGTATGACAGCCAAACAACAGAGGTTAAACGTCTGTTACAAAGACAATGGAAAGTTTTAACCATTGACAAAGATATTGGTGGTTTGCTAAAAAAAAACATCCAGATATCAGCTTCAGAAGAAACATTTCAATTAAAGACAAATTGGTCCACAGTTTTATGGATAAAGAAGTAGCCAAGGATGCTAGTGCCTGGTTGACTAATCGGAAAAAAGGTTTTCATAAGTGCACAAGGTGCAATATGTGTAAATTCGCTAAGAACTGTGCCACTTTTGAGCATCCAATAACAAGAACTGAGTATATCAATGAAAAAATCACGTGTGACACTGAATACGTGGTGTACATTCTGTTGTGCAAATGCAAAAAGTGGTACGTGGGCAGCACCAAATGCGATTTAAAAATAAGGCTACAACAACATGTAAGAGCTATACAAAATAAAGATGCAAACTATCCGATGGCAAAACATTTCACTGAATGCCACAAAAGTAACATGGACAGTTTTGCTTTGTTCGGAATCCATGCAATTGAGAATGGCACGAGAGGGGGAGACTGAGAAAAAAAGCTCCGACAATAAGAAACTCGTTGTATCCTAGACTTTGAAACAAAACAACCGAAAGGTCACAACATAGACGAAGAATTATATACTTTCTTAGGGCACTAGAATCAGAATTATTAGAAGAGTCTGGCACTTCATACAAATAAGGATTGACTGAACTAAAGTGATTTTCATAATTGGATTTGAATAAGTGAAAATCCATTATTGCTGTGTATTTTTAACTGCATGTGGATTATATGTGTTTTGTTTTTTGGGGTTTTTATTCACCTTCCATAAGTCACCATTGTCGGGTTGTTTTTATTATTGTAAACATTTTTTTTTATTATTGTGAATTGACATTAATGCAGACTATTGACTTTGAAGAAATAAATTGGAGTTGGAACATGGTCCAAGATCAAAAATAGATCTTCATATTGAATCGAAGTTGAAAGCTCTAAGCACTTTATGAAAATCAGAGGTTAATATGCACTGAAGCATTTGGCACTTTAGCAAGCTGCTAGCACTAGTCACTTTATTATGCACTATGCACTTTATGTGAGAAGGCACGGGGCACTTTAAATAAAGAGAATGTGCAACCGCGCTGTGAGCCACATGGCATGATAGCGATTGGATCATGTTTTAATGAAGGGACCACATTAGAATAAATGGAATGTATCACCTGTGTGTACAATATATATTTAGTGAAGAAAAAAATTCCGACATGATTATTTAATCACGGACTGAGTAGCTAAATTATGCAGGGATTAAGCCCTTTCAAAGATGGCCGCCAGCATTGCCAGTACAACTAAGTCCCTTCGATGTATATTGTTGTTGGATCCCTATGTCCCATTTCGATGTCTGCAGGCATGCCTTATGTATATAAACACTATGGTGATGGTGGTATGCCGGTGTTGTGAGCAAGCGGCAAGTAACGCCGCAAAACGAGTCAACTTTTTGAGAAGACTGAAAGATGGCTAGATATTTGAGAGCCAAGTATTTTTAACTAATAAAGAGGCTATTATGGATATGCTGGTGACGGTCTGATCTTTCAAGCATGGTATGAAGGAGAGTGCTCCTCAACAAGTAGCGGGTGAGCATCGGTGGAAGGTGATGGGAGAGAGATGGGGAGACAGACCAAAGGGGTTATGGGAGAACTCCATCACGAATAATACAGTGAGGCTTTGGGGAAAAGTGAATAGCAGGCTCAGCCTGTCGTCCTGGCCGTCCCTGCTGACACCGGTATTTGGGAACCAGACTTCCCAACGGGGAGAGAATATGGTAGATTTAAAAAGATGGCTAGAGGGGAGTATTAGGTTGCTGGGCGACCTATATGAAGGAACGGGATTCCGGGCATTCAAAAGAGAGCTGGGGTTGAAGGAGGAGGATCGATTTTCCTACCAACAGTTCAGACACTGGGCAGGGTCACCCATAATGAAGGAAGGAGCCACGAGGGAACTCACGGGGTGTGAAAAGCTGATGAAATCCTCTACCAACAATAAAGGGTTGATGGGCAATATACAAGATCCTGCTGAAAGTGGATAGCAAAGGAGAAGAGGCAGCAAGGGCCAAGTGGGAGGAGATAAGGGGGAGAGCGTTCACGGATAAAGAGTGGGGCAGGGTGACGCGTAGCTGGAATATCAATTACACTTCAGTGCAGCAACAGGAACTACAGTATAAGCTGCTGCACCAGTGGCACTACACACCGGCGAGGCTGCGCAAGTTGTTTCCCGAGTGTCAATGGACTTTGAGGGAATAGAGATTCTGCTGGGCCCCATAATCAACCAACAACAGCAAGTGGGGGGAAGCGAGAAGGTTGTGGGCAAATATAGTGATGGCAGCGAAAAGGTGCATAGCAAGACAATGGAAACGGAAGGAACCCCCTTCCATTATACAGTAGTATCAAGCAAGTTGGGAGATAATAGACGTGGAGAAGCTGACCGCGATAATGCAGGTAACAGTAAAGACCTTCAACCAAATTTGGTCTCCTTACTTGCAATATGCAGCTAGAGACATGTGGCAGCTGCACATCCCAAAGATACTACAGGCACTGGGAATCCTGGATGAAGAGACCAGTGAGCCAGAGCAGGAGAGATAAATGATAACCACTTTAGGACTGAGAAGGGGAGGGAGAGTGTGGGAGGGGAGGAAGGGGAGTTATACAGTTTTTACTTTGGATACTGGAATGTAAGGTTGTGATGGGAAGTTGAGGCGTTGAAGTGAAAAGGAGCATGTAAAGAGTGTGGAATCTGAGCTGTTCAATACATTTTGGTTGGAAAAAAAATTGAATAAGATTTGAAAAGTAACAATAATGCAGGCGAGAAACTTTTCATATAGTTTTCATCTCCAGCACACAGAGTAACTTCAGTTAAGGTCAGTAAAAACTTGTATGCATCACCTTTGCAAAGTTCAGTTTAAGGGAAGTAAAGGTTCGACAGATCATACACAATCCTGGCAGTGGAAATCCTGAGTGCCTACTATCTCTATGGAATAAACAGTGGCAGGACATTCTGGAGATGTATGAAACAGACGTAAAAACCCTTCAAGAGAACCCAGACCTGGTGAAGAAAAAAATATGGAAACTGGACTGGATCATAACTGGGGAGAAAAGGGCTATAAAACTAATGAAAGATGTGCCCAGTGAAGCCAGAGCTTGCAATAGCTTATAAAATGATGTGTCCTTATTCCCCGATAATAAGAGAAGATCCACATACATGCGCTTTCGTCTAAACTTGATTAAGACCAAAGACCAAAATTAGCAACTGGGCCTGCATGGGTGAGATAAACGCTAATTGTAGGTTTTGTGACACCATTGAAGAAACGACAAAACATTGCACACTATTCTGACCCGTATTTCAAACACAAAGAATGAAACACCTAGGACCCATGATGGTAAGATGTTCAACACTGGATGTCGAAGAGTGGTGGCAATTGATGTTTTCTGGAAAGGACAAAAAAACTGACCTTTGCGTTAACCCTGTTTTTGGATGAAATAGAGAAACGCCTAGAAACTGTAGACGTCGAAGGTACAATTGGTTGAAATAGTGTGTCCCCCATTGCCACAGCATTTTTAGTAGCAAATCAATGGCTAAAATGATGGCTTGCCCACGGTGGCAAGACAACCATGTAATGGTCAGGCTTCGATGTTATGTGATGCGCATGTAATTGATGTGTTGAACTGTTTTAAAAAAAAAAAAATAATAAGGTTTATATAAACCAATAAAAATATTTTTAAAAAAAGAACACAGCTAGCAACTGGTAATAATTAAACAATCTCCAAGAGTGGTTTAGGAAGTCTGTTTGCCAACTAGTAAGGAGTTCACAGATCAAGTTGTGGAGGAACAAGCAAGGCTCAAGACAATAGGATCAAGATGGAGAGGAGCCTTCCTGTAGGTATACAGTCTGTTAGGGAGAATTCTCAGCAATGTGCTAATTCCTGCCACCTTAGAGACCCCCAGAAACTTTGCTGGATTTTGAGGACTTGATTTTTTTTAACCTAGAGAGAGTGAAACCCTTTTCATGTATTTTAATGTTATTTCTGAACTTTGTGCTTCTTTTGGTTATGGAGCCTGACAAACTCCATAGGCATCATCTTTTGCATTGTGTCGCACAGCACCTTCAGTGAAGTGGCACAGGGAAAATCTTTCAGATATCATAAAGGTTTAAATACCTTCTCTGGGATAACCTACTGTTTCCCGGAGCAGTAAAGTGAAATTGACTTTACTTACATTTGTAGGTTTCTAGGCCCAGCACACACCATCTTACAATGGGGCGCTGGAGGGGTTACCTAGTATCCCCTTTGTCTAGCTTCTCTTGTAACATTTCTACGTTACCCTTACCTCACTGAATGGCTGGTGGCAGTGGTTTATTTAACCACCTTGTGTGCATTTACCACGGGCTGCGTTCGTAGCTGCAGTAAAAGCACCCCAAGGTGCCGGTATTGTCAAAATGGCCACAGTATTTTTTCGCCATTGCTTTGTGAAAAGGTCCTTCTTGAGATTTACTCTGCGCGCCAAACCAGGTTTGATCCCTTTGTTTGCTTTGCCTTTGGCGGGATTCAGGATTGAAGACCGCCTCTGGCTCCAGGGTGTCTGGAGTAGGCAGGAAGTGAGGGAGGTGCCCAAAACTAATAATAAATAAGAGTGTGCTTATTCTCCTAGGAGACCCACATGCACTCTGTAGTGACGCTGGAATGAACGGGAGAGAACTGAATAAAAGGCAAGGCTTTTGGCTTGGAAGGCAGAGTCAAACACTGGACGAAGGAACCGAAGAAGAACTATAAGAGGTTGCCTGCTGCAACTCCTAGACTGTTGGTTTGCCCGGTGAAGCCCTGCTGCGGTGCTGAATCCCCAAATTCATACAGACAAAATCCCCTGCAAGGACAACTTCTCCCCTTGAGTTGGTGGGGCCAATCAATTCCAAAGTAAGCCACCTGGACATTCTCGGAGCTGGTTCCATTTCCACAGAGTTGCTGCTGGAAACCAAATAGCCAGGGAGAGGAACACCAGATTGTGTGCATTGCTTTTAAAATTGGCCAAGAGCTCCAGGAAGATCCACCGGACTCCCAGAAAGAAGGACTGACCGGGCCTGAGCCCCCTCAACAGTGTGCGGGACCCCAGAAGCAAGTAAAGTCAATCTCGACAGCCAGGAACCACGGTGTTGCCATTTGCGAGGAGCTGAAACACTGAACAGCCACTGAAAGTGATATTTGCCGGTTGCGAGTTTTGACCGTCCCAGTGCATTGCAGGTGTCCCCCGTCGTCCTCCCTCGTGTCCCCACGACTGAGGCTCAGGAACAGCGAGATCTGCAGAACTGCACAGGAACAGTCGTCATCTGCTGCACTTTTTTTTCAATACAAAAAGGTACTGTAAAATCTGCAAGAACTTACCTCTTGTTGTAGAGTCGTTTGCATCTTCTACTAACCACAAGTCTAAACTGCGTGTGGCCCTACATTGATTCTTCTTTTCTTCAAAGACTTCTAAAACATTGTGCAAAGACCTTTCCTACTTACCTACCAGAAGTGCTTCAGCCCATGTAAGACTTTTGCCCATTGACTTTGGCTTAACCGGTTATAACAAAAAAAGACTCTGCTTAGTGGTTCTAAAAGTATTTGCCTGCTTAAGAATATTTGTAATCCCTAGTTTGTTCTAATAACCTTGTGCTTTAACCAATTTCTAAAAGTACTCTAAATGCAATTGTCCCCAGCACCCTAGCTATTAAAGTCACCAGAGGGTGTAGGTTGTGACTGTGGGCCATCCCAAAAGTGTCTTCACTGATTTTAGAATATTAAGTGTGTGTTTTGAAGAGCATTTGAGTGTTACCTTTATATTGCTCCTTTCTGAAGAAGGCTTACTCTGATAAATTAATAATTGTTTACTCAAGAAACCTTGCGTTTAAGTGTTTATTTGAATACCTGTAACTGAATCTGTGCAACTCCACTATAGCTCACATTGACCCCTCTTGAGATAAGCCTGGCTGCTCAGCCACACTACCAACCTGTATAGTACAGACTTACACCAAAGGTTGGGTTCCTATTGCCAGGAGGCCAGGGTTGTTGTAGTGCACCCAAAGGGTACTGCATGAAATCTTGCCTAACACAGGCTGCAAGGCCTGCTCAGTGGAGTTGAGGTCAACTCCCAAACATGGAAAACGGGCACTCCAGAAAATAAGGTAAGTGTAACCCAGGCCCCACAGTACCTGAAGAGTGAAGTTGAAAATGTAGCTGGTTGCCTTCCTGATGCAGCATTGACTACCCGGTTTCCTGTTCCTTGATAGTGTGGACCAAAGAGGGGACCTTCGGTGGGCATCTGCGTCAGTACGCGAGAAAAGGGGTCGGCAGCAAAGGTTTCAACTCATGCCAGCAGCGGTTTTGGCGCCTTTTTCTTAGCGTCAAGAGAGAAAAGATATCACTGGGCGGTTTCTTCGTCCTGAACTCTGGTGAGGGGGCCTTTGGAAGATAATTTGCAGCTTCTGGAGGTCCACAAGGATGACTGCAAAGTTTCAGCAAGATTTGTTCAGTCTAAGATGATGCACACTAAAATGGTCCAAGTACCCCAGGTATTGGTGTTCTGCAGCCCGGGAAAGTTGCAGAACGTCGGGGGGATGGCTCAAGTCGAAGATGGTCTTGAGGTGGATTGTTCCCACCAGCCCAAAAGAAGAAGTCAAGCTTGGAGCTTCCCTGTCGAGTTGAAAACAGGGTCAGGACAGCAGCAGGGCTTCACCAGTGCTTCTTCAGTTCTTGAAGGTACTGCAGGCGCCTCTGCTTTTTTCTGCTTCGGATTTCCAGTTGCAGTAATTGACTCTGCTGCCTGTGGTCCAAAAATCCTTGCCTTATATGTTGAAACCCATTTATTCACTTCTATGGAGCCGTCAATCACCTGGGGGTTGGCTGTCCTGCAGGACAGCCAGCTGCCCAGTTTAAACTGGTTTCAGCCAGGCACACGATCCGACAAAGGACAGTGAGGTTTCGGGGCCTTCGCTCACTTCCTGCCTTTCCAGCCACACTGGAGCTTGAGCAGGCTCAACACAAGAGACCCGCCCAAGGAAAAACTCACAAGGACCCAACCCCACCTGGAATGATAGAAGGAGAGCCCAGAAGGAACGTGCAAACAAAAAATGGCAAAGACAGGGGCCATTTTGAGAAAACTGTCACCCATGGGTGCTGTACTGCAGCCGAGAAATCAGCCTACAAGTAACCTGCACAAAAGCTAGAAAAAGTATCCACTGCCACCAGCCATTTAAGTTAGTTACTGTAACTAGAAAGTTACAGGAGCATTGGGAAAGGAGTTACAATGTAACCCCCTCAGCACACCCACATAAGGTGGTGTGTGCTCGTCCCACAAAAGAAAAAGGTAAGTAAGATACAAATTACCTTACTACTCTTGAGAACATTTCACACAAGAGAATCACATACAATAAAAAGGGGGAGTCCAAAGGACTCCTCAGTAACACTGCACATAGGGTGCTGCTTGTCACAAAAGTCAATAACAGATGCCTGTATTGAAATGCATGGAGGAAAGCATAACTCCCAAGTCAAAAGAGAAAAACAAAAGCAGTACAATAAGTTTCTCAGTCAGAGCAATAGAACAAGTGAGTGGTAAAAAGTTCCACACAGGAGAATAATTAAAAAAAAAATCCCAGAGTCCAGCAAAAAGTGCTGGGGATCTTAGGTTGAGGGCAATTAGCACAGAAATAAAAATTGCTCCTCAACTACCTTCAATAAAAACCTGGAGCCTTATCAAGACAATCACAACCTTGGCAGGCATATCCTAAAACAATGCATCACCAATCGCATCTTTGCCTTTCAGCTCTTATGGCATTGAAACTCGACCGAGAAGATTCCAAATGTTCAATTCTAGTGCTTCCAAAAGGTATTGGGAGTCCCTCTTGAACACTGGTGTCGTCGCTGGAACCTACAGTGGGCACCAAGTATCGCACAGTGACTCACTCTAACTGCAAAAGCATCTGCTGCAGAACTAGGTTGTGGACCCAGGGTATTGCTCTCCCAACGCTGAGGCACTGCCAGCTGTTCTTTCTTCATTTATATTCTGTAGGTCCCCTCTTCAACAGAGGAGATCTTCTATGGCCTAAACTCCATCGGAACGTCAGACACTGCTCGTTTGGACATTTCCGAAGATAATTTGTGAAGGAACTTCCCCTTTTCCCACAGGTGGTCTCTCTTCTTAGCATACAAAAACTCATACTAGCCTAGCTAGGAAAGTGTTAGGCAAAGTTTGTATGCAGTACCCTCTGGGATCACTAAAATAAGCCTTTTTCAGAAGGGAGCAATATAATAGTAACACACAAATACACTTCAATACTGTAATATTCTTAGTTTCTAAATCAGTAAAGACCCCTTTGGGATGGCTCACAGACAACCTACACCCACAGGTGACTTCAATAACTAGGGTGCTGGTGACATCAATATCTTACTCTTGGCATTTAGAATACACTTAGAAGTTGGCAAAAGGAAAAGGTTATAAAACCAACAAGAGACCACAAATATTCTTAAGTAGGCAAATACTTTTGGATCCTCCACGAAGAGTCCTACAATTCGATAGGCTAAGCCAAAGCCAATGGGCAAAAGTCTTGGATAGGATGAACTTCTGGGAAGTAAATGTAAAAGTCTTTGCACAAGTTCTTAGGAGACTTTGATGAAAAGACGAATCAAATGTAGGGCCACAAGATGATTAGACTTGTGAGTTGCAGAAGTTGCAAGCACTAAGTTCTCTCAGACATTTTACAGTATCTCAGAAACGAAGAAAAAGATGCAGCTGACGACTACTGTTCCTGTGCAGCTCTGCAGATCTTGCTGTTCCTGAGCCTCAGTCGTGGGGACACGAGGGAGGACGACGGGGGACACCTGCAATGCACTGGGACGGTCAAAACTCGCAACCGGCAAATATCACTTTCAGTGGCTGTTCAGTGTTTCAACTCCTCGCGTCTACCGCAAATGGCTACACCGTGGTTCCTGGCTGTCGAGATAGATGGACTTTCCTTGCTTCTGGAGTCCCGCATTCTGTTGAGGGGGCTCAGGCTCGGTCAGTCCTGCTTCTTGGGAGTCCGGAGGATCTTCCAAAAATTCTAGGCCAGCTTAAAAGCAACAAACGCAATCTGGTGTTCCTCTGCTTGGCTATACGGTTTCCAGCAGCAACTCTGAGGAAATTTAACCAGCACCGAGATAGATGTCCAGGTGGCTTACTTTGGAGTCGATTGGTCACACCAACTCAAGGGGAGAAGTTGTTCGTGCAGGGGCTTCTCCGTCAATGCGAACTTGCCATTTCAGCACTGCAGCAGGGCTTCATTGGGCAAACCAACGGTCCAGGAGTATCAGCAGGCGTCCTCTTCAAGCGCTCTTCTTCGGTTCCTTCGTCCAGTGGTCAACTACCTTACAAGCAAAAAGCCTTGCCTTTTATTCAGTTCTCTCCCATTTATTCCAGCCTAGCTGTCAGTCACCCAGCAGGGTGGCTGTCCTTGCCAGACAGCCAGTCGGCCAATCACCACAGAGTGCATTTGGGTCTCCTAGGAAACTAAGCACATGGAGTTTCAGGCACCTCCCTCACTTCCTGCCTACCCCAGACACTCTGGAGCCAGAGTCGGGTTTCACTCGTGAATCCCACCAAAGGCAAAATGGACAAAGACCAAACCTGGTTTGGCGCACAGAGAAACTCAAGAAGGACCTTTCCACAAAGAAATGGCGAAAAAAGACGACCAGGCCATTTTGCCAAATATGGCTCCAGTGGGTGCTTTACTGTAGCTGCGAACGCAGCCTACAGTAAATACACACGATAGTAGTTCAAAGAAAACCACTGCCACCAGCCATTCAGTGAAAAGAACAGGTTACATACCAACTTTAACATTCTTTCGAATGGATGTTCCTCCCACGTATTCCTCATCTTATGATAACTCATATCTCAGCTCTGCTGCTCCAGAAAAAATGTTCACCAGAGGGCGATGTGTATAAAGGGTTTGAGCAGCGCCCGTTACCTCTGTTCTGTTTTTACGGTGTTCATGGTTGCATCAGGTGATCAGGTCTTAAGTCCTCAGGCTCTAAAGGAAATTAGACTGCAACAGGCGTAAACTGAACGGAGGGGGTAGGTTGAGAGGGTCGATGAGGAATATGTGGGAGGAACATCCAATCGAAAGAACGTTACAGTTGATAAGTAACTTGTTCTTCGAATGGATTGTGTTGTCCCACGTATTCCTCATTTTAGGCTAGACTCCCATACCAGTGGTAAATTTGGAGGTGGGAGTAGTAGACATTTTAGTTATGGACTGAATGAAGGACAGCTTTTGCAAATAGTCCTCCTTGATATGAAGTGGAATCCACCCAATAGTCCTTCACAAAGGTGCGCAATGACAACTAGGTGGCCGCAGCACAAATATCCTGCACCGGGACACCCCTCTGAAGAGCCGTGGAAGCTGCCATACCTCTAGTTGAATGAGCCCTTAATCCATCTGGAGGATCTTTTCCAGCCAATTTATAACATTCAGAGATTGCTCGAATTATCCATTTGGATAGGGTTTGTTTAGACACTCCAAGTCCCAATTTTTGTCCAGTATACCCAACAAGGATTTTCCAATCTGGAAATGTAGAAACTGAGAGCCTTTTTTGTCTATGCAATCTTTCCTCTTCCTTACTAGCGTGAGGAGGAGGATAAAAAGAGGGTAAGGTAATTTTTTGTGACTGATGAAAATCAAACTATTTTGGGCAAGAAAGATGGTTTGACTTTTCGAATAACTGTGTCCTTATGGAAAATGGTGCGAGGAGGCTTACAAGGCAATGCCTGCAACTCACTTACCCTGCAGGCTGATGTTATAGCCACCAACAGAATTGTTTTAAGAGTGAGAAGTATTAATGGGCAAGAATGTAAAGGTTCGAAAGGGGCACACATGAGAAATTTGAAGACTAGATTAAAATCCCAGATGGGCACCTGAAAAGGTGTTGGAAGGTATACATTTGTCAGCCCTTTCAAGAATTGAATGACTAAAGGCATTTTAAAATAGGACACCTCTTCCGAGGAGCGCTGAAAGATAGCACTGCCAAATATCCTTTTAAAGTACCAACTTGGAGCCCCAAATTGGCTAAGTGTAAGAGAAAAGAAAGTACTGTTGGGTATTACAAATAAATGGATCCACATTCTTATCCCTGCACCAGTTACTGAACTTGTTCCAACGACACCGATATAGGGATTTTGTTTCTGGCCTTCTGGCCGAAAGCAAAATCTCCATTACGTCATCCGGGAGGTCCCAACCCTTACATTTTAGCCTCTCAGAAACCATGCGTGAAGGCTGAGTGTCTTGACCTCTGGATGGAGAACCCGACCTTCATCTTGAGAGAGAAGATCCTCTCTGTGGAAGACGTATTAGACGGCAGATTGACACGTCCAGAAGGTCTGGGTAACACGTCCTGGCCCAATCGGGGGCAATTAGGATCATGGTTTTACTGAACTTTCTCAACCTCCTAATTATTTGAGGAATCATGGGGACAGGAGGAAACGCGTAAAGGAGTGGAAATAGCCAGTCCACTACGAATGCGTCCCCTAGAGCTCCTCTTGGGGGAAATTCCCTTGAGCAGTACAGTTCGCACTTCTGGTTGGCACCAGTCGCGAACAGATCCACTTGAGGGCTTCCTCAAAGGGTGAAGGTCTCTTGAAGGACTTCCTGAGCTAGTTCCCATTCGTTGGAGACTACTCTGCCTGCTCAGAGCGTCCGCCACGGTGTTCAGATCTCCGGCTAGGTGAACTGCCGATAGAGAGATTCCTTCTTGCATTGCCCAGAACCAGAGCTGCATTGCCTCTCTGCACAGTGGGAGTGATCATACAACTTTTTTGTTGAGGTAGTACATGGCCACTGTGTTGTCTGTCATTATCAGGACATTCTTTCCCCGGGCAGAGGGCAGAAAAGCCTTCAGCGCTAATCTGATTGCCCTCAGCTCCAAAAGGTTGATGTGTAGTTTGGACTCCGATGGAGACCAACAATCACTGTGTCAGATCGTTGGTGTGCGCTCCCCACCCCGTGAGTGAGGTGTCCGTCACTACCATCATCTCCGGCCATGGTTGCCAAAAAGGTTCCCCCTTGAGGATATTCTCCTTGCAAGCCCGCCATGGGAGATCAGGAGTCACTTTGGTCGAGACTTGCAGAAGATCTGACATCTCCCCCGAAAACAGACCATTGAGTCCTGAGGGCCCACTGAAGGGATCTCATCCTCAATCTGGCCTCTGGCACCAGAAAAATGCAGGATGTCATGAGGCCTAGCAACCTTAGAAAGTCTAATGCCGGTAGATGCTTGGCATTTTGAAACTTCATTACCATCTGCAGAATGTGGTGAGCTCTCTCCTCAGGAAGCGAGGCTTTCCCTGAGGAAGTGTCCAGGATTGCTCGGATGAATTGGGAGTTTTTGGCTTGGAATCATTTGCAACTTCTTGTAATTGAGGGAGAAGCCCAGACTGTAAGAAGTGGCAGGTCAAGGCCAGATGTTCCTGGGCTCGTTCGGGTGAATTCGCCCTGATTAGCTAATCGTCCAGATAAGGGTGGACGTGAATCCCCCTTCTTCTGATACTCGCTGACACCACCACCATTAGTTTAGTGAAAACCCTGGGGCGGAGGTCAGCCCAAATGGTAGAACCCGAAACTGATAAAGAGAACCACCAATTGCGAACCTCAGGTACTTCCTGTGCTTGAGATTGATTGGCACATGAAAGTAAGCATCCTGAAGATCCAATGAAACCAGCCAATCCTGAAGCTGAAGAGCCTGAAGGATTTGAGAAAGGGTCACCATCTTGAACTTGTCCTTCTTGAGGAATTTGTTCACATTTCTTAAGTCCAAGATGGGTCTCAATCCTCCGTCCTTCTTGGGGATGAGAAAATAAGGAGAGTACCAACCCTTGATACTCTCCAATACAGGTAGATGTTGCATTGCACTTTTCTCTAGCAGGGTTAAAATGTCCTGCACAAGGAGCGGGTCTGGAATGTATACAGAGTTGGCTCCCGGTGGATGCTCTTCAGGTCTTTGATGAAGAAAGAAGGAAAAAAAAAAAACAGACAGTAACCATGCGTCACTATCTCTAGTGCCCTGGCATCTGACATAATGCCCCACGATTCGAGTGATTCTGCCTCCCACCGGGGTCTTGTGGGTGAAGACCTCAAAGTGGCTTTACAGTGGCTGCAGCAGTGGCTGAGGAGGTAGTAGCCGCTGCTGTGGCTGATCTAGCACCTCTCCCTTTTCCACCACAAAAGGGTTTTCTCCGTTAGCCTCTCTGACTGGCCTGCCCCCTCCCTTTTACGAAAGAGTAGTAGAAGCGAAAGGGGGCGACTCTTCCAGGAAGATGAGCCTGCGTAAGAGTGTTGTTGAGACTGTCTTATAGCAGCGCTAAGTGATTTTGCTGCCGCTTTTGAGGTCTGCAGCTACCCCAAGCCCTCGTCCACCTTGCTGCCAAACAACCTCAAGCCGTCAAAGGGCATATTAAGCAATCTAGATTGCACATCAGGTGCAAAGCCAGATTTCCTTAGCCACGCAAACCTGCATAGGACTGTGCTAGATGCCATGGACCTGCTTATACTATCCGCAGTGTCCAGTCCTGACTGAAGGCATTCCTCCATAGCCCCTTTACCATCTATTACTATAGCCAGGAAACTATCCCGTTCCTCACCTTCCGGGATGCGTTCAGCCGCTGATGACATGCAGTCCCACAGGGTATATGTAAATCTTGCTAATGTGCAAGTGACATTAGTCGATTTAAGAGCCATGCTGCCCGAAGAAAAGACTTTCCGGGCCCAAGCATCAACTTTATCATCCGTGTCTGGTCGTATTGATGGGTAAGCTGATTGCCTAGTGGAGGTTGCAGCTTGAACCACTAGACTTTCAGGGGAGGGATGTTTAGATAAATATTCTGGATCTGATAAAGATGGCCTATATTTTGGTGCAAGTTTCTTGTTTACTGCGGACATAGAATCAGGAGTATTCCAATTTACCATCACCCTTTTTTGCAGTGCCTTATGTAACAGAACAGGATCTTTTAAAGGACCTTCACTCAGGATATCCGTCATGTCATCCTGGTCGAAATCTGGGGAAGCTGCCTTCCAACCCATAAAATCAATGAACCTTCCCATAAGATTCCTATAACTAGGATTAGCATGATCTGTAGGGTCTGGTCTTTCAAAATCCACTTCAGGTGAAGTATCTAAACCATTGGCATTTTGGAGACCGTCAAAGATCTGTTATTTTAGAATTTGGGTCCACTAGCTCTTCAGGGACCTAACTCCAGCTGAAGTGACATCCTCTTCAGAGGCGTGTTCTTCAAAAATGGATGACATGGATCTGAACAATTCCTGTCTAGGTTAAGGATGGAAAGCTTTTTCAGGTAAAGATGGATTTGACCTAGGTATGGATAATGGCGTTGACTTGGGTCTCGGAATCAAAGGTGGTCTCTATAAAAGGCGTTGATAAAGACGACGCTGGCTTCGATGCCGTCAAAGGCGGCTTCGATACAGCCGAAGTTGTCAACGCCATTTTCATCAGCGGTTTCAACGCTATGGCCGTCGACTGTGTCAAGTCGGGTTTTAGCTTCGACTTCGATTCTGCTAAACCAATTTATGCACCAGAGGTTTTGCCTTAGTACGAGGTGTCGGGGAACTTTCCCTTGAAGACACTCTCGACTCCTTTTCAACTCTCGCGTGTTTAGATCTCTATTTTTCCTCTGTCACTTTTAGAGTGGGTAGAAGCATGATCACCATGCGGCAACTTCGAGGGGGTCTGAGAAGCTTTCTCAAATATTTTAAGCATCGAAGCCCTGATTTCCTCCCATTTTTCTGGGGAATCGTGGATAAGTTACTCTCCTCTCAGAGGACGACGAGGAAGAAGAAGACCTGTGACGTCGCTTTTTTCGTCGAAGACTAGGAGGATTTCCCCGAGCGACACTGATCTCTACCTCGACTCACAAAATTTTCAACTGGATTCATCCAAATCACTTTGTCTTTGAGAAGACTTATAAGTTTCCTCGCCAAACGCCAGCTTACCTCTACATTCCCCAAGAGCCTTATTGGACATGGCCCGACGGGAACCGCACTGGTCAACCCGATTGTCTGGGCTGAGGCACCAGAGGCAATTCGGATGGGGGTCGGTTATCGACATTTTCCTACCACACTTCTGACATTTTTTTAACCCTGTCTCGAGTATGGTGGGAGCAGATGAGGACATTGTCGAGGAAAAATCCGTAACACAAAGCAGTTGCATCAAAAAAACAGAACTGAGGTAATGGGCGCTGCTCGAGCCCTTAATACAGCGGATGAGGTCGACGGCGGC
This sequence comes from Ambystoma mexicanum, assembly GCF_040938575.1. Lineage (NCBI taxonomy): Eukaryota > Metazoa > Chordata > Amphibia > Caudata > Ambystomatidae > Ambystoma > Ambystoma mexicanum. Next base: position 1,019,259,314 of record NC_090932.1, read on the forward strand.
CCTCGAGGGACGACTCCACAGCCTCGAACACCGCGCCCGCTGGTGAAAAAATGTTCCGAAGCAGCAGAGCTGGGATACGAGTTACCATAAAATGAGGAATACGTGGGAGGACACAATCCATTCGAAAAGGGTAACAAAAAATGTTACATGAGAAGCTAGACAAAGGGGATACTAGGTAACCCTTTGAGCACTCTATTGTAAGATAGTGTGTGCTGGGTATAGAAAGTTACAATGGTAAGTAAAGTCAATTTTACTTTACTGCTCTTGGAAACAGTAGTTTATCCAAGAGAAGGTATTTAAACCTTTGGGAAATCTGGAAGACTTCCCTGGGTCATTGCACTGATGGTGCTGTGTGACACAATGTAAAAGATGATGCCTATGGAGTTTGTCACAACTCCACAACCAAAAGAAACAGTGTTCAAAATCACATTAAAATACATGTGTGGGAAAAAGGGTCACACTTTCCAGTTTTAAAATATCAAGTCCTCAAAATCCAGCAAAGTTGCTCGGGGTCTCTAAGGTGGAGGGAATTAGCACATTTCTGAGAATTCTCCCTAACAGAAAGGTATTTTACTTGTAATTGACTTTTCCACTTCTAAGAAAGACTCTTCAACTCTAAGACCTTATTTTCAAACGGTTTCTCCTTAGCAGTGAACATGGTGTACTGTATTTGTTAACAAATCCACTGCGTCTTCTGAAAGTTACTCCTGGGCTCCTCCTACACACTACCACTCTCCAAGTGTCATGATCTCTGCTTCCAAAAGGTCAGGGTTTTCCCAACTCCCTTGGAAGCAGATCCATAACCCAGGTTCCGAGTGCCAACCAGTCCCAATTGGGACCTTTTGGACCCAGTCCTGGCGCCAGTGGCACCAGGCTCATAAATATGCCCAGTCCCAGCGCTGGAAGCGCCGGGCTCATAATGCTTGGGTGGACTTACCTGCAGCAGACCATGCTGCTTACTTGCCTGCCAGTTGAGCCTCTGATCCTCTTCTGTTTGGAACTACTTTTCCTGTTGGGTGGGGCAGGAGCCACTCCCTAGATTCAGAACACTGGAACTCTTCTGGAAAGCAGGAACTCTTTTCTTACCTAGGCGTGGCTGTGGAAGGAGACACCTAAGCACTACAGGAGGCTATTTAAACCACACACGATGGATGAATCTTGCTTTGCGTTATTCTGCATCCTCTGCAGCAGAACGCTCATCGTGTCTTCTGCATCTGATCCTGGGCCTAAGGAAAAAGGCTTACCATCCTGAATCCAGTCTTCAGCAACACCTATAAAGACAAGAAAGAACAGGTTAGCATTACGGTCTTCAGTGACAGCTCTTCACTTACCTGGTCCATCGGCTGTCACCAATGCCTCACACTGCATTCCGGCATCTGAAAGACAAAAGCTTACCAACTCTTCGCACGCTCCGGCAGCCTTCGGCGCTGCATCCCGCATCTGAAAGACAAAACAAGGTGCGTTTAAAGACATTGGGGAACTTTAATACTCACGTGCCATTACTCCTTTCCACATCTAACCCAGTGGGTATTCCGGCACCCTGCAGCCGCTCCGAACTTGTACCTGCAAAATAAAAAGACGGTTAGAGCGCATCGTGAAGCAGGCAACAAGCGCTTACTTACGTGCTTCCAGGCGCTTCTATTCATCACACGGGCTCCATCTTCAACTCACTTCAGCCCGTCATCCGCCATCGCCGGAACCCTGCAAAACAAGAAACATCATTACTAAAGACTTTAAAGACACTAGAATTACTCGAAACTTACCGTTCGTGCAGTAAACGACGGACAGCAGTCCTCTGAAGTCAAGAGGCCTGCTCCCCTTATCCAATGAAGAAACTGGTTACAGCACCCTGCCCCGAGGCAGATGGAGAGCACGGCGTTCACTTACCTAAGGTGAGAGCGTTAACCTTTGGGGTTCTACAGGAGAAGAGAAAGGGAAGAAGAGAGAGACATTCAATGACCCAGTTCCTTAATCCCATATTTTCTATCTGCAGACATCTTACCCTTCAAGTCAGACATACTGTGCACAGAGGTCCAGCCCAAAGAGCCAGCCGTGTGTTACACATCACCTTTGCAGATCCGGTATACGCCCAGTCAAGACCGGCGCCTCTACGGGAATCAGGTGAGCGTTACACCAACCCAGGAAGACACTCAAAGGCCTGAGCACAGGACTTAAGGAAAATCTCACCCTCCAGACCTCTCCTTTTAACCAAAATTGTAGCATATAGCTGCCCAGCCCACCTATGGGAAGTATCTGCACCATTTAACTAGTGGCTGTCCAATAATGGACAGTAAACTACCCTACATCTGCCCACCAACAAGAGATTCAAAGGGAGAAAAGTGGATTGGGACCAGAGTAATTTCCAATTTCAGCAGCACAAAGCACTGACTGGTATTCGTTACTTTATATACTGGTTTCCAACCTTGGAGGGGAGGAAGATTGCCAAAACACAAATAGCTGAAAGGCAGGACTAGAAAACGTGAGAAGCAGACATTTTAAGTATATGATGACTAAAAGTGAATAAATCGCAGAAAAAGAAAGTTGATAGACAGTAGTGCATTGAAGAATACGGTTTACTGTCACCAGCCTGTTTCGGGCACATCACAAATGGTTTACTGTCCCCAGCCTGTCCTGGGCACATCACAAAAGTAACAAATAATTTCCTAGATAAAATGAAAAAAGAATGTCCCTGTAGTAGTCCAGTGAACGTGGCTTGAGTTCTAAAATTAACACAGGAAAATGTTAAGGGGGCAAATGTTCTTACAGTGGCAGCAGAGGGATATTTTCCTGATTCCTTTCCACCAACTTAATCAATCTCTCCACACTGACCAACTTTCGGTGTGTTTGTGCTCTGCGATGACATGCATAATTTACCGTAATAGCATTTCTGATGATTGTATCCGCTTAGATTCACATGCTGTGCATATGGTCCAACATCCAGTGGTAACCGCGGACCGAAAGGGGACGTCGGCATAGGCGTGTCTGTAACACTATCCCTATAGTGACGTGTGTAGTACTCAAAATCCCTGACGCGCCGAGGTCCCTCTGATTGTATTTTTTCTGCCATGAGGGAGCCCAAGGCTATAGTGAGTGAGTACATAAAGAGAGAAAGTAGTAAGAAGTCTATATTCCTTCCACCCCGAGCGGGGTGGTAGGGAGGGCGCATGTGAATCTAAGCAGATACAATCATCAGAAATGCTATTACGGTAAGTAATGCATGTCTTCTGATGCTTGCTAATCTGCTTAGAATCACATGCTGTGCATAGACTAGCGAGCAGTACCCAGAGTTGGAGGTGGGTTGTGAGAAGGAACAGTAGGGAAAAGATGTCTTAGTACTGCTTGTCCCACCTGAGAATCAGACCTAGAATGAGTGTTTAGGCAATAGTGTTTTGTAAAGATGTGTACAGAACTCCAGGTTGCCGCTTTGCAAATGGACTCAAGAGGAACATTTGCAATGAATGCTATGGATGCCCCAGTGCCTCGAGTAGAATGTGCTCTAGGCTTGAAGGGCAGTTCTCTCTTCGCAAGAGAGACAGTGTGATGCATTTGACAATCCACTTTGAGATAGGTGATTTAGAGACAGGATCCCCTTCTCTACCAGCTGCTACTGAAACGAAAAATTGTTTAGTCTTTCTTAGTGGTTTAGTTTTCTCCAGGTAAAACATGACTGCCCTGCGCACGTCTAGTGTGTGAAGGCTTCTTTCGGCCATGTTAGTAGGGTTCTGGAAGAAAGTGGGTAGTTCAATTGACTGGTTCACATGGAACTTCGAGATAAATTTTGGCGCAAACCTGGGATGTGTGCGCAGAACTACCTTATCTTTGTGGACTGTAACAAAGGGGTCTAAAAGAGAAGAGCCTGTAGTTCGCTAACCCTTCTGATAGAAGTGATAGCCACTATGAAGGCTGTCTTATAAGTCAGGTCTTTCAGACTTACTTCATGCATAGGCTCGAAGGGAGCTCCCATGAACCTGGTTAAAACCACATTAAGATCCCATCCGGGGGCTGGGTGAGAGATGGGAGGATAAATCCTCTTAACTCCTTCCATAAAGGCTTTAATCGCTGGTATCTTCCACCACGATAACTTTTTCTGTGATGTGGTGTAGGCTGACAGAGCAGCCACATGAACCTTTAGGGAATTAAAGACTAACCCAGAGTCCAACAGGTGGGTTAGATACAACAATGTGTGAGGGTGAGCAATCCATAGGATTGACACCCTTGGAATTACACCAGATGACGAAACGTTTCCACTTGCTAGCATAGCAATAACGTGTATTAGGTTTCCTCGCTTCCCTGAGTATGTCCATGCACCTTTGAGGGAGTTGCAAGTGTCCAAACTCTATGATCTCAGGAGCCAGGCTGCTAAATTCAGGGTTTGGGGGCACCAGTGTAGGGTTTTCCCCCCCCTGTCCTGAGACATGTTGTGCGGGCAGGGCAGCTTGACTGGTGGGGAGAGGGACATTTCCATCAGGTGAGCGAACCAGGGTTGGCGGGCCCACATTGGGGCCACTAGTATCATGGTAACTGGTTCCTGGTGCATCTTCTGCACTATCTTGTTGAGTCGGGGGGGGGGGGGGGAGGTGTAGAAAAATTTCCCCGACCAAGTTAGCCAGAGACCGTTCCCCTTGGATCGGTTCTGGGGGTACCTGGAGGCATAGTCTTGGCATCGGGCGTACTCCTGAGTAGCGAACAGGTCGATCTCTGGGAACCCCCATTCTGCAAAGACGCTGGATGCAATGTCTTCGTGCAGTCGCCATTCGTATTCTTCTGGCAGAGGAAAATCTCTGCCGAGTACATCTGCTAGAAGATCGAGTTCCCCTGGAACATGTTGCGACAACAAACATCTTGTGTTTTGGGACAACTTGATAGCCCTGGAGACCGAGTGCCCCCCTGTTTGTTCAGGTAATAAATACATTGCTGTAGTGCTGTCTGTTAAGATCAGCACCGTTTTCCCTTGCAGCTGTACCTGAAAGGCTTTCAATGCCTTGAACACTGCCAATAGCTCCAGTAAGTTTATATGATTGGACACTACTTGAGGGGACCACACTCCGTGTGCCGTCTGCTGAAGCAGGTGAGCCCCCCACCCCGTGAGAGATGCGTCTGTCATGAGAGTGGCTTCCACTGCAGGGGTGGTGAAGGTTTTCCCCTTCAGGTGGTTTTCCCTCGACCACCACTGCAGAGAGAGAACAAGGGCTGCCGAGACAACTAACAGATCTTCCCATTGTCCGCTGGCCTGACACCACTGGCTGTTGAGCCACTCTTTCATGGGACGCATGCGTAGCCGCGCGTGAGGAACCAAGTATATACATGACGCCATCATCCCTAGCAACCGCATGGCCTTGCGTACCATCACCTCTCGACTGGCTACATATTGAGGAATCTGAGAGAGCATGTTCTGAATCCTCTCGCTGGAGGGGAAGACGAGACAGTCTTCCGTCCGAATTAGTGCCCCCAGAAATTGTTACTTGGCTGGGGACTAGGCTGGACTTCTTTTCGTTGATTAAAAAGCCCAGGCTGAAGAGGTGATCTATTTTTTTGGGTGTTCGAAAAACAAACGTCGAACGAGTCCCCTGTAATGAGCCAGTCGTCGAGGTAAGGGTAAATTGGGACTGATAGTCTGCGCAGATGTGCTGCTGCCACTCCCAGGACTTTGGTAAACACCCTTGCGCCGAGGGGGAGTACTTTGAACTGGTGGTAGTGTTTGTCCTGGATCATGAACCTTAGGTATTTTCTGTGCACTGGCAACATTGAAATATGAAAGTATGCATCTTTCATATCCAATGTTGCCATGAAGCCTGTCCACCCCCCCCCACCCCGTTTCAGCAATGGGATCACTTCCTGTAGTGTTACCATGCAAAACTTATGGGGTTTTATGAACTTGTTCGCTGGGCGCAGATCTAGAACAGGACGCATGCCGAGATCCTTTTTTGGGTACAAGGAAGTACACTGAATAAATACCCTCGTTTACCTGAAGAATAGGGACAGCTTCTATGGCGTCCTTTCCCAGCAGTGCTTCCACCTCTTGAATCAGGATCTTTAGATGGTCCGGTGAAACGCGCTGTGAGCGCGGCGGTCTGAACTGTGGAGGCCGGGAGAATTCCACACAATAACCGTCTTTAAGACCCACTGGTCGGAAGTTATCCCCTCCTGGACTTGGTGGTAATTTCTGACCCAAGGCCGTGGCTCCTCTGTGATTGGAGCCTCTGCCTCTACCCTTGCCGCGTTTGACCCCTTGAGGGATAGTAAGGAACAAGTTACTTACCTGTAACTGTTGTTCTCCAGCATGGGTCTGGCATGGATTCACATGCTCATGAATATTCCCCGTCGTCAGGCTGGGAATCCTCGGTAAAGAAAAAACCAGTATCAGTTTCGTTTCTGATCTGTCTTTCGTAGTAGTAACCAATTACTGGTCTCTGCGTCATACTGACCACAGCCAATGACTGCCCTCTACCTAAGCCCCGCCTCTGGCAGCCATCTTCAGATTTGGAAGCACGTGAAGTGGCAGTATGACCAAGTGAAGAGCCGCGTCCATGCCAGACCCATGCTGGAGAACAACAGTTACAGGTAAGTAACTTGTTCCTTCTCCAGCATGGGGTCTGGCATGGATTCACATGCTCATGAATAAAGAATACATAGCAGTACCCACATGCACAACCACGGGAGGTGGCAAAGGCTCAACATTAAGCATCACATCAAACTCAACATTAAGCAATCTTACCTCCTCGCCAGGCTCACCTCAGGCGAACAGGTTGCGCAGCACTGCTTGGCCGACCCTGGACTCCTCCCTGGAATCCCGATCGATGCAGTAGAATTTCGTGAAGGTGTGCGTCGACCTCCACGCAGCAGCCCTGCAAATGTCCAGCAGGGGCACACCAGATAGGAACGCCGTGGTAGCTGCGATCGCTCTGGTGGAATGTGCTCTCGGACGGCCAGGCAGCGGTCGGTTTGCCAACCGGTGACAGTACATGATACAGCCGGAGAGCCATCTGGAAATGGAAGCCTTCGAGAGAGCCTTCCCCTGTTGACAGGTCCAAAGGTCACAAAGAGTTGTGACGTCTTCCGAAAAACTTCGTGCGATCCACGTAGAACTTCAGCGCTCTAGCCACATCCAGCGAGTGCAAAGTCCTCTCAGCCGGCGACGAAGGCGACGGGAAAAACACAGGCAACACCAAGGGTTCGTTGAGATGGAATTCCGACGGCACCTTGGGCATGAAGGAGGGGTGCGTCCTGAGCACCACCCTCGTGTCGTGAAAAGTCAAGTACGGGGCCTTGCAGGAAAGGGCTTGGATCTCTCCCACCCGTCGTGCGGAGGTGATGGCCACAAGAAACGCTGTTTTCCACGACAGGAACTTCAACGGGGCCGAGTGCAGAGGCTCGAACGGAGGTCCCATGAGCTTGGTCAGCACCACGTTGAGCTCCCACGCCGGGGCCGGAGCCTTCACCGGCGGGAACGATCTGAACAGTCCCTTCATGAACTCTTTCACCAGACGATGAGACCACAAGGACGTCCGCCCCGTGGTTCTAGTGTATCGGGAGATCGCAGCAAGATGAATCTTGATGGACGCGTGTGCCAGTCCAGCTTTGGCCAGCGTCAACAGGTACGGCAGTACTTGGGGAGCCGTAATTCTTAGAGGGTTAATCTTCTGTGCGTGGCACCAGACAGAGAACCTCTTCCATTTGTGTCCGTAGCATTTAAGAGTCGAGGACGCCCTGGCCTTTGCAAGAACCTCTCTGCAGTCGGCCGGTATGTCGTATCCTCCAAACTCTAGCGCTGCAGGAGCCAGGCCTGCAAGTTCAGCGACTTCGGGTCGTGGTGGAGGATGGCGCCTCCTTCCCTGGAGAGCAGATCCGCGTCCACTGGCAGCTTGATTGACGGGGACGCTGACAAGTCCAGAAGGTCCGGGAACCATATCTGCCTCGGCCACGCAGGTGCGACGAGGATCATCCTGCACCGTGACCTCTTGAGCTGGTTGATGAGCCGGATCAGTAGTGGCAATGGAGGGAACGCGTATAGGAACAGGCCCGCCCAGGGGAACGAGAAAGCATCGCCCATGCTCCTCGGCTGGGGAAACCTGCTGGCGAACCTCCGGCACTTGGAGTTCGTCGCCGTCGCGAACAGGTCGATCTGGGGTGTGCCCCACCGTCGGAAGAGGCGATCCACTAGATCCTGCCGTAGTTCCCACTCGTGGCACGAGCGCAGCTCCCTGCTGAGTGAGTCGGCGATGGTGTTTTTTATCCCTGCCAGATGAAACGGCACCAGAAACATCCTTTGGGCGATGGCCCAATGCCACAGGTCCTGCGCCTCCTTGGACAGTGCTGGGGACCTGGTTCCGCCCTGTTTCCTAATGTAGAACATGGTGGTGGTGTTGTCGGTGAAGATCCTCACCACCTTGCCCTTGAGGGACGGAAGGAAGGACCTGAGGGCCCAGAACACTGCACGGAGCTCCAGGACGTTGATATGGAGGGACTTCTCCGTCGGGAGCCAAAGGCCTCTCGCGTGCAGATTTTCGGTGTGCGCTCCCCACCCTTCCAGGGAGGCATCCGTGGTCACTGTCTCCTGGTGGTCCGGGGTCTGGAAGTCCATGCCCGCCGTCAGATCCGCGCGGGTGCCCCACCACCGGACCGCTCGGCGGAAACTCTCGTCGAGTGTGATCCTCTCCTCGAAGCCGCCCGTCGTTTGGATCCAGCGCGCGTCCAGGAACTCCTGCAACGGGCGCATCCGGAGCCTGCACATGGGAATGAGGTAGATGCAAGAAGACATTCCGAGGAGAGACTTGATGGACCACACCTTGGCCGCGTCGGAAACCAACATCCGCTGTACCTTGACCAGGATGGACCTGGTCCTTTCCTCCGAAGGGGAGGCCCGAAGGGACACTGTGTCGAGCTTCGCTCCCAGAAACAGTGCGTTTTGCGCAGGTACCAGGTGGGACTTGGCGTAGTTCACGGAGAAACCCAGGTCCGTGAGAAGTTGGACGGTCCTTGCCGTGTGCTCCACGGCGAGCTCCCTCGTCTTGGCTCGGATGAGCCAGTCGTCCAGGTAGGGGTAGACGTGGATCCCCTCTCGGCGCAGCTGCGCCGCCACTGGTGCAAGGCACTTGGTGAATACCCTGGGTGCCGACCGTAGACCGAAGGGAAGGGCTCTGAACTGGTAGTGACGCCCTTGGACCACGAACCTGAGGAATTTTCGGTGCCCCTTTAGGATGGGAATATGGAAGTAGGCATCCTCCAAATCCAACGACGACAGGAAGTCGCCCTCCTCCAGCTGACCCAGGACGTGCTGGAGGGTGACCATCCGGAACTTCTGAGCTTTGATGAACTTGTTCAGCCGTCGTAGGTCTAGGATGGGGCGCCATCCTCCCGTCTTCTTCTTCACGAGGAAGTATCTCGAGTAAACTCCGGAGCCCCGAAGCCTCCTTGGGACGAGTTCGATGGCGCCCTTCCTTAGCATCGCCCTTACCTCCCGGAGAAGCTGAGGGACGTGAAGCTCTTTCCTGGCCACAGGGGGGACGCGCGGGCACCTTCTTTGAAACTCGAGCGCGTGGCCCTGGGCTAGGGCGTCCAGCACCCAACGGTCGGTGGAGATGGACTCCCACACGCTGACGAAGCTCGCCAGCCGGCCTCCCACCGGGGTGCTTCGGTGGGGGCCCGACCCCACGGCCGGTTCAATCCTGCTTAGACGAGGCTTTGCCGCCTTCACCTCCTTGGCGACGACGGCGGGGTCCGCCTGACTTGCCTCGTCCCCTGTAAGCTTCTTGAGACGACGAGCGGGCCGCTTGACGGTAGGTGGAAAATCCGCCGCCGGAACCTTTGGAGGCGCCCTTGCCTCCGCCGCTCCGAAAGGGCGGCCGCCGTTGCTGGAGAACCCCGAGAGCCCGGGCTGTCTCCGTGTCCGCTTTAATGGCTTGAAGGGAATCGTCCACCGTTTTCCCAAACAGGTTGTTCCCGTCGAACGGCATGTCCAGGACTCTGGTCTGTACGTCTTGACGGAAGTCAGTAGCCTTGAGCCATCCACGCCGCCTAAGGCACACGCCGTTGCCCAACTGTCGAAATCCAGTGTCGGCGATGTCTGTCGCAATAGTGATGGCGTGGTCCGACGCCACCTCACCTTCCAGCAAGATCCCCAGGGCATCCGCCCTCTTGTCGTCCGGTAGGAAGTCCAGCAGGGGAGCCAGCTTGTACCACAGCTCCCTGTCGTACCGGGCTACGATAGCCAAGGCGTTAGCCGCCTTAATCGTCGTCGCTGCAGACGAGATGACCCTACGCCCCATCGTGTCCAATTTCTTTCCCTCGCCGTCCGGCGGGGAAGTCGACGTGGAGGCCGCACCCCCCCCCCGCTTTCTTCCTGGCCGCTGCGGAGACGACGGAGTCCGGGGTAGGCTGAGCCCGGAGGCACAAGGGGGCCGCGTCCGGGACCCGGTACTTCTTCTCGTACCGGTCCCTTCTAGCCGGCGTCGTGGATGGGTTCTTGAGAAGGGCGAGGCCCTCATCCCAAATATCGTCCAGTAGAGGTACCGCGAGGACCGTCTTCCTCTTGGCCTTGCGCCGCTGATAAAGGAAACCTTCCTTCTTCTCCTCAGGGCAGAGCTGGAAGAGCTCGGATGCCTTGGCGATCATGGAGTGAAAAGATCCAATCTCGTCGGGCGGGGAAGCCCGGGTGGGAGGAGACGACGGCAGATCCTCGTCGTACACCTCGTCGTCCGTACCCGTTGCGGCCGTGTCAGTCCCCGTATCATCCCCTCGAGTCGTGGACGGGGAGGAGGGCTGAACAGGGCGCGACGGCTGAAAAGGAGGTGGAGGGTGAATCCTTCTTTTCTTAGGAGGGGGGCTGCCCGAAGGGCCTGGTTCCGGGTCCCCCGACTGGAGTGGTTCCTCCACTGGTAACGGCAGTCTCGTCCTCATCTCTGAGCATAAGGACTGTATAGCCAACAAAATGGCCGCCGAGTTGTCTTGCGGCACTGGCAGAGGGGAATCCGACGGGCGGTCAGGGGCCCCGTCGGTACCCTCGACGATGTCGTCGTCTCCTGCGTCGGGATCCCTCCCGACGGGCTGGTCTTCTTCCACGCCAACGCCGTGGCTTAAGACCTCGATCAGTTCTTCCTCAGAGGTTGAGGCCGAATCCACGGCGACCTCCTGCCCCCCCTTTTTCTTCTCCGTCGGAGGTTTCACGGGGGTCCTGTCGATGGGCATAAAAGAGGACTCCCTCCGCGGTGGCAGGGAGACTCTGAGCCCCGAGGTCGCCACCACCGGCGTAGCCTCCACAGGCTGAGCCAGGGCCGCCGCGACTGTCTCGATAGAGGCCTTGGCCGGATGGATTAAGGCTTTCACCACCCTTGGTGCGCTCACCGCCTTCTCCTTGAGGGGGGGGGGACACTGCCACGCTCCCCCTCCGCCTTCGAGCTCGACCGGGGCCTCTCCAGGAGCTTCGCCGGGTGCTCGGCCTTCCTCTTACCCGACCCAGAGCGTTGGCTCGTGGTTGATGGTGCCGGGGAGGGTGCGCCCTGCCTGGTGCCCGTAGAGCCCGACCGTTCGGCGCTCCCGGTGCCAGCGGACTCGCGGTGCTTGGCCTTATGTTGGACCCCCGTCGCCGGGGCGTCCTCAAAGGTCTTAGAAGACCGCTCGGATTTCTTCTTCTTCTTCTCGCCGGACGGGCACTTCCCTTCCAGCCAGTTGGCGAGACGTTGATGGCGGTCCTTCATGGTCCGCTCCGACATGTTGCAGCAAAACGCACAGTCCTTCTCCACGTGCGTCTTGTCTTCATGTAGGCAGTAAAGACAAAAGGAGTGTTCGTCTTCCTTAAAGACATTCTGCAGCTGGCATCCAGGGCAGACCCTGAACAGCTTTCCGGGCGTCGAGCTTCCCTTCTCCTGGGCCATGACCGAGATGGGCCCGAGAAACTTCTGGAGTCCTCCAAAAGCGTAGCTCGACGAATCTTCACCCTTGAGGGGCGTAGACCAATCCGACACAGGTCCCCGTTGATCGGATGGAGAGTCGGTGGAGCTTGAGGCTCTTTTGACCGAAAAAAACAAAGTTTTTGAGAAAAAAACGTGAAAAATAGCACTAACGCTCGAGAGCAATAGCACGAGGATCCCAACACATGAACGTGCGGTAAAAATCTGAAGATGGCTACCAGAGGCGGGGCTTAGGTAGAGGGCAGTCATTGGCTGTGGTCAGTATGACGCAGAGACCAGTGATTGGTTACTACTACGAAAGACAGATCAGAAACGAAACTGATACTGGTTTTTTCTTTACCGAGGATTCCCAGCCTGACGACGGGGAATATTCATGAGCATGTGAATCCATGCCAGACCCCATGCTGGAGAAGCAGGGCTTCCAGAATTTTGGTTATTGTTGAAGTTGCCCGTGCCGTAGTTGTTTTGACCAGCACGAGCTTGTCCTCGAAAGTACAGCCGAGAGTTATTACCCCTCTGGGACGAGGGTTTTTGTGTAATTTGTTGCAGACACTTTAAGGTCTCATGCTGCTTCTTGGCTGTCTCCAACACTTCATCCACTACCTTCCCAAAGAGGTTAGACTCTTCGATGGGCAAATTAATGAGGGAGGCCCGAGTTTCAGGTCTAAACCCTGATGTATGCAGCCATGCGTGTCTCTTCAGAAGAGTCCCTTGTGCAAGGGATCTGCCAGAAGTTTCTGCAGTATCCAGGATGTTTTTGACCACATTCTGGTTAACCAGTTTTCCTTCCGCAACAATGGCGAGAAGCTTGGTCCTGGCAAGCTCCGGGACCTCCCGAAGGCCTTCCTGGAGCAGGTTCCACTGGGCATCGGCATAGCTTGCTAATAGTGTAGTATTAGCAACCCGAATGGTATATGCCGCTGCCAAAGTGACACGTTTGCCTAGGGCATACAATCTTTTAGACTCCTTGTCCGGAGGTGATTCTCCAGTGGCAAGGGGGACCCCCTGGCCTCTTACGAGTAGTGGTCACCACCAGCGAGTCCGGGATGGCATGCCCCGTGATATATAGGGGGGTCGGAAGGAGAAGGCCGAAATCATTTTTCGACTCTCGGGTTCACAGCCCTTGTCTGGGCAGGTGTGACTAAAGTTGGAGCTATCCGCCTCTTAACAGAGTTAAGGAGGGGAATGGACTGACTTGCGGGAGGTTTTTCCTTAATAATGTCTTCCACAAAATCCTTCTCAGGCAAAGACTCTTGAGTGGTAATTTTGAAGAATTCTGCTGATTTTCTCAACATGATGATGAAAGCTACCTGGTCATCCACAGGGGAGGCCTGGTGAGCCGGAGTGGAAGGAGGAGAATCCACACACAAAATATCAGAGTCCTGATCTTGCAGATCTGACTACCGTCTCCCAGTGCATGTAAAGTCACCATTGGCTTTACTAGTCCCAAATTATGAACAGAAACCAGTACAAACCATCATATTGTGGACGTACTGGTCGGGGCAATTCGATTGCCCCGGGGTCTGTTAGTCGAGGGGGCATGTCTCCGTCCCCCCTGATCGAGTTTTGGCTGGTAGCAGTGGATACTACTTTTTATATTCGACCGCAAATATATCCCTATGGGATTTTCCCATTGTTCGAGACTACCAACTTTAATTATTTAATTCTCATAGCCTCGAACATACCGCCGGTTTATTTATTTAATATTAATTCGCCGGTTGGTATTTTTTGCCAGGACTCGATTCTAAAATGGCGTTTGTGTTCTCTTCTGTGACTCCAACCCAAGTCGAGCCCTTTGTTCCACTTTTTTGGTGGGCTTCTCCACAGAAGCCTCCAAAGGTGGTGCCACTCTGTCTGGGTACCACAGGGGGTGTGGGAGGGGTTTAGGCACCCTGGACTTAGTTACCTTGGTAACTCAAGTCACACTCTTGTGTGATTGGCCCAAGTGGTCAGCCGGCCGGCTCACCACTTAGCATGTTTGATTGACAGCTAGGCTGAGTGAATGGGGGTGTGCTGCATAAAAGCAGGGCTTTGGGGACTGGAACTTCAGAAGTCGGCACAGGACCGGAGAATCCGACGAGGGAGAAGCTGGGCTGACCTACCACAACGACACCACCGGTGGAGCCCTGCGGAACCGACTCACCACTTCCTGACGACAGAGAAGATCTCCCGGCTGGAGAGGCTTCTTCCCCTGACTGGTGGGCACAACCAGTTTACCTTCTTCTCTTCGCATCCCAGGCCGTCTTGTGGTCAAATTGCCCGTGCCAAGCACCCCGGCAACCGGATAGCCACTTACCACTGGACCGCGAATAAAAGGACTGCTCCTTTTACCTGGAACTCCGCGGCTGGTTTCTTCCCTGGCAGTGCAACGGACTCCTGTCTTCCTCCCCGACGAGATCTTCTCTTCCCCCGGACGAAGCACCAACTTGCATCCGCTGCCAGGAACAACTGCCCCCGCTGGAGTATCCTCACCACTTTAAGGTACCGTGTCCGCCAGGCCTCCCTTTCTAAAGATTGCTACAAGGTAATAATAATCCCTTAACCTTCTGGACTGGGCTGGCCACCTTGACCTTCTAACTGGTCCCTTTCTTTGGTCCAACTCTTTTTGAACCTTTTCAAGATTTTTGTGCACTGCAACCGTGTGACATTGGACACATTTCGTTTTGATCCTCTTAAAGCGGAGGATCCAGCCTACTGAACTCTAAACTCACGGTTTTGCTTTGCCTTCCTCTCTTGTTGTGTTCTTGCAAAAGTGTTGGGATCTGTTTCAAGTTATACTCTGCTTTTCTCTCCCTTTTAAACCGAAGTATTAGAGTGTCATCTGCGTAAAGTGCTCACCGCTGTCTGAAAATAAGTAGGGCTTTACTAAAGAATTGTCTAATATTCTTTTAAGGGAGTGTATATCTTTTAGTGACCGTGTTTTTGAATTGCTTACTATTAGTGCCTGTGTGTATTTCTAGATGTGGTTTTAAATAAATAATTATATCTCTTTTACACCAAGCTCTGGTCAGTGTTTACTTGCTCTACTGTGTTCTTCTGACCTATTGTGAATACTCTTCTTGAGGGAAGTCTGACTTCTCAGCCACAGCTACCAAGTGAATCTGTGTGGTACAGACTGCTACCAAGTGGGTTTACTGCCAAACACCTGTAGTCTTAAATCTTTTGCAGTGGTCCCAGAGGGAACTGCACAGGTTTCTGCCTAACAACGCTTCTCGTCGTGCTCTAGGGGGAGACAGGCGTTACACGTCCTGTGCTTGTCCTTCCAAGGATATCTGACGCTACACTTAGGGCAGAATCTAAAAGGAGTCCTTTCCATAGCCAAAGGGAAGGATGACCAGGCCGAAAGGGAAAGAAGTGGAAAGGAGGAAAGACATAACAATATGGCCACCCCAAACCCACTCTCCCTACTGTATAGGTCGGCCAGAAGGCCCGACCACGTGGAAATCCAGCCGCCGGATCTTATGCGCCGAGACCACAGCCGTAGACTATTCCTCTAGTCTTCGTCGAAGATGTTCTTATTAGGCGAAGTGACTTAACGGGGGATAAACCGAAATTTCGGTAAAGATAAACAATGTCTCCAGTAAGAGCTCCGCTGTAGGGCGACCAGTTGTCTGGGCGGAAAAAACAATTTGAGGGACCTCAGTGTGTGAGGGATTTTGGGTACTACACACTATAGGGATAGTGTTACAGACACGCCTATGCCGACGTCCCCTTTCGGTCCCCGAAAGACAAGATGCAATACTCTGCGGTTACCACTGGATGGCGGACCATATGCACAGCATGTGATTCTAAGCAGATTAAGCAGCAACAGAAATAAGCTTTTCACTCTGCTCATTGTGGCCCTCCAGCTCCTTTGGGTTCCCCCTAACACAATATCTCACTTAATTCTTAAGGGTTCCTCTGTTTTCTTGGGTCCCGTTGAGGTTAATTCTGCTCGGGAATTTGGGCTCCGGTAACCCTTTTCCTGGTCTTGTTCTCTCGCTCTCCTCTCGGGTCCCCTGTGACCCTTGATTGGGGCTATGGTAGTCCTTCCTTCTTGCCTGCTCATTCTCTATTCTCATCTCTCCAACCTGGGCAACCAGTGTACCTGCTGTGTTGCGGGGCTTGAGCTCCAGTGATGGTCCATCTTGTAAGCAATGGCAGTGTTCTCCACAGCTTGCCGCTCTTTGCTTCTGGATGCTAGCAGTCTTCACGTTCCACTCTTCTGTCTCTCGCTGGCTTCAAGTCTGAAAGTGGAGGACCCAGTCCTCCTTTCGTCCCTAGACTCAGCATCTTGTTTGTGGGCTCCGGGCCCACCACGTTCTGTACGTGGTCGCACGTCCAGGTCCGGCTGGCTCCATATGGCCTCTGCCTATCCAGCCTTGTGCACTTCCTAGAATGGCATACAGCATCTCGCTCTGGCATCCGCCTCCTTCAGCGCTACAGCTGGCTCCACCACATGCCAACGTTCTTACGTCGGAGATTCACCTAGACATTGGGTTTGATGTCCTCCACTCAAGGGTTGTTGGTCATTTATTCTTGCTCTGGTATTCAGAAGGGGCGCATTTTTCACCACAGATCGTCAAGCATGTGGAAAATTCAGCATTACCTTGACCCAAACACATAGTAATGACAATATGTCTTACTCCATGTAAGAAGATAATACCTTGGATTATCGGGAGTTCCCCGTGTGAGTCTGTCTGCTAAAGGGAAGTCACTCCCAATGAGGTCCTGTTTTCCCAAACCCCTAGGCAGCGTTTTGCTGAACTGGCTTACCTCCCTAACCCCCAAAAGGTGTTGCTCCTCCTAGGGGAGAAGGGCCAAAGTCTCCAGAATCGTTACAGCATCCTAAAAGAATGTCACATAATGCGCAGAGTTCCCAGCGACAGTGAGGCCCTAGGCACTAAGCAAAGCATGCAAGTGCTGGCCTCCATAAAGTGAGATGAACTCAAGTTGCACCCTGAAAACACTTGGCCTTTAGGCGTGGGGGTGGTCATTAGTTTGAAGACTACATTTAAAAAAACAAAACAATTTAAATGAAAAAAGTGCATCAATCCGCGCAGCCAGAGTAAAATACTACCAATTGAAGCCAGCAAAGGTGGGGCCCCAAGAGTGGCTACCTTAAATCTTTCAGCCTGGCTTAGCCATTCCAATTTTTTATTTTTGATGTGCAAGATCCTCCCGGCCCATCCTTAATGAGGCCAACATGCACTATGCATGAAGGAAGGGGATGGGACATAGGAATAGTAAGGGATAGAACTATCTTGCACCCACAACTGAATGTGAAATGCAAGTGATGGAAGATGCCGCTTAGGAAAGTAATGCCAGTCGTACGTATAACAATATTTCAGGTTTAATGTGTGGGGTTGTCATCAAGACTAAACCGATTCAAATTCAACAACATGCATTGAAATATTATAAGAACGGGTGTACCTGTAAAGAAAATGTTGATATGCCCTATTGTAGCCACTAGGCACCTCTAAGTTTAAGAGTGAAGCTTTAGCAATCAGTCAACGGTTTTAAAGGTTCTCCTACCTGGTGCTACAGTCGGTTTCAGTCACATGGAGCAAAAGACAAAGGAAGCCATGGAGAGCAGCAAGGGTGCGGCACACGTAGATTTACAGGCAAGCAGGTCAGAAGGCAGACAGGAAACAAAAACATTTTTTAAAAAGAAGGCAAGTTAACTAGGGCTACTCAAGAGGTTAGAGTGTGTTGTAGTGAAGAGTTGAGGGAGTGCACTCTGGGAGAGACCGAGGAGGAAGGAGGAGGGGCAGGGGAAGAAAAAGAAGAAAAAGAAGAAAAAGAAGAAAAAGAAGAAAAAGAAGAAAAAGAAGAAAAAGAAGAAAAAGAAGAAAAAGAAAGGCAGGGAGACAAGAGGAAGAAGAAGAAGAAGAAGAAGAGGCAGGGAGAGAAGAAGAAGAAGAAAGGCAGGGAGAGAGGAAGATTAAGAAGGGAGGCAGGCAGGCAAGAGGAAGAAGGGAGGCAGGCAAGAGGAAGAAGAAGGGAGGCAGGCAGGCAAGAGGAAGAAGAAGGGAGGCAGGAAGACAAGAAGAAGACGATGACGAGAGGCAGGCAGGCGGAAGACGAGAGGCAGGCAGGCGGAAGACGAGAGGGGGAAAGGGAGAGAACAAGGAGGAAGGAGGGAGATAGACAGCGAGAGAGAGCTACAGAGTGACAGAATATTGGGACTCCACCTGTAGGAGACATGATTCTACAGTCTTGTTGATAGCAACCAAGTTAACAGTATTTATGGAGTGGCAGTTTTGAACTGGAGCGGGATGAGGGAAAGGAAGAGGAACTGGGCATGGTGAAGTAACCACTGGGTATGGACAAGATGGACTAGTGCAGAGTTAAGGAGTAGGGATATGGCATTGGCGAGAAAAGTTTAGAGATGGTAGTGTGCATGTATGAAGTGGCAGGACATGCTGAGTGGAGGATGGCCAATCAAGGTGGAAAGAGACACAGGTGGGATGGTGATTGAGAAGAGCAAGTAGTTTGAGGTGGAACGGAAAAAAGCAGAGTGAAGGCTAAGAGTGAGCAAATCAGTTTGTGTGAAACAAAGCATTTCTCTGTTTAAATCATAACACAATGAAAACACTACCAACAAACTATTGTCAAAAGCTATGGCCATTCACAGTACTTTTTAGTCACACAAGTCAGGTTATAGATTACACCATTGCATCAACTAGATCACAGGTACATTTATGGAGAGGCCATGCAAGAAAATGGGAGGTTATCTGGCCAAGTATTAACATAGGGTTGGCCCATTGCTCACATTCTCCAAGCCAGGAATCATCTTTACAGACTCACAAATACAGCTTTTGCACATGATGGCCTTCCCATCAGCAATAGTAAACTCTGCATTATAAAAGGTTTGGTGGTGCTCTAGTGTATGCACTACAACTAAATAATGGGGTCTCCCTTGAATTCCAGACTATCACATTCTCAACCAACTGCAGCAATTTGCTCAGAGTAAGAATCCATGATATAGAACTAATTTAGGGAAATAATTAGTATGCTGTTCATTTCAAATACTTAAGTAAAAGAGGTCTTAACAATGTATGTGCACTCTAGCTATAAATATCCAAGCCGGCAAAAGACGAATAATGGGAACTGCATACAGGTGAAATGTTGAAACAAATTCCAGAAAAATACATATGCATACACCCATTCTTCCTAGATGCTAATGCCACAAAGTGCACAAATCATTGGTTTGAAAGGCACTTCGTCAATCGTCAAAAACAACCTTAATGACATTTGAAGGGCCAGTTAGGAAGTGTAGGTATGATAGATTACCCAGGTCTCTTACTTCTGAAAAAGAGGTGAGACACTTGCAAACCAAAATGTATAACCCACAAGTTACTAGGTCAAACAATCAACTGCACTAGACTGGCCTACATTTGTCTGAGCCATCTCAAAAGAGGGAGGCATTTCTCTGACCTATGCTCTCTCTAAGGGGACCTGCATTTAACTTTGAACCCTTGATTTTGTGTTGGAGTCTGTACAAAGGATGCCTCTTAACATTACTTCTGAAGAGGCAGACTTGGTTGCTGATTGCCAATCGCTCCATGGGAGGTACAAAAGCTACAGTTACACATTCAAATTGTGTTTGACAAAACAAGTCCCTATGCTGTGGTTATGCTTGGAGGAGCGGTTTTAGTTTTTGAGCTGTATGGATATCTCTTGTTGGAGAAGCAGGTGCTGTGTTTGTGAGCATCATACAACATCTCCAAGAGGAGAAGGATAAAAGGGATGTGTTAAGAACCGGCCAGGAATCCTTTCCAGTTTTTACTTGGCCAAGGTCATCGCATCCAGTTAGCCAGTAAAGTGTTGATGCTACAAAGTTAAGACTTCCAAGCCTAAAGTGGTTACCTGGCTCTTAATTCCTTGCTGGGTGATGAAGGTTTTCAATGCTCCAGTCTCAGAGTTTTGAGGGTAACCAAAATCAAGGATTTCTAAAGAGTAAACAAAAAATGGTTACTACGTTGTACAATTATCTAATGAAGTCTTCAAGGGCATACAATTACCAATTGCAAAACAGAAGAAAAACATTTGCTGATTTGCTGCCAACTGAAACCACACATTTAATTACTTGCAGGATATGCACCAATGGGTGAAAGACCCAGTAGGAAAAACTAACTGCGGAAGCGCTGAATCAAATGAAAATGCTTTTACAAATTCATTCATGCTTTATTAGGTAGCATAAAAGGGGAATGCTAGAATGTATTTCATAAGGCCATCTTTTAAGCTATGGTAGCTGCTGTTACAGAGATGTTCCTTTAGCCTAGTGATCAGGGTCTTTAGGAATATCTTCTTAACTTCGTTATTGTTAGCGATTCCCAGAAGCTCACCAGACTCACTAAATGGTAGTTGTAGAAGAGCAGCCCCTGGGTGGTTAACAGGCAAAGTACATGCTTTTCATTCATAACCAAAGATAATGTTGACACCATTTTTATACAAATATGATCTTTATCTAAAAAAAGAGGCAAAGAGAAAAATCATTACCCTTACAGTTAAGTTTACTTTGTAGAACAAAAAAATGGCACAATGTGATCAAGTGAATATGCTTCAAAGTGTTTTCAGAGTTACGAAAAATGTCTCTCTATGAAAAGAAAGTGCAGTAGCAGGTAAGAAATGCACTTTTCCTATCAGGCCAGCATTTTTTAAGAGACCAACGTAGACCGATTGTGCATTTTTGGGGCAGTTTACTGGGAATTTGTTATCTTGTGCAATTTTTCAAAATTAACAGTTCCGGCAAAGTGGGACCCTTGATATTAAAGAGTATGTCCCGCGATTAAGAAATAAAAAAAACAAAAGGCTTGCCTGCAACGCCAGAGTCTCAGGAAAGTAATATCCTGGGGCCAAAAAGGCAGATGGCAGTTTTCAAAGCCAGTCGCTGCGCGTATATATGACACTTCCAGCAATGACATCGGTGCAAGACAGACCCTACCCCCCGCCTCCCCCTCCAAAACGGCTTGGGAAGGACAATTATTCACAGATAACTGATTGCCAGGTTGAGAGTCTGAGCCAGGGGAGTAGAGTTTGGAGCAGCTGTGGTAGTCCTCAAGGTAAGCTTCCCACATCATCCTCAAGCACAGGATTAGACTACTGAAGATGGGGTCCATTTGGAGAGACCACAAAGAAGTACACATATTGAAGAAAGGCTTTTGAAGTCACACCAGTGAGGAATGAGCCCAGAAGAAGGAACGTGAGGAGAGCTCTGTGGGGCAGTTACAGGAACTAAGGCGGCTCGGGTTCCTGGAACTTCGAGATGGGGGTGATGAAACCAGGGTGCTTGCCTGTTGTCCTGGGATGAGGGATGAGTGCACTGCTTTGCACATTCTCTCACTGGGTTCAAGACGGCAATGGGGTACCCACTTCTAGATCTGGTGATGCAAGTACAGTCAGTCATTTCAGGGTGCGAAGGTCTTGGAGCTGTGATCCAGTTGTATCCACTAGTTCAGGGGAAAGGCACATCACTGGGTTCCTGCTGGTTATTCTGGAGAGGAAGACCTTTGCCATCAGATTCTTCTGACCATCAAAAAATACTAATGCAGCGCTTTCGTCCTTTATCGGCAGCAGACCTTACAGAGTGCAAGTAAAGAGTTGCAGCAGGACGCAAAGTAATTGGGTAACGGGGTCTGCTTTTATTTCCATCTTGAGGTATTCAAACAGGGATGGGGTGCCTAGGGCAGAAAATCCCTCTAACAGCACCATGCATTTGAGAAGCATCAAGAACAAAAATGGAGGGGTTCAAAATAAGGATTTGATTAGCAAGATCTAAATGCATCTCTCCTGGGTATCTGGCATCATCAGAGTAAGCAGGAGCTACACATGGGAAACCAGGAACTATTATTTATCATGACACAAATTTAACTACCATATGAGATCCAAACTAGAACTGGGTGCATCCGATTTGACGAATTGTGCATTAAATGTCTATTAAATGCATTTTAGTGCACATTTATATACATTTCTAAATATGCAGCCTTAATTTTGAAGGTGTATGTTTCTATAGCGTAAGTTGACATGGGGAGCCAAATGTAGCTCTTGTAACTGTTGGAGTCACGACAACCAGGTGCTCCTAAGATATAACAAGGAGCTAAATAGCTCCCAGCAATTTGAACCCTGAAAAGGAATATATAATGTCAGACGGGCATTGACATTCTAATTTGAGTTTTTATACTGTGCCAGCTCACAACAACCATAGTAGTCTCAAACATGTAAACCTTGTTAAGGTGCACTGAGGGCCCCACCCAGGGATGGCAGTACCTTAATTAATAGCATGATTAATAAAGAAACGAAAATGTTTATAAGTAAAATAAGTTGCGGCCCATGAGGAACTGAGGATGCGTGAGATAGAAAAGTGGAGATTGCTATACTGCAAAATAAGCATATAAAGTTGGTGCGCAAGCGACTCGAGATGTGATTGTGCTATCCGAAGTATAATGATGGCATGGTTAAACCAGATTCATCTGAATGGATGGTCTGAGACATTTTAAATGTATATGTAGGAAGCTACCCAAAGGCCAATGACAAAAGTCTGGGTAAGGAAGGAAGAGATAAGGAACTATAGGTAATGATTCTGACATTTAAGGGGATAGATGACCAACACAAGGTGCAGACGAAGAACCCCATGCAAAGATAAGGCACAACTTGGTGCAAAGAGCAAAAATATGTGACTTCATAAGCAGGTGCACAATGAAGAACACAAAATAACATTCCCTGGCCGAAGGAGTGCAGCCAAAGAACCCAATAAACTGCGTCACCCTCCCTCAGTCACGTGATCCCTCAGGTCTTCGTGACAACACCTCCATTTTGGTGAATGGTGAGGGAGTGAAAAGTCAAAAAGGACCTAGCCAGTTAAAGTGGATTCCATACAATATTCCACGTACAATATTACACAGGTGAAATAGTCACCATCAGCTGAGCAGAAGGGGGTGCCTTTCCTCAGATAGTTCCACTCCTCAGAGGTGATAGGGACTCCGTTTCGAATGATTTTATGCAGTACCCTGTGGGAGACTGCACCAGCCTTGTCCTCCTGGCACTAGTTAACCCAACCTTTGGTATAAGCATATCCTACACAAGTCGGTGGAGTGGCTATCTCAAGAGGGGCCAATGTGAGCTGTAGGGCTGCAACAGAGTTTCACAGTGACAAGTATCCAAATAACACTTCTACTCAAGGTTTCTTAATTAAACAATGATTTGTTAATTTAACAGTCAGTTTGAATAAGCCTTCTTTAGAAGGGAGCAAATATGCAACAACTAAATAAATATACTTCAAAAATACACTCCGTTTCAATAAATCAGTAGATCCCCATTCGGGATGGCACAGACGCTTCCTACACCCGGAGGTGACTTAAATAACTAGGACACTGTGGACATTGATATATCACTGGTACATTTAGAGCAATACTGAGTTTGGTGTCATAAGGAAAAGGTTAGAGGAAGAAACACTTAACAAGTTTCTCAAACAGGTAAGCACTTTTGACCTCCTCCCACCCCCCAAATCCCCTATGCAATGTAGGTTAATCCTTTCCCAGCTACATAAGTAAAGATTGTGTGACTTTTTGGAAGGACAGATCAAAACACAAAGTCAGAGGTTAGAAGAGTCTATCAGGGAGCCAGGCCAGCCAATGTCAATTGAGCGAAGTCTAGGAGAGCTGAAGTTATTCTTGCAGGCAAGTAAAAAGTCTTCCACAATGTTAGAGAGTTTTTGTTGAAAATGAAATTACTGTTGAGCTGGAAGGCTTGTGATAGGCAAAGCTGCAACCAACTCTGCAAGAGGTAACAAAGGTAAGTCTCAACTGAGAGCTAACAAGTTACACAGCAAGCGGTAAGTACCCCTTAGTTTACAATACCTTAGGCCTGAAGAAATTGGTTCCAGTTGGCTTCTGTTCCGGATGCAGTATGCAAGATCCTGTTCCTGGCCCTCAGTCGTGGGGACAAGAGGGAGGATGCCTGGGCACTCCTGCACTATGGTTTGAAGGTTGGCGGCAGCAATGGGCAAACTTCAGATCAGCGGCACTTGGCGGTTTCAGCTTCTCACGAATAGCACCACTGCGGTTCTCAGATACCTTGTGGGCTTTCCTTGCTGCTGGGATCCAGTACTCTGCTGAGGTGGCTCAGGCTTGGTTAGTGCTGTTTCGAGGGAGTGCAGAGAATTTTCCTGTAGCTCGGTCCGACTTAAAAACAATGCACTCTAGTCTGGTGCTCGGCTCCTGCAGCAGCAACGGAAGTACAGCCAGCTTCAAGAGGATTTCCAGATGAGTTTGTCTTGGGGTTGATTGGTCCCACAAACCCAAGGGGAGTAGTCGTCCTTTGCAGGGCTTCTCTAGTAGAGGCTAATTCGGAGCTTCAGCACTGCTGCAGGGCTTCACCGGGCAAACCAACGGTCGAGGATTTGCAGCAAGTGTCTCTTTGAAGTTATTCTTCGGATTCCTTCATCCAGTGGTCGACTGCCTTCCGTCTAAAAGACCTTGCCTTTTATGCAGATTTCTCCCATTCATTCGCAGCCTAGCTGTCACTCACACAGCAGGGTAGCTGTCTTCCAAGGCCAGCCCGGCAGCCAATCAGCTTTGGGTGCATTCCTGTAACCAAGGAGACTAAGCATAGGGAGTTTGGGGAACCTCCCTTGCTTCCTGCCCTGCCAGACACGCTGGAGCCAGAGGGGGGCTTCACCAACGAATCCCGCCAAAGACCAACACAAACAAAGGAACCAAACCTGGTTTGGTGCGCAGAGTAAATCTCAAGAAGGACCTTTCCAACAAGTAATGGCGAAAAGACAACTAGGGCTATTTTGGCAAAATGGGCACCCAGGGGTGCTTTAGTGCAACAGCAATTGCAGCACGCGGTAAAAATACACAATGGTAGGAAAAAGTAAACCACTGCCACCAGCCATTAATTGTAGAAAGGGTAACAAAAATGGTACATGAGAAACTAAACAAATGGGATACTAAGTGACCCCTCCAGCACCCGATTGTAAGATAGGGTGTGTTGATCTAGAAAGTTACAAATGCAAGTAAAGTCAATTTCACTTCACTGCTCTTGAAAACAGTTTAACAAAGAAGGTATTTAAACCTTTGGGAAATATGAAATACTTCCATGTGCCACTGCACTGAATGTGCTGTGTATCAATATAAAACGATGATGCCTATGGAGTTGGTCAGACACCAAAACCAAAACAAACAGTTCAAATTACAGAAAAATACGAGAGAGTGGGAAAAAGGTCTTACTCTCTTCAGGATAAAAATTAAAAGTTCTAAGGGCCAGCAAAAGAGCTGGGGGTCTCTAAGGTAGAAGGGAATACGCGCATTTCTGAGAATTCTCCCTAACAGACTCAGAGTGTGGCTGTTTTTATGTACTCTGCCTTCAGTCAGGCTTTTTATTACACTTGGGTGTATTTTGTATTCTTATTGAATTTCTATAGTGCTTAATGCTCAAGCGTTGAACAAAGCTATAATCAGTACAAATTACATGAGCAAATATTTGATTGCTGATTACTGAATAAGAACATATGTTTTAAGATGAGGCTTTGAAAGAGAAAAGGAAGATCTAGCGCTCAAAGAGAATGGAAGAGAGGCCAAAGGAGCAAAATCATGAGGAGGCCCAAGGAGCACATGGAACAGTAAGAAGAGCGATTCAGAACGAAGAGAGCGAGCAGAAGAGATAAAAGATTAGTGAAGACTGATATTGGGGAGCAAGACCAAAGAGAGACAAAAAATATACGGAAAACAAAGAGTAAACTATTTTTTAATGAGAGCCAGTGCAAAGAGAGCAAAGCAGAAGAAAGAGAATCCCGAGGAGCAAGAGAATAAAGAACCTGGATAGAGGATCGGTAGATATAGCGAATGGGCGCAAGATGAGATGCTGGAAGACCAAGAAGAAGAGAAGAATAGATGAGAAAAGGTTTAGCAGAAGAAAAGGAGAGAAACCGACCAGTTTTAATATTAAAAGTTTGCTAACACAAGGTGCAAGAAATTGAGAAAATAGGAGTAGAGAAGTCAAAAATGTCACTGAGATTAAGGGCAAAAGCAGAAATACGAAGAGAGGAACGAGGAAAGAAGAGGAAGATTAATAAAGGAAGAGACTTTAAGATACACAATACACTCCAGAAGCTTAGAAGGAAAAGAAAGGAGATATATCAGACAAACAGAGGGCAAAGAAGAATTATGGGTAGGTTTTTTTTCAGGATAGGAAGTATAAAATCATGCTTGAAACAATAGCAATAGAAAGATTAAAGAGCAATGAGATAGCATAAACGTAAAGAGTAAACCTGGAAAGATTAAGGAAGAGAATCATCAGGAAGAGAGGTAGGAGGAGCCCTAGCCAGGGCTACTGAAATATCAGCACCCATGAGAGGTTGGATCAGTGATAATATAGGAAGAGACGAGTCAAGGGTGGTGAAAAAATTAGCAAAATAAAAAAAGATTCCAGTAAAAAAAATAAAAAACAACACAAGAGGGGCTGCTCCAAGTCAAGTAAAAGGGCTCCAAAAATGAAATTCTGCCATAACAGTTGCCAAGTGAGATTCCTAATGGAACACAATGATGGATTGAAAATTGACTAAGCATTGGAAAGAATGGAGCAAATCTATGTCCACTGTATATGAGCTTTGGATACAGGGCCAACTTTAAAATAAACATCCTGTATAGATTTATTTATTTTTGTATAAGGCATTTATGTAACGCCCATACCCAGGGGTATCATAGCGTATGTTGGAGACAGTAAGTGAATCGGTGGCAGTAATGCAATAATACAGTGATTACTAAACAGAAGTTAATCATATCAAAAAGCCAGGTTTTAGTTATTTTTTTAAAATTTGTTGTAGGATTGCTGATTTCAAATGGAAGAGGGGGATTGTAGACCGCGCACAGCTGGAGCATCCTGCCCCTTTGCTTTTGTAGAGAGGAGTGGCAAGAGAAAGGCTGGCACTGGATCTTTGGGTGCGACTGTTAGGGAGAATTCTCAGACATGTGCCAATTCCCTCCACCTTAGAGACACCCAGCAACTTTGCTGGATTTTGCGGAATTGATTTTTGTAACTTGGGAGTGCGACCCTTTTTTCCCCCCTCACACTCTCGCATTTTAATGTGATTGTGTACACGGTTTCTGTTGGTTGTGGAATCTGACAAACTCCATAGGCATCATCTTTTAAATTGTGTCACACAGCACCTTCAGTGTAGCGACACTGGGAAGTCTTCCAGATTTCCCAAAAGTTCAACTACCTTCTCTGGGATAAACTACTCTTTCCCAGAGCAGTATAGTGAAATTGACTTTACTTACCATTGTAACTTTCTAGACCCAGCACACACTAATAAGAGTGTTGGAGGGGTTACCTAGTATACCCTTTGTCTAGCTTTTCATGTAAAATGTTTACCCTTTTCTCACTGAATGGCTGGTGGTAGTGGTTTCGTTGGAACTACCATGGTGTGCATTTAACACAGGCTGCGTTCGGGAGCCATCTTTGTCAAAATGGCCCATGTTCTTTTTTTGCCATTTCTTTGTGGAAAGGTCCTTCTTGAGATTTACTCTGCAAGCCAAACCAGGTTTGGTCTCGTTGTTCATTTTGCCTTTGGCAGGATTCACAAGTAAAGCCCGCCTCTGGCTCAGAGTGTCTGGGGTAGGCAGGAAGTGAGGTACCCACCCAAAACTCCCTGTGCTTAGTCTCCTAGGAGACCCAAATGCCCTCTGGAGATTGGCCGGCTGACTGTCCTGCAAGGACAGCCACCCTGTTGGGTGACTGATAGCTAGGCTGGAATGAATGGGAGATAACTGAATAAAAGGCAAGTCTTTTGGCTTGGAAGGCAGAGTCAACCACTGGACGAAGGAACTGAAGACGAACTTTAAGAGGACGCCTGCTGCAACTCCTGGACCGTTGGTTTGCCCGATGAAGCACTGCTGCAGTGTCGAAACGCCAAGTTCGCATCGATAGAAAAGCCCCTGCATGGACAAATTCTCCCCTTGAGATGGTGAGACCAATCAACTCCAAGTAAGCCACCTGGACATCCATCTCGGAGCTGGTTGAATTTCCACAGAGTTGCTGCTGGAAACCTTATAGCCAGGGAGAGTAACACTTGATTGTGTGCGTTGCTTTTAAGCTGGCCTCCCAAGAAGCAGAACTGACCAAGCCTGAGCCCCCCTCAGAGTAACAGCAACTAGGTATTTTCCAAATGATAGTCATTGAGATAAGATGCTTCATCATAGATGCATTTGTGAATCAGGGTAAGTGTTTTAAAGACAATCCAAGCTTTGATGGGCAGCCAGTGGGCATTGCATCTGGTGGCCAAGATGCGGTCACTACATTTTAGCCCAAGGACGGCTCGTAGGGCTTTGTTCTGGAGAAGAAAAAGTTACTTACCAACTGTAACGTTCTTTCGATTGGATGTTCCTCCCACGTATTCCTCATCTTAGATATATCCTTACCTTTAGGTTTTGCCTCGGAAATGTTTTCTCTCTCCAGCAGAGGGCGCTCCACTCGAGGCCGTGGCGTTGATGTCCCTCGGCGGCACCCGTCGAGCACCGTCGTCATCCACTGTATAAGAGCCTCGAGTGCGCCCGTTGGCTTCAGTTCTGTTTTTTTGTATAATATAGTCCATGGATCTTAATTTGTTAAAGGTGTGTCTTGTTTGACCCCAGCCTTAAAAGAGTGTAGAGTGTAATGCACGTAAACTGTACTGTGGGGTTGGTTGGGAGGGTCGATGAGGAATACGTGGGAGGAACATCCAATCGAAAGAACTTTACAGTTGGTAAGTAACGTTCTTCGAATGGATTGTGTCCTCCCACGTATTCCTCATCTTAGATAGGCTCCCAAAGCAGTTTTGTATTGGAGGTGGGAATACAGTATTTTTTTCAATCGTGGATAGAATGGAGTACCAATTTGGCAAATAGACGACCTTGAGAAGAGGTCGAGTCCAAAGGATAATGTTTTATAAAAGTTCGCATGGATGACCATGTGGCTGCTGCACAAATATCTTGTATAGGGACACCCCTTTTTAAAGCTGTTGAAGTTGCCATTTATTTATTTATTTATTCAAATTTGTTGAGCGCACATCAGCCCAGAAGCATCGTGGCGCTTGTTACAGAAATCTTAGTTGCAAAGGAGACCGTAGTTACAATCAATACATAAATTACATAGGAAATATATACAATAGCAAGGCAGTATATTTACATGGCTTCCTGAAATTTGCTAGTTATTTAGCAAGGAACAAGGTTTTCAATTTCCTGCGAAAGATGGGAAGTGAGTTTTCCGTTCGGATGTCTGAAGGGAGAGCGTTCCATGTCTGTGCTGCAATGTAGGGAAAACCTAGACCTCCGGCTTTGGTTTTTTTGATGCGTGGGGTGCAGAGTAGGTTGGCGTATTGCGTCCTGGTGGGACGTGTGGAGGAAGGTTTGAGGATGGTGTCTGAAAGATAGGACGGGGCGGAGAAGGAGAGGCATTTGTGAGTGAGGGTGAGGATTTTGAGGGTGATCCGTTCTTTGACTGGGAGCCATTTGGCTGAGAGCCTGGCCTGGGTGATATGCTCTCTTCTTGGGATACTGAGAGCGGCCCGGAGAGCGTTGTTCTGTGTGATTTGTAGTCTATTTATGTTTTTGGCTGATGTGCCTGCTAGGAGAGCATTGCAGTAGTCCAATTTGGCTCCTATGGTTGCCCTCGCTATGAAGAGGCAGTTAGGTTTAGAGAGGTAAGGCTTAATGGCGTTTATAAGTTTGGTAGTGTGTGCGGATGCGGAAGTGATAGCGCTGATTTGTCTGGTCATGGATAGTGAGGAGTCCAGGTATACTCCCAGTGTCTTGACGGCTGTGGACACGGGAATGATGGAGTTGTCAATTGAGAAGTTGGTGTACAGTTTGTCCAATTTGTCCAGGGTGTTCTGTTGGCCAAGTATCAAGATTTCGGTCTTATCCCCATTGAGGCAGAGGCCATTAATTGCCATCCAAGCCTTGATGATGGAATAGATGGTGTGGAGTGCCTTTGCGTCTTCGTTGTATGAGCCTGAGAGGGGAAGAAGTACTTGTGTGTCGTCCGCGTAGTTCGTGTAGGTGATGCCGTGTGAGTCAAGTTTGTCAAAGAGGGGCTTGGTGAACAAGTTATAGAGTGTGGGTGCAGTGCAGGAACCTTGAGGGACCCCGCAGTGGATTGTTGTGGGTGTGGCGTTAGCGATGTCCGAGAAAACTTTCATGGCCCTACCTTCGAGGAAGGAAGTGATCCAGGCGGCTGCTTTTTTGGAGAAGTTGCCATGCCCTGGTTGAATGAGCTCTCAGACCATTAGGTGGTTCTTTTCCAGCCAATCTTACATTCTGTTATGGCTAAAATTATCCATCTGGATAAAGTTTGTTTGGTTACTGGAAGACCCAGTTTGCGTCCAGTGCACCCGCACAAAACGTTGGTCGCACTGACGAATCTTTGCCAATCTTGAGATGTAAAAACTAAGATTTTTCTGGGATCTAGTCTATGCAACCGCTACTCTTCCTTGCTTGCATGAGGAGGGTAAAGTTATTTTCTGTGACAGATGAAAATCCGAAACAATTTTAGGTAGAAAAGAAGGTTTGATCCCAAGAACTACTTTGTCCTTATAAAAGATGGTGTGAGGAGGGTTACTCGAAAGCGCCTGCAACTCACTTACCCTGCGGGCTGATGTCAATGCTACAAGGAGTATTGTTTTCAAAGTTAGGAGCCTTAGCGGACAAGAATGTAAAGACTCAAATGGAATGCATGTAAGAAATTTTAGAACCAAGTTCAGATCCCACACTGGAAGCTGGAAAGGTATTGGTGGAAACACATTATTCAAACCTTTTAAGAATTGAATTATTAAGGGTATCTTGAAGTAAGATTCTTCTTCTGAAGAGCGCTTAAAGATGGATAGCGCTGCTAAGTATCCTTTTATCGTTCCAACCTGGAGCCCCAGATTAGCTAAATGTAATAGAAAAGATAATACTGTGGGGATATTGCATTGAAACGGGTCCACATTCTTTTCTCTGCACCAGTTACTGAACCAGTTTACAGAGATTTGGTTGCTGGCCTTCTGGCCGAAAGCAAAATCTCCATCACGTCATCCAGAAGATCCCAATCCTTGTATCTCAGCCTTTCAGAAGCCATGCGTGAAGGTTGAGTGTGTTCACCTACAGATGGAGAAGATGTCCTTCATGTCGCGAGAGAAGATCCTCTCTTCTTGGAAGACGTATTGGAGGGCAGATGGACATGTCCAGAAGGTCTGGGTACCACGTTCTCCTGGCCCAATCTGGGGCAATTAGGATCATGGTTTTCCCGAACTTTCTCAACCTCCTGATTACTTGAGGTATCACAGGGACTGGAGGAAACGCATACAGAAGTGGAAACTCCCATTCCACTACGAACGCGTCCCCTAGAGCTCCTCTCGGGGGAAATTTCCTTGAGCAGTATAGTTCGCACTTCCGGTTGGCCCTGGTCACGAACAAATCTACTTGAGGGGTTCCCCAAAGGGTGAACTTCCTGAGCTATCTCCCACTCGTGAGAGAATGTGCTCTGCCTGCTCAGAACGTCCACTGTTGTGTTTTGCTCTCCGGCTAGATGAATTGCCGAGAGAGAGATCCCTTCTTGTATTGCCCAGAACCAGAGTTGCATCGCCTCTCTGCACAGCGGGGCAGTGACTCCACTCCTCTTGTTGAGGTAATGCATGGCCACTGTATTGTCTGTCATTATCAGAACATTCTTTCCTCGTACAGTGGGCAGGAAGGCCTTCAGCGCTAGTCTGATTGCCCTCAACTCCAAAAGATTGATGCGTAGTTTGGACTCCGATGGAGACTAACGTCCGCTGATTGTCAAATCGTTGGTGTGGGCTCCCCACCCAGTTAGTGAGGCTTCAGCCACTACCGTCATCTCCAGCCATGGTTGCCAAAACTGTTCCCCCTTGAGGATAGTCTCCTTGCAAGCCCACCATAGAAGATCTTGAGGTACTTTGAGACTTGCAGAAGATCTGACATTTCCCCCGAAAACTGGGACCATGGAGTCCTGAGGGCCCATTGAAGGAATCTCATCCTCAGTCGAGCCTCTGGCACCAAAAACATGCAGGATGCCATGAGGCCTAGCAACCTTCGAAAGTCGAAAACCGTTAGATGTTGGGCATTTTGAAATGCCATTACCATCTGCAGAATGTGGTGAGCTCTTTCCTCGGGAGGAGAGGCTTTCCCCAAGGTAGTATCCAGGACTGCTCTGATGAATTGGAGTCTTTGGCATGGAATCATTTGTGACTTCTTATAATTGAGAGAGAAGCCCAGACTGTGTAAGAAGTGGCAGGTCAAGGCTAGATGTTCCTGGACTCTTTCGGGTGAACTCACCCTAATTAGCCAATAGTCCAGATAAGGGTAGATGTGAATCCCCCTCTTCTGATACTCGCTGCCACCACCGCCATCAGTTTGGTGAAAACCCTCGGGGCAGAGGTCAGCCCAAATGGCAGAAATCGAAACTGATAGTTAGATCCGCCAATTGCAAACCTCAGGTACTCTGTGCTTGAGATGGATTGGCAAACGAAAGTAAGCATCCTGAAGGTCCAATGAAACCAGCCAGTCCTGAAGCTGAAGAGCCTGAAGGATTTGAGAAAGGGTCACCATCATGAACTTGTCCTTTGAGGAACTTGTTCAAGTTTCTTTAGTCCAAGATGGGTCTCAACCCTCTGTCTTTTTTGGGGATGAGAAATTAAGGGGAGTACCAACCCTTGTTCCTCTCCGCTACAGGTACATGTTCTATTGCACCTTTCTCTAGCAGGACTGAAATCTCCTGCACAAGGAGCAGGTCTGGAATCTTTTACAGAATTGGCTCCCGGTGGATGATCTGGAGGTTTTTGATGAAAAGGAAAGCAGTAACCATGGGTCACTATCTCTAGTGCCCAGGCATCTGATGTAATACCCCACCATTCGTCTAGATACTGAGTGATTCTGCCTCCCACCGGGGTTTTGTGGGTCAAGACCTCAACGTGGCTTTGCAGTGGCTGAGGAGGTTGTAGCCGCTGCTGTGGCCGATCTAGCACCTCTTCCTTTTCCAGTACAAAAGTGTTTTCTCCGTTAGCCTCTCTGACTGGCCTGCCCCCTTCCTTTTCCAAAAGGGGAATAGAAGCTAAAGGGGCGATTCTTCCAGGAAGATGAGCCTGCATAAAAGTGTTGTTGAGGCTGCCTTATAGCGGCGCTGAGTGATTTTGCTGCCGCTTTTGAGGTCTGCAGCTTCTCCAAGTTCTCGTCCGCCTTGATGCCGAACAGCCTCAAGCCGTCAAAGGGCATATTGAGTAACCTGGACAGTACATCAGATGCAAAACCAGATTTTCTCAGCCAAGCAAATCTGTGTAAAACTGTGCTTGCCGCCATGGACCTGCTCACACTATCAGCAGTGTCCAGTCCTGACTTGAGGCACTCGTCCATAGCCTCCTTTCCATCTCTTACTATCACCAAGAAACCATCCCGTTCCTCACCCTCTGGGATGTGATCAGCTACTTCATTCAAGAAGTCCCACAGGGTGTATGTAAATCTAGCTAATGTACAAGTCACATTAGTAGATTTAAGGGCCATACTGCCCGAAGTGAAAACTTTCCTCGCCCAATCATCAATCTTTTTATCGTCCCTGTCCGGGGGCATGGAGGGATAAGCTGATTGCTTATTTGCAGTCGCATCTTGAATCACCAAGCTCTCAGGTGAAGGATGCTTAGATACTCTGGCTCTGAAGGTGAAGGTCTGTACTTTCTCACAAATTTCTTATTTACAGCTAGTAAAGATTCTGGGATTTCACAATTTGCCATAACTCTTTTGTAGAGCTTTGTGGAAAGGAAGAATCAGATCCTTCAGAGTTCCTTCATCAATAATATCTGTCATTTCATCCTGGTCGTAGCTCGGGGACACCGTCTTCCACCCCATGAAGTCGATGACTCTTCCCATGAGGTTCCTATACCCAGCGTCTGCGTGGTCAGTAGGGTCTGGTCTTTCAAATTATACCTCAGGTGAGGTATCTAGGCCACTGGCCGATTGTAGGCAGTCATAAAGGTCTGCCATTTTGGTATTTGGGTCTACTAATTCTTCAGGAACTTCTCTTGTCCCAATTCTAACACCAGCTGATGTAATTTCTTCATCAGAGGACTGTTCTTCAAAAATAGAACACATGAATTTAAAAAGTTCCTGCCTGGGCGGAGGATGGAAGATATTTTCTGGTAAGGGTGGTGGCATTGACCTACGTTTAGCCATCATTGTCGTTTTGGGTATCGGTATTAAAGATTTCCCTGACAAAGGCGTTGAAGGCATCGATGGAATAGATGCTGGATTCGATATGTTCGAAGGAATCCTCGAAGAAGGCTTCGACACTGGTTGGAAGTATCGATGCCATCTTTGGCTTCGACGTAGTTGAAGGACGTGTCGAGTTGATGCCTGTCTGACGAGGACGACATTTTGTCCTCTGTTAACCTCGATTTGTGCACCAAAGGTTTTTGTCTTGTTTCATGAGGCGCTGGAGAATAATCCTCCGAGGACACCCTCGACTGTCGGATTTCGCATGTACAGTTTTAGATTTCCCTCTGTCACTCTTGGAGTGGACAGGGGCATGCTCTTCACGCGACTTTGAGGGGGTCGGACCAGCCTTCTCAAAAATCTTTAGGATTGAAGCCCTAAAGGCCTCCCATTTTTGGGTGGAATCATGTTTAGAAGGAAATGAACCTCCTGTCATGCGAGGAGGAAGAAGAGGAAGATTTGTGACGTTGCTTCTCCGATTTTTTAGATGAAGAGGAGGAAGATTTCCTCAAGCGACTCTTCGACCTCGACCGTATCAGATTTTCTACTTAACTCTACAGAGTCTTTTTGCAGACTTAAAAGACTCCTCTCCCACCGCTAGCTTACCTTAGTGTTCCTTAAGAGCCTTATTCGCCATCGCCTGACACAAACCGCACTCGTCGAACCGATGGGCAGGGCTAAGGCACTAAAGGCAGTTGTGTTGAGGATCCGTAATGGACATCTTCCTTCCGCACTTTAGACACTTTTTAAATCCCGTCTTGGGTGTGGTAGGAGTTGAAGATGAAGACATTTTCAATGAAAGAACTGACGCGCCGTTTCGAAACACAAAGCAAAAGCTCGGAAAAACGGAACCCAGACCAACGGGCGTGGCTCGAGCCCTTTATACAACGGATGACCTTGACGGCGGCCCTCGAGGGACTAATGCTACGCAGCTTCGAGCACAGCACCCTCTGGTGAAAAAAAAATTCAGAAGAAAGAAGCAGCAAGCTGGCAGTTTATCTAAAATGAGGAATACATGGGAGGACAATCCATTTGAATGTTAAGTTTGGCTTGAATGTTGCTAAGGGTGTTTCTTCCTTTACCAAGAGCTAGGGCATTCTGGGAGGGAATCGTGGATTGAGAGAGTGGACAGATGTGATACTTGAGTAGTGCTTTTAGTGTTATTTGCTTGGGGTTGTGGTGCGTGTCTCAGGTCTAAGGAAGACAAGTCGGCTGCAAGAGTGGTTAGGTTAGTGTAGGAGAGACTGACTCCTTGTGTAAGACTTAAGTCAACTCGTGGCAGGGAGTTGGGTGGCCCGATTTAGAGAGGTAGTGATTGTGTAGCAGAGATGGTGGCTGGACTGAAATCGTGGCGTGCTTTGGAGGAGCAGGAAACGGGTAAACGAGTAAACATGGTAATAAGCCGTTGGTGGCAGCTGAAGGCAGCAGGGGTGCCGAGCGAATAGGTAGGAACAGGCGCAATGGGAAAAGGGGATTGGGCGGGCACATTGGGAAAGTGGACTGAACGGGTGCTAGTGGTTGGAATGGCAATGAAGAGCAGTAACAGTTTGCGGCTGACGAAAAGGCTGGGAGGAAGGGGATGGGGGGTCAGCAGGTCAGAAGGAAACTGGCTAAGGACATCAGGGGTACAATGCAATTACAGGAGAGGTGTGGCGCATACAACCTCTCCTTACCTTGTAGATCAGATGGCAAATTGATGATTGCGCACAGGGGTTTGGAGAGTGGTGTCCCAGCCGTCATAGCCTGACAAGGACAGACAGGGGGAGTCTGAGGCCTTAGCAGTTGGCCTTAGCAGGGGTCCGGCGGCACCAGCCGGCCCCCACAGCTCCTGGGCAAATTTTCAGGAATGGTTTGGCTATATATGGTTGCCGTCAAGAGTAATGAAGAAATGAGAACAGTGTGATGGCCTAGGCATCCTCATCCGCCACACAGTTTCTGCGCAAGGAGCCAAAGCTACTCCCCTGATTGTTTGGGCTTGAAGGCAGCTTACCTGACCCAATTAAATTAGTTGTCCAACTGGAACATATAGACATGCAGATTTATCAGCATGCAAGTTGAAGCCACAGCTCCAATCCTGTGATCACTCCAACAGCTTGTCCATCAATCATATGCACTAATAGTAAGGTAAAACAGTAAAGTTAATCGCACATTAAAAAGAACGTTCTCCATCTGGGTTGGAGGGAATCGGACCATTTTACTGTTGCCACAAGTAGGGGACGCAATGAATCAGCAGAAATCGCCTGTACAGCTGTCTTTCTGCAACTACCAGTAAATCACAAAACCTACAGCAGAGGTGCAGTAAGACAGGTCCGACAATCTATGTTGCAGGAGGTTAGAAAATATTTATTTTTGCAACTTTACTTCCATTGACATCAATGGAACTACCAGCTATGTGCTACCGCTTGAACCTTGCATTGACTTTTAAAGCCTTTTTGCTTTACTTCCCTTGCTCAAGTCACCTATTTTAAGGGCAATGGTCAGCCCATACGTTTATCAGCGCAGGGCGGACCCTGTGCAAGATTCTTTTATTGTTTTGCTGTTGCACAATATCTTACAGTAAAATGCTGCAGGAGGATTATTTATCCCTTTTTCCTCTAGTAGCCTTTTCCGAAGTATCAAGGACCTGCTGGTATCAGCAGATTAAGTCCTACCTTATTATCACCCTGTCCTTTGGCCATCTTGCTCTCTGTCCTTCTTGCCTTCTGAGGTCAGGAAATGATACTTTTGCATGCAAAGCAGGAATGCGTGACCTGGATGGATATGGGGAATAGGAGGGTTTTGTCCAAATACAGATTTAAGCCTGGAGATGTCTGTTGCTAGCAGGGACAGATTGGCCAAGAAATAGGACCGGACACCCAAAAAGAAGTGGCCCATCCCTCGCTTCATGACCCTTGACCTCTGATGACGTCACCGGAAGTGATGTCATTTGATCCCACCCAAAGTGACATCCCGGGAAGCGATGAAACACAACCTTTCACCCCTTGACAAAACAGGAAGCGGCATAAAATAGCATTGTTCCCAAGTACACTACGAAAAATATGTTTATGATTTCACTAATGTAATATACATTTCATACAAGAATGGATCATATGTATCATTAATATCTGTGTGCATAGATCCATATTGTCAAATTACTGTGAATGCAAGCAGACGTCCAAGGCCAAATGATAGGTTATTGTATAGCACTTACGCATAAGCTCTTTTATATATAATAAATATGCATACAATATCACCCAAACTGTGTTGGTACTCCTTTGTCTACCCAAGAAGGATGAAAGGCAGAGATGGACTTGTTGGGATTAAAACCTGCAGATCACACAAACATCACAGCGAGCGTTCAACCCACTGAGCTATATATCTGCTATAGTAAAATTAGCAATCATTCTGTAGTGGATACCATTAAACTGGTAACAGATTTAACAGCAGACCAGTTAAGTTCATCTGCAGGTCTGGTACAAAGTTGGCCCCATGTCAAACCTGCATGCATCCACTTTCAGGCTTCAGAGGTTGGCAAAATAGGGAAAGCATAACACTCACAGGACATCCCATACTCTGAGCACTCATTACCTCATACATGCAAACAAACATCCTGAACAGCATGCCAGGGAGATGGGAAAGATGGACACATTACAACAAAGCATTAATTGTGGCACAAGTGAATGGCCACTTGATGTGCTATGGTGAAATATTTCTACTGTATAGAAGCTTTTAGGCACAAGGATTTTGTCAAGTGACCAAGGACACAGGTGGAATTTATTGTCATGATCGCAACAGGGAACGGCGGAAACAAAAACATGCTATTACTGCAACTTGCGAAAGGAAAAATATAGTCCGAAATGGATTCTTATTCTACTCCAAAATTGGTAGTTTATCACTAATATCACTAATACATATTTATCAATAAAACAAGAGCACAGCCACCCCAGGAGGCACCGTGCCCCCTGGAGTGGCGGCACAGTGACAGCCACCGGCCCGGCAGCGGCCCCGGACCCTCAACTTTGCATGCTGCAGCAGCATGTGAATGATGCATGCATCATAATTTATGATGCACACATGCATGCCAATCAATCATCAAAGCAAGGTAACACGTGTTACCTTGCTTTGATGAATTATGCTGTGGCTTTTTTTTTCCTCTCAAATATAGCCCCCAATCCCCAGGGACGATTTCATCCCGCCCACTGGCCGTGGGGCCAATCTGACACTGGTTGCTGGTGGGACAGAGGGTCTGGATAACTTAAGAACCCAGATATGGAGTTTAGGCGTTTTATCTTCAACAAAGGCTTGATTGCTGAACAGTAGGAAGGCCAGACTAAATCCCTGGTCTCACCTTTATCCTTCGTGTGGGCTTCCTCCATCATAGCCCAGTCCTCTCTACTCACCAACAGCATGTGATGAAGACCAGAGACCGCCAAATACCCATTTGCTGGTTCTAACCTAGCACATCCAACCATGGCCTAAAAGCTCTCTAGTTATCTACCTTACTGGTTCTGGGACTTGCTAAAGGTTTCCTTCTCTGATGGTTCCTGATGTTAGGGTGGTATTTCCAGTCTTGCACTCCGTCTCTTTTCCTGATCCCTATCTTATACCCCTTTCGCTCTCATTCCTTTTCTCTAACCCTCCTCTCCCTTTTCTCGTTCTCGCCATCTCCCTATATTCCCCTCTCTCTCTAGGCACACTTGCCTCTCCCTACAAGTCCTCTTCTTCCTCACGTATTCCCTTCTCTACCTCATTAACTCTTTACCTCCATCCCCCACTCGCTCTTTAGATCTCCACATAACTTCCTCACTCCCCTGCCTCTCCTCCAGCAGTCCCTACTATGCATATTCCCTTGCTACCACTCACCCCCTCTATGTGTCACTCCACCTATCAACATTTACCTCTCCCCCACTCTCTAACTACCCAATCTCCTCACACACTTTGCCACACACATCACAAGTCTCTCAAACTTAATGCCACTCTCACATATTAACTTAACTATACTTCCATCCAACACATCCACAAAATTCCTCTGCACTCTGATCCATGTCGCCATGGTGGGCCCCCCCTCTAATAATAAGTTGTACATTTCTTCTTCGTGGGTGTTGATGCAATTGGAGTGAGACTCGCAGCAGTCGTCCTTCTCCCTCCCTTTTAGTGAGGTCTGAAAGTCATGTTCTAAAAGAAAGGCCATATAAAAAGCAGATAGGCCTGGTGAAAAGGCCTCTGGTACCAATAGCTGTACAAAACAAGGCCAGCTCAGGTTCGGGGGGGGGGGAGGTAGGGGAGGCATGAGGGGATTTTGGGTGGCAGGGATCAATCTCCCCCACCCACACACCCCAACCTCTGGGTAAGATCGGTTAAGACATACACCCTGCTAGGTGGCCCAACTCCGGTTAGGCCACCTCCTCTCTGCTCCTCGATAGGTCCACAACCCTGACAAGATCACTCAGGCCAGATGTTGGGTTTATGGTGGTCCGTGATTGGACAGCTCTTACCTGGTGCAGATTCTTGCCAGTGGTGGGTGGGGAAGCCCCCAGCCAGAATTTGGGATAAAAGGCACTCTGCAGCAGTATCTCAGATAGACCACTGCAGCCAAGACCGTGAAGGAGCATATGCTGAAAACTGCTGCTGAAGACTAGCATTACCACAGTCAAGTCCCGGAAAGGCCCTGTCCCACTGGATGCAATCCTTTAAGACCCTCAGTGTCTGGGCACTTGGACATGTGGGACAAACCTGTCCGAACCCCTGCTCGAGAAGCTTTGCCGCCAAAAGCTGTGGGACGTGCCCCTGGACCATCCTGTGGGCTGTCCAACCTCTGGCAAGACCTCTCCAATGCACCAGTCACCATCCTGAGCGTGGGACTTTGCACAGTAACAACTTGTGGCTGTGCTGCTGCTGCTGCTCTTATGAAAGGAGGTGTGCCTTCCTGAAATGGAGTCTTCTACGCCCCTGCACGTCTAGTCAGCTGCTCTCTCATCGGGGTGACCATCGCTATGGCCAATCTCTGCCGTGTGCAGGAGTCGCTTCTTGTTAGGTGACCTGTTGTAGCTGTGGTCCTGAAGTGCCTGGGCCATAATGCTTGAAGAACTTGGCAACCGTCCCCATCAGAAAATGGGACCGGAGCCCTGCTGGAACCAATACAAACGCAGACTATAGACACTGCAGCCATGGTCCCAGGACTCCCTAACAAACGGCAGAAGTGTTACAGCAATTCTATATACCCTAGGGATGGTCACTCAGATCTGCTTTCAGGGCACGAGAATGCATAACTGAGTTACAGGGATTTTACAGGCATAAAGTCCACTCTCCTAAACTCCCTTCCCTGGTTGTGAATAATGAGATTCTGGCCAAGGACCGCCCACCCAGGTTAACCACTAGCATGATTTCTAGTATTGGGAGAGTACCTTCCGCCCCTGTGATATTTGTATGCTTAGTGCGTTTAGAAAGGCCTAATGAATAATTGTATTTTCGTATACTTACAGGAATTATTGGTGGTGTTCTGTGTGAACTCACTGAAGCCCTAGACCATGCTCCCTTTTCCTGAGACTACGCCTCTACTGCTCATCCACCTACCTTGACTGGGTTTTGGCTAACCTATCATTGTATTCCTGGTTTACCATACATTAGGTGGCCTTCTAAAGTCCTTCCCCTAGGGCCGATTTTGGAAATCCATCACAGTTTCTGAAAATATGTACCTATCAGGCAAAACAACCCAGAAAGTACAAATGTTTTACAGGGCAAGATAATGTTAGTCAGCCTGGGACCTGAAACCCAAGGAGACAACGACCCAGATAGCCTCAAAGAACAACTGAGCTACCTAGGAGTGGGACCCACCAATCACAAACAAAAGCAGCAACCAAGGAGGCTCCAGAAATCCAACCAAGAAAGGTTCCATTGACTTAGTGGACAAAGGAGGGCAACACCCAAGCAGAAACTGTTCCAGCATGGAGACGAGGTGACCTAGGACGGCCGAGAGGAGCAGATGGGACCACAGCACACCGACAACACCCTTACACGCGGCAGCAGCTTCAAGAACCAAGGCAGGAAGAGACGATGAAAGCTTGGCCAAGTGAATGGGAGGGACCAGATGTAGGATGCGGAAGGACCAGGAAGGATGCTCAGCAGCAGAAAACTAGGACCAGAGCTTAGCCCAAGACACAGGGTTCATTGAGCCAGTATGGCTAAATCTGGTCCAACAAATGCAACAGCAGCGGCCAACCGAAACAGGTTTACTACTATTTCCAAAACTCCTACAGAATGGAGGACATGAACAGGGTCTCCCCTATATAAGCCCACAAATATAGGGGCTGGTCTAACCCCCCACCCCCAAGGTTTTAGCGACATATCAAACACAGAGGACCACCCCATAGGAAATGTGATTGCCTGCCCAGGGCCAGGGTTTCTATCATTTCAAACCACAGCAGAGAGTGCATGGCTATGCTCACAATATGCCCATGTGTGTAAAAAAAGCCAGTTTAGGTCTGTTTTGTGGTTTCCCCGAACAAAACAAGCCAAAGAAAAAAAATGGTAGAGGGTAGTGCTTACATAAAAAATACAATGGCACTCCTGTGTGTACCACAAAGGTACCTTGAGCAACCAAGGGTGTACCTCTGCTAATACCTGATGAAGCCAATCTGAATCAGAGTTGCCACAAGCCTACTCCACAATCAATGTAGGGTTATAGAATCACATTTAAGCACCCTGTTCTGGGTGCTGTGGTGAATCAGAAGTACAGACTATAAAGACATTGTATGATATTTATTCTAAAGGGATATAAGGCCCAACTCTCCCTATATTTGCGGGGTGTTCCCTACCTATTTTACTAACTAAAGGTGCTCATCAGTCAGAATGAATGTCCAAAAAAGTCTGTTGACTGTCCAAATCCAACTTCTATGACCCTACCATTAATGTAACTGAGTACAGGAGAATAACTCCCTTCTCCTGGTTACTGTGTTTTGTCACAGGGTTTACTATGTTCCTTCGTTCCACTCAATAGACCATACGCAAATTCTATTTTGTTAAATTCTGTACTATTATAGGGATTGATAGTTTTCCTTGCCTCTTATGTTCACAATCCTTTGTGCCGTTTCATGTATGAACTTTGTCTTCTTGGTTTCCCCAGATGTGCGTTTTCCAAACGTCTTTTACTTATTAGATTTGCTCTGTTCGGGACCTGGGTTGACTATTCCCTATTCCAAAGGCAATGAGTTTTCAACTCTACTCCTCTCTCCCACTTTGTGCATTTCAAGTAGCCCTGCCTTTCAAGAACACGGTTTTTCATGCCTCTGCTTATTTTCAATACTTTCCTCATTAGCACTGGGATGAGTTATAATGAGTCTCCAACTGTCTGGCAAACCCATTCCCCG
This sequence comes from Ambystoma mexicanum, assembly GCF_040938575.1. Lineage (NCBI taxonomy): Eukaryota > Metazoa > Chordata > Amphibia > Caudata > Ambystomatidae > Ambystoma > Ambystoma mexicanum. The sequence continues at coordinate 1,019,301,785 of NC_090932.1, forward strand.
AATTACCTTCTATTCCACGAGGGTTACATTACTGGTACTAGATAAAGTCAACTGTTTCTTCATGCTCTGCGGCTCACTTGTTGCGGAACCCGTTTGACGTGCGTTTCGCTCTCGTCTTCCGAATCGAGCTTGTGCTGCAGCTCGGCGCAGGAGTGGGTTTCTCCCATCCGTGGTATTGGCACCGTTCTATGGGCGGACTACCCACTGCCATTGCTGTGTTGTCACGCCACCACCAAACTCATTAATAGTGTTGCGTTTTCTTCCGTTCTCATAGGCCAGTCTACTAGTGTCCTTGGCTCCATGTCAGAGCTCAACTGGCTTATATCAGCTCTGTGTTCTCTGAGAGCTACGCCGCCTTCCACTCTGCTATGCACATTCCCCGGTTCTCTGGCTTCTCGCAATCTTTCGTCGTCTCTCACTCTCTCGTCAAACCATCCCTTTTCAGCATCCTCAGCACAGTCCATTGGAGGGACCGATCTAAATGGATAGTATTAGTTCCTGTTCTGTATAGATTAAGTTCACTTAATCTTCATGGAATTGATAATGTTATGCTAGACAAATCCATAAAGGCCATCACTTTGAGGGTATCAGGGAGTTCCTCACGGGAACGCAAGTCCTTGTCTCCTGGGAGGTGGGTGGTTTGTGGGGCTGTGAGGGGAGAAAGGCTCTTCTGGTGAGGTCCAACTGACCTCGACCCCTAGGGAGGATGTTGCGGAGAGGGCTCACCTCCATAGCCTCAAAGCAGTTGGGGGTTAGGGGGTAGGGTCTCCCTCCCCACCCCCCTTTGGGAGAAGGGACAAATTCCCTCAATTTGCCACAGTGCCTTAATGGCACCAGGGCCATTTACTCAAAGAAGGTTGTAATGGCAGGGAGACTTCAATAGCAGTATTCATGACTACTGAAATAGGTCAGAGAGCCAAAAATGTCAAAGGGGGAAAAAAAAAAATCTTAAAATGGCCATCTACAACCCAAAAATTGAATTCTGCCCTAACCGCTGGCCAACAAATTTTTTGTGCAATTGAAGGGATGGCTTTGGCCAGCTCCTTAGTGTATGGGTATAGCTTGGACATAGCTAACACATGTAGGCCGCATATGCAATATTAATATTTAAGTTGTTCAACAAAAATATAGCTCTGACGTGTTCTTTATTCAGGAGAATAAACTCTGAATCAATAATTGTTTAATCAATGTGTTCATTAGAGAAGCGCATAGGGAAGCAAGAGACTCTTGACAGTTAACATTTTCTTGGCAATTTAGACCATATATGCCAACTTGATGACCCATGCTTCAGTATTAATCTCTAATTACTATGAAACATTTGAATGTAATTCTATAAAGATATTTCCAAGTTCCTTTTTTCAAAAATCTAAGGGATACTCTAACTCTGCTGGGATTTTTGTGGGTAGCTCATCTGCTTGCTGGAGGAGTTTTGCCACTGTTGCTGAAATGTTATAACCTATCTGGCCTTACCAGCCATGTCCCGTTTCCTCCCTTGTGCCATTTTATTATTTTTTTTTTCCTTTTTACTGCTGGATGTTATTCCTTGGCATTCCTAATCTCCACACTGGACTGGCTGAGATCACTATTCTGGGATCATTTCTGGGCCGTTTGAAAGCAATCTTCCTGAAACACTACATTGTGATAGGAAGCGGCACTCGTCTATATGGGCAGTTTGACACCACCAACATCTCTGCTCTTAGCCATCCTAGGTTGCCCCCCCCCCCCCAGTTGTCTTCATTGTGGGACAGTTTTCTGCTGGCTGGAAGCCACCGTTGCCCTTCGGGCAGTCCGAATCTTCTTGGTTGGGTTGGTCTTCATGGAGACCACTTTGCTGCTTTCACTGCTGACTGGTGGGTACCACTGAAGGGAAGAAAGATTATGCTCATTTTGAGGTGTGTGGGTCAAAGCTTGCTCGAGTAACCAGATCTTGTTAACTGCCCTGCAAGAGAAGAACAAGTTACTTACCCCAGATAATGTTAATTTGATTGGATGTTCCTCCTACATATTCCTCATTTTATAATATATCTCTCCAGCTTTGCTGCTTTGGAAAACTTCTCAACAGGGGGCACTGTATGCAGTGTTGTGGCGTCGATGTTCCTCGAGGGCCTTTGTCGAGCACCAACGTCATCAGCATAAATAGCGCATGCAGCGCCAGTTGGCTTCAGTTCTGTTTTTCTTTCCCTTTTAGAGGAATTTCCAGGTGTACCCAAGACCGTAGGCTCTCAGAAAGCGTAGAGTGTAATACACGTAAATTGCACGTCAGGGTAGGCTGTGAAGGAGGGTCGATTAGGAACACGCGGGAGGAACATCCAATCAAAAGAAAGTTACTAGGGGTAACTAACTTGTTCTTCGAATGGATTTTGTCCTTCCACATATTCCTAATCTTACGATAAGACTCCCAAAGCAGTAACAATGGAGGCGGGAGTATCAATTATTCATGGAACGAATGGAGGACAGCTTTTGCAAAATGTCCTCCCTGACTGGAGGAAGAATCCAGGCAGTAATGTTTAACAAATGTATGGATAGATGACCGAGTGGCCGCTGAACAGATGTTATTTATTGGGACAGCCCTTGAAGAGTCGCAGAGGTTTCCATGCCCATTGTGGAATGACCCCGTAGGCCTTTCGGGTCCTTACTCGCTAGTCTGTAATATTCAGCAATGGCCAGGATAATCCATTTGGATATTGTTTGTTTGGCGACTGCAAGGACCAATTTGGGACCGGTATACCCAATAAAAAGCTGATCAACCTGGCAAAATGTAACCATTCATGAAATATAGAAACTTACAACCCTTTTCGGATCTAGTCTATGTAATATCTGCTCTGCTTTACCTGAATGAGGAGGATAGAATGTTGGCAATGTTATTTTTTGTGACAAATGGAGACAGAGTACCTTTGGTAAATAAGAAGGTTTTACCCTAAGAATGACTATCTTTATAGAAAGTAGTATGAGGCTTGCAAGAAAGAGCCTCCAACCCGCTTACCCTGCAGGCGGATGTTATTGTGATAAGCAAAACAGTCTTTAATGTCAAGAGCCTTAAAGGGCATGAATGTAAAGGCTCAAATGGGATGAATGTCAAGAACTTTACTACAAGGTTTAGGTCCCAAACAGGTACATTAAATGAAACTAGAGGGTATGCATTGGTAAGTCCCTTTAAGAATTGTACAATCAAGGGTATTTTTAAATAAGAATCTTCTTCTGATGAACGCTTGAAAATGGAAAGCGCTGCCAGGTATATTCCATAATGGTTCCAATCTGGAGCCCTAGATTGGCTAAGTGCAATAGAAAAGATCCTCATGGGGTGTGTCACATTGGAATGGATCCACATTCTTATCCTTGCACCAGTTGCTGAACTTATTCCAACGGCAACGGTACAAAGATTTAGTTGCTGGCCCTCTGGTCGAAAGCAAAATCTGCATTACATCATCCAGAAGGGCCCATTCCTTGTATCTCAGCCATGAGCCTGGTCAGCACCACGTTGAGCTCCCACGCCGGGGCAGGGGCCTTCACCGACAGGAATGATCGGAATAGTCCCTTCATAAATTCCTTCACCAGGCGATGAGACCACAAGGATGCCTGTCCTGTAGTTCTGGTGTATCGGGAGATGGCAGCCAGATGCATCTTGGAGGCGTGAGCCAGTCCAGCTTTGGCCAGCGACAGTAGGTATGGCAATACTTGAGGGGCCGTAATCCGCAGAGGGTTAATCTTCTGTGCACAGCACCAGACAGAACACTTCTTCCACTTATGTCCATAGCATTTGAGAGTTGGACGCCCTGGCCTTTGCAAGAACCTCTCTGCAGTCAGCCGGGATATCGTATCCTCCAAACTCTAGTGCTGCAGGAGCCAAGCCGCAAGTTCAGCGACTCAGGGCCGTGATGAAGAATGGCACCTCCTTCTCTGGAGAGAAGATCCGCGTCCGTCGCCAGCTTGATAGGTGAGGACGCTGACAAGTCCAGAAGGTCCAGGAACCAGATCTGTCTTGGCCACGCCGGTACGACTAGGATCATCCTGCACCTGGACCTCTTGAGCTGGTTGATGCGATGGAGCAGCAATGGCAACAGAGGGAACGCGTACAGGAACAGGCCGTCCCAAGGGAACGAGAAAGCATCGGCCATGCTCCTCGGCTGTGCGAACCTGCTGGCGAACCTCTGGCACTTGGAGTTCGTCGCCGTCGCAAACAGGTCGATCTGGGGTTTGCCCCATCGTTGAAAGAGCCGATCCACCGGTTGTATACGAATTGTTCGAACTACAATTGTTCGAACTACAATTGACCTTTGCACAATTGACCGAATTGTGAAGGTCAATTGTTACATGTATGCGGGGGAAACCATAGTCAATTGTGCGAAGGTCAATTCGGACCCACGACTTTCGGTCAATTAGGTAATTCGAACAATTGTGTTAGAACAATTTGGGTAATACCGATCCACCTGGTCCTAGCGTAATTCCCACTCATGGCACGAGCGCAGCTCCCTGATGAGTGAGTCGGCGATGGTGTTTTTTATTCCTGCCAGGTGGAAGGGAACCAGAAACATCCCCTGGGCGAAGGCCCAGTGCCACAGATCCTGGGGCCTCCTTGGATAGGGCTGGGGATCTGGTGCCTCCCTGCTTCCGGATGTAGAACCTCGTGGTGGTGGTATCGGTGAAGATCCTCACCACCTTGTCCTTGAGGGACTGAAGGAACGATTTGAGCGCCCAGAACACGGCTCGTAGCTCCAGTATGTTGATGTGGAGAGACCTCTCCTCCGGGAGCCAGAAGCCTCTTGCGTGGAGATCTCTGGTGTGGGCCCCCCATCCCTCCAGGGAGGCGTCCGTCACTGTCTCCTGATACGCCGGGGTCTGAAAGTCCATGCCGGCCATGAGGTGCACACGGGTACCCCACCATATCGCCCGACGGAACTCCTCGTCGAGCGGGATCCTGCCTTCGAAGCTGCCCACCGCTTGAATCCAGCGGGCATCGAGGAACTCTTGTAGCGGACGCATCCGAAGTCTGCAAAGGGGCACAAGGTAGATGCATGAGGACATCATCCTGAGGAGGGACTTGATGGACCGCACTCTGGCCACATCCGTGGCTAACAGGCGCTGCACCTTGCCCAAAATGGCCTTCGTCCTTTCTTCCGACGGAGATGCCAATCGCTTCACTGTATCGAGCTTCGCTCCCAGAAACAGTGCCACCTGCGATGGGACCAGATGGGATTTGGGGTAGTTGATGGCGTATCCCAGCTCCGTGAGCAGGCGGACGGTCCTCGCTGTGTGTTCGACGGCGAGTTCTCTTGACCTTGCATGGATTAGCCAGTCGTCCAGGTAGGGGTAGACGTGGATCCCTTGCAGGCACAGCCGCGCCGCCACAGGTGTGAGACACTTGGTGTACACCCTGAGTGCTGACTTTAATCCGAACGGCAGGGCTCTGAATTGGTAGTGCCGCCTCTGGACTACGAATCTGAGGAACTTTGTGTCCTTTTAGAATGGGGATGTGGAAGTAAGCCTCCTCCAGGTCCAGTGACGATAGGAAGTTGCCCTCCTCCAGCTATCCCAGCACGTGCTGGAGGGTGACCATCCTGAATTTCTGTGCCTTGATGTACTTGTTCAACCGATGCAGGTCCAGGATGGGGCACCAACCGCCAGTCTTCTTTCTGACCAGGAGGTTGAGTATACTCCGGAGATTCTTGGGGACGAGCTCGATGGCACCTTTGAGCATCGCCCTTTCCTCCAACAGCAGTTGAGGGACGTGATTCTCCTTCCTGGCCACGGGAGGAATGCGAGGACACTTGAAATTCTAGCGAGTGTCCGCGGGCCAGTGTGTCCAGCACCCAACCGTCGGAGACGGATTCCCACACGCTGACGAACTTCGTCAGCCCTCGGTGGGGGCCCGACGCTATGGCCGGTTCAGTCCTGCTTGGAAGAGGCTTAGCCTCCTTGCCGACGGCGGCGAGACCCTCCTTGCTTGCCGCGGCCTCTGAAGGCCTCCGAGGACGAGGAGCGGGCTGCCTGGCGGTAAGTAGAAGAGCCACTGCTGGATCCCTTGGAGGCTCCCTGTCTGCCTCCAGAGCTCCGAAAGGGCCGCGGTTGCTGAAGGACTCCTAGGGCTCGGGCTGTTTCCGTGTGTCTTGATGGCCTGGAGGGACTCATCCACCGTCTTTCCAAACAGGTTGTGGCCGTCGAACGGCATGTGCAACACTCTGGTCTGGACGTCCTGGCAAAAATCTGTCGCCTTGAGCCATCCTCGTCTTCGGAGGCAAACCCCGTTGCACAGTTGGCGAAATCCGTTATCGGCAATGTCCGTTGCCACCTTTATGGCGTGATCCGACGCCACCTCACCTTCCTGCAGAATCTGTAGGGCCTCCGCCCTCTTGTCGTCCGGCAGGAAGTCTAGCAGAGGAGCCATCTTGAACCAAAGCTCCCTGTCGTAACAGGCCACAATCGCTAAGGCATTGGCCGCCTTACTTGTCGTCGCCGCCGACGAGATGACTCGTCGTCCCATGGAGTCCAACTTCTTGCCCTCGCTGTCCGGCGGGGAAGTGGAAGATGAAGCCGCCGCACCCGCTGCTTTCTTCTTGGCCGCTGCCGAGACGACAGAGTCCGGCGCCGGCTGGGCCCTGAGGCACAAGGGGCGGCATTGGGGACCCGGTACTTCTCGTACCTGTCCCTCTTGGCGGGTGTCGTGGAAGGGTTCTTGAGGATAGCCAGCCCCTCATCCCAGATGTCGTCGAGCAACGGCACCGCGAGGACCGTCTTTCTCTTGGCCTCTCGTCGTTGGTAAAGAAAACCTTCCTTTTTCTGTTCCTCAGGGCAGAGCTGGAAGAGCTCGGATGCCCTGGCTATCATGGCGTGAAAAGAGCCAATTTCGTCGGGCGGAGAGGGCCGAGGGAGGGGAGGGGGTTTATGACGGATGTCCGTTGTATCATTGCCGCCGCCCGTCCCCGTCGCTGTATCCATCGCCGTATCCTCCTGAGGGTCCGGCGAGGGGGATGAGGTGTCCACAGGCCTCGCGGGCACGAAGGGCGGAACGGGGTGGACTCTCCTCCGCTTGTTCGGAGGGCTTCCCAAAGGGCCTGGTTCTGGATCCTCCATCGGGGTCCGTGGTAACCTTGTCCTTATCGCAGTACGTAAGGATTGGATCGCCAACAAAATGGCCGCAGAGCTATCCTGGAGCTCGGGTAATGGCTGCGACGGACGGGATGGCTGCTCCACTGGGCCCTCGTCGTCGCCATCGTCGCTATCTTCTATCACATCAGCGGGCACCTTCCCCTGGGATCGAACCTTCTCGAACCTCTCGTTGAGGCCTACGAACTTCTCGTTGAGGCATTTCACGGTTTCCACCGGATCCTCCTCGGAGGCTGAATCAGAGTCCGTAATGGCCACCGTCCCCCCCGCCCCTCTTTCCGCCGGGGTCTTCACGGGGGTCTTAATGATGGTCTGGAAAGAGGATTCCCTCAGCGGTGGCAGGGAAACTCTGGGCTCCGAGGCCGCCTCCACTGGCGTAGCCTCTGCTGGCTTCGTCAGGGCCGCTGCGACAACCTTGATAGAGGCCTTTGCCGGATCAAGGCCCTCACCACCTTAGGTGCGTCCTGGGCCTTCGCTTTGGGGGGTGGGTCATCGCCTCGCTCCCCCTCGGCTCCCTTGGAGATCGACCGGGACCTCTCCAGAAGCTTGCCCGGGTTCTCGGACTTCCTCTTCCCTGAACCAGAGCGCTGGCTCGTGGCTGATCGTGCCGGGGAAGTCGCGCCCTGCCTGGCAGCCGAGGAGCCCAACCTTTCGGTGCTCCCGGTGCCCACGGACTCGCGGTGCTTGGCCTTCTGTTGGGCCACCGTCGCCGGGGCGCCCTCACAGGACTTAGAAGACCACTACTTTTTCTTCGCCTTCTCACCTGCTGTGCCCTTCTCCAGCCAGGCGGCGGGAACGACGATCTTGCTTGGTCCGTTCCGACAGGTTCTTGCAGAACGCGCAGTCCTTCACCTGCGTCTTGTCCTCATGAAGGCAGTAGAGACATCTCAAATGATCGTCCTCCTTGAAAACATTTTGCAATCTGCATCCTGGGCAGCTCCTGAACAGCTTGGATCCGGGCGTCGAGCTTCCCTTGTCCTGGGCCATGTCCGTAGAGGTAGGCCACAGATCTTCTGGAATCCTCCAAAAAGCGTAACTCGACGAAAACTTCACCCTTGAGGGGCGTAGGAGAATTCCGAAACGGGTCCCAGTTATCAGAAGTAGAAACGGTGGAGCTTGAGGCTTGATTAAAACGAAAAAATGAGAAAAATCTCCTGAAAAAGCGCGAAAACGCAGTAAAAGCTCGGGAGCTAAAGCACGAGGACTCCCAACACTTGAACATGCGGTAAAAATCTGAGGATGGCTGCCAGGGGAGGGGCTTAGGTAGAGGGCAGTCATTGGCTGGGTCACAGTATGACCCAGAGATCAGTGATTGGTTACTACTAAGAAAGACAGATCAGAAACTAAACTGATTTTTTTCTTTGCCGAGGTTTCCCGGCCTGACGGGGAATATTCATAAGCATGTGAATCCATGCCAGACCCCATGCTGGAGAAGTATGTAAGAAGCATCTCTAAAGAGCATCTACTAGCTTTGTGTTGATTCTGGAAAAGTACATTGCCCCTTTTAAAGAATGCTATTTCTAACCGAAACCTTGAGTGTAAGTGTTGCTTGGCTACTTGTATTTGTGGATTTCATTGCTACAGCTCTACAGCTCACATTTACCCTTCTGAGATCAGCCTGGCTACTCAGTCACACTACCAACTTGTGTAGTACAGAGCTATACCAAAACGTGGGTTACCTAATACCAAGAGGACAAGGGATGGGTAGTCTCCCACAGGGTTACTACATCAATTCTTGCCCAACAAGCCGATCCACTGGTGCCTGTACACTGAAGAACAATTGCTCCAGACACATTTAATGGTATGAACCCATATTACACTGATTTCTTAGAGACGGAACCTTGTTTAGGTGGGAGAGAAGGGTGCGGGCGTGGAAGGGAGGGGAAGGACCCCATTTAGAGGTTGTTTTTTGCTATTTGTTGGCTTAATGTTTGCCTGATTGGGCCAAAGGGGTACCCAAGAGCAGAGTGCGTTATGGCGGGTACATCAATCATGGGCATGCATCACCTGATCTCCATCTATGCAGATGACACGCTCATATGTACAAAACCCTGAACACAAATTAGAAATTATAATTGAAGCCCTGCCCTTGCTAGCTTCACTCCGATCTTGGGGAATCACAGTTATCATGGATAAGTCCTCTCAGTTCCCATTAGCTGGACTAGCGAAGACAGTTCAACAACTTGCCAGTGCTGGCCTTGAAATGGAGCGCTACCACATTTCGTTACCTGCGTTAGACATCTGTCATGATCCGGTGAATGAGCATGAACACAACATGCAGAGGGCCCTAGTATGGATACGGAACTCCACAACTATCTGGAAGAAGTTGCCCCTGTCGGTAATGGGTTGAGCGGCACGGCTAAAGATGGTCGCCCTCCCTAAACTCCAATTACTTTGCAAACATCCCTTTAAAGGCCTTCTTTAAAGCGTTGGACTCCGTGTGTAGAGAATGGCAGATGTAGGATTGCATTAGCCTCACTACTGAGAACGTATGAGGAGGGGGACATCAGGGTGCCGCATTTTGAGTTGCATTTGGCAGGACAGCTTTTGTGGTGGGCTGGTTGGCTGACGAACCCACTTCAGACACCATGCTCCTACAACCAGCAGCACCGCGCTCCATCTTGCAAGAGTTGATGTGGAGCAAAAGGTTGCAGATAGCCCGCCAACCTGGTGTCATTGGGGATGCAGCTGTGGGATGCGGCACTAGCGTTAATAAAAATGAAAGACCCATTTTCTGCACCAATTCCTCTGGCCGCTCTTGCCTCTGAAGCATCTCCGGTCAATAGGGGGGTTTGGACCCACTGGGAACCTAGGGCATCACTACAATAGGGTACCTACTCGCAGGTACCTCCTTTGTACCCTTCCTGGAATTGGTTAACACCACTGGACTCCACCATGGCCAGTACCCGTTATATTGCACTATAAAAAATATTACATGTAGATGGCCAATGTATACAGAAGCCGCAAACGCACTTGCATCAATTGACACCATGTATGACATAGCAGAGGGCCCTCACACAATTTATAGACTATATGGGTTCCTCTTGGAGAGTGGTTCCCTCCCCCAACACAATCAAAGTCTTGATGGGAGGAAGACCTGGGGATGTTTCTTAATGCCCAATGGGCTCAGATACTGTACTACCATAAGAAAGTGTCTCGGAACTAGAGGCTGCAATTGATCCAATTGTATGTAACAGAGCAATCAAGGTTCGCGGGAGCCGCGGCACAACGTCGCCCTAGATGTGAAGCCACAGAAGCAGATATGATGCACATGTATATCGCAGTATTGGGGGGAGATAGATGATAGAATGCAAAAGAGAGGTCTTAATAAAAAATCTGCTCTCGCCCGAGGCCTGCTTGGTCGCTTTACACGCCCCAAACATTTGCGTCAGTTCTCTAAAATGAAAGACTTGGTGTTCATACTACCCAAGCTACTGATAGCAATGAACTGGAAGTCCGCAAAGGGCCAGCCCGTGGATAACTGGTGGCAAGACTTAAAAAAGAGGCACATGCTGAGACAACGATCTTTCTGAGGGCTGGGCATGCTGGCCCCTTTGATACAAATGTGGTGCTCATGGCATGGAACACATTCACACAAACACGGTTTACGCTGGTTGCCCCAGAGCCGGGACAAGAGCCCCCCACAAACGAGCAAACTGATCAGCCACAGCATTGATGGGTATTTCAGTAGCAATGAGACTTGTTTAGCAACGGGGGGTGGGAAGTAGAAGGGCGGGGTGTTGGGAAAGTTAAACATTTAATGGTGATGTATGCCAGGCGAGTTAAACATTTGTTAACAGTAAAGCGTACTGACTTATTAAGTTTGCTCGATGTATGTTCGTCTACTAAAATCAATAAAGCCGGTTTAAAAAAAAAAAGAAATATTGGAAAATACTTAAAATAATTTGTCAAAATTGACATTAGACCATCATATCTGTTACTTTGTCTTTCCTTGACAATTGTGTACCATTATTTTTCCCTCTCTCCTTAGAAGAACAAGTTACTTACCAACTGGTAACGTTCTTTCGACTGAATGTTCCTCCAACGTATTCCAGATCTTTGACATGCAATGTCCACAGCTGTGCTGCTTCGGAAATTTGTCGGCAGAGGGCGTCCTACGTCAATGGCGTCGGATCGATGTCCCTCGAAGGCCTCCGTCAAGGGTGATTTCATCGGATGTTATAAGTACCACGCATGGCGCCCGTAGCCTCAGTTCATGTTTTTCCCTCCACGACGCGCGACATACCCGTACGCAATGCCTGCTTCACTGCCCATGGCCTTGAGGGAACGCAAGCTGCAATAGCATAGGAAATTCTTCAGAGGGGCAGACTGAGAGGGTGATTAGGAATATGTTGGAGGAACATCCAGAAGAAAGAACGTTACCAGTTGGTAAGTAACTTGTTCTTCGAATGGATCGTGTCCTCCAATGTATTCCACATCTTTGACAGACTCCCAAAGCAGTATCAGTGATTTGAGGAGGGAGAAGAATTTAGATATACCCAATCAGATGGCAGAATAAATCACTGCTTTACCAAAGGCCATATCTTGACCATGTATACAGGGAGTAATGCTTGACAAAAGGTGTGGATGGAAGACCACGATGCAGCATCACAAATGTTCTTAATAGGAACTCCCCGTTGCAGGGCTGTGGATGTAGCCACGACCCTGGTGGAGTGAGCTCGCAAACCCTCAGGAGGGTCCTTGCCACTCAATCTGTAACATTCAGTAATGGTGAGGATAATCCACCTGCACATGGTCTGTTTGGTCACAGCCTGGCAAAATCGGTGTCCAGTGTACCCCACAAAAAGCTGGTCATCCACTCGGACCATGGACATCCTAGAAATATAAAAGCTCAAAGCTCTCTTAAGGTCCAACCTATGGAGTCTCCTCTTCCTTACCAGGATGAGAATAGAAAGCAGGAAGTACCGCCTTCTGGCTCAAATGAAACTCCCTTCGGTAGTAAGGACATACCCACCCTCAGTACAACCCTATCCTTGTGAAACACAGTAAAGGGTGGCTTAGATGAAAGTGCCTGCAACTCACTCTGCAAGCAGACGTAACTGCAATCAAGAAAACCGTCTTGAAGAACAGTCTCAAAGGACAAGAGTGCAAAGGTTCAAACGGAGCACCCATCAGGAATTTCAAGACTAAATTCAGATCCCAAACTGGCACCTGAAAAGGGGACGGCAGGAACACATTTGTGAGCCCTTTTAGAAACTGAAAAAATCAAAGGAATCTTAAAATAAGAACATTCTTCAGATGTGCGCTTGAAAATAGATAGCGCTGCCAGGTAACCTTTAATGGTACCCCTAAGTAAGCAAGAAAGAACACTCGGAATAGAAAACTGAAAGGGATCAACATTGTGTCCTCGGCACCAATTGCAAAACTTAGGCCAACGGTTCAGGGATTTGGTTGTCAGACGCCTGGCAGCAACACCTTCATCACGTCATCCTTGGAGGTCCCAATCCTTATATCTCAACCTTTCAGAAACCAAGCGTGAAGGTTGAGTGTCTTCACCTCTGGATGGAGAACCTGAACCTCCCCATCCCATTACACCCACCCCAAAATATTTATGTGGAGTTCGGACTAGACACGAACGAACGCTGGTGGTCAGCTCATTGGCGTGAGCTCCCCATCCTGTGACGGAAGCGTCCGTCACCACCATCACCTCCGGCCATGGTTGCCAAGAAGGCTCCCCCCTTCATCTGATTCCCTTCGCTGGCCCACCACAGAAGATCGAGTGAGACCGTGAGCGGAATCTGAAGGGGATCAGACATTCTGCCTGAGAATTGCGACCACTGCGTCTTGAGAGCCCATTGAAGGGATTTCATCCTTGGTCTGGCCGTTAGCACCAGAACAATTCAGAATGCCATAAGGCCGAACAACCTTAAGAATTCAAAAGCCGGAAGACTCTGGGCATGTTTAAATTTGTTGACCATCTGTTTAATGTGATAAGCCCTCACTTTGGGTGGCGAGCACTTCCCCAAGGAGGTGTCCAACACAGCATTGATGTACTGGAGCTGTTGGAAAGGTGTCATATGCGACTTCTTGAAATTGAGGGAGAAGCCCAGCTTGTGAAGGGAGTGGCAGATGAGGTTGAGATAATCCAAGGATTGTTCGGGAGAACGTGCTTGGATCAGCCAGTCGCCTAGGTAGCGGCAGACGGGAACTCCCTCTCCTGAGCTACGCTGCCACCACCATGAGCTTGGTGAAGACCCTCGAGCGGAGGACAATCCGAATGGCAGGACCCAAAACTGAAAGTGTGAGTTGCCAGCCACAAACCTCAGGTATTTTCTGTGCTTTGGATAGATTGGTACATGAAAATGAGCATCCTGTAGGTCCAGAGACACCAACCAATCCTGAAGGACCTCAGAAAGAGTGACCGTCTTGAACTTGTCCTTCCTGAGGAAGTTTTTCAAGCAACGCAAGTCCAAGATGGGTCTCAATCCTAAGTCTTTCTTGGGAATCAAAAAATATGGGGAAATACCAGCCCTTGTTCCTCTCCGCCACAGGCACTAGTTCTATCACGCCTTTCTCCAACAGGGTCATGATTTCCTGCACAAGGAGCGGATCCAGAATCTTCAAAGAGTTTCCCCAGTGGATTGTTGTGAGGCCGTTTTAGGAAGGGTAGGCAGTAGCCGTGGGCTATTGTTTCCAGAACCCATGCATCTACATACCACTCTTCCAGATGCTGAGACAGTCTGCCCCAACCGGCGAACAATGGGACCTGGCCTCAGCTGTTTTGGAGCAGCTTCGGCAGCGCCTGAATGGAAAGAGGCAGCTGCCTGAGTGGCTTTGGAACCTCTTCCTCATCCACCACGATTACTTTTACAGTGGACCATTTGACTGGCCGCTCAGCTCGCTCTACCAAAAGAGGAGTAGTAACGAAAGGAACCCCACCCCCTCCCCCTCCACTGCTATCCCCTAGGACGAAACGGCGATGTTGACACACAGCTCTGCCCTAACATTTAGCAGTTGCTTTGGAGGTCTGCAACCTCTCATGGCTCTCGTCAGCCTTGCTGCCAAACAAATGAGAACCGTCAAAAGGCATATTGAGAAGACGGGTCTGCACATGCGAAGCAAAACCCGACTTCTGCAACCACGCAAACCTGCGTATCACGGTGCTCGCAGCCATAGACCGGCATACACTATCAGCCGTGTCCAACCCAGACTGAATGGATTCACACATGGCATCCTTGCCATCCTGCACAATAGCAAGAAACCCATCCCTTTCTTCCCCTTCGGGAATATGCTCAGCCACCAGTGAGAGAATTCCACAGTGTGTGTGAAAATGTTGCCAAGGCACAGGTGGAGTTGGTCGATTTCAGTGCCATACTCCCAGCTGAAAATATCATGCGTGCCCATACATCAAAGCGCTGGATGGTAGGTTACGCTACCTGCCTCAAGGTGGCCGCCTGAACCACCAAACTCTCAGGAGTGGGGTGAGTGGATAGGTAGCTGGGGTCGCTACTGGATGGGTTGCATTTCTTAGTCAACGACTTGTTGACTGCCGGAAGAGACTCTGGGGTCTGTCAAGTAGCAACCACCCTTTTCTGTAACGCCATGTGAGAAGAAAACACTGGGTCAGTGGACGGACCCTGATCTAAATCAGTCAGGTCATCCTGATCGAATTCAACTGGAGGGCCAGACCACCCTAGGTACTCCTTAACTCTAGACATCAACCTCCTATAGGAGGATTCATCATGAGCCCCAGGCTCTGGCCTACCAAACTCCATCTCAGGAGATGTCTCAAGGCCACTGGCATCATGTAAAGACCGACGCAGAGCCTCCATCTGACTGTCTTCAGAAAATACCATGTCAGGAGCTTCAGGTGTTTCACCAGGAGTATCAAAAGGCTCCAACTCCCCATCAGACCTCTCCTCATCCTCATAAATGTCTTGTAGAGAATGAAATAACTCCTTCCTAGGGACAGGAGCCGACCTGGAGTCAAGAACAGGCCTCTCAGTTTTAGAGCCTTTCTCAGAGGATCCACAGCCACAGGGGCCTCCAACGGCAAATTCTGCCCATTTGGCCCGGACTGCTTCGGTCAGGCCCTTGGGGCCTTTGGCCCCAACAGCCGCACTATGGACACGGCTCCGGTGGTGTAGACGCCGTCTGACTGCTTTCCCAACTTAAATGGTTTTGTTGTGGAAGACCACAACCTGGATTTGCACGTCTTTGGTGATCTAGCGTAGCCTTGTCCGAACGGGACATCGACGGTTCCCAATGTTTATTGCGCTGACTGCCTGTTCCGGAGGGCACGCGAGCGTCGGACCGAAACCGTTCCCTGCCAGCTTCAACCAAAGGGATGGACGGAACAGTGCCCCGAGATTGAAAAACCTCCAGCATGTTCTCCTTGAATGCCTCCCATTCCTCCGGAGTAGAGTATTTAGCGGGACAAGTCACTTTCCTTGCGGAGCCATCATCCGACGCGAACGGGGAAGGCAAATGGAGACGCCGCTTCCAGGAGTGCCTCGACGAGTGGAGGGAACCACTTTGGGACAGAGATTCCCTGGACTGCATCCGATGGGGAAGCGTCACCCCTCGAGTCGTCGGTTGAATGACCAGTAGTCTCTTTGGATTTACAGGGTTTGGAAACCTGACCTGCCTGCAATTTCCCCTTACGCTTCCGCAAGGCCTTGGCAGTCAACGACTGGCCCTTCGAGCAGTCGTCCGTATCGTGGCTCTCTCCCCAACACCACAAGCTGATATGGTGCAGGTCCATGGACATTTTGGACTTACAGTGCCGGCACTTTTTAAAGCCAGACCACTGGGTTGGCCGGGTAGAAGAAGATGACATTATTGAAGGAGATAACACAAAGCGCGCCGAGTTCTCGAAGCAAACACATTTGCAGAGAATACGGAACTCAGGCTACAGGCGCTGTGCATGCTTCTTATAACCTCCGATGACATCACCCTCAACGGAGGCCTTCAAGGGACATCGACCCAGCGCCACCGACGCAGGACGCCCTCTGCCGCAAAATTTCCGAAGCAGCAAAGCTGTGGACATTACATGTCAAAGATGTGGAATATGTTGGACGACAATCCATTCGAATTTGAGTTTATTGCTGTTAGTACACAGCTATCATATGTAAACAAAACACAATAAGTTATTTGATGAGTCTGCACTGTATGGTATAACTACAATTTAAATAACTAAATAATAAAAAAGGATTACCACACAAACTCCAGCCTGGTAATTGTTATATTGATCCTTTTAAATATTTTGTCCGCTCCTTGGGGGCTCAAGTTTTAATTTTATTAACTTAAATACCCCTTACATTTCCCCAGGTTTTCCTTTGGGGATTTGCATCCGGGTTCCCACAGGCTCTATGGAGTTCCAAACAATCAAGACTTTTCCTGGCGCTGTCGAACGGAAAAGACTAGGGCCTTTCGTCCTGTAGTGTCTCCCTGCCATCTTCTCTCACTGACTTCCATACCCCTCAGAACCAAGCACACTGCCATCCCGGCTCCCTGGTGTTCCAGCACCGGCACACCAAGGGGTGGATGCTCAACCGTTCCTCCACGTGTCATGAGCTGCGCCACTGCTGCCGCCATCCCGCTCCAACAGTTACTGTCACGACCGCCGCCAGGCAGTGCTGGGTAAGGCTCGTGTGGATCGTGGCACAGCGATTCACCACAGACCCAAATGAAAGTACTATGAAGTGGCTCACAATCAGATAAAGTGACAGGGCACCAAAGGTTTTTAAAGATATGGTGGAATTGAAGACGCCTAGGGGCCTCGGCTACATTGCATTTTGATCAAACGCATTTTGACATTGCAGCTTGCCACGGGAGGTCAGGGTGAAGTGTAGAGAATTTTCAGGACAATGGGGCGGTGTTGTATATTCAAAAAGCATACAAGTCACAGACGGCAATGAATGGGGCTGCCAGATGAACTGTAGGCAGGTTCACACAAACTAATGCCAGAACGGAACTGTTTAGGAACACTGAAGTTGAAGACTGATCTGGAAGGGCCAACAGGCCTCTTTCTGCTTTTAGTGTTCCTTCTAAGAAGCAAGAAGCTGAAGATCCAGAATTCTCTCAACTTTAAAGTGGTGGTTTCCACCAAGGTTAAGGTAGAAAGAGGAAAAAAGTTTTGTTGAATCAGTGGTGGCTGGGGCCTCTTTTCAGAGGGTTCGATTGATGAGGGGTGCTACAAAAAGCACCCTCTGAAGATAATTGTGGTTTTCCCCTATTCCATTTGATGGTCTACTTCTGCGACTTGAACAATCCTTTTGCTGTTTAACAACATTGTGCAGAGGAGGGTTTGGGGGAAGGGTGTGCCTTTTGCGTATGTGCGAATTCACTTATTCAGAAGTAGTGTAAGGCGTGCCATTCACGAGACACCCACCCCCCCCATCCCCAGTCATCCACCCTCTCCCATTGGTATAAAAGTGTGGTCAGATAGACCTAGTGTTTAAATTCTAATATGGGGAATAAAAATACCCAAACTTGACATTAAAAAAATATTCTAGAAACACTGGGTTGTGTAGAAAAGAAAGTAAGTGCTTGAAGAGTGGGATGCTCGGGGGCGTAGCTAGGTGGCAACCGAGGTGAATGTGCCCACCGTAAGCTCCCTGGTGCGAGCCCAATAAGCGCTGCAAATACAGCAATTATATAAAAATCCCTTTTTTCATATTGGCGCGATTCCCTCAAAGTCAGCGACCGGACTACTCGAAGAATGCAGCAAGCTGCTGCAAGCTCTTGGCGGATTGAGTCGGGGTCCCAATTCAGTGCTTGAGGCAGCAAAAAATGATTTGTTTCTGCGGGGAGGACGTTGCTGTGAAGCTCGACCCACTGCAGGTGTAAGGGGCATCTGTAGCGAAGGGCGATAACTGATCGAGGTACAGGCCTGATTTGAGGCAAGTTATCAGGACCCGCAATCCCAGGTGGCACGGTGGTAGGAGTGACTAAAGTCTAGTGGAGCCTACCCGAACAGCAACCCGAGGCTGCAGCTGGCTAGGTGTTCTCTCTGCCTGTGGTGGCCTGGCGGTGGCACACATTGGGGCGAGGTCAGATCTGCGCTTCCCGCTTGTAGGGGGGCGGGGGTGACATTGCACCCGTGAGTACCTAGCACCAGCGGTGGAGGGGGGGGGTGGCCTGGAGCAGCAGGAAGAGGGCCAGCAAAGTTCATGAGGCGCTCATGTAGGGATCCCAGGTCCTAGCATGAATTATATGACTCCCCCCACCAGCCTGTGAAGACACAGGGGAGAGGGGTAAATCGAGGCAAAGCTCTCTAAACAGTCTGGAACTGACTGACCCAGCAAGGCTATGCAAGGGTGCAGAGTGCCACCACAATAAACAGAGCCTGGCAGCTTTCACTACACCCTCCTATAAATGGGACGTGGACACATTTTTAACTGGAGCTGGCTGAGAGTGGTGGCCTGCACCCACAGAAGAGTGGGCTATCTGAGCATCTGGGTGTGTTCTGCAACTGGGTGGGCCTCCGGATAGTCCACGCTCTGGGGCACCAATCTGACCGAAGGATCTGGGTTGGGCGCAGGCACACTGACAACAGAGTGGTGCCCTAGTCTGCGACGACGACTGTGCGGGGGTGGTAGGCCCACTTAAGCTAGAATAGTTCATAGGCAACTACAACCAAGGTGGAGGTACCCTTCTATGCTGTATCTGCCACCCGGGAAAAATGGCTAAATCAGGCGCAAAATCCAAGGCGGGTGAAGTTAAGGCACTATTAAACATGCAGGATAAGAGTCAGCAAGCAAGGTTCATGCCGAGGTTAATTCGCCTCCACCCGGTGCAGCACTCCCAAATCACTCATTTACCAAGGAGGACCTTACGGAGATGATCTCTAGACTGAGGCAGGATCTCACTGCAGAGATTAAATAAACGAAAGAGGCACTGGTCAAGACGCACAGAACTCAACTCACATATGGTTGGGCTATGAACGAAGTAGAAAATATGCTATGCGACCAGGAACATTAGTGGGGTTCTGGAAGAATGTTGGTAGTTCGATTGACAGGTTCACATGGAACTTAGAAATAAATGTGGGCACAAACCGAGGGCGGGTGCGCAGAACCGCTTTATCTCTGAATTGTGACAAAAGGGTCTTAAATAGAAAGGGCCTGCAGTTCACTGACTCTCCTTATTGAAGTGACTGCCACTAGTAAGGCAGTCTTTTAAGTAAGGGCTTTGAGACTTGCTTTATGCAGAAGTTCAAAGGGAGACCCCATAAGTCTAGTCAATACCACATTTAGGTCCCATCCGGGAGCCAGGTTAGAAACGGGGGGATGAATTCTCTTAACCCCTTCCATGAAAGCTTTAATAACTGGGATCTTCCACGACACTTTACGTTGGGACGTGGTGTAGGCTGAGAGTGCAGCTAAATGAACCTTCAGGGAATTAAAAACTAGACCCGAGTCTAGTAGGTGAGTCAGGTATAATACGAGTTTGAGAGCAGTCAAATGGATTGATGCTCTTGAAATTACACCAGATCACGAATCATTTCATTTATTGGAGTAGCAATGTCTGGTGTTAGGTTTTCTTGCTTCCCCAAGTATATCCATGCATCTCTGAGGAAGTTGGAGATGCCCGAATCCTATGACAAGTTCAGAGTCTGCGGGCATGGGTGAAGAGTTTCTCTTGTCCCAAGATAGCATGTTGTATGGGCAAGGTAGTTTCATTGGAGGAGAGTGTGACATCTGCATCAGATGGGAGAACAAGGTTTGGCAGGCCCTCATCGGGGCTACCAATATCATGGTGACTGGTTCCTTATGCAACTTGTGCACAATCTTGTTGAGTAGGGGAGTCAGGGGGGATGGGGTCGTAAACACATTTCCCTGACCATGTTATCCAGAGACCGTTCCCCTTGGATCGGTTCTGAGGGTACCTGGAGGAGTAATCTGGACATTTTGAGTTCTCCATGAACAAGTCGATCTCTGGAAAGCCCCATTCTGCAAAAAGGTTGGAGACTATGTCTTCATGTAGTCATTCGTAAGGGCAGCAGGAAGTCTCTGCTGAGTACATCCGCCAGAAGATTGAGTTCCCCTGGAACGTGTGGAGACAATAGAAACATCTCGTGTTTGAGAGCCCATTTCCAAATGTTCTTAGACAGTTTGGACAGCCCTGGAGAGTGAGTGCCCCCTTGCTTGTGCAGGTAGTACATTGCTGTGCTGCTGTCTGAAGATTAGTACTGTTTTCCCCTGCAACTGTGTCTGAAAGGCATTCAGTGCTTTGAATAACGCTAACAGCTCCAACAGGTTTATGTGGTTGGATGTTACTGCTGGGGATCAAACTGTGCGCCGTCCGTTGAATGATGTGGGCTTCCCACCCAGTCAGAGAAGCGTCCCTCGTGAGAGTGGTGAAGGTTTTCCCCTTCAAGAGGTTTCCCCTCGACCACCACTGTAGAGAGAACAAGGGCTGCCGAGACAACCACTAGATCGTCCCATTGTCCGCTGGCCTGACACCACTGGCTGTTGAGCCACTCTTGCATGAGGAGCATGTGCAAACGTGCGTAAGGTACCAGGTAAATGCAGGATGCCATCATCCCCGACAGTCGCATGGCCTTTCCATACCGTCATCTCTCGACTGGCTAAATACGGAGGGATCTGAAACAGCATGTTTTTAACCCTTTCGTTGGCGGGGGGAAGACAAGGCTGTCTTATGTCCAAATTAGAGCCCCCAGAAACTGCTCGACTTGGCTGGGGTCTAGGCTGGATTTCTTCTCGTTTATGGAGAATCCCAGACTGATTAAGAGGTCTATTGCCTTTTGAGTGTTCGACAGGCATGTTCCGTAGGAGTCCCCTGTTATGAGCCAGTCATCGAGGTAAGAATATACTGGGATGGACTGCCTGCGCAGGTGCTGCTGCAACTGCCAGTACCTTTGTAAATACCCTTGGGGCTGAGGCAATGCCGAAGGGAAGGACCTTGAACTGATAGTGTTTGTCTTTTATCATGAACCTTAGGAATTTCCTGTGTGCCGGCAACATTGAAATAAAGTATGCATCTTTTATGTCCAATGTTGCCATGTAATCCCCCTGCGTTAGCAGAGGAATTACCTCTTGCAACGTTACCATTCGAAACATTTGTGGTTTGACAAATTTGTTTGCTGGGCGCAAGTCTAGCACAGGGTGCATTTTGTGATCCTTTTTGGGTACAAGGAAGTACACTGAATAAATACCCTTGTTTACCTGTATAACGGGCATGACTTCAATTGCGCCCTTATCCTGCAGGATCTCGACTTCTTGCAGCAGGATCTTCCGGTGTTCCGGTGTGAGGCGTCTGGTTCTTGGAGGTCTGTAACAAGGTGGCTGGCTGAACTCGATGCAGTAACCGTGGGCGACGGTCTTGAGCACCCATTGGTCTGTGGTAATCCCCTCCCATTAGTGTAAGAATGATGTTATACGTCCCCGACCGGGGAGGCAAGGGACAGGACCCGGATTAAAAAGTCATTACTGGCAGGAGGCCAGTGAGCCTCTGGGGGTGGAGTTGCGACCCCCTTCCTTTCCCATGGCATTGTCCGTTGTCCGCTGGATGGATATGGGTTTGCAGAGGCAGCCCTTTGTCATGAGGACCAACTGTTGCCCGAGGCATATTGGTTGTGCGGGGAACGGGAATAGGATTGCCCACAAAAGAAGCAGCGAGAACTCCCCCCCCCCCCCCACCCCCTCTCTGTTGAAAGGGTCTGAGTGATTTGATTCAAAGTCTTTAAAGTCTCATTTTGCTTCTTGGCCGTTTCCAGTGCCTCATCAACGGCCTTGCCAAATAGGTTCGAGTCTTCCACTGGCTTGTTAATGAACGACGCCTGAGTCTCTGCTTTGAATCCTGAGTTTTTCAACCATGCGTGGCATTTAAAAGGGGTACCGTGGGCCAAGGTTCTCCCTACTGTCTCGGCAGCATCTAAAGGTGTTTTTAATGATGTTGCGGTTTACTTGCTTACCCTCTGATACAATTGTAAGCAGACGAGAACGCACTGGTTCAGTGACCTCCTGTAGGCCATCCTGCAGCAGGGTGCATTGGACATCAGAATAGCTGGCCAACAGCGTGGTGTTGTTGGCTATGCAAGTAGAATATGCTGCTGCAGTAGTGATTCTCTTACTGAGACCATATCATTTTTTCACATTCTTTGTCCAGCAGTGCCTCGTCTCTGGACAAAGGGGCCCCTGCCCATGTTCCTCCTGGTCATAACCACAAGAGAATCTGGGGTGGCATGACCCCTATTATATAAGGTGTCAGATGATGAGGGGTGAACGTTTTTCCACCCGAGGGTTCACAGCCTCTTGAGAGGGTGTTAAGGAGGGAACGATGCGCCTCTTGATGGAATTAAGTAAAGGGATAGCCTGGCTGGCGGGAGGCTTCTCCTTTAATATGTCCTCCACAAAATCTGAATCGAACACTGCCTCCTGCGTGGCTATCTGGAAGTGTTCCGCTGCCTTTTTCAGGATGGCGTTAACCATCTGGTCATCTACAGGTGATGCCTGGCGCAGAGGAGGGGGAAGTCCATACATATGGTATCGGGGTCAGGGAAATGGATAGGGGACATCCAAGGTGGGTCATCCACCTGCTGATCATCCCTCCCCAATCCTGGGTCTGATCAGTGGTATCCACAAACGGATCATCCTCCTGCAAATAAGGGTCAAGAGGCTCTACTTGATCTGTAAAGTCAAAGACCTCCTCATGAAGAGGGCAAGATGTCTTCTGAAACTTGGTCACTGCAGGATAAAGGTAATCTTCACTAGGCCTTTTAGGGGTGAACCTCTCAGAGAAGACTAGATAGATGTGTTGTGTATATTAACCACATCCTAAGTCACAACTTGTACTAACCCTCACAAAATATCAGTATTACAATTTGTTAGTCATATGAAGACTCAATATGATTGCTTTTGTATGCAACTCCTCATGAGCAGGAGGCAGAAAAATGGTGACAGACACAATAGCCTAAACAGGCTTTTTAAGGATTAACTAGAAAATAAATTGTTATATGTGAAAACTAATATTGGTGCTCTCTAATTCATACAAAGATCAAATGTTAGAATCTTTTGTGCGACATTACACTATCGGCAAGTGCCATACAGGTGGGGTAATTTATGTCCCTGTGTTAAAAGCATTTCCTGTGCCATGTTCAGAAATGATTTCCATTCTTCAACAGTTAACTTTTAGAGTGGGTGGATCAGCCACTGGGGAAACCTAAATATGTTATAGTATTCATGGCAAAAAGATTGGGGGGGGTTTAGCTGCAGGGCGGAGAGGGCTCAATGAAGGAAGTGCGCCCATGTTTGAACACAAATGGGTTATTGAATTGCTACAAGTGCAATGTTATGATTCCATTGTTTCTTGGGGTGTTACTTTTTAGTCACACGAGAGAACATTGTTGCTGTGTTTCAAGGAGATCCTTTGATGGAGAT
Source organism: Ambystoma mexicanum (assembly GCF_040938575.1). Lineage (NCBI taxonomy): Eukaryota > Metazoa > Chordata > Amphibia > Caudata > Ambystomatidae > Ambystoma > Ambystoma mexicanum. Next base: position 1,019,325,250 of record NC_090932.1, read on the forward strand.
TCTCCAGTCTCTCGCTCTGGGATGTCTAGGAAATGTCTGGCTGATTGTGGAGCATCATGGCGTCCCCTGACCTTCCCTGCCTGACCTTGAATGTGCAGGCTCTTAATTCACCAGTGAAATGCAAGACATTGGAACAGACTCTCCTCTTTGGACGCAGCCATGGCCTTCTTCCAGGAGACCCACTTATTGATGGACAATGAAAATAGTCTCTGCAGTAGATTGTACCCTCAAGTATTTTGCTACTAGTAGTCTTAAAAAGCGGGAAGTCGCCATCATGGTCCGCAGAGGGCTGACCTTGAGTGTGTTGAAGGTATTGCGAGACAAGGAGGGGAGTTATCTGTTCCTCAAAGCCTGTATAGTGGATCATAAAATCACTATAGTAGCCCTGTACATCCCTAATGATAAACAGGCAGAGTCCTTTGCTAGATTCTCAGAGGTACTAGCAAATATGCTGAAGGGGAGATCATCTTTGGGTGGGGAGGGTGTGTGGAATTCAATTGCGTCATAGATCCAGGGATAGATAAGTTGCTAGTTACTACCACTAATAAGCAACATTTCTATGCTATCAGGACATTACTGATGGAACATTCGCTAATAGAGGCATGGTGTTTCTTTCATCCTGGGGAGGGACACAATAACTTTTACTCTGTTGTTCATGAAGGCTTTTCGCAGGTTAGATATATTTAGTCTCCATCACCCTCATCCCCGCATTTAAGGGGATACAAATTCTATCAGATCGCTCCCAGCTTAGGATTGAGCTAGAGTGGAGTCAGCCTGCTCCACCATATAGGCCTCCCTGGAGGCTCAATTATTCTATACTGACCTGTGTTGCTCTGAAGAGGCAATACATTATTTCTGGGACAATGATGCAGGGGATTTGGATTTTCTAAGGGTTTGGGACGCTGGGAAGGCGGTGAGATGGGGAGTAGGTCATGCTAGGCCAATATGCAGCTTGGGGTAGGGCCCAGAAACAGCAACAAGCCACATTTGAAGGAATATTTTAGGACAAAGAAAGCCCACAGCGAAAGGGAATCTGCAATCCCTTAGGGATCTTCGAATAGTTGGACAGGCATTAGAGACGCAGCTGACAGGGAAGACAGCACAATCAATTCTCTGAACAAGAAAACCATACTTCTACTCCAAAGGCAACAAGGCGAATATATTGTTAGCAGCTAAACTGAAGGAAGAGACCACCCGCAACTATATTGGGACCCTGAGGGACGGCGAAGGGAAAACTGGTCACTGGGGGGTTATGAAGGATTTCTTACGGAAAGCTTAAGCCCCACATCTAGGGGACCCAGTTCATATTCTAGAATTTCTTCGCCAAGCGGATCTTCCTCAGATCCCCGAGGCTGTGAGGAAAGCACTGAAGGGGGCTATAACTGCTCAAGAAGTGTCCCAGATAATTTGATCCCTCCTGACAGGGAAAGTCCCCGGTCCTGATGGCTTCACTAATAATTATTATTAAATGTTTGCGGGCCTTCTGATTCCACAACTCATCAAGCTCTTTAACTCCTTTTTAGGCTCAGGGAAAATATCGGCAACAATTTTGTTACTGAAACCCAAAACAGACCTAGAGGACTGCACCTCTTATCGTCCCCTAGCCCACTTAAATACAGATGCAAAAATATATAGCAACATTTTGCTATCAGATTGGGGGTGGGGGGGTTTCGGGGAGTCCTCCCATAGATAATAAATGGTTATCCGACAGGTTTCATTAAAAACATGAAGTGATAGCTTCGGAACGAGCAATATTTGGGCCAGTCTCGGGTTTAAAAGTTAATTCACATAAATCTGAAATTCTTAACCTTACACTAACAAAGGATAACATGGCAAAAATTCGGGATCCACCCAATTCTTATGAGCAGAAGAGAAAAATAATCAAATACCTAGGGGTCTTTATTACGAAATCAATGGCAATGCTGTACGAGGCAAATTACCCTCAGTTAATCGATACACTGAAAAGGGACCTGCAAAGGTGGAACATATATATAATGGTTGGGGCGCATGGCTTCAACAAAAATGGTGACCTTACCATGCTTTCTTTATTACTGTCAGGCCTTGCAGGTGGCTATTCCCACGAGCTTGTATAAATAACTCAACTGAATCTTATCCACCTTCATATGGCAGAATAGGAGACCACGGGTGGCCCTGCGGACCTAATAGACCCGAGGAATAGAGGTATGGCCTCCCCAGATTTTTGAATATACTACTTAGCGACCCAGCTGAGGATATTGAAACAATGACTGGCAGGAGAGGACTGTAAACATTGGGGCGCTATGTACAGGGCGGTGTTAGGGGCTCCATTAGATGAGGTTCTCTGGCTACCTAGAGCAGATCACCCCCAGAGTATGAAGGCATCACAAATAACGGGAGTGTGGGATGAAGTGGTGAAACAAAACACGATTCCGGGGCCCATTACCCCAATATTTGGGAATCCTCAGTTTACACCACATGCATGGAGGCTAGAGCCTTCAGTAAATAAAGGAGGGGGTTGTACAAGGCTTAAAGATATCACATTAGGCAAAGAAATCAAAACCTTTCAGAGTAAATAATTGTTTGACCACCCGAAAAAGGGACAGACTACTTCCAGCTTCGGCATTGGGCCTTGCACCCCCCCCCCCCCAGTAAAGGTCAAGCCGGTAGACAGTTCACTGAATTTGAGAAATATATGACGTCACACACGAGGGACACCCATCTGATAACATTATATGCCTTGCTGTGTGAAGGGAGCCCTCGAGATAAGTGGCTATACATGGGTAAAGAGGAAGGCACATTAGATTGTCATATAGCTGTTGAGGAATGGGAGTCACTTTGGTTTAATGTCCCGGAACTAACACAATCTATCCAACAAAAGGAATTGTGGTTTAAAATACTCAATCAATGGCATTATACCCCCAGAGAGACTCAATATGATCTTCAAGGGAACATTGCCCGACTGCTGGCGTAAATGTAAGAAGCGGGGAACTGGCTCCATATATGGTAGTTGCGTCCAGTTTTGCAGCCAATTTGGGACCAGGTTAACAGGACCAAATGGGAGGTTTTGGGGGCTAATGTATCTGTAGTGCCAGGTGAATGCCTGCTAGGCCTTTGGACAAAAGATGTCACTCCACGATATAGGGCACATAAAAAGGCATTTGTGGTTTTGATGTTGACAGCCCAACTTGTGATTGGATGAAGGAGGCGGCCCCAATTTGCCACAAGTGGCTATATAAACTCTGGCAAGTATTGGCCATGCAATGGGTCTCATAATTTACAAGGGGAAGATCGAAAATTCATGAAGGACTGGGGTACATTGTTGAACCTTTTGAAGGATGACTACCAATCTCATTTATGCCCACAAATGATCAGGATTTTGGACATTGCCTAAAGTTTCATTAATGTATGAAATTTAGGATGCACAAATGTTTTACTTATCGTTATTCGTTATTGGTATTTGGCCTTTATATAGCACCCTATATATTATCATTTGAATGATCTCAAAACGCTTGTGGGTTGAACGCCCTTGGGGATCATAGTCAGGTCTTTTGAGAGAGTAGGGTAGAATACAGTGCTTGGGTGTACTCAATCATGCCTGATGGTGGCTGCATCCTAGCACTAGGTGCGGTGGTAGCGAGACAGTTGAAAGTGTGCAGTCCAGTGGTTGGTTTACAAGACTTCATTCTGATGGCATTAGCCCAGTGTAGGACGTTTGTGTGCAGCTATGCCGATTTTTTCGTGGGGTATAGCTGTGTTCTAACAGGTTGTTGAGGTGTAGATGGAGGATTGCTCGTATGTGTGCAGCTAGGCCGAAATTGATCGAGGAGTATAGCTGCGCTCTATTGTTTGTTGGTGTAAAGTGGAAAGTGAGCATAGTGCTAGGAGAAGCAAATGTCTGGGGGGATGATTTACTCTTAGGATTCCACTGTTCTTGATTACTTCCTGGGTCTGGATGAGCTGGCAGTGATCGTCCCCATGTTTCCCGGTAGCAGTATTCAGAGGTAGATTCACTGGTTGGACCGGAGTAAGTTATGATTTGCACGGTCAGAGGGTCATTATTCTAAGGGTCAGCAATGTGTCTGGGAGCCAATTTTCCGGGTCCCAGTTTGTAGTGGGTTACAAGGTAAGTCTTGGCAGGATAATGGTTATAGGTCAGGATATATCTTGCAGCAACATAGTACAACCGAAGCAGAGGTGCTAAAGGAGAGGCTGGGCAGAGGCATTGTAGTGCTTGGTTGTTTTAGTGCCTTGAGTGGGTTAATATCTTATGAATGGAGTTGGGCAAGGTAGGGAGTGAATGGGTATGATCAACTGATGGCACGAGAAGCTGCTAGGCCTGTGTAGTAGAATCGGGAAGTGGAGAGTCAGCAGATGCATATCCTAAAGCCCGCAGGACAACAAAGGCTGCCAAATGTGGCCTCAAAGTTCCCAATTCCGCCTTGATGTTTTATTGTTCCGTTTCTGTGGTCCCTTCCCTTGCTATCCCTAGGAACACTTCTTGGCCGGCTGTAGTTACTTTCCAATTTAATGTCATTCAGCTCATGATTCTAGAGTTTGTGGGATTTTTTGGCAGCCCTAGACGGTCCTAATCCTGGTTTACGGAAAAAGCCAGGTTTCTAGAGCTTTATGGAAGGCCATGTAGTCTTGGGTGTCTAATATGAGGAGTGAGTGAGTTCCAGTTGGAGCCCAGGTCGAGTAGGCGAACCCTCCAATCCTGGTTGAACTGGAGGCTGGAATCACTAGTAAAAACGCAGTGCTTGACCTTAGGGTGCGTGATGGGTGGTAGGGTGTAATCTTCTCTCATAGGTATGCTGGGACGGTCTTGTGCACAGCTCGGTGGGTAATGCATATGATTTTGAAAGTGGCCCTTCGTCCAACAGGGAGCAAGTGAAGGGTGCAGAGTGGGCGAGATGTGATCCCTGTGTTCTAGTGCAAGAAGGAGTATGGCGGCAGCATTTTGGGCTCTTTGGAATTTGTTAAGTTGGTATGCCAGAGTATCTAGATATAAGGAGTTGGCATAGTCCAGTCTCGACATAACAATGGACATAATAGCAGCGAGTCTGTTGGGGTAGGTGAGGTAAGGGAAATGTGCATTAGGAGCTTGAGGTGGTAGTGACAGGATTTTGAAACATTATTGATCTGATGGGAGAGGGTTAAGCCGGAGTCCATAACGCATCCAAGGTTTTTTACTATTTCGGAGGTATGAGGGGGCGGGGGTGGGGCCAAGGGAGGAGGGCCATGGGATGGGTGCAGGAGAAGGGCAGTGTTGCCACACCATGATCTCAGTTTTATCTGGGTTCAGAAGGAGGTGGTTTCTTGTCATCCATCGATCAAGGTTTGAGGGATGCTTCAAGGTCGGGTCGTGAGTTGAAGTTTGTTTTGAGAATTGTCAGGATAATGTGTATGGTCAGCGTAGTTGTACCAGGTGAGGTTGTGCGCCCGGACGATCCCTGGTAAAAGTGGTCAGATAGAGGTTGAAAAGGAGGGCAGAGAGGCAGGCGCCTTGTGGTACTCCAGTGTTCACAGTGCGAGCGGTCAAGCGAAAAGGGGAGAGGAAAGTGATTTGTTTCCGGTTGTTGAGGAATGAGGAAATCCATTTGAGTGCTGAGCCTCTCATTCCTAGCGAGTGGAGTCTGTCGAGGATAGAATGGTTAACTGTGTCAAAGGTGGCTGACAAATCAAGGAGAAACAGCCTTGCACAGCCTTCAGAGTCTGCAGAGACCATGAGCTCATCCCAGCTCGAGATCACAGGGGTTTCTTCTGTTCCATGGCGTGGCCTGAAGCCCGATTGAGCGGTGGTCGAGCAGATTGTTGGATTCTACGAACGGTTGAGCTGAGAGTAAGCAGTGCGGTCAATGAGTTTCGCCAAGAATCAGGTGTTGGTAATCAGTCTGTAATTCTTAGGGTGAAGGGAGTTGAGCGATGCCTTTTTCAGAAGAGGTTTAACATGCACTATTTAGAGGGCTCTGGAAAGGTGCCAGAGGTGAGGGAGTCATTTAGTATGTACATTGCATGTTCTCCAGCACATGTGGAGGAGAATATTTATTTCCGAGGAGAGGCCGGACAAGGGTCAAGGGGGGAGGACTGAAGGGTCTGCTGCCAGATAGTAGATCAAGGAACTCGTCTCTCGAGATGGGGTTGAATGAGTCGAAAGATGGCATTGCAGAGGTCGGAACAGTGGAGTCGGGAGGGGCAGGTGTAGGGCAGGGGGTGAGAGTAGAAAGTTTGGTATTAAGAGTTGCCATCATGTCTAGTGATGTGTTGTAGAAATGCAGGGAGAGGGAGTCGCAGAGCGTTGCGTAGACGTGACCTGGACAGAGGTGCAGGAGGGTTTTGCGAATTTGGCCATGATCCTATGGAGCCCTTTGCCGCTGTTGCGACAGTTGAGGATTCGTTTAATGCAATAGGCCTTTTTTGGCCTTTCAGATCTCGCATTTGTAATTACGGTGGTGGCGGGCGAACATCGATCTGTTGAGAGGTTTTTTGATGTTCGCCATTTGCGATCAAGAGTGTTATTCTGGCTTTTGAAGGTTTTCAGGTGGGCCGCGAACCATTTGGGAGACGGTCCTTTGTTAGAGGCTGTGGTGCGTGAGGGGGTGAGAGGAAGTAGTGATTCATTAAGCCAGGAGTCAAAGTATTCGATGGTTAATGGTCTGAGGTCGAGGGTGCTGGGAGACTTTGTAGGGCTTCAGCTAGGTCAGGGAGTACCTGGACTTTGTTCCAGCATCTGATCATGTGCGCGGGCATGGTGAGCCTTGGGTAGAGTGTGGACAGAGAAAGGGATGGCAGAGTGGTCTGTCCAGATGCGTGGTTTGGGACTAGATCCAGAGAGGTCATAGGAGCTGAAGATTGCATCAAGGGTGTGACCTCCAGAGTGGGTTGGACCTGTGATATGTCGGGAGAGGTTGAGTGCCTCTAGACATTCGACCAGTTGGGTCATGGAGTGGTTTCGCAAATCTAATCAGTTAGTCCCCCAGTAGTGTGAGTCTTGGGTGGTTTACCTGAATGGTAGCTAGCGAGTCACAGAGATTGTTGGCAAAATGTCCGTCATATCTGGAGGATCTGTATATGAGTAGGAAACTGAGTGTTGACAGTTTTACTAGAAGGGATTCATAGTTCGCATTGCATAGCTGGGTTTCGATGAGTGAGATGGAGAAATTATGTTTATAGAGGATTGCTACTCCGCCACCTCTGGAAGGTCTGTTGTGGGAGATAAGCGAGTAGATTGGGGAGCGGAGGGGGTGGGGGGGGCCTTGTGCATGACTGGTGCAAAATCTTCAAGCGAACCAAGTCTCAGTGATAAGGAGTTCAGGATTGTCAGAGAACAGGAGGCCTAAGATGCTGTGTCCGTTTCGTGCTAGGGAGCACGCACTGAAAAGGAGGCAGGTAACTTCATGAGGCGTGGTGATTTTCTTAAGAGTCGTGGTTGGGAGGGTTTGGTTGGATTGAGAGGCAGTGGGTAAAGTGTTCGTCGTCGTGATGCAAGGTGTGGTTTAACAGTCTGGGTGGCTGAGGCTGACCGAGGGGTGGTGGTGGGGGTTCGGGACACAAGTTCTCTTTGAGGGGTGAGTGAGTTGTGTCCATGGGGAGCAGGAAAAGAAGGCTAGCGGGGGTGGGTATTCGTGTGATGTGGTGGGCTGGATCAGGGGAGGGAGGGTGGTGCATATGTGGTGTGTGGAGTCAGGCGAGATGTTGAGAGGTCGTGTTCAAAGAGGTGGAGACGGGGAGTGGCCGGTGGGGTGGGGTGGGATGGGATGGGCCCGACGGCAGGGCTGGGAGAGGATGGGAGGTTAGACTGATTAAGTGGCAAGGTATGGAGACTCGAAGGAGAGGGCCGGTCACCCTTTTCGCATTTGGCTGCAAGGAGTGTAAGAGCGCGTCAGAGGGGAAATGGGATGAAGGGACGGTTTTAGAGAGGGCAAGATGTGCTTCTTTGAGAGAAGGGAAAAGGGTTGAAGGGGGAGATCTGTGGGTGGAGGAGCAGAGGTTGGGGGGATGGGGTAGTGCAAGAGGAATTTGCAGGTGCAGAGGGCGAGTCTCCAAGCTGTGTGGAGTTCTGGGGGTGCAGTGATCCTAGTGGGTCTGCGTCGTCAGGGAGATGCTCGGATTTTGAAGGGTTGGTGTTGGAGGTGAGGCAGTGAAGAGGTGTAGGAATGAGGTGGGGGTGGATGGAAAGCGTGTCGGCGCAGAGTTTAGGATGGTGCGATGTGGAGCTCTGCATGAGTGGGTAAATGCTAGTGCAGTGGTTTGGGCAAGGGCAGGGAGGACCGAGGTGGGGCGCAGGTCTGTGGCGTGGGTGTCGAGTTCCAGCGTGACTGCACTAATGCTGCTGTAGTGGCATGGGGGCGGGGGGGGTAGTTGGGGGAGGCTCGTGTTTGGAGTTCATCTGGCTTTTGATAGTATATCCTGGGATTTTTTTTTTAAAAGGCTTATTTACCTGCATATGGGTTTGGCCCATCCTTCCGATTATGGCTAACCCATCAACCAGTATTGAAGTCAACACTCTCAGGTCTTCACCCCTGCAGCTGGGAAGGGGCACGCGACAAGGCTGTCCTTTGTCCCCCTTTCTCTTCACACTGGCAATAGAACCCCTGGCACAGACTATACGTGCAATCCGTGCATTATGGGTCCTACTCATGGAGGGGATACACAAAGTGGCATTGTACACCGATGACTATCTGCTTTTTTGCCAAAAATAGCTTGGGTTCCCTCTCATTGCTAATCGATCAGCTGGAGAAATTTGCCCCGATATCAGGCTTCCGCATTAACCATCAGAAATCAATGGGGCTGGTGATTAAGGAGCTTCCTGAAATTTGCCAAGCTTTGCAAACCTCCTTCCCTTTCAAGTGGGCTGATCGGGAAAATCACTTATCTGGGTGTACGTATATCCAATACCTACGGGTCACTTTAAGAGGCCAACATCAGCATACTATTTAAGGAGACGAAAGACACTCCAGAGATGGTAGATGCAGGAGATTGTGGTTGGGGCGAATCAGTTCAGCAAAGAGGACAATACTCCTGAGACTCCTCTATATCTTCCAGGCTACGCCGATTACTATACTGGAGCAAGACTGCCTAGAAATGCAGAAAGAGGTGGGTCGATTCATTTGGCAGGGGAAACCTAGAATTTCTCTCAAAGTGCTCCTAAGATCGAGGGATGGGGTCCATCCAATGTTATTTTCGGTCAGCACAGTGCTAGGGAGAAGAACAAGTTACTTACCAAATGGTAACATTCTTTCGATTGGATGTTCCTACAACCTATTCCTCATCTTAGATGTATTCCATCCAGCTATAGGGGGCGCTAGCGAGCCGAGCAAGATGGCGGCTTCCTAGGGAGCTCCGTGTGGCTCAGAATTAATCCTGTCTAATCCATTCCTCTGTGGGAACGTTTCCGCCGCTGATCGCCAGAATCTGACTCCTGAAGCCGAGCTGTGCACCCCGACGCTTTCCTGGGCTCGCACCTCCGCCCACATCCCGAGATACAAGCGCCTGGCTGCAGGCCGCGATCCGCCGGGTATCGGCGCCCGCGAGACGTATAAAAGCTGAGGCAAGAGAGCCGCCTCAACGTGAGCCCAGACAGCGGTCCGAAGAAGTCTCGACTCCCTCCCGCCCCGAGCGAGCCCGCGTCCTGTAACCTGCCAGCTCCCTCAGCTGATCGGTGCGATCCCAGGAGGGATCGGAGGTCTGGAGCCGGGCGTGAGACCCGAGGTCCGTGAGACGACACAGCGGAGATCCGTGCGCCCGCGTTCGAGCCCGACGCCGAGCGAGGGGAGGTCCTTCGGAGCGAAGAAACCCACGTCCAGCGGGGGACCCATGGAGTGGCTTCCGCATGTGTGCGGAGCCCGCGGCCCTGCGGCGCCGCGGATGTGAGGCGCGGCCGTCCTCCACTACACTACAGTGGAGCGGAATCTTTGGGTGGCGGGTTCGCGGGGCTGCGGCTGAGGGCACCCGGGCCGCAACACTCCCCCCGGGCCCACGCTGCGGGGGTGTGGAGACGGCCCTGCAGATCTGGCTGCCACGACAGGGAAACACCATACGCCGCAGCCGTGCCCTCCATCGGGAAGAAGGCCCCAAGGAGAGCGGGTTGACGTGTCCACCCCCTGTGCACGAAGAGACCGGGTGGTCTACGTCCCCGCACAAAGGTAAGAGCCCTGCCGGGCACTTCTGAAGCTACACCGGACCGTTTCCCGAGAACAGTGCAGACGCCATTATTAAACTCCATCACTCGGAGCTGTGCACCATCACTAGTGTTCCTGAAGCGTGTATGTAAAGAAACGCCCAATCCAGCAAGCCCCTCCAGGACAGCAACACGCCGCTCACCCTGACGGAGCACAGTGTTTCTACGTGGTCATAGCTACTCCTTTTGGGACTCTGGCACAATAAGAACATTGCTCTGTGCACTCACTCTGCAGAACATCTGACAAGGGGCTCACCAGGACACGCCTGTGTCCCCAAATTACGCTGTGCCCCATTTGAACCTTCCTGTTCGGGGAGAAATACCATGATTGGCCACGCTTTATCCTCGCACTCCATCCCCTTGCCCAAGGAGACCAGCGCCAGATAATATACGATCACACACCAGTCACTGAGCGAGGAGGTCTCCACCGGCGGTGTCGGTGGCGGTCACCCAGAGCCCTGCTGATACACGCTCCCAGAACGGAACGACGGCCGACGGGCAGTTGTAGTGCTGCACGGGCCCTCCCTGGCCCAGTCACGCCCAACCACGACAGGGAGTCCAGCAACTATCAGCAAAGTTCCAAACACTACCGCGACCTCATTACGCTGACCCTCGCTTCAACTTGATAGTGCGTTAACCACATGCCCTGTCGGGTGAAGGTGCCTTGGGCGGTCACATATCATGGGGAAGAACGAGTCCCAAAAAAAACTGAATTTTGAGGCCAGCTCCTCCACCAGGCCAACAAATGCCACGAGCAGACCCGCGTCCCCGGCTGCGGACGGCAGTTCCACCGAAGTCCAGATCCCTGATCTCGACATCAAAGAAATCCTGTTGGACCTAAAAGCTGGTATAGGTGACCTGGGAAGCAAACTAGATAACTTGTCGTCTAAAGTGGATCGTATCCAACATCGCCTCGACCAACACGCCGAGAGACTAGACACTGTCGAACAGCGTGTGTCCGATCTGGATGATGGCGCAGTGTCCCTGACCACTAGGGTCTCTGCGCTGGAATCCCAGGTAAAAAGCATCGCTGCTAAAAACGAAGATTTAGAAGGCCGTTCCCGTAGGAACAATATCAGAATTATTGGAGTCAGAGAGCAGCAACTCCAGATTAAGATGGAGGACCATGTTGAACACATCTGCACTGAACTGTTCGGCCCGGAAGTTCTCTCACGCCTATTCATCGTGGAAAGAGCGCACAGAATCCCTACGGTTAGACCGATCCCAGGAGCGAACCCACGTCCAATTATAGCCAGATTACTTAATTACAAAGACCGTGACGCAATACTTAAAGCAGCCAGAGAGAAAGGGAAACTCTATCCAGTTCTTTCCCGATTTCTCACCCTCGGTTCAAGCACAGAGGCGTTACTTTACAACAATCAAACGGCGACTACAAGACAACTACATACTCTATTCGATGCTGTTCCCCGCCAAACTCCGCATCCAGCATGAGGGGAGAGCTCACTTATTCGCCTCACCAGAGGAAGCTGCAGAGTATTTAGATCGAGCTGGTTGTCGGCCTGCTCCCAACAACCAGAGCCCGCGTCGTGGAGAACGCATCCGTAGGAACCCACCATAAAGTTCCCAGACTCGGCAAGATGCAGCGACACAGATCCTTCAGATGTCATCGACATCCACTATTCACCACAGAATTTCACAACTAACTGTCTCTGAGCCACATTGCTTCTCGCAAGGCGTCTAGCGCCCCAAGCACAGCACTGTCTGTAGCTCAATTGTTAAGGGTGGGTACACCGTGGGCGGGTTGGGGGTTGCCCACGCAGGGGGGGGGTTGTAAAAGTTACTCACCCCAAAAGGAATGGGGTGGGTAATCCACAGGCCTGTTGGGGGTTGCCTGCGCAAGGGAGGGATCCTGGAGTTACCAAGTTGGTCTTCCCCTATCGACCACGTTCTAGCACACTACAATTACAAATCCTTATGCCGAAACCTGTGACCAGTAACACGCCCATCAACACCCTCGAGCTTTGTACGAACTGCAGGGTCGAAATGGCACCGGTCCCCTCCATTACATCACTGCAATCTGGGGTTACTTAAAATTGCTACTTGGAACATCGAGGTGGAAACCAGCCCTCCAAACTCAGGAAAGTCCTACAATACCTACGGCGGCACAAGGTCAATATTGCAATGTTGCAAGAGACCCACCTTACTTCGACAGCAGAGCAACTTTGGGCCCGTTCATGGGGCTGTCATAGATACTTCTCCTCGTACTCCTCGTACGCGAGAGGAGTGGCAATACTGATTGACAAAAAAGCCAGCTTCAGCCTGATCAGCTTCAAGAAGGACGAGGAGGGCAGGTTCCTGTTAGTGAGAGGCCTGCTTGCTGGGAGAGAAATAATTTTGGTGAACACTTACGCCCCCAATGTTGACGGACCGAATAACTTCAATTGGATCATGTCCAACCTTGGTACATATACCTCTGCGACGGTCGTCTGGGGTGCAGATCTCAACACCCCGCTCGACCCCCAAATCGACAAATCACACGGCTGCAACAGCAGAACTTCCAGGGCCAGCCGACAAGTCACAGAGATCTGCCAAGCCTTTGAACTATCCGATATTTGGAGACACACTCACCCGAATTCCCAGGACTATACTTTTCATTCAGCGGTCCACAATACCAGCTCCCGCATTGATTATCTTTTGGTGTCAACACACAGTCCATACAGTTGGGGCCCCTGCCACATCATGCCACAAACCCTCTCCGACCACTCCATGGTTACACTCGACTTTACACTATCTGTGACTCCTAGAACTCCCGTGAATTGGAGATTTAAACCTGGCTCACTCTCAGATCCTATCTTCGCTGACGAGCTTCGTCAAGACATCACCACTTTCCTTGCGACAAACCAGGGCTCAGTCGATTCAGCCAGCACGTTATGGGAAACACTTAAATGCTATGTGAGAGGCGTGTGCATGGCCAAAGAGAACAGCATTCTAAAACTAATTAGGCGCGAGTTGACAGAATGTGAACAACGCCTGAAAGATCTAGAAAATACTCAATCAGCATCCCCAGACGTTCGGACCCAGGCCAAACTAAAGATAGAATTAGACAAATTCCAAGAGACAGCTGAATGTGAACTGAAATTTCTGAGCCGGAAACACAAGATTAAACAGTATGGAGAGGGGCAGAAACCCGGGGCGCTCCTGGCCCGCATTTTGAGACTAGATCAAACACACCCCCCCCCCCCGACATCGAATGGACCTACATCCTTCAACAAACCCAAAAAGTAGCCTTAAACACTCGCTATAAGCAGATACACTTCAACTTCATCCATCAGACATACTATACTCCCCAAAAGAGGCGGCGCCATCACCCCGAAGTCTCCGATCACTGCGAAAGATGCGGCACCCCAGCCGCTGACTTTGTTCACCTCGCATGGCAGTGCCCGGGTGTAGCCCGTTTCTGGTCCTCAGTTTTACAGCACACAAGTGATGTGATCGGTGAGGTGATTGCCCCGCATCCGACCATCGCCCTCCTGAGCATGACAAAACACCTACAGGCGCCGGGGAGAAGGCTCGCTTCTTTGCTCCTAGTGCTTGCCCGCAGAAGAATAGCCCTGACTTGGGGTCGCGGTCCCCTTCCCTCACCAGCGGCATGGAAAAGCGACATTCTTTACTGTCAAGATATGGACGCTGGATTGCTACGGACTCTCCCTCTACACGCACGTCCTCCTGATATATGGGCTCCTTACATCAGCTATCTACTCTCTACTTCTGATGTCACTACCTCTCAATCCTCACCCATGAACCATAACATCGCTGATAGTCCGACCCCGGCTAACCTCCCCAGCCCTCGGCAGAGCACATTGTCCTAAAGGTTATCTAAGCTGATGAGAAAATGACCCACAGACTGTGAAAATTGCATTGTAGGTGTAATGAACGCACTGTTCTTTTGTTTTGTCGTCTTGACCTGTCGTCAAAGGTCGTTATTGTATGCTCTTGTTAAAACCCAAAAATAAAGGTTTTAAAAAAAAAGAAAAAAAAATGTATTCCATCCAGCTTTAGCTGCTTCGAAGAAAAGTTTCAGCAGAGGTCGCCTTGCGTCGGGTCGATGGTCCCTCGAAGGCCTCCGTCGAGGGTGACGTCATCAGGTATACAAGTAGCACGTGCGGTGCCCGTTGACCTCAGTCTGTTTTTCCCCTCACTCTTGTTCTACTGTGCAGATTGTGCCGGTAGTCTGGTATTAGCCTTGCAAGAGTTGAAGTGGCAATAACCCGGAAAATCCACAGGGGGTAGGATGGGAGGGCGATGAGGAATAGGTTGGAGGAACATCCATCGAAAGAAGGTTACCAGTTGGTAAGTAACTTGTTCTTCGAGTGGATTGTGTCCTCCAACGTATTCCTCATTTTAGATAGACTCCCAAAGCATTATGGGCAATTCTCTGGAGGAGGGAGTAGATTTTTTGATACCCTTAAATGGCTGAATATAGTACCGATTTACCAGAATTAAGCTCCTTAGACTGGCAAGCATACAGACTATAGAATTTTGAAAAAGTATGCAGCGATGACCAAGTTGCTGCTTCACAAATGGATTTTATGGGAACACCTCTTTGAAGGGCTGTCGAAGAGGCGGTGCCTCTGGTGCAATGGGCCCTTAAGCCTTCTGGTGGGTCTTTCTCCGCTAATCTATAGCATTCTGAAATGCAAAGCACAATCCAACGCGATATGGTTTGTTTCGACACCGACTGACCCAATTTCCTTCCGGTGTAGCCAATGAAAATTGATTATCCACTCTAAGCTTGGAAAGCCTAGAAATGCAGAAGCTTAGAGCTCTTCTTGGATCCAACCTGTGCAAGCTTTCCTCTTCCTTACTAGGAAGAGGTGGAGGATAGAATGCAGGTAGAACAATCTTCTGATTCAAATGGAAAAAAAAACAGACAACTTTAGGTAAAAATGAGGGTTTAACCCTTAATACCACTCCGTCCCTATGGAACACAGTATAGGGTGGCCCAGAAGACAGTGCCTGCAATTCGCTCACTCTTCTTGCAGATGTTAGAGCAAGTAGGAAAGCAGTTTTCCATGTCAGTAATCTTAATGGACAAGTGTGCAAGGGTTCAAAAGGGGCACACATTAAGAATTTTAGAACCAGATTAAGATCCCAAATTGGTACTTGGAAAATATAAGGAGGAAACACATTGGTGAGTCCTTTTAAGAATTGTACTACTAAAGGAATTTTGAAATAGGAGTATTTTTCAGACGAGCGCTTGAAGATGGAAAGCGCTGCAAGATAACCTTTAATGGTCCGAACATTTAGACCTCTATGTGCTAGGAACAAGAAGGACAGTACTTCCGGGATAGAACATAGAAAAGGATCAACATTCTTTTCTGCACCAGTTGCAAAACTTTTTCCAACGGCAACGGTATAGAGATTTTGTTGCTGGTCTTCTTGCCGAAAGCAACACCTCCATGACGTCATCTAGAAGGTCCCAATCCTTGTAGCTCAGCCTTTCAGATACCAAGCGTGAAGGTTGAGAATCTTGACCTCTGGATGGAGAACCTGACCCTCCATTTGTGAGAGAAGGTCCCCTCTCTGAGGAAGACGTACCGGGGGACAGATAGACATGTCTAGAAGGTCCGGGTACCACGTTCTCCTGGCCCAATCCGAGGCAATTAGGATCATGCGGTTTCCGAACCATCTCAGTCTCCTGATGACCTGAGGAATGACGGGAATCGGAGGGAACGCGTATAATAGTGGGAAGTTCCACTGCACCACGAACGCGTCCCTTAGGGCTCCGAGGGGAAATTCCCTTGAGCAATACCTTTCGCACTTCCGGTTGATTCCGGTCGCAAATAGGTCTACTTGAGGGATTCCCCAAAGGGCGAAGATCTCTTGAATGACTTCCCGAGCCAGTTCCCACTCGTGGGACACCGTGCTCTGCCTGCTCAGAGCGTCCGTCATATTCTCCTCCCCGGCTAGATGTACTGCCGTTAGGGAGATCCCTTCTTGAATTGCCCAATACCAGAGCTGCATTGCCTATCTGCACAGAGGTAGTGACCCTACACCACCTCTTGTTTAGATAATGAATGGCCACTGTGCTGTCCGTCATTATCAAGAAATGTTTTCCTCTGACAGATGGTAGAAAAGTCTTCAGCGCTAGTCTGATTGCTCTCAGCTCTAAAAGGTTGAGGTGTAGTTTGGACTCTGATGGAGACCAGCGACCGCCGATTGTCAGATCGTTGGCATGAACTCCCCACCCCATGAGGGAGGCGTCCGTCACTACTGTAATCTCCGGCCATGGTTGCCAAAACTGTTCTCCTTTTAGGATATTCTCTGTGCAAGTCCACCACAGAAGATCCTGCCGAACCTTGTTCGGAATCTATAGAAAATCCGTCATTTGACCTGAGAACTGGGACCATTGAGTCTTTAGAGCCCAGTGAAGGAATCTCATTCTCAGGCGTGCCTCTAGCACTAGGAAGATGCAGGATACCATGAGGCCGAGAGTCGTAGGCCTGGAGATTTTGGGCATTTTGGAAACCATCTGAAGAATGTCTTGAGCTCTCGACTTGGGAGGCAAGCTCTTTCCCAAGGATGTGTCTAATACACAGCCCAGTTTGTGGTGGAA
Source organism: Ambystoma mexicanum (assembly GCF_040938575.1). Taxonomy (NCBI): domain Eukaryota; kingdom Metazoa; phylum Chordata; class Amphibia; order Caudata; family Ambystomatidae; genus Ambystoma; species Ambystoma mexicanum. The sequence goes on from NC_090932.1 coordinate 1,019,341,983, forward strand.
GTGGCAGGTGACTTTCAGATGATCCAGTGCTTGTTCGGCAGAATGTGCCCTGATCAACCAATCAACCAGGTAGGGGTAGACATGAATCCCCTCTCCTGAGGTGCGCTGCCACCACTACCATTAACTTGGTGAAGACCCTCGGGTGGAGGTCAATCCGAATGGCAGGACTCAAAACTGATAGTGCGAGTCGCCAACTACGACCCTCAGGTATTTTCTGTGTGGTGAGATGAATTTGCAAATGAAAATAAGCATCCTGGAGGTCCAATGACACCAACAAATCCTGAAGTTGCAGGGCCTGAAGGATCTGAGGAAAGGGTAACCATCAAACTTTTCCTTCCTGAGGAGCTTGTTCAAGCCTCTTAAGTCCAAGATGGGTCTCAGTCCTCCGTCCTTTTTGGGGATCAAAGAATAAGGGCAGTACCATCCCTTGTTTCTCTCCGCTACAGGTACTGGTTCTATAGCACCTTTCTCCAGCAGGGACAGAACTTACTGCTGCAGGAGCGGGTCTGAAAACTTCAAAAGGTGTCTCCCCGGTGGATTGCTTTGAGGTTGCGTTAGAAAAGGAAGGCAGTAACCTTGGGCTATTATTTTCTAGAGCCCAAACATCTGAAGTAATGGCTCGCCATTCTTGCAGATGCTGTGACAGCCTGCCTCCCACTGGTGTCTTGTGATGCAAGTCCTCAAAGCGGTTTTGTGGCGGTTGCTGCAGCCGCTGATGGCAAAGAGGCTGCAGCTGGAGTTGGCTTTGCACGTTTTCCTCGTCCACCGCGAGTGGCCTTTTTCTAGCCCCTTTGACTGGCCATTCCTCTCGCCTTTCCATATGAGTAGTAAAGATAGGATCGTCCCCGCCAAGATTGTCCTGGTGCACGAAAAGGCTGAGGTTGCCTAATAGCAGCTCCTAAAGACCTACCAGGTGCTTTTGAGGTGAGCAACCTCTCAAGGCTCTCGTCAGCCTTGCTGAAAAAAATATGAGACCCCATCAAAGGGCATGTTCAGAAGACAGTTCTGTACGTCTGGTGCGAAACCAGACTTCCGTAACCACGCAAATCTGCGCATTACCATGCTAGTACCCATGGACCTGCTTACACTATCTGCAGTGTCCAATCCAGATTGAAGGGATTCTGCATGGCCTCCTTTCCATCTCTAACAATGGCTAGGAAACCTTCCCTTTCGTCCCCTTTTGGTATGTTCTACGCCGCCATTGCATTGCGCTCCCTCAGAGTGTACGAAAACTTTGCCAAGGCACATGTGGAGTTGGCTGATTTTAACGCCATACTCGCAGCTGAAAATACCTTGCGTGCCCAGCCATTCACACGCTCGTCATCCCTGTCCGGAGGGATAGAAGGGTACGCCATTTTATTTGAAGCTGTGGCTGTCTGGACCACCAGACTCTCGGGAGTGGGATGTTTAGACAGATAGCCGGGGTCGCTACTGGCATGGCGGTATTTTGAAATAAGGGATTTATTCACTGGAGGAATAGAATCCGGAGTCACCCCATTTTGCAAGGCTACATGGAGGGGTAGGATTGTATCTTCGGTGGGACCATGGTCCAATATATCAGTCAAATCATCCTGGATGAATTGGGTTGGTGGTCTAGCACATCCTAAATAATCGACCACTTTTGTCATTAGTTGACGGTATGAGGGACTGGCATGTTCCCCTGGTTCTGGCCTGCCAAAATCAGTTTCAGGAGATGTATCAATGCCACTTGCATTATGTAAGGATTCCACCATGTCCCTCATCCTGCTTTCATCAGAAATCAGGCATTCTGGGACATTTGGGGTACCATATTCCAGTCCAAAGGGTACATTATCCTCATCAGATCTCTCCGGTTCCTCAAAAATTGAAGTCAGAGACTTGAAAAATTCCTTCCTAGGAAGAGGTTTAAAAACATTTTCTGGGGGAGGTGGGAAAGGTGTGTTAGTGGAACCTGAAGGCGTTACAGACTTTGCAGCCTTCTCTTTTCCTGGCTGAGTTGGCGGAACTGGAGCCTTTGGAGCCGAGGGCTTCGGGATCGACGTCGACAAAGACGTCGATGGCGCCGACGAAATAGTGGTCGTCGACGGAGCCGGATTCGAGGGCGTTGAGGCGCTCTTTGAGGAAATCTTCGCCCTTCGAGGTGCGTTCGGTTTCGGACGGCATCAGTGACCTCGAGCGGTCGACTCAAGCAGTCTTTTCCGCTTTGCGTCCTGGAAGATTCGCAATCTTTCCTTCTTCGATCACCCGGGCTCGAGGGCACGCAAGTGTCAGAGCGATTACGCTCCCGGCCGGCTTCCGAAGAAGGAGCGGACCGAGGCTTTGCTTTTTTTCCAACACCTCCATCATTTTAACTTTGAATGCTTCCCACTCTTCGGAGGAAGAATGTTTTGCGGGGCATTTCGTCCTTTTTGGGGATTCGTTCGAGGACGAGGTGGAAGGGGACCTGCGGCGTCTTTTCTTCGATTTTTTTGTTGAAGACGACAATAGAAGGTAATCGCTTCGGGACTTGGAAAGATGCCTTTTGCGTCAAGGAGACTTCTCCTCACGGGACCCCAACTCGACGCTAGAGCCTTTCCGGTCGGATTTACGACCTACCTGTAGTTTTCCCTTCCTCTCTCACAAGGCCTTCCCAGTCAATCGCCTGACACTTCGTACAGGACTCCATGTCGTGGCCTTCCCCGAGACACCAAAGACATTCTCGGTGCGGGTCTGTGATAGACACTTTCGAACCGCAAGATTTACACTTTTTGAAACCCGATCGCAGAGTCGTAGTCGGCGTCGATGACAAGGACATATCGATATATACCAGTATTATTCACTGCGTCACAGAACTCTAGGCGCGCCGAATCTCCAAAGCAACATGCACCGTGGAAAAACAGAACTGAGGGCAACTGGCGCCACGCGTGCTACTTGTATATGCAATGTAGTCACCCTCGACGGAGGCCTTCGAGGGACCTTCAACTCGACGACAAACGGACGGCACCCTCTGCCGAATTTTTTTTCCGAAGCAGCTAAAGCTGGATGGAATACATCTAAGATGAGGAATACGTTGGAGGACACAATCCACTCGAATAATCATTTGTGCCAATTCCCTTCAACCTTCTAGACCGCCAGCTCTTTTGCTGGACTTGGGACTCTTTTTAATTTTAACCCTGGAGTGAGTGACCTTTTTCTCACTCATGTGTTTTTGCCCGATTTGGATTGTGTATTTGCACTGTTTTTGGAATCTGACAAACTCCATAGGTATCTGCTTTTTTGTATGGTGACAGCACCTTCACTGCAGTGTAAGAGAAATCCTTTTACATTTCGCATAAGGTTTAAATACCCTTTCTTGGGTGAACTACAGTTCCCAAGAATAATAGAGTGAAATTGACTTTGTAGGTCCAGCACACACCATCGTATGTGGAGTGCTAGGGGGTACCTAGTAGCCCCTTATCCTACATTTCAATGTGGTTTACTTCTTCCTACCATTGTGCTTTTCTAGCGCAGGCTGAACCCTCAGCTGCAGTAGAGCACCCATGGATGACTATTTTGTCCAAATGGCCCTGTCTTCTTTTTTCACCATTTTCTGTACGGGAGGTCTTTCTTTGGTTTTACTCTGTGTTGAGACAGATTTGAGCCCTTTGTCTTGCCTTTGGCAGGCTTCAGCCCTGATGCCCGTCTCTGGCTCCAATGTGTCTGGAAGGGCAGGATGTGAGGGAAGTTCCCGAAACTCCCCAGTCCTTTGTCTCTAGGAATGCAACTAGTCCTGATTGGCTGGCTGACCTTTTAGGACAGCCACCCTGCTATGTGATTGACAACTTAGGCTGTACATGAATGGAACAAACCTGCTTTGGGACTAAAGGCAGAGTCGACCACTGGGGGAAACACCAGACGAAGAGACCGTGAACGAAGCTTGCTGCATCCTCCTGGACCTTTGAATTGCCCAGTGAAGCCCTGCTGCTGTGTGCTGAAACTCCTTTTTGACTTCAACAGAGAAGCTCCGGACAGAACGACTTCTCCTTTTGGGTTAGTGGGACCAACTTACCCAGAGACGAACTCCACTGTACCATAACCCCTGACTTGCTGTGCCTCTACGTTGCTTCGGGAGCCCAATGCCAGGGGTTGAGTATTCGTGGTCAAGTGAAACATCTGAAGCGGTAACAAGTCTAGCTAGAAGCTCCAGGAGTCCAAGGACCCTCCAGAAGCAGGACAACCAGATCCAGAGTCCCCTCACAAGAGTGCAGGATCCAAGGAGTGAAGGAAGCCAAACCGGTATCCGAGATCCGCGACAGTGCGTTTGCTAAGCGCTGAAACCGCGAAGTGCTGCTTAACCGAAAAGAGCCCGTAGCTGCTGACAACCTCCCAAGTACTGCCACAGGAGCCCTCCAGATGTCCTCCCTCTCGTCCCCAAGACTGAGTATCAGGAACACATGACCTGCACTGCTGTAGCAAGACAGAATCCAGCTGGACCACTCTTCTTCAAACCAGAGGTACTGTTTAGGCTTGGGGTATTTACCTCATTGTCTTTTAGCTGTGCTTCTCATTTGGGAATTGCAGTGGCTTACCTTTTAGAGTTGATTCCAACACTCTTTGCACAGGCTTAACAGCTTCTGACCCTGTACGTGATTTTTCTATAAACTCTCTAACTTTGCGCAAGACTTCTATCTAAGAAGTGAAACTGATCCATAGAATGTGTCCCAATTGACTTTGGCTGTCCTGGCTCAGTGAAGACTCTAGTCCATTGACTTGGATATTGTTTGTCCCTCACAGGTGGTAGCTTAGTGTATACTGTTATTGCTGGGAAAGGCTTATCTAGGTTTCATTGGAAGATCTAGTTGTCGTTCATATCTACCGAAGAGTTGTTTTACAATTTTTTCTTCCCTAAACCATTGCTTTCTGCAACCTCAGAATCTGCAACTAGTGTGATGTATAAATGCCAATACAATCCTTGTGGTTGAAATCACCTGAGGGTGTAAGAATTGTGTAAGAAGCATACCCACAGATTATCCACCAACTTGTATTGATTCTGAAAAGTGATCAGAAATTATATTTACATAGTTACTCAAATTGGTTTATAGTGATTAATTCGAATTACATGTCGAAAGACAATGTCGAAAAAAAAGTCAGTTCTAAATAGTTATTTAATTAACATACATTTTGAAATAAGTATTCTTTAAAAAGGCAATTTGTGTGGTGTGCAGTTAAAGTCAAACATTATGTCGAAAGAATGTGGAAAAAAATGTAATTTTTTCTTCTAATGTTTTTATTTTTGTGTTTTTTTGGGGTTCCGCAAGTAGAAAAAAAAGGGGTAAAACCCCACAAAAAGGGGGATGGGGGGGGTCTTCCTGCCAGCGAAAACTACCACTATGGCCAACTACATCACGCACTCACCAAACAAAGGGCCCAATTGGTGGACATGCCGGAGTGCACGCCCATTAAAGAACATTGTCATGGATAGCGTGAAAAGCAAGGTTACATCCACTATGTACAACGCAATCTCCTCTTTTGCCACGAAAGAAATGTCTAGCCCATGGGTGCACAACATACGGCCCACGGGCCAGTTGCGGCCCGCCATGCTGTTTTTTCCGGCCCGCGAGGCACAAAGACTCCTAATGGAAGGCGGCCGCAAGCAGCATCAGCCGCCCTCCATTAGGAAAGTCTTTGTTGTCTTCCCGGGCCGGACAAAACACTGGCCGTCATTGGCTCAGCACACACGCACCACGTCACTCCTACGAGCCACGTAGTGCGTGTGTGCTGCACCAATGGAGTGCCAGCACTACGGCTGGCGTGGCCAGTAAGGCTTGATGCCGGAAGGCATTTCAGCCTTGCTTGCCACGCCATAGTACCACTCCAGTTACCTCGCCAACGTTCCAGCTTACCTGCCTTCCAGCACGTCTCCGGTAAGTGGTCTGTGTGTTTGTGTGTCGGGTCTGTTCAGCTGTATGTTTGTGTTGTGTATGTTGAGATGGGGGGGGGGGGGGGGTAGGGGGGCGTCGGATGTGCATGAATGTTTGTTTTTGAATGTTTGTGTTGTGTGTGCTGAGTTGGGGAGTGGGGGTTCGGGTGTGCATGAATGTTTGTTTTTGGTACGTTTGTGTTGTGTATGTTGAGTTGCATGTATGGGTGCATGCTTCAGAGTTTGTGTGCTGAGTTGGGGGTTTTGGGTCTGTATGGGTGCATGCTTGGGAATGTGTGTGCTGAGTTGGGGGTGGGGGGGTTCGGGTCTGTATGGGTGCATGCTTGAGAGTGTGTGCGCCGAGTTGGGGGGTGGGTGGTTTGGGTCTGTATGGGTGCATGCTTGAGAATGTGTGTGGTGAGTTGGGGGTGGGGGGGGGGTTCGGGTCTGTATGGGTGCATGCTTGAGAGTGTGTTTGGGGCATAGTGTTTGGTTGGGGGTGAGGGGGCCATGGGGCATAGTGTTTGCTTGAGGCGTGAAGGCCATGGGGCATAGTGTTTGCTTGAGGCGTGGGGGCCATGGGGCATAGTCTTTGGTTGGGGGTGAGGGACAGGGGGCATAGGGTTTGCTTGAGGCGTGGGGGCCATGGGGCATAGTGTTTGGTTGGGAGTGAGGGGGCCATGGGGCATAGTGTTGCACTCCAAGAGTGAACCCAATAATAAAGCTAAAAACAGGCACAGTTAGGAGATGTACATCCTTTGCTTTTTTGAGGAAACCTGACTCAACAAATGCCATACTCCTCTTGGGCAACCCAAACAGCAAACTATAGCAGTCCAAAATAACGGAATGTCAAATCAAGGGTCAATAAAATATATCTAATTTAATTAAACAGACGATATACAATAACTAAATCGAAATAAATGATAACAATGGAAAATGTGTAGTACAAAATCTAAGTCTGAAATGCAATAAAAATCATTACCCCTCAAAAACATTCTTTTTCCATGTGCTTAATACACATTGGGGGTTGAAAAAGCCTCCTTACATGTCCCGCCAACCGCCCCGCCCACTTTTACTTTTCGGCCCACTATAGCCCTCATGTAAGGTACTTTCAGCCCTCTGTCAAAATCAGTTGTGCACCCCTGGTCTAGCCTAAAGATGAAATGGGAAAGGGATGTAGGCCCGATACTATGAGGAATGGATCTCGACCCTGATGTATCCCAGAGATACAGCAAGATCTGCTAGAATCCGGCTCATACAGCTGAAAGTACTCCATAGAATATATTATCCCCGGGTGGCATTATGCAACTGGGGTAAAACAACCGATCCCAAATGCCTACGTTGTAGGCAGGAGGAAGGAACCTTTTACCACATCCTATGGCAATGCACACGAATACAAAACTTTTGGCGAAAATGTAGTGAAAGGCTCTCGAGGGTCATGAGACGACCGATACCAAATGAACCCAAACTCCTTCTCATGTGGATAGAAGAGGAAGGAGTAATGACTCGCTTTAAAAAACTTCTGCTCTCAACGTCCACAGGGATTGCCAAAAGAAACATTGCACAGCTGTGGGGTTCAGAGATTACTCCCCAATATGACCAATGGATATCAGACGTAGACGCTAGCATTCTAATGGAGCACCAAATCTATCAAGCAAGAGGCTGCCCGGGCAAGGCAGACAAAGTATGGGGAAGGTGAGAGCAAACCATGTAATCAATGTATAGACTGTACCAACAGACCATGATGCATAACCCTGCCACTACCTCAAGGAACCGTACCACGATCAGTCATAACCCGAATAGGACAAGCGAGGAAGTGCCCAATAAATATATACACAGTGTCTGATCATACTGCTCCACCATCTGTATGCAAAGTTCAAAGTTATGTTTGTATAATGTTTGTTAATGTATTGTAGTATTAAAAATGCAATACAATTGGAAAGAAAAAAAAGAATGTTTACTGATTCTGGATTTTAGAGCATAATTCATTTGGGGGTAGGGGGAGGGGGGTTCTACCAACCCACTTTATGGAACCCCTAAACTCTTTTTACTGTTGGTTTTTCTAGAGCTTTGATTTTTGTGGTCAGTGGGATTTCTACTGAAGAACCCATACCACTACAACAGTTTCCGATGTGGGCATCTATGATCACCCATATGGCTCCTAAGAAGTGCCTTTTCAAGCACCCTCCATTTTAGTCCTAGAGTGCTTCTATAACCCTATTAATGTGGTGTAGGCTGAGGTATGCAGATGGCAGCTTTAATTTAGGTTTGGCATCACCAGAGGTGCAGCCTCTTTTGCTGTATTTGTAACCCAGTGTACTAGTACGGTAGCCAGAGTACTAATGCATTTATTTAAGCCCTACACCCACCCATTTTGTTTTGGGCACTCCCTTTGTATGCGAGGACCACAAGACAGGCCTAAGATAACATGGGCTTACCTTCAGACCAGCCTGCACCCTCTAGAGTGCTTTAAAACAGAACTAGGCTAGTCTCCTGCCCCAAACAGGCTCAAGCAAATTCTTGAGGAAAACATTCTATTGCCTCCTACCATGATGCAAGGGATTTTCCTAGCGGCTACCTGAATGCTGGTGTATAAGAACATTAAGGTTTTGGCAATGCTTGGATGAAAGCCAGTGTTGGGACTTGCAAAACATAGTTGACCACTCACATAGTCTAGTAGTTTTTATGAAGGTTGGGTACTGTTTGCATGGTACTCTACCTTGCTGGCAAGTACAAGGACATGTTTCAAACTTATTTGACATTTACTGCAAACAAACTTTGTAGTAAATGTCAAATGTGCCTCACTGTGCGTGGAGAGCCTGCGGGTGGCAGCAGTGCACCAAAACAGGAAGTGGGTTTATGTTGAGCATTTTATAGGAAGCGCTGATAAATTTGCTGTCACCCGTCGCCATGGTTCAAGTGCATTTCTCTAAGGTAGAGTATATAAGCCAAGTTACTCAACCTGTAGCTCTAGCAGGATTTTAAAGAATGTGCAAGGCCTGATGTGCTTTATTGATTGCAAAAGTGCTGTACACATTTTATTTTCCCAGAGTTCAGGAATCAATTTTTCAAGGTAGACTATGGTCATTTCCTGTGATAGCTTGTGGAAAATGAAAAACAGCTACTAAGCCTCATGTGTTACAAAGCACAAGTTACTTACCCCTGGTAAAGTTCTTTCGACTGGATGTTCCTCCAAAGTATTCCTCATCTTTGACATGTAATGTCCAGCTTCGGAATTAATTAATTTATTTAAGCGGAGAACACACTGCGTCGATGCCGTCAAGTCGATGTCCCTCGAAGGCCTCCGTCGAGAGTGACGTCATCCGATGTTATAAGTAGCATGCATGGCGCTTGTTGACATCAGTTCAGTTTTTGCCTCCTCGTGTATCAGAAGCACCCATAAATACAGGCAGGACAGTACTTCGCCTTGTGGGAACGAAAGCTGCAATAGCACAGAAAATTCTACAGCGGGGTAGGTTGGGAGGGCGAGGAGGAATGCGTTGGAGAAACATCCAGTCGGAAGAACGTTACCAGCAGTAAGTAACTGGTTCTTCGAATGGATTGTGTACTCCAACGTATTCCTCATCTTTGAGGGACTTCCAAAGCAGTATCCCTGATAGGAGGAGGGAGAAGAATTAAGACATGCAGAACCTTCAGAGGGCAGAATAAAGGACTGCCTTAACGAAAGCAACATGCTCAGCGTGGGTAAGTATCCAGAGTGTAATGCCTAGTAAACGTGTGTATAGATGACCACGTTGCCGTATCACGGATGTTCTCAATAGGGACCCTTCTCTGCAAGGCAGTTGAGGTGGCCCTGCCCCTGCTGGAATGGGCACGCAAACCCTCAGGAGGGTCCTTGTCTGCCAGCCTGTAGCATTCAGAAATAGTGAGGAGGATCCACCTAGACAAGGTCTGTTTGGAAACAGCCTGGCCCAGTCTGTTTCCGGTGTACCCTACAGCTAGTCGTCCACTCTCAATTTGAAAATCCTGGAAATGTAAAAGCTCAGTGCTCCCCTAAGGTCCAACCGATGTAGACTTTTCTCCTCCTTACTAGGATGCGGAGGAGGGTAGAATGCTGGTAGCACAAGTTTCTGGTGAAGGTCAAAGTCCAAAACCACCTTAGGTAAGGAGGGTTTCACCCTCAAAACAACCCTGTCCTTGTGGAATATAGTAAAGGGTGGCTTGGAAGAAAGCGCTTGCAACTCGCTCACTCTTCTTGCAGATGTAAGAGCAACTAACAGTATAGTCCTAGAGGTCATCAACCTCAATGGACATGAGTGCAAGGGTTCAAAAGGAGCACCCAACACATTTTAAAACCAGGTTGAGGTCCCACATCGGAACCTGAAACGCAGAAGGCGGGAACACATTTGTCAGCCCTTTTAAAAACTGAATGACCAGAGGGATCTTAAAATAGAAACATTCCTCTAAAGAGCGCTTAAAAATGGAAAGCGCTGCCAGGTAACCCTTAATAGTACCAACCTGAAGACCTTTGAGTGCCAATGAGAGCAGAAAGGATAGAACATTCGGTGTCGTACACTGAAAAGTATCACCATTCTTGTCTCTGCACCAGTCACAAAACTTATTCCAACAGCAACGGTACAGACTTTGCTGCTGGCCATCTGGCTGAAAGCAACACATCCATCACGTCATCCAGGGAGATCCCAAACCTTGTACCTCAACCTTTCAGAAACCAAGCGTGAAGGTTGAGTGTGTTGACCTCTAGATGGAGAATCGGACCCTCCCCTCGCGATAGAAGATTCACCCTTTGTGGAAGACGTATCGGAGGACAGATGGACATATCCAGAAGGTCCGGGTACCACGTTATCCTGGCCCAATCCGGGGCAATGAGGATCATGCGGTTCCCGAACCTCCTGATTACTTGAGGAATGACAGGGACTGGAGGAAACAGCAGTGGGAATTCCAAATCCACCATGAACGCGTCTGCTAGAGCTCCTCTCGGTGGACATTCTGTTGAGCAGTACAGTTTGCACTTCCGGTTGACACTTGTTGTGAACAGATCCACTTGAGGGGTTCCCAAATGGGCAAAGATCTCTTGAAGGACTTCCTGAGCTAGTTCCCACTGGTGGGAGACTGCCCTGCCTGCACAGAGCGTCCGCCACTGTGTTTTCCTCCCCGGCCAGGTGAACCGTCAAGAGTGAGATTCCTTCTTGAATAGCCCAATACCAGAGTTGCATTGCCGCTCTGCAGCGGTAGTTACCCTACTCCTCTCTTGTTGAGATAGTGCATGGCCACTGTATTAATTTTGTTTATTGCATTTGGTTGTACGCCCCAAACTCTGGGGTATCACAGCAAATTTTTCCAAGTATGCTTAGCATCTTAGTAGTTGCATATAACATTTACAGGCGTAACAGTCAAAGCTTACATGGAGATCCTTGGTGGAATGGGTGAACAATGGTACAGCTTAGAGTTACAAGCATACTTGCAGTCTTAGTAGTTGCAAGGTAGAAAAGAAATGTGTACATGCTTACAGTGGTTGCATCTTAGTGCGATAGGTGGAGTGGCTGTGAGTGATAGTTCATGGAATTAGGCTGGGTCAGGGGCCAACCTATGTCAGCGGTAGGATCAGAATTTGTTCAAGAGCCAGGTTTTAAGGAGTTTCTTGAATTTCGGATGGGGTGGCTCATTGCAAATATTAGCAGGGAGAGAGTTCCAGATCCTGGGGGCTGCTACTGGAAAACTTGAGCTACCTGTTCTTACGTTCTTGAAGCGAGGGATGCGTATGGGCGTATCAGCATTGGATCCAAGTGTTCTGGTTTTGCGGTTAATACTTTGGCTGAGATAGATGGGGGTATTATCTGAGATACATTTGTGTGTGAGGGTTTTATGAAGTATTCTGGTTTGTATGGGTAACCAGTGAAACTCTCTCCTGTGCTGTGAAATGTAGTCTGTTTTTTATGCCTAGTGCTGCTCTGAGTGCTTTGTTCTGTAGAAGTTGCATTGTATTTATATACTTTTTTTAGGTCCCTGGGAGTATATTGCAGCAGTCAATTTTGGGCAAAATGAGAGCTCTGGCGAGAGTGACAGTTTTGGGGCGAGAGGAACGGTCGGCTCAGTGCAGTAAGTTTGGCTGTGTATGCTGTTGATGAGGAAAGCGCACTGAGTGTTTGCACATGGTAAGGCTTGAGTCCAGGTAGACTATGGTGTTGACTTGGTTGGAGATGGTAATTGGGGTGCCGTCTATAGCTGTATATTGCGGGTGGAGTTTGCTTAATCGGGCGGGGGAACCTATTATGAGGATCTCTGTTTTTTTCTCCGTTAAGACAGAGGCTGTTGGCCGCCATCCAATTCTGGATGATAGAGTACATTGTTAACGCTGATGGTGTCTTGTTCGAAATTTCAATTAGTATTTGTTTGTCATCTGCGAAGTTGGTTTATATTACTACCATTGTGTCTAGTGCTGCAAAAAGGAGTTATGTGTAGGCATTATAGAGCGTTGGGGAGAGGCAGGATCCTTGCGGAACTCCCAGTGGGACTGTTATAGAATCTGCTTCTACATCGCCTATAGCTACCCTGGATGTAGTTGGGATGGTGTTGGCGTTGAAAGAGGCATTGACAAAATTGGTGATGATGGGTGCTAGAATGGGGGCGCAGTCCTTAACTAGTTTGGCAGGAAAGCGGTCTCCTTTGCAATTGGAGGGTTTGAGTGATGCTAAAGCTTTTAGCACTAGGTCAGTGGTCACTGTGGTAAAGTGGTATTCCGTTATATTTTTTGTGGTGTGTTAAAACCCATTATGGAGACAACCCCTAAGAGTTTCCTTTGCATCGTTATTTTATTTTGGAGAGCGATTATTCTGGAGGCTAGTGCGTCCTGGATGGTGGTACAGCAGGCTTTGCTCACGTTTGCTATGCTAGGAGGAGGGATTGGTGTTTCTAGCTCTTTAATGATAGAGAACAACTGAAATACCATTGGTGATGCATAAGTTGAGGGAATTAGATTTCTGTGTAAATACTTCGAGTTTATAGGATTTGGATATTAGCTGAGGTTCTTTTTTGGACTCACTAGTAGGGTTTTTTCTGGTAAGGTGTTCTAGTGTTCTTTTTTTCCTTCTAAGATCGATTAAGTCTTTGAACCACAAGCTGCTGCGTTTGGGGAGTTTGGATCTGAGAGGGGCAATTTCCTCGATGGCTGAATTCAGGCAGGTATGGTAGTGCAATTAGATGGTGTCAGGGCTGGAGTCAACAGGTGGTTGTGCTTCAAGTAACTTGTTCAGCAAGGGGTTTAAGTTTTTTCTGGGGTGCGTTTGTGAGTTTCTCGCTAGGATGGGTGTGGGAGGGGTATTGGAAGAAGTGGGGTCCTTAATTATGCTAATGAGGAGGTGGTCCATCCAGGATATCTCTGATGTCTTCAAACTTCAGTCCAGGCTTCGACCTTTTGAGTGGGTTGGGGCGTTAACTATTTGTGTGAATTGCATTTCTGAAAATGCATTGTGGAAGGCAGTAGCTTTGAAGTCAGTTATATCATTATACCCCAGATTAATGTCTCCTATGAGGATAAATTTGAATTTTGAGAAGTGCGTTCCATGTCATTTCATCATGGGATGAAACGACGGGTTTTTCACCATGGATATTTCAACACGAACACTAATTTTTTTTAATTTGGGGGGGGGTTGCCCCAAACCCCCATCCGCTTTAGTTATTTAACTATTCCCGCACACCCACACCCCATCTATTTTTTTTAACCCCCCCCCCCTATGAAATTCAATGAATTTTCACGTTGAAATAAAGGGGAAAAACCCAGCCTCCTTTCATCCCACAATGAAAGGACGTTGTATCGAGAAGTGGGGAGATGAGCAGAGGTAGTTCAATGTCTGGGTTGTTGGTTGAGCTGCGAGGCTCAATACACTATTAGGAAGTTGATAGTGGAGTCCGGGGCTAATTTTTGTGCTAGGAGTTTGTAACCTGGCAGAGTTTCCGTTTTGCATTCTCTGAACTGGAGGGTAAGTTTTGAGACGATAACAACGCCTCCGCGGTGGCATCATGGCGATCTAAGTAATGTATAGTACGTTGGTATGGCTAGTGTGAGCAGTGTTCCTGAAGCTGGGTGGAGCCAAGTTTCCATAATTACTAGGAAATCAAGTTGGTATTCAAGAATATGGTCATGTACGTCAATGGTGTGTGTGCCTAACGATCTTAGATTAACTTTTAAAAGGTGCTTTGAGTGGGGTAGGTGTTTGAGCTGCGTGTGCTGGTAGTGGTGGTGTGGTGATACATTGAGTTTTTTGGTGTTTGTGGTGTGATGGAATGCTAGTGTTAGTGGATTTGTGGGTGCTGGGGGATTGGAGTCTAGCTATGTTGCTAGAGGAATGCGGAATGGTGAGGGCCTTAGTGGTTCGGTCGAGAGTATTGCTTTTCTTGTGGTTCCTAGTATGGATCTTGAGAGAGCAAAGGATATATGTGTTCTGGAGGAAAGTCTGTTGCAGCGGGATATGCCTAGGAGTGGCATGGTGAGATGGGATTTAGTGGGATTCTGTGGTGGTGTTGTGAAAGCTGGAGTATTAGGTAGGAATGGGGTTGGGCAGGGTAGTGGGTGGTATCTAGGGCAGTATATACGCGCTAGTCCTGGACCTATCTGGATAAAAGTACCCTTGGAGGAAGGTATCAATTCTGTAATGGGAATGTCCTTTTTATTGGACATTGTGAATTGGTGGTAGTGTATGGCTATGACAGTTGTGTTGGTGAACTGGGTTTGTTGATCGTGTAACGTTAGTAGTAGGAGAGTTACCAGCGCAGCTAGAATTGCGCCTAAAGGTTTGAAGAGTTTGTGATGCATTTGGCAGGTGTTGGTGCAATAGTATTGGTGGTGCCCAATCAGGCATCAGGGGCAGGAGTCTGGCACAACTTGGAAGGATGATGGCTTTCGAATTCACTGGGCTGGACCTTAAGGGGCACAATGGAGGTGCTGGGCATAAATGCTAAATGCGAAATTTAGCAGCCTCCTTGATAGTTGTGCAGCGATCGGGGCATTCAACACAAATTCTCTGTATAGCATGAATGCGCGTTCCATCGCGCTGGAAAGAGAAGTCAGCGGTAATCAGCTGAGGATGCACACAGAGCCCACGAGCTTACCTGGGCATATGATGTATCATTATCAGGACATTCTTTTCCCCGTACAGACAGCGCTAGTCTGATCGCTCTCAGCTGCAAAAGATTGATGTTAAGCTTGGACTCCGAGACAGAGACCAACGACCGCTGACAGTCAATTCATTGGCGTAAGCTCTCCACCCTGTGAGTGAGGTATCCGTCACTAGAGTGATCTCCGGCCATGGTTGCCAAAAGCGTTCGCCTTTCAGAACATTGTCCTCGCAGGCCCGCCACAGAAGATCCCGTTAGACTCTGAAGGATCTGAAGGCGGTCCGACATTCGTCCTGAGAACTTGGGACCATTGCAATCAAAGAGCCCATTGAAGGGATCACATTCACAAGCAGGCCTATGGCACCAGGAAAATGCAGGATGTCGAGCAATCTCAAGAACTCGAAGGCCAGAAGATTCTGGGCATGCTTTACCATCTGGAGAATGTCTTGAGCCCTCAACCTTGGGAGGTCGAGTACTTTCCCAAGAAGTATCTAAAACAGCCCCGATATGAAGGAGCTGTTTGGAAGGTGTAATCTGGGACTTCTTGAAATTGAGGGAGAAACCCAGTCTGTAAAGGGAGTGGCCAGGTAACCTTGAGATGATCCAAGGCTTGTTCGGGAGAAAGCGCCCCTGAGCAGCCAATCGCACAGGTAGAGTTAGACCTGAATCCCCCACTCTCCTGAGATGCGCTGCCACCACCACCTATCTGTAAATACCCTTGGGGCGGTGGTCAACCCAAATGGCAGGACTCGAAACGGATAGTGCGAGCCGCCAACGGCGAACCTCAGGTATTTCCAGTGCTTGAAATGGATCGGCACATAAAAAATAAAAAAGATCCTGAAGATCCAATGACACCAACCAATCCTGAAGTTGGAGGGCCTGAACGATCTGAGAAAGAGTGACCATCTTGAATTTATCTTTCCTGAGGAACTTGAACAAGTATCTCAAGTCCAAGATGGGTCTAAGTCCCCCGTCCTTTTTGGGAATTAAAAAATATGGGGAATATCAGTAAAATCATCCTGATCATAAGGCGCCAGAGGTCTGGACAAGCCCAAGTATTCCACCACCGTAGTCATAAAAGGTGCCTATATGAAGAGTCAACATGCTCCCCAGGTTTGCGCTTGCCAAGCTCAACTACGGAGAGGTATAATTACCACTTGCATCATGCAAAGTATCACACAGGTCCTGCATCCTGCTCTCCTTGGAAATGAGGCCCTCTGCACATTTGGGATCCCATACTGAAGCCCAAAGGGGGCATCCTCCCCATTCGAATGTTCCTCCTCTTCAACAATTGAAGTGAGGTTCCTAAAAAAAACCTTTTTAGGAAGGGGGACAAATGTTTTCTCTGGCATTGAGCCCAGAGGTTTAGAAAGCGGTCAAGTTGTCGACTTAGATTTAGCCAGAACTTTCCTTGGTGTGTCAAGAGGACCTGGGGACGGAGCCGGTAAACTAGGCCCCACTGGCATAGACTGCTTCGACAACGAAGGCTTGACTGGCGAAGACCCAATGGGCACCAACGACGTTGTCAATGGCTTCGAAGTTCTTGAAGACGACAGAGACCTTGATCTCTCGCTCTCCGTCTCGAGTGATCCTTCAACATCTTGTCACGAGGCCTCTCGATGTAGATTACGCTGTGGACCTGGGCTCGAGGGCGCGCGATTATCAAGCCGAGACCGCTCCCTGTCGGCTTCCACAGAAGGCGCAGACAGATCCTTACCCGGTTTCTCAAAAGTCTTAAGCATCTCCAACAGGAAAGCTTCCCACTCTGCTGGTGTCCATGTTTTGGACTGGCATGTCACCCTTTCGGAGGTACTTCCTGACGAAAACGACGAGGAAGGCGACTGCCGGTGCCTCCGCTTCGAACGTTTCAATGAGGAGGAAGAGTGGCGGGAACCACTAAGGGACCATGAGCGGTTGGTTCTCTTCCGACTAGGAGAGTCGCCCCTCGACTAGTCGGTCGAAAGCGCTGCCTGTCGGGAGTTACAGGGCTTGCCACCATGCCTGCATTTAACTTCCCCTGGCATTCCCGCAAGGCTTTCCCTGTCATGGACTGACATTTTGAGCAGGTATCCGTCTTGTGGCCTTCGCCCAGGCACCACAGACATACCCGATGCAGATCCGTAATCAACATCTTGGAGCCACACTCCTTAAACCTGGAACGAGGAGTCGTCAGGGTAGAAGACCAAGACATGTTCGAAAAGAGTTAACAGTAGTACTTCCTTAGTACGAGGCGCGCTGAGTTTCACAAAGCAAACACGTTTGTGGAAAAACTGAACTGAGGCCAACGGGTGCAGTGCATGCTATTTCTAACATCAGATGAAGTCACCCTTGACGGAGGAATTTGAGGGAAATCGAATCAATGCCATAGATACAGTATGCCCTTTGCCGAAAAAAAGGTCCGAACTAGCCGAAGCTGGACATTACATGTCAAATATGAGTAATATGTTGGAGGACACAATCCATTGAACAATAAATTATAAGATAACTTCTGAGAGGCCACTTAAAAATAAAAGCAGCAATACTGCTTTACTTCTAAATGCAGTATATATCTAATGAAGGACTTGGAACCAAATATAATTTATCAAACATGTCCAATGCATCAATGTACGAAAGGAGACCCAATATTCATCAAGGAGTTTGCAAGTCAAGTGACTCCACTGGCCCTCAACCTCCTTCTGGTTTTAAAAAGAAACAGGACTAACTTAAAGCATTAATAAAATGCTACACACAACCTCCTGCCCATAGGTCAAACAAAAATATTTCCCCACGGGTGAAAGCACAAGTATTGTCACACTCACATGCAGCAAAGAAATCAGATGAAACCATGACCTAGTCCTTCTTAGTCTCCCCAAATACAAAAAAGGCAGTGTTATAGCGAGCATATTCAGGGGTCGAAATTAGGACTGGTTGACTAGGAACAAAATATCTCCTGGGTATTGGGCATCACCCTTTAGGCAGGAGCTAAGTCTGGAGAACAGGAGCTAGTACATAGTGCGAGAGATGCAAATTAACTTTTTGTTCATTGCACATCAACCAATATGCTTTATACACATTCCCAAATCCACACCCTGATAGCTCTTTGTTTCTAGCTAACGAGGCTCCACTTGGCTATAACCAGGAGCGAAATAGCTCCCAGCACCTGGCAATCTCAAACCCTGTGTATGCAACCAGAACCTTACAAAGAAGGCTGCACCCCCTAACAGTATAAAACGATGGACTCACTCACCATCGAGAAGCTCATAGATCAACACAAAGTTGTTTTTAATGTTCTCCTCGCTGATCTTCCCAAAGTAGGCGGTCATGACATCACACATCTTGTAGAGAAACTCGAATACCATGGCAGCATTGACATTCTGCTTGGTGACAGCAGCCAACCAGATGTTGGAGCGCTTGACATGGAAGAAGCTGGTTCGTGCAATGTTGGTGACGGGAGACCGCACCTGCTGCCGGGCGTGGATGACATTGACCCGGAAGGCATCCACTGCATTCCGTCTGCATAAGTTGCATGTATGAAAAGAAAAAGGATAACTTTAGATCATATCTTAATCAGTTAATATGCAGAAAGATAAAGCACACCAACGCCTGTGTCCATACAGACAACTTTTCACTAAGACATCAAGGCTACACAGCCTCATGGGGATGATAATCAACATTGGTCATTTGGGCAATGTTCCAACACATGAATACCTCCATTAACAGATACACAATTACAGCTCTAAAGAGGGTGTGTAAAATGCATGGGAACAGACTTCAGGAATATTTATGCATTTGGAAAGTGCCATTAAGGGTTCTGGTCACAAGAGGGTTTGCATTGAAAAGTCCACTGCCTGGAAAAGGTCAAACTACCACGGATGCATGGCACAGCTTTAATCAAAACGAGGATAGCTTCAAAATGTCCCCTTCAAGCAGGTCATAGAAAACTGAGAACACCAAGTCAATGCCCTAGGTAAGGTTATTCAAATAAATTAACTTGTTCATTTGTTTCACGGGGTGACTTGCTCAGCTGCAAAACATGCATTTTTGCTTGGCCTCAAAGACACAGCAGCAAGGTATGGGCCACTCCAGTCAGTCACTACAAGGAGAATAGACTAGCAAAGGAGGAGTGACCCATTTCGGAAATTATGGCACCATAAATGGCTATCAACTCAACATATTCACTCTGAACAACTTAAGGAAGCATCGGCTAAAAATAAACGTAGCTTTCCTTACGCGACACGTTCCCTTTCCTTTTAGGTTTGTATCAGTCATGAAAGATTTGGCTCAATGGCAAGTAGACACTAGGCTTGAGCTTGCTAAAATGCAAAAAAACACAAGTACCCACCCAGCAATTCTTTGGAATTTTTACTTTTTACTTTTTATTTAAAAAAATGTACTGACTTGTGTGTTCCCTTCTAAAAGCACCCCTCTGGCACATACCCCATTTATGCTCGAAGCAGTCATGCTGGCAAGCCTCCCCAGTGGCAGCATGCAAGCCCATCCAGCTCACCTCATGCCAGGTACACGATTTAAACATCTGGTCTCAAGGTTTTAGCACTAGGCTTAGTGGCAAGAAGTTTCACATTCTATTTGCATCTCCACAGCGATATAGCATATAGTGTTGGGGCGCTCAGAAGCAACAGGGATCTGAACCGTCACATACAATATTCTCACACAGACCTTTTCCATCATATATGCGCAGTAATACAAATACAAGACAAAAAGCTATTGGATATTGAAAAGGCTTCACAATGTCTTTTCAACATCAGGAAGACCCTGAATTTAAGAGCTGCCATTCATGAGTAGTGGTTTTCAGAGTCCCATGAATATATTTTAGCAATACACTGTCCCTGGCCATCATTAAAAGTTTGCAGGTCCGGTAAAAGTGGCGGTAGTACTGCAACAGGCATATTTCCCCAGCCAACAAACTACAGCCAAAAGTTGGAGGTAAGTAAATTAGGTCCCCACCAGTGCCTAAAATACCAACAATCCCCTCCAAGGAGTACTATGGGAGTACATGCAATGAGGATTTACTGCCCTTTCCACCACCTGTAATATCCCACTAATTCCGGGATACCGGGCAGCGGCAACAGGTCATCATTTTTCCAGTATCCCACCAGAATTACCAGCAATTTGTAATGAGGGGCACGGTCTAGGAAGACCTAAGGATGCTTCAAAAATCGTTCTAATGTCTCCCAATATAAAGTAAATAAAAACGCAGTCAACATTTGCACTCTAGCCATGTGCAAGTTAGAATTCACTCTTGGCGAGTACAAAATGGTACAACTGTACGACTGTTGAGAATTGAGGGGGCGGAGTGAATACACCTGGCTAAAAGCTTGCAATTTGAAACATTTACCCCTGAAAAGGGTCTGTTCTTATCACCTTTTAGAACGGAAACTAATCTGGTCTCTACATACTCTCTATATCTCAAGAAAAAGAAAACAAAAACACAAGTTTGGTCACATGTCAACCAAAGAAAATGCCAAGACTATCCAAGTATTCTTTATCAAAGTAGTTTACCAATTTCCAAATGGCTACTTTGTACATTTGAAAGCAGTCCCCATATAAGTACCACCGCTGCATCCTTACCTCAAGGGTTACCCTTTAACAGAGGATGGCTAAACGTGCAAAAACAAAGACAATAGATTTTGGTTGCCATATGTCAAATGACGATGCAAATGCCCCAATAACCTACATGTCATGACTCAAGGACAAGAATAAAGTTTGCAGCATTACAACTGATCAAGTACTCAACACAAAAAATGCCACACTTCCCAAGAAATAAAGTACAGCAAAGCCTCTGACACCTGAACATAGGAGGGACAGCAGAGCCGACAAATTGGCACCAAGACAAACAGAAAGTTAACCTTTCATCAAATCAGATACACGAAACAAGGTGGACTACTAAAACAAGGGAACGTTTTCTTCAACTCAATAGAACATCGTGATTGAGCTCACTGCAACAGGTTTGAAAATCTGGCAAAAACACTGCAATAAGACTGCAGTACTGAAGACCTTAGTTGGTGAGATGCAAGTGATATGGTAGAATAGCGTCAAGGAAACAGGTAAATAATTTAAGCCATTGAATATTCACCACATGCAAGTAGTGTTGCGATAGGAGGCATTTCTGCAGATCTGGCTCTAGGATCCTCACTTCTGTGAGCAACTGCTCCCCCGTGTTCGCAATGTGGAGGTGATGACCAATATCTTACAGATATTTGGGGAGGGATTGCATGCCCTGCTGCTCCCTGCAGATATGGGTGGGTGTAGGGGGAGTGAGGACCTGCAAGATGTCAGATGCTGGTTTATGTGTTTATTAAAATGTGCAGGCTCTTCTGTTGCTGGCATATCAAGTGTCTAGGGCCACTGAGGTGAGAAAATACCTTGGACGAATAGCGGCTGTCTATAACTTAGAAGCAGCAGATGAAGGTATGGAGATTTGGGAGGCTTTGCGTCTGCTCCAGCCTTTGGCCAGCACTTTCTCTGCCTGCCGGCACCAGGTCTAAGCAACCACCACAGTGCAGCCATGCTCCCTGGAGGTCTTTGTGCCAGAGTTTTTGTGAAACGTTCAGATGAAACCATCATGTTACATATCTATTGTTGCAACATATTCATTGGAGAAGGTCTGCACTTGTTCCAAGTTCTCTTGGGAATTTCTTTAGGTATCAAGTCCAAGATGATACAAATCAAGCACTTACCTGCATTGCTTTTTTGTCCTATTCTCAGGAAAAGCCTTACAGAGTGCTCTCGGGATTCCTCCAGATTACATTCAAAAGTGTGAAGTTGGGACCAGGATTACAGATTCCTAATGGAAAACTATAGCTACTCAAGCAGCAAGATTAGGGTTAATGGAAAACTAAATCACCAGTGTAAAACTGGGGCACAATACGCAAGGTTGCTTCGTGGCGCTGTAGCCATTCGCTTAGTTAATGGTACAGTTAGCGAGGCAAATTAGATTCAACTAGCAAATTAAAGGACATGAAATTTGGAGAGCAATGTTATAGGCTACCCATGTCCGCAGTCTAGGTCCTTGTGTCGATTTCAGAAAATGACACATCTGTTCCTCAAATGATGTCTGAACAGAGGCTTTAGAGTTAATTTCTCCAAGCTGGAGATCCTCAATCGGAAGAGCAGCCAGGAAGGAGGACTGGTTGGTCTTGACACACTTGGGTATTCGATTGCCACAACTCTGAATTTTTGGTGAATGGCACAAAGGAAATATTCAGCAATGGATAGCACTTGAGGATAGTAGCTGCAGAACCTTATTTGGATGCCTAAGGCAAACAGGCATCACTCTGATAAGCCCAGTTACCAAGTATGTTTAAGAGGCTTGGGGGCGCACAAAATGGGAAATTACACCAGACAACATTTCACCCTCATCAACTTCTTTACTTAAAATTCTAACCCAGCTCTTGCTTGGCCCTTTTGCACAATGGGGAAAAAGGGTGCACCTTCGCCAGGCCAACTTGTTTGGAGGGAAAAGAAAGAAAAAACATTCCAAGAATGTGAGAGGAATCCCAAATCCGGAATAAGGGAGGGTAGTGATCTTCAACTGTGGCACTAGATCCTCCCAACAAGGCAGTGACCGCCAGATGTTTTGGACTTAAACTCAATTGATACCCCCTGCCCTCTCCCTTCACCCCCCCCCCCCCACGCTGATGGGAGTACTCCGAAGCCTCTGGAGCCAAAAGGTGCAGACTTATGCATGAAAGAGTGGGCTACCAGGCTGCTTGTCCTAGCGGCACTTAAATACCACGCATGTTCAAGAAAGCTGAGGTCTACATTGTCTAGGGCAAGTTCAGACTCAAAACTCTAGGAAACCGAAATCTAGCTCTGCAAGAAGTTTTCAAAAGGAAGAATGGGAAATCATCTGGGATGGGCTAGAAGATGCTCCACAAGTACCAACAAATAAATAGGCTAGAAACTGCTCACTCATTGGTACCAAACCTGTAATAGTCGTCAGAAGACTTAAGATATAAGAGGAGGGACCTATGGATGCACTTTTGGATAACTTTGTATCATTTCACAATGCATCTTACAATGGGGTTATATTTATATGACTCTAGAATACACAAGGGGATTTTTGGTTACCTTGGATGTGCCTAAAAGACAAGCTGGTGGCAGCAGTTGAATTTCATCCATTTTTGCACCACAGCCCTAACGTGTTCGATGTGTTTGGCTACCAACTGTGTCTACTGACCCAACATGGCTGTGCCACAAGGTTTTTGCTTGTTCTTTTGGCCATCTTGCCCTGTAGCCTTCTTCCCGACCAGCCAGCTCAGAAAATTACTTTTAAGGGCATGCATCGTTCGGACTGTCTGGCCCCAATCCACATCCTCATGCCTGAACGTCTGTTGTGCATGCTTGGATGAGACCCACAATGGTCCTTGTTTATGCACGAGTGTGGCAAGTTTTGCCACTGGAGGGTAGAGTCATAGCACTCAACTGACTATGGATAAGACTAGGAGTCCCACAGCCATACTCCAGATAGCTCCTGGGTTTTCCTGAAAGAGCCAACTATACTGTCCAGCTGCCTGTGAGGAGACCAGGGACCCGTTGTAACTTCTTCTGCTGTCCTGGGAGAGCCCTACCAGATTCGACCCTTGGGGTGGTGGTAACAATCACCCTCGACGTCAGCTCTGTGTCCTGCGAAGAAGAGCCATCCGAAGTCCCCCTGAAACACCTAGTGGCTGGCCAGCTCAGAGTCTGGGCTACCGTTGTTGAACTTTAGGGATCGACAGCTTGTGCTACTGGGCTCGTCCCAGCCAAATTTTGGGGTTCCTGCATAAAGGAGAGCAGAGCTAGACCGTGAAGTCCAACTGCAAAAAGAGTGTCCTCCTGCGTCGACGTGCATCGATGGCGGTCGTCCTGAACAACTTTCCTGCATCCAGTCCATTGCTGAGAGGGGCCCTTCATATAGTTCTGTATTTTTCATCCTGAAGACATTGCACCAGCAATAGTCGCCGACCGGAGAAGTGCTAGAACCTGCAACCCCTGGGCACCAAGAACAGGAGCAGACAGCAGGAAACGCTACCTTGAACCCTCTTCTGAAGGCCTGCCAAGTCCCAAGAAGAATCAGATCGGGTGGTGAGGTACAGTGGTACTTACCTGGCCCTTATCTCCCACTTTTAAAATTTGGTAACTTTAAAAACAGTTTGTCTTTGCCATTGCTTGCTCACGCAAGCAATCCAAAAGTCGGAAAAATGTTGACTGCAACAGTGTGTCCACTAACTCTTGGAACAAGATTCTACCTTCATTTATTCCCACTTCACAAACTTCCTTGGAACTTAGATGAACTTTTGGCCATAAATCTCCATTCAACATAGGGATGAACTTGTGAAGTGAGGGTTCTGTGGTTACTGAGAACCAACATAGTGATATGATTTAATTATCTTTCCTTTCAGGTGTTGTGTAGTTTATCTAGAATTAGCACACTGTCAATGTGGTTGGATATGTGTTTAATATCGGTTTGTGTGATAGAAACCTGCTTATAGTCATTATTCATTGTGTGCGTTTGGCCATAAAATGTTATTTTTAATAACTGATTGTCAAAGGGTTATTCTTGGCTACTTACCTTTTGGACTCATTGAAGACCCCTTATCAAGCTCACCTTTCCTGAGAAATAAGCCTTGGCCACTCGCCTTGCTACCTTGAACTGGTTTCGCTACATCTCCCAGAATTTTCCCCGTCACAATTGTAGGTTGGCCTCCTATAGATCTGTCCACCAGGCAAAAGTATAGAAAACCAGTCCTAACAACATGTAATTATAAAGTCTGTATACGGTCCCTTTCTAAAACAGTATTTGACAAAATACAAGAAAAAAACGCATGCAAATAAGGTTTGCTGCTTGACAGCAATATGTTTAAAGCCTTCTGCCTTCATAAAAAAGTACCAGGTGATATGAAGGAAGTTGCCTAGTTCACTGCTGTACGTCTGGGTGCAGGAGAGAGGAAGCAGGTCCAAAACGGAGGCCATTGGAAAAGCGGTCAGAACCGCCTACTTTAATATCTGTAAAGTGGAAACTAAAGAGCATGTAGTTATCCGTAATTTGAGAGGATGGGGTTGTGCTTTTGAAAACTGGAAGGAAACCACTCGCAAATTGTCTCAGAATCAAAGACCCACACTGATTAGCATGGCATTTGTTCAAAGATTGCAAATTCTACCAGGACCTAGGGTGGAAAAATAGGTTTTCCTAATCACTGCTGGGAACAGCAGAATTCAGTCTTAGTGCCAGTATCTGGAGGCAAAGCTTGGGAATTCTGCATTGCAGGCTGTTGCAAGACACCCCCTGCAATTCAGCCACACTTGCCCTTCATAGTTACCAATCGCAGTACTGGTGAGGCTCTTGGATGAGGGTATCTAACCATTTCATGCAAGATTATCCACAGTCCATGCACAGGATAAAGTTGGCTCGCCATTAACCATCTTAAATGTAAGACAAGGAAGGGTTCCGAAACCCTCTTTGAAAATTATTATTCCTGCCCCCTATATTTGCAATTCAGATTTGGGCAGGTGCGATTGAGAGGGCTTTTAGGCAAATGGTAAGGACTCCATGAGCAAGTTTCTTTGCCTCTACCCATTGAAGCAGGTGGAAGTCAGTGTGCCACATGTTTTTATTTTTTTCTTCTTAAAGTAGTTTACGCATCAAGGGTTAAAGCCTATTTTTAAGGAAAGAAGTGCAGAAACTATTACTCATATCGATCGCAGCACGCCATCCCAATACAACTAGAAGGATCTTGCATTTCAGTTTTAAATGTTAGCTATAAGTTGGACATCTCAACAGAAGAACAAGTTACTTACCAACGATAACGTTCTTTTGCTTGGATGTTCCTCCCACATTCTTGTGTTCGATATATTTGTATCTAGATAATACTAATCATGGACCGTATGAAGAACGGCCTTAGCAAACAGGTCTCCTTGTGATGAGCTGGAATCTAGAGAATAGTGTTTCACAAAAGTATGCATAGACGACCAGGTAGCCGCTGCACATTGCATCACGACACCCCTCTGGAGAGCCGAAGTTGCCATGCCCCTAGCTGAGTGAGCCCTTAGCCCATCTCAAGGCTCTTTTCCAGCTAATCTGTAGCATTCGGTAATTGCCCAAATTATCCATCTAGATAATGTCTTTCTTCCTCCTTACTTGCATGAGGAGGTGGATAAAAAGAAGGCAGAGTGATTTTTGCAACAGATGAGTCAGATTATTTTAGGCAAAAACGAGGGTTTGACTCTAAGAATAATCTTGTCCTTATGAAAGATGGTGTGAAGAGGCCTACAAGAGAGCCTGCAACACACTCACCCAGCGGGCTGATGTCATTGCCACTAGAAGGATTGTCTTTAAGGTAAGGAGCCTTAGCGCAGAACGAGTACAAGGGCTCAAAAGGAATGCATGTAAAAGAAACTAAATTTAAATCCCACATTGGTACCTGAAATGGGACTGGAGGGTACACATTAGTGAGACCTTTCAGGAACTGTACAATCAAAGGCATCTTGAAGTAAGACTTCTTCTGAGGAGCGCTTAAAAATAGACAGCGCTGCCAGGTATCCTTTTATTGTGCCAATCTGAAGCCACAGACTGGCCAAGTGTAAAAGGAAAAAAAGTACCATAGGTGTATTACATAAGAATGGGTCCACATTCTTGTCTTTGCACCAGTCACTGAACTTGTTCCAACGACACCGGTACAAGGATTTTGTTGATGGCCTTCTAGCCGAAAGCAAAATCTCCATTACGTCATCCGGGAGGTTGAATCCTTAAATCTCAGCCGTTCAGAAACTATGCGTGAAGGCTGAGCGTCTTGACTTCTGCATAGAGAACCCAAACTTCCTCTTTCGAAAGGAGATCCTCTCTTTGTGGAAGACGTATTGGAGGGCAGAGGGACATGTCCAGAAGGTCCGGGTACCACGTCCTCCTGGCCTAACTCTGGGGCAATTAGGATCATGGTTTTCCTGAACTTTCTCAACCTCCTGATTACGTGAGGAATCACAGGGATTGGAGGAAACTTGTATAGGAGTGGAAATTCCCAGTCCAATACGAACGCGTCCCCTAGAGCTCCTCTTGGAGGAAATGCCCTTGCGCAGTACAGTTCGCACTTCCTGTTGACACTGGTCGCGAACAGATCTACTTGTGGGGTTCCCCTAAGGGTGAAGATCTCTTGAAGGACTTCCTGAGCTAGGTCCCACTCGTGGGACACACTGCTCTGCCTGCTCAGAGCGTCCACTGCCATGTTCTGCTCTCCGGCTAGGTGAACTGCCGACAGAGATTCCTTCTTGTATTGCCCAGAACCAGAGCTGCATTGCGTCTCTGCACAGTGGTAGGGACCCTAGGCCACCTCTCTTGTTGAGGTAGTACATGGCCACTGTTGTCCGTCATTATCAGGACGACCCTTGGCCTCTGCTGACAGCACCGGAAGGGATGTAATTTAACGCCACCCTAAAGTGACATCCCGGGAAGCGATGAAACGCAACCTTTCACCCCTTGACAAAACAGGAAGTGGCATCAAATACCATTGTTCCAAAGTACACTAAATTACTGTGAATGCAAGCAGACGTCCAAGGCCAAATGATAATATGTTAAGGTATAGCACTTATGCTTAAGCTCTTTTATAGAACAAATATGCATACAATATCACCCAATCTGTGTTCTTACTCATTTATCGACCAATAAGGCCCCGGCCTCAAGCACAGCACCGCCTGGTGGAAAACATTTTTCCAAAGCAGCAAAGCTAAAGATATGACTGCATGAGGAATACGTGGAGGACACAATCCAAATCGAAATGCACTATTTGGGTGAGGTGGTGGAAAGCGTGGCATTGGTAGAGAAATGTAGCGCTACTGAACATTATCCAGTGAAGTCCAGTGTGTTTGTGATATGGCTAATGCCTCCTGCCAGAGTATAGGTGGTGGTGAAGAAAGGAAGCAGAGTCAAAGGTGGTGGTGTTTGAGGACTTTTCTAAGGGTGTCCACGTTGGCAACAGCTTGTCGGCATACAGTGCTCCAATGGAAGGACGCTAAAGTGGAATCTGAGGTCAGAAATATGGTGTGGTAAAGAGGTAAAGTTGTGCCTTAAGTGGTAGGACGGAAGGTGACATCTTTAGTAAAAGTACAGAAATCAAAACGGATACCATGCCTCATCACAGGAAATGGAGCAGGACATGGAAATTATGTTAAGCCAATTGCTAGGTTAAAAAAAATAAAAAGGTCCCGGTGGCAAATTGAGGGCTTGCTATAGATACACCGAATGCAAGCGAGTCCCATGACTAGGCCATCACAGACATCTGTCTAAATGACAAGTGTATTTCTACAGGCAGTTAAAGGTGAGGTGGCAAGCATCATAATGCTGCTGGAGAGATCGCTGAAAAAGGGCTGATAGGCAAGGGTGGACTGGAGCACAAAGAGACATACTAGTATTGAAGTTGATATTATCCATTTTGGCAAGACATTGTAACAGTGCCTCATGCCACATTTGAAGCCCTACAAAAACGGGGAAAAGGGGATCATAAAGATGTTACTACAAGAAGTCTACTCATGCCTTGTAGCAGCAATGGGCAGGCTTATAGAATACTTTATGCCAACCCCTTAATCGGCTGCTTATGGTCCAGCAACCTGCCTGAAACCCACTTCTCACATGGCATTAAGTATTTATGCAGAGCAGGGAATGTGACTTCAAAATACATCACTGACTGCTGTGTAGATCACATGCCCACATGCACAGAATAATCAATGTGTATTTTTTTTTTAAGGAAAATTACTATGCGGACA
Source organism: Ambystoma mexicanum (assembly GCF_040938575.1). Taxonomy (NCBI): domain Eukaryota; kingdom Metazoa; phylum Chordata; class Amphibia; order Caudata; family Ambystomatidae; genus Ambystoma; species Ambystoma mexicanum. Next base: position 1,019,370,667 of record NC_090932.1, read on the forward strand.
GCCTAAAGTGTGGTGTCTGCCTTCAGATCACAGTGATTCCCAGCCAATAAGTCTGATGAGCCGTTCAAGCAACAACAATTCAGACACCCGTTTCGGACACATGCTCAAGCAAATATTTACACAGAATGCCCAACATATGATAGTGCCATTGGGAAGCTGGAAAATACATTGTGAAACTTCACACCCTAAACCCAGTGCATTGAACCTCAAGACCAGGTATTCAATTAAAATTGGACACAGTGTACGCCATCACTGATCACAATCAGCTCGAGAACGATCAGGAAGACAAGCCCCCACAGATTATGGGAACTTATTTTTAAAGAAAGATTGAAGTAAGTCAGTGTGCGCCTCAGTCCGCCATGCGCCTCTTACCTATTGCTACAGCAGCCAATGAGGAGATGAGATGAACAGAAATGGCACCAGCGAGGAAAGGAGAGTGACAGCAACAAGAGAAAGGGTTAGAAAAATAAAACAAAGAACACATACAAACACAAAACCAGAGAAGAGCACAATGAACCCAACAGAAAGAAGGAAAAGATCAGCTGATGATTTTCATCTGACCCCACTCTGGAATGGAGACAGCAACAGGGGAGAGCTGCACACAAATCTGTCCCGTGACACTCAACACCCAATACCCCAGCCTTACCTGCACAGCACCGCTCCCACAAACAACTCCCACCTTTCCATCAACCTACCTCTGCACACTCACTGTTCCAAACATGGAACAGTGTTAAGGAATAGTCACAGATGGCGGTCCTCTTCAGCACGCGATACACATTCCTCTGCCCCGCCCGCCCTCCCCCCCCCCCAATCACCACAACTGTGCTCAAAATTACCATCAGATTGGATTGACTGGGTCATCTTTCCGTGAGTGACACAAAAATCCTAAACAGCATACTTTGCCTGAAACACCTCGCCAAACCTGCCCACAGCACCATGTTATACCTGGAAGGCAAAGGTGCTGAAACCAGTCAATGAAATGGAAGCGGAATAGTGCCCTTCTACCACCTCATTTTGGCAAGTCAAGCCCAATTGCACACCATCAGTCTGCAAGTCATGAGGCGCATGGTCTATAAATGTTTTAAAGAGACAAAAGGAGAGAGTTCTCTTAAGAGAACACAGCAGCCAGTTAGGAGTAGACCACAAGGTTTCTGTTTGCATCCTTTAAAGAATATCCTCACCGGTAGAGACTGCTTCTTTGGATATGCCCAAACCTTCTAAACAGATTTCCTTTGACTTCAGTTTTCCTCACTACATTAAACCAATCCGCAAGAGGAAAGTAAGGCGATTCAGAGACCTGGCACTAGCCTTTCCATATTTCTGTATAATTAAGACCTCAGATTCCTTTGTAGAGTCATAGATTCCACTTCCTCACAAAAGGTCAAGTAGAAAAACAATATTTCCAATCAAAAACAGATGTCAGACCTCCCCAGTCAAGTTAGTAATAAGAGCTTAGGAGTGGAAAACATTAACAATGGCCCCTGTGCAGAGAATGCAAAAGGCTACTTTTCATTTCAGTTTCTTGCTTCAATCTTTCTTGCTGTGCTCTACTCAGTTAAAACATAGGGTGACTGTGTGATAGTTAAAAACATTTTTTTAAAACTATTTTTCAATGACCTAATGCTTTAAGTTACATTTGTATCCCATAGTTAATCGGTGTCCAGGAATAACCTGCATAGCTGTCCGACAATAAGTGTATAGATTCCTCCAGCAGGCCGGCAAATAGCCAAGTTAAATGGAAAGATGAGAATTATGATTTTTCAACCATTTTATTTATTTGTTCATTTATAAAGCGCACCTAACCCAGAGGTATGTGGCTCATTGCTTAAGAATTACAGAGATGTTGAGAGACAGACGACAGTTCAATACATAGTAAATGTAACAGTTAGGAGGACACCAGTCAAGGCAAATATGTGTTATCACATCATAGAACCCCAACATCTCAATTAGAAGAGAGAATTTAAAGTTGAAGACAAGTGAACTCGACAACCCCACCCTGCTGTCCCGTCTTGCCAAGATTGGTATATCTGGGCAAGTGCTGGCCTGGTTCTCCTCGTTCCTGGCAGATCGTACCCAGGCTCTCTTGGCCCCCATTTCGATCTAGCCCCTGCCATCTCAGTTGCGAGGTGCCGCAGGGTTCCTTCTTGTCTCCGATAATATTTAATATTTACATCTGGGCACTTGAGTGTCTAATCCGCTCCTTCGGCGTCATGTGCTATTCTTATGCCGACAACACCCAGATCCTGATCAGTTTAGATCTCGATCAGGCTGCGGTGTCATCATGCCTTCAGGAGGTGCCTGGCAGCCGTGGTGGACTGGATGAACCACAATTGGCTAAAGCTGATCTGAGACAAGACAGATGTTTTGGTGGTGGGTTGCCCCCCTGATCCTTCACTCTGGGTGTCCTTCTGGCCCTCCTCACTTGGCCCCCTTCCAGTTCCTGCGGGCGAAGGTGAAAAACGTGGGTGTGGTCCTGTCTGTGTCCCTGTCTATGGACACCCAAGTAAGCTGGCCATTTTCAGCTTAATACTGAATAAAGTGCTTCCTATGATCCCGGCACCCTCACCGTCCACCGGTGGTGGCAGCTATGGTGCTTAGCCGGCTTAACCGTTGTAACTCCGTCTATTTGGCGCAGCCAAAGGGGCTGGTTCCGCGACTGCAACATTAGCAAAACATAGCAGCTCACGCGGCTAAGGGTACGCCCTAAGGAGCTCAAATTTCACTGGTGCTGCGGGCCCTGCATTGGCACCCGGTGGTTCGACGCATCAGATTTAAGGTGCTGTGCATCGGCTATTGAGCGCTGCATGATCAAGGTGCGGAATATCTTTGCACAAAGTTAACCCGTTATTCTCCGAAGCACTGCCTGCGATCCGCCTCAACTGATCTGCTCTGTGTGCCTTCTTCCCGCCATGTGCGGATTGGGGGACAAGCCTTTTCCGTAGCGGCGGCTCAGCTATGGAACGAGCTCCTGCCGGCCATAAAAAAACTATCCAACCATTTGGCCTTCAGAAAGACTGTAAAAACTATCTGTTTTAGGTCTAGGGGTGATGTGGCTACGGCTGTGTCTTTCCTCTCTAGCACCATGATACCTTTTGGGTGGCTGTGCGCTTTAGAAATTCACGTAACATAACAAATCTGCTTTTCAAACTCTTTGAGAGCAGTTATAAAAAAAATAAAAAGTTAAAATTGTCCCAAATTAATTCAGGTTCACATCAAGGGTAAACGCGAGGGTCAAGTAGGAAAGGCCAACCTAGTTGAGGGGTATTTGTAACTCCGTAGGATTTTGAACGACGGGAAGTTATGAATACCGGGGATGCATTGCAAATGAAGCATATAATCATGTATTACCAGGTGTTTTGTCTGAATTTGTGGAAAAGGGCCGGTGTGATGTCAGTAATCCAACATGGCCGCTGCTATAATTTATGAATGAGAATTTGATCTATAACTCGTTTCAGAGTGATCCTATAAAATATTTTCAAAGGATCTTTTTTGTTCACTATAAAAACTTAGTTCTTAAAATATTTTGATAACTCATTATTTAGAAGTTTGTTTGCAGTTAGTATTTCATGATGCCTAAAAAATGTTTACTTCTTTTTTGTTACATGTTTTGGCAATTGGCAAGAACATGTAAAAGTTACTTAAGAGAGTAAAATTAATGTTTTCAAAATGTCCATCCCTCCACAGTTCAAAAGTCATTTAAAAGTAGAAGTTCCTCACCAGGGGCAATGACTCCCTTCCCATGGCCTTGGTTACCAGGCGGAGTGACTCCCTTCCCATGGTCTTTCTTGGTTACTAAGAGAATGCCTCCCTTCTCCCATTACCATGGTTCACAGTTCACTACACCAGGGGGAATTACTCCCTTTGTCTGGCTTTTTCTTATACTTGGTTTCACAGTTCACATACTTGGTTTTACAATTCACAACACCAGGGGGAAGGACTGCCTTCCCTTGGCTTGGCTTTTCTTGACTTTACTTTGAGGATCACAGACCATGGCTTCCTTCTCTTCAGACTTGGGCAGACTTGGTACACAGTCCTACCACGAAGACTGCTTTCAACTCTTTTTCATGGGTGCATGCCCCACCCCTGTCTCAGGCTGTTTCCAATAAATTTCCTGCCATTAGTGGGTGCCAGGAGAACGACCCTAGCCTGTGCGTTGCCCCCTACAACTCCTCAGGCTCTCTCGTATCTCCACTTACCTCTTCTGGGTTCTAGATACCTCGTCGGGACTTCCAGGGCTCAGGATGCACCTCTGCGGCTCCATGGGTTGGTCTCTGCTGAAGCTGTGTGTGCCTTCCTGGCTTCAGGATTTGGTTTGCCTTCTCTTCCCGCCGTGCTCGGCTTCTCCCCGGCTACTGTTCTGCGCTTTCCTCTCGCACGCTGGACCCCAGCTGCTCTCCCCAACAGGACACTTCCTTGTGGACTGCCTCCTTGTGGCGTCTTGGTCTGTTCTCCTTCCTTGCGACAACCCGCTCAGTGTTCCTCATTTTTTTGCCCTTCTTTTTTTATTATGGAAGAACTGGTTACTTGGTTGCACACTCTCCTGCGAAGACTTTAAGGTTCATCTTTGTTCCACAAAGTCTTCATTACTCTGCACCTCCTCGTCTCAGTATTTATCAGACAAGTCTCTGCGGTAGCCTAGGTTCGTCTTCCTCTTGGTGGTGCTTAAATCCATGACCCTTCACATATACATGGGTTGGTTAGGAACGACCCCGGGATGTAGGAGTGTTTAGGGTGCTGGGTGACTGATGTCATACCACGTTCTCCCTAGATGGTCATCCTTGTCCCCAGAGGAGAAGTCTCTCCCCAAGAGATCCTCCCGCTGTGTACCATCCCCCAGGGGACAATCAGGTAGCGGCCTCACCTCCCTGGCCTCATGGGAAGGGTATCCTCCTTAGGCAGAAGTGATGACATCCAAGGATTTGTCACAGAACTTATAAGGCAAACATATATTGATAGTTACACACAACTAAAGTCGCTGGGTTGACAATCCGGTCTCTACCCATGCTGTTATACCACAAAAAAAAGACTAAATAACTTTATTCAAAATCATTCCTCAAGCTTAGTTCCCTATAGATAACTCACTGTCCCTGTAAAGAGCTGTCTCTGTCCCTAAAGTGTATGTTCTTACCCTAGTGGTGCGCTGCTGCATCGCCTACAAGGGTTAGGGGATAGAAGAGAGCTCGCCCTATCCTCTCTCATTACTTTCCTCAAATGCTAAAAACGAAGTGCACACTGGTCATGGAAATCAATGTAAATAAATGTAATGTTATTGTTTCCATATAGTGTGTCTTATCACGATGTATTAAAACAAGCAGCTAATTAAACTCATATGGAGGATAATGTTTCCATAGATCTCTCAATGTTCGATTCTTAATGCTTTGGACACTGAAAGAATAGGAAAAATGACTTAATAGTACTACAGGCCCATCATGTGTTCTATATGGGTTCTGGGGATTGGTGTGTCAGACCAAACCACTTTTTGTCTACCGGTTTCCGCGGATGTGGACCCACTCTCCACTTTCTTCAGGACTTCCCTATTGCTCTTAATAATGCAGGGAATGGTTTAATAAAAAAGACACTCTTGTCAATGGTTGTCTTGTGCTCCTTCGATCACTGTGTGGAGGGCGTCTCAATTCTGACTCTGGGACTGCAAAACTCTTCAGTCTTCTCTTCCCTAGAAGGGAATACATATAAAAGGGGATCCATCAATACAAAATGTGTCTACAAGTTCTGTTTCCTAATATTGCATGACATAGAAAGAGGATCGCTTACCTCTTCATTCACTCTCTGTGGGCAGCAGATTGTCTTAAATGCCCTATTACAGTTGGGTTGTTCTGATTGCGTTCCACCGGTGTTCTCATTGGGGTCGAATCTCTATCAAAAACAAGGGAATGCTTAGTTTCCCAAAAGGGGGTATCCCCCTTGAGCACTCAGGCAGTGCTACACAGAATCTACAGTGTGGTGATACAAAACTACTCACCCCGATGATGTTGGATACGTGATTGCTCCCAGTTTGGTGCAACTCCTGGCCAGTAATAGCTCTAAAAGTCACCTTTCAATGTCTATTTGGGAGAACACACAAATGAGTGTTCTGGACACAATGCCGTTTACAAAACATGCATAAATCGGCACTTTAGTGGCGTTTAGGGTAATGTGCATATTCCCTTAGTTTAATAATAATCCATCCTCGTGCAGGGATTGCGCTTCGTCTGATTATCCATGCTAAAGCTGGTAAATTACACTCTTATAGTGCATGCCGTTCCTATGCAGCTGTCAGATAAAGTAAGAGTCGAAATGAAATAAAATGAACGTGCGGGCAGCAATATCGTAATGAAGAGCAGCCTTGTTAGACGGTGCTCGGCTGTTTGCTTGTGCTGCCCGGTGCTAAATGCTGAACAGGGGACATATAGCGTGTCTGTGACTGAGCCCAAAATACTAGAAAATCCCTAAACCCGGGTGCCGTGGTATGTTGAGGGTATGATCCCTGTGCAGCTTACCTCCATAATATTGGAGTACATCTTGGCAACGAGTGTCTCGTATAAACGGCGTGTGGTTCGCCATATTGGTTGTTCCATGTTTATATTGGGTAGCGCATGGTACACGTGTAGGTGCCACTCGATTAGTCCCTTTTTGGTGTTTATAGATGTTAAAGGTATATTACTATACGGCGCCTTCTATGTTTTGAATGCCTATGCTGGCTTGTTAGGCACTCTGTCCAAGTAGCATGATAGTTAATCACTATGGAGTCACGCATGCCTGCCAGATTTTGTGTGACCATATTTATCGCAATTTTTAATACTTCAACATGCAGATTCAATTCAACGTGAATAATGTGTCACAAGGGTAAAGCCTATGTGCTATATTTAGGTTGGTGTAATAACAAATGGAGATGTACATGCATGCTTTTTCGTGAAAAATATATATTGAAGCAAAAGATTGTATGGAGAGCAGTTATGTGAGCCAAATCCATCCATCCATCTCCATCTCCATCCATGAGGAATAGAAAGAAGTAGAACTAAGCTACACTACAAGATCAGAAATACCTATGTACGACAGACAAATGGCTTCTTTTGCAATACAAGAAAAAGAAGAAATCAATTATATTTGATAGCAACTGATTCAGCAGGCATATGTTTCAATGGTCTAACAATGACACATTGAAGATTAGTCTTAGCAATTGTACAGATCCGGGAGACCCTCACACAAGGGAAATTGCATTTCACAAGCTATGTTGGACAAACATTTAGTGAATGTGTTACGATGCAAGCCTTAAGAGGAAAGATGCAACCAAATGTGCTGTCTTACAGAGCAACAAATGCTGAATTTTTATCTTGAATCAGTTAATTTCTCCTTAAAGGCAACGTAATAACAATGGGGGAAATTGAAAAGCTTTGCAGGAAAATTGCAGAAAACAAGAAAACAAATCAAAATGTTTCATAGAAGAGCTTGAATGTATTGCCATTATTTTTTAGTAATCCCAAAAGGGTATGAACCACAACGAGTGTCACTGAAAGTAACAGCAGATTATGCACTACCTAATGCAGAAGAATTTGGAGGATATTGAAAAAATGTGAGAACCCTTCTTGAAGCAGCTCCGATTTTACAGAGAGCCGTACTAACTTGTGAAAAAAGGAAATTCACTGGCAGTTTTGAAGAAATTAATTTGGCAGATGTTCCAAAACAAGGTCCTCTTTTTTTACAAGTCATGCTGTCAAGGACAGATGAATATAGAAAATAATTCAGAAAAGCGGGATACCACTGTAATGAACAGGGCTCATATGTTGTCATAGCTGTTTATATGTGAAATGCCATCACAGGCCTTGCGAATTCTTAGAAATCCCACTAGACCTGCAGGGCAAGTTCTTTAGATTTACATACTCTACCTAAGAAAAATTCACTTGTTCCAAGGTGACTAGTGATAAAATATTGACCAGTTGCTTTCTCTAAAATGGTGCAAGTCGCCATAAGCACCTTCATATTTGCTGCAATGCTGTCAGGCATGCACAGTGAAACTTGTATTTGCCATTTACTGGAAACAATGTGTCTGCAGTAACATCCCCATACTCGCCAGCAAGATCGAGTATCCAGCAAATGGTACTCGCCCTTCATAAAAACTGCTTGCCAATGATAGTGGGCTTGTAGATTTTGCAAGCTCGCATCACCAATACAAGCTTCCTACGCGAGCACTTCTACCACACGGCATACCCGCAAAATGTCCTTGCAAGTGGCAATTGGGCTCACAATCATTAAATTTCTGCATAGCATGAGAGCTTCTATAGATCACGCCAGAGTCCTTCAGTTTGAGACAGAGGGGTAACAAAACATGTATGAGTGTGGAGGATCTTACATTCCCTCAGATTTGGTTAGAGGCAGATTTGATAACCTTGACTTTCTCAAGGATACTCTGTGTTGTAAAGAAACTTTGCACGGTACAGTTATGGTCAATGAGGAGTCGGATGTCCTAAGTCCAAATGAAATATCAGGACCACCATCACTTCAATCACTGTAGAAGATTCCTCAGTCCCCATCTGAGGTCATGTCTTGCAACCTTCCCAAAGGGTGTAGAACACAGAATCCTGTAAACAGTCAAATCACTGATTATAAAGAGAAATAAAGTTAGATTCCAACAGGCTTGAGGAACTACTTTGGATGATGGCAGAAATCTTACCATTGAGTGATTTTCAAGAATGTTCTGATGAAGAGTTGCTGGATACACATTGTAATCTCACTGAATAAATGAGATTGATGAATGCGAGAGAGTCAGAACCACACACTACAGTTCCGACTTGGTCAGCTTACAACTCCATTATAAGTGATCAACCAACAAAATAAACTAGTGTCTCTGTACTCCCACTCAGCTGCCAGCCCAACAAGCGCACAAACAACTCACATTTATGAAGAAGTTTGAGAAAACATTGGTTGTCAACCCAGAATCAAAAACCGTTTTAATATTGGATGTTGGCCTTTACAAGCCCATTTTAAAATTAGCTATGGCTTAAAAAATAAAATAAAAAACGACTTGTAAAAGAACTGGATGCTTCAACCAGGTGAGCTACATATAGTAATAGCAATGCTTCGAGCTATTGTCCTCTCGGATGCTACAGGGTCGAGGCCGCCCTAACTGCACTTTATGATGCATATTTTGTGTCGACAATTCGATCAGGGAAGTGTGTAAGGAGAGCAGTTTAAGCACAAATGTCACTAACGCTTGCACTTTTCAAATGTATCAATGAATTCTACAAAGACCATGTTGAAATCAATCTATGGATAGAACCTGAGCTGACGAAGTTACTTAAAGGTTTACAAGTGGATAATTCCCAAGAAACAAAATCAGGCCATCATTTTGTTGCGACAGTTCTGACAAATGTGAATGGGATGGCTATAGAACCTAAAGAAAAACCAACCCTCGGAGTTGCTCTTCAGTAGGTTTATATGGTGGACACAATGCTTTTATTTAGCAGATCTGTCTGAATTGGATTTACACCTTGCATCACTTGAAGATTGTACTTTTTGCCCTCTATTTGATAAACTACACAAGCATGATAGCATGGCACTTCACAGACATGAAACAGCTTGAAAGCAAACATCCGGACTTCTGGAGTGAGTTTCAGACAGGCAATTGAGCAGTAAGCAAGAAAAAAGTCCCCTTCTGTGCTTTAGGTTCAGATGAAGCTCTGGAACATCAAACGGGGCAATTAAAGTACTTGGTGGCATGGTTAATATTATTCAAAAGAAACAGGCTCCGCACAATTCTTTTTAGCCTCTACTCAGCTGTCAAGGTGGTCTACAGAAGCAAAATAATTGATTGGAATCACAGATTACTAATGGTCAAAACATCACCACCTAACAGCATCCAAAAAAACACCAAAAAGGAAGAAGTTAAACAGATCTACAACTCGATCAGGACATTGACTAATCCTGTGAATTATGATGGAAAAGAATTCATCAACATCCTGACAGGCAGTTTTGATGTGAAAATTCAGAAGACACATCAAGAATGGCAGAAAAAGGTTGCCAAATGTACAACAGCTTTAAAGGAGACAGATTGAAGCAGACAGTTGTAGCCTGTGGGCACCAATGAAGAAAGAAGAACCTTCATCAGCTGTGTAGAAATGCAAGCACAGTTGTTTAGACAAAGGTATTAGAGACCATGGTGCAGTTGAAAGCAGATCGTTCTTTGTTCACACGTTTGCCGATTGCTTCACAAAGTCAAACTGACATTGATCTCTAGGAATGCTAGAGTATTACAAAGTCTCTGCAGTACCTCTTTCATCTACGATGATACAATGCTTTTAGCTGCAAACAAAGGCAAGCTGATGAAGATACTGGAAGAGAAACAACAGGCAGAGGTTTCTAACAAAACAGAGGTCTTCATTTGTTACGGAGGATAGATCTGTAGCAAACATTCAGCAGCTGTCCTTGACAGAATGGTGGAATTGCAAGCAATGCAGACACAATTTCATGACCTTGCAATTGAATTAAACAAGAAAATAGAACCTTGTCTGCTCAAGTATGATGAAACCCATTTAGTATTTGATACATAGCTAGAAAATTCACTCAAGAATTCCATGCAAAGGAAAAGAGCAGGAAAAACAACACCTGTTGAGTACAAAACCACAGCTTCTACAAATATTTTACAAGCAAACCCTCCTACTGCATTCTAAAACTAAATACGAGTTAACAGCTTACCTCTCAAATAAAGCAATTTTGCAAGCAGATAGGCTAAAAAGAATCCTCGTAGCCAGTTTGAGAAATGAAGCAAAGTCGTCAGATGGAAATGATGTTGGAGACATTGAAAGCACACATGAAGAGGCAGACAAAAATAATTCTTCACTCCCTTTATGCATCACATCATCATGCTACTACCCTTCACATTTTTCACCCGATACTGAGGTTTGTACTCACTGTGGAGGTCACTGTTTGTCCCCCATCTAACAGCATGTTTGTCACAGGAGTTCAAACTAATAGAAGATTTAAAGATCTCAAAACGTGTGCGCTCTCATTTAGGGCCTACAAATGTGCAGGCATTACTAGGCCATCATGCTCGTTCAGTGTATGAGCTTACTGGGTGCTTTATGAAGAAATGAAAAACTCTTTCTGGAAAGTTTAAGACTTCAGAAAAAGAAATCCTTGTAGCTTTGGGAAGACTTGATGTCTAGAAGGATTTAAAAAAGGAAGACGAACAATTGATAGAGCTATTAATTTGTCATGTCTACTAGGCAGGAACAAATATTTCAGACATTTGTCAACTGCGTTGTCTGATGTTCACAAAAAAAAAAAAAATGAAAACTTGCCGCCAACAACATCCTCTGTAATACCATACATCTTAAGGGCAGGTGATTTGATAGTTTGATATGATACATTATTTATAAGCACCTATACACAATGTATTTCAAAGCGCTTCAAGGCAAGGGAGGGAACAAGGGAAAATACAATGACATTCTTACAGGCCATGAACAGTAAGGATGGGAAATGAACTATCGTACTCGGCCTGACGACATTTCAGATAGTGCAAGAGCTAAGACAGAGATAAGGAAGGGAGGGGGAGAGTGGAAGGAAATGGAAACAGGAGACTACCATAAATTTCCGGTAGAGCCGGAGAAAAACAAAAGGTGAGGGAGAGGGGTGCAGAAAGGGAGGGGAGGAACAAAACAAGCGACTATCGTACTGACAACGTTTCAGATAGTGCCGAGGAAGGGGGGAGGCAACAGTAAGGGGATGGGGGAGCGACAGACAAGGTTGCTATCATACTAGGTCCATGGACAATTCTGATAGAGTAAGTGCATATATGGAAGTAAGGGGAGAAGATCGGAAAAGGGAGAGGGGAGGAGAGAACACAGTAAGCAGTCAAAAAGAGTGGAGAAGCAAGAGGGAGAGTGAATACAATTGCAGAAGTCCGTAGTAACACAATGTTGTAAGCCAGGATACAAGATGAAGATGGGAACAGCTTGATTCAGGGCCACCATGAGTACAAGAGTCAAAGGAAGTCCAGCATGAGAGTTGAGAAAGGGTGACGCACCGTGAATCAATGAAGTCCATAAAAGTATTATCCAGCATTGGCCACAAGACGGTGATGGTGAAACCAGAATGCATCAGGACAGACTCCTGTGTGCGGGAAGCGGGGGGTGGTCGGGGGGGCACAAGGGAACACGGGGGGGGGGGGGGACCAGAGATGGTGGGGTTGGCCTGTGGGGACAAAGTGTGTAAACACATGTTGGTGCATGCTTACCTGCTGTCTTAGCAGGGAGTCGGACCCTGGATCCTCCTGGTAAGAACAGGTCCAAACAAGAATTGCCCTTTTCTTTGACTGCCCTTGATCTAAGAGTTAAGAGCAGGAAGGAAGAGGCAGGGATAAGAAGGTGGGTGGTGCTTAGGCCAGGTGACCTACATCCACTTACACCTGCTCCCCAGCTGCAAAGGAAAAGAGGCTGGAAGGCTCCTTAATTAGGGAAAAGAGCGGCAAGCAGGAAGGCACCAGGTGGGCGGGGCTTGCTAAGTGGTGAAAAAGAGCGGCAACCAGGAAGGCATTAGGTGGGCAGGGCTTGAGCCAGTTGACCTAGATCCACTTACACCTGCTCCCCAGCTGCCCCAGGTGAAGGAGCAGCAAGGCACTGAAACAACAACCAAATCTCCTAGAGCCATCACAATTCTTCTGGGAGAAGGCAGATAATGATCCTATGTTCACGCTTCCATGTGCACCACAATCAAACAGCTGGTATGGTGTGCCTGCGTTAAAGAAAGGTGTGCTGTGTATTGCAAATGCCGAGCTCAGTCACTAAGGTGCACAGAAATGCAAGTGTGGTAGCGACGAAGAGGTCTGTGATAACGATTTTGTAGATGAAAATGAACTCAGACGCTTACCTGTAAAACCTTAAATTCTCTCTTCAAATTTAACTAGCTTCTGTAGTTTTAATAGTGTATTTCAATGAGAAAGTTGCTCATTATTGCAAACTTTCTAATTTAGCGAGCATACAATTGAAGGTTTGTGATGAAGTAGCAATCATTTACGAGGCTATAGCTCAGAAACATAAAAGGGTACTTTAAAAAAAATCCTTATATGAACTTCTCTATTCCTTTAAAGATGATCGAACAAGCCAAAAACTGTTGCAGCTCAAAAACGAAATTAGTATCTGTAACAGCAGCCATCTTGGATTAATGATATCACACAAGGCCAATGCCACAAACTCAGACAAAACACTGAGTAGTACATGATCATCAATTAATCCCCAGAAGGCATACCTCCCCTTCATTAAAAATCCTATTAACTAGATTGTAACAGATGCCCCCCAACTAACTGACACTGCCAGAGCACAATTTCTTAAAACTGTATAATCCAAGATCATTTGCTTAAGAGTTACAACAGGGCATTGTATTTCTACAGCATCTAGAGTTACAAGGGGGCATGGATGCCACAAAAAAATAATTCTGGCTTCTAAGTGATACTTTTAATAAACTAGATTTGATGACCGTGTGTAACATTCACTGGACCCCCAACACTTGTCATAGAACAATGTAGGCGGCAAGGATTTGTTCAACCACACAAATATATTTCAAGGAATATTTTGCCACATTAATGGCAATTCAATGCAACATTTGCTAGATCTTTTACATTTAGTATCCTATAGGGGTGATTATTGTTTTGGAGTGGACTAGATCAACTTGATTTTTTTGTTTTTAATGGAAACTTAGACAAGATTTTACTTTTTTGAAACGCACAATTAAATTGAATGGATAGTACATTCCCCAAACCAATGAGGTAGAACGATCACTTCTCACACTGCAATGCTCTTTTTCCAACATGTGGCACTAATGGAACACAGCTCAGTATTAACACGTGCAGAAATCAAACCCTCATCATCCAGTCAAGTGAACCATTTCCCACAAATGTTCCAGACAAATGTGCCCCCCCCCCCCACATTCTATAAAAACTTTTTTTCATGAAGTTATGATTAACGATTTGTGAATGAGAGCCAATTTATTTGGTGCCAATATGCTTTGCTCAGCTGGTCCCTGGACAGACTATTTTGCTAAGAGACATGTTTAAATTGATCAACGTCTTTATGAGGAAGTACCCGTAACATTTATATAGTATAGCACTTCCTACCCCAGACAGTTGTGCCCGCATACAATTATTTTCTTCATATGTAACCTCATTAAAATACCTTCCTGCATGTTCTAGTAAAAGGTATCTTAATTCGGCTGAGCAAACAGCAATATGGCTTTTACTACTTAAGGAATAAATGGACAATTTCACAATGGGCGAAAGCATAATCACCCCTCTAAATCTGCAGCTACTATTCCTCAACATAACCAGATGGAGTAAGTTGCTTACCTGCAACTCATTTTCTCCAGCATTGGTATCCTTCATATATTCACATGCTTTGAATATTACCCAGCGTCAAGCTGGGAACCCTCAGTTACCTTTGGATATTACTTTTTAAAAGAAAGGTTAGGTGTATTTCGTATGCGGTCACCCTCGTTATGGGAGCTTTAGGCCCCTCCAATGGGACAGAGTAGTAAGCTACTCCTCTCCAGCCCTTCCTCAGATTCTAACCAGTCATGATAGACCTTGTTTTGGTATCAGAGGGGCTTTACCTGGCCAGAGCCGATGGAGGGCGCATGTGAACCTATAAATAGATACCAATGATGGTGAACAGGAATTACAGATAAGTAACGTACTCTTTCAGCATTCGATCTTTCATAGATTTACATGCTGTGAATAGATTACATAGCAGTATTTCCTTAGGTGGATGTAGGCAGGTAAAGGGATTCCTACCTCATTGGAACAGACACTGCAGAACTGCTCTCCCCATCTGAACATCCACTGCACGCTGTTCATCCAAGCAGTAGTGCCTGGTAAACATGTGAGGCGCTCATCAGGTTGCCAACTAGCAAATGTCAATGAGCGATACCTCTGCCTATAGGGCTACCGATGCTACTGTGGCTCTTGTGGAATGTGCCTGGGCGTGCCTTTCAACGGTCTGCCCGCTTTCATGTTGCAGAACAAAATAACCAAAGTGATCCATCTGGACAAACTTTGTTTAGATATAGCTTTACCCTTATTGGTAGGGCCGAAGGCTACGGAGAGTTGTGTGGACGCTGTGAATGACTGTCCAAGTAGTAGTTAATGGCCATTTTTACATCTAAAGAGCACAACACCACTTGCAGAAGCATTTAGGCTTCTGGAAAAAACACAAGTAGTGTGGTTTGCATTTTTTTTTATTCCGTGGGAACCTTTGGATTGGTCATAAGTAGCACCTTATATATGATACGAAGGATCTCTTCCAGGAGACGTGTTTTATGCTGGTGTTGGCCATTGGCTCGAACAGCTTTTTCATTCGTTCTGCGAGGACTGCATTGAGGCTCCAGTCCGGAGTCAGCTTAGTTGGAGGGAAAACTCTAAAAAGCCTCCTTAGGAAATGGTTCACAAGCCTGTCGCTGAACAAGGATGCAGAGCTTCTTTTCCTTGTATACCTGGAGATGACCACCAAGTGTACTCTAATGGATGAATAACAGACCTTATTTCGTTAACGAGAGTAGGTAAGGGAGAAGCTGCTCCGGGGTGATGTTGAGTGGGTTTAGCGTTTGCTGCCCTTGACAGCAGTTACAGACATTTTTCCACTATCAGTTTGTGGCTGGTGCCCTAGCTGCATTTAGGATGTTTTTACAGTCTGTGGGATGGTTAGCTGGCCAAATTCTACAAAATCAGGAGCCACGCTGTTAACTGCAGGGATTGCAGGTTGTGATGTAGGACCCTTCCGTGGTCTTGCGAAATGTCTGGGTAGCAGTACTGGCCGATATGCTAACAGCTGGAGTAGGTCTGTGTACCAAGTCTGTCTTGTCCAGTTTGGTGCAATGAGAATGATTTTGAAAGGGTGTTTCATGATCATTTGAACCATTCGATTTATAAGCGGCGCGGGGGAAAGGCGTAGGAAAACAGGTTCACTTTGGACCCCTGCTGCAGGCTTCTGCTTGCAAAGCTCGGGCATTTCTTGTTGCTGGCTGAGGCAAACAGGTCTAAGGGCGGGTGACCCCACCGCCTAAAAACTTTTATAGTTGCTGTGGGTTGATTTCCTACTCGTGTGATTGTGCGGACTGCATGCTGAGGCAGTTTGCTATGTTGTTTTGAACTCCTGGTAGGTGGAATGCCTGAAGGAACTTCTGGTTGGAGAGGGCCCATTTCCAAATCTTTTAAGCTTCCTGAGACAGAGTTGGCGACTTTGCCCCCCCCCCCTTGCTTCCCAATATAAAACTGTCATCAGATTGTCTGAGTATTTTTACAGGGCGTCCCTTTAGCACTGGTAGGAATAATTTGAGGGCCCATCATACTGCTCTCAGTGTGTAGTTTGACCTCTTGTGCTGTCCACAGTCCCCTTCGGTGCAAGTGATAAGAGCCCTCAATTTGAGGGCTCTGCGACTAACATTCTCTGGTGACTCGGTTCCTGGAACGGGTTTCCCCTTGTAAGGTTCTTCCACCATTGTAGTTTGCGTACAATATCTGGGGTGATGCAGATTTTGTCCGCCCAAGTTCCTACCACTGGGTACTAGTTTGCGGCTCTGAACTTTGCAGGGGCCACACATGAAGCCTGCAGTTGGGTATGAGTGGAATGCACAATGCCATAGTGCCCAGCAGTAGCATGCATTGGCGCACTGAGGCATAATGTTTGGGTTTCAGCATTGGAATCAGCAAGGTTAGCGTGTTTATTCGCTGAATTGGGGGGGATGCACCCTCTGCTACTCGGTGGCAAAGTGTGCTGTCACAAACGCCAAGTTCTTGGATGGCTGCAGAGAAGTTTAGTTTATTGAGAATCCTAAGCTTTGGAGTGTCCATACCGTTCCCGACATGGTGTGTTGGGCCTTGGAGAGTGTTTGCGCGCTCAGCCAGTCGTAAGGATAGACCTGGTGACCTTTTCTGCAAAGGGTTGCCACGATGGGCACTAAGCATTTGGTAAAGGTTCACAGGGCTGACTTTGGTCTGAACTGCAGTACCCAGTACTGGTAGTGGGGGCTGCAGTCTCTGAATCTTAGATACTTCCTGCGTTTGGAGTGGATTGGGATGTGGAAGTACGCATCTTGTAGGTCTAGGAATCCTAGCAAGTCGTGTTGCTGAATGGCCATCATTACTTGTTGCAGTGTTACCATTTGGAACTTTTGTCTTTTGATTTTGCTGGGAATGCACAGGTCCAGTATTGCCATTCGCCGTTCGGTTTTTTACTACAAAATACTGCGAGTACACTCCTCGCCCTATGTCTTGTTTTCACCTTTCTATTGCCTTTTTCCATAGCATTTGTTCGACTTCTTGGATGAGGACCTTTAGATGACCTTGTGTGCGTTGGGTGGGTGATATGTTGGGGGGGGGTTGTTTTGTGAATTCCAGCAGGTGGATTGTTTGCAAGACCCACCTGACTGTAGTTATGTGGTGTCACTGAAACATAATTCGACACATTTCCCAGCCCCCCCACTTGCCCTTGCCCCACTTTCCCTGCATCAAGGGGATATTCACTTCAACTGTTTTCCCATTCTTCCCCTCACAGGATTTGTTGTTCGAGTCTTTGGTCTTGGCAAAAGTCTTGATTTGTTGTAGCCTTAGATTGACTTTATGTATCCTTGTGACTAGTATGTACTCTTTGAGTAGGATCGACTACACATATATGAGGACGTGGAGTTGTTCCTTTCGGAGGACCCTTTAGAAAGGGACGAAAGGTTTTTCTACTTTGCAGGCTGGTGAGTGATCGGGCTGTATCGGGTCTGTTTTTATCGCCTCCAGTGCATCATCCATCTTTGGGCCAAACAGATCATCCCGCTCACAGGGCAGGTATATCACCTTGTGCTGCTCATCAGGTCCGACATCCGTACACAGCAACCAGCCCTGCCTTCTCATCATTACTCCATTTCCGACTGTTTAAAGACAGTTTCGGCCGCATCTACCACCATATCAATATCGTGGTTGGCCGCTTCTTCCCCCACAAGTAATATTGCCATTGCCTCTTTCTATCTTCTGGTAGGGGCTTCAGCAATGGTGCAATTCTGAGCTACATTTCATGGACGTAGCGTGACATTCTGTTACCCCAATTGTTACGACTTTGTGTCCCCCCCCCCCTCACAGCCTCCCCACCCCCCAAGGGCATCTAATTTTCGCATTAGTTCTCTGGTGGCCTGGTGCAGTTTTTTGCTTGCGAATGGGCTTTCCCACTTGCTGCCGCTGACACCACAGATTCAGGCATGGGTTGGGAAGTGAGACTTTTAGGTGTGGAGTCTGGTGCTTTAAACTTCTTTTCCCCCATCTGCCTTTAACCGCAGATTACATGAACGGGTGCTTTAGGGTGTGTAACCATATTTCGCCACATGTGGTCAGATATTGGGATGACGCCACTGACTTCCTTTTCTTACCCCTGTGGTCAAATAGGATGCATTCTTTTTTCTCTCCTTTATAAGGGATTAGGCTAAATTCTAGACTTAGAGATGGGGGCGTAAAACACTCCTATGTCGACCGGCGGCGAAGATTAGGCGTTTCTCCCTGTGGATCGTCTGTCTGTATACCAATTGATGTTAGTGGGGGATGCTGTTGTGGTAAAGTCGGCGCCTTGTGGGTTGTCAGTTTCTGTATCGGGAACTTGCCCTCCAAGTACCGTTGCTGGCCTTGGTAGTAGTATGGACCTGGAAGGTCTATGTTGCGCAATGTCTCCCCGCCTAGCCTGCTGATGTTGGTGGGGGCCCTCTGACCTGCACAATGACATTAACCCTATAGGCAAGGTTGCACGGATGGGGGATCTGGGCCTGGTTGGCGATGCTTATCTGGACCCTGGCGGTAACGTACGCATGGACTGTGGTCTTGAGCCTGCAGATTAGCCGATAAGTGTCGAGTGGCAAGACTGGTCAACATTCTTCCGTTGGTTGCCATGCATACTGCTGCTCTGGCTGGGCAGGCGGCAGTCTAGCCTGCAATTGTGATAGCAGAGCTTGTAAGGATGAGAGGACTTGGAGCGACAATAAGGCCTGTGGGTTTATGAGCAGCTGCAACGGTATGCATCTGTGAAAGATCCAATGCTGGTGAAATGTAGATAATTCCCGAATACGCAGGTGCCAGCGGTGCAGAGCTTCACTCAAACGACAGCAAGTCTGACATAATTAGGCGCTGTACAGTTTAAGGGAAAAGGAGTGCTCCATACCAAAACCTTGCCCACAGGAAAAACCCACAACATTCCTATAGGGCCTCTCTTGTACATCTTGTGAGCACAACACAGGTCTTCTGAGAGAGGTTTCTGAAATCTGGTCAAGCCAAATAACAAATGTCATTTGAGAAAGAACCGAAGTCTCGAGCACTAGAAAAAACATGCTTGCATGAACAGATCTGTGAATGTATCATATGCATGGTCCTCAGTTGCACCCAATTCTTGATCACTAGTTTGTCCTAATGAAAACAAAGAAATGCCAGCCTTGTTATATTAGCTGGTCATATATTGTTACAGCAGTTCTATTATGTAATGTTTTGTGATGCAATTTCACAGTAACGTCATGGTGCTTTGTACCAGTTTGAAGCCGCCAGAAGGCGGACATGTAGCACTCCAAAAAAGCACACATTCACAAGCAAGTGCAACTCAGTTCATGAAAAAGTCAGTAACAGGAGAGAATCAAGCCAGGCAATGAACATTACACCTACGGAACTCTGCTGCATGTTATAGTACTGACCCGACTATTTTGCTTATTCGTTTAGAGTTATTAGTTCACAACACAAGCCTGCAGCCGAAATGCCAGAGACCCAAAAGTTCACAGCTGACATCTTCGCATTTCGAAAATGTCTCATGCTTTATGACATTTGTTTGTCCTCCGTTTTTCACGTAATATAAGCGACACCCCCGCAACCCCCTAAGCCCATAATGCCGAAATATACAAGGGGGGGGGGGGGGGGGACACCTGCAACCCCCACTCTCCTTGTTCGGCTTTCGACATTTTCTACTATGCTGAATGCGCACAAAGTGGGTATTCAGCATTTTTTTGTTCTTTTCTGCCACTCCCCATTTTTTCTCACAGTGAGATTTCATCACCCCCAGAGAGATGTAAAATAGTGTGGCTCACTATTCAGCAAAAGACTAAGGTTTCTTACGCCCATTCATGTGCGACCAAAACTATAAATCATTGTTCTTTCTTTACATCCTACTAAGGGTCCCATGTCCGACCAAAACATCCGAATTGGAACCTTTAATTTTGAAGAGTAAACGCCTGGGTGGGAAATGTCTTCAAGCTTGGGCCATTCAGTTCTTAGACACTCCCCATTTCACTTCAGCTTCTGGTGCCCCAAACTATACTTAAGACATTGAGCAGGTATTTACTGTAGAGAGCAGTTAACTGTATTCACTACCTGCATTTTACAAATACCTATTTCAACCAATCTTTTACCCAGTCAGATTTTTGGTTAGGGTGTCACTGAAGTTTGTGATGATAGTTACTTGTTTTGGGATGATTATATTAAGGCACTCTGATGCCACAGTTAGAAAAGAAACTAACCAAGATATGGTCTTCTTCAAGATGGGAGTAGAGAGGGAAGAGTCTATCCATGGACGGGGAGATTAAATAGACCAGTGACCGACTTCTAGCTGAACAGCTACCCTTTACTGATTCAGCAATATGTCTATAAATCCCAATACCAACGTTCTGATAGCTCATGGGGTGCTATATGTGTTGTCTTCTAAGCTACAAGCAGAATCCCTGAGTATTTAGTCATCAGTGTACAGAGTGTATAGGAGCTAAACAGATAGAAGCTTGAAAAACTCAGAAAGCATGACCAGTGAAAGACAGCAGCATGCAATTACCACTCACAAACCACACACTCCCAAGTACTAGAGAAATTGGGAACGGCAAAATAAAAATGAAAGAAACCACCACCTGCAGCTGTTTGGAAACTTGTCTTATCTAACAAGAAAAAAACAAGACTGTAGGGTGTACAGTAAATGCGGTGCGTGGGATAGCAGGGTAAATCAGTAAGGCAGCACAAGTACAGATCAAAAAAATGTGTTTTAAAAAATGGTTAGCCGTCATCTGTAACAACTTACAAAAGCACTGAACATAATTTTAACTCTGGCCTCCCAAAATAAGTCAGTCATGGGGCTTCTTCAATAACCAGGCATATGAATCACTCTGCCTCCTGTACCGGTGTAGAAAGATAGGGGATTCTTGATTTGGGTCTCTCTAAGGGGAGAGCGGGCGGTAAGACCAAGTGAGCCAGCAACGTCCTGGTGGTGCAGTGATGATTGTTCCATTTGCTGCAGCTGCGTGAATCGTTCCTTTGTCTTTGCAGCATGCTGCAGCATTTCAAAACACTACCAAACCACTAAGTAAAACAGCACACAAATCTACAGGTGCCACCACAGAGGTGTGAACTTTAAATATTTCTTTTTCTAGGATTTTCTGTTGATTCTACCTTTCGAGTATACTATATAAGAAAAGAAAATGGAAAAAAAAAATGAAAAGATTAAGGGTTGGCTTCAGAAAGACAGTGAAGAGGAGAATAAAAAGTGCACCATCCCAGCAGTACCACTTAGTGCAATACCACTGGCTTCTTGTGAGCACAAAGGAAACATCCCAAACAGACTGTCATTTTATGTGACCATTTGTTTTATAAAGCCTACCCATTTTAATCTTCAATTACTACAGACATTTCTTGGATGCAAAGATTCACGGCATTTTGGCAGTTGCCAGTTTCTCCATTTTGGAGCACATCTTGGAGACCAAATATTCACACCCCTCAACTTCAGGGATGCGCTTGTGTGTCTCCACCACACTTATTCAAAGGGTGTTCCTTTTTATTTGGCTTTTGCATGTTTGTTCACCATAAAGCCATTAAGCAACCTGCCAAATGAGCATGTTTTGCCAACAGACTCCCTTCTGACCCCATGGAAAAAAGATCCAGAAGCGCAATGAATTGTCTGCGTTACTACTTTTTCTCGACAGACTAACGAGATCAAAAGTCTTATCAATAAATATTGGAATTTGGTGACCAACACTGGATGTACAACGGGCCCACCACTATTTGCTTTGAAGCGCAACCGGAATGTCTGAGTCTAGTCCATTCTACATTTAAGTCTCCCACTCCACGTGTCCAACAAAATGAGGAGTCTTTGAACCATAGATCAAGTCCACTAGTGGGTCATTACACATGTGGAAATTGTAGTATTTGGCAATTCACTTCAGCAGCCAGGATCTTTATGGGAACTGCGCAAATTTACCAAGTGCCAAAGTCAGAACGTGGTGTATGGCATTAAATTCCCATGTAATCTACTACATGTAGGTGTGACCACTACGAAAGTTGTCACGAGAATCAATGAACATCGATCTCGGATTCGCATGAAACAGAATCTGCACCTGTTGCACACTTCTTGGCAGCCCAATATTCAGCTGACGATATGATTTGGACCATAAGAGATCAAATCCAACATGACAACAGCAATTTTTCAACCACCAACATACTATTAAAATTAGAACAGAATTGGATATATCGGTTACAGACCAATATCAATGGTCTTAATGAAGAATTACAGTGGCCTCTACTTCTGAATTAAATGTTTGAACAGGTATTGGGAATCTTTTACATCCTTGTTTTCTCCAGTTTTCTGCTTCTTTGGGTCCATCAAGATGGGAACCAGAATTGTTCCATTACAATCTCGACAGACATGGTCCTTCCCCAGTCTAGCCCACCCCAGTCCCCATGATGCATGAACCAAACACGATACAGCGTCAATGCATCATTGACTACGATTACAGTACTACAGAGGGTAACCTCAGAGTAGTCCGACGTGAGATCTCGACAAGCACAGCAACACTGCAAGCAGACGCACAACGGCAGCAATAGTAGGCAAGGGATTATCTACATGTGCTCTGCCGTTTTTCTCATGGGTTAAAATGATTCAGGCACCTCTTCATGTGCAATTTAATTTAAGTTGTGTGCTTTTTTACAGCAACGCGGTAGACCGATTCATTGACAGCGCAATTGGCACAGCGCTCAACAAACACAGACCGTGCACTCGGCCCACGGGCCACTGTTGGATTTCCCAGTGGCTGGCACAGACTGCCCATCAAATAGCCTGCATACAGGTACATACTGGATGCATAGTGCCTTGCTGTTTATTATTTCATAGTCAAAGTATACGCACTAAGGCATTTACCCAATACAAGTTTAATACAGTAAGGGGGATCTTTCTCTTCCTAGCTTGACGCAAAACACCGTCAAGATTTGGAAAGATGTGATCCATAGTATTGGAAGGGATGCCATACCGACTCTGGCACAACCAATGTGGCATAACAAACGTCTACCCGAAATTAATATTGGAAAATTTACGGTTTGGGTATGTTGTAATACCGTTGTTCTTGGCGATGTGATGAAAGAGGGGAATCTTTGTTCCTTTACGGATCTTCAATGCACATATGGGTAGCCCGACAAGCAGTGGTATCGTATTCAAATCACTCACACCCTACAAGCACAATTCAGAGATTTGCAGGAGATCCCAGTTGTTCGCCCCGGAGCGGAATATGTTGAAAGAATGGATTACCATGAAAGTCACCTATGCCTTGTACCAGATTATAACATCTTTCACAACCCTTGAGTTATCGAAGCCCAACTCAAAACTAAGAGAAAACAGATGTTGCCCCATAGAACCAAACAGTGAGTGGAGGCTGTGAGGTTCCCACATGAAGTATCAAATTTCACCCCGACATACTATCCACGCACGCTACTCTTTAGATGTGAGTGGTCTGCTCACCCGTGTTTATTTGCAATCTGACTGGTCGGATGGAACCTTTTTTCATACAATACGGGAATGTCTGCGGATGTGCTGCTTCAGGGTAAATACCATTGATAAATTGGCAATGATCACAGGAGCAACAATACTAAATTAAGCCAAATTATTTTTGGGAATATAGGATGAAACCTCCTTCAATCGCTTCGAAAAAACATTTTTGTCCACTGCGATCATACCGATTAAACAAAATATTGCACTGTTTTTGGGAAAGCCCAAAAGCCCTAGATGTATCTCACTTGAAAGGAGAATATATAATGCACGAGGCTGCCTGGGAAAATACAAGAAAGTTTGGAATAAATGAAGAATCTTGTTAATTGTTCCACCATTTGCTCAATGCGGGGGGGGCAAAATCTTGGGCAGTAATGACTTGTTAGTTACATGTATGTTTCGACCTTGTTCTGTACTCTGGTGTTGTACTGAATGTTATTTTTTTTTACCCATGACTCCGAAAAAAAAAAAAAAAAAAAAAAACACCCACTCAATGAATTTCAAAAAGGTTTCATTCCTTAAGTGATAGCTATGCATTTATTGTCCAAAAGTAAAATCTCCACAGTCTGGCATTCGTGAAGAAATCACTTTAAGCTCAGTTGCTTTTGACATACTTTTGCCGTCTATCGAGGATTCAATTATTTTATCTTTTAATTTCAATCTGAGCATTTGCTAAAAAAAAAATAAAGAAATACAATAAAAAATATTTTAACAAATACAGCAGTTGAGGCAATACGTCCACTATACAACAGTCTCAACATGATAGGTTCTCCCTTTGTGTGTTATCTGGGACCTCTACCCTTCAGTGAAGGTCATTGGATTTGAAAGCACCCATCAACCACCCAAACACACTACACTCGACACCCAGCCTCAGAATTTTCACTCACGTTTGGGGAGTGATAATTTGCTCTTGGCAAGTAAGAAATTGTGTGTTGTGTGCATGTGGCGAAATGATGCGGCCAGCGAATCTATGACTGACCAGTAGTACAACTTGAAATGTGGACCCCGCGTTTTACCAGCTTAAAAAAGTCAAGATCCAAGACCTTACCTTTTGTAGTGGAGCATATTCTCAAGGAGCACTGGGAGCCGGAGGAATAATTGGGGCGATATGCAACAGGATCTATTTGCACCTGGGAAAGGGCGTTCCACCAATCGGGCGTCGGGAAAAGCAGGCAAGAGCACAATGCACGGACTGCATTTTGCAGCTAACTGAGGCCCTTACCAGGTACCTACATCTTGCTTGCGGGGAGGAAACGGGGAGCCTCTCTCCCTGGACAAGAAAGTGTTAAGAGAAACTTGCACTACCAAGCAAGTAGCAAAGAAAGGAGAACATTCCAGGACGGTAAAGGAACAGAAGAGAAAGGAAATGCTTCAGTATGCTCATACATAGGCATGTTTTAATAAAACTGGGAAAGATTGCCAAACCATGTATGATGAAAGCAGAGAAGCATGCCGTTCACCTACTAGTTATTCCTTAAAGAGCGATTGTTGAGAAAGTTAGCCAAAAGTAAGTACACAATAGCACCTTAACTTGAAATACGTCCAAATGCCTCGAACATTTTCTCCAGAGAAGCCACCACCATCCCCTTTCACTATAGGTATCAATAATAAATAGCATTGGGCAACAAAGGCTTGAAGCAACTAGAAAGTCAGGCATGGTAAACATGCTCCCCGCTTCTGCTCATAGCTGTGCCTCAAATGTACGCAACCTCTAGAGGCAGGGGCTAAAATGATTGACTTCTGAAAGTAAAACAAAACATTCTATTCTATTGAGTTGGTGCTGCACCAATTACTAATGCAAGTATAGTTTAAACTCGCTTAGTGAAGCTCAGTAACACTACACCATTTTGACCCAGTTCTCCCAGGGATAGCTTTTTGCAGCAAAGAGACAAATGGGTATTACTACCAGATATCATCTAAGACATAAACAAGCTTTCTGAAAAGCTTCCCAAGGAATGGAGCAAGTGGGAGACCATACTTAGGAGTCACCTTTTTCAGATATTGCAAAAGGGGAGAGGAAATCATTAGCATCAGACAATTAAATGAACAGACTTACTCACCCAATGTCATCCCTGTACACCCGGGAGATAAGAACCTCCCCTTTGTGGTTGTAAATGAAAAGCCCTCCAATCATGATGAAATCTTAGTTTACTCTTTCCATAGTTGGTTAATGAGACCTGTTAAAAGAAAATAAATTAAAAGTCAACTACATCATCAGTACAAATTGAGCTTAAAGTATTTGCATCGTAAACCCAGACTGGTGGACAGTCTCAAACCTTCAGAGAAGGGCTTCCTGCAACACCGCAAGCACAGAAACTGAATAGATCAACAAAAAAAATGCTCTCAAGTGTTTAAATGTAGAAAGAAAAGTAATAAGAAGCTGTGATGAAATGAACAATCTCTGGTCAGGACACATGGTTTTAAACATACATATTTACTAGTATTATAATAATGAGGTCCCCCAGGAGGTTGCTGCCTCTTCTATTCGCCTCCCATGATCATATGATTCTGGAATCTAAGAAGACTCCAGAATCATATTGCATCATGAGAATGCCATAGTGCCAGCAACAATATAACATCTCCCCTTCCACAATTTAACAAACGAACATTTGGTTTAACAATAACAAAGTAACACAGACTAAGAATACTAAAAGTAAACAATATAAACTCAAAAGGATATGTTCTGGAATCCACTTCTTGAGATCATGGTGCATGTGTAGATTATATGTGGATTCAGTAGTATACAAAGTCTTTTTTAAAGTTTTGTATAATTCTTCTGTTTTTTTAAGACCTATTACTCTTTCCCTCATTATCTCCAATGTCTTCTTCCACCTGCTTTCCTTCCAAAGGAAACCTTGCTCTTGACAACACGGTCATCACATGACCACTTTTTACCATCATCAAGGATTACAGATTTGAACAATTTTCCACTCTTTGTGGAACCCTGCATTTGGATTCTCCTTTCAATATCGTCCTTGGTTCTTTTACACACACCCAATCTCCTTCCTTGAAGACTCTTCTTCACATGCTTATTGTCATCATAATATCTCTTGTATTCAGCTTGTCTCTTTTTCACTCTTTCTACAATTTCATCCATACTCATCTCTGTTTTTCTTCAACATAAGCCAAGCCGGTCTTAACCTATTAGAAGCTGTTCTGCCTCTCAGAGTGTGAAAGGTTCGTCTTCTGTGACGAAGTGTGGAGTAACTCTATATGTGTTTAATTCCTCCTTTCAGGTCTCTCTGCATGGTAAGTTATTGGCAATTGCTAATTGGATTATGCTCTTTATGAATCCATTCATTCTTTCGACTAATCCCATTTGCCATTGGGTGATATAAGGCTGTTGTATGTACAATGGCTCTTTCTCTCATTAACTTTTGTACCGCTAAAGACATGAATTGCGCATTTATCCGATATTATTTCTTGAGGATCTCCTTCTCTATTAAAGATTTCTTCTAGAAATGTCACTACCTTGGTAGCAGGAACAGGTTTCTTCTGCCACACCGCACTCTACCCATTTTGAAGTATAGTCCATCAAAAATAAAATGTACACTTTGAGACTCCAAGGTTTCAAACGGTCCTGTTATATCAATGGCCATTTTGGTTTCACATATCAGGCCACCAATACACTTCCCTTACTCTCCTTTTTGTAAGGCTTCTTCCTACATATCCTTCATGAGCAATGACCATTATTTTTTCTCTCAATGTAAGGGTGGAACAATGTGATATATAACAAGAAATCTCATCTTTTATCTTGATCCAGATTCTAATACTCTGGTCAACATTTTCCCAATCACTTCTGATAGCTTTTTTCAAGTGTCCTTGTTCAACATCCTCATCTCTTGCATTGACCCATTCTTCCTTTGAAAAACCTGAAGAGATGTGCGCTATTACACAATCCATGTCTCAGTCCTCCAGGCATTCCTAATTTTGTACTACTTCCCCATAACTATCCTTGATGGGCAGTCTGCCACAACATTAGATTTGCCTGGTGTATACTTCACTGTGACATTATGTTGCATAATGTCTAAAATCCACCTCTTGATGTGATGTTAACTGTATGTTCTTCGAGCTTAAAACATGAATTAACGGTTTGTGATCTGTTCTCAATTCAATCGGTACACCCCAAATGAGACCTTTAAAATGCTCTAAAATCGACCTCACTCCCAACGCCTCTCTCTCAATGGTGGAATAATTAGGTACAACCATGCCATTTTGTATCTTCAAGAACTCCACCTAATCCTAATCGACTGGCGTATACAGAGATAATACTTCTGGCACCATAGTCAAATATCTTAAGCTTTGGAGCCGTGTTGATCAGCACTTTCAGTAGTTCAAATTCTCTCTTGCATTCTTCTGACCATAGACATTTCATGACTTTACTCATCAATTCTCTCATAGGACATGACTTGTCAGAAAAATGGTGCACAAATTCTGAATACTCTGCCAACCCTAGAAAGCTGCTAAATTGGTCTTTGTTCGTTGGTTCTGGAATTCCCATAATTGTATCAGAGGTTTTTTTTGGTTCTATGAGTGCGAAACCTCTTTCTTGGATGACCGTTAAGACTCCTAGCAATTTCGCATCATGGTCTTCTTCAGTCAATGCGAATATCAAAATATCATCCTAAAAATAATGAAATCATTGGAGACCATCAAACAATTGGTGCATTAACCTTTGAAATACAGCTGCCGCCGTCGCCAATGCAGAAGGCATCCTTTTGTATTACAATGCACCTAACGGGGTAACAAAATATGTGAGGTGTTTCGACTCATCATCTAGAACAACCTGATAAGCAGATGACAAGTCTAATGTCGTAAAATACTTTGCTGGCTTCATCGTTGTCAACATCTCATTTATATTTGGTAGAGGAGATCGGTCTACCCAAATATTTGCATTTGAGTCTCTTAAGTCTATACACATCCTTATAGATCCATCTGGTTTACGTACAATGACAATTGGCGAAAGCCATTCTGAACTTTCTATAGGTTCTATAATGTCCTGTTCACATAAGTCTTAATTCCTTCTGTAGGGCTTCTCTTGTGCCAATTGCAATATTTCTCACCCTATGGACTACCTGTTGGCATTTCTTTTCAATACAATTCTGTGTTTAAATCCTTTCAATGTGCCAATGCTTTTGTTGAATACTTTTGGGAAACTCTTTGCTAGGTTCTCACCAGTTCCACACATCTCTTCAGTGATACGTAATATCGGTACCATCTCTCCTGGATGTATTTTGATTTGTAGGGAAGCTTGTTCCCACCAACCTAAAATCGAGAATCCATTTTCGGCCACAAAGTTTGCAATATGTCTTTCTTTCTTTAAAACATAAATGTACCCATGTGTATCCAATTATGTGGATGGGTGTCTTTACATATCCAGTTGCTCTCACTCTTGTATCCCTTAAGTCTGCTCTTTTTCCTCACAGTTCATTTTCAAATGTTTGCACATCTAGCATGGTGTATGGTGACCTTGTGTCAACCATTACTCTCAATGACACCCTATTCACCAACATAGACACCCATGATCCTACACTTCCTTCAGATGGTCTCAATGTCAGAATCTGTACATGTTCTACCATCTCATTGATCATGGACATTAAATCGCTTGGACAAGAACTTTCTTCTATTACCCTTATGCTCGACATATTACTCTTAGTAACTTGATTTTCTTTTCTCTGCATCCTGTTAATGGAGAATGTTCCTATTGTTCTCCCCCTTCCTCGGGTGTTTCGAAACACCTTTCCAAAATGGCCTACATAGCCACATTTGTAACATTTTGCCAAGAATGCCGGGCATTCTTTTTCATTGTTGTTGTGCCTATACCTGCCGCATTTGTAGCAACTGTTTTGCATTTTACTAGCAGACTATCTCTTCTTATGCTGCTGCCAATATAGTTGTCTTTCGACATTCTCCTAATTGCTGCAGTCAAATTTTCTTCTTCTAGCCGAAGTACCTTCTTGAACATCTTGTACACATCTAACTTCAGCACTTTGTGTTTTATCTTGTATTTCTTTCATGCATTTATCTCCTAATAAAATTGATCTGGCAATGTCCATGGCTTGCTCTAGGTTTGGATGCTTCGCTTGCCACAAGCGTTGTTGTATCCGAGAGTCTGCGACTTGTAACACCAACTGATCTCTCAAATACTCATCCGCTACTCCAGTAAATTTGCATGTAGATATCAATGCTCTCACAGCAGCCATATATGCATCAATAGTCTCTCCTTTGTTTGGTCTCCTCGAAGGAAAATGATATCTATCCAGCACCACATTAGTTTAATTTCCAAAATGTTTGGTCAATTTAGTCACATCCAATTCTTATTTCCCATTATTTCCCTAGCCGGTGGCCACCTCTTCAGATTCTTCTTCCACATTGTTTTGATCAGGTCAAGTTCTAAAAATTCGTAAAGCCTCAGTACCCACACAGTTCAGCAATGTGGCCTCTCTGAGATCATCATTGAATTTGGCTCCTCCCACTGCTCTCCGGTACACTTGAAAATTGTCTAGCCACTGTTGCCAACTGCACACTGGATTTCCTGGCTGCACAAGAAAGGTCATTGGTGCAGCAATATTTTCTTGATATTTGTATCTGCCAGTATTGTCTTTAATTGCAATGGTGTTCTGCTTCGGATCTCCTTTATTTCATGCCTTATGATAATTTCTTTTTTTCATGCACATTCACTGCCCCTTAAATTATTTCTCTTATTTCATATCTTTTTATTCTTTTCAGTATAGTACAATCAGCAACATTCCTGTCTTTGTATTGCCACTACTTCACAACATCCATTAAATATTTGTTTCCTTTGCCGTTTCGTATCGTGCTTTGTAACATAGTTTCCCTCATACACGTTGCTTGAGTTGCCTTGGTAACACCCACATAAAATGGGCGCTGCACGTTATTTGACTTTTTTTACGTCCTCTCCTCTAATACCAGATATCCAGTACACGTGCGCTCTATTGAAATGATGCAGCTTCGCACCGTTGAGCGTGCGTACAGTTTCTTTAATGTTTCTGTAGCCCTCTTGGCATATAACTCACTGCGCTTCTCTCCGTGCTCAATCTGTCACTTCAGTATTCCCGTTCTCACACTTCAGCAGGGTACGCTCACATCTCCGGTTCGTACGCCTGGCTTAGTTTCTTTTTCTTGTTGCCGGGGACCTCAGACCTCAATCTTGGGACGGGCGATCCTTGTTGCCAATTGTGATGAAATGAACAATCTTTGCTCAGAACATTTTAAACATACGTATTTATTCACTAGTATTATAATGAGGTCCCCCCAGGAGGTTGCTGCCTCTTCTACTCGCCTCCCATGATCATATTATTCTGGAATCTAATAAGACTCCAGAATCATATTGCATCATGAGAATGCCATAGTGCCAGCAACAATATTCTAACAGAAGCAGACTCTGGCATATCCTCAAAAATTCAACGTTTAGTTCCCAAGACTTCCTAAAAACCTCAATTCCTAGTTGGCAATGTGCATCCTTTTTCAAACGGATCTGTAAAGATGCATGCGACACTAATGGACTGCCATATGTATGCCACTTAAAATGAAAAACATCAATCGGCTACTTCTGAACCCACAAAAAATGAGTCTCAACTTGCAAAGTGTTTATTTCCATAACTTCCCTTAAAGCGTAAATGCTAGAATAAGCACTACCTTCATGTAGAGACACATTTTAACCCCACTCTCCCAACATCAAGCCGTATGTGCTGTCCCTGGTTTGCAACTCCACCAATAAACTATTTGTTGCAAGTGTCTGAAATTCGATCTGCTTCATTGGTGCACCTACAAAAGCTGGTTTTGATGGACTGAATGGAAAGGTTAATGATGAATTAATGGAGCTTTTTGGAGGCACTGGAAATAGCAAATGTCATGACCTTGTATCCATCTAGTATCTATTTATATATGTCTAATATGTCAACACCCTATAGATTAAAGGTGAAACCGTAGATCCACCGACTTTGCAAAAATTCCAAATTGCAACGGTATGAAAAGATGTTTTCTGACCTTGGGTCAGGAAACAAAGTGCTCCTCTACTTTATTATTTTATTTTTAATCCTTTTTACTGTTCCTATACTGTTATTTAAAAAAGAAACAATTCCGTATTGTTTAGTTTTAGAATTAACGTGTAGGAAGCAGTTGAAACTTGCATCTCAGTGCACTGCACTGAACGTTCCCTTAAACAGCAGGCGCATTTGTTTTGGGGTTTATATTGTGCGTGGTAGGGGGTGTGGCAATGGGGTTTGTTGGGAGTGGGGAGCAGAGCACAGTTCCACTACTTCTTTTCATACACTTCGACCACTGCCCTGCCTCAAAATTATAACATTTGGTGAACATTTGTCCAAACATTTAAAATATATAAAGTGTAGAAAACGTATTGCATTGGTTCTCCCAATAGGGAAAATTAGCATCCATCAATAGGTGCATACCCTCAAACGCTGGCCGGATTGGCTTCAAATTTGAAATAAGTTGACCACAAAGCAGTGCAGATGTGCCTTTTGGTGGTTCATGAAAAATCCGCACAGTAGTTTTTTTTTCTCTTTTCGTTTACCAGAAAACAGGGTGCTGCAAGCATCAAAATCTTGTATACTCCCCCCTCCCCCCCAGTTGGAGAGTAGAGGGATTTAGGAAAGAATTGTATATTAATGTTCATCTTTTTTGCAAAAGAGTTACATTCTTTAAACATTTCTAAAGCGCTCCTACACCAGCATGGGCATCATGGCTCTACTGGCAAGAGGGGGAGCAGGGCAGAGCAACAATCAACAGTACACAAAAACGATGTTAAAAGAGAAAGATTTTCAACGCCCGTCGGAAAGGCAGGTGCTCATTGGTCACGCGGAGGGCCAGGGGAAGAGAGCTGCATGATCCGGCAGCAACCATCGAGAAGGCATACCGCTGGATGTTGAACGATAAACATGGGTGACCAGAAGCAAAGCAGCTGAACGAAGAGAGCGAGAAGGGACATACGGCATGGACACACCGATGTTGACTGCCAACAGGCAGTCCTGAAAGCGAGCAGCCGATGGTTGCTGAAGTAGGTCAAGGCAAAACAGTATTTGGGTGTCATCTGCATAACAGCAACACCTAAACCCGAAAGAGTGAATAAGAAGAATCAGGAGGTTGAGTGTAGATACTGAACAGGAGAGGGGGAGAGGGCAAAGCCCTGTGGAACCCCTCGAGAGGTGGTGGAGCAGAGCAGAATGGGAAAAGGAGAAGAGACTTTGTATGGCCAGAAAGAAAGGAGCCGAAACAGGCGAGCACAGAGCCAGAGATGCCCGCCAAGGCAAACCTGTCCAGTAAGAAGGCCTGATCGATGGTGTTGAAGACTGCCTTTAGAGCTAATAAAATCAGCACCCCTACACTACCCTGATCTGATATTCTGGACAGGTCGTCCACGAATGACACCATCCGTCCCGCGCCTGGGACGGAAACCAGATTGAAAAGGGGTCTTCTAAAAATTAAAGTAAAGGCATCACCAGGGATTCAAGAAGCTTCATTAAAAAAAGGGAGAAAAGAGGGATGGGACGAAAGTTAGACAGTTCTGAGGGATCCTAAGAGGGGTTTTTCAGCAGCAGGGATTCCGGGGGGCTTAGTGGGTTCACCAGGGTGTGCTTGAGAGGGTCAGGAATTGAGCTGTGAGAGAAGGAGTGCTGCGGATTACACCCAAGAAGCAATCAGAGGGATGAGCTTCTTGAGGATGGAGAGAGGAATGGGATCGGCAAGGAAGGGCAAACGTAGCCCTCACAATGCCCTCCTCGCTGAAAATAGGGAAAGAAGCCCAGTTTAGGGGAAGAGGGAGAGGAACAGGCCAGCAGTAGAGAAGCCTGGGACCCTGAATCAAAATTTTCTGGCAATCATAGCGGTTTTGTCCACAAAGAACGCAGCCAGGAAGTCTCATCGCTCCTGGGAGGGCTCCATAGTGCTGGCGGCCGAAGAGGAAGATAAAGACTGAACGAGCCTGAATAATTTTCTAGGTTGGTTCATAGCTGTCAACAGCCGTGAGGAGAAGACGACGCGCTTGGCCTCAAGTACTGCATTTTGAAAGATGGCTGTAGCCTTGTGCAGCTCCGGGAGCATGAATGAATTGTAGGAGGCCTGCCACTGCCAATTCCGGGGAGAACCATGGCTCAGAGGGGAGTCTGTGGCATGGACTGTTGCAAAGGAGCCAAAAGATTAGCAGTAAAAGTCAGGGCAGAGTCAAGGTTCTAAAGGTTAGTCTCAAGTGAGGAGGGGCATCGAGATGTTATATTGTCCGCCAAACCGATGGGCCGCCACCTGCGCTACGGTGGGCGACTATCATTGGAATGTGTCAACTGCAGCCCCAAGTTAAGCACAAAGGGAGTCAGAAAGTGATCTGTCCACACCAGGGGGCAAGCCAGTGCCGGGACCGAGAACAGATCTAGGGTATTGCCCCATATGAGAGTCGTGCCTGTGATCAACTGGCAAAGGCCAGGCTCAGAGAGAGCAGAAATAAGGAGGTCTGCATTGGAATCCGATGGGTCATTAGGGTGTAGATTAAAGTCGCTAAAAATGGATAGGTCTTTATAACCCAAATGGAGATGCGCAATTATTTCAGCAAAAACAAGTGGAAACAAAAGGTGCACCGTAGGTGGCCAATAGATAACAAACATTAACCGTGCTTACCTATAATAAACGGGCATGGATCAGGAAAGCATCCATTTTTAGTTTGTGAATGAATGGGAGGATGGAGCAAGCAATGCGAGAGGTGCACAAGGGCAATTCTCCCACCTGCATGAGGAGGAGAGCAGTCCAAGGGCAGAATACAGTAGTCAGATGGCAAAGTTTGGACTAAGCAGGGGCCAGAAGCCTCATTGAGCCAAGTTTCGGTGACAAACACCATGTCTGGCGTATGTTCCTAAAGTAGTTCATAGAACGGGAGAGCATGGGCTTTCAGTGACCATGCACAGAATAGGAAACACTGTATGGAGATTGGCCCACCTGAAGGTGCGTGAGAGGCGATGGGAGGACAACCTGGGGGCCACACAGTGGAAGGGGGGGCTAAATCAACCAGCACATGACTAGGCACCTGTAGACCCACGCAAAGGTGTGTCTGCCCAGATCCCGCATGAACACAGATGGGCCAGACTTAGGCTGGGACTTAGGCTGGACGGAGGCGCTTCCACTGCGCATGTCCGCTGTGATGCCGACGGAGGGTGTTCCTAAAAAAGGAACATGATATAGGCAGGAGCCAATCAGCTGCTGTATTGGGATGGCCAGCGAGGAAAGGCTTGCACTAGAATGGGTGTGCAGAAGAAATAACAAATAAGCTTGTGAGGGCAGGCAGAGTTGGGCGCAAGACAAAATAGATAAAAACCTGATCAAGATTAAATTATGTATGCTGAATGCAGGTAAAGTGAAAACATGCGCCCATTCACATACGCAGCCTGTGAAAGGAAATCAAATTAAAAGTAGCCTAATGTAAATAAAACAGAACGTGAATCAAGAGCGGGAGTTTAGCAGCAGCTCTGTCTAACCAGAGCCGCCGGCAAGTGGGAGCCAAATGCTATAAGCCTCAGAGTCGAGTGTCAAGCCAATCAGCTACTGTATCGTGATGGCCAGCGAGTAACGACTTGCACTAGAATGCGTGCGCAGACGAAAATAAAAGAAGCCTGTGAGGGCAGGCAGAGTCGAGCGAGAGGCAACAGACCATCCGGTGAGGCCAGGCAACCTCTGCCACAATGAAGCAATGAAAGTAAAAAATAAAAATCCAAATCCACAGACATCCCTCTCTATATCCCTCTCACTACCTCACACTCCTGGACTGATCACTCTTCTCTCACTTGAAGCATTCTTCTCCTTTAGCACTGGCACACACTGCACTGCCTCCCACCTTCAAGGTCACCCGACCCATGAAAAAAGGTGTCAGTGGCTGCCTTTGCCTCCACCTACTCTCCTCCTCCTACTCTTGCGGCTGACTCCCACCCTGACACAGCCCTCTCTAACTTTGACTTTTCCATCTCAAACACTCCAGACATCCTTGCCCTTGTCACGAGGGTCCGACTGAAGCCTGCCAAGAAGTGCAACTCTTGGTACGACTCAGACTTGGCTGCTCTCAAACGCAAGTGTAGAGTATCGGAACGGAAATGGGGATCTTCAGGTGCACCCTCTGACAAGCTGGCCTGCCACCTTCTGCAAAGGCAATATAGACTCAGCACCCGGTCCAAGAAAAGAGTCCATATTGAAGCCTGCATCTCTGTGGCATCCAACAACATAGCCAAACTTTTTAAAGTCTGCAAGGAACTGTCCAACCCTACTGCAGCCTCATCCCCTATTGCACCCACCCTGGCCCTTTGTGGGGCCCTGGCTGCACACTTCATCCTGTCCTCTCTCTCTCTCCTCTGCACCCACTCGTGCACCATCATCGCTTGGACCCACCTCGGCTGCCCCCACCGCTCCCTCTCTTCTCTCCTCCCAGCCACACCAGAGGAGGTTTCTAGATAAGTCCGGTCTACGAAAGCCTCTTCCAAGCAGGTGGACCCTTGCCCCTCCAAAACCGTCGAGGACAACATGGACTCTAGCTCCAGCCTTGGCAGACCTATGCAACCTATCCTTCACCACTGGAGTTTTCCCTGCTTCTCTCAAGCATTGTCTTGTGCACCCTCTGCTCAAAAAGCCCTTTGCCGACCCTTCTAACTCGGCAAGCTTATCGCCCGATCTCTATCACTCCTTTCCTGGGCAAACTCTTGGAGAAGCTGGCCATCTCTCAGCTTACCCTCCACACTGATTCTGCTGGTTGTCTCCATGACCATCAGTCTGGCTTTAGAGCATCCAGAGGCATGCAAACTGCTCTTCTGAACACCCAGGAAGACCTGCTCTCAAACCTTGACTCCAACTCTCCACTCTGTCCCCATTCCACTCTGTCCCCATTCTTCTTGACCTCTCCTCTGCTTTCAATACAGTAAACCACAACATCCTGATCTCCCGTCTGATACCCTGGAAATCACAGATCAGCCCCTGGCATGGCTAGTGTCCTTTCTGTCCTTCCTAAGTGGAACTTGGGCCCTTTCTCTCCGCCATCACCCTCTCTACTTGTGGTGTCGCCCAGGGATTTAATCTAACCCCCTCGTTTTTCAATGTCTGCATGGCCCCTTTGGCCCACAAGATCTCTGCCTTCACCTCCAACTTTCAGTGGTATCCAGATGACAAAGCTCTCTTTCAGGCTACCCTCAGCCTCTTCCTCCTCCGCCATTCCTGACACTGTGTCCACAATTCAGTCCTGGTGTGCTGCTAATGATCTCTGCCTTAATGTCAGTAAAACAGATTATCCTCATTGGGATCCCTGCTCCTGCTGGCAGCCCTCCCTTGTTCCTGCGCCCTCACCCACCAGTGAGGCAAATAATCTGGGGGTCATCGTCGACTCCGCTCTCTTATCACAACCCAGTCATCTCCAAAAAAGTCCAGCTGCTCCTCCTCAGAGGTATTCTACCTTTTCTCACTTTCCACCCCAGAGGCTCACTGTCTCCAGAGCTATGGTTCTCTCCAGACTGTACTACTACAACAGTTTCTTTCTCAATCTTCCTACTTCTACTCTCAGACCGCTAGAACTTATCCAGAACTGAACCGCAAGACTTACCATTGGCCTCAAGCCCAGGGACCGCATCCCCTCCACTGGCTCCCCATGGCTGCAAGGATCAAGTTCAAGTCCCTCTGTATAGCCCACAAGGCTTTCTGGGGCCAGGGCCCGCACTATCTACAACGCTCTCTTCCCAAATACTCTCCTTCTAGAGCCCTCCACTCGGCCTCCTTCAACTCTCTGCGGGTGAGCCGCTTTCCCAAACAGATTTGGGGGTAGACCTTTATCCTCTAAAGGTGCTTCCCTCTGGAACAGCCCCCCTGTCTCTCCGTCTTGAGCCAGGCCTCCTCTAGTTCCGGAAACTCCTCAAGACCTTCCTCTGCTCTTTCTCTCTCCCTCGCTAACCTTTCTCTTCTCTCCCCCCGAACTTGCTGGTCGCCTGGTGCACCTCCAGAAACTCACCGGTCGCCTGGTGCACCTCCAGAAACTCACCGGTCGCAGGCTCCCCTCGCCTGTCCTGCACTTGCCTCCTGGCCTCTGCACTCTGCTTGGCACTACTGCACTCGAAATACATTCCATGAGAGAGGCAACCTCTCTACACTTAACTCAGGTGCCGGCTGGACTTGGCGCACTTATCCCCTTCCCTGTCCCTCGCACTTCCCATCTATGCACTTGCACGACCTTGAATGTACTAGGCCTACCAAGATCATTTGTCCTGTCATGATGAGATATATTTTATTTGTATCGCGGTCAAACAGAAGTATTTCAGAGTGCGAAACACTGTCCTCTCTCCCTAGCTTGGTTGCGCCTAAAACAAGTGTGTATAGGTGCATTAGTTATGTTATGAATATTTCTAGAGCGCACGGTCACCCTAAGGTATCTTGGCGCTAGAGTCAGGCGAGCATCCACATCGGAGGAGTAAACCAGAAACCTAACCAATCTAGAAACAAAGTGCCTTGACCGCTTTTCTAAAGGCTAAATGATTAGAGAGTTGGTCATTAGTGATGACCAACCACCAATCAATCTGAAATATCACCAGGCATAGTACAGTAGTTGATTGTTCTGTACGTCCTTTTCCCACTCCACCCACCCCCTTCTCTCCACATTCTTTGTCAAGCGCTTGCACTGACAAGTCGTTAGGCATAGTACGGTAGTTTATTGATTGTATGCTCTTTTCCTCTCCCCACCACCTGTTCTCATTCCTTCCTATCATGCCCTTGCACTAGTAGAAATGGCTCAGGCCTAGTATGCTAGTTATTTTTGGTAGATCATTCGGAAACTTCAAGGCCTAAGAATGACGACTATGTTCCCTTATTCCCTTCCCGCCTTGAAGCACTTAACTTGTGTATAAACATTTACAAAAACAATTACAAAATCAAGATTAGATTATGCAAGCTGAACGCAGGTAAAGTGAAAACATGCGCCCAGGCACATGCACAGGCTGTGTGCAATACGCGGACTGTGAAAGGAAATCAAATTAAAAGTAGCCTACTGTAAATAAAACAGAACGTGAATGTAGAGAGGGAGCTTAGCAGCAGCCCTGTCTTTTGCTCCGTTCACATGTTTACTCTGTTTTAAAACACACTGGCACATTGAAAGTTTAAGGGGACCTTGGGAATTCATTTGACCAGGTTTGTGTCCTCGCAAGAATCCATGGAAGGTATTCTCACAAAAGTTGAAAGAATGTTTTTCCCGTGATAACAAAAATACTTGCAACGTCTGCAATCCAGTCCATCATTTACGCAGGTGGACCAGAGTGGCACACTGGCCATTGGCTTCCAATGGTGAAAACTTCCATGGTGTGTAGTGTAGAAATATATGAAAATAATTAAGTTAGTACTACACATGAGCGTTTGAGGGGGGCAGGAGGTTAAGCATATACAAACTATAAGAAATACAGTTAAAGAAACTATAGCTAATGTGAAACAGTTAAACGCAACAAAACCCTTGAAATTCGGCCAGTGTTGGAAGCTCCACCACTAAGCAACCTTTTTCTCACTCCATGAGCAGACTGATGACACCACTGTAAATTAGAGCGGATTGATGACACCAGAGATGATGTTGCGTACAATATTATAGGCATTGGCTAGCTACAAGGTAAAGTGGACACTATTCCTGGCTACATGCGCTCTGGCCATAGGGAAGCTCTTAAGGGAGTCACTGATGTGATCAATGACGACATCACAAGAAACAGCTGGTCTGGTTTCCAGTGA
The DNA here is from genome assembly GCF_040938575.1 of Ambystoma mexicanum. NCBI lineage: Eukaryota > Metazoa > Chordata > Amphibia > Caudata > Ambystomatidae > Ambystoma > Ambystoma mexicanum. The sequence continues at coordinate 1,019,410,197 of NC_090932.1, forward strand.
CAATGAAATAAGAAAAGTAATGAAGGATGTCTTCATTGTGCTCATAGGCAGCATGGGGGCACAGAGTTATGGTGGTGTAGGTTCCAACACTTGCCGACATCTGTACCATTCCACATGCAGTTTAGATTTAGCGGTTTCATTTCACAGCAGCTCAAAAAGAGATGTTCTGCTCACTATCCATAATCTCCAGGTTACTTTTCAATTTTTCAATGGGTGTATGATGTGCATGAACGTATGCAAATTGCTGTACTGTGGAGATGGGTAGAGCCTCTATGTTGGCCAGAAACAGGTTCAGCCATGCCCCAGGCCCCACAAAGCCACCTACAATACCCAATGAATCGGGCATGTGCCATGCTGTGAAAAACCTGAGGGTGTTCTCACTCCTAAATCCTGTGGATCCTCTTCTCAGGTGGCGAAAGGAACTTTAAAATTAAGTGATACCAATGTATATTAAATACTGAACTGAATGGAACTTTAGAATAAACTTCATGGGCCAAGCAGGTAGAGTGAATAACCCAATTGTAACATGATGTTAAAGCGCACATATACCCCTGGGTCAAGAGCGCTATACAAATAAATAAACAAACAAACAAACAAACAAACAAACAAATTGCCCAGGGGAAAACGAATTACAGAAAAGGGCACAGGTGTGATAGTCATATGAAGGTGGGCGTGAGCAAAACACCCTTAAACTGAACATCTATGAATGAATGCAGTGTGACAAGACCAAAGACTGGAAAGGATGTGTGACAAGTGATGGCAGAGCCAAGAGCTGATACGGAAAAGACAGAAGATTGTGAATCCACACATCAAAGCCAAGTGGTCGAGAGATAGGGATCTTGCTTGGATGGGCCTGTAATGGGTGGACCGTTTGGTGTGACAACTTCGCCTAGACCAGCAAGCTCTAAAAGTTGAAAACTCATCACAATGTCTTTGGGTCGAGTCTTGGGGAAGGGAACCCTGCGACTTGAGCTACATATGTGGTCTTGAGAGCGAAGCCACAAGACCTTTTTGTTTTCTGTGAACTATGGTGCATGGAATTTTGGGGGTGGGGTGACCCACCAAGGATTGGTTTTGAACTGTATCACCTTAAACTGGAGAAAGGCAATTTTGAGACTTTTTCCTGGAACTTTCTTATACTTGAGGAAGGGGAGTTGAGAGAAAACTGCGAGGAAGAAGCTCAGAACTTTGAGCTGAACAGTTTCTTTTGGTTTTGAGATCCCTACACATTGGTTAGCTTTAGTTGTGAGGACAAGTACAGGTTTTGGACACAGTTAGACTTAAGTTGAACTCTTTAACTCAGACTTTCCTTAGTTTTGTTTAGATTGGGAAATTCCACCTTAGCACAGGATAAGTTAGGCCTTCTACCATCCTGAATTGATTTAATAAAGTATTTTACTTTGGACCTGAAGTCTGTTGTCTGGGTCTTGCTTTGCGATGCCCTCACAGTGCCCACAATACAATGTGTCAGTTAGCAACTGTCCTTTGCTTGCTTCAGCCATGTTGCCGACCTCATGAAGCAACCCACAGTAGAGTGGGCCTGGCCAGTGGGCACAAACTGCCTGGCCCCACATTAGACTTGCGCAGTGTCCACTATAATTCCTAATGCAGCCTTGCCTCAGGCGCCAAAGTTATCTCTATTTTTTGTAGCTACATTTTGGTGCTTTTGAAAGAGAGCAACACACACACTGCAAAAATCACGCTTTTAGCGATTGGGTCACCGCGCTCATGTTTGGTGAAAATCCACCCAGCGGTTCGGGCTACAGGTGCAACAAAAATGTCTTTGTAATAAAGTCAATTCGAATTTTTACATTTTGGGGCCCACCCTTAGAACGTTGTGCCTCCTTGCTGAAAACCGCACTAAACTTTCCAACATTATTCAGGGTCAGGTCTCTATATTTTTGGGAAGTTTCATTAAGATTCGAACTCTGCAAACGTAACTCGCCCAAAATGTGCTCTTCTTATGGGTAAGCCAACTTAACCATAACTACAGGATTGCTACTGGAGACAGCGTGTGTGTGTGTTAAGACACACAAAGATTTGCTCATCGCTAGCCTGCATAAGGCTAACAGTACATTATTAGCCACATAACTTGCATGGTCGGCAAAACTGCAATAGAGGTCTCCCCAGTCGAAAACAGAGGAGGGGGAAGAAGAATACAGGAGACCAGTCAGCACTTGTGAGTTTTCAAGCTGGGTGCTGTACAAATGCTGGCGATAAGGGAGGCGGCGAGAGGGCACGGCAGTATAAAGAGGATGTTCTTGCTAGTGAGAGGTTGTTTGTCCTCTTACATCAGGCGATACATATGAGAGGAAGGAAACCAGAGGGAGCATTCGAGGATTTCCTGGCGCCTCACAGATGGTCATATGATGCATGTACATTCAGGGTGGGGAGGGTCACTGCAGCGGAATGTAAGCAGAGCAAAAGAACAGCAGCAAGCCTTACCAATATGAGAACAAAGTACTTCTTTTCGGCAAAAACGGGCAATATGCAGATCGGTTCCTTACAAAATGAGCTAAAATGCTCACAATATGGTCATGTTATTCATGAAATACATACACTGTTGCTAGGTCTTACTACAAACTTTGCTAAACCCACCCACTAAATACTAAAATATCAATGCTTAAACCCTATGCACAAACCAATCACGCCGCTCACATGGCTTTTTAATAGCCCTCTTGCCAGAAGAAGAAAACACATCTACAAATTATTGTTTCAACCCTCTGAGCATGAGTCATACCACTGACAAGAGTATCTTCGCAGGTGCACAACCCAGAGGGTTTTTAAAAAATATATATTTGTCAATGAAACAGGTTGCCGTTTTCTCTACCGGAAAGTGAACCCTGCTAACCAGACCTGACTTTCCAGATGTTCGATGCCAAAAAGCATAGCACACATGTGAGATCTCTGCGGCGTCCAGTTTACTGACATACCATCAGCTGAAATGTAGTTTGGCAACATGTCGGATACAGAGTAACTGTGCATTCATGTGAGTAAACTGCTGGAATACAGTTTGTTCCAACAGCCATGGGCTGCCCATTACAGAGGGCACCTACGAGACAAATTACACGCAGATGTGTATCCAAAGACCTGATGGCAGATTCTTTGTTAAAAAATCTATATGAAGCTTGGTCTGGTTTAAAACAATGGCCTATGAGGGGATAGTTATAAAGGCCAAAATCCACCAGATGCAATTTATCATCAACTGGTATTCATTGAACTCTGCAAATGTCTGATCGTGTGTGCATTGATGTATGGGGCCACACAAAAAAAACCGTTAGGATGACATCTGGGTGCCTCCTTTGTTCTCGGTTTGCTGGTAAGGCTCGACACTTCTCAGAGTAACAAGGCCTCCACCACTAGGGTGGGAACCACTGCTTCAAATGACCTTGTCAGCACAATGGGGGGGAGGGGCGTTGTGCCAGGGAGACAATTACTCGAGTTAGTATGATCTCAGGCAGATTTGAGATGGGTGGGGAGTACTTGAGAGTGGATTAGGTGAGAAACTGTCGACAGAGGAGGGCTCTGGCTATCTTGTAAATGTTTAGGACACATTACTCCTTGTGTTCCCCTCAACTTCCTGTAGACCTGGCACTCAAAACTTGTGACAACAGCAAGAGTTGGCCCCAATGGGCCAATCCACCGTTGCAAAATTACTGTGTGGTGAAATCCCCACCACCCATCCTAAATCAACTATCTTTGGACTAGAGAAGGAATTTACTGGAACCTTATTGGATGTATTAATCTGCTGCCATTGAGGTGAGGAGGATGATTTCCAAGAACAGAGAAAGACCCCCCCACTCTAGGGGACCATTTGGAGTGATATGCTGCTGGAAAAGGCCAACCAGGTGTCTAGATACTAGTAGGCAGGACTCAGCTTTAAGTGGCACACTTCCAAGTGTTTTCTGACAACGGCAGATGAAGGACTTCCGTTGGCCTCTGAAACCCTGGACATGGTCCCAGTGCAAATTTTTTTTAAAAAAGGAGCAGCCTTGGAGGGTTTACAGCTTTGAACCAACTTGACCGCCCTGGATTCATTTCCAAGCCAAACAAGAGCCAGCCGAGGGGTCTTTCACATTCTATACTTTTCTAACCACTCAGACATTGACTGAACACTACCTGCCTGACACTTTCCAGCTTCTTAGAGTCGAAAAGCAAACGGTGTTGTTGGAAACACATCGCGACAAGACACGAGTCATTGAATGGACAGGATCAACACATCACTTGGTCCTAAACTTCCTTCCACCCTCAAGCAGAATGGCGCTTGCTGAAGTGTATTGTGTCTGCCTCCCATCGAACCACCTTGACACCAGCTCAACCCAGCAGAAAGCACGCAGGCGCCAAGCTCCACGCTGTCAAGCCCAGACTTTAATAAAAAGGTATGTACCGCGGTTATGTCCCTCTTGCCTGGTCTTCAGGATCCCACTTTTTCCCTTTTGAAAGACATACTTGAACTTCAATATTTCTGCAGTGACAATTTCCTGCATACCCCAGTCTTCATACCCCAAGTGCTTCTTTCAACCAAATGTCTGTGTATTGTCTGTCCTTTTAGTTTGACCAAAGTATTGTATATTTAGAGACCCTTGATTGGACAGTTTTCCTTTTGGTCCCACAGTACGGTTGTGGTGAGATGCTTCATCGATGGCTCACAGAGCCTCTTGAAGAGCATAGATTGCCCGTGGCTTACTCTACCATAAGAGTCCATTCATGTGGGGTCCATTTTACACAAATGATATAGATCACTGTTGGGTTTGGTAGCAGTGTGAAGCTCAGTAGAAATTTAGAAACCACTACTCATCCCGGTTCCCTGGAGAGCAGTAATCATTTCATCACAAGCCCTATGGACAAACAAGGTCTCTTTTGCGGACTGAAATAGATGCCCTCGACACATGACTATAAATTCCCACGCATGCATAGGTCAGAGTACTTCCGATCTGCACCCATGAACACAAGATCAGATTCCCCAGTCATCCAGATGAACCGATCCTACCCATTCGTGTTCAGAGCCACCTAAGCATCTGGAAACCATGTAAAGGGCAGTGGAACACGGTTTAACTTCTAACAAAATAGCAAGCAAATCTTATTCTCCATCACTTCAGAGGATGAGTAGGAGGGAGACAGAGATAGGAAGACCGATTCACTAAGCACCAAAGAGGGACACTACGATCCAGAGAAAACTCTGTGCTGGAAGCAAAGTTGAGAACGACGGAAATCGCTAAACAGATTTATATATAGTTTTATGGGTGATTTGTAAATGTAAATGATTTGTAAACTCCTGGAAACACTGTCACTTAGCGGTGATACTCAACTCTAAACAGAAAGTGAAAGATTGACACATCTGTCTGGGAACCTTACCCAATTACGTGAATTTTCAGCAAAGGGCATGCTATGAATTTGCATAACTAACATTTTGTAGAGGGAGTATAGAATGGATATAGGCATGAAGTCCTCTTGTTAGCGCTGTGCAAATCTGTACGCTTGTAAAATTGAACATATTAATAGTAGATTTGCTTGCCATGATCAGTAGTTAGAGCAGTGTAGATTTTTAAATAGCAAACAAGTAACAGTAAGTGTGGAAAACAGAATGTGTGTGTGTGTGTGTGTGTGTGTGTAAGGCGATTCACCCATTCAGGAGCAGAAGGTGCGAGAACAAGTGTCCAGTTGAAACTTCAAGGCCGCAAACGTACCATAGCGCTGGAACTTCAATTTGTCCATGTCACTCTTCTCGGGTGGAGGGACAAGGAGTTATTTAGTAGAGCCTTGCCCTTGGACCTCGCCACAAACCTCAACTTCTTAACGAGATGGATGACAACCAAAACAAAGTAGGACTATTGGATGAAAATGCTTCACGATGTTGGACAAGCATGTCAGAGTCCTTCAATGATGATCTTGAGGACAAGGAACAATGTTCAGGTTTTCAAATGTGATATTTGCCGTATGGAGTCACTGCATGGCTTTAAAGTTAGCAGCGATGCAGTGGGAACAGCATAATGAAATTATGGTTATGCCACTTTCAGCCCTTTGTACTTTTGTTTTTGACCAGGGGAGGTTAGATGCACTATGCCAAAGTCCAATGTTGATAATGCAACAAAATGAACAAATCTATGCAGCGAGACAGCAAAGTGATGTGGCACTGAAGCACAGGCATGTGAAACCACTTTATGAATGCAGCAACTTGGAAGGTCATTTTGGTGTCTAACAGCTGTAGTTTATGCACTCTCTAAGGGCTGAAGATGTTGCATGACTATTCGTCAACAAAAGAGGAGAATGCAGGGAGGGGGATCAAGCGAAATGCAGGGTGAAGGTCTTTGATACAGTTAGGTGGGAGTCCATTTTGTATATAGGCCAGGCTTGACTCAAACTGCAGCCGAGTGTCAACCACACATGTTGCACACAATGTTAAAAAAGAAGTTAGATATACCATCAACTATTTATGTAGGTAAATTAGACATGAACCTAGATAGAAAGTAGCAGAGCTCTAGGGGATGGGTACATCTAAAGAAGAGGAGGAGTAATGGGAGCAGCGATGTCAGTAACCAGTCAAGCCGCGGATGTAGCAGTGTTCCTTGAAGAAAGTGTTTCCTTGTAGTAGTGTATCCCTCGAGACCTCGACTCATCCACCTCCAACTCTGAGGGTCAGACGCTTCCCCAGGCAGAGGAGGGGGGGCGCGTGGGGTGTAGATCTGTCCTCAGCTGGGGGCTCCCTGCACCTCTCAATCTTGAGTAGTCGCCCTCTCCCCCCCCCAGTAGTCCTTTGCACTGCCTCCGGGCATCCCACGTGCTTAGGGACTGGGGGACCCTATCTGCAATCTTGCTTCCAAGACCAGTACGTTACCCCCGGTGCTATCCTCTGTACACATTGCACTCTTCCCCCTCCCCCTCTCCCTCTGGCGGTTCTCTCCCTTACTCCCTTGCACTTGCATGATCTGAAGTAAGATCGTTTGTTTTGTCCTCCCTTAGCATCCCCTTCCTGGTCTTGTCGCACCTAGAAACACTTGTGCACAGGCGCGTTATAAATTATTATCTATCGAGTGTCTTCTGTCCCTTCCAGAGATGGAAGAGGGCGAGACCTAGCTTCGGTTTATTAAGCTTTAAAACATGTGTTGGATATTGCAAGTATTTGCACAGATATAAAGACATTTTGTAGCAGAGGCTCTACAGCTGGGTTTGGTTGCCCAGGAACAATGTGAACCAATCAAGTGCTATACCTCTGATCGCAGTAGGTATCTACATCTACTTTCACAGCATAAAATCACCAATCAATATTTTAGTAATTTGCTGAACATCCTAAAAATGTTGTACAAAAGTTGCATTAACAGCCATGGCACTTGTACAGCAAGTGGTAACAGAAAGCAGTATTTGAGTAACGGCAGCAAGTGAGGGTCAAACAATTCAATTCAACATTATAGAATAGAGCCCACATGGAGGACGATGTAGTGTTATGTGACTGTTGTCTACCAAGTGCTGCAAAGATCGAAGGGGTGGTTTAAGGTTGATCCCACTAGATTTGAGCAGTACCAGCAGCAGTAGAAAAAGGCGGCAAAAGGTAGGTGGATTTTAAGATTATCCTCTTCCCTGCAGACAATACCAGGTTCCCACTTTTAGAAAAAAAAAAGCTTTGCGATTGCAATAAAAGCTGCAATTGCACATTTTGCAAACACAGACAGAAGGGATTAGAATTGAGCACCACACACCAACTGAAAACATTAAATTCCTTCTGAGCATTATGGGATACAAACACTGCCAGCGCACTGCCGCACTCCAGTTGGGTGAGCCCAGATTAACACCGATACCTGCTAGAAAGCAGAAACCCACGATATACAAGTACTACTTTCCCCATTTGAAGTCATCCTTGCTCGATTTTTTATGTCTTTAGTGTCGGAAAGATGAAAATCGAGATACTTCTGTATCACAGCACTAAAATCACTGCAGATTTGTAGGAGAGGAAAATCGTGCTTGCACGACTATTTACCCACAGACAAGGTGTAGATACATACACTACACTTCTACCTAGTCTCCAATTGTAAAAGCAACCTAAAGACCTCCCCTCTACCCTCAACTCTCCTCTTAGCCAACAAGGCCTCACGAATGTTTAAGGGCTCGACAGCAGCAAACGGCCAGTATAATCGCAAAGGTATGGTAATCTTGGTTTACAAAAAGTGCTTGTTTTGTAGTTTGGTATATTGGAGGAGAGAGGGGTGGTATTGTGGCAGCAGGCATGCATGTGTAATTAGGCCGCTGAGGTTTGACAAAGCGTAAATTGGAGCTTACATGTGGCGCTTTTACACCATTCATTTTGTCGCGATTAAGAGGTGGCACATTAGCACCACTGGGGGACAGTGGGCCCGGGGGCAGAAGAAATCGGGGAAATCGAGGAGGCTAGGGACACGGCAGTACTCATGGCATTGCCCAGACTGCCACACAGATCCCACTGCCTTGTACCATTCCCCGACAACCACAGTAGTTGATATGCCGCTTTAAGCAGAGGAAAAACGGTTGGCTTCGCTACATACCCCAGCCATCGCAAATCTGGGCTGCCTACAAAGTTATATAGACAAGTAGGTGTTTCAAAAGTATTCAAAACAGGTTAACAGAACCCATCAGTATGTGCTTTGAACGAAAAACCTTAAGCGTAGGATAGCAGAACATCCTTTTAAACACATTCTAAGACCTGCACAAGACTACAGTTCGTAACTGGCGTATCACTTTTAAAAAAAATCTGCACGGTCATGAAATTCAGAGGATTCCTGGAAACCGAACCAAGTATGGGTTTTATTTATGAAATATATGTATATTATCTGTGTGGTGTTAAAATTAATTTTACCATGTATTCAGAACGTACTCCTAATAAGTTAACTGTCCGCTCAAAGGAGGCAGAAAGTTAAAGGATTTCGACCAGCTACCCCACAGTCCAGCAATAATAAATCCCTCCATTCCAAAGTCATTGCCATCTTCGAGATCAGAACTTCTCATTTCAAAACGGTGCTAGCGATTTGTTCATACACAAAATCAGAGTAATGAGTACTCCCTTCCGAGCCCCAGCCAGAGGAAACATGGGCCTAAATGTGCCTGCTCCATACAGGCTCCCAGCAAGTAAAAGCTAGATTTCACAAATAACCAAACACTCCAGGAGTACTTCAATGTACAAAATACATGACTGGCTAATGATAAGAGCCCCACCCCGATGGAATAAACAAAAAGAAGCAGATAATTCGATTAGATGCATTTCAAATAGCTCTAAATCTCTTTAGCATCTAATTTAGACGTGGGCGGATGACGGGGATGCCACAACCATTGGCCTCTTGACCGGTAAGAAAAGTTCCACAGGTTGAGCGCTCGCTGCTGTGAACCAAGTGTGCCCTGCATTTCATCCTTCTGAGGTCGATAAACGAGAATCAACTTCGGTTGGGTGATATATGTAAGTATGTTCCATGTAAAACACTGTGGCGAAAGCTCTATATAAATAGAACATCATTATCATTAACAGCCTTGGCAGTAAGGGGGCTCGAGGCTAGTTGAAACATTTAAAATATACCCCTTCATACACAAAAGCACTGCCACAAAACGACACTTCTAGTACACCTATCGCTCACAAGTCTATATCCCCAGTAAATGGTTTAATGTTCTCTCTATAAAAACCTTGGGCTGAATGAGACCATAGTGGGGGCAGGCCATAGTAAAAATAAAACATAACATACTAGTTTATTCTATACTAGTGTACAGGTGTGTGCACACAGGCCAAAGTGCAGGTTTTCATTGGCAAAGTAGGACCACTACCAATCCTAAGCCTACTGCTCCCGTTAGCGCTGACAACAGGCGAAACTACTGCATCAGAAACATACATCTGGCCTTTTATTATATTGTTAGATTAGATGTATAAAATAGATAAGATACTGCCGATAACACTGCTTCACAAAACTGGTGCTAATCTAAGGCATTTTAATAGTACACATTTTCTCAACCTGAAAAAGTAAAACAAGACTTGGCCCTTGGCGAACAGGTTATATGCAGTGCAAGGACAGATCTCACCAGCAACCACCTAACGCAGTGAGCTGTCTGTCCTGTAAGTGAGCATGAGCAGTGTAGATTCAGATGGCTAGTTTTGGCACCAACAACTGTAAGAAGGTTCTGTAGAAAATCTCCCTGGTCCTTTAATTATGCAAATGTATGATCTTGATTGTTTATCTCGATTAGGGTATGCATTGGCTTGAGAGGAAAGGGGAGTGCAATGATCATATCCAGGGAGGCAGCCCTGTGTGTGCAGCAGACCAGCCTGGGATTCTTTCATGTTGCTGGCCCACAGGGCGTACACCACACCCTATTAGTTTAATGGCCATTCTACAGTGCTTGATTTGTGGGGGGTGCTTGCCAAGGCTCAGTCCTCGTACATAACTTATAGCCCCAGCACTTATTGTCTCAGACTCACTTTAATTATAAAGTGATTATAATCAGTTCATCAACCACAATGAGCAGGTGCGAGCAGTAGTGTAACCCCAAATAGGCCGACACTGTGGGGAGGAGCTATGGGTGGTGGCAGCAGTGGTGCCCACCCGCAGTGTCACATGAGTGCTAGAAATTATTTGGGCACTGGCATTTTTTTTTTTTTACACAAATCAAGCACTTCAACTTCACCCCTGTAGGTGACCAGGAGCCCCGGATGATAACAAACCTGGTTAGAAAGGCTCCCATTTGGGGGCACTGCACTTTAGAACTTGAAGACTCGAAAAGAAGCTCTTGGGACAGCTTGACTAGTAAAAAAAAATCGTAGAAATAAGGCTAGAATGAGAGCGCACCAAGAGATCCCCCTCTAACACCAACACCATGAAAACACCATCTCTACAAGTTCGGGCACATGTAATCTTTCTGGTACAGGTTTCCTTTGAAGTGGGAGTGTTTTTTATTTTTAAGGATACCATGTAATTTGGGGGCTATTAAAGAGGGATCACAGATCTTGTGGTTGGACTAACCAGTTTAAACTTCAAAGTGCGTAAAACGAAAACCGAGACGCTTTTAAAGCAGTCTTTGGATTACTCGGCTCCTCTTTTGCATTCCGGTGAGACCTTCATTTTTTTTAATGGGCCTTCTGCTCCTCGGTTTCAAAGTTAATCCGTAGGATGATTGAATTTGGGAGCCCTTACAGACTTTATTGAACTTGTAAACGAAGTTTGAAATATCGCTCAAAATGATTTGTTTACACGTTGAATTATTGAGGCACACGGGTGCCCGTGGGAGGGGTTAATTAACCTGCGGGAGAGAGACACTAAACAGTGATTAACAATTAAGCAGCCAAATAGAGCAGTGTCGTTGTGAGTGTTCGGGATGCTCAAAATGTTCGCTTTTCCCCAGCGGATAAATTGGAACCAAAAGGACACAATTCCCAGAAATACTGGAAAGTACAATCTTCAAGTGTTGCCAACGAGCATAAGGTGGGCTAATGGCAAGTTATGTATTTATAGTGCGAGAAGAAACCCTTTAGATTAGTGGTCTAAAAAGCTGTACAGTGGCGGGCGTCAAAAGTGATTAAGTTGATTTTTTTAAATATAAAATAGAAGCAGACTATCTACTGCTTATATTTTTTCTATTAAAAGCAGTCCCCTTAATCCTTTTTTAAAGAGCCTGCCCTCTACCCCCGGGACATCCTTTGCACCCTTCAGAATACCTCAGAATTCCCCCCCCCCTCCCCACCAAGGGTGCCAAGAAACCATATTTGTACACAGGGAGGGTGGGGGAGCTCGATATGAAAGTTTTAATACCACTGCTTTAGATCAAACTGGACTTCTATCTACAGTGCCTCTGCAAGGGATACACCGTGCACTGAGCTTTTGGTGCGAGTATCGGATCGAAGTCAGGCCTTGTGTGCTGTTGGTTGTGCTTATGTGTTTGTTGTTGCGGTGTGGTGAAGTGTGTGCGTCTTGCTGTACGAGAGGTGGTTGTGTAGGGTTTTGTGTGGGTTAGGTATGCAGAATTAGAACTTTTTGGTTATTGGGTTGAATTGTTCACAATTATATCTAAATGTGGCACATGCCAAAGTTCACAATTCCAGGTGTGGCACTTGTTAGCATTCACAATTCCATCCAGGTGTGAGGTAGGCTAGCATTCACAAACCTGTCTAGATGCGGCGCAGGCTAGTGTTCGCAATTTAAGTTTTGCCCATGCCAACATCCAGAGTTCTGGGTGTGGGATTTGCTAATATTCACAATTCCATCCAAGAGTGGCGCCTGCTAGCCTACACAGTCCTGTCTAGATGGGACGCAGGCCAGTGTCCACAATTCTGTCTGAGTGTGGCACATGCTAATAATCACAGTTCTAGGTGTGAGGCTTGCTAGCACTCACAATTCCATCTAAGGGTGCCGCTTGCTAACCTACACAGTCCTGTCTAGATGCGAAGCAGGCCAACGTTCGTAACTCCATCCAAGTGTTGCACATGTAATATTCACAGTTCTAACAAAAGCGACGCAGGCTGATGTTGACATTAGTATGACCTTAAAGGTGAATGTTCACAGTTCCCATCTAAATGTGGTGCATGTTACCATTCACAGTTCCGAAGGTGTAATGTAGAGTGGCAGGGGTTTTCTGGAGTAGAGCAATTCCTCTACTCCCCACCCATGCCAGACTTACTTTTGTGGTTGTTGCTGGTTGACGGCTGGCCACTGGCTTCCCCTACGGACACTTTCTGGAGCCGCCAATGTAGGAGCCACCCTAAGTAAACATCACCTCTGGAGGAACTCCAACTCGGCCCCCAACCAAGGATTGTTATTCTGAAAAAAGGTGCACTTTTCAAAAGCCGGTTCTGTAAGAATTCCCGTTATTAGCTAGCCGTCGAGGAAAGGGTAGACTGGGATGGACTGCCTGCGCAGGTGAGCAGATACTACCATCAGTACCTTGGTGAACACCCATGGAGCTGAGGCAATGCTGAAGGGAAGGACATTGATAGTGCTTGTCCTCTAACCTGAAGTACTTTCTGTGCGCTGACAACATTGAAATATGAAAGTATGAATCTGTCATATCCAATTTTGCCATGTAATCCCCTGCACCAGCAGTGGTATTACTTCCTGCAATGTCTTTCTGAACATTGGCATTTTGACAAATTTGTTCGCTGGGCACAAGTCTAACTGTGCATGGTGAGATCCTTTTTGGGTACAGGAAGTACACTGAATAAATACCCTTGTTTATTTGGTGAATAGGGGATGACTTCTATGGCGCCCTTTTCCTGAAGGATCTGCACCTCTTCCAGCAGTTGTGCTGCTGATCGGCGTCTACTCTTTGGGGGTTGGGGAATGGTATGGATGCGGCCAGAGGAACTTGATGAAATAACCGTGGGTGACGGTCTTGAGCACTCACTGGTCTCATGTGATCCCTCCCATGCGTGAATGAATGACAACCGTCCCCCGACCAGGGAGGAATGGGTGGGGACTCGGACTGGAGAGTCATATTGATGCAGAGGCCAGGGAGCCTCTTGGAGTGGAGTTTCTGCCTCTACCCATGCCTGTGCGCTGTCCACTTTGGCAATATTGGCTGTTGCCAGATTAAACTTGTCTTGAGGACCATGGGTATTTCCAGTGCCATATTGTCTGTGGGGAGATCGGGAGAAGGACCGACCTCGAAAGGAATGACGAGAGTTAACATTTAACAGACAAAAAAACCCTCATTTGAAGGAGGAACTTGCAGAGGCCAAGGAGGGTGATACTTCCTGTAATGAACATTGCTCTATGCCCTAGTCAGTTTATCCCCAGTTTCTGGTTGTGGGTAACGTTTCTCGACAGTTCTGATATCCGCAAACACAGGTTTATGCAAATTGCAGATTCTGCAGTTCAAGTAGAAAGTTATCGAAAGTTGGGGGGCGCTGTTGCGCACGTTAGAAATGGCCGCCTGACCTCCACCGAGAAATCCTGAGCTAGTTTATCCGTCCATCGCTGCCTGTTTTGGCTCGGACGGGCTGGGGGGCTTGCCCGGCCGCCCGTGAGTGACCAGACGAAATCCTGAGGCCCGGGGTCCGGGGTCACCGGAGATACGGCACGATTCAGATTGACCGGCACGCAGAGTGACAGGTATCCGGAGGCGAGCTCCAGAGCAGTCTACTACAGAGCCGCGGCGCGGCCGGAACGGCTGGGCCCAAAAGGGGAGGAGCTTTGTCCCGGCTCTGCCCAACACTCGTCTGGCGACACGATACGGCTTCTGGGCTGCTGCGGTGTGGATGACTCTCCGGCCCGTACCTGCTCAAGGCCCGACCCGGCCCCGGTGGTGGTTTCCGCGGTTGCTCAGCCCCACAGAACTCTTCACAAACCCTACAGAGCGGTGCGGGGCGAGGCACCCGAAGTCAATCGCAGTAGTAATACCCACACGGACCGGTAAGGAGACGAGGCTGGGCGGAGAGGGGGGGGTCGGCCGGGTAGCAGCTAAATCGGACCCGCAACCACCAATGTTGAGGCGGTGGGCTCCAGTCTCCGAGTGGACGGGACACCAAACCCCTACTGGTAACTGGAATACGGTGTACTGCGCCACCTGGAACGCCATTACTCATGGGGGAACCACAGAGGCCGGCTAAGGGCACCAAGACTCCGGGGAAGCCGAGGAAGGGCCCCATGGACGCCTACACGGGGGGTCAGGGGCAGGCCGCGTCGGCCGACGCCCACTCGGCCGACACCGAGAACCCCGCTGCTAAATCCAGTGAGAATTTGGACAACCTAACAGCTATAGTCCAAAACGGGTTTCGCTCAATAAACACAAAGCTGGATGACATAGTCTCTACCATCAGCTCCTTAAAGGCTAGAGTGGAGAAAGAAAGCCTACGCATAACGGAAACTGAAACCCGTATCAGCACTAATGAAGACGTTATCTCGCACCATAGCCGTGATATCGCCCAAATTAAGGAAAGTATGACGAAGCTACAGAGCAAGTGCGAGGACCTAGAATCGCGCTCTAGGCGCAATAATATTCGTGTGGTGGGCGTAGCGGAATCTTTTGGAAAGGGCCAAATGGAGACACATCTTGAGACACTGCTTAAAACCCTGTTTGGACCGGAGGCCTTCTCTGAACATTTTTTGGTGGAACGAGCACATTGTAGGCTGGCCCCTGCACCTAAACCAGGCGCGCCACCACGCACCATAACCGCTCGGCTTCTAAACTATAGAGACAGAGACACAATCGTACGAAAAGCAAGAGAGGCGGGAACCCTCCATTATGAGGAAAGTCGCATACATTTCTATCCTGATTTCTCCTCTGGAGTACAAGCGAGCAGAAGGTCCTATGAGCCAGTCAAGAAGCTCCTAAGAGAGCGCCAGATCCCATACGCTTTAATGTTCCCGGCAAAAATGAGGCTCCAACATGCGGGCAGGGCCCATTTCTTCGAGTCCCCAGCGGAGGCCATGCATTATATTGAAACTTCCATACTCCTTCCTCCCAGAGGGGGCAGACCAGCGCAAAACAGGCCCAGACCCGTGGAATGAGAAGCACTGGCGTATTGACCCTGCGTGGCCCGGGGCCCATATGAGTAACTGACTAAGGTACACCAGGCACTTTGGTTGGTGGAGCTGTTGGACCTGATCGGCGGCCATGTGAAGCAACATGGCCACCCGTGGAATGTTCCATAAGTTGTATGGGCTACATCGTCAAGTTGGGGGTAATGAGGGGGGACGGGTGGGACAGGGTGGAGGGGAAGTTACGTTCAGTTGTTGGATGGACTCAAGGGGACATTTTGTTGAGGGTTTTGGCTGCCTTCCGGAGCTACCTCTAAAAGGAGGATGGAAGGGGACGGCCTGTTGGTGGAAAAGTAAAGCTTTGGTCGCGGCTGGGCTGGCACGGTCTGTATGGCACGAACACTATGAACTTGTCAGATTTGGAAATGGCTAATGTTGCATCTCGGGTCCCCGGGGATGGCTACAGGTCAAGCTGCTGACGTTGAATGTGAGGGGATTGAACAATCCAGTTAAGGTTAGGAAGATATCCAACTACGTCTCCAGGCATAATCCACAAATACTGATGCTGCAAGAGACCCATGCGGTGGGGACAGGTAATTCTCACATTCTGCCTGGGTGGGGTCCCCTGAGGTACCACACGGACTACTCTACCCAGTCCAGAGGGGTTTTCACCCTTATTCACCCAAGCCTTGGGTTTCGGGTTGGTGGGCACAAGGTCGATCCCCAGGGGAGATTTGTCATGGTCTGGGGGGAGGTGGCTAACCAACAGCTTCTCCTGGTTAATACATACGGCCCCAACATTGATGACCCGGCCTTCTACCTGGATATATATCAGATGGTTATATCATTGGATGTCTCGGGTGTCTTGTGAGGGGGGGGGACTTCAACTTGGCCATTGATCCGGTTCTTGATAGATCCTCTACGGTGTTGAGACCCCCAAGCAAGACAGCATTGAACCTTAGACATGTCATTGCACAGCTCTCACTGGTTGATGCGTGGAGGGAGGTTCACCCGGGCAGTAGAAGATACACATTTTATTCCTCGGTACATGATTCCGAGTCCAGGATTGATTACTGGTTGGTCTCCACGCCTATGACGCACTCAGTTGAACGATGTGAAATCCTACCGCGCACCCTCTCCGACCACTCCCCAGTATTGTTGGAACTACTATTCCGAACACCCCAAGTCCCTTCACGAGGTGGAGAATGTCTGGTGGAATGTTATGTGACCCCGGGGTAGTGGAGTCACTTCATGTTGACATTTCGGAGTTTCTGTCCAATAATATCGGATCGGTCGACAGACTCTCGATAGTGTGGGAATCATTCAAGGTCTGGATGAGGAGTCTGTTGATGTTTAGAACTACGGGTATGTTAAGGGCTGTGAGGACCGAACTATCGTCAGTTGAAGGGAAGTTAGATGCACTCGAGAAAACATATTCAAATACGCAAGACAAGAAAGTACTAGCTGATATACACACACATCTCCAGGAATTTGACAAGCTTGCTCTGAGGGAGGTTCGATATGTGGCGTCCCCGATTCGGGCACGCAGGTACGGGGAGGGCAACAAGGCTGGCAGGGCGCTCTCCAACCTAATCAAACACGATAAACACCCCACACAGATCACAAGCATACACACGCAACAGGGGAGGGTTCTCCTTGGGGATAAAGACATTAATGGGGAATTTAACCAAGATAAGAAAATATCCGCAGAAATTAAGACCTATCTTGAGGCCCTCTCCCTCCCTAGGCTCCCGGACGAGGTGCGACTGGCGATGGACCAGCCGGTAACGACGGAAGAAATTGGGGAAGCAATCAAGGATCTATCGACAGGCAGGGCACCGGGGTCAGATGGGTTAGGCGCCGAATTTTACAAGGAGTTCCGTGAGGAACTTGTGCCGATACTACTACAAGTGTGGGAGGAGGCGCTCGAATCCGGCAGATTGCCCTCTACTATGAGAGAGGCCATAATAGTGGTACTCCACAAGCCCAGGCGACCACCACAGGACGTTTCGTCCTACAGGCCCTTATCACTCAAACACGGATGCTAAAATCTTTGCAAAAGTCCTAGCGAACCGCCTTCTGCCGGCAGTCCCGACCCTAGTCCACCCCGATCAGAATGGGTTTGTCCCTACTCGATCTACAGCCCTAAACCTCAGACGACTCTTTGGTATCATGGCGCAGATCGACCCCGCGAGGAGCGCAGTGGCCATATCCCTGGACGCTGAAAAAGCGTTTGACTTGGTATCGTGGGTCTATCCACTTTCGGTGCTTGAGGCGTTTGGGGTGGGTCCCACCTTTATACGATACGTAAAACTCCTATATACGGAACCTGGAGCCCGTGTCCTGACTAATAAAACCATTTACGAGATGTTCCTCCTGGAGAGGGGGACCAGACAAGGGTGCCCTTTCTCGCCCCTACTATTTGCACTGACCATTGAACCTATGGCGGCCGCAGTCCGTCTTAGACACTCAGACAAAGGGATCACTATGAAGGGCTCCACCCAACTAATTTCGCTTTACGCGGATGACACACTACTATATGTCAGGGAACCTTATGTCGAAATCAGAAATATTCCCCCTAACACCTGCCACCCGATGCCCTACAGACACAGTGGGACTCAAGTGGTCCGCAGACCACATCAGATACCTGGGAATACTGGTCTCCAGGGACAAGCTCACACTACGCAGATAACCATGAGGAATCCCTACAGGCAATAGGCTCCAAGCTTCAGATTTAGGGGCGGCTCCCAATTTCATTAGCCGGCCGTGTTGCCATTCTTAAAATGGTGGTCCTCCCTAAACTTTTATACCTATTTGTTAATATTCCTATATGGCCGGGCAGGGCCTTCTTCTCCAGGCTTAGATCCATGGTGGTAACATTTCTCTGGAACGGTAAGACTGCTAGGATTAGCTGGGAGAGGATGGCAGAGCCCTATTCCTCTGGAGGGATAGCGGCCCGATTTCGAACTTTACTATTACGTCTCCCAAGCTCAATTTGCGAAATATTGGTATAATGACGAGAACATTACACCCCATGCATGGATAGAGGAACACACCACACATCCCACGAATATACAGTCAGTTATTTTCGATCCAAAGTATAAAGACACATGTGCATACAATCCGGTTAGCTGTGCAGTCAGGGCATGGATGGCGATATTTGAAAGGCTGTGAGTGGAGGTCCCCTACAATCCAGAGGTGCCGCTTTGGGACTTCCTGGGCATACCCCCCACGCATGATGCTAACATACAGGAGTCCTGGGACCCTAACAGGGAAATGAAACTGGGTGACATGTTCGTGAATGGTGTTTTTGCAGACCGGGGTCTCTTGCTGAGGGCACTGGGGGGTGCTCCCCTGAAAACGTTGCAATACTACCGTATGAGGTCTGCATTCCAAAAGAGGTGGCCTCTCTTCCCGGATGAGCCCCCACCCCATCCATGTGTGCAATTGGTAACATCTAAAAATGGCCTGGGGATTGCTAGGTTGTACACAGCCGTGCAAGCTCATACCCCCACATTAAATCAGATAAAGGAGCAGTGGGAAGCGGATTTGCAGGGGACCATTGAAGAAAAGAAATGGGCCAGCTATTGTGCGTTATCCAAGAAGGTTTTGCTTAATGCTGGTCTAAGGGCGACTCAATTTAAAATCCTGAACAGGCTACATTATACGCCGGCCAGAATCGCAAGGTTTGCACCGGATGCCTCCGACGCCTGTCCTAAATGTAATGCTCCCCAGGCTGGATCCTTTCACATGTACTGGGACTGCCCGGTACTGAGGGGATTCTGGAGGGCGGTGGCTGAGCTCCTGGAAGAATTCACTGAGGTTCCCCCCGATTTGACTCCTCAGAAATACTTGTTTGGGGACATTGGCAAGCAACCAGAGAAAATTAGAAGATTTTTTAACATTGCATGCGCTATTGCCAAAAAATGTATTTTACAGAAATGGAAAAGTTCTCTCCCGCCCACCCTAAACCAATTTCTTCAAGAACTGACATGTCAACGAGTCAGAGGAACAGTTTGTTTTAACCTGACCCTCGGCATGCAGGCCCAAGGATATTTGGGGCCCGCTCAGATCCTATCTATCTATGTAATATGATTGCCGATGCTGACTTGTCTTCATAATATTGTTATGTGAAATGTAACGGATATTTTACCCCTGATGTAACTGTTAAACAGATGTGCTGTGGCGGCCTATATGTGACCATTAATAAAAAAAGTTTAAAAAAAAAAAAAAAGAAAGTTATCGAAAGTTACAAGTTTCTTTTAGACTCTGTAGCAAATTACCAGGTTGCAGTGCGCACATGCTTAGTGCCAACATTGTTAATGCTGATGTTCTGCCCATGGCTCGCAGATGGCAGGTGCCAATTTGATAGTGTCTTATAAACGCCTCTTAGATGATGAATTTATCTTTTTTCCTCACTCCCAGAGGAAAACGGCATAACAGCGTTTAGTGTCGGCTCACAACGTTTTGAAGACACTGGTCAAACTGCAGCAGAGCCTGTGCATCACAATGACAATAGGGATGGTCAAGAGGGTGGTGTGAGATCCGTGTATATGCATCTTCATTCTTCCAACATGTACGTAGGAAGCAAAGGGTAATTAATTGACTGTAAAAAGGGATGTTGAAAATTATTTTGAAAATGTAATGTGTCACAGAGTATGGCATTAAACTAAGAAACGCAGTACAATGACTCAAAATATTTTGTTTCATAATAGAATAACAAAACTATATACACAATAGGCAGCCATATAAGAACACGATTATACAACACATAAGGGCATCACACCCGTCACTTCGCAAATCAAGACGAGTAGAGAAAGAAAAACAAGAAGAACCAGATGAAAAAGAGAGCTTGTTGTATAAATCATAAAAAGCATTTCAAACGTCTTTGTACTCATGCTGCTGCTTAATTTTGAAAGGACACTTTCTCTCTGCTGAAGAGAATCAACAGGCTATGTAGTCAGTCATCAACAGTGGGCTTAACATCGCTCTTCCAATGCCTCCATATATGCTTTTTAGCCAGCACAAGGGCTCTATAAACCCAAAAGAGCTTACCAGCGGCAAGTTAATGTCAGCCGGGAATAGGCCACAAAACAAAGTACAACGTCCTTTCATCAACACCTGTTTTTACGACGGGTGTTTTCCTGCTGAATTTTAGCAGAAAAAAACATGAATTTTTTGGGGCATAAGGATTGGGAATTCAGAAAAAATGATTATTGTTAATTAGATAAACATTTCTAAACGTTTTTTCTGCAAAGATTCTGCAGAAAAAAGACAAGTCGTAAAAACGGGTGTCGTTGAAATGACATAGAACCAAAACACAAAAGGTTTACAAGGGAGGGAAAGACCCAGCACAAGTTCTACACCTTGAAGTACTCTTCCCCCACCCCCAACGCCTCAAAACTGCAGAACTTTCTGACATAGCCAAAACATATATGGTACCTACTACCCTTTTGCAATTCCAGTAAGGAACATACTGACTTTAAAATACAGGACCACATTTTCCCTGGGGACCAGTAAATAGGAGTGATCAATGCTGCATGTTGCACAACTCCAAGTCAATCTTAGACCTACTAGGACAGCTCATATGAGACCACTCAATATCAGATAGTTTACATCCTAAGTCTAGATCCCAACAATTCCTGCCAAGCGGAGAAGCCAAGTTGAGGCTTATAAACGCAAGGAGGCAGAGTGGCGTGTTTTTAGATAAATGTAAAATCAAAGGCGAGCTATGCAAACTAGCATTTGGGGGTGAGAATAATACATCAAAAAGATTCCTGAAAGCCAGATTGCGAGGAGTCTCAAGACTAGCGCAGCTGGTACTTAAAATGTAAAAACACAAACTCAAGCATAGTTTGGCCATCATAGACATTTCCAAATTTCCATTTTCCAAATACCCATCCTCTGCCAAGAGTGGGACTGCCAATTTGCAGTCAGGAATCTGCACCAGGCAAAAACCTCTCTCATCGGGCCGCATTACTCTTCTTCCATGGACATGCTTAATAATAGCACAGTCAAGGCATTCTGGCGTCTCATTCCACATAGAATAAATTGTCAAGCAAGTTTGGAGAGACTGAATCTTTCTCGATGGAGGTACAGTTCGGACAATCAACATGATCAACAAATGACGCACAGTACGCAGTTGGAAATTGTCTCATTTTAGGGAAATCAAAGTCTTCTAAATGTACTGGTCTCAGAAGGATATCTCTAATCTTCGATTTCCCACCTTTCCTCTGTAGAAATCTATTACCTTTGCTACCAAAAGATATAAGCCCTAAAGTTAGTGGTCACCCACCTTTCAATATAGCATTGGTATAAGAGAACATTCATCAACGTTTGTATTGCACATCTCCCATTTAACTTTCCATTTTATCATTGGAGAGAGGGAGGGAGGGCAATGCTGCACTGCCGTTTCACAATTATTGGCGAGTGTCTAGTATTTGTACTGCCTTTGTGCTTCTAGGCCTTATACGAGAAGGCACATACATAAACTGCACAGTTATGGGTGAATGGCATATTGATACTGCTTTGCTTTGTGTTGTGCTTCTGGGTGATCTACCAAAGGTTGCATACAACAGCTGCACAGCTAGGAGAGTGTGAGGGGTATTACTACTGCCTTGTGCCCCTGGGTGCTATACCATAGGGGACACGAACACCACCCCCACCTGCTATTCAAATCACATTTATCCGTTATACGGTTGGACGTGTGCAGGAATTCCTCATGCCCAGGTCTGGCAGTCCAGATCAATCTCTCCGGGATCTGATACAAGGATAAATCAATTCCAGACCAATGCCTTCTCTTGACTGCACGGCACGGCGTGAGCACACTCCAGGCCCACCAGGCATCCAATCGGGCATAAAGTGGGTTAGAGCAGAAAACTGCCAATCATTATGCCAACTGTTTACACAACACTGAGAAGCCACCTTCCTCAAGTGCAGACATACAGTTCTTCAGCGGTCCCAAACGCACAAACAGTACTACAAACATACCTCCGCCTGGCTATATCATCCTTCCTGATGATGGTGAAAAGCTCCACTGTCCCCTTTTCTTATCCCCACTCTCACTAAAGGTCTGGTCATCCCTGGCGGGGACACAATACACCTAAGTCATTGCCAAGGTAGGTGTACCGATACCACTATGGCTATGGTTGGTGCAGCATAAAAGCTTCATAACATAAGTAACTCTCAGGGGACCGGGCCAACGGTGCATGCAAGCTCATGTATAAGCGCGTATAAGAGCAAGTGTAGCCAAAACGCCGACAGGTTTCCTGGGGAGAAACCTTTCCTCGAGGGAAGAATCTAATAGTGAAGGGAGAACGAGGTGGAGTTGTAAGAAGCGCAACATCAAGCAGATAATTCCCCTGTGCTGCTCACACAGGCAGACCACCGCACCTTTCCGCATCACTCACACCACCGGTATGCCAAAGGCCTGGGGTTTAGGAAGGGCTCCCAGAAGATCAGAGTTGGTGGATATTCCCAGAAAAGTTAAATCTACTTAGTATAGCAAGTGCTGGAATGAAAGATGAACATTCCATCTTAACAAAATTTTCTTTTTGCAAGATATCCGATTAAAATACTATTCATAATCACGTTGGACTACGTTCTACTGTATCTCCAACTTTGGGAGCCAATGCTCAAGTTGCCACTGGAATGTAGTTGCGCAACAATTATCCATTTCCTCGTGTAGCCAGTGCATTATGGCAAACCACAAGACTAACCCAGATTTAAAAAAAAAAAATTATAAAAAAAACAAAAACACACTTTAATTACAATGTAGTGGTGCGATCTTAGAGTAGTGTAGGGATCTAATAACTTGCACATGGAGGAATGTAGTACTACAATGTGACTGTCCCAGAGATTGGAGACAGTCATTGTACTTCAAAAGCTATATACCGTCTGGAGAGCAGAGTAATTATCTATTTGGAATACAAGCGGGTCTACCTGGTCTCTGAAAACAAGAGGTTGTCTGGAGACTTGCAGGCAAAGTCAAAAGTGGATACAGTCAAAGTGACATACTTGGGAGTTAATTTCTCTTAGGATTCACGCAGAAAAGACAGACTATGGTGGAATTCATCTTTCGGTCCTAGAGCAGCTATCTTTCAACCTCCATGACGTTCATGACCAATGTGTCGCACTCCTACAGTGGGCTACTCATTCCAGAAAGCACTGGACAAGGGGCGCCCCCATGCCAGGAAAGAAGCAGATATTATTTTGCTCATCAGAAAAGGTAATTTATGGAAACAAGCAATAGGGCACCACAGCTGTATTTGTACAGGTGGGTGGACAAGTTGATCGCAATGAACCACTTCTTGGACTTGCATTTGTTTTCTGAATGGTCAACAGGGAGTAGGTGACAACCCAGAAATATACAGTGTGTACTTACATGCAACTAGATTTCTAAAATATGGGTATACGCTTCAATACAACCTTAGAATAATTGCTGACATTACAGTGAACCACACTGCATTTTATTTCAAGAGAATGAAGAACTAGTTTCATTATTATAATTGAGTATTTTTATAGCCCGCTTAATACCCAGAGGTCTCTAAGCACAGAACAGGGCATCAAACCCGTGTTGCTTCGTGTCGTCTTGCTTCCAAGACTAACACGTTGCCCATGTGCTATCCTCCCGAGGTCGGAGGTTTTGAACCTGTGCTAGCAAATTCAGGATGCAACCTACCTTTAATAAAGGTAACACTTTTGGTTAAACGTGCAACACCACTCAGAGCAAGAGGTCTGTTTCATTAACTGAAAAAAGCTTGATAAAGGCACCATGCTCACAAGTCAAGGTGAGGAGAAAGGCTTAGTTTACAGCGCATATTCCATTCTTGGCTTCACTTCACTAGACGTCCTAAAGGGGGTTGAAATCTGCAGCTTTATTAGACAACTCCCTTATGGAGTATGGAGATGTCAACATCACTATAAACAGACCACTAAAGTGCTGCAGAATAGAACAACGTTTCAAACTGTTGGGATACACGGTCCAGGACTTCACGCTGAAGATCGTTCCCCGAGGGGAGGCAAAAGAGGCCTTTCAGCAGCTGTAGTCCACTCGCAGGGCGTACAGTGCCCTGGATTAATGGAAGTATAAACTGAGATAGGATATACCGTCAAGCTCTCAACTGTACCCGTGGGGCATGTACTGCCAGGAGGATGGGAGGTGGGCCGATCCACCCATTTCTGACTGTATCTGTGCACCAGGCTTTGAAGCAGCTGAGGAGAACACCATGTGCAAAGCCTGCCCGCAAGGAACCTTCAAGGCCAACCAGGGCGAGGGCTTGTGTCAAGCCTGCCCAGCGAACAGCCACTCAACGACCCAAGGTGTCACCCTCTGCTCCTGCTGCACCGGTAAATACCGGGCCCGAATCAACCCTCCGCACAGGCAGTGCGCAAGCCCACCGTTGGCGCCCCAGAGCATAGTGGCTAAGATCAACGGCACATCCGCCATCCTGGAGTGCAGCGAGCCGCTGGAGAATGGGGGCCGGAACAATGTCACTTACACCGTGCTGTGCCAAGAGTGCCCGGAGCAACAGCTTTGTCGAGCCTGCAGCCGGGTCGCCTTTGGTACCCGGCCAGTCTGACCGAGCGCCGACTTCTCATCCAGGGACTGGGGCAGTACATCACCTACACCTTGGAAATCTAGGCCATTAACAGGGTATCGGTGGGGGGGGGGGAGCCCCACTGCCCCCCACTCCGAGTCTGTCAACATCACCACCAATAAAGACGGTAAGTGACACAGCGGTTGTGTACCCCTGGAAGCCATAGGTGTTTGCTATGCTACAGGGTTCTGCGAGTGTGGGTCACCGGTAACTTCAGATGTAGGGCCTATAGCAGAGGTGTGAGCCCTGAGCTGTGGGCCCTAGTAGCTATGGGAATAGGCCCCTGGGAACTCTGCAGTATACCTGGTGAGATGTGGCTGAGGGCCCCTCCGAGCTTTGATTGGTGCACTAGAAGCTGTGTGTGAAAGCTGGCAGCTAAAGGGTGAGGCTCCCGGTGGTTGTGGGTGACTGCCTTAAGAGGTGTGGTCTAGGGCCCTTGGGAGGTGTGGCTAATGGCCCAGTGAAGTGTGGTGACAGGATGCAACTGTGATAATGGGAGGTCCCTTTAAAGTGGAGGAGAACTCCCGAGTCAGCATCCTTGCTCCCCTCTGCCATGCACCCGCATGTGCCTGGAAGCCCCTTTATTCTCCATCTTTTCTCACCATACCACCAGAGGGTAAGAGTGTACAATGGAACGCTGTCAAGGAGGTTGAGTGAAGAGAGGGTAGCAAAAGAGAAGGGACGGCATTATCGTACGTTGGAATTCCCATGGATATAAACTGTAAACAGTCGAAAGGAAAGACATTCTTCTTAGCAGTAACAATCTCGGGAAACCAACCGTACATAACAGAGAGGGAAAGGACCAACAACCTCCTATTGTTAATAACGACTTATTGGAATTCAAAAGCACAACCGGACAAATGCTACCTAAAAGAACTAAAAAGCACCACTGACGAAGCTGAAACCAACAACCGCATTGGTCTAACGGTAATATGCGGCGACATGAACACAACCAACGTAGGTGCTCTCAACAACGAGACCAGAATAGAGACCAAGAGTAAAGTGGCCGCCCAGAGGGGAACCAAGTTAGACCGCCTTCTACTCTCACAAGACCTCCACAACCTCCAAACCACAAGATCAAAAGAGAACCAGGAAATCTCTACCTGGGAAAAAGATGATGAAAGCAAACATAGACCATATCTATGTTTCAAGATCCTTACTGGCTCTAATCAAAAACCTAGCGGTCCGACGAACCGCTAAAAGCGACCACAACTTATTGCAAACTAGTTGGGAGATACCATCAACACCAGCCCCGCATTTCATGAACCAACAATTAGAATCGACCCACAAGGCAGAAGCTTGAAACTGACCACCCCAGCAATAGAAAACATCGCCGCAAACTATCACAGATTAAAAGGAGAGTTAACATCTAACCTGCCTTTGGGTAAGGTTGACTACAGACCACTACTGCATCCATACATGCGAGCAAAAAAAGAACATGCAACCTAAAAACCACGCACACCTTAGAAATGATAAATTGGAGAAGACAAGAAAGACCATGCAACACGCGATCTGAAATGCGAAGAAAAGACCGACTAAAAACAACATAACTGCAGCAACCATGGCCAAAGTTTTTTTTAAATCCTGGTTGAAAGATACACGCTCTACCAAGAGGACGCAAAAAAAATGTTAAGTCTGAGTGGTAAAAGAACAAAAGATTTCTGGTCTCTGATCGATTTCAAACCACCGCACACAAGACACGCTGCTGAATAACGTAGGAGAACAAAAATGGATCGATCATTTCTCCAAGTTATTTCGCAAGCCAGATACAGAGACCCAGTACAAACAGTTGCTGACAACTACATCGTGGCACTAAGACTCCATCGAGGAAAATAAATAAATAAAAAAATAAATAAATAATCTAAAAATTGAAACCGTCACGCGTGCCGGGCCCGGAGGAATCACGAATCAAGATCTAAAAAAGAACAGAGACCTGGATCCCACTGATACTAGACATCTTCGACACATGCATCAGATCAAAAAGTTAACCACCTTCATGGACAACAGCCAATGTAGTCCCTATCTACAAGAAAAGTGACAAAAGGAACCGTGAGAATTATAGACCGATAGCACTCCTAGATGTGCTGGGTAAGCTAGTCGGATACTTTCTCCTAGACAGCTTTCAACTGTGGGCAACAGCCTCGGAATGTCGAGATCCCTTTCAGTCAGGGTTCGTCAAAAACTCAGGGACACTGGCAAACATCTTTGCTCTGAGTGTAATGAAGGCCCGAGAATATTCCTAACGTTTGTGAACCCAAGTCAAGCTTTTGGCAGAGTAAACAGAAACACACTCTAGCACAAACTAACAACATGGAATTGTCCCAACACCATCCTGGCCCCAATCAAAAGCCTATATTCAGAAACCACCATGCGAGTGCGACTCAGCGGCACGGGCCAGCTCTCTAAAGAAATCAGCACGGCAAGAGTAAAGCAGGGCTGTCCACTTGCACCAGCACTGTATAACGCCTATACGGGAGACATAAGACAACACAAGCAAAATCTAAGGATTTTCCCCCCACAACTAGGAAAGGAGAAAATTAGTCGCCTACTGTATGCTGACGGCATAATATTGCTCGATCAAACGGCAATAGGTTTACAATGTAGACTAGATGGGCTACTGGCATACACAAGGAAAATTATCTAGAAAGCAACACTCAAAAAACGAAAGTGCTAATCCTGGAAAAACACCACAAACTGCAGGAGAGCTTAAAGTTCCCTCCTTTACATATTTAGGAGTGAACTTCAACTGCAGTAGACAAGAAACCCAAATGCAAGAAACACTGTGGGAAAAAACAAAAACGACGACAGCACAAACCAAGAAAGTAGACAGAAAATACAGCAGCTTGACGCTACAATCCACTTCTATAAGTTGAAAGCAATCCGACCATCGATGCCCAAGTTACCAGACGCGATTTGGACCAAACTGGAAGGTTTGCACTGGAAAAAGACACTAAACCTACCGCAATCAACCTCAATCGTGGCTCTAAGAAGAGAACTCACGCTGGTATCGCTGAAAGCAAAAGTCGCACTAAACGGCCTGATGCTGTTCTGGAAAATCAAAATCTCCAAGTTCAAAACCTAACTGATCCAGAGAAGAAATGGAGAAGGAAAAAAAACAAGATGCTAATAGCCTGTGCCAAAAAAAACTACAACCTCCTCACAGAAATAGAAGTTCAGAAAAAAACTAGAAGAAAACCTTAAAACAAAAGCGAGACTAAAACCTGGTACTGGATAAACACCTTAGAAGGTGCAGCGAAAAACAAATTTACCCTGCACCTCCCTCCGAACGCACACAAAAAAAAAATCAACAAAAGCATCGACTACTTGAAAAAATTCCCAGACAAAAGAACGCAAACTACTTTCTTAAGAATCCGTTTAAACCTCATGAAAACGAATGAAATACTGGCCATCTGAGGTAAATCACTTAAAAACTGTCGCTTCTGCAAGTCTGAAGAAACGGTGGAAACCCCAAGACACCTACTCCTAACAGGCAAAGGAACAACAAATAACAGAGAAATTCACATCGGCCACCTATTCAAAGACACCCGGATACTAGATGAACAATACTGGTGGGACCACCTGATGAGTGGAAAAATGACAAAGGAGTCATCGCAGTAGTTCAATTCTTTGACAGTCTTCAACTCGACACACTCACAGGAACAAGAATAAACTTCAGAAAAAATACTTCAAACAACAAAACCTTAAGGATCAAACCAAACTTCAGACACTTAAAAGCAATCCAAATCTTGTAGAAATCTACAATGTTCAGTTAAACCAAGAATAAAAAAGAAATTAAAAAAATAAAAAAAGTTTGTGATATGTTTCAATTCCTGCATGCATAGTTTGTGATACCTTCGCAATTCCTGCATCCAGAGGTTGTGATTTGTCGCAATTGCTGAGTCAATATTAGAGGAGTACGATGGTTGACAACCCAGTGAGTTCCAATGCTGCAGTACTGAATGGGATTCTGGTCTGACGCTACTCCCAAGCATTTTACTGGGGGATGGGGCCATCTTGTATACAGAATTGGGTGGGACACGCAGCCCCGGCTTTCTCCATTGGGGTGTTGGGACTGCCCTCCAAACCCAGGAAGTGGCAGACACCATTCCATGGGATTGGTGAGATGTTCTCACCATCTGGAGGGCCAGGATCTGAAGGTGCGCCCCAAGATTGTAAATATTAGTGTGGTGCAGTGGTTTTTCAGTTATCCAAGTCTAGCCCAGAACCTCACTTCAAGACAGAAAGACAACTAGCCAATCCACTAACAATTTCCCCTTCTGCATACACCTCTTAAACTCTAAAAGAAACACAACCACAAACCTACTGCACAACAAACTGCACAAACTTCACTACACGGCAACAATAAAACAATACACTCAGACTCACAACAGTACACGACTACTATCGGCCGCAAACACCCCAGGCCCAGCCAACGGAACCACTGGGCTAGAGCCGCCATAGGACCACTCCGGTGGTGATAATGTTGAAGGATATTTGCACTGCGCACTAACATGGGACAGACTTGACAAGTCTGTGGCCAATGGGGGGATAAGAGGCAAATGCTTCTGAAAAGCCTTCGGGAGAGTAGTGATAAACGTGCCTCGGACATGTGACTGGCAAGCCACCAGCACCATCAGCCTTGAAAAAAGAGAAAAAAAAGGATTGGAAAACGTGCAGTATTCCCCATAGTCCAGGGCTCGAAATTGCTGAGAGCTATTTAGATCCTGTTTCTAGCCTAGGAGAGCATGGTTAGCTTGAAACCAGCAGCTACTTTTTGATACCTTAAAAACATGCATGTGTCACATTAGCTTTGAGTATTTGAGAATTAGGAGACCGTTAAACATAACTGATCATAAAGAATGCCCAATGTGCCTCTCCTGTGGAAGTTAGATTTGCAGTGCCTTGTTTATTCGCACCAGGTTCCCCGCGGTAGCTCTGGCTTATGCTCGACACCCAGGTGCTGGTTTTAGCTGCGCAATGAAGATTGGATGAACCGAACCCTGTAAACCAGTCCAACAGCGAAGAGAGGCAGGCACTCCTGGACACATTAACCTGGCAGAGAGAGTTCGTACTCTGCCCGTTGGCAGGCGTCGAGTTCCAGCTAAAATTGTAGGAGGATCTGGCAAGGAGGGGCTCCAGATGAGCAGGCGGCAATGTGTTATCATTCAAGCAGGCAAGCACTGACTCACTGCTTATCTCCCTCCTCGGGGAGCGGAGGCAGCTAACAGCGCAACAGTTAACTAATGAAACCCCGGGACTCCCCCTGCTAGAGGAAGGAGCTGCCATATTCTGATGCAAAAATCATAGAGCCGCATGGAAGTAAACACATCATTATCGCTTACAAACGACTACAGTCTATTCAAATAAAGCCAATAATTTGTAGTTCAAATATGGTACGTATTTGGGTCTGCCGCGGCGTTCCAGGCAATTTACTGGTGGAAAACAGAAGTGGAAAACGGCAATGTGGCTCATATAACCAGCAAAAATTTAGAAAAATAAAGCAATAGCAATATTGTTTTGAAACTAAATATTTAACTGTAATAAGCCATAGAGCATCATCAGAGAAGGTACATCGGTTAACATAACTTTTTGTTGAAATCACTATAAAGACATGCTAGTTAAATGCATCTGCAATCTGAAATACCCATTTAAAACGTTAGATTGGCCTACATAAACCTACACTAACATTAATGCATACGGGTATGTATGCAACGCAGTTCCGGCTAACTTCAGGAGCACGCGATTTCCTTTCTGTAGCATTTGACGGGCAATAGTCACATGACCGAAGTGAAACGTCCAGCGCTGTAATTTGCTGTGCACCAGGACGAAAGGAAAAGCACTATGTTGGCAAATGCTGCAAGAGTCGGGGAAAATACAATACCATTTCCAGTTACGAGTTTCTCTATACATCTGGGGCACCACATTATACGGTTATTTTATGAAACAATATTGAAGCATCTTAAACCTGTTTATAGGTTATAAGCCTGCCAACCTCACTTGGAATTCCCTACATGGTCAAAAAGCAAGAACCAACATGGGAGAGGTCACAAATTCCATCAAGATCATGCTTTGCTTAATCGTGCTCAGAGAGGAGGCTAATGGTCTTAAATAAAGATTGCCAACATTGACTCAAAATATGTGTGCTTCCCCTCCTGAGCACAGGAACAAAATCCGTAACAGAACTGAAAGGGGTATAGGATGAGACACATGCAAGAAAGCATGGAGGAGAAAGAGCTGAACTTGAGATACTGCTGTGTAGCAGACAAGAAAGTGAGAAGACCAAGCTGGCATAGAGAACCCAATGCACCACTAAAGTGCAGACAGCTGTACAACGGGTTTTTTTAAATTGCTTTTTTTTTTTTAATTGGCTTCCCTCCAATGCTGTTTGTTTGAGTTTGGCCCGATTTAGCCTTGCAATTTTCACTATGCTGTTCACCTTTACCGTTTCCGTGGACATTTCTCAGACCATGGACTATCAATTGATTTTCTCCTCGGTTTGGTAGTTGTTTGCTCGCTTTTTGTTGCATTCAGTTAATTTTAATCAGTTAATGTTATTGTACAATTTCATAAAATCCTTGCAAAAGACCCTTGGCAAAAGGTTATGTTGACTTACACCGCGCACCATTTGCATGGTCTCCAGGCACTCACGTGGCTCTGCAAGAAAGGGAGCAGGGTAGGTTAGTGAGGGATAGGATAGAGGTTGTGCTTTTCTGTTGATGCTTGCAGAAACAGGGGAAACTGGTGTCTGTGCATGTGTCTGCTTCGATTGTGTGCACTGGCTTGTTGTGCCCGGAGGGGTAAAGCCCAGTGTCTGGTTGTTTGTTGGGGTGGATGTGTGGTTTGTGTACAGTGTGGCTGGCCCTTTAGAGCGTGTGTGGTACTTGGGAGGTATGCAGAAGAGGAGCGGGGGATGGTCAGTAAAGTGACAAACTTTAGAGTGTAGTACGCCTTCAACACAGAGGCAAGATTCAGGGAGCAGCAGTACCCTATTCAATGTGGTGTCTATACTCAGAAATATACAGCTGGGTTAAAGCCCAGTGGCTATGCTCAAAAGTGCACCCAGATTCAATACAGTGGCTATGTTGAGAGATATGACTAAATGCAATACCAGGGGCTACACTCAAAATTCAGCTAAAGGCAATGCTCGAAAGCCTCACTTCTGCAAACAGTGTAGTGAAGCACCACTGCCAGTTCATTCTTGCTACACATTTCTAATTGCATCTGATGAATTCTGAGGCGGTGGTAATCCTGGTAAATGCCCTCACGTTAAGGGGTGAAAATGTCCTAAATGGGGTTGGAGGTAAATAAGAGGGTTTATAAGAAAAGAAAGGGCAACCTTCAGCTCACCAGATGATTTGGACTACGGCACCCATGATGCCTCACTGATGACTGCTGGCTAGGGCCAATCGGATTGCTAAAACATCCACAACCAAATTTTGCAGAGGTGCATGCACAGAGGACAGGTCAGCATTTGGGAACCTTGTCCCACTAGTTCAGTAAGCACCATATAAACCAAGATCACCTTGTGAAAAATCACCAGCAGTATAGAAATGAATATCGGTTTTTGAACCATCAATCAGACCCACACCTCTAATACACTAGAAGGGATCCAAACAGATTAGAAACACAATCAAATTATAAACCTTGTCCAATTTTGGTAATGTGGGGAATGGCAGTCTCATCTCTGCAAGGTCGTGGATCGCTGGTTAGTTGCAAGACAGCGAAAATACAAATATTCCCAATGATAAAAGGAACTGTCCAGTCAAGGTTGTATAAAAAGATCTACTTTATTATTAGCACAGCAGACAGTTCTAGCACATTATAAAACACAACCAACCCTGTAAAGGAACGCAGAGGACAGGCATTTCAAGAAGGAAAGGGGATGCACTCTGGATACTGACAGGAGGGTAGCTGGTAAAGTAATTAATCACAATAGTTCAAGGATAATTGGTTTCAGCACAAAGGGAACCATGGGTCATAAAAAGTCACTAGGGGCCTTCGGAGAAGGACCAGGGGGACAGAAACACAATGTATCCTGTGCTTGTAGAAGGTCTTGATGCTCTACAGGGTCGAGTCAGTTTCAGGGCGCTTTGCAGCTCCTGCGACAGAGTTCAAGACGGGAGACAGCTGCAGGTAGTTCGGCTAGCGAGGTTGGGCGGACAGCCGCAGGAATTGTTGTCTCAGTGCCGGTTGGTAGGTCTGAAGCACTGGTCGAGGCATCTCAGACATTAGCGACTGCAGCGTAACAACAGTCAGTGGTGCAGTCGGTTGCAGTTTGAGGGGCTTGAATGGCTCGAGAATGTCCTTTAAGGCGAACGCTGGTTGATGCTTGTCGATGCACTCCTCCTAGCTTCTTCACTGGGCTTGTGTCGTCCTTTAAGGCGGGCGGCCCAAAGCTGAGGAGAGTGTTGCAGGCAACAGCCTTGTTCTTGGTTTGGTTCAGAGACTCTCTGGCACTTCCCGCCTAGAGAAGCTTGCTTGCAGAGCCTAGCAGGGCATGCTGTGTGCTGGCTGGGTACTATTTCTGGAGGGTCCTCTGGATTCAGTATCTCCCTCGGTTTCCTGAGAGATGTTTAGGGGAGGCATCTTGCTTCCCTCTATGGAAATCCTGGCCTTCCTTCACTGGCGGAAGCTGTAAGTCTGACTGACCTTCAGCCAGGGTCCAAATGAGTGATTGTTGGTACTCCATGCAAAGTCTTCAGATCTCCCTAAAAGAAGGGCTCAGCCCTCTTTTAAAGCCAAATGGGCCACAGTGATTGGTTTATTAAGATGGGCTTAGCCTACACCAATCATGGGACCCCACCAACAACAATCTCCTGTAGGTCATAAGCAGAGTGCTTTGCAACAGAAAAATCAAAGGGGTGAAAACATGTAATACTAAGTCCCACCCATCTTCCGGTATGTTGTGGATCAAATGGTCTCTCTAGTAAATGGAGCTCTTAGTGGTTCATGTTTAAAGCGCCAGGTCTCCCTTGAAACTGCGACAAGACCAGACTTTTGGTGGCCGCCAAACCACATACTCATACCTTCTGAATGGGGTCCCCCTGCAGGGATGACAACTGTAAATACATAGTCCCAGACATGATAAGTCACTGCCTATTGATACTGAGAGGCAAAAGCTGGCTTCATGTTCACATAGTGCATATCGAAGGTTGTTGAGGATTTCCTGTGCTTTGTTAGTGCCGCGACCAGGCCTCCTGTGGTCCTGTTTGAATTAACTGATTAGTATGCGAGGCTGCCAACAGCAACTAATAAAGGAAAGGGCGGATCCATGGAGCCTCTGTTAGTTTATTAGGCTGGCTATGGCAGGAGGAAGTATTTGCCATCCCCTTTCAGAGATGCCTTGATGTACTCTTGGTTGTCATATTCCAAGCAAATACGACAAGGGGACTATGGGGAGGCAGCGCCTGTAGTCTGTGTCGACCCACAGTACACAGGTCTATGTGTATGTTGTGTGGTGTGTGGTGAGCATAAGAAAATGTGTGCAGATTACCCCCACACATTTAACGGAGGTTGATCTACCATCATTCAATTTCATTTAAACATTTATGGCTCAACATTTCATACTTGAGGGATTTATTCAATTTTGTAGATTCTACAGTTGTCCCATAAGCTGCCCAAAGGATGGTGTCTTGTACTGACAAATGTTTAGCTCCTTTTTCTTACTTTCTTGCCGGGTCTTGTAGGGAAATGAATGGTTGACATTCGTCAAGTTTCTTTCTGGTACATAGACCATAATGAAAACCAACGTTGTCAGTGTTTCAGAGGGAGGATGGGATACATTTTTGGGATAAGCTCTAAAATGTAAAAGGAAGGAACTTCATAGCTGCATACCGATTAAGAGATGCTCGTAACCACTCGGTACACCTGTATGGCTTTTGTGTAAGAAGCCTATGTGAGGGAATCCACATACACAAGTTAGAATTATACCAAGATGTTCCCACCACTTGCAAAAAAGTACATTCAAGAGGAGCAGGAAATTGTAATTATGTAAAATTCGTCCTTTCGGAGTTTGATGGCATGGGGAATGCATCATCATCTAGGGCAACCAACACCTCCTGCTACCAGGGAACCCACGGATATATAAGTGCCGATCACACAGTTTAAAAAAAAAAAAAAAGTCAATGCACACAACATGGAAACCTAGGCGTTCTGAAACGACCACGGGTTGATAAGCTATCATAACAGTACAAAAACGCGTTAATTGGACAACAACCTATATCTGCACCACCCCGCCCACGGCCAGCCGCTGTATCAGAATCCTGCAAAAGCTCAGTCATGTCCCTTTATTGCCCAAACCCCCGCGTGTCCTGGTTCCCTCTAGCATCGCTGTACCACTGCCCTCCAAGAACCACGTCAACACCCATCAATGGAGACTGCAGCCATTTATAATTTGGCATTTATATAGCGCTACGAACCCTCGGGTATCTGAGCACTGCTTATTATTACCCACGGTGTGTGGTGCTCATCGACCTCGAAGGATGAAAGGCTTTGGCCCCGCCGGGATTTGAACCTGCGTTAGCAGGCTCTGCACGGATGTCAAAGCGAGCGCTCTACTAGCTATGCCACTTGACCGGCTTGCCCGCCACCCCCAAATGGAATTGATCTGTCCGCCTGCACAGCTGTATTTCCTCAAAGCCCCTACCGCTTCAGATGTTTAGCTACAGGAAGCGATCAGACCATACCATCCACTGAAACTCCATCTATCCATCCCTACTCCCAACAGGCGCGGTACTGACAGCACCCTTCATCCCACTCACTGCCCCGCCCTCTGGAGGATCTGAGCTCGGGGTTCCTTTGAGGACCTCCGTGCCTCACCCATCCACCTCTTCGCGTGGCTAGAGGGCATGTCACTACTATTACCCATCAGCGGATTGCTAGAGTACTCTACATACTTCCACCCCTCTTCAAGATGGTCCAGCCTGTCAGAATCCTTCGGGGTGTGTAGGGTAGCACCACCAGCCGCTCCAGAAAAGATAAACCTAGCTATCAGTGTTCATCACTTGAGAGCATACGCGACCCAACCCCACCACGTACTAGAGAATAAGACAGGGTGCATGCATCCGCCACGGGCACTTAACACCTCCAGCAGCCCCCAAAAGAAAATCCTAGGGCGCCTTTCCAGTCGAAGGACGTGGACTGTGAGAACCACCACCCACGATAAGGCAGCAGAACTGTCAAATGGTACAGCACATCCCCAATCCACCCTCCGCCCTCTCATTGCATGGGAGGAGAAGGGCTGTCAGCAGTCTCCAGTGCCGGGTGTCAGAAGCAC
This sequence comes from Ambystoma mexicanum, assembly GCF_040938575.1. Lineage (NCBI taxonomy): Eukaryota > Metazoa > Chordata > Amphibia > Caudata > Ambystomatidae > Ambystoma > Ambystoma mexicanum. The sequence goes on from NC_090932.1 coordinate 1,019,446,487, forward strand.
CGCCACATGGGGTACTTGAATCTAGCAGCATCCTCAAAGGCATGAAACCACTTTCTCTATCTACCACCAATGTCCACACCATAGATGTCTCTTACGCCTCGACTCTCACCTGCCCCTGCAGTCCCCTCCGAGCAACCCGCTGCTCGCAGCCACAGCACACAAGTCTCCAAGATGGCGGCTCCTCCTCCTCCCAAACCTACTCCTATCCGCAGGGGTGACGTCATCGCGCCACCCGTCAGGGAATCTGGCTGCCAAATAGAGTAATGGACATAGCAGAAGGACTAAAACATCAATCCGCTCCATATAAACCTCTCGGAATCGCAAAGCGGAAACAAATGAGAGCCCAAGGGCATACCCACAGGCACAGGCGCTAAGTGCAACAGTCCGAAAGCAGAGCTGCACACTGACCCTCAGTTATTCTTGCATACAAGTCAACATTATCCATCTCTTTCGGCAGAAGGCCAGTCCTGGTTTTAATCTTGCATTTTGGGACTTGTCATTCTGGATTTCACCATTATAAATGCACGACCACAAGTCCCAGAATTCAAAGCATACATGCCAACCCTCCAGATTTAGGCGGTTGACCCCCGATTATTCAGTGAAAAATGTTGCTATTTTTCTCTTTCTCCTGCCTAAAATCATTCTAGCCTCAAAGCATTCTGATGTTTATTGGACGACAAACCCCAGCTGTCACCCCCAAGCAGTAACTGAAAAGGAAGGGTGTAGTGGCCTTAAAGGATGACACATACTTGCTAACCCTACGGATTTAGGCAGTACTGAGTAGGCTACTGCTTTTTAAGCAGTTCTGCCACCTACAGATTTGGGTGACATAACCTACTGCTTTTTACAGTGGCAGGTAATGTATGTGACTCTAAGGCAGGCTGTAGGGCAAAGCATGCAACACATGAATTAGTCTGTGCAGTGTCCGGACATTTCGTCGAAAGACATTTCGTCGACGGAATTTGGTCGAAAACCAAATGGTCGAATTTTTTTTTTTATTTATATATATATATTTTAGGTTTTAGTTTAGGGAAAAAAGGTTTTTTAGAAAAAAAATGGGGATGGGGGGACCCCCCAATAAAAAAAAAAAAAAGTGAAAATAAAAAAAAAAATTCGACCATTTGTCTTTCGACCAAATGTCCTGTCGACCATTTTTTTTCGACTAAATGTCTGGTGACCGTCTGTGCAGTGGGCTGGTGGGTGATTACTTTGATTGGGCTCAGACCAATCCACTGACCTGACAGCTACGTGACTCTGTCCTGCACTCTTGCCCGGACAACCCTTAGGTGAACAACCAGTGAAGGCAAGTGGCAGAGCGTAACACCATCACACCGCATCCGCCCATCAGACTGAGGGAGGTATCAGTCTCCATGTCATTCAGTGTTGAACCTGCACTCCAGGAATAAATATGTACTGCACAGTCTGCTGCTACATAACAGTGGCAAACGTTGCCTACCAGCTTCTGTGAAGTTAGGTCATTGAATTTGGTTTTAACTAACCATTCAGAATTATACATTTTTAACATTTGAACATTTTTGCATGTTGTGCTGTTTGATGGGCTGTGTATTTTCAAATGCTTCAATGGTGCCAACAAGGAATGTTTTGTATTTTCCTGTGATGTCATTGTTATGTGAATTATTTTTGAAATTTGAAAAATCCTACATCTTTTTGGTCACAGAATGTTGGCAAGTATGATGACAGGATGCTTGGAGTGCTTCTAACTGTATTTATTGCAGAGTTACAAAAAGGGGCCTTTAACTGGCTGTCCATGCATGGGCAGAAACAGTACTCACAGTTGCAGTCAGGTGCCTCCCAGTTAACTTCACTAGAGGCAGAGTGTGCTCTTGGTGGCCCTCAGGAGGCTTCCAGGGCACCCATGAGGCCTCCTGTGGCATTGGAGTTACGCTCCTGGAAGCCAAGGTCCATAGCCCCTTGTAGCTTGCAGTTTAGGATTCTCATCATAAAGAGCAGCGCTCGAGGTAGACTGCTCTCTGGCGCTTTGCCAACGTTCTCTGGGCGAGCGCGGGTCCTCGCGGTCATGTGAGCCGTGAGAGCTCGTGAGATTGCGCTCCCGCGATCTCGCAATGTCTCCACACACCTCCTTTGATGGGAAAAGGATGGACGGTCGTTCCATGACAAAGTCTGCAAACTTGCTGGGTTTTCTTTTCTCTCTCTGTGGTCTGCCTTGATCTTGGAGCAAGGCAGGGTTGCGGGAGCACTCATGGGAAGATGCAGGTGGATCAGGTTCTCCTTGTCTTGCCTCGCGATGTCTCCACAAAGGGGAACAGGAAGTGACAGGTGGAGGGAGGAGGGGCAAGGCAGAGTTCGTTGTAGTTCAATAAAGTTAGACGTGTATCATACTGCTCTGTTTCCGTGCTTTATTTGTAGGTGCGCCATTCGCACACACACAGCCTAGTCACGCCCTGACACTGGCGATGAGATGGGCGGCCTCGTGTGAGGTGCAGAGGGTGTAGGGACGTCACCGGAGGCGGGTGCCGGGAGGCACAACGACCCGACACCAAGGTCAGAGAAGTGCGGCGGGTCCGCTCGTGCGGAGGCACTGGAGCACCGAGCGGAAACGCTGTGCCCGTCCTGAAGGGGCGGGGAGTCAGCCCGGGCTGCAGCGGTGCGCAACGCCACAAAGATGTCCTACTCTCGGGCCGCGGCAGTGCATTCTGTTGTCGGAGGTTATCCAGCAAGGCAGCTGGACCCCCAAACTCAAGGGGAAGAGCCTGAAACACTTTTGCCGGGCAGAGACCATGCCCAACACAACAGAGGTGCCCCAGGGCAGGAGGCCTCACAAACTTTGATTATTCCAACGGATGGTGCTCGTGCCTACCAGAGGCGGCCATCCCTGTCTCCTAGGAGTATGGGGGTGCACTCAGTGACACACTGCATACCATGATTGATGCTCCCAAGAACAGGAAGCGCTACAACTGATGGTGTTTGTGCCAAGGAACGGCGGCCATCTCTCAGGGTTGGTGACATAGGGAGAAGCGTTAAGCAACACCCTCCATCCTCACAAATAAGTCAAGAAGGAAACCAGTGAGAACAAGATGTCCGGTCAGGACGATAATCAAGGGGTGCAGGTTCAGAATCAAGGACAACCAGTACAAGGCTCACAGATGACAGATCAGGTCCCCTACAGGCTCCCAGACACACTGGTGGCCCAGATGCCAGGCGCATTCGACGTTACCGACACAAGCAACATGGGTCCCTGATGGGCCAAATGGATCAGAGACTTTGACCTATACATGGGGGCCACAGGGCCCATGGAGGACGCTCGCCAAATATGCCTTCTGAAGCTAGCAATGGGCTCTGCCACACACAACATCATCAATGAGATGCCCCCTGCTTCCATCGACTCCATCCAAGACCTGAAAGACGCGCTAGCTGCATATTTCACTTGCCACACCAACGTGGACTACGAAAGGCATCTCTTCCATTGCACCAAGCAAATTAAAGGTGAGACCATGGACGCCTATGTCATGCGGTTGCGCACAAAGATGAAACATTGTGATTTAGCCAACTACTCCAACACCAAGGTACAAAGATCTCAAATCATAGCAGGATGTGAGTATCAGACATTTAGAAGGAAACTGCTGCAGAAGCAACACACTCTGGATGAAATACTTGCGCTAGCCCGAGCCGAGAGGGCCATAGACTCACAAGTAGAGAGCTTCAACAATCCTGCACCTGGAGAAAGCATTCACAGACTCCAGCTAGAAAGAAGGGAGAGGCGAGATAGAAGGAGATATATCATGCGCACGAGGCCCGAGTGAAGGCCAAGGCACCATGTACGCTATCTAGTGGAACAATCACCATCTGACTCAGACCCCAGCTCATCGGGAAGCGACCAAAAGAAAATGTATATGCCTTGGGAAATCCCACCGCCACAGCGCGCAGTCCGACCCTGATCATCAAATTAAATGAGCAACCCACAGAATTCCTCATCGACACAGGAGCCACGGTAAACGTCATCAGCAAAACTGTCTTTAAGGAGCTGCTCATCAAGCCAAAACTAAGCCCCGCAACAGTGGACATATACGCTTATGATGCTTATGATGCCAAGACACCCCTTAAGTGCCTAGGACAGTTTGATGGCACTTGTCGATACAAGGGACATGAGAGAAAGGTACCCATTCACGTCCTGGCGACTGAAACCGACAGTGGGTGTGTTCTGAGCTTCAAAGCAGCGGCCGACATGGGACTCATCCACATTCTATACAACATCATGGTCCACAAATACATTGATCCAGCTGAAATGATCAACACCTCTATCCACGCATATTATGGGGCATTGGAAAACTAAAGAATAGACACATAAAACTGCATATAGATTAATCCATACGCCACGTAGCCCAACACTACTCAGGGATCCCCATCAACATACAAAAAAAGGTGGAGGACGAGCTACATAAACTACTCGAGCAGGACATCATCTAGCCGGCCACCGGCCCTACCACTTGGGTGTCCCCAATAGTGCCTGTTACCAAGAAAGGATCAGAAGCAATTCGGCTGAGCGTGGACATGAGGCGCCCCAACCAAGCCATACAGAGGGAGAGACACTTGACCCCACGCATCACAGACATGATCCATCTCTTGAATGGGGCCAAAGTGTTCTCTAAACTAGACCTGCAGAAAGGCTATCATCAACTCGTATTGAGCCCTGAAAGCAGGAACATCACCACATTTGTCACGCATCTGGGCCTCTTCCACTATAAGAGGCTAAGTTTCGGTGTGTCCTCGACTGCAGAAATCTTTCAAGCCGAGGTGCGACAATGTCATCAAGCACATACCAAACTGCCTCAATATATATCCTGGTCTTCGGCACGGACGTCAACAAGCATGATGAGGCACTCATGAAAGAGTGCAAATTATTGGAGGCAGCAAATATCACGCTAAATTGGGACAAGTGCGAATTCCGAAAGAGCATGCTGAGATTCTTCTGACATATATTTTCGGAGTCGGGCATGACACCAGATCCTGACAAAGTGGCTGCGTTGAACGACACCGCACCCCCGAGTAATGTCTCAGAGCTGTGCTCTTTCTTGGGGCTTGCCAGCTACTGTACGCGCTACATCAGGGACTTTGCAACAGTGAGCGAGCCACTAAGACTTCTAAAAAGACAAGACGTCACCTTCCACTGGACTGATGAGTGCCAAAAGGCATTTGAAATCATCAGGGAAAGGGTTGCCAAGGCAGAAAATATGTCATATTATGATCCCAGCCGCCAAACTGAACTAACAGTAGATGCCAGCCCCGTGGGACTGGGGGCCATACTGGTTCAAGTGGACCCGAGAGAACCCTCGAGATCGCATGTCGTCGCATAAGCCAGCCTGAATCTCTCTGCCACCGAACCGGCATAGTCCCAGGCAGAGAAGGAGGGCCTCGCTGTAGGGTGCAAGCACTTCCACCTTTTCCTATACGGCAAACCATTTAGAGTCATCACGGATCATCAGGCTTTACTATTCCTGTATGGGAATCCCCAGGCGAAGATGCCACCTCGAATAGCCCGATGGGGGCTACGGCTGCAAGATTATGCCTTCGAGAACGTGCATCAGCCAGGGAAAGGAAAAAACCCAGCAGAATTTCTGTCCAGAAGGCCCCGGGAGGAGTGCACGCCAGAACCCACCTCAGAAGGGATAGACATCGAAATGTTAGCTCGAGAGACAGAAAATGACCCGGCCTGCCAAATCGTTTGCAAGGGTCTCGAATCAGGCATGTGGAGAAGGACCAGAAAAGGGGTAAGAGTGGCCGGGGACCCGGTGCACATCGAGGTGGAATGACTGGTGCAGGTGAAAGATGAACTGGCACTATCCGATGAGCACCTGCTCTTAAAGGACTGCAAGCTGGTGATTCTGCCATCCTTGCGGGCGAAAGTCATCGAGCTCGCCCTTGAAAATCACAGAGGGAAGGTGTCAACCAAGCGCATGCTTCGCCAGAAGGTCTGGTTTCCCAGCATGGACTCGATGGTGGAAGAAGACCTGAAGTCATGCCCCACGTGCATCCTCATCACGCCTAACCGACACCCGGAACCCTTAAAAATGTCAGAGCTCCCCCAAGGAATATGGGAAGCAGTAGTCGCTGATTTCTTTGGGCCCATCGAAGGAGGGAAGTACGTGCTAGTGGTAATGGACGAATACTCCCGATATCAGGGGGCCCAACTCATATCCTCGACAACCGCTCATCATGTTATCCCAGCACTCAACCGCATATTCTCTGCATATGGTATCTCAAGAGTGCTCAAGACAGACAATGGGCCCCCATTCAACGGGCATCAGTTCACACAATTTGCGAACTACCTGGGATTGCATCATAGAAAGGTATTTCCATTGTGGCCTCAGGCAAATGGGATGATAGAGCGATTCATGGCCAACTTGAAGAGGGCGCTCAAAATAGCCAAGCTCACAAGGCAGCCCTATGAACAGGTACTGAATCAATTGATGAGAGACTACAGGGACACTCCCGACAGTACCACCAGGAGAACCCCTGCTGAAGTGATGTTCGGAAGAAACATTCAAATGAGAAACCCACAGGCCAAGCAGGGTGATCAGACAATGGACCTCGACAAGGACATGAGGGAAAAAGATAAAGCCGGCAAAGAATGCATGAAGGAGTAAGCGGATCAACGTAGGGGGCCACGGGTGTCCCAGATCGAGGTGGGAGACGTCGCTGTAAAACAACCACAAACTCACAAGCACACCTCCATCTTCCAGGAGGAACCATTGCTAGTCCCCCAGAAGAAGGGATCCATGGTCCCGGTGCAAAGCACGGGAGGTCCCGTCACTCGAAACTCATCACACTTCAAAAGGAATCCTCCTGTTGGTATTGCGCCGACTAAGTGGGTGCGTAGTTGTTCCCATTGACTATACCTTAGATGATCCGTATCAGGGAGACCAAGGGGACACAGATGACTCAGACCCGGAAGGTCATCCTCGGGGATCTCCATGGGGTACACAGGCTGGGGTTTGAGTGCCTTGCTCTTATCACTTACAGCGCATGCCACGCAATCTTTTACCGCCACCTCAACTTCATTCATCCCCGGCCACCAGTATGAATCCTGCAACCTTTTCTTGGTCAAAAACCTTCCTAAGTGTCCTTCATGTGCCAAATTCACTAACTTGGACCTCAAACTGAGCAGAGGAACCAATCTGTCCCCCCTCATGACACTCCATGGGCATCAGGACAGTTGGCGCCAAAGGTGCACATAACTCTTTCCTACTTCCTTACAAGGAAAAGAAGAACGATGACTTGGAATCCAGCACCCGACATAATAATATCTGTGTCATTGGGGTCCTAGAAAGCAGCAACGAAACATCCCTGAAACAATGGATAGAGACAACCTTACTCCCACTCCTGGGTAACCCGAAGCTGTCACCGCAGTTTGCAGTTGAACGCACGCATAGATCGCTGGCCCCCAGGCCTATGCCTGGGGTGCCTTCACGGCCCATCATTGCTCGCATCCTTAATTACTGGGGTTGAGATGCGATCCTTCGAGCAGTTGGTGAACAGGGGGATCTGATGTTGGGATCTAGCAGAATACACATATATCCAGACTTCTCAATGGCCGTGTAGTAGGAGAGGAAATCCTTGGCAGCAGTTAAGAAATGACTACGAGATAAAAACCTGAAATGTGCAATGCTTTATCCTGCAAAACTGCCCAATTTTAGTCTTGAACCAATTTCCCGATTGTTGTTTTTTACAGAGGGAACACTCTACCTCTACATCCTTGTGCTCCCTGTGGTTCATTTGATGTGAAAAGTGTTATGCCTGTCACTATTGCTATGTTATCCACTGGGAGGTTGCAATCGATCATGGTTTGATCATGAAACCCGCAGTTGCAAGTAGACGCTCTGCCCCTGATGGGGGCGACAATATAAGGAGTATGTAAACACTTATCCTTTTTGCTTTCTGAACTATGTCCTGTGCAGGCCCGGGTGGACCAGCGCACTAGCCTTTCCATGCAAAGTTGTGTTACCAGTTGGGATTGTTTCTTGGAGGGTATCATCACCCCAGTTTTAAGAAGGATGTGGGTGGGGGGCGGGTGGGGATTGTTGGTGTTCTTAAAAAACACATGGCACACACTACACTCACTGATAGGAAAATGATGGACACAGTGGAAACCTTAAGGGCAACGGAACGTTTGGACTTATGTACTATGGGGGACAATACTGATAGCTACATACCTAGATGGGGACATAACCTGTATTAGCTGGATTGTGCGTGGAATGGGGAATCCTACTAAGCGACGAAAGATACAGCTGGATCTTGAAAGACACAAAGTCCAGATTATATATCTGCAGGAGATCCATGCTCTTTCATTGGTCTGCGAGGGGTTTGCCCGGAACTGGGGGGAATCGGTTTTATACTACATATACCTCACAGTCCAGGGGTGTCATGACCCTAGTACATAAATCTCTCCTGTTCAAGTGCACACACACAAAGGTAGACCTTTTGGGTAGATATGTTCTGGTATACGGGACGCTCGCTGGAAGGGAAATACTACTGCTGAATGGTTACCACCCTAATGTGGACGATCCTCAATTTTATACTGACATCCTGGGTGAATTAGCTCAATAGCCGCTGATTCCCACGCTGTGGGGTGGAGATTGTTTCTTTTTTAAAAAACAATTTTTATTGTTTTTTCAACTTATAAACACTGCAACTTACAGACATTGCATGGGTCTATGCATCACATTGCATTACATTCCTATCTGTCTATTTCCCTCCCCCTCCCATGAACCCCTCCTCTATTACCCTGGCCTACAGTGCACCTGATAGTTCCTAATCCTTCTACTTCTCTCCTTCATCCTCATTCCTGATATCCACACCTTCCTGTACCGGGGTATGTACCGGGTCTATAACATTTTGTGTTGAAGCAGCTAAGTCCGCAATCAGCTGCCTCCAACCGTCTATCCCCCCTCCACCTTCGTCTGTGTCCCGACTTGCTGCCTTTTGCCAAGCCACTGTTTCTGCACTCGCCCATTGATCAGGTCCCTCCACCATACTTGTACCCTTGGCCTGGTCTGTGCCTTCCGTACCCTTGCTAGCCGTCGTTTCACCAGTATATATCCCAGATCTTTCAGCTTGCTCACGTGTTTAGCCCGTTTGGGACTTGTAAAACCTCCTAGCAGACATGCCTGCGGGATCCGATATCCAGGGTGATGTCCACCTTCGCTAATGCTTGGGCTACTTTTTCCCAAAATCTACCTATCTCCGGTCAGGCCCAAAACATATGAAACAGGTCTGCATTAATTTCCCTACACTTTGGGCATGATTGTATTGCTGCCTGGCTGAATTTTGCTATTCTCTTCAGGGTTAAATATGCCCTTTGTGTCACATACAATTGAATATGTTGAAGTTGTGCATTCCTAGACACCTTTTTGTGGTACACCATTGCTCTAATCCACAGTGCATCTGGGATGGGTTCCTGTAAGTCTGCCACCCAGTTTAGCCTAGTCTGCCCTAACTCCTTTCCCACTTTGGACATCAGCAAATAATATATTCGCGAGACTTTGTATCCCCCTTCAGACACATCACAGAATATTTCTATCGTCTCATCTAGTTGCAGGGGCGTTTCTTCATCCGGCCATCTGCGTCTAAGACACCTTTGAATGCGGGAATATGTGATATGTTGCCCTCGATGTACCCCTATGGCTTCCGACAGTTCCTCAAAATCCCTGTGCAAACCCTCCTTTATTACATCTCCCACCATCGCTACTCCCCTTGGTTCCCAGTACTTCTGCACATTTAACCTCATTTGTTCATCCACTCCCTCTAGTGCCACTAGTGGAATTGTTCTAACTCGATGGGTCCGACTTGATGGTCGTGCAGTTAAGTAATGCCTCTGTCCCCAAGTACCGCTCGAGCAGAATGTAAACACTGCCCTAGCAATCCTTGAGGCCACAGGTGTGGAGTGTCGTCGTCAGCCTGGTACCGGGACCGCCGCAAGGACCACTGAGTGCTGTAAGGCAAAGGGTTATAATCAAGGAAACACCCAAAAGGCAATTGGCAGATGGAGCAAACAAGATACAGTGACACTAGCTTACCTAAAGGGGTGGAGCATAGGTAAGAGACCTATACAGACAGCAGGGGATCCCACAGCAGGCTGAGATGATGTACTTGGCACTCCTGAAAACACCTGGTGGAGCAAGAACTTGATCCGTGGCAAAACTTGAAGCAATTCGAGGTTTGCAGAAACAGAAGGGTAATCCAAAGGCAAGTCCAGAGTACAAACAGGTGTCAGGTGTCCGGGAGATCAGAGAGCATGCCAAAGTCCAAGGGTAATCCGAGAGCAGGTCCAAGTGAAACGTTCCAAGGTCGAGGTAAGGAGAGAAACAGGAAGCAATAGGTAACGCCTGGCAGTCCTCCGGAGAAGTAGCTGTGAAGCAAAGTGTTGTGTTTGCCGGCTTCTTTTGAAGCGGCGAGCGGTGTCACGTGACGCATCACGTGACCGCTCGCACGTGTTACGTGGAGCGCAACGCGGCCAGCGATTGGTGCTGCCGGTACTTCCTGGTATACTGGCGTCGCCGGCTGTGCAGGAGGCGCCATGGCAACTGCCAACGCGGAAAAGTGCGGAAATAGACGGGTCCGCCCAACATGGTATCCCGCCTGCCGTGCTTCCCCAGCTGATGTGAATGGAGAACACGACGGCGAGAAGCGCCTGGTGGGAGAGACAGGTGTGAGGGGGGAAGTGGGAGATGGGGTGTGTGTGGGGGCGTGACAGAGCCCCCCCTCAAAGGCCCACGACCGCGTGGGCTGGATGGATGCTCACGGTGGAATCGGGCCACCAGGCGAGGAGCGTGTACATCCTGGGAGGCAACCCAGGAGCGGTCCTCAGGGCCGTAACCCAGCCAGTCCACTAGATATTGCAACCCGCCTCTGTACATACGGGAACCCAGAATAGCCCGCACCTCAAACGCATCGGGGGATGAGACAGAGACCGGGGCAGGAGGGGCAGCCAACCGGGTAGGGCCAGGGCATGGCTTAAGCAGGGAGACATGAAACACTGGGTGGATCCACCAGGCGGGAGGGACCGCCAGGCGCATTGCCACTGGGTTCAGGACCTTGACCACCTCATATGGACCCACAAAGCGAGGGAGAAGTTTGCGAAAGCCAGGGATGTGCAAATGGCGGGTAGAGCCAAACCCGGTCCCCCACTTTGTAAGCAGGCGCATCCGCCCTCCTCCTGTCAGCAGCGGTTTTCATGGAGGTCTGGGCTTCGCGCAGGTGGACCAATGTTTGGGCATGGACCGAGACCAAATCCCGAGCACAGGCCGAAGCGGCGGGGGTACCAGAAGAGGAGAAGTCCAGAATGGGGAGAGTACGGGGGTGTTGGCCATAGAGGGCGAAGAAAGGCGAGAACCCAGTAGCAGAGTGAAGTGTGTTATTATAAGCGAACTCGGTGAGATGCAACAGGTTGAGCCAAGTGTCCTGGTACTGTAACGTTAGGCAGCGTAGGTACTGCTCCAATGTCTGATTGACCCTCTCGGTTTGCCCGTCGCTCTCTGGATGCTAAGCAGAGGAATAATGAGCATTGATACCCAACAGAGAGGCGAGGACCCGCCAGAAACGGGAGGTGAACTGCGTGCCTCGATCGGACAGCAACACATGGGGCAGGCCAAAGAGACAGAACACAGACCTAAATAAATGCTTGGCCAAGACTGGGGCTGAGGGTACCCCCTTGCATGGTAAGAAACGGGCCAGTTTGGTATAGGAGTCGACAACGACCCAAATAGTATCGAAACCCTGTGTACGTGGCAGATCGGTAATCAGGTCCATTGAGACCGTGTGCCAGGGTCGCGGAGGAACAGGGAAAGGGAGAAGAAGACCCAGAGGACGGCCCCTGCGTGACTTGCCCTGGGCACAGACTGAGCAGGTATTGATGTAGTTCTGTACGTCGCGTTTCATAGTCGGCCACCAACACCAGTGTTTGAGTAGGTCTAGAGTGCGATGCTGCCCGGGGTGACCATTAATGGCAGCATCATGAGACCAGTCTAACGCCAGGTTCCTGGTTTCGCTTGTGGGAAGAAAGAGTTTCCTGTGTACAAAGGGCAGCCCATCCTGCATAACCGGATCCCATTCTGTTAGTGATTGTGGATAACGGGAGACCCACTGTCGTATGGTGGACTGTAAAGAAGGCGACGGTGTGCAGACACAAACTACATGAGTCTCACTCAACAAGGTTTCAGGGAAGGATGGGAGAACCTCCCCCCCAGGGGAACGAGACAGAGCATCTGCTTTCCCATGCCCGACACCAGGTCTATGTTTGACCACGAAGTCGAACGCGGCAAAGAAGAGATGCCAACGTACCTGTCGGCTGTTTGTACATTTCAGAGAAGCAAGGTCCTGGAGATTCTTATGATCGGAGAACACCACAGTCTGGTGTTTTGCGCCCAAGAGGTGGTGTCTCCAGGTCTGTAGAGCGTCCTTAATGGCCAATAGTTCTTTTTCCGTAACTGTGTAGTGCAATTCGCTTGCCGTAAACTTGCGAGAGTGAAATGCAACCAGATGCAGACGACCAGTGGCAGGACATGGTTGGGACAGTACAGTGCCTAGTGCATAGGAGGATGCGTCTGCCTCAAGGACAAACGGGAGTTCAGGGTCAGGGTGTTGTAACATCGGAGCAGTGGTGAACATGGTTTTCAGAGAGTCAAAGGCGTTTTGTTGTGTCACGGACCAGACATAGGGGACGGAAGGGCTGGTGAGCGCAGTGAGTGGTGCTATGATAGAGGAGAACCCAGCAATGAATCGTCGGTAAAAGTTAGCGAAACCCAAAAATGACTGTAGTTGCTTGAGTGTGGTCAGAATTGGCCATTCGTTGATTGCCCGGTCTTTGGACTGATTGATAGAGAGACCCCCAGGAGAGATATGGAACCCCAAGAACTCAACCTGACTGGTGTGGAAAAGACACTTCTCGGGTTTAGCAAATAGTGCGTTGGCTTGGAGTCGTACCAACACTTCCTTAAGATGCGTGATGTGTTCATCGAGGGAGGAAGAGAATACCAGTATGTCATCTAAGTACACTACCACGTAGGCGTTCAGGATATCGCTAAATATGTCATCCTTGAAGCGCTGAAACGTAGCAGGAGCATTACAGAGGCCAAACGGCATAACTGTATACTCGAACAACCCTTGTCGTGAGCAGAAGGCCGTCTTCCATTCATCTCCATCACGCATGCATACGAGATTGTACGCCCCCCGAAGATCCAGTTTGGTGTAAATCGTGGCATGAGTGAGTTTGTCTAACAACGGGGTAATAAGAGGTATGGGATAGTGGTTTTTTACCGGGATGGCGTTCAAACGGCTGTAATCTGTGCAAGGACGGAGATCCCCTTCCTTCTTTGGCACAAAGAAGATAGGACTTGCAGCTGGGGATGTTGACAGGCGAATGTGACCCAGACGCAGGGCCTGCTGTATGTACTCTTGCAGGACTCGCTCTTCCGTCTGGGTTAGGGAGTAGATCCGGCCCTTTGGGATTGGAGCGTCCGGGACTAAATCAATGGGGCAGTCGTAGGGTCGATGCGGAGGAAGACCTTCCTCAGAGCCTTTGTCGAACACAGCCCGGAACTCATGATACTCAGGAGGTATGTTGTTCGTGACCGCCCCTATCATGTGAGTGTCCTGGGTGTCGGACCTGTCTTCTATGGCTAAAGAAGCGACTACCCCTAGGATGTCTGCGGGGCTGGAAACTGGAGGTGTCTGGAGCAGGCAGTAGTATTGGCACGTTTCTGATTCGAAGGAGACCTGACCCGTGCCCCAGTTAATCAGAGGATTGTGCCTCTTCAGCCAAGGAATGCCCAGGATGACTCCGAACTGAGGTGTGGCTATGAGATCAAATGACATGGTCTCTCTATGGACTTCCTGTATGATTAATTCCAACGGGGCTGTCTGTTGCAGGATTGGTCCAGAGGCTAGGGACGTCCCGTCTACTGCATGAACCGGTTCGGGGTGTTTTTTTGTGATCAGAGGTAAGTTCAGTGAACTGGCTAGCGCTATATCTATAAAGCAGCCTGTAGCTCCAGAGTCAATCACTATTTGTACTACATGGGAGATACCTGCAGCAGGGTTTAAGGAAGCTTGTACCACCACAGGTCGGACGGGACCAAAAGCCGGATCAGAGGAATTTTGTATAAGACTTGCCCCAACCCCTGATCTCAAGGGCGAGTCTTCGGAAAACCCTGAATTTTGTTCTTTGGCCGACGGGGACACTCCTTCACAAAATGCCCGTTGAGACCGCAGTAGAAGCCAGCATTGTCCGCCCTTCTGCGCTCTCGTTCGGCATGAGCAATGGGACTGCGTACCCCGCCGATCTGCATGGGTTCGGGTGAGGTGCCGGATGTGGTTGAAAGCGAGGTATGGGATAGCCCTGCTTCCCCCCTACGTTCTGCCCGTCTGGCGTCGATTTGCAAGGTCAAATCAACTAGGTCGGTATAGAGTGAGGGAAGAGAAGGCACCACAGATAAAGCATCCTTTATGGAACAACACAAGCCCCGATAGTAGATCACTGCCTTTTTGTTCTCTGGCCAGGAGGTCTCAGTAGCGAGCTGGCTGAACTTGGTGATATACCCAATGAGGGTGGTCCGGCCTTGAGTAAGATCCAGGAGTTCCATGTCTCTGGATTGGGCTTTATATCTAGTGTCGAAACCTTGGCCATTTCTTGGGTCAATAACTCGAAATCGTACAGGGAAGGATGGTCGCCCTCCAACAATGGGTTAGCCCACGTGGCTGCCACACCCGACAAATGGAAGAGAAGAAAAGCCGTCTTAGAGACAGAATCAGAGAAAGCCTGGGGTCGGCACAAGAAATGCAGTTTGCACTGGTTTATGAAGGTGCGATATTTCTTAGGATCCCCCTGATACCTCTCAGGGGCTGCTAGAGGAAATGGGGTCTGAACCACCACAGACGGGGTTGGCAGAGTGGGTGGTGTGACAGGAATCGGGTTTTGGGGTGGGGCGGCATCGCCAAACTCGGCGTCAACAGGTAAGGGATGTTGTGTGCTTTGCATGGCATCAAGGCGGTGGTTCAATGCAGTGGTGGCAGCGGCCAGGTCAGTGCGGAGGGCAGTGGTAGCAGCTGCCATATCTGCCCTAAGTAATGTCACTGCTTGCATTAAGGCAGTCACAGGGTCCCCAGCTGAAACATCCATAACTGGACGACCATAAGGCTTCACAGTCTGTTCTAACTCGATGGGTCCGACTTGATGGTCGTGCAGTTATGTAATGCCTCCGTCCCCAAGTACTGCTCGAGCAGAATGTAAACACTGCCCTAGCAATCCTTGAGGCCACAGGTGTGGAGTGTCGTCGTCAGCCTGGTACCGGGAACGCCAGAAGGACCCCTGAGTGCTGTAAGGCAAAGGGTCATAATCAAGGAAACACCCAAAAGGCAATTGGCAGAGGGAGCAAACAAGATACAGTGACACCAGCTTACCTAAAGGGCTGGAACATAGGTAAGAGACCTATACAGACAGCAGGGGAACCCACAGCAGGCTGAGATGATGTACTTGGCACTCCTGAAAACACCTGGTGGAGCAAGAACTTGATCTGTGGCAAAACTTGAAGCAATTCGAGGTTTGCAGAAACAGAAGGGTAATCCAAAGGCAAGTCCAGAGTACAAACAGGTGTCAGGTGTCCGGGAGATCAGAGAGCATGCCAAAATCCAAGGGTAATCTGAGAGCAGGTCCAAGTGAAACGTTCCAAGGTCGAGGTAAGGAGAGAAACAGGAAGCAATAGGTAACGCCTGGCAGTCCTCCGGAGAAGTAGCTGTGAAGCAAAGTGTTGTGTTTGCCGGCTTCTTTTGAAGCGGCGAGCGGTGTAAAGTGACGCATCACGTGACCGCTCGCACGCGTTACGTGGAACGCAACGCGGCCAGCGATTGGTGCTGCCGGTACTTCCTAGTATACTGGCGTCGTCGGCTGTGCAGGAGGCGCCATGGCAACCGCTAATGCGGAAAAGGGCAGAAAGAGGCGGGTCCGCCAAACATGGTATCCCGCCTGCCGTGCTTCCCCTGCTGATGTGAATGGAGAAGATGACGGCGAGAAGCACCTGGTGGGAGAGACAGGTGTGAGGGGGGAAGTGGGAGATGGGGTGTGTGTGGGGGCGTGACAGGAATCTGCAGGGAATAAGGTCTGAATGCCACATTGCCCACACTTGTCGCACCTGCAAGGGCAAATGGGTTGAATGGTGGTCTTTTATCCATATCACTTCATTAAGGAAGAACGGAATATTAGTTATTCGCAATAGTCATGATTCAGGCATCTGCTCTTCCGTCAGCCACTATGTCACGAATTGCAGCTGGCTTGCCACAAAATATACTTCAAAATTGGGTCATTTTATCCCTCCTTGTTCACATGGGTTCTGCAACTTCCATAATGCCACACTGCACCTTGAATTATGCCACAGAAAGCTCCCACATATACCATGTAATTTCTTAAAAAACTATTTCGGTATTGCGAATGGGACATTTGCGAAATAATGAAGGAGCCTCGGCAGCGCTACCATCTTCAGCAATGCTGCCCGCCCCATCATAGACAATGGCAACCTAGCCCAAAAAGACATGGAGTTTTTCGATTTTGGTCACGGCTTTAACCGTGTTCTGCATGTGCTCTGTCTTAGGATCATAATAAATGTCCACCCCCAGGTACCAGAACGTGTCCATCTCCAATTTGATTGGTAACACTGGTAGCATGCGCACAGGCTTCCCGACGTACCCTCCCAAAGGAAACAGACTCGACTTCTGTGGGTTAATCGTTATGCCTGACAAGCCGGCATATCGTTCCATCACATCTAGTATGTATTACAAATTAGTTTCCGGATGTTGCAAATATAGGAGCATATCGTCTGCATACAATGAAATCAAATGCCTCCCACCCGGAATGCCTATGCCTGCCTCTCCATATTCCTACCGCAAATATGCCGCCAGTGGCTCCAATGCCAGGATAAAGATCATCGGCGACTGTGATGCTGGAAATGCATCGGAGGGACAGGGCCTCCGTATCCTTGTTCTTTATTGCCTTATCATGTATGTTCTGTCTTGTTTTTCATGCAGGAGTTCGTGTGGGACACCTGGCGGTGCGGCTCTTCCTGTATTTGGTTTGGTGAACAGACCCTTGGGATACCCTATGGCACTCATGGGTTGGAGTACGACTCTGTACTCCTAGTGTATGCAGGGCACGGGCTGGCGGCAGCTCCGTGCTGAATTGACAGGTGCCCTCAGCGTCCTCCATTTTGGGATGCCCAAGCACTGTCATTGGAATAAGTGAATTCCTGATAGGAAACAAGATGGCCCCTGTGGCCTCTTGCTTTCTATCGCCTGTTACCTTACTTTTCCCCAAGTCCCGGGAAGCCCTGACTCTATCCCTTCCCCCTGACTGGCTGTTGGGTGGAAGTTCCATATATGGTGTTTTGGGGAAGTCCAGGCAAGACTGGCTGCAGCCTTCCCAATGACTGTATGTTGTGGGTACGCCCGTGGGGTGGGACATGGGTGAAGGGAGTGTATGACGAATACCTATTTTGTGTTTTGGGTATCTAGTATCTGGTTGTTGACACAATGACTGAGACAGCCCTGCCCGAAACTTGTATGAATGCACGGTGAGTCATGAATGGCAGAGTGCTTCTCCAAATCCACATTCTGTGTTGTGAGTGTCTGGATGGAGAAGAATGGCCTGAATGCACTGTGCGCCTGATTGGCTGGCCAACTGCCTGAATGCCCTTCTGAGTGATTGGTTGCCTGAGTGTGACCCAGCAGAGTGAATGGGAGATCAACAGTATATCTGGGGGCCTCTCACTGCTAGAAATCGTTCAGAAGCTGAAGTTGAAACTGATGCTGAACCTTGAAGCCCACTGGAAGAAGAAGAACTGCTGCTGTTGTCCTTCGCTAATCTGAAAGCTGCTGTACCTTCAAGGAACTGATCCAAGAGAGGACCTGGCTAGGAGACCTCTCACCCAGGTACGAGAGACCATCATGCACCAGCTGACCTTTGCCAGAGCTCCCTGGTAGACAGACCTACGAAAGGCTGCCGACCGGAGGCAGGGACCGCCACAGAATCACGAAGAGAAGCGCCAAGACATTGAAGTCCATCACCGTCGACAACCGCCGTCGCCTACCGGAGCTGCAGTGTTCTTCTGCCTAAGAACATTTGAAACAAGGACTCCCTTGTTCATCCTTGTCGACCACTTTCGTCCTGCCGGAGAAAGTCAAGGCCTCCGATGACCAACGAGAATCCGCCGGTGGTTTCCCGCCACCCGAAGAAAAAAGAGACGCTGGACGACTCAACGCCCTTTCTGGGCCAAAGTTCTTCATTGACTCTTTTTCGGCAACGGACACTCGTTGTCAAGGTGCACTGCATGCCTCAGCTTGCAGGACATTTTCGACCAATCGTCAATGAGCACGGCAAGAACCGAATGCTGCTGCCGCAACAACAGTATTCACCCTTTTTGCTCGTGGGATCTCGACAATCCGTGGCTCCTGCCTTAAAGGGAGCCGCTCAAGAAGGAGCCGTCGACGACCCGACGTCGAACTCTGCTATTCCAGGTACATTAGGGTTATAGAACTATTTAGAATGAAATAAGATTATTGTGAACAATATATGGACCGGGGGCGTGTACGATATATATTTATTTACAGGTTGCCCAGGTGGGGGGATGCTCATACAGAACTGTGCCTGGTGGTTGGGGCTCAGTATTATGCCAATTGTTCTAACCAGCTGCTTTTACTTCTATATCTATTGTTGGTTCTCTTAATTACTTGATTTGTGTGACATTTAAACTAAGTATAGTTGATGCACTTTAATGAAATCTGATAGTTATTGTGGTACCATGTAGCATGGTGTATGTATTTGCCATTGTAGATTAACTGAGCACAAAGTGAGTTATTGTGATTGTGTACATAACATCGAACCTTAATTATATAAAGACTGTGGGCCCCATTACACGAATGGCGGTAAGGGTTTACCGGTACCGGTAAGGGTACCATTGCGGTAAACCCTTACCGCCTTACTACGAGGTCCCTTTGTGGGACCGTACCTTAACGGCTGGTTTTACCAACCGTTAAGGACAGGACCTGCAAAGGGACCTAGGAGGTCATTACGGTACCGCAATTTGCGGTACCGTAATTACCGCCTTCCCCATTCCCATTGAGCCCTATGGGGGCAAAAATGGGAATGGGGAAGTGCCATGGTGAATGGGGAATTACTGCTCCCACACACCTTGGAATAGGACGGTAATTCTGCCATTCACCATGGCGGACTCGATAAAATACCGGCGGCAACCATGACGCTAATAGCGCCATGGTTACCGCCGTCCGTGTAATGAGGCCCTGTTTTTAACTAATACAGTCTGTGGACACTCCTTTGTGGGTGCTTGGGGACTACACTGTACTTAAGAACCAGCCCGCATCACCTCCTGAGAAGCTAGGCCTTGATTGCTCGCCACGATACCAATAATAGAGAATCTTGGCTGTGGTCCTCTGTGCCTCTCCTCTACCATATAGAGAGCAGGAGTACAGACACCCCCCTCCAGTCTTTACAGGGACCACAGACATCCTTGTCTCGTGCCTTTACTTAACTGCCATCGTTTTGAGATGACCATGCCTGTCTTGACCCTAGCTATCGGCTCATTGGGCCTCATTACGAGGTGGGCGGTAAGGGATTACCGGCATCAGTAAGGACACCGATGCCGGTAATCCCATACCACCCTATTCCGAGGTCCCTTAGCGGGTCCCTTCCTCAAAGCCTGGTTTTGCCAGGCGTTATGGAAGAGACCCGTTAAGGGACTTCAGAGCTAATAACGGGCCCGCTAATAGCGGGCCCGTTAATCATCCATCCCCATTCCCATTGAGCCCTATGGGGGCTCGAATGGGAATGGGGAATGGTTACCGGAATGGGGACTTACCGGGTCCTCCAAGGTCGGAATGACCCGGTAAATCCCTATTTCGGGAACACGGACCCAGAACGTGGTAAGGGGGTAGCCATGGCGCTAATAGCACCATGGCTACCTCCTACCTCGTAATGAGGCCCATTGTATAGCAATCTCACCCACTTGATGTACGTGGGTCCCATGCTGAACTTTTCCAGCACTGCATCCAATGATGCCACTACATACTGGTGTGGGTCTTCTCGAGTGCAATCTATTATGTGGTGCAATCGTCTCAGATTATTGGTAATATTCCTATGCGCAACGTATCCAGTCTGGTACGGGTGTATAAGCTTGGCTATAATTGGTTTGAGTCTATGTGCCATTACTGCTGTGAGAATCTTCCTGTCTTAGTTCAATAACGAAAGGGGCCTATATGACCCACAATCTGTAACTGGCTTGTTGGGTTTAAGGAAAAGGACTATTATCGATTCCGTTAAGGACTCAGGTAATCTACCTGTGACCAATGCTTCATTGAGCATTGCCAGCAGTGGAGTGAGGATCTCAGTTCTGTATATTTTATAGAATTCGCTGAGAAGTCCATCTGCACCGGGGGCTTTGCCAGTTGGCAATTCTTTGATCACATATTCTAGCTCTTCCATCATTATGGGGACCTCGAGCTTGTGTCTTTCTTCTGCATTCAACTTGGGTAGATTAATCTCTGATAATGCTTCTTGTATTTTTGCCCCTTTACACTCTGAGGTCTCCCCATACAGTTGTTTATAATAATCATAAAAGCATTTGTTCACTCCCTCCTGCATTTCACACAACTCCCTGTCTGCACCCACAATTGCTCTGACCGTCTCCCGTTTACTCTCACTTTTATAAAGCCAGGCTAACAATCGCCCCGGCTTGTCTCCTACTGCATGTTATCTCTCAACTTATTTCCTATGGCTGAGGTTGCTTAACCTCTCCCAGTGTTCTCGGCGTTCCTGTTGTAGGCGGGACACCTCCTGTGCCATCCCAAGTGTCCCATCTCCCGTCTGCGCTATGGCTTCTTGTCTCTCTTCTATTTTCTGTAAGTCCTGTACTATGACATCTTGCATCCCTTTTGAATTCGATATCGCTGCACCTCTAATGTACCCGCAGATTCCACACTGCCTGTGTTATTCTTAAAATAGCCCTTAACCTCTTCCCTCAGGGTTTCTCTATACCCTGTGTCTCTGAGTGCCTCAACCCTCAGTCCCCATGTTGGAATCCTGGTGCGGGGGAGGGAGGATCTGCCATGTAACTACCAGAGGGGCAGGGTCCGAGAGGATCCTTGCTTTGTATTTTGCCTCAGTGAATTCTCTCAGTATTTCTTTCCCCACAAACATGTAACCCAACCTTGTGTAGAGGTTCGTATGGGCATTATAATGGGAGTATATTCTGCTTTACGGGTATAGTGTCCTCCACACATCTGCCAGCTTAAATGCACGTAACAACGTGTTTAAAGCTTTCTCTGGGGGGTTTGGGTGCACAAATTTGTCATCTGATGTATCCCTCGCCGGGTCCAGCGTACAATTAAAATCCCCCCCCATATCAAAACACAATCCCTGTACGGGTTTATCTTGGAATATAAGGATCTAAAGTAGACTGCTGTGTCATGCTTCGGGCGAACGTGTTAATGACACATAGTTCCATATTCACCACCATTCTGCGTACTGCTACCATGCTTCCTTCTGTGTCCGTGAGGTACTGTAGAACCTTGAATGGGACCATAGGTGCCACCCATATCAGGACCCCCCTAACATATGCTGAATACGCGAAGCCTAAGGTCTCCCTCCCCCTCACTTCTGTGCCAAGGTATCTTGTCATGCTCTGGTCAGGTGGGTTTCTTGCAAGAGTGCAATATCAATTTTTTGCGTCTCAAGTATGTCATAACCCAGTTCCTTTTATTTATTTATTTTTTTAAATATATTTATTGATTTTTCAAAATACAATACAACCAGCATCATCAACATAGTAATCAGTTATGTGTCAATAGTAACTCCCACCGCTTCCCTCCCCCCCAATGCAAACCCAGACCGGGACGTTGGGCAGTCTACTGTTTGCGCTAAGGTGAGCCTGGGCTGTCCAGGTCCTCACCTGAGGAGCCGTCCTCTTTAGGGTGGAACAGAGCTGCTGTGAGGGCTATCCATTGTAAAAGGTCCTCAGAGTCGCCAATTCTTTGTTGTCGGTGCGCCAGCTCCCAGGCCCCGGTTTCGGCCACAGTCCATCTACGGAGGTCTTCCCACCATGTTATGAGTCTAGGGGCTCTGTGGCGCTTCCAGGCCATGGCGAACCGCCTTTTTGCCAGGATGTACATTAAATCCTTGAGTCTGTTAAGGGGCTTGTTCTTTTTGCCTCGCGGGTATGAGCCCAGTAAGCAGGCCCTGGGGGACTGCACGTCCAGTGTTATGTCCTCTTCTGCTACCCTAGCTTGAATTTGGGACCAGAAGGTCTGTATGGCCGGGCAGGCCCAGAACATGTGGGTCAGTGAGGCTGCGGGTTCTTGGCACTTGGGGCACGTCACTACACCGGTGCCGCTGAATCTTGAGATGACAGCTGGGGTAAGGTAGGCTCTGTGGATGATGTAGAATTGAATAAGCTGGAATCGGGCATTCCTGGAAACTCTTTTGTGGTAATGTGTTATGGTTTCCCATTCCGTATCTCCAAACTGCGTGTTTAGTTCAGATTCCCATTTGCCTTTACATTTGAGTTCGTTATGTGTGGTGTTGTCAATTAGGATCTCATAGACCCTCGAGGTTTCGTGCCCCCCTTCTGCGACGCTCAGCAAGTTTTCAATGGCCTCGTGCCCGGCGCAGAGGGATTCTGCATGTGGCCATCGCTTCTTAAGCTTTTCCAACACCGCCCCGTGTAGAAGGAACTGACCCAGTGAGACCCCTGTCAACTCGTGCAGCTCAGGAAATGTGTGGGTGCCCTGGTCATCCACCAGGTCACCCAGGGTGGCGACACCGGAGGGTTCCCATATGTTCCGGATCGCCTTTCGGTCCTCTGGTCTGGTGGACATGATGGCAGCTATTGGGATTTGTGGGGAGTAAGGGTCGGTCAGCTTGACCGATTTGCAGGCCCGATTCCAGATCTGGGTGCCCAGGCGGATTAGGTGTGTATTATGCGTTTTTGGCACTGGTTTGATCCAGAGAAGGTCCCTGAGCAGCCAGGGTGCGTTTGGGGGCTGTAAGAGGCGTGTGTCCGTTGAGGCGTCATCAGCCATCCACTGAATCACGTGCTTGAGCTGGGCTGCTATATAGTAGAGCCCAAAGTTGGGGGTTTTTAGGCCTCCTTTATCGTACGGTCTCTGTGTTATGTCTAGGGCAACTCTGTGCCTTCCTTCCCGCCATAGAAGTTTCCTACAAAGTTTGTTCAAGTCTCTGAAGAAATGTTGCGGGATGTTGTAAGGGACATTGGTGAAGAAGTGTAGAAGGCGCGGGAGTGCCACCATTTTAAGGAGTCCCGCCCTACCAGCCATCGAGAGGGGCAGCTTGCACCAGAAGTCAATTGATTTAGCCAGGCCCTCCTTTGCCCTGCCGGTGTTTAGAGCGTGTTCGGCTACGGGGTCGCGGTGGATCATAACGCCCAGGTATTTAAATGTGGTGGGTTCCCATTTGAGGGCTAGAGGGGGGAGGTGTTCTTTCTTGGTCTCGCTAAGGGCAGTCAGGGGGAATAGGCAAGACTTACTGTGATTGATCTGGATCCCGGTGCATCTGTGGAACCCATCTAGGGTTTCAAGAATGTAGGGGAGGATGTGTTCGGGATCTTTTAGGTAGAGGAGCATGTCGTCCGCGTACATGGAAACGAGGTGGTTCACTCCATTTATCATTATACCCCCGTCTCCTCCCTGAGGTATGCCGCCACTGGTTCAATCGCTAAGATGTAGAGCAGAGGGGATAGGGGGAACCCTTGCCGGGTGCCTCTGGCCAGGCTCCATTTTTCTGAAAAGGTGTTATTGGTTCGCACTCTGGCGGTGGGATTGGTGTAGATGAGTTTGACCCAATTCATGAAAGCCGGACCGATCCCCATCTTGGATAGGGCGGCGTAGAGCCATTTCCATCGGACCGAATCAAAGGCCTTAGAGGCGTCGAGGGACACAACTGCGTATTTGCCGGGTATGCTGTTTGTGCTGTGTATGACGTGATGCAGCCTGCGCAGGTTCTCTGAGATGGAACGGCCCTGCACGTAACCCGTCTGATCCTGGTGTATGAGGTGTGGGATGGCTGCTTGAAGCCTTCTGGCCAGTAGTGCTGTGAGGATTTTGTTATCTACGTTTAGCATGGACAAGGGACGATACGAGCCGCAGTCAGTGCTATCTTTGTCGGGTTTGAGTAAGGGGATGATGGTGGCTTCAGCCATGGAGTCAGGGAGGTGGCCTTTTTCGTACGCCTTGTTGTATACTTTGGACAATAGGGGGGCTAGTATGTCCTCGTAGGCTTTATAAAATTCGCCTGGGAGACCGTCTGGTCCCGGCATTTTCCCAGAGGGCAGTGATCTGATGGTGGCCGTGACCTCGTCTGGGGTGACAGGGCCTCCGAGGGGATCTGCCAGGTGGTCTTCCAGGCAAGGGAGCCTGATGATGTCCAGGACATCTTCAATTGCAGAGTCTGGGGGCGGGGCGGGATCGGAATAGAGGGTTTGATAATATTCCTTGAACGCTGCATTGATCCCCACTTGCGTGTGGAGGGTCAGGCCATCTATGTTACGGATAGAGCAGATGGGGTGCCTGGGGGTTTCCCGCTTGTAAAGCCACGCGAGTAGTTTCCCGGGTTTATGGCCTAGGGCGTGGTTCCTTTCAGTGTATTTGGTATAGCTTAGTTTCCCCAGTGTCTCCCAGTGTGTCAGGCATGTTTGTTTGAGTTCGATCAATTTGTGCGTATGGGCAGGGTCAGGGGATGGTGTTGCTTCGAGGGTTTGGAGTTCGGCTTCGGTGTGCGCTAGTTGGGACGTGATGAGTTTTAGGGCCCCTCCAGCGGCGGCTATCATTTCCCCCCTTGTTACCACTTTATAGGCTTCCCATGCTGTACTTATGTGTTGGACACTATCAATGTTGGTTTGCCAGTAGTGTGTAGTGCCCTCCCTGATTTGTTCGTTAAAGGCTTTGTCTAGTAGCGCTTCGCTTCTTAGTTTCCATGTCGGGGTGGGGGTTCTAGGGGCTGTGATCGCCCATGAGGTCATCAGGGGGGAGTGGTCCGATAGCACTCTGGCCAGGTACTGCGTGTCCTCAAATCTGGCCGCATGCTCTTCACTAACGAACAAACAGTCTATTCTGGTGTGAACCTTATGTGGGGGGAGTAGAAGGAGTAGCCTCTGGTTTCGGGGTTTTGTGCTCTCCACAGGTCTTTCAGGGCGTATTGCTGCATGAGGGCGTTCAGTATTCTGGCGGGTGGGGAGGGGTCACCATGCTTACCATCCGATCTGTCTATGCGAGGGTCTAAGGTGCAGTTGTTATCGCCTCCCCATATTGTTATGCATTCGTTACTCGGGGACAGCCGGGTGTACAGCGAGCGAAAGAAGACAGTTGCATCATGAAAAGGCGTAGGTGCAGATCAGGCGCATGTCACGCCCTTCTATGGTGCCCTGTACCAGGGCCATTCTGCCTTCATTGTCCATTTTGGTGTGGGTCAGCGAGACAGGGACGGAGGGGGCAATCCATATCAAGACTCCTCTGGAGTATGTGGAGTACGAGGAGCCCACCAGGGTACCTCTCCAAACTTTAGCCAGCGCTGCTAGCTTGGGGGCGCTTACGTGGGTCTCCTGAAGGAGGGCGATTCCGACTCTGTGGCGTTTCATGTAGGCGTGGATGCGGCGCTGTTTGATGTAGCTATTTAGTCCCCTGACGTTCCAGGACATGACTCTGATCTTCTCAGCCATAGTCTGGATGTGGTCGTGGGGCTGTGGGCAGACTGAGGTTGAGGTGTTTAACGAACCTGGTCAGCCTGGTGGCGATTCCGTTGCGCGTGGTCCCGGTCTGGCGTGTGGAGAACTTAAACTGAAATCCCAACTTGGGGTTCTGACCCCCATGAATAATAACATCTAACTTAACTTTAAACACAACACGTCTAGCGAGGTTACCCTTGCTCTGACTTCCCCGTTTCTGCCCCATCGGACCTGGGTCTTCCGGTGCCCTACGGGCGGGTGAACTCACCCAAATTAGCCTGGGGTAGGGGAGGGGTTGCCTCTGGGGATATTATCAAGAGGTACGCCGTGTCCGGCATCGCTCCGGTACCATTAGTGTCACCGCCATTGCTGGGGTGTTGCTGTGTGATTGATGGGTGCTGTCCATGAGAAGTGAGGAAGGGACCATCGCTGCAGGCGGCTAGGGTCTGCGTTGCTTCGGTTCAATGTCTGGGATCTGTTCTCTGTCCATCCATTCGCAGGCCTCTGCGGGGGTGTCGAATAAGTGTGCCTTGTTGTTGCGCAGGACTTTCAGTCTAGCCGGGTAGAGGAGTAAATAGCGCAGGCCTGCGTTCTTGAGTCTAGCTTTGGTGTGGTGGAACTGGGCCCTACTCCTTTGAACCTGCAGGGTGTAATCGGGGTATACTGCGATCTTTGCAGCGTCCCTCTGTATAGAGCCACCCATTCTGGAGAAGGCCAAGATGGTTTCCCTGTCCTTGTAGTTGAGGACTTTGGCTATTATAGGTCTGGGTGGGTTCCCCGGAGGGGGCCTCCTGGCTAGGGAGCGGTGGGCTCTCTCTATGGTGAAGCCCTGTGACAGTTTTCTGGCTCCAATTTCGTGTATGAGGAGGTCCTCGATGTAATTAGTGGGGTCGTTGCCCTCGATGCCCTCGGGCAGGCCGATGATTCTAATGTTATTTCTGCGGGCCCATCCTTCGGCCTCATCAGCCCTGTCTTCTAGGTTCTTCACCTTTTGCGCCAAAATGTCCACTTCCTTTAAAAGCTGTGTTTTGGATTCAGTGTTGTCTCGAACTTGGATCTCCAGGGCGTCCGTTCTGCTGGCGATGGAGCGCACATCCTGCCGCAGTAAGTTCAGGTCAATGGCGACTGCGTCTATTTTGTTCTCCATGGTCTTCTGAAGTGTCATGATGGCCTCTAGTAGCTGGGAGTTGGCCGGCTCTGGCTTCTCGGTGCCCGGCGCCTCCCCAGGGGCGGGAGCCGCCTCGGGCCCAGTCGCTCTGGCGGCCGCGAAGGACTCCATGGTGGTTTGGCGATGTTTGCTTCGGGCGCCCTTGGTGGTCATGTCCCCGCCGCGAGGCCCTCCAGTCCTCAGCAGGAACTGTGCAGTCTGTAGCCTCTGGTTGTACCGATGGTCCGCTGTCGTGCGAGGGATGCCCGGAGTGGGTGGTCCTGCGGGTGTCGTCGGGGCCGGATCTGCCGGCTAGTGTGGGGGGAAGCTTTCACGCTCCAAGGGGCCTGTCTCCCGGTGGACGTGCTCGTGCGCTGGTTGTCCTCAGGCCTTGCTCAGGGTGCCAAAGGGTTGTGGGTCATCGGCCCGCCGGGCAATGTCAGCGGAGTGTGGGCGCCTCAGCTGCTTGGCAGGGTAGCTGGGTACAGATCGGCTTCGAGGCCCCTGCCTCGGGTCCAGTGGGAGTGTAGTAAAGGCACTTCCCCCCTCCGACTCCTTACCGCTTTCCTTCGTGGTTGCGGGAGTGCGGATCTCAGCGGAGGCCACCGCTGCCGCCCCAGTCCGATTTCCTCTGAGGCAGTTCCGACTCCCCCTCCGACGGCCTGGGGCTCGGGCGTGCAGGTCCGGGCCCCGCGGGTGCAGGCAGCCCTCTTCAGATCACCGTTGGTCGGGCGCCCAGGTCCTCAGCGAGCTCCTTCAGGGTCGGTCGCAGCGCTCTGCTTACAGCGTCGGGCCGGGACTCACAATGGCCGCCATTTTCTGTGTCCGCATGGCGTTCTTTTCTTTTCGACGTTGCGGGCCAAGGGAGGGACGTAGGGCTTCCAAACTTCGACAGCAGGCGGATCAGGCTTTCGCACGGCTTGTGTGCGGTTTTCAGATGTTTGTAGTCGTATAAAGCAGTAGTTGGCGGCGGATCGTTAAACGTATCACGCGGAGCTGCACCGAACACGTCTCTCCTACATGGCGGTTAGCCACGCCCCCAACCCAGTTCCTTTTAATATAGCTGTTCAAGCCTCTAACATTCCATGTCCCTATTTTAAGTTCCCCCATCTGTATCTGTAGTTCTCCCTTCTGCTGCCACCTTGTCTCGTGCGCTATCACACATCTGTGCATATCTGTAGGCCAACACCCCACTAACTACCCAAACACCCTTCCCTCCCCAGTTCCCAACAGTTCCCAACTTTTGCCCAACTCCCTTCCTGAAGCTCAGGCACCCCCGCATCCCACTCTTATCCCTCCTCAAACGCTGGTATTCGGAGTTCAGCAGGAGAATAGGGGACTACTAGTATTCCAACCTAACTAAACTAACGTTGGTCATACTGTGATGCCTTAGCACCTCTCCTATCTGGAAGGTACCAGTGGTTCCTGCATTTAGCCTAGATACTGTCAAACCATGTGTCTCCCCACCTATATGATTCTCTCGGTTCATTCACAACTAACTGCTATACACCTTCAGTATACATTGTCTCAGTGATACAGGTTACTTATTGCTCCCGCCTCCCGCTCCGTCATCCTTCTACATGGGCACGTTCACTACATCCATCCATTTGTTCACTTCTTCCAGGGTCTCAAAGAAAACAGCTAGATCTTTATATAGAACTTTGAGTTTTGCTGGATACAACAGCATGTATTTGAAATTAGCTGTGCGTAGTCTCCTCTTGACTGCCACATAGTTCATCCATTGTTTTTGAACCAGGAAAGTGTCATCCTGGTATGCTGTGATGGTCGCTGATACTCAGCTGATCGTACCTCCCTTGCAAAAGTGTTCCAGGATCTTTTCCCTGTCCTTATAATTTAGGGTCTTGGCTATTATTGGCCAAGGCAGGGCTCCAGATGGTGGCTTCCTTGTTAGAGCCCTGTGTTCCCTCTCCACTGTGAATCCTTGGGTCAGTGTTCCTGCGCCTATCTCTTGCAGCAACAGGTTTTTTGATGAATTCTTTTGGGTTTGGGCCTCCTGCTCCTTCAGGAAGCCCAACAATTCTCACATTATTTCTTCTTGCCCGTACCTCCGCTTCCTCCACCCTGCCTTCCAAGTTCTGCACTTGTTGTTACAGTATGGAGACTTCCTGGGAGTTTTCCTTGCAGCTGCTGGCATTCATTTGCACCTCTTTCTCTAAAGTCTGCGTGGGTTAAGCTAACGCCCTGACATTCTGCCTCAACAGGTTCACGTTGATGCTGATTGCGTCGATTTTGAATTCCAGCGCCGCTTTTAGTTCCGCTATGGCTTCTAATATTTGGTGATTGCTTCTTCCCGGTGCTGCATCGCCTTGCGTCCCCTGTGTAGCCGTCATCACAGTGCCTGGTGATTGTGCAGGTTTGGTGAATGTGTCTATTGAAGACTGCTTTCCTTTGCTCTTGTCCGACTTGGATGCCATCTTTGCCCCAACCTGTACTCCAGCACCATCTTCTGTCGAGTCCGATGTGTTGCTTACGCCTGTCTGCGATAGTCATGCTGTTGTTTGGCTCTTCTTCGCTGCCCTCCGCAGTGTTGGGTTGTCCTCCATCCCTCGACGGCTCACGTCCGTCACAACACTTTCTGTACTCTGTGGCATCCTCTACCAGACCTGTCTGTGCTTGATGCCTATCTTCCTGCTTTTGCAGTGTCAGCGCTACCGGTGTGTCCTCTGTGCCTGCAAACCCTCCTGTAGATATATCCTAGCAGCATCTGTCCTGTCAGGCCGTCTTTTCCACCTTGAACTTTATTCCTCTAGGGCGCCTGTCTATCCTGTTCTGGGTATTGCTCCCGGTATTACGTCCAGGGGAATGCCTCCCGACCCTGCTCATCGATTTCCACAGTTATAGTCTTGTGGCTATGACCAATCAGGTGTGCTTATCCGCCCCTACTGGTTTGGGGGCTGATTGTTCAAGGGGAGCAGATCTTCTGTCAGCTTAGTTGCTTCTTCTCTCCCCACCAGGTCCCACTGCTTCCCCTATGATTCCCCACCTCATCCGGGCCCCTACACTTGACTTTCCCCCTTCCTCCTGCTCACCTCTCAATCAGGTGCTGTGGGCCTTCTCCTGGTACCGGGAGCTCTCAGCGCCTTCCGAATCTGCCTCTGGCGCTGCATTCAGGGCACTATGCCTCTGTGGTGTAGTGCACAAAAAAACACGACTGTCACACGTCCTGCTGCTACTTTCTGAATGTCTGAGTGTTCGGCACACCCCCTGTGCCTGTCTTTTCCGCCCGCAGGCTTCTGCTTTGCTTCTACGTGTTCTGTAAGTCCAGTCTTTCCAGTGTCCTGCCTGTTCCCTTGCAAGTTTTATAAGGCCGGTATAGAGGATCTTCGTCCAGCCATTATGGCCTTCTTCCCTGAACATGCCACTGTTTAAGCACCAGATTGGGTCTACGGCTTTAGCGGCTTCAGCTTCTCATCACAGCTTCTCCGGAACATCGCTGCCCATCTGGCCATATGCCTTTGTTTGTTTGCGCTAATTCCATATTCGCACTTCCTGCTCTTCGTTGCCTCACAGTACAGTCCCTCTGCTCATGCCCATCTCACATCTGCTGTAGTCACCGATGGAGCAGAGTTCTTACGAGCATACCAATGATGTCCCGCTCCCGCGCCTTTTGGTAATGAAGCGGTTCCGTCTTCGGGAACTCAACTCTTGTTCCACTATGTTGTGCTAATCCTACTGGCGTTCACAAAGTGACTCTAGTGAACATTTCACCTTGGACATTGGCGGTGCCCACTCATGCTCGGTGTGTTGCGTGGTCACGGTCTTCCCAGCTAGACCGTAGTCGCAGTGCTAAGCCTCGCTGGTACGCTCTGCATTTCGGCTGCCATACCAGTGCTACAATGTATCTATACTCCACAGCACAATGTAGCTTCGGGCTTTCACCATCAGTGTCGGTTTCTTCTCCAGCGGCTTGCGTGTCAGCTTCCAACATTAGGGGTCCATGCACAGGGTCACACCACCTCGGCTCTGCATTGTCTATCCCTCGCCGATTGCCACTATTTCTCGATCTGCACACTCGTTCCTGCTATGGCACCAGCCCGCATCGCAGCTGTGTTGACTCGGCAGCTTTCTGAATGCTCCCCCAAAATCACGCCTTTCTATCAGCTGGGTTCCGTTCCTTACACTCTCATGGCTCCGCACTGGCGCTTCTTCTTGTTGGTTTAAAATGGCCCGTCAGGGGGATCCTTTGTTCTCATCAGGCCACCATCTTGCTGCCATTGTCAGTGTGTCGCTTTACTTCTTCTCTGGCCCAAATTTCTCGGGTTGCTCTGCAAGTTCTCACGAAATCTTGCACATTCCTTGCCGTATACTTTCACATGCCTGTATCTCTGATTTTGTCCATGGGCACATCTCGTGATCGCAGCTATTATTCAGGATCATTAAGTGTCCACAGGATCACTCTGATTCACCACTCCATTAGTCTCCATCCAGCTGTACTCCGCTGGGCCGTCGGTCCAGGACATTTTTGAGTCGCTTCCTGCGGGGGATGGCAGCTATGACGCAGCCAAGGCGGCACTCCTGGCCCACTTCCTGCCCCTTGCCAACGTGGACTATGAGAGGTTTGTCATGCTGTCGGCCAAGCAAAAGGACGATGAAACATTGGACACTTTTTATGGACGCCTGTGTCGCCTCTCCCAGGGCTGTGCGTGGGGAGACGCGGAGGACATGATTCGCACAATGCTAATTCAGGCGTGCTCCTCAGGCAAACTCAGGAGGCAGGTCCTGAGAGAGCCAGGTATCACTCTGCCCTGCATCCTGGAACTGGGCCGCTGCCATGAGGTGGCGGAAGCTCGAGCAACCAAGATGGAGGCGGGGTCCCGCTCAGTAAAGTCTGAGGAGGTGTGTGCTATGTGGCGTGGTGGTAGAGGAGTGAGAAGACCTGGGGTGGGACCCCGGGACAGAGCAGGGAGAGCGAAGGAATCATGCCAGAAGTGTGGATACGACCTCCCTCACCCGACGGAGTGTCCGGCAGCTGGAAAGACATGTGGTAGGTGTGGCCTGCCTGACCATTTTTCGAGAGTATGCAGGGCTGCCCTGCCCGTTTTGGTACCGAGAGGACAGGCTCGAGTTTGGGTCCTGCACCAGAACTGCCCACCGAATGTGGCCCAGGTGGACCAGGGCGGGGAGGATGCCCAGGAGGAGGCAGAGGAGGATGAAGAGAACATTTTCTTTGTCTCCAGTGTGGAGGTCCTAAAAGGAAAGAACAGAAGGCAGCCAAGGTGTGTGGTTGAGATCAATCATTCGCCGGTCCCGGTGCTGGTGGACACGGGAGCCTCGGTCAATGTGATGGCCAGGGGGCACTACGATACCCTTGAGTCCCCCCCG
Source organism: Ambystoma mexicanum (assembly GCF_040938575.1). Classification (NCBI taxonomy): domain Eukaryota; kingdom Metazoa; phylum Chordata; class Amphibia; order Caudata; family Ambystomatidae; genus Ambystoma; species Ambystoma mexicanum. The sequence continues at coordinate 1,019,478,743 of NC_090932.1, forward strand.
AAGCTGCTCACACCGAGGGCCCACATATTTGCGTTTGGAGGACTGGAACCAATACCACTGGACGGTGCCTTTGTAGCGAAGGTGGAGCATGAGGGCTCGCAGATCAAAGCCCGGTTCTACGTGACACCCTGTGAGCAATAACACTCTGCTAAGCTGTGCTGCTGCTGAGGCCCTCGGAATTTTCAGCTTTGCATACTCTGTGTATCTCAAAGACATCAATGACTTGCTCGATAAATATGCCGCCCTCTTCAAGGGCATTGGAAGGATGACTGGTGACCCGGTGCAGTTACACATCGATGAGTCTGTGCAGCCCATTGCCCTGAAACACCGGAGGGTACCGTTCCATCTCAGGGAGAAGGTAGATAAGGAGCTGGACAACCTGGTGAATTTGGACATTATTGAAAAGGTGGAGGGCCCCACTCCTTGGGTGTCCCCGATTGTTGTGGCTAGGAAGCCCAAGCAACCTGACTCTGTCCGCATCTGTGTAGATATGAGACTCCCCAACAAGGCCATTAAGAGGGAGCGGCATCTCACCCCCACCATCGATGACATTATTGCGGAAGTGCAAGGGGCTCGGTTCTTCTCCAAATTAGATCTCCGAGCAGGATATCACCAGGTCGTTCTCCATCCGGAGTCTCGGTATATCACCACTTTCACCACTCACCGGCGGCTCTACCGATACAAGAGACTCAGCTTCGGAGTATCATCGGCTGCAGAGGTTTTTCAGAACATTATTCGGGGTGCCCTCGCAGATCTGGAGGGTGTCTTAAACATCAGCAATGATATTCTGGTGTTCGCGAAGACCGAGGTGGACCATCTGAGAAAGCTGGGGAAGACCTTTGAGAGACTGCAATCGCTAGGTCTCACCCTCCACAGGGACAAGTGTGAGTTCCTGCGCCCTTCCATCAAATTCTTCGGATTTGTTTTTAAAGAAGGGGGTGTGTCACCAGACCCGAGGAAAGTCCAGGACATTAAGAAGGCGCAGCCTCCAGAGTCGGCGTCTGACATTAGGAGTTTTACTAACCACCGGGCAATATGTGTACATTTGTGAGTTTATGCCTTCTGCTAGCCAAGCCCTGTATCCTGCTGCGCTGGAGTGCACATCCTCCCAACAAGGACCATTGGTTAAAGGATGTAATATGGGTAACTGACATGAAGAATCAGTGGACCCGCATGCAACCACCCGAATCCCGGCCACGAGATATTTGGCACCCTCTCAAACACTTTCTGTGGCGCACAAGGTCAGGTCTGTCTCCACCCTGTTCTCCCCTACAGATGTGAACTGTCCCCCCAACATTACGCCCCCTGCCACGAGAACTGTAAGCACTGTAGGAACTCACCCCCTTTATATATATGTTTGTTTTCCATCCATGTACATTGTGATGCTTTCACTCTGACCCCTCTGGTGAAGCTTTTTGCTGACATGTGTACTTGAATGCCCTATTATGTTGTAAGATATGTTCTGTGTTGCCAAGTGTAGCAATAAAGAAAGTAAAAAAAAAACATGGCAACATTCTGGAGGCCTGGGAGAGAGATTTTTTGTCATAGAAAGCAGCAGAATTGAATTCTCCCTTTGGATTGCATTGATTAATTTAGGAGGGATACCATTTTTAAAAAAGCAATATTTCTAATTGAGAAATCAGGACTTTGGCATCTAAATCAGGAGGGTTGGCATGTACAAGGATTTCCAGACATTCAAGCTGCTTATATCGTCATTTCTCTTGACGGATCGTCATTCGATCATTTGGAGCCTTTCCACTTTTGTTTCACACCCACTCGCTCTTCTTTCTCCGGCAGACTGAGGAGTCTGTAAGTCAGTGATTTCTTTGGGTGCACTGTTGTTTATGTTGTTGACTTGTAATCTAACAGCTTTCCACCCTGCTCCTCAGTTATGTGAGGTAGCCATACTGTGGTATAAAGCACTGCAGGATTAACAAAGTATGCCATAGTCTTACAGTAAGAGTAAATGCAGAGTAACATAATATAACAGAAGGGTGGCAATCAGTTACTGCAAACAGAAGGACAAACATTTGGCCCTCCTCGCCCTACCTACCCTGCTTAGTGCACATCCACCTCTGCCTATCACACAGTCTAATGAATACAGCATGCCTGTGGAGCACATGCTATATTACGATACTTTGATAGCTTACTTCTAATTAGTACCCGGCGCGCCAATGCCACGGGACCCACTAAACGTGGATTGGCTCAATTGCGAGCCTTACCACAGTGTAATCCTGTGTACGCATTTGCGTGCATCTCACGCCGTCTAATAGCCTCTTCACTCCCCGCCGTACGGTAGTCCCATTAAATATTATGGATCAACTTGGCCCAAAATGGCGCCCTGTTGATCCGTAGTAATAAAGCAGTACATGCATTCTAGTCTTTCTAGAACTAACGCATACTGCAGCAGCTGCTTTTTCAGCCGGCAAAACAAAAGCTGACTGAAAAAAAAACAATGCCATTAGTACCCCGGGGCTAAAAACCACAGAATACTAATGGCAATAAGCCCCTCGCCAGCGGGCCATTACCGCCTAATGGTAATGCCCCCGGGGCTTCTGTTAAGGCCCTCGCTATGCTCGGGTCTATAAATATGGGACCATGGGGTATTACCTTAGGAGGTAATGGCCCGCCGGTGAGGGGCTTATTGCCACAATAAGGCACCACCCTGCCCCACTGTGAACTACAATAAAATCTAGCATGACATGACACAAAAGAAACTCTTAATATTAATCTTTTTGATATCAAGGTGACAGTTCTTTTTCAATTTCACTGTACTAGTTTGAACACTACATTCCCTTGCCTTCTGTTACCATCAACCTTCACTTTTATACACAGTCTGTTCTTGGCTATGCCACTCTTGGAACGGGCTTGGCAGTCACATAATTAACAGTGTGAAGTGGTCTGCTGTGGTGACTTCCAAGGAGACAGTGGGAAGTCTGACTTCTATTTTCACTGTTGGAGGCAGCGCTATGTCTGCAGGCTCTGCTGCTCCTATTAAACTTCAGTTGCTATGTGGAGCGCAGAGTGTGAAGTGGTCTGCTGTAGTGACTTCCAAGGAGACCGCAGAAAGTCTCACTTCCAGGGACGTCATTTGAGGGTCACCAGAGGTCGCAAGAGCGACCGCTGCTATCTCCCGAGCGACCTCTGAAATATTTTTTCGACCTCTGTATTTCCAGTGGCACTGGACTGGAGGTTGCGCTTTTAATAATAGTTTGTTGTTTCAATAAACTATTTTAAAAAGCATGCAAGCTCCAGATTGCCTGCTACCATGCCTGGGCTGCAGCAGGAGCGGGAGCGGTGACGGCGTCACATTGTCTGTGATCGTAAATGTATCCTTCTTAATCTTGAGCTGAGCTCATCCAGAGATCGGGCGGGGCTGAGGGGCAGAGCTCTGAGAGCAGACAGCATCAGCAGCAGCAGCTCGGGTGCTTGCAGGGGACGCAGATTGTGAAATCACAGCAAGGTAGGGTTTTCGTTTTGTTAAAAGATTCAGCAACCTATGGCGGTTACGTTGTGTTGTTGACCCTCCTTGACCAATGAATCGTTTACCTAACAATCTCCTCTCCATTTGGGTGCTGCTTGGCATTCTGCTCAAAAGTCTGGCTTAGTGGAGAGCATCTCACAGGAGAGCAGAACTAGTTGCTTGACAGCTATGTCCTTAGTGGTGTCCATCGATATGCATGGCACAGAACCATTTCAGTTGGTGCTATTTGCTTAGTTGGCCTTTGCTTCAGAGTACGAGAATCTGAAATGGTGGTGTATGCTAACGTGTAGAGTGGCATGCACCTAGGAGGGGCAGGTCATTCCCAATGTTGATTTTGTGTTTATTTTTTGTGAAGGGCCCTGTTGTCGACCTGTACTCTCGTATGCTTGAGAGCGGGCCTATGCACAGAACTGTTTGGGAAATAACTAGTTATTTCCTCTCAGAGAAAAACTGCCTGCCCCTAGCAAGCTCCTCTTGTAATGTGCAAAGTGGTACCATTCCTGGAACCCAGATTACAGAAATTGTTGGTGCACTTTTTACAAACGTCTGTGCAATTACTGAAACCTGGGTGTGCCCTGTTTACCATTGCCCACAAGCACTGTTAATACAGCTGCATGCTCTCGTTTTCTGCCATTATGTGGGGCTTTGGCTGATGTCTACTCCTGCTTACCGAATTCTATGCTTTTCGCAAAAGATCATAGGCTCATTTTAGAAACAGTTATCCTTGTTTTCAAATCCATACCTACTTGTTCCAGAGTTGGGTGAATGGTTTACAAGTTCCGTGTGTAGTGTAATTTGCTTGTGCACTTATTATAAAAAGGCAACATGTTCACAGAAATGTTTGTGCACGTTTCGAAGCGTTCCATCCCCTTTTTATTTGCAGGAGTTTGCACTCAGCTGTTATAGAATAGCCATGCTGTTTATTACCGCAATGTCACCACATGTTCTTTTACAGAATTATTGTTACGCTCACCTGATATCTCCGGGGGCATCTGGAAGGCTCTGAGATCTGGAACCCTGGATGCGTAGTTGCCCAGTGCTGAATAATGAATCTTAGTTATTTGTAGGGTGAGCTATCCGTTCTGCGTTTCTTGTACATGGGTGCTTGACGTTTGTTGGCGAGCTGCCCGAGTTGCTTCACTGGTGCAGTACGCCTTCCTTGGGCCCAGGCCTGCTGTGACCCCGAATCTGCTAGTAGGCAGGTAGGTTTGTTAATTGTAAGTCTTTGTTCTGTTTATGGTGGGAATTCGTTAATGTCTTTATCTCCTTCTTTTCAGGTGCGAAGGTCTTGATGCTGGCATGTCGGATGGAGAGGCACGTTTCTAGGTAAGAGGAAGCGCAAAGCGCAGCGCCTTTATTGTCTTTTAAAGTATAACGTGTTTTCTTCTTCTTCTCCTCACAGGCCGCTGTGGCGCTGCGAGTGGATGAGAGCGCGATGAAAAACAGGCCCCCGCAATCCGTTAAGGTAAGTACAGTGCTGTCCGGTTGTTTAATATTGAAAGCAAACCTGATTATGTCTCTTTTCCTTTGCAGATGTTGCTGTGGTGCTCCGGATGGAAGCGTGGTGTAGCGCGATGGAATTCAGGTAAGACTGATGGAATTCGATGTTTTGGAAGCACGCGTTCTAATATTGTTTTCCCTTTCTCGTTATTGCAGGTCGCAATGTTCGAACAGCAGCTGTGGTAGCGGTTCACCGGAAGTCCTTAAGCTAGTACTCACAGGTGAGTGATGTTTCTTCTTCTCTCGGTTTCCCCAGATTGCAGCCCAGTTGAGATGCTGAGTGTTGAATGGTGTTTTCTCAGGTAAGACAGAATCATCTTGTTCTTGTTCTTGCAGGATTACAGGAAGATGCTGAAGACCAGGAGCTGGACACAGTGAGCGTCACGCTGCTGGTTGCAGAATAACACGAAGCGTGTTCTGCAGTCAGGGTGTGGTTTATATAGCCCAGGTAAAGTAGTACCAGGGAAAGTAGTTCCAGGCCTGCCACACCCAAAACACTAGACCGCATGGCTTGGTTCTTAGAACTAGACTGTGTGGGTGCTTCCATGTTGGATTTAAAGGCCCATGTACATAAATGGGACCTAGTTTGAACAGCCCTTCCTTCCTACATATGAGCCTGGTGCCAAAGGCACCAGCACTGGCTCCAGGAGCCCTTTTGCAGTGGTTTTAAGGCCCTCAGGGTTCTGGTGGAAGCCTGCTTGTGGCACAACTTGTGCCCCCTCACAGTGGTCATGACAATTATGGGGGAAATACCCAGACTTTGTATTACGTCTTTTTGTGCTTACTCATGGTTTCAAACATTTCCATTTAAAACACCCTTTGCTAAAATCTCAAAAAGAGCCAATGTGCATTTTTCATTGTAAATGCTGACATTTTGAGAGAATATCTTTAGGCAATGAACACGCGCTGCATAACCTGTGCATGGGTCTGTGCAGACCTGCAGCCATGGCATCGCCCAGGAGTACAGATCTGAACATTGGCAAACAAAGGCCAATCCTGGTATCACCCAGGAATGCCGACCTTGGCATTGGATTGGTATGCTGAGAGGACAGGTCTGTGCCAGCTAGGCACAGGCCGATCGTGGATTCGCTCAGGAGCCTGTCCCGACTCTTTATTGGCCTGGCACGCGAGGTGGCTCTGTGTGTGTGCAAGGCAGACACAGGTCAACAGTGGCATTGCGCAGGAGCCAAGATTCAGCATTGGCCTGGCATGATGGGCTGCTCTGTGTGTGTGCGCAAGGCGGACATAGGGTGATCGTGGCATCACCCAGGGGAACAGTCAGAGCTGGCATACTGTTCAGGATGTTTGCATGTAGGAGGTAATGGGTGCCCAGAGTATGGGATGCTGTATGAGTGTGCTGCTTTCCCCAGGCTACTCTAAATTCTTTAATACACAGTTATGAACCCTCCCAATGGTATGTATTTTGCAACATCAGAAGTCAGAAGCCTGAAAAGTAGAGCCACGCAAGCTTGAGCAAGCTTGACATGTGGCCAACTTTGCTCCAGACCTGCAGATGAACTGGCCTGCTGTTAAATCTCAGTTACCAGTGTAATGGTGTCCACTACAGAGTGTAATTTGCTTTCTGACTTTGAGAACATTCAGACATGTAATTGCTCATGTTACCATAGCTCGTAAAATAGCTCAATGGGTTGAGCACTTGCTGCTGCAATGTGGGTTCAAATCCCAGCAAGGCCAGCTCAGCCTTACATCCTTCTGATGTTGATGAATGAGTACCAACACAGGTTTGATGATGTAGTATGTATGTTTGCTCTATATAAAGCGCTGAAGCGTAAGTGCTATAAAATAACACATCATAATCATTTAGCGTTGGACGTCTGTTTGCATTCATAGTAATTTGGTAATATGGGCCTATACACACTGATATTAATGCTACACATGGTAATCCATTCTTGTATGAAATGTGTATCACATTACAGTGATATTGTAACCATATACTTAGTAGTGTACTTAGGAACAATGCTATGTTCATCGGCACACCTTCACCATCCTTTCCCCTCACTCTCTGGCCGGCCTCCCTTGGCCCTCCTCCTACCCCCACCTGCGAGGCTAAGAACCTCAGGGTCATCTTTGCCTCCACCCTTTCCTTCTCCGCTCACATCTCTGAGGTCTCTAAAAAGTCAAATTTCCTACTGCACCTCCTCAGAGGTACTCTGCTTTTCCTCTCCTTCCCCCAGAAGCTCATGCTATCCCAAGCTCTGGTTCTCTCTTGATTGGACTATTGTAACAGCCTCTTTCTAAATCTACCTGCCTCTACTCTCCGCCCTCTGCAACTAATCCAGAACAGGACTGCGAGACTTGTGATTGACCTCAAGCCCTGGGATCGTATCTCTCCAGCTCTGAAATCTCTCCATTGGCTCCCAGTGGATGCAAGGATTAAATTCAAAACTCTCTGCATTGTCCACAAGGCTTTCTGGGGCCTGGGTCCAAAATACCTTCAGCTATCCCTCCGCAAATACCTTCCGTCACAAGCTCTTCGTTCCTCTACCTCCAACTCCCTCAGGGTCAGTCGATTTTCAAACAAATGAGCTGAGGGTAGATCTCTGTCTTCGGCTGGGGCCTCCCTCTGGAACAGCCTCCCTGCCACTCTCAAACTTGAGGAGAACCATCTTCAGTTCAGGAAGCACCTCAAGACCTTCCTCTTTTCTTCTGCCTTCACTCCCCCTCTCCCCTGCTGATCTGTTCTCTCTTGGCACCGTGCACCTGGCCACCCTCTGTCCTCCGGGCCAAGGGACCTACTTACCCTGCCACCCTCCCACACTGCCTCCGGCCACCCCTTGCACTGGGTCTGTATCTGTACCCATACAGCGCCCCCCTTTTTTCTTCCTGCACTTATCAGACCTACCCTGTCTGCTGCCTTAAACCTAGAACTTCCAAATTGCTGGCTGCACTACCACTGTTTGTTGCCTTTATTATTTATTTATTGTTATTTATCTGTTTCTCCTCTGCTTCGCACTTTCCACTTCTCCCCCCTTCCATGCACTTTTCCCCTCCCCCTCTCCCATGCACTTGCGCATTCTCAATGTCACTGGGCCTAGTAAGATCGCTGTTTTGTTCTCCCCTGTTCCCCTCCCTTGCCTTGTCGCGCTCTGAAACACTTGTGTACGAGCGCAATAGAAATAAAATATCAATATGTGATGCTCTTTCCTGTTTTTCAGGGGGTGAAAGGTCGTGTTCCATCACTTCCTGTGATGTCGAATCACTTCCAGTGATGTCACTTCAGGGTGGGTTTAAATGACCTCACTTCCTGTGATGTCACTCTTGGGGCGTGGCACTGTGATGTAACTTCTGCTACCCCTGGCATTTTGGTGAATTGACGTCCCTGCTAACTTCTGTTTTCACTGATGGAGGAGGAGCTTCGTCTGCAGTAGCTCTGCTGCTTCTATTAAACTTCAGTTGCAGTTCAGAAAGTGGAGTGTGAAGTGGTCTGCGATGCTCCGCTGGGGGCAGCGGGAGTCAAGGTTTATACCCCCCGCTTCCAACAGTACTATCCTCACAAGACGGCCACTAGTACAGAAGGTACTTTTATCATATTTCTGTACTTTCTTGAATTGTATGCTGTGTTGTAGCAGTGCTACCGTTCAACGATTAACCAAGGAGTCAGAGTATAGCTTCAATGGTTTATGCACTGCGTAGTAAACCAGCATGGGAGCTCAGTACCAGGTCTGTTTGCTCTTCGACCCCTGCCAGAAGCTATGATTTGAATAAGCCCGCTAGACACAATGAAACTCCCGGTTGGTCTACCTGTGAGGCTGATAAGCCGAGTTGAGCACCCTTTAGATCTGGAAGTAGGGGCTTGGTAGATCATCCGGTTGAGATCTGTTGATAGCAAGCTTCCTTTATGGAGACAGTGGAGCAGATGATGGTGCCTATGGTGAATGCAGAAGATGGTGTAAATGCAAGTGAGTTTCCGGACTCATGCTCACTGGATCATACTGATTAGGAGGATTTACAGATTTGTCCAAATGTGGATTAAAGACGCATCCATTTTGGCACCTGTTATTTCTCATGAATTAACCAAAAGCGTTCACCTTTTTCTGAATGTGAGGCTGGCTTCCTCACCCCTGTTTGACAATAAAGAAGATGATGTTCTTCAGAGGACTTTTATGCCCTATGAAAAGGAACCCTCTCCAGTCTTATTTGAAGGTCCTACCAGGGTGCAAGAATTGTCTGGGACCTCTATATCACTGGGGAGTGCGGAAATGGCATATTCACCAATTGGTTTTGCTGAGCCTGCAACAAATTACAATGGGGTCGAAATAGGAAATGATAACAGTTCTATTGATAATTCAGTTGATCAGATTGTGGATGCATTTTCTTTTCTAGTCCTCTCACAAATCTTGAACACTATGGACAGGGGTTATGACACTATGAATTTTGAGATTAGAGAGTTTCGGACAAACTTGAAAAAGCTTTGTGCAAAAATGTGTTTTGTGGAAGGGTTCATTGCAGCTTCAGGCAAAGGTTTAACCAACAGCTGTGTTTGCAAAGGTATAGGTATGGTTTGGGACCCTCGATGTATCCCTGTGTGTATGGGTCATTTGCCTAATGTTCCTGAGGTAATGTCAGATTGAGAGTCTGGAGAGCTCGTCTGAGACCTTGATCGTGAGGATGGAGTCGGCGAGGAGGATTTTTTGAGCTTTCTCTTTGTTCTGGTATCCTGAAGATATGAGCGAGACTCTTCCAAAGCCACGCTGCCCGTGTAGACCGAATGACCACGGGAGAAGCCTGTCAAAAATTCTGAGAAATACCCTAAACTGAGGGGAAAAAACCTGGATTCTGCAGTGTCGAAAGTTCTGCTGTATGAGGACTCTGATGGCAGCTTTGCAAAGCACGTAAGTCCCAGAAAGATGAAGGAGCTCTGACGAGGAGTGGAGCAGCCTGTGATGGTATTATTAATGAAAAGGCAAAACTCTTTGGCACTGCAGAAAGCAGCAAGGAAGTAGGAAAACTAGAAGGCTGGGAAAGAAGGAGGAATCCCAGCGTTCACAAGGTGAGGGGCCAGGAGCAGAGTAAACACAAAGCGCCAAGATTGGTGATCCAAGACAAGGGAAAAAACAAGAACAGGAAGGCATAGAGGAAATACAAGAGCAATTAAAGGAGGATCAAGGAGTCCAGCTAAGGGACTAGCACTGAGCTAAGGAATAACTCTTAGCGTTGAGATGCATGCAAGGGAAGGCTGTTTTGTTACGCTGACCTGGTATCCGCGGGGATGCGTAGATGTGGGGGCGAGCAGCGACCAAATTACTTCACTGGTGCAAGCCCTCCTGTGGGAATCCAGGCCTGCTGCGACTCCGTAGGTGTGCTGCTTTACAGTCTTTATATGCAGTTCTTATGTTCCTCTTAGTTCGAATAATAATGTCTTGCTTCTTTCCTTTTAGGTATGGAAAGGTATTTTGGTGTTGTCATGCAGTTTGAAGATGAGCTTGGGCCGGTAGGCGAAAGCGCGGTGTGCGCGATGCTGTCCGGTGAGTAATGCGCGATGCGCGGCGCTGTTTCGCCTTTTATATTGCTAACCTGTGTCTTTTCTCTCCTTGCAGGTTGCGATGTTCTTTACCGAGCGCCGTAATGTTCCAGCAATGATACTGACGAGGAGATGACTACCCAGGTAAGAATTGTGCGGCTTGGGGGACGCTGTTGCGCACAACGAACATGGCCGGCTGAAGGGAGAGCTCCGGCTCTAACATAAATCCTTTCTTTCATTAATCCTTTCAGCGCCACTCCAAACGCTTGAGAAAGGAAGATTTCTGTGGCGGGAGACCTCCGGAGCAAGCACCCGAAAAGCTGAGTGGCTACGTTTGGGAAAACCCACAATATCTGGCCGGGAGAGTTTCGGTGGACACAGAACAGCTACTGTGTGCCAGAGGCGTGCCAAGAAGAGCGGGCCGCAGTGGGGGGGGGGGGCGCTGCAGCAACTTCCATACCGCGTCGCCCGTGAGGCTGAGGACTGTGCTGCCATCCCCGGCTCGGAACGTGGAGGAGCTGCTGGCAGAGGGCATCGCCACCCGCAGCTGATTGCAGCAGGAGAGGGGAGTGTAAGGCCAGCCGAGAAGCCGAAGGTTCGTTGTACGGCTCTCACCGCCGTGCTACACACGGGGGTGCAGCCGCTGCTGATGTGCCAGCCCATTCATCCCCTGCAAGGAGAACACGGAGGAGAAACGCGAAGACACGAGGGGGGGTGGTGTCGCACCCCCCACTCCAAGTAAGTGAAGTGGGACAGGGTGACCCCCCCTCCTCACAACAACAAGCATCAGTGTCACGCCAGCCCTCGGGGTGAGAACACGGGGAGGCTCAGGAATAAATCCCAGGAACTGTTGCCGGCAAAATCAAATGTGCATAGCGCCCTGTGGAAAACAATGCAGGAAACACAGCGGAGACCGTTGAGGGGGCATCCACCCTCCCACACCCCCCCTGACTCTTGGTGGGGCACGCCGAGCAAGACTTCATTGCCGGATTACCGCTAACATCCTGGTGCATATAAGGGCAGACCTAGGCAGCCCCGCCAAGTAAATACCCCATCAAGCCTGGAGTGGTGCAGGGGCGCACCCCGCTGAGAGCCGTGTAGGGGACAGGCTCTGCAAACAAACTTTTGGGACCTACCCGGCTAAGATCCTGGCCCCGCAGGAGGCACGAATAAATACTAAAAGACCCTAAAGAAAGTAGGGCTGCAGACGGCCGAATGCTCCCACCCTACCCGCCTGTTTTGCTCTCATCTGAACATTTATACACCAGTACATAATACGTGGGAGGACACAGTCCACTCAAAGGCCACACACCACATCACATGGGACGCACCGAAAGGAAAGGCGCAGGATGGAAAAAGACTGGCCCGATGAACTCCTTTGCCAGCTCCCAGCCACACAGGGTGCCCAATGGGACACCACAGGTACACGACAAGCAGGGGGAAGACCCCCTGGACCGCCTGGCGACACTTGTTCAAAATGGATTCATGGCAGTAAATGTAAAACTCAATGACATAGTCGCAACGATTGGGTCCCTGAAGGCTCGAGTGGAAAAGGAGAGCATGCGAATAGCCCACCTCCAGACAGAGCTACGCAAAACTCAACATAAGTGCGAAGATTTAGAATCAAGCTCTCGAAGAAATAATATCCGGATTGTTGGAATTGCGGAAACGTTTGGCAAAGGTGACATGGAGAGGCAAGTGGAAAACCTGCTGAGAAATATCCTGGCAGTAGACTCTTTCTCCGAGCATTTTCTTGTGGAGAGAGCCCACCGCACGCTGGCACCATTACCGAAACCTGGGGTGCCTCCTCGCACCATAGTAGCTCGCCTCCTCAATTACAGAGACAGGGACTCGATACTCAGACTGTCCAGAGAGAAAGGCACTCTACATTTTGAACACAACAGGATTCATATATATCCAGACCTCTCTGCTGGTATACAGGCACAGAGGCGTTCCTACGAACCGGTTAAAAAACAGCTGCGGATACGCAATGTACCATATGCCCTCATCTTCCCAGCGAAAATGAGAATCCAACATGGCGTGAGGGCCCACTTCTTCGAAAACCCAACGGAAGCCATGACATATATAGAGGCCTCCATTCCGCTACCTCCCAGAGACCAAATAATCGACCAGAACGACAGACCACGACCCGGAGATGAGATACCAGACGCAGCTGACTGACCAGAGTAAACCTTCTGCGCCCCTAACACTGGGGAAAAATCAGGAGAGGGGAAAAATGTGTTTCTCTTTTTTCCTTCTTAAAGGGGAAGCCAGCTCCTCACCGCCCAGAGAAAAGAAAACTCTGTACTATGGACGGACTGAATGAAGACCCATGATTAACTGAGACGAGAGCCTCCGTTGGGGCAAGCCAGGTGTAAGCAACGGGCGACCCTCAGGAAGGTTCCATCAGTTTAAGGGAATGAACGTTACAGGGCAGCATCGTCAAGTTGGGGGAGATGATGTGGTTGGGGGACCAAAGTATCACAGGATGTTTAGCTCCGTTGAGCAATACGGGAAGGGGCGGGGGGGTTGAGGGTTTGGGACTCAGTTGGAAGAGTCCCACAAGTTAAAAATTGTGGTGACATTGCAGCGCATGGAACTCTCCTGAGCATCAGCAAGTCTAGAGGCACAATAAGGGTATACGGATATGGCTAATCCTATAATGACGGCCCGAGGGTTTAAACTAAAACTTCTTACGTGGAACGTCCGGGGTCTGAACAATCGAGCCAAATTGCACAAGGTGGGAGCCTATATCACTCGGCACCATTCCCAGATAATCATGTTACAAGAAACTCATGCGCTCCAGAAGGTCAACACTGAGCTTTTGAAAGGGAGGGGTAAGCATAGATATCATACTGAATACTCTTCACAGGCGAGAGGAGTACTTATCCTGATCCACCCCTCCGTTGGGTTCCAATTGGAAAAAAGTAAAATAGACCCTCTGGGTCGATACGTGATAGTGTGGGGCAACATCGCTGGGGAAGAACTGATATTAATAAACACGTATGGTCCGAACGTGGACGACCCTGACTTCTACATAAATGTAATGCAGGAGGTTGGCTTCTCTGGAAGCGAGCAAATATTTTGGGGGGGAGACTTCAATACCATATTAGATACCACCCTAGACCGCTCTACCTCCACACACAGGAATCCCACAAAAACAGCTGTTATTTTACAACAAATCATAGCGCAACTAACACTGGTAGACGCCTGGAGAACACTACACCCCCATAAAAGACAGTATTCCTTTTACTCCTCGGTGCATGACACCGAATCTCGTATAGATTACTGGTTGGTTTCCGCATCCCTTATGAACCAAATCGACAATAGCAAAATACTTCCCCCCACCCTGTCGGATCACTCCCTATCCTGTTAGATATGGTACTAGGAAACCTGAAACCACCGGTCAGGAGATGGAGAATGCCTCCCGGCATCCTTAAGGATCCCGCAGTGGCAGAGGAATTACATACAGAGGTAGAATTCTTCATTGAAACCAATAGAGACTCAGTCAACAGCGCTGCGACTTTATGGGAGGCATTTAAGGCATGGGTGAGGGGGATCCTGATTTCCAAATCCATGGGGTTGTTAAAAGCAGTCAGGGGGGAACTGGCGGGCGTAGAGAAACGGTTGGGCGAGTTAGAACAGCGATATACAGCCATACATGAGGACAGCACCCTTGCGGACATCAATAGTAACATACAACAATTCAATAAACTGGCCACCAGGGAACTACTGTACATGGCTACCCCAGTCAGGGCACGCCGGTATGGCGAGGGAAACAGGGCGGCTCGCACCCTAGCCAACCTACTAAAGGGCGAAAGACACCATACCACGATTTCCTGCATAATAGCAGAGGATGGCACGGTAACCACAAGTGAGGAGGGCATAAATAGAGAATTTTCCCGATTTTACACAGAACTATAAGCCAATCATGACCTGAAAACCCCCAATGACATTAGGGAATACTTAGACAACATCACGCTCCCGACGATGTCAAAAGAAAATAGACTGCTGCTAGACCAGCCCCTAACGGTCGTTGAGATAAAAGAAGCGATTAAATCACTACCCAATGGGAAGACACCCGGCTCAGACAGACTGGGAGCCGAGTTGTATAAGGAGCTCCATGAGGAGCTGGCCCCGATACTACTGTCCGTGTGGGAGGAGGCCATAGAGGTAGGGACACTTCCAACGTCCATGAGAGAGGCCATAATAACTGTACTCCTCAAGCCCAGGCGCCCGCCGAGCGAAATGTCCTCGTACCGACCCCTATCCTTTATAAACTGTGATGCCAAGGTATTTGAAAAGATTCTGGCCACTAAACTCCTGCCTAACGTGCCCGTGTTGGTACACCCGGACCAATGCGGATTTATCACCACCAGATCGACGGCACTGAACCTGCGTAGGCTGTTTGGTGTTATGGCCCAGATTAAGCCAGAAGCCCAGGCGGTGGCGGTGTCTCTAGATGCCGAAAAGGCGTTTGATTCAGTGTCATGGACATACCTGTTCATGGTGCTTGAGAAATTTGGACTAGGCCCATACTTCCTAAAATGCGTCAAGGTACTATACACTAACCCGGAAGCCAGAGTATTGACCAATCGCACCATGTCAGAATGGTTTGAGCTGGGCAGGGGTACGAGACAGGGTTGCCCGTTTTCACCCATACTGTTTGCTCTTACTATGGAACCGGTTGCAGCAGCAATTAGGGAACACCAGGGACAGAGGGGTATATGGATGTAGGCCTAACCCAATCCATTTCACTATATGCAGATGACACCCTGTTGTACATTCGGGAGCCAGACACACACCTGGGGCCAGCAATGGAGACTGTGCACAAATCCGCAGAATACTCAGGTTACAAAACTAATCGCTACAAATCTGAAATCTTTCCTCTGACCCCTGCCACTAGATGCCCAAACAACACGCATGGTCTGCAGTGGTCCCCTCACAAGATAGGATATCTGGGTGTAATTGTGTCAGGTGATAGAGCATCCCTATTTTCGAACAACCACGTCTCCCTGTTGACTACGATTTCTTCCAAACCCCGCTTCTGGGCTAGACTTCCCATCTCACTTATCGGCCGGGTCGCTATATTGAAAATGGTCATTCTCCCCAAACTGCTATATATATTTACTAATATCCCGATATGGCCTGGTAAGAAATTCTTTGATACTCTCAGATCCATCACGGTGGAGTTTGTCTGGTGCGAGGGGGGGGGAGCCAGAATGAAGTGGGAGAAAATGGTGTAACCCTCCAACAAAGGGGGCAGAGCAGCCCCAGACCTTTAATTCTATTATATGGTGGCACAGGCCCAGTTTGTTAAACACTGGTATGATGAGCAGGACACCTCACCCCACATTTGTTTAGAAAAACATGCTGCATGCCCAACCGACTTAAGGTCAGTCATCTTTAAAGGAAAGCACAGGGATGAGTGTCCATTCGACCCAGTCAGTACAACTGTGTATGCATGGTCCAAAATTTACCGTAGGCTTGGGTTGGAAACACCTTACTACGCTGAGGCCGCGTTCTGGAACTTCCCCGGTATAACACCCACATATGACCTAGATGTGCAGAAGACATGGGACCCAGAGAGAGAATTTAAAATCAAAGACATATTTCCCAATGGCAGATTCTTAACGCTGGAGGAGTTCAAAACGGGGATGGGGAGGGATCAATTGAAGATATTACAATACCATAGAATGAGAATGGCTTTTAAGGCTAGGTGGCCAATGTTCCCTGATGAACCCCCGCCACACCCGTGCCTGGTGGCCCTGTCAACCCGGTCGGGAACCAGTGTCTCGGGGCTATACATGGCTGTACAGGCCAACACTCCATCGGCAAACAATATAAAGATCTCCTGGGATGCAGACCTGGGTGCTGCCATAACTGAAAGGTCCTGGGAGAGGTACTGTGAACTGACCAAGAGGGTATCCATGAATGCGGGCCTCCGGCTCATCCAATTTAAGGTGTTGAATAAGTTGCACTACACCCCCCAAAAGATTGCGAATTTCACAAATAACAGTGCCGGCAGGTGTCAGAAGTGTGGGGCGGATCAGGCAGACTCAATACACATGTACTGGAGCTGCCCACACATATGTGTATTCTGGTGGGAGGTGGCGAAAATCCTAGAGGAAGTGACTCAGATACCGGCAGACCTCACACTGCAAAAGTACCTATTCGGGGATATAGGAAAACAGTCAGAGGTAACTAGAAGGCTCTTTAATATTACGTGCATGGTGGCAAAAAAGTGCATTCTGCAAAAATGGAAGAGTGCACAGGCACCACACGTGAGCCACTTTCTTAAGGAACTGATGTACGTTAATGAATGTGAGGAACACTACGTAATGTCACTCCCGAATACATGTAAACCAAAGGACATTTGGGCCCCGTTCAGAGTATATCTATGCGAAGCAGCCTCAACTAGAAGCAGCCGGCAGGGCCCAGTAATACGCCTATTCTGTAATACCACACTTTGTGTTATATAACTAAATTGAATGTCTCTGATTTGGATATATATGAAATGTCATGTTGTTGCAATGTTGTGTACCACAATCATTAAATAAAGTTTAAAAAAAAAAGAATTGTGTGGCTTTCTTCATTCGGGAGGAAACGTGAGCAAACGCTTAATAACGCTGTCTTTCTTTCTCCTCTTTCCATGTTTTGGTATTCCAGGATGCATGCGGTGCCCGATGATGGAGTTCGTACCTTCAGGAGTGGAACTGAAGTCGGCGATGGATTGAAGACAGGATACTGTTCCAGGTAAGTTTCGTAGTGTTCTTTCTCTCTCTGCAGGTCCTTCGTTTCAGGTAAGCTGGCATCAAAGAACTGGACATGGTGAGCGTTACGCTGCCCACAGCAGAATAACGCAAAGCATGTTCTGCTGTTTGGGTGTGGTTTAAATAGTCTCAGGTAAAGTAGTCCAGGTAAAATAGTCCCAGGCCTGCCACGCCCAAAGTAGTCCAGGTAAAGTAGTCCCAGGCCTGCCACACCCAAAAGACTAGCCCGCATAGCTCAGTTCCTTGTAACTGAGCTATGTGTGTGCCTCCATGGTGGCTGAACCCCCCCAAGTTAAATAGTCCCAAGTAAATAGTCCCATTCTAATGTTGGTCTTCATGATGGTTATGAGCCTGGCGCCAAAGGCACCAGGACTGACTCCAAGAGAGTCTTGGATGAGGTTTTAAGGCCTTTGACCTGGCCCTAACTGGCAGGCTGACTTGCCAGTGAAGGCCAGGGGCAAGGGTCATGACATGGATAGCCTGTATACCGGAAGTAAAACTGCATCGGTAGTTGGAATCAAAAACACTAGATCGGCACTCCCTAGAGGTAGCCCCATGTTGGAGTGGACCAGAGGGTGCCGCAGAGACGACAGCAAGTGCCATGCAGACCATGGGGACCAGGGGTTGCAAATCCTGCCAGTATTCCCCCTCCGATAACCGACTCCTCCCAGCTTGCCTGTGTGTAGACGATGGAACCTACGCAGAAGTAAATGTGCTTTAATGTTGCTAAGTGGTTCCCAAGTTCTTTATCTGGGAGGATACCCTTTCCATTCCACCAGGTATTAGAGGCTACCACGCTGATACCTGAAATCACAAATCCGCAAAAACTCAAATTCCATCTGTAGATCTGGAGCCAATATCAGAGATGGAACAGGGTGAGAATTAGATCAGAAAGATGTTTATGGTTTCAGCAGAGTTGTGGAAAATGGGATGGATCCACTTCCAAGTAATCAGTAGGGATAGACGATAGGCTGCGGGATTTATGATCCGCTGGATGGGGAATGGACCATAAAAGCGGGGAGAAAATTTTGTTGGGCATAGGTGTTTGGGTAGATGTTTTGAAGAGAGCCATACCAAATCTCCAACAGAATATGGTGGTCCAGGTCTTCGTTTCTTGTCAGGGAAATGCTTTGTGGCCTGTTGTGCCGCTTCCGGATGTTCCTTGGCGGCCTTCTGCATTGTACAGAGATCAGTAACCATTGGTCTACAGACAGAACAGGGATGTTCCCATTGGGGAGTGAGGGAAACATGGTAGGACGAATACAATAGGAGCAGCGGAAAGGTGATGTTTTGAGTGAGGAATGGATGGAATTGTTATGTGCAAACTTTGCAAGGGGTCATAAAACCTGCCAGTCGTCTTGGACTTGTGCAGAAAAGCACCAGAGCAGAGACACTGCTCCAAGGTTTGGTTGATTCTTTCGGTAACCCCACTGGTCTGAGGATGGTATCCTGATGACATAGCCCTCTATATCCCTAGTTGTTTGCAAAGATGTGTCCAAAACTTTGAGATGTATTGAGTACCTCTGTCTGAAATGGTTGTTGTGGGGAGTCCATGTAGACAAAATATATCCATCAGGAATACAGTTGCCATTTGAGCGGCTGTGGGTAGTTTGAGTGAGGGGGAAATATGTGCCATCCTGGAAAATAAATCGACCGTGACCATGATTGTGGTACAACCCCTTGAGGGGGTAAGTCCACTATAAAATATGTGGTAATTGTCTTCCAAGGTTGGGCAGGGAGCTCAGGCTGCAGTAGAAAACCTGCTTGTTTTTCATAAGAGATTTTGTTTTAAGCACAAATCGGGCAAGAGGAGCTATACTTCTTGACATCCTGTATCATGGTAGGCCACCAAAAATGACATTGAATAGTATGAAGAGTGGTTCTCATTCCCCTATGTCCTCCTGGGAGAGAATTGTGGCAGAAATGTAAGGCTTTTTCCTGTGTCTTCGGTGTAGGTAAAAGAAGGGATCCATCTCGAATAAGAAAAGCATCCCATGCTGTAACAGACTGGTGCGGAGCCTGGGGCGAGAGGTAAAGATATAACAATTCTGCAGAATCCTGTCTGAGTGTAGAAATTCCTCCACATGACAAAGAACAACCTTGTGCTGGAACAGGCATGGGGGCAAGGGAGTCCAAGGTGTACACAGATCTGGTCTTCTGGATAGAGCGTCTGCCAGGCAGTTTTGAGAGCCTGGGATTTAGGTAACTGTAAACCGGTATTGAGCAAAGAAGTATTCCCACGTTGCTTGTCTGCTATTTCTACACTCCATGGATTGAAGGATACGTAGATTACGATCATCAGTTCTGATTGACACCGGAAACGTGGCCCTCAGGAATAGGTGATGCCAATCCAAGAATGCTTGACGGATAGCCGATAATTCAATTTCTAGGACTATGTCATTTCTTTCACTGGAATTGAGGTTTCTAGACAAATACGCCAATGGGTGTTCATGGTCATCCGTTTGTTCTTGTTTTAGCACTGCGCCTACGGCTGTGTCCGAAGAGTCTGTTTCCACGATGAAAGGTTTAGTGGTATCTGGTTGCCATAAAAAAGTGGCCGCAGTAAACTATTTCTTGAGTCTGCAAAAGTCACTTTCTTGTTTATTGGCCCAGACAAACAGTATATCTTTTTTCAAGAGATGGATCAGAGGTAGCATAAGATAAGAAAATCTAGGAATATAGCCATCCCTAAGAATGCTTGAATCTGCTTACCAGTAGTAGGACGTGGCCATTCCAGGAGTGCTTGCACCTTTTGAGGATCCATGGAAATTCCTGAAGAGTTTAGTACGTATCCCAGGAATTGTATCGCCCTCTGATTAAATTGACATTTCTCTGGTTTAGCCAACAGTTTGGTTTGTCGAAGTTGTGTCAAAACTGTTTTGACATGAGCGGAATGATCTTTATTGCAAGAGGAATACACTAGATTATCTTTGAGGCAGAGCAGACACGTAGCAGCAAGAATAGTGATCTAAGACAAGGGAAAAACAAGAACAAGAAGGCACAGAGGAAAAACAAGGGCAACGAAATGAGGATCATGGAGTCCAGCTAAGGAACTAGCATTGAGCTAAGGAATAACTCTTAGCATTGAGATGCACAGAAGAGTAGGCAGCGTGGGCTGTATAGCCTGAATACCGGAAGTAAAACTGCATTAGCGGTCGGGTTCAAAAACACTAGAGCAACACTCCCTAGAGGTAGCCACTGTGTTGGAGTAGAGCGGAGGGTGCCGCAAAGACGATGGCAAGCGCCATACAGACCATAGGGACCAGGGGTTGCAAATCCTGGCAGTTAACTGAAGACAGTAGTAAAGTTGCTGACAAAGTGGTGAGGGGCTTTGGTCCGGGACCATTGGTATTGGAGCCTACTGTTTCATTGGAATCTGTTGTCATGGCTGTAGCCCCTACAGTAGAGACTAAAGGGTCTGAAACAGATGTTCTGGTGTCTGCTGTGAGGTTTAATGATAGCCCCAGCACACAAAAAGAAAGGCCATGTTAGGCCTCTGATTGTTCTTATGTCAAGGGACACTAAAAAAAAATGACAGACCTAAAATCTTAACACAGAGAAAGGGCCTGGTGAGTAAAAATATGTGTCTTGCTGAAAATGAAACAATGAACAGTGTATCATGGAACATATGTGTCTTGCTGAAAATGACACCGTAAACAGAAACTGACATTTTAAATAAAAATGCCCATTGTGCATGACCAAAATGAAAAGCAGTTCTCCATTCACAGTTTTGCCACATTAAGAAAAATACTGGCTGCGTAAAGAAAGAAAATACACAGAGTCAAAAATACAGTGAAAAATAACAGAAAGATGTAAGTTGTTTAAATAAGCAAAAGGCTGAAATGGAAAACGAATGCAATAATTTTAAATGCTATTTTGTTTTCAGAAGCACATCACATGAAAATCTCTTATGAGCCCAAGACAGACAAATGCTTCTAGTTACTGGGTAGAATTCGCAAGTGGCATCCCCCATGGCAGATATGGTGGGCTCCTTATCTGGAAGGGAGATCTCCTTGAGGCTCTTACATGCTAGGTATTTACGACAAGCCAGCTTCACACACACTGGGCCGGCCTGAGTGGGTGAAAATGTTTAAAATACAAACTATTAGATCAAAATTGTGGTCATCTCAAGATTACAAAGAAAAAGGCCAGGAGTGCCTCATGATGTCAGAGGGCAGAGGTGGGCTGTCTGCTGCAGGACAAGATTCTCCTCAGTCCATCAGCTCTCACAGAACAAAAGGCTAATGATTTTACCCCAGCCTTAAATCAACATTCAGCCCAGAGATGGGAGAGGCTCTGAACCACATGTTTCCAGGGAAAGGAGACAAAGAACCAAAAACGAAACTGTTACTTATGTGTAAAATATATGTTCATTCACTTATATTACAATGTTATGTTATTGTAACATTGATATCGTAATACTTACAGAGTTGTGCCAGATCTCATGTTTAAGCACATGTTCATGTGATGGTGTAATGTGAATTTCATTCAAGTTCGACTTGGGGAATTTTAGTTACAAAACAAAAGTGTTCCGAACTTCCCAAAAAATGTTAGAAATCTGAAAGTTGGGTGCTAATGGCATGTTAAATTAGTTATTTGATTATGAGGATTCATATTTCCAACTATATTAATTCTCGAATAAAGGGCAAATTAATGGTGGAACCCAATGGGAAGATTTTTCCCATCCTCCTGGGCATCATTAATGTCTACCAGAATGGCATTGTCATGGTCCAGGGCTCTCAGCCCAACCTCCTCCTTCTTGATAGCCGTCTTCCGTCTCTTATCAACTTCCTCCCTTCTCCTGCAACTCCTCCCTCTGTCCCCTTCGCCATCACTGACGGGCGAACCACATTCCTGTACCCCTCCTCGGAAGACCTTCAAAGGTGGCAACCATATCCACTTAGCTAACCTCAACTCTAACCTAACCTCTACCGTTAAACACTCCTCTGACATATACCACCTCCTTGAAGACTTCAACCTTATCATCCCCGCTCACACTGAGACATGGTTGAGGGTCTGCTCTGTCACTACCTTAGACACACTCCTCCGTGAGGGCTCCAAGAGCCTCTCTTAGCCCAGGCGTAACCGGTCTGGGGGCGGAGTAGCCCTGATCTTCCCTGAATCGGTCCCTGCTACTATCATACTCACACAGTCCTACTCTTCCTTCAAATGCCTCGTCTGCAGGCTTGATGTCTCTCCAATCCTCTCGCTGACTCTTGCCACCATCTACAGGACCCCTGGTCCGATCTCCCTCTTCTTCTCTGAGTGGTCTGACCTCCCCTCTTCTGTCCTGAACTCCACCTCCAAGCTTCTCTTCCTCTGAGACTTCAATATTCACCTCAACTCTCCTGATGTGGCCTCTGGACTCTTGCACAGCCTCTGTGACTCTCTTTCCCTCACCATTCTTCCCTCCAGTCCGACACTCTCGGCCAGCCACACCTTTGATGCTCCCATCATAGCCGACATCCCCATCTCCAACCCTCTCACTACTCCTCTCCCCTGGTCTGATCTGATCATTCTCTCCTGTCCTTTCCCCTGGATCTCTTGGGTCCCCAGCTAAGCCTCCACCCGCACTGCCAGTCTCCTTCTCCGTCATTCAACCAATGAAGCGAGTGTCAGTTGCTGCTTTAGCTGGCACTTTCATTTCCCCTCCCACTCCGGCTACTGACTCTCTCGCTAACACAGTTCTTGCTAACCTTCACCTCTCCATCTCCAACACTCTGGACATCCTTGCCCCTGCCATGAGGATTCGCATGAAGCCTGCCCCCAAGCGCAACACCTGGCATGATTCTGACCTAGCCTCTCTGAAGTGCAAGTGCAGAGCTGCTGAGCAGAAGTGGCAGGCTTCAAGCACATCCTCTGACAAACTGGCCTGTCACCTGCTCCAAAGGAAATACAAGCTATCCATCCACTTGAAGCAGAAGGCCTATATCCATGCCCGCATCTTTGGGGCCATTAACACTTCTGAACTGTTCAAAATCTGCAAGGAACTCGCGAATCCTACTGCAGTCTCCACTTCTCCTCTGCCATCCCTGACCCTCTGCACTGCACTGGCCTCTCACTTCATAACCAAAACTCAGGACATCCTGTCCTCACTCTCCTCTACACTCCTGCCTCCCCCCTCACCTGCTCTCAGGCCTTCCTTGGCCCTCCTCTCCCCTTCTGTCCTACACTCCTTTTCCTTGCCCATATCACTGGATGAGGTCTCTAGACAAGTCCTCTCTATGAAAGTCTCTTCCAAACAGGTGGTCCCCTGCTGCTCCAGAACTACCAAGGACAACATTGCCTCCCTTGCTCCAGCCATGACTGATTACTGCAATCACTCCTTTGCCACTGGATCCTTCCCGCCACTCCCCAAGCACTCCCTTGTGCATCCTCTCCTCAAAAAGCATTCTGCCGACCCCTCCGGTCCGGCTAACTACCGCTTTATCTCCATTACCCTTGGCATCACGGACCTGGCACTGGACTGGTTGACCTCCTTCCTCTCTGACCGACCATCCCAGCTTCAACTGGGCCCTTTTCTCTCCTCCATCACACGCTCCACCTGCATCGTCCCTCAGGGCTCTCTCCTCAGCAGAGACCACAGGGACACCCTCTGTGGAGGAAAAATTCAACGATTGTGATAAGGCACTCCTGGCAACGGTGTGGGCGTCGAAATATTACTGCCCGTTCATCCAGGGGGAACACATCATAGTGGAGATTCCACACCAGCCTTTGCGATACCTCCAAAGTGACAGAATCCGGGCCGGAAATGTGTGTAATTCCAGAATTACTTCCTGGATTCTGTAAATGCCAGGCTTTCCTGTGGAGGTCAGATATGGCCAAAACAAGAAGAGTCCCCTCGCACAAGGTCTGGTTGACTTGCATGATTGTGCCAGGGAAAACTGTCTCAAGGAAGAAAGTCTTAAAATGAAGAAAAGTGCGAGGGAATGACCACAGTTTATGTGGACGTGTGCTCCTACCATGTTGACAACAATGGGGAAAAGGAAATGGTGGCCGGCGTTGGGAATCTCTGGGTGAATGAAGCCCCGCAACCCCCCGCTGGGTACAAAATCGGTCCCCGAAGTAGTCAGGTGGCGAAGTTGATGGCAGTTCATCAAGCCATCCTCACTGCCGTCCAACACCAACTCCACGAACTGGTCATAATCACTGATTCAGATTATGTCCGGAACGGGTTCGTGGAGCACCTAGTAAATTGGAAAACCAGAGGCATGCTATGTGCTAACAATAAACCGCTGAAACATGGCAAGCTAATCCAAAATATTGATGATCTGTTAACCTCTAGTGGGATGACCATCTATTTGAAGAAGATCAAGGGTCATTCCAGAATAGAGGGGCCAGACAAAACTGGAAACAACCTAGCTGATCAGCTGGCCAAAACCAGAGCCATCCAGGGGCATACCTGGAGATCGAGTCCCTGTTGGGGGAAATCCAGGTCACTGCTATCACTAGGTCCCAGACAAATACTCACAATGAACTCTCAACTGCCCAGTGGAGTAAGGAGACTCCAGATGCTGATTTAATCATGGCACAAAAAGGGGATCCAAGTATTGGTAAATTTTATCAACACATTGAGGACCCTGAGACCTTTCCCCTGACGGATACTGATTACATTGGGAAAGAGGACCTCAGATTATTGATGAAGTGTCCAAAAATGTTCCGAATTCAAGACGGTTTGTTATTAAGGAGATCTATCTATGGCTGCGACCAGTGGGTGGTACCTACCTCATTCCGAAACCTGATGCTTAGTCACGCCCATGATGCGGCCACAGCCGGTCATCAGGGGTTGCACACTGCTTTAGAAATCTTACGAGAGGTTGCATACTGGCCACACATGGGACAGGACCTCGACCAATACTTGAAGGGGTGTCTTGTGTGTGCACAATTTCAGCCAACTTCACTTACACACCGAGCTTCCCTCCAGAAGAGGGCGACAACACTGCCTTGGTCAGATATACAAGTAGATTTGATCAGGCCTGTGATTGGCTCCTCTAGGGGGAACAAGTACATGTTAACCATAACATGCTTGTTTACCAAATGGGTGGAATGTCTCCCGGCCCCAAATTGCAAGGCAGAAACAGCAGCTGCCCTGATGATTAACCACATCTTCTCGCGTTTTGGCCTACCCCAAAGGATTGAGTCAGACCGAGGTAGTCACTTCACCAGCAAAGTGATGACAAAGATGTGGGAGATACTTGGGGTAAAAAGGAAACTTCACATTGCATACCGCCAATCCTCTAGTGGTTGATTTGAGAGGTACAACAAAACAATTGTGAGCATTCTAAAAATGTTTGTGGCAGACTCCGGGCCAAGTTGGGACATCCGATTACCGCTTATCCTGATGGCCATCAGATCTACACCTTCTTCTGTGACCAAGATTTCTCCATTTGAGCTGATGACTGGATGAAGGATGGTGCTACCTCAGCAGCTGCTCTATAGAACACAAGAGCAGACACTGATAAATGCCTCCACAACTCATGAGTATGTTGAGAATCTAAGAAAACACCTTCAAGATGCTTTTGCGTATGCTCAGCAGAATCTGGAAGGATCTGCAGAGGGTATGAAGACTCAATATGATTTAAAAACAACCAAAAAGGAATACCAAGTAGGAGACAGGGTCTACTTGTACAATTTCCAAAGGAACCAGACCAAAGAGCGTAAATCTTTGCCAAGCTAGCGCGGTCCTTTTGAAATTGTAGATAACATTTCACCTGTCGCCTATAGAATCTGCATCCCCAAAGGCGAAATGATAGAAGAGAAATGGGTCCATATTAATCAGCTAAAGAGTTGTCACCCTAGGCACACTTTGCAGCAAATTGAGGAGCCAAGAGATAATCAAATAGAGGAGACATCTGAAGAATAAGAACCAGACAAAGAAGAACCAGAAGGGAACAGATAGATTTATAGGTATAATTATGTAACAGGGAGTATTTTTCTTCATTGTCATTTGTCATTATTGAATGCATGTGTGTCCCACTGCTGTCATCCTTCCAGGGAGGCAGTCAGTGGGAAATTGTAGTAACCGGTGTGAGGGAGTGAAGGGCCGTTTGGGCCCCCCCTATACATTCTATACAAAATGGACCACTTGCTCACGCACTAACAGGGACGCCTCCATTGCCCTTATGCTAACATCAGCATAGGTGGGGCTATTGCGGGATATACTTGGCTTCCATTTTGTGTGCCCTCAACTCCACCTTTGGACTAGGCAGCACTCCGATACTACAAAAGGCTTCTCTCCCCTCTGCAGCGCCACGTACAGCGATCGCTCATGGCCTCCACCTTTTCTTCCACCGTCTGAAGCTCCACAAATCCCTTTCTCACAGATGTGCTGGGGATAAGTGAAATAAATAGTACTATGTATCTTCACACTCTTCCTCTGTGATCACTGTCCTGTGTGGGAACTGGCTTGAGCCATGACTTGTAGCTCATCCATCTCCACAAACCTGCTCTTGCCATCTTTTTTTTTTTGCAATATATTTTTATTTTATTTTTTAAGGTCAAACAAACACACTACAACTGTTTCAAAACATAGAAAGCATCATATTTCAACACATTTCCAAACTCCCCCACTCCCCCCTCCCCCTTTAAACTAGAGCCGGTTTTCACATATCGTTTACGGGAACATCATTGGGTGGCACACTACCTAGACAGCCATCAACCGGGTCCTCTGTTTCATTGTCACCCTGGTGAGGGTTTGCCAACGAGGCCACCAATTGCCCCCAGGCCAGCAAGGGCCCTACATCTTCTTCGCCCCCCCTGGTGACCGCTTCAAACCAGACTACGGATTCAGCTTCCACCCACCTCAAGAGGTCTGTCCACCATAACTCCACCCTAGGTCTGTGGGCCGCCTTCCAGCCCATGGCGATCCTACGTTTGGCCAAGACATAGGCCAGGTCCTTCATCTTGCTTATGTGTTTCAAATGCCTGGGTCTAGGGAATAGTCCAAGCAAGCATGACCAGGCCGATTCCACATCCAGCACCACCCCCCCGCCAGCCAGTTTCGTCTTGACCTTGTTCCAAAATCTATGCACCTCCGGGCAAGCCCAAAACATGTGTAGCAGTCCCGCGTTCACCTCCCCACACCTGGGGCATTGCTGTATAGCTGATCCCCCAAACTTTGCAATCTTCCCGGGGGTTAAATAAGCCCTGTGGGTAACATACAATTGAAGCTGTTGGAATCTCGCGTTACGGGACACCTTTTTATGGTACCTCTGGGCCCGTTCCCACTGCCCATCCGTCATGGGTCCTCCCACCTCCTCCTCCCAATCTTGTCTCAATTGGAGCAACTCCTTCCCTGCCCTTGCTCGCAGGAGCTCATATATCCTCGATATTTCGTGCCCGCCCTCCGATACATCATACATGGTTTCCAGGGAGGCATCTGGATCCTCCGCGAGCACTGTCTCCGGCCATCTTTCTCTAGCCTTTTTCACCAGCCTAGTGTAGGTTATATATTGGCCACCATGTACTCCCGTCTCTTCCTGCAGCCGCTGAAAGTCCACCGCCTCCCCTTCCTGCCATATGTCCCCGAGGGTGGCTAGGCCTACCTGTTCCCAGTATCTGCGGACCGATTCAAGTAGTTGCGAGTCGCTCCCACACAGAGCCGCCAAAGGGGCCTGCTGGGAGTATGGTTCCGAGTCCCCCCCAATCTTCCATGTCCTGTGCCAGATCTCCCAGCCCAACCTCAGTAACCGCCCCTTGCCCACCAGTTTATCTCTGCCCAACCACACCACTTCCATCAGAAAGTATGGGGCTGTATCTTCGCGCAGGAGCCTGGCTTCCGCCGAATCTTCAGTCGAGAGCCACCTGGCCACGTACTGCAGCTGCCCCGCCAGGTAATAGAGTTCGAAGTTAGGCAGGCCTATCCCCCCCCTGTCGCACGGGTTCTGGAGCTTCCACAGAGCCACCCTATTCCTGGAGCTGCCCCACACAAAACCCCTACACACGCTGTGAAGTTTCGCGAATAGGCTCCTGGGTATCAGAAACGGGACGTTTATAAAAAAGTGCAAGAGTCTAGGCAGGACCACCATCTTGAGCAAGGCCGCCCTCCCCATCATAGTCAGGGGCAGTCTGGACCAAAATACCATACTGTTCTTAATCCCCTCTATCGCCTTTTCCGTGTTGTGCTTGTGTTCTGTCTCGATCTTGTGGTAAATGTTTATTCCCAAATACCTAAATGTTACGGGCTGCCATGGTATTGGCAAAACAGGCAGCCTCTGCACCGGGACATTCCTATATCTACCCAAAGGGAACAGGCTGGATTTTTCAGGGTTCACCGATATACCGGAGAGGATGGCGTACCGTTCTATCACCTCTAGGACGTACTGTAGGTTTTCTTCTGGGTAGCGTAAATAAAGGAGCATATCATCCGCATATAATGATATCAGATGTTCTCCACTGGCCGTGTTTATGCCCACCTCCCCATATTGTTGACGCAGGCATATTGCCAGCGGCTCCAATGCCAGTATATATAGCATAGGTGACCAGGGACATACCTGTCTGGTCCCCCTGCCCAGTTGCCAAGAATCTGAGACCGTGGACCCTGTCTTGACCCTCGCCATCGGGGTGCTGTAAAACAACTGTACCCATTTGAGGTATCTGGGTACCACTCCATACCCCTTCAGGACCGCTTTCAGCCAGGGCCATCGTATTGAGTCGAAGGCCTTGACCGCGTCTAACGACACTTTAGCCAGCTCGCCCGTGTCCTCCTCAGTTTGGTCTATGACATGGTGTAGCCTCCGGTGGTTATCTGTGATGTTCCTGCCCGGAACATCACAGATGTATCAGTTTCTGTCATGCGCCGCTTTACCTGGCGCCTTTGGCCCCGTAGGCTACGGCATAGCCGATGATTGCCCTTCCTCTTTCTGGTTTGGGTGTGGGTCTAGTCTTTCTTTCCCGGTTCCCTCTTAACCCCTCCCCTCTCCCCTCTCTGTGTGTTGCAACTCACTGTGCTCCTCTCCGTGAGTTATAAGTTCGTCTCTGGGCTCTTCCCCGTTTCTCCCTCTCTGCTTTCCCCCCGGCTCCCTCTTTTTTTTCCTTGCCTCCTAGTTCTTTTGCCTTCTGTCCTGGCGGGTTTCCTGCTCCGCCGCTTCTCTCGCTGCAGCCGAGGTCTCCTCCGGGTTTCCCTCGGCTCGTGTCTTCCATCGGGCTGCCCCCGGCTGCTGCTCCCGGGTGTGCTCCTACTTTTCACGGAGTTCCACGTGATCCTCATCTGCTATAGAAGCTTTCCGGACCATTACCCGCACGGGTAGGAATCGCCGACCTCCTCTGTTGCATTCTGGGACCCATAGTTCGAGTACCTACCTTTCCGGATCTGCTACCATCAAGAGGTTTTTTTCTGCATTGGGCTTTTTTCCTCTTGAGAACCGGACTTCTTCGGAAGGAAGCCCCTCCTGCTTGCCAACTACAAAAGGGCATCAGGGTGGCTTCCGACCGAGGAAGACCATTCCTCTTCGACCGGAGACATCCAAAGCCAAAGAAAGAAAGGCGAAGAAAGGACAGCTCCATAACTTCAGGTGAGGAGGAGGAGGGAAAGGGCAAGACAAGCAGAGTTTCGGAACAGTATACTTGCACAGTCCCCGAAAGCAGACCTGTTTATCCGCCTAGTATTGAGAGTTTCTTAATCACCCTCTTCAGTCTATTAGCCAGCACCGCCGTGAGTATTTTGCTGTCCTGGTTGAGCATGGACAACGGTCTGTAAGACCCGCGCTCCACGGCCGGTTTGCCTGGTTTCAGGAGTGGGATGATTACAGCCTCACGGAGGGACAACGGGAGTTCTCCCTTCTCATAGGCCTCGTTGAAAGTGGCAAGCAGTGGCTGGAGCAACTCTTGCTGGTATGTTTTGTAGAACTCGCTGGGCAGCCATCCGAACCCG
This sequence comes from Ambystoma mexicanum, assembly GCF_040938575.1. NCBI lineage: Eukaryota > Metazoa > Chordata > Amphibia > Caudata > Ambystomatidae > Ambystoma > Ambystoma mexicanum. Next base: position 1,019,508,853 of record NC_090932.1, read on the forward strand.
GCGCCTTGCAAGTGGGCAAGTTCCGAATCACTACCTCCAGCTCATCCGAGGTGACGGGTGCGTCCAACTCAGAACGTTCTAGATCATCTAAGGTGGGCAGCTCAATGTCCCCCAATGTGTCTAGTATGTCTTGGCCCATATCCTCCCCCGTGTCCTCATACAAGTGTCTGTAAAACTTAAGGAATTCCTCATTTACCTCTTTCTGGGTGTTGCATATGCTACCTCCTTCGCCCTGAATCTCACTAATCACCGAGCGGGGGGTCTCACTCTTGTACAGCCAAGCCAGCAATCTGCCCGGCTTATCGCCCCCTGCGTGTATCCTCTCCGTATATTTCCTGTGGCTGAGTCTGCACAGTCTATCTCAGAGTGCACTGCAGGACAACTGTAGCTCCTCTACTTTGGTTCTGTTATCATGAGCGGTGCTCACGCAACGCGTGAGCTCCTCTAGCTCCCTTTCCGCCTCCCGGAGCTCCCTTTCGACCCCCCCTGTAGCTCCTTATCTTGGGAAATAGCTACCCCACGCACCACCACCTTAAACGCTTCCCACAGTGTGCCCACAGAGCTTACGCTTCCCGTGTTTGTATCAAAATATTCTTCAATGGCGTCCCTCAGGCCCTCCCGAAAACCCTCATCCTGCAGAGCCTCGGTCCTAAGTCTCCATGTAGGGATCTGCGGGTGTGGGGGCTGGTGTCTCCAGTCTACCACCAAGGGCGAGTGGTCCGACAACACTCGGGCTTTGTACTGCTCTTGCCATCTTACCCCCGCTGTTGGAAAATTACTGCCAATGTAACCCTGTGCCCTCCTAAGGTATTCTCTTGATGTACCAGAAGTGTGACCTTGCCCCCACTAAATGCGGAACTCTGTCGTAGTATATTGTGTCCTAAAACTAACATATGTCATTACACTGCCCACGCGCCTTGATGTGCCAGGAACGCCCAGTCCCCCAGGTTATCACAGAAGACAAGACCCCCAGGTCCCTTACCTCATAAAAGCCCCAATGAAAGATGATGTAATAATGTATACGCAATTTATAGGTTTGCAAGATTTACTCAAAGGTATATTAATGATTGTTGTTTATCATATGTCTAGTGATAGTTTCTCATACCAGCTTAGTTAGTGTCAACTCTATCTCACCGCGACCTAACCCTCACCCCACCCGGACACGGGCAGCTGGACCTCGTGACGCTCACCTTCCCGCATCTGGGCAGCCTATCCAGAAGAAGCAGCGCCTACAGGAACCTATGTAACATCGCTCCCCAACCAACCCTGCACTAACATTGTAGCCTATGTTAACCTATGACCTCACTGACCTCACTGATGAAGCTATTTTACTTTATAAACCCATGTAAGTGTAATGTTTGCCAAAGCGCTCTCAAGGCAGCAGAGTTCTCTGGATGCCAATCTTACATAAAGACTTGTTAACCTTGCAACCTGTTCTCTTAGTCTCATTCCCTAATGAGATGTGTCACTTTTATAAGTTTGTATTGGTACTACAGGGAGTGAGCACTTACATTTGGTGACCCCCGCGACGTGATCGAGGAGGGAGCACCGAGAGAGGCCCCTGTGCTGTGCGGCGAGATCCGGGACGCCCCCAGCAAAACCATCGCCTCTGCGGTTGACCAGTGGGTGCACAAAAAGAAAGGTTCCAAGGGTCCCCGTCATCTTTGCAAATACCCAACTGCTTGTTGTTGAAGTTAACCGTGTTGGTCTGTCAAAAAGATATGTGATTCATTCTGTTGTCTATGCAACAATTATTGATTGGAAGTATGTTTTTTTGTGGTTCCTGAAACGGTGTAAGTAAAAAGGTTGTTGTGATCTAGCACAGTGCAGCCTAGAAGGTGTTAATAGAGTGACTAGAAGTGTCTTCCCAATTGCATCGTGTGATATATTAAGTAGGAGAGCCATGGGAGGAAATACACTGTTACCTCATATTTGTCAACACCTCCCCTTGTACAGTGAAAAAAATACAAAAGTACCACGAGCAATGGCTCACAGAAATAAAAGAAGAGGGATCATCCCAAATTTGTCCAGAAGGGTGGTCCTTTGATAAAAGAGTATTGGACCTTGTAGCGACCTATTTGTTAGCAAAGTATCGAGGTAAGCAACTGCAGAACAGATGTGAAATATTAGATTTATGGAGGATGTTTGAATAGACATCCCCGAGCAACGACATAACTAAAGAAACATCCTCGGAAGGGCCAACAGCCCCGACACGGGAGGAGGGAGTTACAGCAGAAGAGTGTACAATTAAAACAGGAGAAAATGACCTCACCAGGCTATACCCATTGTTAACTAGGCCTGCTGCAGGATACAGCGATCCAATGTATGTGCCAGCGCCAAATGGCCCGACCACAACAGCAGCCACAGCCCCACCGCCTTATGATCCGAGAGGCCTATTTGGGCCCACTAGTGCCCCTCTGATGAATATAGCACAGTTCACTATGGATTTAGAACGGCAACTTGCCAGTATGCAAATTGACTTAACACGATTAAGGGCTCTGTGTGATAGGGGACATATGTTGCCCAGGGGAGGGAAGGCACCACCCAGTGTAGCCAGCAATCTGATGCCACTACCCAACGTAGCAGGAGGGTCTACACCTTCACCACCGCCACATGGAAATATGCCTAAAGGACCGGAACACAAGTGGCAATCAGGAGAGTTTTTGTTCCATTTAAATGACAAACCAATTAAGATTGGGCGGGCTGAACCCGCAGAAAGCCAGGCAGGGGAGGAAAACGGAGGTGGAGCGTCAGGTAGAGGGTTACCAATGGGTGGGAGTGGGCAACAAGAACAGTGTTATAATGAGTACCCGCAGAGAACCCAACAAATGCCACCTAGACAGCAACCCCAGCAGCAAGGTATGCAACCACAGGTAGCATGTCAGAATCCAATGGGAAACACACACACTAATATTTTCGCAACAACTGCGAATGGCGCACCGGCACCGTTCCGCGGCACAGCCATGGTTGGGGACAATGTCTTTTCCGTACCCGGAGCAAACACATACCTAGATTAGGACAGACATCTGATAAAGACAGTCTTCGGCTGATTCTGGCGCTCCTCAATATGTCCATATGAAATAGATGCAGGTCAGCGAAACTAAAGTCTATTACCCCTAGACTGTAAGGGGAAGTGAATAAACGTATTTGAATGTTTAGACCTTAAAGGAATTTTCGCGCTCTGCAGAGAACAGGACAGCCCACAGAAAGCGCTTGCGTGTCCAGTACTATCAACTACCCTACGTGCAGAAGAGGAACCACTGGTGGGTGCGGAGATAGGTAACAAACAGTTCATCTTCATGGTGGACTCGGAAGCTGAAAAATCATGCTTCATGGAAGGCCGGTTCCCGTTTTCAGGCAAAAATTTGGAAACACAGGGGTTTTCTGGGGCTATTTTGAAAGTTCCTTACACAAAAGATTTGGACATAACAATGAGGGGAAAGACGGTGCGAGCACCCCTACTATATCATGAAGACTCGCCTATAAATTTGTTAGGAAGGGATTTCTTGTGTAAATTGAATATGACCATTTCCTTCACAGAAAGAGGGATAGTATGCTCCACCTCAGGGGTATGTCAAGTAAGAGCAATGTTAATGATTGGCACTATGACAAACGAAATAGCAGGGATAGGAGTGCCCATAGATGTTGACATGTATATTTATGGGATACAGGTCCTTGCTAGAGTGGTGCCCGAGATAACACAAAAAGAATGGAGGGTGCCATCTGATTTTGTGTTCTGCCCCATTGTAAACTCAGATATCGTGCTCGGCACAATCTTATTGATTGATTTGGAAGGGATACAGGTTTCGAGCAAACGTATCGCAGTGATAGGACTGGACACACATGGATGCGAATGGAGAACAGTGTTGTGCATAGATTCAAACATAGCTTTGCCTGATTTAATTGATGAAGAGTTGTTCACTGACAGTGATAATGATGGGGAAATAATAATGGAAAGAAGTGTACCATGTGACATAATGATTCAGCACTGAGAAATACACAACCCCCTCTTGGCCAGTGTCAGTGTATCACCCACTATATTCGATGAGGACATTGAAAAGATACTGTCAGAATTATGGACAACAGGCCCCCACGATGTAGGGTGTTTGCAAGAGCTATTTCTCAATCTACCTCATTAAAATACTGTACCTTGATTGCTGGTTGTTGCATTGTGAGGTGTCAAGCGCAATTCTACCCTTCTTTGCCATATAACTGTTTGCAAGAGGTCACGTCTATAAAAATAAAGCTAAAACCAGGTGTAGTTCCACCCAGAGTAAAGCAATGCCCCCTGTCAAGAGAGGCAGAAGAAGGAATAAAAGAAACTATAAATGCATTATTGCAACAAGGTATAATAGTGCCATTAAATTCACCTTGTAATACAGCGATTTATCCATTAAAAAAGGCAAGGGGCGTAGCTTGGAGAATGATACAGGACCTCCGAACACTTAAAGACGTCATACAAAAGGAATTCTCTTTAGTACCAAATCCTGCGTCCATCTTGTGTAGTATTCCAAAAGAAGCCACATGTTTCATGGTTGTAGATTTGAAAAACGCCTTTTTCTCAGTGCCACTCGACCCCAGTTGCCAGTATCTCACGGCATTCACCTTAGGGGGAAACAGATATGAACACTCTGGATTGCCTCAAGGATACTGTGAGAGCCCCAGCATTTTCTTTTTTTTAAAGAACTTTATTTTTGATTTGCATGTCACAGTACACTCTGCGTGTCTCGCATCTACATAATACAGATTCACATTACAAATTTACAACCTTACTCCCCTTGCAGACTTTTACATCAGGTGCATGTCCTCATATATACCCACAGAAAGAAGTTACATATAGCTAGCTGTGTGGCATGGCATATCATCCACGCTATCATTGTTCGAATTATCAGTGTCTGTGGAGGTTTCATCTAAGTATGCCCTGAACGGGGCCCAAATATCTTTTGGTTTACACGGAGCAGACATCATACTAACATAGTTTTCCTCACATTCATTCACGTAAGTGAGGGTCGCAAGGAACTGTTCTGCTGTTGGAGCCTGGCCGCTCTTCCATTTCTGAAGGATGCATTTCTTCACTACTGTGCAGGCGACGTTAAACAGTCTCCTCGTTTTTTCCGGGACCTTACCAATGTCGCCAAACAGGTATTTAGGTGGATTGAGGTGTGCAGGGATTTGTGTTATTTCCTCAAGGATGTTGGCCACTGCGAGCCCGAAACCCGCTATCTGGGGGCAGGCCTAGTACAAATGAAAGGAATTCGCACCAGTGGCATGGCCTTTCGGGCAATTGTCGGGAATGGTCTTGTAGAACTTTGCCATTTTGGCTGGAGTGTAATGTAGTTTGTTCAGAACCTTGAATTGTATTAGTCTCAGGCCCGCATTAAGTGAGGTCTTCTTAGATAGGAGGCAATATCTGGACCACTTCCCCTCCTCGATTGTAATATCCATGTCTTTTCCCCATGATGCCTTGATGGTGTTCGATGATTTCGTATGAGCCTGCACAATATTGTATAATTTGGACACCCCAGTACCTGCCTGAGAATACAATGACTGGTAGCATACATGTTCGGGGGGTTCGTCTGGGAATGATGGCCACCTTTCTTTGAATGCGGCTTTCATACAGTGGAATTGTAGGGTGGCTAGTTGGCTGCTCCCCACTGAGTTTGCAAAGTCTTCAGGAGTTACAAATTTACCTTTAGGGAGCATGGTTTTCATTGTGAGTTCATATTCGGGTAGCCAGTTTTTCTGGATGGCAATGTCGTACGTCGGCTTAATGCCCGGGAAGTTCCAGAGCGGGGCTTGGGAATCATAAGGGCAGTCTATGTGCAGACGTTTGCTTATTGCAGCCCATGCCGCAACTGTGCAGGAGGCAGGGTCAAACTTGCAATCATCTTTATGTGACTTCGTAAATATGATGGATCTCAAATCGGTTGGGCGGACCAAATGACGCTCGATGGGTATATGTGGTGTATTATCCAAGGGGTCCTGCCATAACTTTGCATAGTGTGCCTGTGCCACATAGTAGTACAGTTCGAAATCAGGGGCGGCGAAGCCTCCCATATCATAGGGTTTGACCAATTTGTTCCATTTTATTCTATTCACGCCACCGTTCCACACAAAGGTGGTGGCCATGGAACGCAGATTGTCGAAGAAGAGCTTGTCCGGCCATATAGGTACATTACAGAAGATGTATAGGAGCTTAGGGAGTACTGTCATCTTGAAGACTGCTATCCGGCCGTCAAGAGATATGGGGAGTTTGGACCAAATTTGAAGCTTAGGGTATATGGTTTGTAGCGTGGATTCATAGTTATCTATATAAAGAGAGTTCTTGTCGTGAGAAACCAGGATTCCCAGGTATAGAATGTGATCGGGAGCCCATGACAGGCCATGAGTGTTTGTGGGGCAAGTAGTGGCACGTGTCAACGGAAAGATCTCGGATTTGGAAGTATTAATCTTGTAGCCTGAGTGTGTAGTAAATTCGGTGATCACCGCCAAAATGGGGGATAGGTTCTTTTCTGGTTCCCGAACATATAGTAGTGCATCGTCTGCATACAATGAGATGGCTTGGTATACCCCGGCCATTTTTATACCCCTAAGGTCTTGTTCAGCCCTGACTGCAGCCACCACTGGTTTGATGGTGAGGGCAAAAAGGATGGGTGAGAAGGGGCATCCCTGCCTCGTTCGCCTGCATAGAGTAAATTGATTGGATAGGATACGATTGGTTAGAACTTTGGCCTTGGGAGAGGAGTAGAGAAGTTTGACACAACCTATCAGATAAGGGCCGAATCCGAATTTGTAAAGAACCTCAAACATATAAAGCCACGATACCGAATCGAACGCTTTTTCGGCGTCAAGTGAAATGGCTGCCGCTTGTGCCTCTGGTTTGATCTGTGCTAGAACACTGAATAGTCTGCGCAGGTTCAGGGACGTGGATCTCGTAGGGATAAATCCGCATTGGTCGGGATGGATTAAGGTGGTCATTGTGGGGAGCAGTCTAGTGGCCAGCACCTTCGCGTAAATCTTGGCATCTGTGTTAATCAGGGACAAGGGACGGTAGGAGGAGCGTTCATATGTCGGGCGTCTGGGTTTCAAGAGCACCGTAATGACTGCATCTGACATGGACTCAGGGAGTGAACCAGCGCTCATAGCCTCTTCCCAAACAATGGACAGTATTGGGGCGAGTATCTGAGAGCATGCCTTATACAGGTCGGCGTTTAGACCGTCCGGCCCTGGAGTTTTACCCGCTGCTAGTGCTTTGATCGCCTCAGCAATTTCCTCGGCCATCATGGGTTGTTCAAGGGACCAGTTGTCTTGTTAGCCTAGGGAGGGAAATCTTACTCAAGTACGACTTTACGTCGTCTCGTGTGCATCTATCGTGGTTGGCGTAAAGATTAATGTAATAGTCTGTGAACTCAGAGTTTATTTCATCCTCCCTGTGTACAGCCGTTCCCCCATCTGTTAGAATGCTTGCAATAGGGGTGTGGTTGTGGTCATTGCGAAGTATACGGGCCAGGTGGTGGCCCGCCCTGTTGCCCTCCCTGTATTTGCGTGCCCTGGACGGGATGGCCATGTATTGTTGTTCTTTGGTGGCCAGTTCGTTAAAGGTTTGGAGGTGTAGACTAATGTCCGCCAAAATACATTTGTCATGGGTCCTACTATAGGCAGATTCGAGCAATTGCAGGATTGATTCTGTGTTGCCCAAGTTGGTTGTAACGGTTCTGAGGAGACCAGACGTCTTGGACATAAGATTGCCTTGTACCCACACCTTAAATGTTTCCCAAAAGGAAGCCCAGATGTCCACAGAGCCCTTATTTAGCTGGAAGAATTCTTCCATCTCAGTATATAGAGCCTCCACCACATTCGGGTCCTTCAATATGTTGGGGGGCATCCTCCATCGCTGTGCAGAGCGGCGGATGTCGGGGAGCAGTATATCTAGAGTGACCGGGGAATGGTCTGAGAGTGTGCGTGGAAGAATATCACAGCATTCGATGGAGTTGATGAGGGGGGAGGAGATGAGCCAGTAGTCTATTCTGGATTCAGAATCATGAACCGAGGAATAAAAGGTATACTGTGGGGTGGGTCCCTCTCCATGCATCGGACAAAGCAAGTTCCTCTTGGTCTTGGTGTATAATGTTGGCCGTTTTAGTAAGGGCTCTAGGTTTATTTGAGGACCTATCTAACGTAGTGTCAAGGATAGTGTTAAGGTCTCCTCCCCACAATACCCAGGCTTCCGTTATAGGGCCTATCTCTGCAAGGAGGTGCGTGTAGAATCCTGGCTCATCTAGGTTTGGACCATATGTATTGACTAATATACATTTTCTGCCAGCCACGGTGCCCCAGACCACAACATATCTGCCCTGTGGATCGATTATGCTTTTCTCGGTGGAGAACCCCAATGAGGGGTGTATTAGCGTGATGACGCCTCTATTTTGGGAGGAGTATTCCGTGTAATACCTATTTTTCCCCCACTGTCGCAGGATACTTTCGTTGGTGGATTTTAATGCATGAGCCTCTTGGAGCATAGCGATATGTGGGTGATGTCTGTTAATGTAAGCACCTACTTTGTTGGCTTTCGCCCTGTTGTTTAACCCCCGGATATTCCAGATGAGCAGTTTTAGTTTAAGCCCCCTGAGTGTACTAGTTTTCTGCGCTATTTCCGTGTGTCATACAAGAGCTTGGGAGAGTGGGTTTTCTCATAGTGGAGGACAGCAAGTGAAACTGTGAGTGCAATTTTACCGATGGTTAAGCCAACTGAACATTGTGCCTGGTGCCCAACAGGGGCTTCCTGTAGCGTTAACGAAGTGTTCGAACAGTGGAACAGTCCCCTGTTGCCCGTACCCACCCCCTCCCACAACATCGTGCCCAACTTGATGATGACCCCTTTTAACTATCTTGTGGATGTTCCCAAAGAAGGGGACGAGAGCAGCAACTCCGCTTCGAGGTCGGGCGCATCTCATCCGGCATTGTTAAAGGATGGAGGGCAGGGGAGTTCCCCCTGCTTCATCTTGTTTCCAGCATTTACAGTGACCAGCATAGACCAGCCATAACTGCGGCTGGGATGAATGAGTAGGAAGACAGGTTATACAGGTTGTTGCAAGTCGTTCTGGTCAAGTTCCCATCTCCCGGGCAGGAGGGGTATCAAGGCTTCCATGTAGGCCAAAGCTGTGGCAGGAGATTCGAAAAAGTGTGCTCTTCCAGCATGTTGTATACAAAGTTTTGCCGGAAAGAGAAGGGCGTAGGGGACAGCTTTGAAGGATTGTCTTTGAGTTTGGACCCCTGCGGAGAAGTCCGGGTATACATGGATGTTGTCGTTACCAAATCTCAGGGGTCCTTTCTCTCTTGCCAGTTTGAGGATGGCGTCCCTGTCCCTGTAGTTCAACAGTTTGGCAATCACTGTGTGGGGAGGAGCCCCTGGTCTGGGTGGCGGAGCGAGGGAGCGATGTGCCCGCTCAACGTGGAACTGGGGTGAGAGTGCCTCTTCCCCAAGGAGAGATTTCAAAAGGTCTTCGATTCGGGACTCCATCGGACCTTTGCAGAAGGTCTCTGAAAGGCCGACTATGCGGATGTTGTTCCGTCTGCACCGGGATTCCAAATCGTCACACTTATCGCAGAGTTTATTCATTTCCCCTCTACGGAGTGCGATGTCCTGGGTGTTTTGCCGAGTAGAGTCCTCATTCGTGCCAATTCTGCTTTCAGCTTCTGTGATTCTGGCACTTTCCTTGTCTAGGCGAGTTTTTAGGGAGCCTATCGTGGAGATAATGCCATCAAGTTTGACATTAATGGCCAGGAATCCATTTTGAACTGTTGTCAGCAGGTGATCAAATTTTGTATCTTCTGCATTTAGGGGTGAGGCCGGAGATTGAGGATCCGGGCGTTCAGGAGATGATTGTGAACTAGTAAAGGAGTCCATCGGCCCCGTCTTCCTGGTTTTGCCCGCGTTTTTTCCAGGAATTGTGGAGGTGGAGTAACGGCCTGTGCCTGATGGTATGAGAGGGCCGCGTGATAAAGTGTGGTGGAGGACGGCTCAGGAGAGCGCAAGGTCCGCAGGGATCCCGGTGTACCTGAAACGTCGGTTGTTCCAAGATGGTGTGCTCCGTGGCGTAAGCGGGGCGATGACCGCCAGAGTTGACAGGCGTGAATTTTCACAGTGTAATTTGATGGCAGAAGCTCTGAGCCAGATGAAGGGGAGCACAGGGTGACCCGGGGGGACGCCCGCCGTGTCCGTCAGGGGCAGCCCCAGGATATGTTTGATTCGGGTCAGAGAGCCTTACACGTGCCTCGCGCCCAGCCGCCGCGCCAGCCCAGTCCCACGCAGCACTCACGTCGGGGACGAGGAACGGGAACAGGAACATCTAATCCAGGCTGCCGGGCCGCCACCCGGGACGCGCCCGGGCTGCCGCGGAGATCCGTCGGTGGCCTGTGTCAGGGCGCACGGGTGATCGCGCCAGCCACAGGTGCAACCAAGCGAAGGGCCCGGAAGCCGGCAGCTGGGCTCCGAGGAGGCCTGGGGCACAGCAACGAGGGCCCGAGGAGGCCTCGTCGTGAGCACTTTCCACAGTGGGAGGGACGTTGCAGGGCGCTCTATGCCAGGCAGAGCACAGTATGCTCAGAGAACGTGTGGCGCGATGTATCGTGGCCGCAGTCCGCCAGTCTCGCTCTGCCCACTGTGAGGCCCGGTGTAGGAGGGAGCCGCGGCGCCCTCGTAGATTCTTGTGGAGCTGCAAAGCGGCTCGGGCCCATGGCCTCAAGGTCCACCAGGGTTCCCAGGCTTGGGAAGTCCGATTTCGTTCGGGATTTCGCCTGCAAGGTCAGGATTTTCTCCGGGAACAGCGTGGGTAGCTTACAAGGTTCAATGCAGTCTGGAAACAGGGGATAATTCGATCAGGATTCATGCCGGAGAGGAGCTCCTTACTCAAGCGGCAATCTTGTTGCGCAGCAGCGCCCCCTTTCAGAGCCCCAGCATTTTCAATAGGATTTTGCATGAAGTCCTTGGTAATGTGGATGTAAAAAGCACTATAATCCAGTGTGTGGATGATCTCCTTATTTGCAGTGAGAGTGAGGAATAATGCAGAGGAGACTCCACAACATTACTAAATGTATTAGCTACAAAAGGGTACAAGGTAGATAAGGCCAAACTCCAGTACTGCCTAGCAGAAGTCTTATACCTGGGACAGTTGAATTCAAAAGATGGCAAAAGGATTATACCGGACAGAGCAGGAGAAATACGCCACACAATAATACCCAAAACAGTAAAGGACATGCAGACATTTCTTGGCATATGTAATTATTGCTGTGCATGGATACCAGACCATGCTGCATACATACACCCACTCCTCCAAGGGTTAAAAGAAGCACAGAAGAACAGTGACCCAATCAAATGGATCCAAGATTTGATGACACAGTATCTCAAATTAAAAGACCTCATCACACATGCACCAGTTTTAGCGAACCCCGACTGTGACCGGGAGTTCTACCTCTTTTCAGACTGTAACAGAATTCGAATGACAGCAGTCCTCACACAGAAAACATCACTAGGACACAAGCCATTGGCCTAATACAGCAGCACATTAGATTCGGTGATGCAGGGCCACTTAGCGTGCGAACAAGCTCTCGTAGCAGCGGCCTTCGCGATAGAGAAAAGCGTCACCATAGTGATGGGTTGCTCTGTAACGCTATAAGCAGAGCACTCACTGTTTGCCATTTTAGAGAGGTCCAAGTCAACACTCACCACACAAAGAGAAACAGCGTAAAAGATAATAATATCCAGCCCAAACGTCCATGTGGTTAGATGTAAAACTGTAAACTCAGCCACATTCATCACTGAGCCCTGCACAGTAGAGGACATGCAAGCACACGATTGCACCACATATGAGGGAGAAGAAGATGACATTCCAAAAGCAAGTGAAAATGCCCTTGACGGGGGGGAGATATCTTTGTGGATGGGTCAGCATCTATTAACTGTGAGACAGGAGAAAAACATGTAGGTGCAGCTGTGGTCAGAATAGAAGGGGAAGAGTATGAGGTAATAGTGCAGAAGCGCCTCCCTTCATACTACTCAGCACAAGCAGCGGAACTAATTGCCTTAATTGAGGCATTGCACACAGCTAAAGGATGCGCAGTAACAATTTACTCTGACTCAGCATACGTGACGACAATGGTACATTCCGAGTTGTCACGATGGAGAAGAAGAGGGTTCAGAAGAGCAGGTGGCTCACCTATACAACATGCATCCCTATTGAATGATCTGATTGAAGCACTTGCCGAACCATCAGTGGTAGCGTTGGTAAAGTGCCAAGCACACACCAACAACACAGACGCAAACTCACTCAGAAATGCGGCAGCACACACGGCCGCGAAAGAAGCAGCGTACTTTAACATCCCGCAAGCAATAGAATGCATTGTGAAAACACTCGCCCCAGACAACAAGAGGAAGGGCACAAATCAACTGCCATATCACAGATAATAGAGTTGCAAAAGCATGCACCCCCTGAAGAGCAAGAACTATGGGAAAAAGATGGTGCAAACAATCGCCCACAGATTTAATATGGTGACAAGAAATGACAGGCAAAGTAGTAATGCCCATAGAGCTGTCACAAATTGCATTTCAACAACTGCATTTTCCAATGCATGTTACAAAGCAACACATTGCAGCAGACATCCAAGAAGACTGGTTTATCCCCAATTTACAGGGGCATTTGTCAAAACTAACAATAGAATGCGCAACATGCCAAACATACAGTTCTAGTATGACACTCGAAACATTACGAGAGGAACACTGCCACGCCCCTTAGGGCCGTTCAGAGTGCTACACCTAGACTCTGCCGACATGGGAGAGAGATGTAACAGGGCAAGATACCTCATAGTAATAGTGTGCCCGTTCTCAAGGTGGGTGAAAGCAGGACCCTCTGCACACTGGGATGCCAAGTGCACAGCAATGTTTTTGGTGAGGGAAGTATTTTCTAGGTGGGGCATATGCAATGTGATCAGATCAGATAATGGCACGCACTTTGTAAACAACCTATTCAAGGAAGTAACGACATTGTTGGGAGTAAAACAAACTCTGTTCGATTTATCACCTGCAAGCTAACGGGATAGTAGAAAAAAATCAACGGCCTGCTCAAGAGTATATTGTCTAAACTATGCCAGACACTTAAGAAGAACTGGGTGTATTGCTTGCCTCTAGCACTGTTCCAACTCAGGACACAACCAAGTAAGGACCACCATTTGAGTCTGCACAAAATAGTGACGGGACGGCGTATACATACGCCACTATCGCCAGTGAGAAGAGCATCAGATGCTCACAGAGCTGCCACAGTGCTAGGGGATGAATTTAAGGAATACCTTACCCAATTGACACGGCCAGTGCGAAGTATAGCAACGAATATAGCACCCCCTTTCACACAAGACAATGAAATAGACACAACAACACCAGCAGAAGACAGCCCCACAGGTCAGCTGATGCCTGGAAAAAATGTATATGTACGCAGTTTCGTGCGGAGATGGAATTCTCCCCGATTTCATGGCCCCTATGAGGTGATCTATTGTACGTCCACCGCGGTAAAAGTTAAGGGGTTGAAGTACTGGGTGCATCTTTCTGATATAAGAAAGGCACACGAAAGTACAACACCCCAAAGTGAACAGCAAGAGAGTCAGGACGTTGCAATTCCCTAAAATAGAGAAAAGGAAAATAAAGAATAAAAGAAACAGGGAAAATCACGCAGAAGGAAAAAATGAAAAGTGCATGTAAATATATGAAATATGAAATGCATATAAAAAGGGTTTAAAAGATCAATGATAGTGTCTCTCTCTCTCTCTCCCTCTCCCTCTCTCTCTCTTTCTCTCTCTCTCTCTCTCTCTCTCTCTCTCTCTCTTTCTCTCTCTCTCTCTCCCTGTTACATTGCAACTTAAAAGTTAAAAATAAAAAGTGAATTTCCACGACAACATAAGAAAACATAAACACTGGCTAAAATTAGTCCATCACAACAACCATTCATAGTGCAGAATTCAAACCATACATCACACTCAGTGACATTCGACCAAACAACAACGACGGTCGTGTCGGCAGGAAATGGCCTGATGTGCACGTTGCACGTCTACTGAGTGTTCCGCGCTGGAGGCTTCATTTACTGACAGCCGTCATTTCTGCGCATGGACTAGCTTTTGTCACATCAGGCCATTTCCTGCTGAAACGACCCATTTCGCTGCACTAATCATCAAGGTGGCCACCCCAATACATCTATTACTGTAGGGGGCATCCCATAGCAGCACTTTTCCAATTTCAGATTTCCTTGTGGTCAGATTCCAGCCTATTGACCCTTTCCTCCATCCTGCTTGTGAATGCCATATATATGAGCCTTTCGCTTTGTATCTCCTGATGAAGACATTGTTCAATATACACTCTGTCGAAACCGGTTGAGCTTACTCCCTAGGGATGTGATCTACACAACATTTTTTCTTCTAGATCCACCCTTGCGATAGATTGTTTTTAATTGTTTCTATTGTTGTTTTTGAAAAAATTTCAAATACTAAAATAATTAGATGGGACGTGAGGAATGTGTACCCCACCTCCTACTGCTGATCAATTTTGTCATGTTTTTTAGCTATTGTTGTTTGGTTGAATGTCACTGAGTGTGATGTATGGTTTGAATGCTGCACTATGAATGGTTGTTGTGATGGACTAATTTTAGCCAGTGTTTATGTTTTCTTATGTTGTCGTGTTATGTGATATAATGATGATGTAAAATAATATGTCATTAATTGATTTTTTTGCAAATATTTTGTATCATAATAATAATAATAATAATAATAATAATAATAATAATAATAATTTGGCATTTATATAGCGCTACGAACCCTCAGGTATCTGTAACGCTCACCTGATTCTCGCAGAGGCGCCGGTCTTGACTGGGCGACTACCGTATCTTCAAAGGTGATGTGTAGCACCCGGTTGGCTCTTTGGGCTGGACCTCTGTGCACTGTATGCCTGACGTGTAGAGTAAGATGTCTGCAGATAGAAAATATGGGGTTAATGAACTGGGGTTATTGGGGTGTCCCTATCTCTTTCCTCTTCTCCTCTCCTGTACACCCCCAAAGGTTAACGCTCTCACCTTAGGTAAGTGAATGCCGAGCTCTCCATCTGCCTCAGGGCAGGGTGCTGTAACCAGTTTCTTCACTGGATAGGTAGCGCAGGCCTCTTGACTTCAGAGGACTGCTGTCCGTCGTTTACTGCACGAACGGTAAGTTTCGAGTCATTCAAATGTCTTTAAAGTCTTTAGTAATGATGTCTCTTGTTTTGCAGGGTTCCGGCGATGGCGGATGACGGGCTGAAGTGAGTTGAAGATGGAGCCCGTGTGATGAATAGAAGCGCCTGGAAGCACGTAAGTAAGCGCTTGTTGCCTGCTTCACTATGCGCTCTAACTGTCTTTTTATTTTGCAGGTACGAGTTCGGAGCGGCTGAAGGGTGCCGGAATACCCACTGGATTAGATGTGGAAAGGAGTAATGGCACGTGAGTATTAAAGTTCCCCAATGTCTTTAAACGCACCTTGTTTTGTCTTTCAGATGCGGGATGCAGCGCCGAAGACCTCCGGACCGCACGAAGAGTAGGTAAGCCTTTGCCTTTCAGATGCCGGAATGCTAACCTGTTCTTTCTTGTCTTTATAGGTGTTGCTGAAGACTGGATTCAGGATGGTAAGCCTTTGCCTTTCAGATGCCGGAATGCTAACCTGTTCTTTCTTGTCTTTATAGGTGTTGCTGAAGACTGGATTCAGGATGGTAAGCCTTTTTCCTTAGGCCCAGGACCGGATGCAGAAGACACGATGAGCGTTCTGCTGCAGAGGTTGCAGAATAACGCAAAGCAAGATTCATCCACCGGGTGTGGTTTAAATAGCCTCCTGTAGTGCTTAGGTGTCTCCTTCCACAGCCACGCCCAAGTAAGAAAAGAGTTCCTGGTAAGAAAAGAGTTCCTGCCTTCCAGAAGAGTTCCAGTGTTCTGAATCTAGGGAGTGGCTCCAGCCCCACCCAACAGGAAAAGTAGTTCCAAACAGAAGAGGATCAGAGGCTCAACTGGCAGGCAAGTAAGCAGCATGGTCTGCTGAAGGTAAGTCCACCCAAGCATTATGAGCCCGGCGCTTCCAGCGCTGGGACTGGGCATATTTATGAGCCTGGTGCCACTGGCGCCAGGACTGGGTCCAAAAGGTCCCAATTGGGACTGGTTGGCACTCGGAACCTGGGTTATGGATCTGCTTCCAAGGGAGTTGGGAAAACCCTGACCTTTTGGAAGCAGAGATCATGACAGTACCCCCCCTCAAGGCCCCTCCCAAACCGGGCTTCTCCGGGGGTTTTGGCTTGTCA
Organism: Ambystoma mexicanum; assembly: GCF_040938575.1. NCBI lineage: Eukaryota > Metazoa > Chordata > Amphibia > Caudata > Ambystomatidae > Ambystoma > Ambystoma mexicanum. Next base: position 1,019,525,201 of record NC_090932.1, read on the forward strand.
GGAAATGTTCGGTGAAATCTTTTGATTAGGCGAGGAGCGTGGACATATTCAGCAGGTTCCCAGGATCTCTCTTGGGGGCCGTAGCCTTTCCAGTCAATTAGGTAGAATAGTTTAGATTTGGAGATCTTGGAGTCCAGAATGCTTTTGACTTCAAACTCGAGTTCTCCATCCACTAGGATAGGTTTTGGAGATTTGGTTAGTCGGGTTTGAGGTTGCACGGGTTTTAATAGAGAGACGTGGAAGACCGGATGTATCTTCATGTGCGGGGGCAAGTCCAACTTGACCGCTACTGGGTTTACTATGGTAGTGATGGAATAGGGACCAAGGTATCTTGGGTTGAATGTGCGTGGCCCTTTTAGAGATAGATATTTGGTGGATAACCAGACTTGATCCCCTACTTGATAGTGAGGGGCTTCCTTCCGATGTTGATCTGCTCCTTTCTTGTATTGTTCTTTAGCCCTTTGAAGGTGAGAAACAGCTTCCTTAAAGGCTTGGGTGATTGTAGAATGCAGGTAGTCTATTGCTGGTGTTTCAAGATCTTGGAGGGGATCCAACTCCGAGGTTCGAGGGTGACTGCCGTACAAAAGAAAAAACGGGGTTTTCCCAGTTCCCGAATGGACAGAGTTATTGTAGGCATACTCGGCTATCCAAAGGATATCTTTCCAAGTTTTTTCAGTTTGTTGCAGCATGCAGCGTAAATACTGTTCCAGAGTTTGATTGGTCCTCTCGGTTTGTCCGTCGGTCTGAGGGTGGTGACTGGTCGATAGTCTCACATCAATTTGAGCTGACCGACAGCAACTTCGCCAAAAATGAGAAATAAATTGACTACCTCGATCCGAAATCAGAACCGAAGGAAAACCGTGCAGTCGGACGATGTTTTCGAGAAATTCTCGGGCCAGAGTTGCTGCTGTTGGCAAGCCTTTGAGCGGAATGAAATGCGCCATCTTGGAGAATAAGTCCACGATTACTAGAATCGTATTGTATCCGGAGCATGGAGGTAGATCGGTGATGAAGTCCATAGAAAGCGTATGCCAAGGGCGAGGTGGGATGTCAATAGGGCGTAAGAGGCCTGCTGGTCTTTCCTTTTGACTCTTGTTTTGGGCGCATACTCCACAGGACATTATAAAGTCTCTGATATCTTTTTTCCAAGACGGCCACCAGAAGTAGCGCTTGATCTTTTCTGAGGTCTTGGCTATACCGGGATGACCTTCCATTAAAGAGTCGTGATAACAAGAGATTACTTTTTTCTGTAAATCTGTGCTGGGTAGGTATAATCGTTCTTGGAAATACAATAAGTTGTCCTTTACTGCAAAGTCCTTTCCCTGCAGATGCCAATTCTGTATGTCTGCTGGAGTTACAAGTTGCCTGGCTTTATCCTTAACTTCCTCTATGGATTCTGTGGCGATTACACCCAGAATTCTTTGTTCGGGAATGATTGGTACAGGTTTAGGGTTGACCAAGTGTTCTTCCACTCCCATCCGAGAAAGGGCATCGGCTTTACCGTTCTTTGTACCAGGTCGATAGGTAATTATGAAGTCAAACTCGGCAAAGAATAATGCCCAACGGAGTTGTCTAGAGGATTGGGCTTTTGCGGTCTTCAAATATTGCAGGTTTCGGTGATCCGTAATCACAGTAACGGTGTGTCGGGCCCCCAGCAGATAATGCCGCCAAGCCTTAAAGGCAGACTTGATAGCCAGAAGTTCCTTGTCAGTAATCGTGTAATTGATTTCAGGAGGCGAGAATTTGCGGGACCAAAATGCCACGGGATGCAACTGATTGGTTACCGGGTCCTTTTGTGATAGAACTGCCCCCATGGCAAGGCTTGAAGCATCAGTTTCCACGATGTAGGGGAGTTCGGGGCGAGGGTGTTTTAAGATTGGTGCAGAGATAAATTTAGTCTTCAAATCCTGGAAAGCTTGTTCCGCCTTGGTAGACCATTCAAAACGTTTGTTTTTCTTTAACAAGGCAGTGATGGGCTGGACTATTCGAGAGAATTCGGGGATAAACCTGCGGTAAAAGTTAGCGAAGCCTAACATGCTTTGCACACCTTTTACGGAGGATGGGGATGGCCATTTGAGAACTGCATCGACCTTCTTTGAATCCATACGCACTCTGCCAGGTGATAATATGAATCCCAAGAATTCAACTTCAGTCACATTGAAAACACATTTTTCCAACTTAGCGAAAAGTTTGTGTTGACGCAATCTTTCGAGGACCATTTTCACATGTTTCCGATGTTCAGATTCCGATGAAGAATAAACGAGGATGTCGTCAATGTAAACAACAACACATACATCTATGAGCTCTCTGAGGACATCGTTCATAAAATATTGAAAGGCGGCCGGGGCATTGCAAAGTCCGAAGGGCATGACCTGATATTCAAATAGCCCATATTTGGTGCGGAAGGCCGTCTTCCATTCATCGCCCTCTTTTACTCGTACCAAGTGGTAAGCTCCTCTAAGATCCAGCTTTGTATATATGCATGCTTTTCTGACTTGGTCCAGGAGTTCAGGGATCAAAGGTAACGGATATCTATTCTTAACGGTGATCTGGTTCAGGGAGCGATAATCGATACAAGTTCTAAGGTCTCCTTCCTTTTTTGGAACGAAGAACAAAGCTGAAGAAGCAGGGGACTTGGAAGGACGAATAAACCCATTTGCCAGGTATTGATCCAGGTATTGTCGAAGGTGAAGGTTCTCAGGCTCGGTGAGGGCATAAATTCTACTACAAGGAGGAGTAGATCCAGGTATCAGGTCTATCTGGCAGTCATAAGACCTATGAGGAGGTAGAGAGTTAGCCTGATCCTTCCGGAAAACATCTTGGTATTCTAGGTATTCGGGAGGTAACTGGGGAGTCTCTGAAGAAATTGCTGCCAGTGCAACACCAGGTGGAGGGTGACAAGTAGAGACACATTCTGGAAACTGGACCGTTCTTGCTCGCCAATCGATCAGAGGATTGTGTTTCTCTAACCAAGGTATTCCTAGAATAATCTGAAACTGAGGGGCCTTGATCACATCGAACACGATCTTCTCATGGTGTCCATCTTGACTTACTAGCGTCACCTCTTGAGTGGTATGCGTTACTGGCCCGGAGGCTATCTCCGTACCATCCACCGTAGTAATGACGTCCTTTACAGCCTTGGGACAAAGAGGTAGATTCATCCTCAAAACCATTTCATGATCCACATAATTGCCGATGGCACCGCTGTCGACGTAAGCTTCAATTGCATGTAATCGATCCGGATTATCAGGGCTAATGAGGACCATAGGTATCACGAAATGCGAGGTCACGGAACTGGTTTTCACGCTCGGCAAGAGGACCTCTATTCTTGTCGGGCGAGGTCGTTTCCCTGCTCAGAGTTTGTAACTTTGGTAACTGCAGCTCCTACTGCCTTCTTGGCAGGTTTCACCGGACAGTCTCGAAGAAAGTGCCCTGAGTTTCCGCAATATAGGCATAATTGCAACTGTTTCCTCCTTTCCCGCTCCCTTTGTGTTAGAGGACCTTTCAGACCCCCTTTTTGCATGGGTTCCCCGGAGTCTACTCCTCTGGAAGGAGTTGGCGGTTTGGAAAATACTCGAGCACCAAACTTGGAACGATCGGCCTTCCTGTTCTGCAGCCTGTGATCTATTTGAACGACCAAGTCTATATAATCCGAACAGTCTTGTGGGGGATTCACTACTTGGGCTAAAACGTCTTTGAGCTCTCCACGTAGACCTCTATAAAACAGCGTAATCCTTTTGTCCTCAGGCCATTGAGTTTCCACTATTGGTCCATTGAAAGATGCAATATAAGCCAAAAGGTCTTGATTACCCTGTCGCAACGAAAGAAGCTCATTGTCCAAGGCCTGCCCCTGTGAATGTCTTGCGAACAGTTTTTTCATACTAAGCTGAAAGGCTTGAAAATCATGGAGAACCGGATCATCTTGATTAACTAGAGGGATCGACCAGTCTGCCGCATTGCCACTAAGGTACGAAAGTACAAAAGCTACTTTTGCTTGATCAGTTGGAAAGGCTGCTGGCCGGCATAAGAAGTGCAACCGGCACTGATTGATAAATACTGCAAACCTCTTTGGGTCACCAGAAAATCGTTCGGGCGGAGCCAGAGGTACATTCCCAGGTAGGTTGATCTGCACTGGATTCATAGAGGATGTTGAAGGAAGATTTGCCCCTGATGCGGGTAACGGGGTCTGTCCGGCTTGTGACTGTAGCACTTGTCTAGCAAGATTGTCTGTTCTCTCCTTGGAAATAATTAGTTCCCTTTAGAGCATTCGTTTCCTGACGAGCTGCATGCACTTCTGCCCTTAGTTCCCCAAGTAACCGGGCTAGGGGGTCAGTATCCGAGGTTTCCATAGCGCCTGGGCGAGAGTTTTGCGGTAGGCTTTGCGTTCTGTAACGCTCACCTGATTCTCGCAGAGGCGCCGGTCTTGACTGGGCGACTACCGTATCTTCAAAGGTGATGTGTAGCACCCGGTTGGCTCTTTGGGCTGGACCTCTGTGCACTGTATGCCTGACGTGTAGAGTAAGATGTCTGCAGATAGAAAATATGGGGTTAATGAACTGGGGTTATTGGGGTGTCCCTATCTCTTTCCTCTTCTCCTCTCCTGTACACCCCCAAAGGTTAACGCTCTCACCTTAGGTAAGTGAATGCCGAGCTCTCCATCTGCCTCAGGGCAGGGTGCTGTAACCAGTTTCTTCACTGGATAGGTAGCGCAGGCCTCTTGACTTCAGAGGACTGCTGTCCGTCGTTTACTGCACGAACGGTAAGTTTCGAGTCATTCAAATGTCTTTAAAGTCTTTAGTAATGATGTCTCTTGTTTTGCAGGGTTCCGGCGATGGCGGATGACGGGCTGAAGTGAGTTGAAGATGGAGCCCGTGTGATGAATAGAAGCGCCTGGAAGCACGTAAGTAAGCGCTTGTTGCCTGCTTCACTATGCGCTCTAACTGTCTTTTTATTTTGCAGGTACGAGTTCGGAGCGGCTGAAGGGTGCCGGAATACCCACTGGATTAGATGTGGAAAGGAGTAATGGCACGTGAGTATTAAAGTTCCCCAATGTCTTTAAACGCACCTTGTTTTGTCTTTCAGATGCGGGATGCAGCGCCGAAGACCTCCGGAGCGCACGAAGAGTAGGTAAGCCTTTGCCTTTCAGATGCCGGAATGCTAACCTGTTCTTTCTTGTCTTTATAGGTGTTGCTGAAGACTGGATTCAGGATGGTAAGCCTTTGCCTTTCAGATGCCGGAATGCTAACCTGTTCTTTCTTGTCTTTATAGGTGTTGCTGAAGACTGGATTCAGGATGGTAAGCCTTTTTCCTTAGGCCCAGGACCGGATGCAGAAGACACGATGAGCGTTCTGCTGCAGAGGTTGCAGAATAACGCAAAGCAAGATTCATCCACCGGGTGTGGTTTAAATAGCCTCCTGTAGTGCTTAGATGTCTCCTTCCACAGCCACGCCCAAGTAAGAAAAGAGTTCCTGGTAAGAAAAGAGTTCCTGCCTTCCAGAAGAGTTCCAGTGTTCTGAATCTAGGGAGTGGCTCCAGCCCCACCCAACAGGAAAAGTAGTTCCAAACAGAAGAGGATCAGAGGCTCAACTGGCAGGCAAGTAAGCAGCATGGTCTGCTGAAGGTAAGTCCACCCAAGCATTATGAGCCCGGCGCTTCCAGCGCTGGGACTGGGCATATTTATGAGCCTGGTGCCACTGGCGCCAGGACTGGGTCCAAAAGGTCCCAATTGGGACTGGTTGGCACTCGGAACCTGGGTTATGGATCTGCTTCCAAGGGAGTTGGGAAAACCCTGACCTTTTGGAAGCAGAGATCATGACAGTATCTGAGCGCTGCTTATTATTACCCACGGTGTGTGGTGCTCATTTATCGACCTCGGAAGGATGAAACGGTGAGTTTGGCGCTGCCGGGATTCGAACCTGCGTTCGCAGGCTCTGCACTGATGTCAAAGCGAGCGCTCTACTCGCTGTGCCACTTGACCGGCTGGTGAATAAAATTTGATACACTTTGGTGATTAATATAGTTTTGCTCTTTGGACATTCCTTCAGATTTGTGATTCATAATAATACTCTGGTCCAGAGTACAGAGTCTTCCTGCTTTTTTCTGTCATTGTTGTGTTCATAGACTTCACTGCCACACGGGGTGTAGAAATGGCAGAGAATAGGGTATTATAAGGAAAGTATCCATGATGCCATTGCAAATTTTAATACTTACATGCCTAATGATAATCCACACACCTGTATAAAGTTATGTAATTTTAGGCTGAAGATTTCTCACTAAAAACGACAACAACTGTTAAATGGACGAAACAGAGTCTCACAAACTGTAGAGTTGGACTATCATGAACTGCATAAAATATGTAACCTGCTTATGTCATTTGTTAAGATGCTTCAACTGTATCAATGTACCATTTGTTGCAAAACTGAATTTTAGCTAAAGTAACTGTGTGAGGTTTTGAACATTGTAAAACTCACATCATAAATCTGACACCCTGCCCTTGAAATCCAACCAGCTGAGAGTGAGGGAGGAACTATCACCCCTGACCAATCCAGTGGGTGAGAGGCGTGCTTAGCTAAGCCTGTTCTACCATATACTTCTATGATGTCACTATGCATTATAAATAAGAGTCCCTGACAGGACTCCAGAGACTGCCTCTTGAATTTCCTGCGCCGGCGTTCCTAAACTGCTCCATTCATCTTGCTGATTCCAGATTTTCACTACAAGGCAAAAGCATTGCTGATCCTGTCCCAGCAAGGCCACTGATCCAGAAAAACCCACTAAATCCCATTAAAAAGGGAAAGAGCTGTGGTATTGTTTTGGGAAGCATCCTGAACCATCCTGGATTGCTGCCCACTAACTGCTTGCCCACTAACTGCATCCAGCGGTACCTGTTCCATTCAGTGATCCCAATTGTCCAGATGTCCTTGCCATCCGGTGACCAGACCTTACCCAGCTGTCTTTTGCGAGGTGCACCCGCCGTGTGGTGACCAGACCCTGTTGACTGTCCAAAATCCCAGATTCAAAAGCGGACTGCGAGTATCCTGTATCCCATAACCCATAGTCTACCACATCTTGATTTTTCTTTATTCCACTCTTAAATCAATCCTATCCATAGACTGATAATTTGTCCAACTGCCAGAATGTCACGGCTCGGGGAGCCTGGAAGCTCTGGAATAGGTGGAAGCGGCGTACGGGTGTTCCGATCACGCTTCCTCTACCCAGTGCAGCGGTCTAGTCTTTTCTGCAACGTATCCCGACACAGGATATAGCCCGCCCCTTCCTGTGTTCGGGTGCGTTGCAACGCTCCAGTTTTGGCTGCTGCTTGTTTTCTCCGTGCTAGTGTCCCTGCTACCGTATTGTTTGTTACAGTTACCTTCCGGAGCTCGCTCCGATTCTGGTTTCCTCCCTCTCCCCCTTTCCTCGCTCCCGTTCTCCATTCCCTTCCCGTCCTACCACCTTTACTACGTCCTCCTATTGCTTCTTTCCCGTGTTCCTTACCTCCCCTTCCGCCCGCCTTTGTTTACTATTATTGCCTTTTCCGCCTTGTCTACCCTTCCACCTTTCTTACTTACCTTCCTCCACTCGCCCTCTCTTGTTATCGGCTCCTTCTGTGTACAGCCCCCAGGAATACACTACGGGTTTGCCTTGCCTAGCCCGCTTACCTTGTTGCTGACACTTTGGACTTCCGAATTCCTACCGGTCTCAGCGTTTCCTCCTTGGAGACCTGTTTGTCAAATTTTGGAAAGGAGTGTGCCTTCTCCAGCAGTTTACTCAGCCCTGCAAGTGTCAAGTGCTTCCTACTACCGACGCATCTTCTACAGATCTCTGGGGTTTTTTCAGCCTCTGGCTTTTTCCCCTCACTCCGCGGCCGCGGAGGGTCACCACCGATCACCCTTGGGGTGTCACGGTGGCGGCCTCCTTCGGCCGTTCTCATCTACAAAAAAAAGGGAAGGCCAAGCCTAAGGAGAACCGGACCCTGAATCTACGCCGGGGAATACGAGGTGAGGAGGAAAGGGAAGTAAGGGAGGCCGAGATCCTACAGGATCAAGAGGAGATTCACGATACCCTTGACAGTTTGCAACGCCTCGATACCGCCATGGCCTCTCCTCAACAGATCCAAGAACTGATAGCAGCAGTTCAAAACCTCAACCTAGAGGTGCAAAATCTAAAAGGGGCCAATGCTACTCTACAACAACGGATCGCAGAACGGGATCTTCCGTCCACCGACCTGCCTCCCTTACCTCTTGTGTCGGGAAAGTTTGATGGAACCCCCAAGAAACTCCAGGAATTTTTGGATGCATGTCATCTGCATTTTACATTCCGTACACATACTTTCGCCTCTGGCCATGCTAAGGTGGGGTTCATGATTACCCATATGTGCAGTAACGCCTTGGCCTGGGCCACTCCTCTAGTGAACAGATCTGATCCCGTCCTCCTAGATTACGAGGCCTTCAAGACTTTGATGAAACAGACGTTTCTACGTACCGAGAGTACCTACTTGGCATCCGAAGATCTGCTAGACATCAGACAAGGAAACAATGATGTTATGTCATATATCACCTCCTTTAGGCAAATCGCTGCAGAAGCAGGATGGCAAGAACAAGCACAGTATGCCATCTTTAGAAGGGGACTGCGTGAGGAGTTGAAGGATGAACTAGCCAGGATAGAACGTCCCCTTACCTTTGCTGACCTGATCTCGGCTACTCTCCGGATAGATTTCCGACTGGCAGAACGTCGAGCAGAACGCCGCAAGACTAAGAGCAGTACATCAATACCCCCTGGCCCTTCTCTTTCCTTCCCCCCTACCGCCACTCGTCTCACAAGAGAAGAGCCTATGCAGATCGGAAGCACACGTTCCCCTCTCACCGCAGAGGAACGTAGAAGAAGACGAGAAGGGAACCTGTGCATGTATTGCGGATCGCCGCTTCACCTACTCAGAGATTGCCCCGACGTTCCACCCAGGCGTTCGGGAAACGAACACCCTCGGTAAAGCTGGGGACGCACTACCGAGGGAGCGAAGCTAGTCCCTTTGTCACCCTTTCTGTTACTTCTCCAGAGTGCACCGAAGACCACCGTCTTATGGTTATGGCGGTCACCTTGATCATCAACAAGACTACCATTCAGACACAAGCCCTGTTGGACTGCGGAGCCGCAGGCAACTTCATGGACATTCTCTGGGCCGAAAGGCAAGGCATTTCCCGTATTGCCAAGGCCGAAGATCAAAAGGTAGAAGGTGTTGACGGAAGGCCTTTGAGCTCTGGTCTCATTACGCACACTACCGAAGCCCTTGTCTTACACATCATGCAACACTCTGAACGTTTGTCTTTCGACTTGATCAGGGCTGCGCACTTCCCATTAATCCTCGGGATTGGGTGGTTAAGAAGACACAATCCTACCATTCTCTGGTCCGAGAACGTTCTGAGTTTCCAATCCTCCTTTTGCAAGACCAATTGTCTACCCCAAACAGAATTCTCTACAGTACACACCTTTTGTGGTGAAGATCCCAAAACAATCCATTGTTTGCCTGCTTATCTCGCTGAGTACACCGATGTAGTTACCGAGAAGATCCCCCTGGATCTTCCTCCGCATAGGCCAGAAGACTGTGCCATTGACCTTCATCCAGGGTCCTTGGTTCCGTTCGGTCGCCTGTACCCGCTAACCCTCCAGGAAAGACATCATTTGAAGGAATACCTGGACAAGAACTTAGCCAACGAACTCATTAGACCTTCTAAATCCCCTGCCGGTGCATCATTGTTTTTCATCCCCAAGAAGGACACCAAAGAACTACGTCCTTGTATTGACTACAGGGGTCTTAACAAGGTCACCATCAAAGATCGCTATCCTATGCCCCTCATTTCCGAGATCATTCAGGCCGTACATTCTGCCACCGTCTTTACTAAACTGGACCTGCGCAATGCGTATCACTTGCTCAGGGTACAAACAGGAGACGAGTGGAAAACGGCTTTTCGGACACCTTTTGGGTTGTACGAGTACCAGGTGATGCCGTTTGGGTTAGTCAACGCTCCATCTATCTTCCAGCGCTTTATGGATAGACTCTTCTCGGATCTCCTAGGCAACTCGGTCATCGTCTATCTCGATGATATATTGGTTTACTCTCGCACCCAAGAAGAACACTGTCTACACGTAGTGGAAGTTTTTCACAGACTACAGGACCATCAACTCTCAGTTAAGCTGGAGAAATGTGTTTTCTCAGCATCAACTATACCCTATTTGGGTTACATTCTTTCTTCGGCAGGGATAGCCGTTGATCCTCGCAAAGTCAGTTCTATTTTGGAGTGGCCATCTCCTGCTTCTGTGAAGGACATTCAGAGATTCTTAGGACTCTCGAACTTTTATCGGAAGTTCGTTCCGAACTTCTCCCAATTGGTGCTTCCGATGACCTCTCTCCTCAAAAAGACCTCTTCGCCATTCCGGTGGACTACCGAAGCAGAAAAGAACTTCCAGCTGCTAAAACGATCCTTCTGTGTGACTCCTATATTACGTCAACCCAATCAAAACCTTCCCTTTGTGGTGGAAACTGATGCCTCTTCAGCCGCTGTAGGAGCCGTCCTACTTCAGGAGTACCAAGGAAAGGAACACCCGGTATCATACTATTCCAAGACTTTGAATCCCAGTCAACGTAACTACTCTGTTATTGAGAAAGAACTGCTGGCAATGAAACTGGCCTGTGTAGAGTGGCGTCATCTACTCCAAGGGGGAATGCATCCGTTCACACTCCGAACGGACCATAAGAATCTCCAGGTGTTACGCCAGTTTGAATGCTACAACACCAGACAAGCAAGATGGGCGCACTTCTTCGCGCAGTTTGACTTTAACATCACATACATTCCGGGCAACCAGAATGTAGTAGCCGATGCCCTATCACGACGGAGTGATTATTTTATGGAACTGGAGACCAAGCCTGAGCTAATGTTTCCTGAGTCCCGTACCATAGGAACGTTGTCCGCGTTCCTACAACAAGTCAAGGAAGACTCTACCGGAAGGTTTGAGGCCGAGACCGGTCTAAAGAAGAAAATGGATTATGTTATCCAAGACGGTCTATACATTGTGGACAAGAGATTGTATCTACCAACCCCTTCTCTCCGGGAAAAGGCTCTATCCTGGTGCCACGACGCCAAGGTGGCAGGTCATCGTGGCATCTATAACACTCAGGAACTCCTATTACGCTATTTCTTCTGGCCTCGAATAAGGGAAGAAGCCAGGTTATACGTCCAGTCATGTATTACCTGCCTCCGCAATAAAGCCTCCACTCAAAGACCTTTAGGTCTGCTTGAACCGGATTCTATCCCTACCGGTCCATGGACCACTGTCTCTACCGATTTCATCGTAGAGTTACCTGAATCCAGTGGTTGTACCTGTATCATGGTTGTCGTTGACTCATTCACCAAAATGGCCCATTTTTCCCCCTTACCAGGCATACCAACCGCGTCAAGTATGGCCGAGGTGTTCCTAAGAGACATCTTCAAACTGCACGGGATTCCTACTAAGATCATCTCTGATCGTGGCAGCCAGTATACTTCCCGATTTTGGTCCTCTCTCTGCGAAAGACTAGGCATCGAGAGGGCTTTAACATCCGGGTACCATCCCCAATCGAACGGCCAGACTGAACGTCTAAATGGTACACTTGAGCAATACCTAAGGTGTTTCGTCAATCAACGCCAAGATAACTGGGTTCAACTGTTGCCGACGGCCGAATTCTCGTACAACAACTCTTGTCATTCAGCCCTCGGTATGAGTCCCTTTTACTGCACCTACGGTTACCATCCCCGTGCCTTATATCCTTTGACCGGCATTGAATCCACAGTCCCTTCTGTAGAATCTATTGCGGAAAGCCTCCAAGAAGCTCATCGTAAGGCCAAACTAGGGCTCCAAGAAGCTCAAAACAGACACCGTTACCAGGCGAACAAACATCGGAGATCAGTTCCTGAATGGAACGTGGATTCCAAGGTCCTGCTATCGACCAAGTATTTACCAAGGTGGGTGCGCCCTTCCAAGTTGTCTCCCAGATACATAGGGCCCTATAAGATAACCCAGAAAATTAATCCAGTGGCCTTCCGCTTGCAATTACCCTCTCAATTACAACGTATACATCCCGTTTTTCACTCTTCTCAGCTTAAAGACTTTCATGAGGACAAATGGTCTCGTAGGAAGACTGCCGCTCCTGTGCCAAAAGGTCCAAAGACCGACATCTTCGAAGTCTCTCAGATATGCGATTCACGTTACCATAAGGGTCGTCTAGAGTATCTGGTCCACTGGAAAGGATACCCACGATCAGAAGACTCCTGGGAACCTAAAGGACATCTGGACTCGCCCCTCTTGCTACGCAAATACCATCGTAGTCACCCTGGCAAGCCAGGAGGGGTGGACCTTAGGAGGGGGCATACTGTCACGGCTCGGGGAGCCTGGAAGCTCTGGAATAGGTGGAAGCGGCGTACGGGTGTTCCGATCACGCTTCCTCTACCCAGTGCAGCGGTCTAGTCTTTTCTGCAACGTATCCCGACACAGGATATAGCCCGCCCCTTCCTGTGTTCGGGTGCGTTGCAACGCTCCAGTTTTGGCTGCTGCTTGTTTTCTCCGTGCTAGTGTCCCTGCTACCGTATTGTTTGTTACAGTTACCTTCCGGAGCTCGCTCCGATTCTGGTTTCCTCCCTCTCCCCCTTTCCTCGCTCCCGTTCTCCATTCCCTTCCCGTCCTACCACCTTTACTACGTCCTCCTATTGCTTCTTTCCCGTGTTCCTTACCTCCCCTTCCGCCCGCCTTTGTTTACTATTATTGCCTTTTCCGCCTTGTCTACCCTTCCACCTTTCTTACTTACCTTCCTCCACTCGCCCTCTCTTGTTATCGGCTCCTTCTGTGTACAGCCCCCAGGAATACACTACGGGTTTGCCTTGCCTAGCCCGCTTACCTTGTTGCTGACACTTTGGACTTCCGAATTCCTACCGGTCTCAGCGTTTCCTCCTTGGAGACCTGTTTGTCAAATTTTGGAAAGGAGTGTGCCTTCTCCAGCAGTTTACTCAGCCCTGCAAGTGTCAAGTGCTTCCTACTACCGACGCATCTTCTACAGATCTCTGGGGTTTTTTCAGCCTCTGGCTTTTTCCCCTCACTCCGCGGCCGCGGAGGGTCACCACCGATCACCCTTGGGGTGTCACGGTGGCGGCCTCCTTCGGCCGTTCTCATCTACAAAAAAAAGGGAAGGCCAAGCCTAAGGAGAACCGGACCCTGAATCTACGCCGGGGAATACGAGGTGAGGAGGAAAGGGAAGTAAGGGAGGCCGAGATCCTACAGGATCAAGAGGAGATTCACGATACCCTTGACACAGAATTCTGTGTGCATATTGTCCGTGATTTCCTAGTGTTAGCGCCAATCTTTTATTCACCCCATCTTGTAACTCCTTAGCAATATTTTGATTAAATAAATTAATTTCCTCTAAAGAACAGAGGTACACTGTGTGAAGGGTTACAACTGCAGCGTAACTTTTATATTCACGGGTGGCATTCCTCTTTTCTAAGCCATTAAAACAGGTGTAAACAAAAACTGTCTTTTCCTTTCAAAACCAATTTTCTCACTTTTAATTGCTCTATTTTCCTAAAACTGACCTCATTCCACCCTGAAAATCTCATCCAAATCAATACCACCATCCTTTCACTTTTATATTGTCCATGTGATATACATTTTTCCCCAGCCCAAAAACCGCAAAGCAGAGTATTTCACCCATTTTTCATAGAAAGCGTTTATGGCATTTTAAACGGGAATTAGGTAATTTGCAAGTTTGCAATTTGCAAGTTTGCAAACGTGTCATTTGGCTGCAGCATGCTCTAAATTCTGGAAGGTCAGATTTTGATTCTGTTTACTGCCTCTTATTCCTGACTACCTGCTGCTTCTTTCTATCCACTCAGAATGTTATTAATTGTGGGTTGAGAGAATATTGCAGGGGGAAATCCTAACTTGGGTGCTATCTATCCTAATTCTAAAAGTGCTCATATTCACTTGTGCTTTTTACATGTTCTAGGAGAAGGTTAATTAAGTGCATTGCTTACATTTTCATTGTAATTATCAGCCCATTGGGGATTGCTACCCCATATTAAACTTGTATGATTCCTTTGAATTTAAAAAATAAATAAAATATTATATTTTCACCAACCAGCCTGGTTCCTGGTCCATTGTGACCCTGGGTATTTGAAAGAGGGGGTGTGATATGAGTTGTGTACCATCTCAAATTGAATCCGCATAAAATAAAGAGAAAGGCATCTCAGTTGTGCGGTACATACTAGGCTGAGACTAAGGTGTGTGTCGCCTGATTGAAATCCTTAACAAATTGGCAATATAATATTCAGAGGAGACTCACTGGTCAGGCGAAGGGGGCCCCCTTCTTTCCACTAGAAACACCATCCTTAACTGGAGATGGACAGCGAGGCCCTGGGGAACCCTGATCTGGCACAAGCCAAATTTCACCTCAGGCTTGGATCCGGGGGGGGGGGGGTTGCTAGTTGGATAGAGAGTGGTTTGACACAGATAAAATACTTTTTTGAGAATGGGGCACCATTAATATTTGAGCACTGCAAGATTAAGTTCATCCTCACAGGGGTAGAAAGGTTCAGATATGCACAATTGAGGCATTGGATGTCCCAACATAACATGAAAATGAGGGGAGGCAGGGAGCTCAATGCCTTGGAACGTACTTTCACCTCAGGGACCGCCAAGGGCTAAATTGCAACACTCTATAGGCTCCTTTATAGAACTAACTCAGAGAAGAGGGAAGACTACATGCTTAGATGGGAGAGACCGGGGCAGGGAGCTGGAGACAGAGGAGTGGTACTGGATCTGGACCAGCACACCTAAAAGCTCCAGATGCACTACAAATAGAGAGGGAGCAATTATGGTGTGTTATCGGTGGTATCTCACCCCAGAAACATTGCACAAAAGCAACCCAGATATTCCTCCTCAATGTTGGCGAGGATGTGGGACGACCAGAAAATGTTTCTACCTGTGGTGGTCATTTGATAAATCTATGAGGTTTTGGCAGGAGATCCAATCACAGATAAAGCAGATCACATGCCTAACAAGTCCGTGGGACCCAGGGATAATATTGCTGGGAGATACACGCAATGAGCCTTCCTTTAATGAGCCATATGGCTGCATTAATCACACACCGGCTCACGGCAGCGAAAATAACAGTAGCCCGTCTCTGGAAATCTTGGGAGGGGCCAGAAATTCCCATGAGGTGGGTAAAATATTGGGACACCGCAGTCGTAGAAAATATCACTGCAGTGCGCCTAGAGACCCTTGGGAAGTTTCAACACACCTGGTCTCCCTTCTTCGATTATGTGGAACGGTACTCTGGAATGGCACACAAGCCACCAAACCTCAGATGGTGCTCAATAGACTAAGCGAGGAACAGTAAGAATGCATGTCAATGGCAGCGATCTCGGGGGAAAATAGCCAGCGTTTTCCCCTTCTCTGACCAGTCTCTCTGCTCCCTTCCTATGCTGACTTCCCTTCCCCCGAACCCTATAATGAAACATTATGTATCTATGTATGCTATTGACACTACCGATGATACACTGTAGACCTTGGTTTAATTGTTATTGTTTTTTGTTGTTACCATGATAAAACTTAATAAAGAAATGATATTGAAGAAAAAAAAAGACAACCACATAGGACTCGGAGGAGTTAGATGACTTTGAAACGCATACAGAGGGAGTCGAGATCTGTTACTTTTCCCGACTCAGAAAAAACTATGGAAGGAACCCTTACCCAGTCGAAAGACATGGCCGACCTGGCAGCCATCAGGGCCCAGTTGGCCACCCATCAGATTCAGGCAGAAGCTAGGCTTCAAGAGAATTTAACAAAATTGGTCGATTTACAGGCAAGACCCCTGCTACCTCAAGGAATACTACAGCCAGACCAAGAGGGCGAAGATCTAGGGAATTTCTTTCTGAATTACGAGCGCTTAGCCGAGCAATTAGGATGGGAAGAAAATCTAAATAAATGTTATCTAGGACCTCTGCTGAAGGGTGAGCTACAGACCGCCTATCAATTATTTTATCTTGCCCATGGAGCTACCTTTATATCCATAAAAGAGGGGCTTTTAAAAAGGCAAAAATGGAGGGCCATTAGGCTAAACCCTGTGGAAAACCCCTTGACTTGGAAGAACAAATTAAAAACATAATTGCTCTTTGGACTAACAACAAAACAATGGAAGAATTGGTAGAAATGATAACTCTAAAGCAATTCACCAATTCTTTAACACCCTTTTTGCAAAAGGCAGCACTACAGCCAAATCTACCTAGCATAGCAATGGCTATTGAGACTGCCCAAAACCACTCAGATGCAGCCAGACATTTCCACTTAGTACATCAAAGCGAGTAATGGAAAGATCACAAAGGTATTCACCGCTCCCAAACCCAAGTATTAGATAAGGGAGGAGGATACTATAAATCCAAGGAATGCATACCGAATTGTAAGAATGGAAGTTAAAAGACCTGACCCCAGGGGTAGAGAGGAAAGCAAAAGAGAACCTAAGGGAAGCAAACCATCTCCTCCTATCTGCTTTTCATGAAGAGAAACTGGCCATTTGGCCAGAAACTGTCTGAAAACTCTAAAGGAAGAACCCATGGAAATAGGCTGTCTAAAAAGTGAAGAGTGGGGGAACCCAAAGAAGATCTGGAAACCTTTACCATATGTTTATGTCAGTCCTCCCCTGACTTTGCATATGAAAAGGTCATGGCAAATGGGAAACCAGTAAAGGCATTAATTGAATCAAGTAGCAAACAAACCGCCATAAGGGCTGATTTGGTCACAACAACAGACCTTGACAATGCCACCCTAGTTAGAGTTACATGTGTACACAGGGATAACGAAATATACCCCAAGATACCTGTGTACATTAACATCAGAGGGGAGTCATATCTGGTAACATCGGCCATCATTCCTGGGCTCCCCGAAGAAATCATTGTTGGAAGGGACTTCCCTACATCCTCCACACTTTTGCAGAAATCTCCAACTTTTCATAGGGAATTTATACCTCAAGACTACTGGCACACTAACTTTTACTCCCAAACCTCTCCAATGTGGGAGTGGACGGAGACAGAACCTCATGAGCCTACCATTTACCAAGAGCCGTCCACAAGACATATGGAGCACATAATTCCAGGGGCACCCCTTCAATGCCAGTTTATGGGATACATTCGGGAGACACATAGAAACACCTCGCCTCCGCCAGAAAAGGGGAAAAGAAACCTGTGGAATATGCGAGAGTCCTTGAATATATCTCCCTCTTGTTCTATCCACGGTCTTCAAATTGAAAAACCTAGTGTGAGAAACCTGAAGGAGTCTCATCCGCTAGTCCCTGAAGATCTGTCATCCAGGTGGCCAGGACACAGCCATCGCTACTGGATCCAGTTCCTGGGGTGGACCATTGGGGGAGGATCACCTGTATAGGGGTCTTCAGGGAGTGGAAGTGGGACACCGATGGGTGAGATGCGGTACTCCCTTCCTTCTAACCCCTTTTTTGACCCATCCTACCCTGTAGGATACTTAGACGTTCTACCCACCCTTTTCCAACACAAACACTTTCCAACACTGTGACAGACAAGGGACTAACACCAGAGCCGTTTACCTGACATGTCCCAACGCAATAGTCAGGCAATTGACAATAACTACACACATCTGATGGCCCTTTCCCTTCCCCACAGGGATAAAAGGTGGAGCACGAGAGCAAATACTGAGCAAGGCCAAATGCACGAGGAAACAGCTACACCGGACCGGCAGTTTTCAACTTAGACCCACAAAGCCTCTGAAAGTGAAATCGCAAGACCGGGAAGTCCAGCTGGCGTGTGGTGTGACAGGTGTCAACGCACATTGGGCCCCCATGCTGATAGCCAAAGCGGGAGGAAGCGCTTGCCACCGCGGTGCCGTCCTTGACTCCAGAGACAAGAAAACACTGACAGTTCAGCACATCCAGTGAGTCGAAGAAGACAGATAGTAACGCTGAACTGTGTTGGCCCAAGGTTGCAGGAAGCGACCTTGTTGAACTAAGAAATTGTGTAAATGAACTTTAAAGAAACCCCAGTAAAAGGGTCAGAAGCAGATTGTTCAGGCGTCGTGGGGCGCTCATTCGAAGGACTCTAACTAAAGCCTTTTTATGTTGTGTTTTATTTTGTTGAAACTACGAAAGCTAAGAGGCTTTAGGAGAGGTCGGAGTGAAGTGTCAAAGTTGTCCTACGAGAGTCAAGCAAAACCCCCCCTACACTGGAAAGTCTTTGACATATTGGAGAAAACTGATTGAACTGTAAAACTGGCAAATGTGAACCCAACAGAGGGATGCCTGTGAATTGACGGTATACAGGGATATACCATGAACATTGTGACAACAAGTGTGAACTCGGCTAAGGGATGTCCACAATGGATAGTTGTTCAAAAAGACACTGATATTGTTTGAATATTACGATCGTGAGTGAAAGGCCATAGCAAACCCAATTGAGGGAGGCTAACTTTACAAGAACGATCCGAGCCCAGTGGAGGGGGATCCAATGGGTGAAGAGCAATCGCCCAACGTGAAAGATTACCAGAGGAACTTTTGTTTGTTTATTGTTTATGGTACAGCAGGCCTTCTAAGGCAAGAGACTTAGCAGGAAGAGACTTGGCCCCAGAAGTTCCTGGCATTGTTGAAAGGAACATTAGACTCGTGCTGGCGAGGGCCAGGAGTGTGGTGTACTCAAAGGTCCTGCCATGTCCCATGCTAAAAGTGTGGGTGAGACCCAAGCCCTACCATCCTGATGTATCATTTGGTGAACACTTCTTTTTCTTGTGAACACTATCCCACACTACTTTGTAATTTAGTTGTAAGGATTGGCAATTGTTTTTTTTAGTACAGCCCCTTTTTATTTGACAAGACGCCACTAGGACTTCCTTATTATTATCTGATGGTAGTAGCCTGCTCCCATCTTAGATTTAGGTTTAGATTAGGCGTTTTCTTACCCATTAGACAGTTTAATAAACACCCTTGAGCTGTGATCACTTGTGCCCGTCTTTACTGTTGCCATCATGAGTTCCTTACACTAGACAAAGACCAAGTATATCCACCTCGCATAGAGGAAGGGCATGTGAGAAACCAGAAGATCTCTCACCCACTAGACCCTGGTGATCTGTCATCCAGGTGACATAGCAAAAACAAAGAGGTGATGGCTGGAAGGTTTAGAATTAATCTTAACCACTGGCAATGCTCTGGGCAACCCTCCAGACCACCGTTCTTCGCCTGCCAAGCCATTACAGAAGGGAAAGACCATATGCAAATCAGGCTTGGCCCCACCCCAAAAGGGGCAGTCCAGCCCGAACTGCTAGGCCACATCCCTTCTGCACGAGACCACAAGCATCCCCAAACATGTTTCGCCCTTGTTGGGGCTCATCAGTGAGGAGTAGCTTGGGTCTCTAGGCCCAGCAGGCACGGGACCCACGTCTGGGCATACCCGTCCCACTCGGGGTGACATAGCAAAAACAAAGAGGTGATGGCTGGAAGGTGGCCAGGAAACAGCCATCACTTTTGGATCCATTACTTGGGCATGGACCAGTGCGGGAGGCTCACCTGCGTGAGGGGTCTTCGGGGTGGTGGGAGTGGGACACTGGATGGAGAGATGTGGTATCTCCTTCCCTGTAACACCTTTACCCCATCCTACCAGGTAGGGTACCTAGAAACTCTACCCCCCCCCCCATTTTACAACACAAACACTTTCACACAAACAACCCACTATGGGAGAAAACAGACTAACACCCGAGCAGTATACTTGATATGTGCCAATAGAATGGTCAGGTGAGGTCAGGCAATTACTGACCATCACATACACCTGACTCCCATTAAGCTTCACTACACGGATAAAAGGCGGAGCACAAGAGCACAATCAGAGCGAGGCAAAGCACACAAGGAAACAGCAGTTTTGGGACGGCAAAACAGGAGGGGATCTTAAGGAGGAAGATTCCCTTGACTTTTTCAACAAGGAACCGTTACTTTCCAGAACCCTCGAGATTAGAAAGCATAAGACCAGGAAACCAGGCTGAAGAATTCTGCATTGTGTGTCAGAGATACCCGGGACCCTGCCGCGTTGATAATCAAGGGGGGGAGAATCAGCAGCAGGCACCATTGTACCATCTTTGGCTCCAAGAACAAAGCAGCGTCAGTGAAATCAACACAGCCGGTGAGTTGGGGAAACTCATACAAGACCGATCTGTGTTGAAGCCAGTGTTGCAAGTGGCAACATTGTATGGCGAGCGCTGGAGCAAACAGTTGTTACTCTCACCTGATATCCCTGGGGGCGTCTGGAAGGCTCTGAGATATTGAATCCTGGATGCGTAGTTGCCCAGTGCTGAATAATGAATCTGCAATTACAGAAGGGAGGATTTGTGATAACTGTCTCTAATGGGTGAATCTCCCACCTCCCTCTGACAGAGTCCCTTCTCACTGGGTTCTTTTCTCACCTTAGTTATTGGAGGGTGAGCTATCCGTCCTGCGTTTCTTGTGCAGGGGCGCTTGACGTTTGTTGGCGAACTGCCCGAGTTGCTTCATTGGTGCAGTACGCCTTCCTTGGGCCCAGGCCTGCTGTGACCCCAAATCCGCTGGTAGGCAGGTAGGTTTGTTAATTGTAAGTCTTTGTTCTGTTTATGGTGGGAATTCATTAATGTCTTTATCTCCTTCTTTTTGGGTGTGAAGGTCTTGATGCTGGCGTGCCGGATGGAGAGGCACGTTTCTAGGTAAGAGAAAGCACGAAGCGCAGCGCCTTTATTGTCTTTTGAAGCTAACCTGTGTTTTCTTCTTCTTCTCCTCACAGGCCGCTGTGGTGCTGCGAGTGGATGAGAGCGCGATGTAAAACAGGCCCCCGGAATCCGTTAAGGTAAGTGCAGCGCTGTGCGGTTGTTTAATATTGAAAGCGAACCTGAATATGTCTCTTTTCCTTTGCAGATGGCAGGTGTTGCTGTGGTGCTCCGGATGGAAGCGTGGCATAGCGCGATGGAATTCAGGTAAGACTGATGGAATTCGATGTTTTGGAAGCGTGCGTTCTAATATTGTTTTTCCCTTTATTGAAGGTCGCAATGTTCGAACAGCAGCTGTGGTAGTGGTTCGCCGGAAGTCCTTCAGCTGGTACTCACAGGTGAGTGATGTGTCTTCTTCTCTCGGTTTCCACAGATTGCAGCCCAGTTGAGATGCTGAGTGCTGGATGGTGTTTTCTCAGGTAAAACAGAATAATCTTGTTCTTGTTCTTGCAGGATTACAGGAAGATGCTGAAGACCGGGAGATGGACACGGTGAGCGTTACGCTGCTGGTTGCAGAAGCCTGTTCTGCCGTCAGGATGTGGTTTATATAGCCACACCCAAAACACTAGACCACATGGCTTGGTTCTTAGAACTAGACTGGGTGGGTGCTTCCATGTTGGATTTAAAGGCCCATGCACATAAATGGGACTTAGTTTGAACAGCCCTTCCTTCCTACATATGTGCCTGGTGCCAAAGGTGCCAGGACTGGCTTCAGGAGCCCTTTTGCTGTGGTTTTAAGGCCCTAAGGATTCTGGTGGGAGCCTGCTTGTGGCACAATGTGTGCCCCCTCACAGTGGTCATGACAACAGTGTGATAAAAGACGGAAGTGATGTTGAACTGCTGATGAGTGATTGAACTTTGAAACCAAGTTACAATACCTTTGACAGAGTGGTCCGGCACTGAGTGTGTGTTTACTCAAAAGTCTCTAAGGTATCCAGCTGAGAAGCGCAGAAAGATGAAATTTAAGAGTTGTAACGAATTGTAAATCAAAGTGGTCCTGAAATGGTTTAAGCAAAATTCTGTGCACAGTTGAAAGTCTTCGATGTTGATACAGTAAAGAAAGTTATATTAAAATAAACATATTGGTCTGAGCCCGGAAGAGGGATACTAATTGAAGGTTTTGTGTTAAGGAGGGTCTGAGCCCGGCAGAGCGGGACTCAGTGTTAACAGTGAACCACCCGACAAATTTGATATGCGAAAATCCAGAGAACATTGTGCTAAAATGGGTCTGAGCCTGGCAGAGGGGGACCTGAGGTGAATAGTGAATCACCTGAGAAATTGAGTACATGTGAAATCCTAAGAAGAAAGGAACTTTAATGTTTATTTGTTGCATCAGGCCTTCTCAAATACTTTGAATGGCAAAGAGACTTTGGCACGGAAGGCCTTGATGCTGAGATGTTGAACTGCATCCTCATGCTAAAGAAGCCAAAGAGCGTGCTAAGCTCAAGTGTGCCACCTTGCCCCGTGCTGAAAACATGGGGAAGGAGAGCTAACGGCTCAGATATCCTTACATGCTATTTCTTGAACACTTTTCTTTTGCATAACACTGTTTCCCACACTATTTGTATTTAGAGGTACGGATTGGCAATAGGTTTATTAGTATAGGCCCTTTTATTTTGGTACTCTCCCTTTCCTCACTTTCCCCAGAAAATCAATGTCTCCAGAGCTCTAGTTCTCTCTAGGATGGACTACTGCAACAGCCTCTTCCTGAATCTGCCTAAATCCTCCCTTTGCCCCCTTTAACTAATCCAGAATAGGACTGCAAGACTTATCCTTGGCCTCAAGCCCAGGGACTGCATCTCTTCAGCCCTAAAATCTTTCTCTGCTTCCCAGTTGCTGCAAGGATCAAGTTCAAGACCCTCTGCATCATCCACAAGGCTTTCAGGGGCCTGGCACCCTGCTACATCCAACTATCTCCCTCTAAATACCTCCCTGCTAGAAGCTTTTGGTCTTCTAGCTCCAACTCTCTGCAGATCAAACGCTTATGAAGCAGAGAATGGGGTTAAATCTCTCTTTTCCGCAGATGCCTCCCTCTCGAATGGCCTCCCTTCCTTGCTTTGACTTGAGCTGGATCGCCTTCAGTTCCAGAGGCCTCTGAAGACCATCCTTTTCTTTTCCTCTTTTCCTCTCCCCCACCAGCTAATGTCCCCCTCTGCCTCATTTTGACTGGCTGCCTGGTTCCTTCTGATCCATACAGGGCACCAGGCCCTCCTCAACTAGTCTACACCAGCATTTGGTCTCCCCTGACCCACCCACCCACCACCCCTACTGGGCTCCCTCCCCCTGCACTAGCCAGGCTGAGCCGGCGCCCCTTTTGAGCCCATCTAGCCCCTTCCTTTGCACTTAGCATGTGGACCTTCTTTTCCCTGCACTCTCTGCATTCTCCTGGCACTTGTCCACCTGGCCACCCCTTGCACTTGCCTTGCCTATCATTAGCGCATTCCACTCTTACCGACACTTCCCCCTAGTCCCCTCTCTCCGGCACTTCCGAATGTCACAAGGCCTAGTAGGACTGTTTTTTGTTGTTCTCTTTCCCTGTCCTCCCCGCTTCTTGTCTTGTTGCGCCTTGAAACACCAAATACCCAATAAATAAAATACATACAATCCATAACCAATAATGTGCCGGGATGAAAGTAGGCGCTACCAGTTTGTCATGATTAGGGGAACACAAATATATTTATATTATTATGTTTATTTGTAAATTGTAAATATTTGCCATGTGGTGGCTTTTTGAGCGGAAAAGCTGACAGCTAAAACATTTAAAAGATAGAAAGTGTGTACCTCTCTACTTCACTTCAATCATGGAACTCCCCAGGCCTACAGGCAGACAAGGGTAGAACCTTGAGATGGGGAGAGAACTGCAGAGGTCCAATGAGAAATCGGGGCTAATAAGTTGACACCTCCTTGTCTTAATATTTTGTGGGACAGACTTAGAGTAAAAAAGGACTTGCTCTATGGGAAAAGGGTAAATCAAGGAAAGGGAGAGAGGGAGAAAAAGGACAGCTTCTAAATATCTTGCAGGAGAACTGCCCTTAATCCACCTGGGACAGCTGCCTGACATCGGTGGAGAGGCCTTCACATTGCAAGGCCTTAAACTTTGCCTGGGAGGAAGAAACTGGGGAAGCCCACAGAGGTCCGGGCCCTGATTCTTAAGGAGAGCCAACTGAGGGATGGATGCTGGGAATATCTTTGACAGCAGTCTGTGACCAGACCGAAGCCGATCCCCCCTCAACTCCCTGAGGAGCCTGGCTTTCCTCCCAGAGCATCCCAAAACAGAGGTGCAATATAAGTAGAATTGATCGATTTTAAACCAAGTGTTTGGATGATCTGCCTGCCTTAATATATTCTTTTCATAGTGGGAGGTATGGGCAAATTATGTATACCTTTTCATATTTGACTGAGTATTAATTCAATTAACTCCCAAATAAATTGATGTAAGGGGAATTTGGAGGAGTTCGAAACCCCCAACCTCTTTCCTAGCGGAAGTTAAGTTATAGTCACAAAGTAATTGGGGTGTCTTTGCCACAATACCAAATTGATAATTGTCGCCATTCCCAAACCTTGCCTTAAAAACCAAAAGGTCCTTGCCCCAAAAACGAAATTCCCAACTGATACCCCTTCCCGAAACTTGCTTTTAAACAAAAGGTACTAAAACAAATCTCCCAATTGTCCCCACTCCTAAAACATTGTATTTAAACAACGTGGATGCCCTTGGCTCCCAATGAAATTCCTAAACTATCCCCACTCCCTAGACCTGGCCTTTAAACAGAGGGGTGCTGCATATCACTGATGCCTAAATTTTTGGTGCTGAGGGGAGAAGTGCTTTGCAAAGTGAAACTAGTGTAATTTCTATTGAACAATAGACACTCTCTAGTGAGAGTGAGCGACCCTGATAGCAGAACGATTTTGCATTGCTTTTGGGTGAAAAGGAAACCGAGTTCTATTTGCCACATGTATTCTTACCAATCGGTGTGATAGCAAAACTGCTAGCATTTTCAAGTGTGAAGGAAATTTAACAAAGGACCAAATGAATATACAATGTGTAACTTGTTTTAAAATCAATACTGTGCTTTATTTTCACTCTAAATTTTATCAAGTCATATTTGCCTATTTATTATGAAAAGGAAAGTTAATTGGGCGTGGAAGCTTTGTTTTGTGCCATAGAAGGTGGCTTGTGTAACCATTTAAGATAGATTACACATATACTTTAAATACATGTATAATCTCTTCATACTCCGTCCTAGTTCTTGGCTCATTGTTGGCACAGGGGAAGGGATCCACGTGGCTCTATATGAGTCATAGATGGTGCTTAATGAATCCAAACAAGTAAGTGATCTATTGTGGTCTTGTTTGATTGGGGGGGGGGGTGGAGGGGAGGAATTCCCTATGTTGAGGGGGGTCTGCCAATATATTGTTACAAAGAGGGTGCTCAAGCCAGGATTTTGCATACTTTTGACTCATGAAAAGTGCATTGTGACAGACTGTTCATTCTGGTGTAATCGCATTGAGGTTAGGTAGAAAGTTGTTTTTGCTTTGTTACAGTACCACCAGGACTTGACCCATGGATTCCAGAGAGGTGTATAGGTGTAGAAAATTAAGATTATGTAGAGTACCAATGGGAAAAGCAGATTGATTAGAATAGATTTGTGATTTGGCAGTGTGTGTGTAAATCAAGCAGGAACAGGGTGATGTTTGCCCCTGCGCTGTGGGATCTGATAGAATGAGGAGCCTGGGATTGTTATCATTAGAAGAATCATAAGACCCATTGGAGAGAATAAGTACTCTTTGTTGCAGAACCAATACCCATTATTACCCATTGATAGAGAGTCATTATTTATTGTTACCCAGTATTATCCCTTTAGGCATGGGTGCATCATGGTTAGCTATCCATTATGCATTCAGTTTAGTTCTGATTAGTATATTGTTGAAGTAGACACTATCCATATTACTAGACTGCCACTGTATGCATTAGCCATTGACATGTTATGCATTTGAAGAGAGAAATAGGCCCTGTTGTATGAAGGGTTTGCTTTTAGAATGATATGTTTGCATTAGAATATAGTGCTTGCCATTAGGAGAGAAACATGCTAGACACTAGAGTTTGGAATAGAATGACACTTGCACGTATTTTAGAGACACGGTATTTGCAGCATTGTAGCACTTAGGCTGAGAGAAACGTATTGTTTGCAGAATTGAGAACGAATGAGGCCTGGAAATGACACACACAGTGCATATTTGAAATGACATGAAGAGCCATTTAGTATGATGGCATTGTTATGCTTTGTAGAGACACATTTAGAGATATGTTTGACACATATGCATGTATGTTGAGTGTGCATTTAGAATGAGTTTGTATTATGTAGCTAGCGCTTGCATTGTGAGAGAAATCGTAAACGTTAGAAAGCAATAGGCTGGCATTTGAATCCATTTCTGAAGGAGACACACAGAAGTTGCCTGCGCCACTGGGCTCAGCGCAAATATGTTATGAATTAACAGTGTACCAGGAATTTGTAAACATTTGCTTGGCAGACACAGATAACATGAACCCTTGTCCGAGAAGGGAGCCTAATCAGCTTGAGCTCTGAGCTTCGCAGAGACAACACGAGGGTTGGGGCCATGAAGGGAGTGACATGGAGAGAGAGGAGGGAAGCCTTTTCACACAAGGAGTAGCTTTGAAAACGGGCACTAAGAGAGCATTTCGTAATGCAGACAGAGCCAACAGTGGAAGCGAACGGAGAAATAGGGAATTAGATGGTATTTTGCACTGCGCACACAGATGGCCATGAAAGAGATATGACGTCCAATGTCACTTTGACACTTTGACACAGAACACGCAGTGAAAGTACACGCAAAACACAGACTGGCAGGCACGACCTGAATATAAAATGCTGAAACAGAAAGAGACATTCTTAGAATGTAAGTAACCATAGAAATGGGTTCGTAATTGGAAACTATAACCAGAGCTGGAGAGAGAGGAGAGTGGCTAGTTCGAGGCAGTTGCTGAGAGTCTGATGGAGGATGCAGCTAGAAACTGATTGAGTTCATTCGAGCTAGCTGCTGATAGAGTTTGGCTGGAGAATGCAATCCTGAGAAGGAGGGAGAGATGTTTGGTGCAGCAGAATCCGATGGCTTTAGGGAAGAGAGCTTGGCAGAGCTTGGCAGAAGCAGTTCGTGTGACCAGATCTTTGGGCCTGCCACTGCTGACTGACTGATTGAAGAGAGTAGCGGGAAGAGGAGAGACCTGGCTTGACAAATACAAAGCTGGAGACAGAGAGATACACAAGCAAATGGGAAGTATGGTTCATGGCTAGACAAACTGAATGATTATATTTAGTGGGGAATGAGTGGGGACAGAATGGTGTGCCATGGAGATTGGGGGGACGTGCATCCCTGTGCCCCCCCCAGAATTATGCCCATGTTTAGAATGTGACACCATCTAGTTGTTGGTCAGACACTCACACAAACAGTTTTGAGTTTGGGAAAGGGGAGATCAGACAGGGATTGTCTTAAAGAGAGTGAGTGTGAAGCATGGTGTGGATTGGTGTGGATTTGAAGAGAGGTTCAATTCTGTATGAAGGAGAGGATTGTTGGATGTTTGACGCGTGCACGATAGGCTTGTATTTTAGACTGCATTAGAAACACACGTTTGCATTAGACTGTATTAGAATGAAAGGCTTGCATTACAGGCTTGCATTAGGAACCTGAAAGGCTTATAGTTATTGCATGGTAGATTTGCACCAGAAGCATAAAAGGTGCAAATTCGATCTTGGCTAGAGTTTTAGCATTATTTGAATTATGCTTTGGTATTAGCATAAATAAATGTATTCCACTGTTATAATTGAATCGATTCATGTGTTGTTCTTTGTGTCTTGTTATTTGTGTCCACAGTAGTAAGATAGGAGTATGTTGGTATTGTATTGATATTATTTGTTCTGTACAACATGGGTATGTTCCTAGAAGTAATCTAGGAGTAACACAGTGCACAAGGGGCCTGAGACATGGAGATTGGGGTGGGGGGATAGGCACCACATACACCTCCCCTAGGGGATTGTCAAAGATTATCTGAGACCGGAGCATGCTTGCCCGGGGGTGGGGGCAAGACGATGATAGGGCTTTATATTTTGCAGACTAACAGCGCAAGAAAGTTTTACAAAGTTGCAAAAAGCCCTTTTAAAATGACTACCCTTAGAAGTGTGTGATGCCAGGAAGCATCTCCTGGCTAAGCTATTCATTCGAGGAGAATGGAGTGATGGTAAAGCCAGGAGCTGCCAACCAGGAGGGCCCAAGAGAATGCCTCAGTGAGCACTGACATTTGGCTTGAAGGTGGGATATTACACACAGCATTAGATTCATTTCACATTACCCAAAATGCCTGTGAAGAACTGAGTCAAATGGTCCAGCTCACATCTTATTTATACTTCCACTTGTAGCTAGTGGAAGAGCGGGTGCAAAATAGAGAGGCCTGTGTGCTGAATCAGACTGAGGGTTTGAAAGAGGCGCAGAAAGAACTTAAACAGTTATAAGATAAAGTACAACAGAGCCACATGTTTCAATTACAACAACAAAACATCAGTGAACAATTACAAAATAAAGTGAAAACTGTGAAGAATCCTGCTGATCCCTCACTAAACCCCTGCCTAAAGTCGCCTCCAAGTTGGCCAGGGAAAGGCAGACGCTTCCTGATCCTGCCCTTGGGGGTGGTGCTCGCAAGGAGGATCACCTGGGAGGAGACATGATTCAGGGTGGTGAGGAGATCTTGTGGGATGAGACACAGTATTTCTTTCCAAAAGGGAAGATCCTTTCCAAATACCAAGGCGTGCAATGGCGTATTATCGTTATGATCTATCTGATCCCCAAACTGAACATTTTAGAAAGGAAACCCCATCTGAGACTTATAAAGTAAGAATTCATCCTAACTCTCAGGGGTACAGTGAAAGGAAATCTGTAAATAATGACTTGAAATAACTGCCTTACTCCTTTCAAGTACATGTCCCGGGAGGATAGCTCAGCGGCAGCGTGCGCGTCTTGGAAGCAAGACGACACGAAGCAACAACAAGTTCGATCCCCGGGTCCGCGCTTAGAAACCTCTGGGTGTTTAAGCGCGTTATAAATACGTAACTAAGACAAAAAAAAAAACACAATTACGCAACTAAGAAAAACAAACAATTCCTGTAACAGAGCCTCGATGCCTGCGGGCTGTGTGAGTGCTTTATAAATGTTAAATAAATAAAAGAAATAAAATAAATTCTTGTGATGTTTCTTTAAATGCACTTAGTAGAAATGAACCTAAGTTCAAAAATAGAAAGCTGACTATCAAACCTGAGTTTGTCATTGAGGATTTCAAGGCCCATAATTCCCTAAGTACTGGGACAAGTTAGAGGGCTCAAGAGTTATACAACAGGGGATTCCAAGATGGCTGCCGGGACACAAACACCATGAGGATAAGGCTCCCGCCCAGCGCCACCTAAAACATTGAAGATTTTATTTAGCAAACTCCCGGGGTGTCAGATGATTAACATTATGGCCTTGTGGATATTGTGGATTCCTGAAAGATTTGTGATGGAGAAGGATTCCTCTTTCTGCTGAGCAAAGATCGACGTGATCCACCAGAGGAGTAGCGATCGCCATACTGGCAACTAGCGATTCAAGAAAGCCCTGGAAAATTTAAGTGGTGCCCCCTCCAACCGGCAGCAGTGTGGAGTGTTAGGTGTTGTTGTGTATCGAGTATGCAAAGAGTTGCTCCCTATCTACACTGGAAAGTGAACATTTGGTATTCCCAGGTTGGTCTGAATGCGGAGACACTTGAGGCAGGGGGTATAGAAGGAGGCGACAACACAGGGCACGAAGGAGAAAAGCAACAACAAGATTTGGAACAAAGAGAAATACGCAGCAATGAGGATAAAACCATGAGGGGAGAGTTGATTGCGAGGAAGGTTCTATGAGAAAAGTAGTTTGTCTCAATAGAACTGCAACTGAATGGGGTACTGAGTAGAATGGAAACAAATAGGAGGATGACCCTAAAGAGGGAATTTAGGCAGATCAAGGGACAATTAGATTTGTTACACACTAAGCATGCTAAGAAATCTTTATTATATTTAAAACGGCAGTATTATATCAAAGCTAACAAAGCGGACCGTATGCTCGCACAGCAAGTGAGGAAGAAGGAGGAAGCAAGACCTATCCTTCATATTAGTATGGGACCGGGAACCATACTTTAGCTCCATTTCGGAAGATATTTTGCGTGTTTTCACGGAACACTATTCTGTGCTATATACTACCGATTCCCCAGATCAAGAAGGTCAGGTGGCATATTTGATGCACTGACACTTAAATACAATTGATTTAAATGAAAGGGAAAAGCTGGAAGGGGAAATCCCTCCAGAGGAATTACGGGCAGCCATTATGTCTTTACCAATGAACGAGGCCCCAGGGCCAGACAACTTTCCGCCATTGTTTTACAAACTGTGTAAAGATATATTATTCCCGGTAATGACCTCTCTTTTGAACTCCTTTATTAGATTTGGATGCATTACTCAGACCACGGAAGGGGCAAAGATAGTTTTTTTTCCCAAACCTGACAAAGATAGAACACAATGTGGGTCATATCAACCCATAGCTCTTGTCAATATAGATGCGAAAATATATGCTAAAATATTAGCATCACAATTGGAAAAATCAATACCTAAATGTATGAATCCGGATCAGTCCGGTTTTGTCAAGGGAAGGCAAACATTTCACAACTTAAGACGGGTGAGCCATCTGATTGAGAATGCAAATAAGTCAGGGCTTTCTGCAGGGGTAGACGCAGAAAAAGCATTTGACCGGGTGGAGTAGTCTTTTTTGTTTCGCACAATGGAGGCTATGGGGTTTGGGCTGAGTTTTTTACGAATGGTCAAGGCACATTACCAGTCGTCGGTATAAGGTTTAGCCATCAATGGATAGGTTTCTCAGGGAATCAGGTTGTCTAGGGTTACTAAACAGGGATGCCTGTTATCCCCGGTCCTGTACACGATACCCTTGGAGCCATTCCTATCTAAGATCCAGCAAGAGAGGAATATAAGAGGCATACTGTTTGGAGGAGTGGAGCACAAAGTGATGGCATTTGCCGACCATATACTTCTCACGAAAACAGATTTGGCTAGCTCATTACTAGGGCTAACAGTAGAATTGGCAAAATTTGGTGAAGTGGAAGGCCTGATAATTAATATTCATAAATCGGAAATGATGATTCTACAAGAGGGAACGATATCAAGGAACGGCTAGTGGATATGGGTCAGTATTTGAGGACAGACAGGGGCCTACAATATTTGGGATTAAAGATAACTAATTCCTTGGAATCTATGTATCAGGCAAATTATACAACTTTATTCAACTCAATCAAAAAGTGGCTGGTGGATCATAATTCCCTGACAATTTCTTGGAAAGGTAGGATTAACATAACTAAAATGGTAGTGCTTCCAAAGGTATTGTATTATTTCCAGGCCTTGCCACTATCAGTCCATCAGAAATTCTTTAAGACCCTAAATAAGATTGTGGGGGATTTTATATGGAAAGGAAAGAAACCAGGGGTGGCTTGGAAAGTACTGACGGTCGCCATAACAAGTGGTGGGAAGGGGGCTCCAAACTTTAGAACCTATTATCAAGCGGCCCAGCTGTGGATAATCCGGGAATGGCTTGTGGGGAACCAAGAGAAATGTTGCTGAGGATGGATAGAGCAGTATTAGGTCGGCCACCAGCAGAGGTTTTATGGTATCAGACGGCTTATAGGCCAGCTAGTATTTATAGGAGTAAAATTACAGCTTTGATGGGTGATATATGGGATTTGGTGGTACGGCGGGTGGGTATCACTAGGTTTCCTTCTCCATTTACGCCCCTTTCTCGTAATCCTTAGTTTACACCGGGAGTAGGACAGGCAGCCTTTAGGCGATGGGAGGGAACTGGGTGTCAAAAGATCAGTGATATGCTGGTGGGCCAAAAGATTACGACATTTCAACAAAGTAAACAGTTATTCTCTTTTCACCAAGAGGAAAGCTTTAAGTTTCGTCCAGAGTTTCTGCCGCTCTACTTTGTTGAACACCTGAGACAGGTCAACAAACACTAAAAAAAACTCTTGGGGAGCCTGTCCTGATGTTACTTTTTATTATGTTTAGAAGCATAATATTCACCGATGTACTGGCATTTTTCTGGAATCCCGTTTGGAAAGGGTCGGCGCTGAACGAAGCTCTAGCCCATTTCTGAAATCTTGTAAGCAGTAAAGTTGCACAAATCTTTCCGATAATATCTAGGACAGTGATTGGTCGGCAGTTGGCAGGATCTTCTCTGTTGCCCTTTTTGAAAATCGGGACGACTACCGCTTGTGTCCAAGAGTCAGGAATTGACTTTGTTTTCATACATTGAGAGAAGATCTTACTAATAAAGACTGTCCACTCCTCCGGATGCTGTCTTAGGTCGATGTTTGTCAGGCCATCAGGGCCTGGAGCTCTTGATGATTTCAGTTTAAGTATGGCTCTTTTGATATCGTCCTTGTCTGTTAGATCTGCCCATAAGGCCTCTGATTTAGGCTCTGGTGTTAGAGGCTGAATTGTGGGAAAGTCGAACAAGTTTGAGAAGTAACTTATCTAGTATATAGTTAGTGAGTTGCTCATCCGTTTGCAGGTCTGCTTTTTTGATTAATGCCCAGAAATCACGCAACTTCTTGATCTTTAATGTCCTTAGCATCACCTCTGCATCGTTCTGGTAGAGAGTTATCTTATGGCTTTTCAGCCATGATTTGTATTTCTTTGTCTCCGCCTGTAGAGTGCTCCTGGATTCCTTGGTGTTAAGAGTTCTGGACATTCTTTTCAATTTTCTCAGTTTCCTCCTTTTCGTTACCAAAGTTTTATTGTATGTATGTTCCTTTTTTGTATTTGCTTTGTCTGCTCCAGTCCACCCCATTTTGTAGATCGATAGCAGAGGCAGATAATTTAAACTGGATGACGCTTTTTGGGTCAGTTTTCCAGACGTTAAGATTTTGTATTTTTCAGTTAGATCCATTATATCTGATGCTGTCAAGCAAATGCAGGTTCGCTGGATGTTTACTTCAATGCTTGGCTTATAGATTTTATTCTGAGAGCAGCTGGTAGTCCAGGCCATAGACAGCAAATTATGATCGCTTTCTTTTGTTCTTATTACCTCAAAAGTTGCAATGTATGGGAGCAGTGTGTGGGCGCCAAATATATAATCAAGAATTGCCGCTGAATTATCGCATTCCCATGTTAGTACAATAGGCTGATTGTCCTTTAGCCATGCCACGTTGTGGAAATACCAGGAGTTCATTAACTTCAGCCATGCCGAGCCCCGTTCCACAGCTGAGGAACTGAATGGTTGTTTAAATAAATTTGAAGTGGAGTTGTCACATTTGGCATTTAGATCACCGCAGATGATTATATGAGTAGTCTTGTGCTCAATGTAAATTTATTCTCGACGGCGTCTGCCACAGAAGTACAGAAATTAGCTATTGTGGTACGCTGTGGCTTCCAGTAAAGATTGATGATTGCTAACTGCGTGGAAGTCCATGACTTTGAGCCCAGCTTGAGGTGATGCCATGATGTTGTCAGTCCAGATAAAGTAGACACCCCTTCAATCATGAGGCAATGTACTTTGTTGGCCGAAGACCAACCGCCTCATGTGTTTAGTATTATATTAGAAATATATAGCCATAAACTTGACTAAAGTGCAGCCATTTTAAGGTGACTGAAATCGCCATTTTGTTTTCTAACATTTGCCTTTTGCTTTCTGTTAAAACTGCTTTGCCGAAAACTTATTTTGCTCCACTAGTGCATAACGTAAGGCCGCGAGAGATTTGTTGAAACATAACGCAGCAACCCAGACAGAAATGCCCGGTCTCCTCCCTCACAAGTCCTTGGAAGTAAGCAGCGAGGCATTTTAATCAGTACACAGGTGCCAGCTAGTCTCATTAATACAGTAGAAATGTTAGAAGCGAACATTAAATGGCTTGAATTATGCTCTTCTTTGCGGCCCCCCTTTCCTAAGCCCTGTAGAGCCCTGGAGAGCAAGTTGACCCCCAGTACATGAATAGAAACTAGGAGATAGCGAGGCATGGAATGTGTCTCTCCCCTGCACGCAGCTTGCTTGCAAAGAACAGAAGCAGTGTGTTCTTATAACAAAGAATTGTGTCTGCAGGCTCATGAAATTGCAAACTGTTGCTAAATAAATGTCTGAAGGTGTCATACTCGTCACAATTGTCAATCATCGTACCCAATTCAAAAGAAATACATTATGGTCAGTATTGAATGTATCACCACTGATTGTAAGATGCTTGCTTTGCATATATGTAACTGTTGTACGATTCTCTCTCTTGCGTCCCCTGGGGTCTGGAAACACAAGTCGCGGGGCGTGGGACCCAGTTGGCCAACTGAGACTATTTGCTTTGCAATAAACCATAGCTTTTGGGAATACAACCTTGTGTCTGGCGTATCAGTTTGTGTGTGGTGATTGTGCCTTGTTTCCATACGCGAGGGTACGCTAGGGGCCCCTTCAAGATGGCGCCCGAATAGGGACCCTCCCCCACTTGTTCCATCGTGTATGTTGTAAAATAAGGAAGGCGGAGAGAACGGCGAGGACGGGACGATCGAGCCGGGATCAAGAGGTGTTCGGGGTGCCCCTGTGAAAGTGATGAGACTCCTTTGCAGATCTGCACACAACTGATCCCTGATCGACGTACCCGGCCAGAGATCAAGGAGGCGAGGGTCCCAAAACAAGGTAGAGTGAGCCAAGATACGCAGACACAACGTCATTGGTTGCGTCAGTATACGGACGAATCGCGTCTTGAAAGACGATTTGACTGATCAGGTGAGTCGTGCCCCGATTCAAAGTTACCCTGATATTGGTTGAGAGTTGATTTTGCAAAATCAAACACCCAGTGTAAGGTTGATTAGCCGAGGGTAAGGTTAAAACATGCCTGGGGTATTGTCCACTTTAGCAGGATTTTTCTGCTGCGGTAAACAATCTTTGGAAACTTGGCAGGTCGCGCCACACAAGGGTTCGCCGGCGTATGAGATGTATGTGAAGTATGGTGTGGGAGCGATAATGTTTTGTGAGAATCGGCATAGGCAAACCAGAAAAGAGGAAGATCTGCAGTGGCCGAATCACGGGAGTTTTGAGATTATGAAGATAGATTACTTGGAGAAGGTGTTGATGAAAAAGAAAACACGTCCTGCAGTATTTGATATCCTTAGGGACTGAGAAGGGAAGCTATGCTTCGTTGAAAAGTAGAGAGAAGAGCGCGCGCAGGCATAAGTCGAAAGCAGAAAGAGTGAAAGAAAAAGAGGAGGAGGAATGGAATGATAGTTTGAGAAAATCAAATAGACCTGGTCAGTTGAGTATAGATAAAATATACCCACAACAAGAGTTGCATTCATCAGATGAATTGGTAAATAAAATATTGACTGATACAAAGCGAGGCCCAAGGGGAGAGACTAAAAAGACAGTGTCAGTGACTATTGCTCAGCCCCCTCCAGTTGTTCAGCCCCTCCCTACTGATCAAATTCCAGCACAGCCACAATCAGCGCCTCCCATTAGCCAGCCAGCGCCGCAACAGCCACTTCCCGTTCCCGTTGTCCCATCTGCACCTCCCTCCCAAGAGATTGTTTCTGTCCCATCTGCCCCTCCAATAATTGAACTTGAACTCATTGTAACGAGAGAGGGGACCGGACAAAGTGGATGCGCGAGAGTGACCCGTAGTGCGATCAGCAAAGAGAGAAAACAAGAGTTGCAAGAACAGGCAGAAATGTATATAAACGGGAATGATGAAACGACAACCCTAGCTTCGATGTATGATTTCAGGGGGAGCAATGAAAGACAGGTATTGTTGGAATGCATGGGGGAATATATAACGGCGAGATGGAAACAGTTAATTGGAAGGCTACCGCCACAACAGTTGTTGGATTTGAATGCATTAGCACGTTGTAGAGAGAGAGATGAAGAAATAAGGGAGCATGTAGATAGGCTTTTTGAATTTAAGAATTAACTTGATGATGAATATGCTGAAATGTTTGCCACACTTGGGTATAGGAGTAAAGATATTAGGAGAGATAGGAAGGAAGCGGCGATACCATATATACAGCAGCGATTTTTGCCATCGTCAAGACAGACAAGTGATAAACTAAAAGCATGTATATGAGAGGCGTTAAAATGGATTTCAGATCCTAGTATTCCCACAATGGAAATACATGAGATATTTGATGAATACCCCATGCCAATGAAAATAGAAGCACTACGAGCAATGGTTGAGGTGCTACTTCAGCAAGTGGCGGGACACAATAGAGGAAGAGTAAACGCACAAGGCAGAGGTAATTCGAACATGCATGGAGGGCCTCTGGGACTAAATCAGTGTGCGTACTGCAGAGAGGAAGGTCACTGGCGAGCGCAATGCCCACATTTACAAAATAGAAATGGGTATGGCCAAAGAAGACAGCATAGGGGGCACCCAGGAACAAATAGGCAGAATAGAAACCACATGCAGCAGCACCAAAATAGCCAAGGAAATGGTACCCAGAATCAGAACCAAGCTCAGAATCAGACTGCTTTTAGCCAGAATCAGAGCCAACAGAACACGCAAAATGGAAATAGAGGAAGGGAGGGGAACATTTTTGATACCCAATCAAATACGTACTATAGTAATAGTAGCGATTACACATCGGATGATGTGTTATTTCCTCAATAGGACAGCCCAAGACAGGGGTCGGAACCAGTGCTCATTGCCGTGAATCAAAAAGGACCCTATGTAGAAATGAAAGTCGGGAATAGAGAGCATAGCTTTCTCGCAGATATGGGGGCACAAAAATGCTCAATAGACCATCACTTGGTTCCAGAAATACCACTTCAGGGCAAAGAAATATTTCAGTAGGGTTGGCAGGTACCCCAGTGATCAATCCAGTGTCCCAACCAGTACCAGTAACATTAGGTCCATTCACTGAATATTGTCCATTTCTATTAAACAGAAAATTGTGGGGAAAATCTTTTGGGGTTAAATCTATTGAAAAAACTGAGTGCAGTTATCCACTGCACACCAGACGGAGTGTTCTTGACAATTTGGCCACAGAATGTACCAGTGTCTGAATTTCTGTCCAAACCTTTGCCAGGAGAATTGAGTGAAGTGCCAACTTGTATATGGGCGATGAATGACAATGATGTGGGATGCTTGAAGATAGAGCCAGTAAAAATTGCTCTAAAGGAAGGAGTAACGTTACCGCGTATTCCACAGTACAAAATTTCAGTAGAAGGAGAGAAAGGATTGAAAAGTATTGTTTCTGATTTGGTCAAATTGGGGGTGATTGAAGAGATTACAGGCAGTACATGTAACAGTCCCATTCTCCCGGTATATAAGAAAGGAGGTAATGAGGTACCATATCGTTTCATAATTGATCTGCGCACACTAAACAAGGTCGTAGATCCTCAATTCCCATTGGTTCCAGATGTCACCACAATTTTGACAATGATTCCTGACTCGGCAGAGTACTTTAGTGTTATTGACTTGAAAAATGCCTTCTTCAGTATTCCAGTACACAAGGAAAGCAGATATTTGTTTGCCTTCACATTAGGAGGGCGATCATTTATATTCACGTGCATTCCACAGGGCTACACAGAGAGTCCGAGTATTTACAGCAGAGCATTGAAAGAACAGCTAGATATGCTAGAATTACCGGCAGGTTGTGTATTGCTACAGTATATAGATGACCTATTGATCGCTGCTGATACAGAGGAGATTTGTAAAAAGAGCACTGTTTTACTGTTGACACACTTAGCAGCGCATGGTCATAAAGCAAGCTTAAAGAAATTCTAATATTCTCGAAAGGAGGTGGCTTATTTGGGCTACCTACTTTCGAGAGAGGGGAGAAGACTGACGCCAGAGAGAATAGAAAGTATTTCTGGTATGCCTATTCCAAAAACACAGAAAGGAGTCAGAGCTAAAATAGGCATGGCTTCATGTTGCCGGCAGTGGATTGTAAACTTTGCATTGATTGTGAAGCCAATGGTGGCATTGACGAAAAAGGATGCTGTGATGCCCTTGCAGTGGAAGGAAGAATGTCAGAGAGCATTTGATCTGCTCAAAACTGCATTGTGTTCTGCTCCAGTTTTGGGCACACCAAATTATGAGAACATTTTCAGATTGTTTGTACATGAGAGTGAAGGCTGTGCGTTGGCTATTTTGACACAGGAACAAGGTGGAAGAAATAGGCCATGCGGCTATTTTTCTTCCGCGCTGGACCCTTTAGCGCGCGCACTACCACGTTGTTTGTGAGCTGTTGCAGCGGCTGCTGCATCAGTAAAACAAACCAAAGGAATGGTTTTGGGGCACACCTTAATTTTGATGGTGCCACATGCCATAGACGTTCTATTAAATAGAACACAGATGCAACACTGCTAGATTGACTAGATATGAAATTTCCTTTTTGCGCCACACATCCAAATTATGAGGTGTATCGCTTTGAATCCTGCAGAATTAATGCCACTGCCCACGGAAGAACTAGGTGAGAATGAATCACCTCCCCATGATTGTTTAATGGTTACTGAGGAAGAAACAAAAGGAAGAATTGATTTAACAGATACCCCACAAAAAGAGCCAGATGGAGAACTGTTTTGTGACGGCTCCTGTTTTAAATTACCTGATGGCACATCAACTGCTGCCTATGCTATCACTACGTTGAAGAGTATAGTAGAAAGCAAAAAAATCCCCTACAACTCTGCACAAGCCGCAGAGATAATAGCGTTGACTAGAGCCTGTGAGATTTCTGAAAATCTGAGTGTAAACATATATACTGACAGCCAATACACCTTAGGCGTGGTTCATAACTTTGGCTGACTTTGGGCTGAAAGGGGTTTCTTGAGATCACCTGGGGCCAGGATTCAACATGGCCCTTTGATTGTACGGTTACTGTCTGCACTTACGTGTCCGAAGCGCCTAGCAATAGTGAAATCCGAGGCGCATAAAAAAGTAACAAGTAAAGTGGGAGAGGGAAACGTATTTGCAGACAGGATTGCGAAACAAACTGCCACTGATTTGAATAACAAAATGTTGACAGTACAGTCTGAGGAAGTGCCCTGTATGATAGAAATTGGAATTGCTACTGTCAAAGAGATGCAGGCAAAGGTCACTGCTGATGAAATACGAGGGTGGGCTGAGGGCTCTGCTGAATTAGATCTAGAAGGATGCTTGATAGACGAGAAGAGTAAAAATTGGATGCTGCCCAACTCCTATGTAACTGCAATGGTCACGATGGCCCACAGCCCCACACACATTTGTGCCAAAAAGATAGTTCAGCATCTAGCTACAGTATGGGAGAACACACACATAAAGAAAAATGTCGAGAGGCTGGTCCAGAATTGTATCACGTGCCTACAGCACAATGTGGGAAAGGGAACGGTAACTCCAACAGGTAGTTTCGGCCCTCCCTCTATGCCATTTGAGGTAATCCATTTTGATTTCATAGAGATGGAGAGATGCCAAAACTTGAAGTATGTCCTAGTGGTTATATGTGCATTCAGTAAGTGGGTGGAAGCATATCCATTAAAAGACTGCACCGCGATGAGCACTGCAAAAGTAATGTTAAAAGAGTATTTTTCCCGTTTTGGTCTGCCCCGTGTCATATGGTCAGATAATGGCCCACATTTAGTGGGCGCAGTGATATTACAGATTTGCGCAGGTCTCCAGATTGAAAAGAGATTCCATTGTTCTAGACACCCCATGAGTGCCGGTCTTATTGAACGCCACAACGGCATTTTGAAGGCCAAAATAAGCAAAATGTGTGCAGGAAACAAGTTGAGCTGGGTAGATGCATTACCGCTAGCGTTACTGTGCATGCGCACATCTGTGCAGGCAAGAACTGGGCTCTCCCCATACGAGATAGTGACGGGGAGGCCGGCGAATGTTTGGTGTGCACCGTAGCCAAAGTGGCTAAGGGAGCTTGAATATCCTGTGCTCAGCATTTATTGTAATCTGCTAATTCAAAAATTGCATTTGATTCATCAGCAGGTGCAGGAGGCATTACCAATCAGACACACTGGTCCGGGGCATGCACTGGAACCCAGAGAATGGGTGCTGATCAAACATTTTGAAAGGAAAACATATCTTGCACCCAGATGGAGTGGACCCTAACAGATACTTTTAACAACGCAGACCGCCATTCGTGTGGACGGAAGGAAAGCGTGGATACATGCAACGCATGCTAAAAAGGTCCCATCACCGTCCGAGAAACTGTCTGATCGAGACGATAAGAAAGAGACAGCGATCCCAGAAACGAAAGAAACTGTTGCCAGTTCTTTGCCACAAAATCTGTCTGACCCTGAAATAAAGCCTGGAACGACGCCTGAAAAGATTGCTATAAAGGAGGAAGGACAAAGAGTGCCCCAACGTTGTCCAGCAGAACCTGCATCATTGCTGGCTGACACAAAACGTGTACCACTTTGGCACCTACCATCATCTGTCATTGTGCCACATGCTGACTCCGAGTCTGGAAGTGCACCCGCACTATTCATTGATCACACGATACCAGGAGCAAGGCGGTATAATTTGCAAAACCGGAAGAAAGAGTGATCAAATCTTCATTTCTTTTGATCTTTGTTAACCTCAGTTTCCTATTGCGGATGAAGTAGGAACCAGAGGCCTACGGCGTGAGGGTTGTGCAAATCGGACAGCCCAAGAGCGAGGCTCCTCAGTGCTAAAAAATCCATGTGCAGATCACCCCTTACGGACAAGAGGGGCTCACATGGTACGAAGGCAATTGATAACTGCCCTGGAGTTCTTTGAGCAATGTGCAAATGCACAGAGATCTTGCCCAACTTATAGCAATCCAGGCTGTTAAGAACTGGCAGAACAAACTGTTGACATTTACTGAATTTATTGACATTCAAATGAGTGCAGCGAGAAGAGAAATTCACAACGGAAATTGGTGGAGAAGTTGAAAAGCGAGAAAAAATGGCAGAACCAGCTTTTGCCCCCTCCTGCACCAGTGCTGATAATGAGTTAAATATAGAGACTGGAAGGTTACACAAAAAGAATTGCCGTAAAAATGGTATGCTGATCTTAACGATAGTGATGTGCGTAATGAGTATATTAGCCCCAATAATGACCATATTGGTATTATGGTACTTGGAAGAAATACACCCCTTAGAAATACTCTTGCCTGTTGGAAACATTTCCACTACTGAAAGCCTGGTTCATGTAATTACTTACACTCTGTCCCCAATGGAAGAAATACACAGGGAAGGTTATGGGAATAACACATTACTGCTAATAATGAACATGACTCACTCAATATTGAGAAAGAATAATGGCTGGGTATGTGCCCACTTGCCGCAGCATGGTGGGAAAGGAATTGGTTGGTATGTGCAGCTGTTGCCATTGAGTACTGCACGTTATGCATCCTTGAGTGCATTATAGTCTGGGAAATGGAACAAAAGTGAAACTGGTCAATTAGATAGAACAAATATGAATGAATTTGAAGAAATTATTATGAAACCTGTAGGTTGTTCGATATTTCACAAAGCACAACTGATCACACCAGTAGTGATGCCACAAGACAGACTATTTGTGGCCTATAAATCATCTGTAATCAAGTTTCAAATGAACCCAGAAGGAAATAAAGATACAGTGCCCCCCTCCTATACAGTAAATTAGAATCCGCGCTCTGTCCCCTTTTGCCTGAGAAAAAAGGGTTCCTATTTGGTGGGGACATTCACTAGATGTATGAATATAGTATTCCTTGATAAGGAGGTAGAGCCAGTTTATGTAGGTGATCCTGTTTATTTTATATGTGGAGAAAAAGCATATTCCTGGTTACCTAGAAACTGGGGAGGTACTTGTTACTTGGGATTTTTGTTCCCAGGGGTATTCCTTTCAAGAACAGCAGACATAGCAAAATTGGCTAGGTTAAGACCACGGCGAAATGAGGAAAGAGGTTTGATCGCAGAGGACATAGCGAAATCATTCATACCATTTTGGGGCCAAGCAATAAACTCCTATAATATAAGACAACTGTCCAGAATACTAGAGGAAACAATAAATGGAACAACAGATATATTATACAATATGACATTAGATGAAAAAGGAATTAGATTGATGAAACTCCAAAATAGAATGTCTCTTGATGTAATCCTGGTTGATCGTGGAGGAGTTTACAAAATCGTGGGATCAACGTGTTGCGTATTTGTAAGTGACTCCTCCCCTACGATTTTTGAAGCGATAATAAAGTTGCACGTTTTAAGCTCTGACCTTCACCCCCCTGAAGGGAGTTGGGAATTAAACATAAGCTCCTGGTTCTGGGAAGTATTACGCTCATGGGGATGGAAATTATTTGCGATCCTAGTAGCAGTGCTATGAATATTCATGACATGTTGTTGTTGCATACACTGGTTACCCATAATATGTACTGAAATAAGCGAGGAGTGTGTACAGATGGCAGAAAAAAAGAGCACTACTAAATCAAGTACTCACAATAATGATGAATTAAAGACAGTAAAAGAGTTCATGTCAATCGATATTGATGACAATGAGGAGGAGACCAGTAGTGTGCAAGATTCAGAATCAGAATCAGATACTTGGTCGGAAGAGGATGCAATGTACGGATGAGGTGTTTGGCGTACAGCCAAAAGGAGGGTTTGTCAGTCCAGAAAAAGTAGACACCCCTTCAATCATGAGGCAATGAACTTTGTTGGCCGAAGACCAACCGCCTCATGTGTTTAGTACTAGAAATATATAGCCATAGGCTTGACTAAAGTGCGGCCATTTTAAGGTGACTGAAATCGCCATTTTGTTTTCTAACGCTTGCCTTTTGCTTTCTGTTAAAACTGCTTTGCTGAAAACTTATTTTGCTCCACTAGTGCATAACGCAAGGCCGCAAGAGACTTGTTGAAACATAACGCAGCAACCCAGTCAGAAATACCCTGTCTCCTCCCTCACAAGTCCTTGGAAGTAAGCAGCGAGGCATTTTAATCAGTACACAGGTGCCAGCTAGTTCCGTTTATACTGTAGAAATGTTAGAAGCGAACATTAAATGGCTTGAATTATGCTCTTCTTTGCGGCCCCCCTTTCCTAAGCCCTTTAGAGCCCTGGAGAGCAAGTTGACCCCCAGTACACGAATAGAAACTAGGAGATAGCGAGGCCTGGAATGTGTCTCTCCCCTGCACGCAGCTTGCTTGCAGAGAACAGAAGCAGTGTGTTCTTATAACAAAGAATTGTGTCTGCAGGCTTATGAAATTGCAAACTGTTGCTAAATAAATCTCTGAAGGTGTCATACTCCTCACAATTGTCAATCATCGTACCCAATTCAAAAGAAATACATTATGGGCGGTATTGAATGTATCACCACTGATTGTAAGATGCTTGCTTTGTATATATGTAACTGTTGTACGATTCTCTCTCTCTTGCAAGCCCCGGGGTCTGGAAACACACGTTGCATGGCGTGGGACCCAGTTGGGCAACTGAGACTATTTGCTTTGCAATAAACCCTAGCATTTGGGAATACAACCTCGTGCCTGGCGTATCAGTTCGTGTGTGGTGATTTTGCCTTGTTTCCATACGCGAGGGTCCCCTAGGGGCCCCTTCTGTAGGACTCGACCAATTTTATTATGACCGTGATCCCTGTACCAGAACGGACCGCCAGTAGCAGGCCAGAAAACGGACGGCCCAGGAGTCCTTTAGAGGAAGGAGATATCTCAATGGAAAAGCCGTCAAGAGAAGGTTTCTCCACCAGCCAGGTGTCTTGGAGGCACAAGATATTATAGGCCCCCAAGTCCTGGCTCTCTGGTTTTGTCAAATGGACGTGTCCTTGAGTATTCCACGACCCGTGTTTAAGATTTTCTTTGGGAGGATGTCAAGTTCCAGTTGAAGTGGATCGCTTGTTTATCCTCGCGTTGTTGTTGCTATCTACCAGATTTAGATTTTAGAGCTGTTTGAAAC
Organism: Ambystoma mexicanum; assembly: GCF_040938575.1. NCBI lineage: Eukaryota > Metazoa > Chordata > Amphibia > Caudata > Ambystomatidae > Ambystoma > Ambystoma mexicanum. Next base: position 1,019,568,978 of record NC_090932.1, read on the forward strand.
CACTTCCAAAGTCCCTTCTGAGGCTGCTGTCATTGGATTCGCTCACTGTTACTTTTGCAAGTGCTTTCCAGGAATCTGATGAAGTAATATTTTTTGTAACCCTGCAAAGATTCGACAGGGGCGAGCTCACCTGGGTGCTTGTAGTTCTCGGGCGGCCAAAATTCCTATCCAACTTCTGTCTCTCACTTCCTCTATTTTCATTTCCACAGTATTGAAATTGTCGGTTTTTGATCTTTCTGATTGTAGCCGGTTGGATCTATACCTGATTGCTTCAGGGGATCTGGGCTTTTTCTCCCATCTCTTATGTTTGTAGAGTTCTTCCGTTCTTGATATATATCGATACTTTTTTGTCACCATTTCGTTGTCTCTGGGTAGTTTTTGGGTTGCAAGATCTGGATTTGGTAGTTCCATGAGGCGGAAACCCATGTTTTCAAGATCAGTGTACACTTCCTGGGGCACATCTCGCACTGCCAAAGCTTTTATGTGCAGGTACGCTTTGGCTTTCTGGTCTCGGTGATAGGGCTCAATTAGTGTAAAGTCATCTGTTTTCAGCGATCGAAGCTTGTGTACTTTGCCAAGTATTTTGAGTATGGATTTCCTAGAGAAAGACCATATATATATATATATATATATATATATATATATCCATGCTCGATAGTTGCTCTAATTTGAAAGTGCGACTTGTTTTCACTTGTGCACAAGAAGTGTTCAAGCATGAGTAAGGTCGATGGCTTTCAGCTTGGTCTTCTAGTGGTTGTTGATTCATCACATTGGATGATTCAGTTGCGTTTAGAGCTTTTCCCTTATCTCTTGCTTGGCAAGAAGATTGTAAATTACTCTCTTTTGAAACTGGGTCAATGGACTGAGAAGTCATGGATTTAGTACAGCAGGGACTCCGCACCGCTGAGCGAATGGAGACTTTTCATCTGGGTTCCGGGGTTGAGAGTGGAATTACATGGCCTACTGGGAAACATCTGTCCGTAGGCCGGCCTCTGACGAGCCCCTGAACCATCCGCTGAGTCCAAATGTTGACTTAAATCCATCAAAGAATTGCTTGCCATAAAATCTTCAACTGTTGTTGAGGATTTATCAAGGTCCACCACCTCTGAGTCAGGCTGAATATTTTCTCGTGGGGCGGTGGAGTTGTTGGGTGTTTTTGTATTGGCTGCTTTGCTGGGTGTCTGAGCGCTCATCTTGCCCACTTTAAATGGGGCCGAGGTGCCGGTTACGGCTAATTGCAATGACACTTTGAGCTTATTATTAGCACCCTGTTCAGATGTCAGCTTTGCTCGTGCCGTGCCCTGTGTCAAGAGCAGACTCGTGGGTCGGGTCACTTTATGGTTAATGTTTGCAAGGTGTGGAGCGGTTTCCAAATGATAATTGTCAGTAGATGTTTGTGTTTCTTTTTCTGCTTTCTTTACTTGAGTTAAAGTAGCCGATCTTTTAGCGTTTAACTTGTCTTCATGTGAAGCAAATCTTGATTCCCATAAGACTTGTTCCGTACTTATTTGCTCCATTTCTGTTATATAGCCTTTGACAAAGATAAGTTTGGAATGCATCATAGCTAACACCGTTGTGTTGTCTTTCATAGAGTCATTTAATGCCTCATACAACTTCCCAAACGGTGCCAAGGTGATTGTCACTGCTGACATGATTGTTAAAAGATCGGGCTTTTTAGTTGGAGAATCTTTTTGTGCTGTCGTAGGTATTTCACTCATTCTTCTATTTTTCAGTGGAGTGCATACCCCTGAGGTGTGATAATGAGTTGGTAGTGAATAGAGAGTTTTGGGTTCGGCTGGGTGACCCTCTTCTGTGCCCAGCGTTGACTGTAGAAGATCTTCAACCACTCGTAGATTGTCTGGGCATTGCACACAGGCTCGCCCTTTTTTCCGATTGGATCTATTAAAATTAGAGCTTGGCTTTCTTGCAGTTTGGCGTCTGCTTGGTGTGAATTGCAATCGGCAGATTTGTCTTCAGCCGGAAAAGTCAGGCGAGTTGAAGGTGAGGCCCCCCCTGTTGCAAGATTTCTTGATAGGTGGGGGCTAGGAAAGCCGGGCTCTTTGGTCTTTGCTCGATTTGCATCTTTTAAGGTGCTGAGCTCTTTATCAGCTTTTTCTGCTTGCATAGTCGTTGTTGGGGGTTTGTCCTGACCCCCAGCGATACCCGTAAGCCCCCCAGCGCGTACAGACAACACTCACACGTCTGTACTGCTCGGGCTTCCCGGTCGCACTGCTGCGGCCTGGAACACCCCGTTTATTTATGCTGCACGCGGCGGCGTGCAACGTCACGCCGCCGCATGCACGTCCCTTCATGGGGAAGCGCCACACTCCTCCTTTTTCGGGAGGACAACAACAACTACTTTAATAATACACACTGCAAACCAACTAACACCACTAATGCAAACACTTAATAACAGTTTCCCCACACACCCCTTTATTAGCATCCACCCGGGTCCCCTTACTTAGCAGTCTACAGCCTCAGGCCGATCAGATAAGTGTCCCAGCACGTAATCACTGAGGTGAGTGGGTTTCCCTCCCACAGCCCTCTGGGGGTACCTCCCGCTCACCTCCGGCACGGGTAGTCTGTCCGCAGGCATTCCCCGGGCGGGGGACACAGGTAGGCGCAAGGTCTCTCCCCTGTCTCCAGGGGTCTCCACTAGGTCCGGATCAGGGGGAGGGTCAGTTCTCGGATCCCCTAGCTTCTTAAAGAAGCTCACATTACGGGTGACAGCTGATCTTCCATCCGAGGCCGTCACCATGGACCCCTTTACCGCTACAACATCCAACAGCTCCGGCTCGTAGGGAAGGGAGAGCTTTCCATGGGGGTGTCTGTTTCGGATGCGGACTTCATCACCCGGCTCCAGCCGCTGCGGGCAAAGGCCCCGCCGTATATTTTCCTGCTCAATCCTCACTCGCCTGTCCACCTCTAGCTGTTGGTCATCGATTACTCCCGCCTCCTTCTCCCCCACCTCGGGCAGCAAACCCCAAGGGCACCGCTTGAAGAGACCCCCGGTCGGGGCCACTCCTGTAGAGGCATGCGGGGTGGTGCGGTACACCCGCAGGAACTGATAGAGGGCTCTCTGGAGGGACTGACCCTGGCCTTGGGCAATCCTGAAGGTCTTGTTCAGTGTTCTCATCAGCCGTTCGACTTCGCCATTTGCCCTTGGCCATAGAGGGGTGATCTTCCTATGCTGTACCCCGCAGCTCTCCATCAGTTCTGAGAACCGCTCACTCTGGAACGGCGCCCAGTTGTCAGAGAACAAGGTGTGGGGGAAACCATGGGCTGCAAACACCTTCTCCACGGCCACCACTACATGCTCGAAGGCCACTGACTCCACGAACTCCACTTCAGGGTACCTGGAGTATTCGTCGACGATCACCAAGAAGTGTGTGCCCATCGTTGTGGACCCGAAGTCCGCATGGACCACCTCCCAGGGTCGCATCCCTGGAGGCATCGCCTCTATGACGGGCTCTCGTTGCAAAGGAGATGCCGCCTGACACCAGACGCAGGCCGCCACAAAGTCGTCCACCTTCCGCTCAAGTTCCGGGAACCATACTTTCAGTCTTAGTCTGGCCTTGGTCTTTGCAGTGCCCTGGTGTCCATGGTGAGCAAGGGTGATCACGTCCCTCACCTTGGACTGAGGCACGACAATGCGATCACCCCTGAGCAGCAGGCCGGATGTTGAGAATGATAGTTCCTCCCTGACCTTCCACAGCTGCTCCAGCCCAGTTTTGGCTTCCTGAGAGCGCCCCGCCAGGGACTCCAGCACCGACTTCCAGGAGCCCTGCTGCATGGACTGTCTCAGGATTTGAAAGCACTCATCTCCCGCTGCTGCTGCCTCGAGCTCCCCCAGGGGCATCGCATTCGGCTTGGCCGCCTCCACCACCATGCGGACATGGTCATCAGCCTCTTCAGCACGTGTCCTGCTCTTCTCCCCCCTGTGCACCCGGGTGTCGAGATAGATAATCGGCTGCATTGTTTGCCCCGGGCCGATATGTCTACAGCCCCAGAGCACCGCCAGTGCCTCGCGCTCGATTTGCAAATATCTCTGCTCCGTCTCCGACAGCGCCTTGCTGGCGTAGGCCACCGGGCGGACACCCCCATCACGACCAATCTGAGTGAGCACGGCGCCCAGGCCAAAGGGGCTGGCATCCACAATCACATCCGACTGTAATGCAGGGTCAAAGAACGCCATTGTGTCTTCAGCCGCCAGCACACCCTTGATGTCATCAAACGCCGCTTGTTCAAGAGGGCCCCAGTGCCAGGTAGAGTCTTTCTTCGTCAGGGCCCTGAGGGGTTCCGATCTGGAGGCAAGATTTTGAATAAACCGTCCACAGTACGTGACCATGCCGAGGAAGCTCCTCACATCAGACACCGACTCAGATCGCTGCGCCCTTTTAATGTCCTGGACCTTCTTGGGGTCTGGTGACACTCCTCCCTCTTTAAACACAAAGCCAAAGAACTCGATGGATGGGCACAGGAACTCACATTTTTCTTTGTGACGGGTGAGGCCCAACGACTGCAGCCTCTCAAAAGTCTTCGCCAGCCTCCGCAGTTGGTCCACCTCCATCCTGGCAAACACCAGGATATCATTACTGATGTTCAGGACGCCCTCTAGATCCACGAGGGCGCCCCGGATGATATTCTGAAAGACCTCCGCTGCCGAGGACACGCCAAAGCTCAGTCTTTTATAGAGGTACAGTCCCCGGTGTGTTGTGAACGTGGTGATGTACCTTGATTCAGGGTGTAGGACCACCTGGTGGTAGCCTGCTCAGAGATCCAGCTTGGAGAAGAAGCGAGCACCCTGTACTTCGGCAATAATGTCATCAATTGTTGGAGTGAGGTGCCTCTCCCTCTTGATGGCCTTGTTCGGCAGCCTCATATCAACACAGATTCGGACGGCCTCTGGTTGTTTGGCACGACGATCGGGGACACCCAGGGAGTCGGACCCTCCACCTTCTCAATTATGTCGAGGTTCACAAGATTATCCAGCTCCTGTTACGCTCACCTGGCTCCCACAGGGGCGTCGGTCGGACCTGGACGGCTGCGGTCTCCACCAACGTGATGCGTAGTGCAGAGATGACTGACTGGACTGGCCCTCCTAATCTTGTCTGCTTGACCCATAGAAGTATTCTCCTGCAAGTGGAGGGATGGATGTAGCCACCCGTGGATTCAAGTGATGGCACCCCCCCCCCCACAGTCCTCCCCACTAATCACCTCCGAAGTGCCCTCTCAGCAATCTCACCTTATACTCTTGAAAGATGAGCTCTCCATCCTGCATGGATTGCAGGGGCGCGTTGATGCCAGTTACTTCACTGGTTTGAAGGCGTGGGAGAGTTCCGGAGAGTATTGACTCTGAGGTTCTTGGCGAGGACCAGTAAGTAGTCAGTATCAAGTTCAAAGAGTTCAATATGTCCAATGTTCACTCTTGTTCCCCCCTTCCTTCCTTGTCTTGCAGCTGAGTTTGTGACAAGATGCTCTCGTGGTAGCTGATGGCGCTCAGGTAAAAGTCTGTATTACCCGACGCTGTCCGGTAAATGTTGCACGTGTTTAACGTGTTGTTTTCTCTCTCTTTGCAGGTGCGGCACATGAAGATGTGGAGAGTTATAGAATAATGCCTCCGGTGGTAAATCAGGTAAATCTATGGTAATAAGAGTTATATTTGTTGGTTTTCTCTGCTCACCTTGTTGTTTTCTTTTGTCCCCCAGGTGCCGGAGTTCGGTGAAGAAATGATGGAGGCAGTGCCGAATCGAAAGATGCTGCGAGGACTGGTGAGTATGGCGCGGCGCTGCTGCTGGAGATGCGACGCGTACTGAAATGATGTTCTTTCCAGGTCCGGAGGCGACATGGATCCGGAATCAGGTGAGGAATTCGAAAATAGTTCATTTTCTAACCTTGTCCTTTTCTTTCCTCTTTGTTTTAGGAGCTCCAGATTCGAGGCGGGCGTGGCAGAAGACTGGATGCTGACTGCAGGCACGGTGAGCGTTACGCTGCTGGATGCAGAATAACGCAAAGCGTGTGTTGCTGTTCGGGCGAGGTTTAAATAGCCTCCAAAGTAGTTCCAGGTAAGAAGTTCCCCAGAACCACGTCCGAGTAAAAAATAGTCCCTGTAATAAAATAGTCCCATCCAGGCCTCACGTTGGCTTGGACTCACTTGCAGCATGGTCTGCATCAGGTAAGTAAAGTCTATGAGCCTGACTGATTTCTATGATGAGCCTGGCGCCTAAGGCGCCAGAACTGAACCCAAACAGCCCCCAGCCGGGGCTGTTGGGGTTTTAATAAGTATCTGGATGCCTGCTCCCGGAGCTGATGGGCTTGGTCCTGATGCCCCGGGGTAGGCATCATGACAGCTCCTTGTCCACATGTTCACGAAGGTGAAAAGGTACCCTGCGATGTTTTAGGGCGATGGGTTGCACTGGGTCATCAGCCATCCGTCCAATCCCATTGAATAGGGCTGCATACTTGTCAAGCAGGTCATTAATGTCCTCCAGATACACTGAATACGCAAAACTGACGATGCCGAGGGCCTCAGCCGCCGCACAGCTCAGCAGGGTGTTTGTGCTTACCGGCATCACATAGAAGCATGCCGTGATCTGCGAGCCGTCGTGCTCCACCTTCGCCACGAAGGCACCATCCCATGGGATGGGTTCCAGACCCCCGAAAGCAAAGATAAGAGCCTTCGGTGTGACCAGCCTGGGAGGTGCGTCCATGGCGTCGTAATGCCCACGGGCCATCACGTTGACTGACGCTCCCGTGTCGACAAGGACCGGGACTGGCGACTTGTTGACCTCCACCACACAACTTGGCTGTCTTCTGTTCTTCCCCTTCAAGGCTCCCACACTGGAGACAAAGAAGATGTTTTCTTCCTCCTCTTCGTCTGCCTCCTCCACCTGGGCATCCTCTTCACTCTGGTCCACCTGGGCAACATTCGGAGGGCGACTTTGGCGAAACTCGGACGGGGCCGGGCCTCTCGGCACCATCACGGGTAGGGCTGCCTTGCACACCCGGGAGAAGTGATCGGGCAGCCCACACCTTCCACATGTCCTTCCGGCCGCTGGACATTCCGTTGGGTGGGGAAGGTCGTACCCGCACTTTTGGCAGGACACACCCACTCTTCCAGCTCTGTCACGGGGTCCCACACCAGGTCTCCGGAGTCCTCTGCCACCCCGCCACATGGCACACACCTCCTCCGTCTTGATGGAGCGCGATCCGGCATCCATCCTCGCTGCCCGAGCCTCAGACACCTCATGGCACCGCACCAGCTCCAGGATGCGTGGCAACGTGAGGCCGGGTTCTCTTAGGACCTGTCTTCTGAGCTTGCCCGAGGAGCACGCCTGGATGAGCATTGTTCTTATCATGTCATCTGCATCACCCCATGCACAGGCGAGCGACAGGCGCTTTAGGCGTCCATAGAAGGTGTCCAAAGTCTCATCTTCTTTTTGTTTTGCGGACAGCATGACGTATCGTTCGTAGTCGAGTTGGCAAGGGGCAGAAAATGGGCCTGGAGTGCTGCCTTTGCCACCGCATAGGATCCATCCCCTGGTGGAAGTGACTCAAATGTCTCCAGGACCACAGGTCCCGCCGACTACAAAATGGTTGCCAGCATGCTGTCATCATCCGTCACCTGTGCTGCCCTAAAGTACATGTCGAGGCGGTCAACCCACCTCCTCCACCTGGGCCCCAAGCTGGACGGCGGACCCGAGACGTCAAATTCAGGGATGGGCTGCAGGGCAGCCTGGGCACGCGCCTGTGCCATGATGAGATGTCCTGGCTGAGCAATGGGTTGCACCACTGGTGGCGCCTGAGGTACTGGAGCCTGACCTCCTGCTTGAACCTGAGGAGGTTGTTGTATAGCTGCTGGTCGTCCACCGAGCTGGGGAGGTTGCTGTCGGGCAGCTGCTAGCCTACCATCCTGAGGTGGCTGCTGGCGCACTGATAGCAATTCACCGTCTTCATCACTAGTCCCACTCATGGGCGTGAACGCACAGGCACCCCCAACATGAAGTTTGGGGCCGCAACTCAGCTCCCACCACCACAGCACAGTCGTCCAAACACACACACCCAGGCAAATGAAATGTCCAACCTGGGAGCAAGGAAGACGATAGCAGAGTGTCCCCCTCCACAAGCAGCTTCATGCACAGCCACAGTAGCTGGATGTGATGATGAACAGAATGAAGAAAATGGAAGATCCACAGCTGCAGCAGTCCTTCCTGATGATGAAGAGGATGAAGTTTACTCCTCAGCTGCTGCAGCACCTTGTAGGCGCAGGAGTTCCAGAAATTGAGTCAAAAGAGAATTAGGGCTGTGCAGGCCCAGCCAGTGTACCCCATCTCCTCGCTTGCACTCGACGTAGTAGGCCCAAAATTCAAGAAAAATCCAAAAATTGGGCATGCAGGTATAACTGCCTGCTGTTAATGTGTCCAAAAATTAGGCCTGGATGCCACTCACCGCCCAAACCAGAGCTCAGTGAAGTTCCACGGCCAGAAATTCAAAATGCCCGCCAGCCGCGTGGGTGATGCACGGTCTACCGCACAAAACGAAATGCCGTCAAGATTCCGTTTCAGGGAAAAAAAATTAAGATTTCGTCACCGCCAGGCCCAGGCATCATCCCCCACTCGTCGCCACTGTTGGGGGTTTGTCCTGACCCCCAGCGATACCCGTAAGCCCCCCAGTGCGTACAGACAACACTCACACTTCTGTACTGCTCGGGCTTCCTGGTCGCACTGCCGCGGCCGGGAACGCCCCGTTTATGCTGCATGCAGCGTGCAACGTCGCGCCGCCGCGTGCGCGTCCCTGCACGGGGCAGCGCCACAGTCGTCTACGCCGGGCTGTGATCAGCTCTTTGTTTCCACAATTGGCGATCAGCAGTTTTTCGGTGTTGAGATTTGAGGAGGGAGTGATGAGAACGGGTCGACTTGTGGGTCGCCTTGCTTGGCGAGATTATCAACTGTTTAACACAATTGCTTGGCGAGATTATCAACTGTTTTACGCAATTGCTTGGCGAGATTATCAACTGTTTTACACAATTTGACTGGGGGCGTTTCTTGTAAGGCCTCCAATATTTCAGCGTCTGATAGTTCACTTATAATTTGCGCTTATGTTGCTTCGTGGAAAAGTCCTTTAAGGCACTTGAAATCAGGGGCTTTGGGAGAGGAATATTCCCTGTTTCAGTTTTCTTATTTAGCCTGGCTTGCTTTCTTCGCGGGGCTTTCAATACGTCATTTTTCATTGCTCGTGGTCCGTACTTTTCAATGTTTACGGCAACATGAGCTTTCTCTTTCCCTCTTTTTTTGTAAATGATTTTTTTTTTCTGTGCAAGCGCATACATTCTTCTGTCTGTAATGATGTTGGAATCCGAGTGCTGTCCTGAGAATTCATAGTTCAACATTTCTTTGCTACTGGCATTGATTGTTTGTGCATCATCTTGCAAATCCCCATCCTGGGTTGAGTTTTCTAGTTCTAGTTCTGTAATCAAAGGTTTATGCGACGCCTCAAGTTCCTTTTGATCCCTTTGGTGATTTTGAATATTCTCTGTGTGGACCTGAGCCGTTATGTTGTGAAAAAGGCCGTCTGGGCCCGTATGTAGCACTGCCACTCTGCCCAATGCAGATACAGATTCCGCCGGGAATTGTCTAATAATAATAATAATAATAATAATAATAATAATAATAATAATAATAATAATAATATGGGCACAGGATCACACACTGTGGGCCTCATCACGAGTTTGGCGGTAACCCTTAAATCCGGCGGTCGTGTTGTTACCGCCGGATTTAAGGGTCCGCCAAATCAGGGCTTTGGCAGTTTTCTCTCCAGCTCTGAGCTGGGGGGAAATCCGCAGAAAATTTGCACTCATACCGCCGGTGGGAAATCCGCCAGCGGTATCAGTGCAAAATTTCCCCATTGAGCCCAATGGAGAATGGGGCATTCCCGAATGGGCTCAATGGGGAATGGGGATTTCCAAATCCGCCAAACCCGTGATCCGGCGCTAATAGCGCCGGTGTGTTTTTGGCAGTAGGGCAGATAGCGCCAGCGCTATTAGCGCCGGCATTACCGCCCAACTCGTGATGAGGCCCTGTGTAAGGTGTTCCTGCTAGATTAATGTTTTGCTGCCGATGTTCACCGTTTTCAAAGGTTTTCTGTCCAGTGCCACAGTCTTTGTACGGAGCAGACTGATCCCTACTTCCTGCACTCACCCCACCTGCAAACCAAGCTCTGACCAGTGCCACCCTCCATAGCCTCGATCAGGACGCCACTCGCCGCAGCAGGAGTCTGGTGACGGGGTGGGGGCACAGGTACAAAGATCTAAGTCCAGAATCGTAGGAGCATGTAATTCAGGCAGAGGTAATTCCGCCCGGAAAGATCCGTAAGAGGATCGAGAGGCAGGTCTATCTGAACTGCCCCCCGGAGAATAGGGCAGCAGACCTACTTCGTTTCTAGAGTCGCCTGAGTTCTTATCAGTTTGTAGGCAGAGCCCCTTTCGGACCGGAGAGATAGAGTAAGACTCCGGGTCAGTCTCTGAAACGCCCTCTATAATCGGGCGAGACTGGGGCCGCTGGGCGGGAGATTTAAGTACTCGGAAAACGTCCCTGTTAGAGTCTGAGGCGATATGAGTCTTACCTCTCCGGGCCGGTGATATGTTTTCTGGTCGAGAACGATGGCTTCTCAAGCGACGTTTGCCCTTTTCGCTGTCAGGTGCATGACTCTTTGCAGAATCCAAGTCCTTTTCCTTGTCGAAGGCAGCAAATTCCATCGGCTCCCTCGACTTCCGGGGACTGCCGAGGACTACGGACCCCTCAGCGGACAACTCCGCGTACTGCTCCGCAGTGCAGGTGAGGTTAGTGGGTCCTCCCGCACAGGAAAACAGCAAGGAAAGCCTCTCTTTGCACAGTCGAAATCACATAGAGTGACAACCGAGGACTGCGGACACCGGACATCATTGTACAATGCATCTAACAATGCAGTACAATGGGGTACACTTTTTGTTTTACCCTACACTTACACTGAGAGGATTTGTGATTAGTCTAGGTGTGCTAAATGGACAAGCTGGTAGCAGCAGTGACTTTTTACAATTTTCTGGTGCTTTTCGTTTTAGCCTTAACATGTTTACTGCGTTTGGCTACTAACTGTGGCTAGTGACCAAACATGGCCATGCCACAAGGTTTTTCGCTTGTCCTTTCGCCATCTTGTCATTTAGCCTTCTTCCTGGCCTATGAGGCCAGGAAAATCCTTATATGGACTTCGAGTCCCCGCAAAGCAGAGGCTTTTAGCGGGCTACTGGAGGGCTATGTGCGTTTTCTGGCAGGATGTGGGCTGGGACTGTCTGGTCCAAATCCACAAACTGGTTTCAGTGTGTCTGAGTGATATCCATGAGTGTTCCCACCAGTGGTCCTGATTGGACCACTGCTGGAGTGTGTTTGGGGGCTTTTTTTTACTATTGGCTAGTGGGAGTTTCTGCTCTTACCTAGCTTTTGGGATAAGAAGATGACCCCTGCACCCAATCTAGAGAAATCCTGGAGAAACCTGAAGGAACCAAGACTTTTGTCCAGCTGTGAGACCTGTGAGGAGAACGGTGACCCATCTGAAGGAGGCCTGGCGACCACCTGCGACCCCTGGAGTGGAGGGAACATTCATTCCTGATGTTTGCTCTGTACTGTAAGGAAGGCATGGTATCAAACAGTGAAGACAGACACAAGTGATCACTGTTCAAAGGTGTTTATTGAACTTCAATGGGTTGGTAGAACGCTTATCTAAACCTAAATCTAAAGATGGGAGCAAGCTATCGCCATCAAATAAAAATAACGCAGTCCTAGTGGAGTCAGTCAACATTAAAGGGCCTATTCTAATTAACTTATTGCCAATCCTTACTTCTAAATACAAAATGGTGTGGATAACAATGCATACAAAATAAAAGTGTTCAAGAAATGATATGTCAGGATAGTTGAGCAGTTAGCTTCCCTTCCCCACATTTGCAGCACTAGGCAAGATGGCACATGTGGGCTTCGCACACACTCTGGCTTTTTGGGCACAAGGTAACAGTTCAACACATAGGCACCAGGGCCTTCCGCCAAAGTTTATCTCGCAGTGACAGCCTCTTATTGCAGAGGGCCTGATGTAACAAACAAAACATGAAAGTTCCATTCCTTTGTCAGGGTTTTCACTTTCATAAGTTCAAGACTGGTCTCCCTCCTTTGGGTTCGGACCACGGGTCCCCCTTGTCAGAGCTCAGACCCCTTTTCTACAATGTTCACAATTTGGTCTCCCTCGTTCTGGCTCGTACCATAGATCCCACTCGTCCAGGCTCAGATCCCTTTTGATAGCAGAATCGAAGACTTTCGAATGTGCAATAGGTTTTGCTTGAACCACTTCAATTTACTTCACACAATTTACACTTCACATCAGTCTTCTACTTTTGTTTTTTTTATCAGGATACCGTGCAGAGTCCTTCGACTGAGCACCTTCACAGTGCCAGACCACTCTGTCAACAGTATTGTATCTTTCCTTCTAATGTTCAAATATTCACCAGCAATTTAGCTTCCCTCGCATCTTTCATCACATGAGTTTAACACTGTTCATTCCAGTGCTCTTTTTACAATGGGCCTCATTACGACCCAGGCGGTAAGTTACCGCCTGGGCCGTCACTTTACCACCATGGCGTAAACTACGTTTACGCCATGGTGGTTGGCGGACTTACCGCCCCATTCCGACCTTGGCGGGGAGGTAAGTCCCCAATCCCCATTTACCCTTCCCCATTCCCATTTTTGCCCCATAGGGCATAATGGGAGTGGGGAAGGCGTTAATTACGCCACCGTAAATTACGGTGGCGTAATTAACTCCATGGTCCCTTAGCGCCATGGATTTTAACACCCGCAAAAAGCGGGTGTTAAAACCTCCATGGCGCTAAGGGACCTCGTAATTGGCGGTAAGGGGTCGGCGCAGCTAACGCTGGCGTAAACCCCTTACCGCCAGGGTCGTAATGAGGCCCAATGTTGCCGCTTGCAACCTTGACTTCAACACAGACCAGCATCTGTCTCCCCAACTCACCGGCTGTGTTGTTCTCGGTCGCTTCTTTGTTCTTAGAGCCAAGGACGATACCATGGCATCTGCTGCTGCTCTCCACCTTGGTCAGTTACACGGGAGGACCCTCGGTATCTCCGGCACACAATGCAGGATTCTTCACTCTGGTTTCTTGGTCTTACGTTTTCTGCTTTGAAGGTTTCTTGAAAGTAATGACGTCCTGCCAAAAAGGTCAAGAGTGTTGCCCCTCTCACGAGCCTCTTGTGCCTGGCCATCTTTCTCCCCTCGTTCAGCTGCCGACTCGAAACTGCTGTACCTTTGTGTGTTTTCCCTCGCTCAGAGTGTGCTCTCATGCTCTACCTTTTATCTGTGTGGGGAAGTGTAATGGAAGTCAGGTGTGAGTGATTGTCGATAATTGCTTGACCTCGTCTGGCCCTAGTATTGGGACATGTCAGGTACACAGTTCAGGTGCAAGACAGTTTTTTCCCAGAGCGGGCTGTCCGTGTAAAAGTGTTTGTGTAGGAAAAGGGGGGGGGGGGGCTGAGTGTCTAAATATCCCATCAGGCAGGATGGGGTAAAGGTGTTACAAGGAAGAGAGGGATATCGTATCTCACCATCCGGTGTCACACTCCCACTCCCTGAGGACTCCTCACCCAGGTGATCCTCTCGCACTGATCCACCCCCAGGGTCTGGATCCAAAGTCGATGGCCGGGCACCTGCCACCTGAGAGAGAGATCTGTGGGGACTACTGGGGACTAGTGGGTGAGACACCTTCTGGTTTCTCAAATTACCCTGCCAAGAAGAGCGTTTGGAAGTTTGCCGGGACCGTCCTGTGGTTGACCAGCTCTGAATTTGGGCTACCCTCCTGGCTATGTCACCATTTAGAGTTGAGGCCCGGAACTTGGGGGATCAGAGCTTGTCCTACAAGACTTACTTCAGCGAAATTCCGGAGTCCTAGCGTCAAGGGGGCCCGAGATAGGAAGGAAAGTCTGACTGTGACAAGTGAGTCCCTTTGCCTTGCCATGCTGTGGTGACCGCCATCCGAAACAGCTCACCTGAGTTGAGTCCAGTCCTGAGAAGGGTCCCACATCATCTTTTGGACATTCTTCCACTGAGAGTCCTTGTACCAGCCAAAGACACCGACCGGAGATCTGCTCGAACCTGCAACCCCTGCAAATTGAGGGTTGAGGCTGATGGCAGGTAAAGCGGTCATGGATCTTCTTCCATCCACCTATCGGGTCCTGTGAAGAATCGGAGTATGCGGGGTGAGTTATAGTGGTTCTTACCTGCCCGCTAAACACCTTTTAAAAGTTTTGCTAACTTTTACAAACTTTTAAAACTTTTGCTTTACCATTGCTTGCTTGCACAAACCTTCAGAAAGTTGGGGACACTTTAGTTGATTAGTATACCTTGTCCTCTAACCCTTGGAATCATTCACTGGACCCCAAAGACCCTGCCTCCATTTTTTCCAGCGTTACAAACGGTGTCAGAACTTTTCCTGAACTTTTGGGAATGAGACTGCAGACAACTTAGGGAAGGACTTTTGAAGCCAGGGCTAATTCTCTGTGGACCTGAAGTGCATAAACTAATCTGTACTTTCCTTTTCAGGGGTTTGATCTGTATTATGCCTACTCTAGTGGCTGTATGTATTTTATTTTGAGTGTTGTGTGATACTTCTACCTGTTAGTAGTCATTTTTCATAGTGTTGTTTGGCCATAAATAACTGTATTTGTATAAATACTGTCTAAGTATAATTTGTAACTCTCATTGTGTGTACTCATTGTGGACCCTTTACAAGCTCACCACCTCTTGAGACTTAGGGCCTCATCACGAGTTGGGCGGTATGCCAGAGCTTCAGCCTAGGAAAGGCATACTAAAAAACCTCCATACATTCAGGGGAAGGGGGAGATTTCCCCAGACTCCCTGTAAGGAGGGGTGATGAAACTGGGCCTCATTACTGGCGGTAGCCGGGCTGGTATAATTTTTTTTCCGGCGCCCACAAATGGGCAATTATCAGGTCATTACGGCCTTGCTGGACCCGGTAATTGCCCATTTGCGGGCACCGGAAAAAAATGCTCCCCATTCCTACGGGAATGGGGAGGTCAGATGCACTGGCACCATTCAGAATGGTGCCGGTGCATCCGACATGCTCTGCTCGCGGGTGCCGGTACACCTGCCAGGTCAGACCTGGCAGGCGGGAAGGCACCCACGAGCAGAACTCATAGTTTGCCGATCCAGTAACAACGGTACTGGTAGCTTATCGGTACCGTTGTGACCGGATCAGCAAACTTATAATGAGGCTCACTGTGTTTTATCCTGGGCCTAAAAGTGACACTAGGGAAAGTGACCCTGAAAGTTCACTGCGATCCGGGTGAGAAGTCCACATTCTATGAGTCTGGGAGATAGTCTCAATATTACGGAGATAGGAAGCGGCTAGAGGACCAGGAATGGAGTCCAAATAGAAGCTCTGAGTCAGAAAAGGAATGGACTGCTAAACAGGGAAAGAGCATTGTTAAAGACCCATTCAGACAGGCCATAAAGAGTTTCTTGGCACCATACCATAAGAAAGCCAAGTATTCGGTGTGGGAGCACTTGGAACTTTATGAGCAGATGATGGAATCATTCCAGATCAGAAATGATGTCAATTGCATCAGATTTGCGAAATGCACATTCTCACCAGAGAACTCCAGTTTCTTTGCCTTACTGGAGGACCAGGATTATTATAAATGGTCCACCTATAAGGCGGCCATTATGAAACATTTCTCCACACAAGGAAACCCACGAGAGGTCTGTAAGGCTGCATGTAATTTGCAATGTGGGGAGAATCAGGCACCTACAGAGTTTGTGCAGGAGCTAAAGCGTGCATTTGCTCAGACTTCCCAGTGGAAAACCAACAGATAGGAGTTTGTGACCACCTATTTCCATGCTCTCCCCAAATACATTATGACTCTGTTGCTGCATGATTTTCATGAGCACAGGACCCCCAAAACTCCCAAACCATTTAACACACCTGCTGCTGCGAAGGTGTCAGAGGTAAGAACTATCCCTCCTTTGGACCTGGAGATGGGCGGGGGCCTAAAAATCCTCCTCCTGCCAACAAGAAAAATGGAAGGAAGAAGGGACCCCCCCCGCCCCGGCCCAATCGAATGGTAGTTAGGCAGGGATCTAGAACAATGATGTCTCTGACCCTGCCACCTATGTAAGCCTAGGTATAAGGGTGCCAATCCAATCGTTGGGTACATGTACACTCCCCAGGTCCAGTACCCAAGCTACCCTGGCAGAAGGGACAGTTACCCTTTTCAGGAGCAGCAGAGGTGTGACTCAAGACTTCCCTACACCCAGAAAGTCTTGCAGCTGGAGGGGCAGGCTCAGCAACTGACAGACAATTTGGGGCACATTCTGAGGGCTCAATCCAACCCTCAGCCTACCCTGCTTCCCATAATTCCCCAACACCGAGGTCTGTTGCTCCTGCTGGGGGAAACGACAGGACGAAATGTCTGACAAGCCACAGGTTCCTGGAGGGGAGATGTCAAGCCCTAGAGGAAGCTTCCTTTCTCACCCTGACTGAACCCCTGGAAACCTCTCAGCCTGAAAGGGACACTTCTACTCTTGGGCAGTTAGAACCCAAAGAGCAAATGGTAAGTAGGAGAGGCCAAAGAAGAACCCGGTTTGTTGAGGAGCTCAAAATAATCCCCTCAGAAAGAGAAGAACAAGCTACTTGCCCCTAGTAAAGTTCTTTCGACTGGATGTTCCTCCCAGGTATTCCTTATCTTTAATGTTTCCAATATTTTCAGCAGTGGGCGATGTGTGTCGATGCCTGTCGAGTCGATGTCCCTGGAGGCCTCTGTCTCGACATCGACGTCACCACAGGTATATGTAGCACGCGCAGCGCCCATTGGCCTCAGTTTCGTTTCTATGAGTGGAGCATTACCTTGTGTTCGACGGTTACTCCCCTTGAGAGAGCGTAGACTCCAACCGCAAGGAAAATTCTACCTTGGGGTAGGTTGGGAGGGGCGATAAGGAATACGTGGGAGGAACATCCAGTCAAAAGAACGTTACCAGGGGTAAGTAACTTGTTCTTTGAATGGATTGTGTCCTCCCACGTATTACATATCTTTGATAAAACTGCTTTGGGAGTGTAAGTAATTTGGAGGTGCGAGTAGAAATTAGTGTGGCATCAATATTTTATGGTTGCATATGCACTGAATGCAGAACTGATTTTCCAAAAGCAGAATCTTGACCTGAGGAGGAGTCTAAACTGTAATGTTTAGTAAAGGCGTGCACAGACGACCATGTGGCAGCTGCACATATATCTTTTATCGGAACTCCCCTCTACAAGGCAGACAAAGTTGCAATGCCCCTGGTCGAATGGGCTCTTAGATGTTCTGGAGGGTGTTTACCTACCAGTTTGTAACATTCCGATATTGTTAGTATAATCCACCTGTATATAGTTTGCTTGGTAATGGGTAGTGCCAATTTGTGACCTGAATGGCCCACAAATAACTGGTCACCCTGTCGCAATTTTGCCAATCTGGAGATGTAAAAGCTCAGTGCACGTCTAGTGTCAAGCCTGTGAAGTCTTTCTTCTTCCTTCCCTGATGTGGAGGATAAAAAGAAGTTAAAGTTATTTTCTGAGAAATATGAAACTCAGAAACAATTTTGGGGAGAAAAGTAGGCTTCACTTTTAGTATCACTCTGTCTTTATGAAAGACAGTATGAGGAGGCTTGCAGGATAAAGCCTGTAGCTCACTCACCCTTCGGGCTGATGTAATTGCCACTAAGAAGACAGTTTTTAGAGTTAGAAGTCTTAATGGGCAAGAATGTAGAGGCTCAAAAGGAGCTCCCAACAAGTAGTTTATTACCAAGTTGAGATCCCACAGTGGGACTTGAAACGGGATTGGAGGGAAAACATTAGTTTGTACTATTAACAGAATCTTAAAGTAAAAGTCTTCTTCTGAAGTGCGCTTAAAAATATAAAGCGCTGCCAGATATCCCTTGATGGTACCAATCTGGAGCCCCAGATTTGCCAAATGTAATAGAAAAGATAACACCATTGGTGTTTTACATGAGAAAGGGTCAACATTCTTATCTCTACACCAGCTGCAGAACTTATTCCAGTGGCAGCGGTATTAAAATTTGGTGGCTGGCCTTCTGGCCAAAAGCAAAATTCTCCATTACGCCATCTGGGAGGTCTCAATCCTTGTATCTCAGCCTCTCAGAAACCATGCGTGAAGGCTGAGAGTCCTGATATTCGGATGGAGTCCACCGTTGTGTTCTTCTCTCCGGCTAGGTGAACTGCTGATAGAGATATTCCTTCTTGTATTGCCCAAAACCAGAGCTGCATTGCCTCTCTGCACAGTGGTAGTGACCCTACACCTACTATTTTGTTGAGGTAGTACATGGCAATTGTGTTGTCCATCATTATCAGGACATTCTTTCCCAGTACAGATGGCAGGAAGGCCTTCAGTGCTAGTCTGATTGCCCTCAGCTCTAAAATGTTGAAATGTATTTTGGACTTTGATGGAGACCCACGGCGGCTGAGGGTCAAATCATATGGCATCTGTCACTACTGTTCTCTCCAGCCATGGTTGCCAACATGGTTCTCTTTTCAAGATGTTCTCTGGACACGCCTACCACTGAAGATCCTGTGAGACTCTGTTTGTAGGAGATCTGACATTCTTCCTGAAAACTGTGACCAATAGGTCCTGAGGACCCACTGGAGAGATCTCATTCTCAGGGGAGCCTCTGGCACCAGAAAAATGCAGGATGCCATGAGGCCGAGCAACCTCAGAAAATTGAAGGCCGGTAGATGTTGGGCATTCTGGAATTTTGTAATCATCTGCAGAATATCTTGAGCCCTCACCTCTGGTGGCAATTCTTTCCCCAGGGATGCATCCAGGACTGCTACAATGAATTGGAGTCTTTGTGATGGTATCATGTGGGACTTCTTGAAGTTGAGGGAAAAGCCCAACCTGTGAAGGGAGTGACAGGTGGAGCTGAGATGTTCTAGGGCCTGTTCTGGGGAACTGGCCCTGATCAGCCAATCGTCCAGGTAGGGGTAGACGTGAATCCCCTCTCTCCTGAGACTCGCTGCCACCATCGCCATTAGCTTGGCGAAAACCCTCAGGCATAGGTCAGCCCAAATGCAGAACCCGAAACTGATAACAAGAACTGCCAATGGTGAACCTCAGGTACTGTCTGTGCTTGTGATGGATTGGTACATGAAAGTAAGCATCCTGGAGGTCCAATGATACCATCCAATCCTGAAGCTGGAGGTACTGAAGGATATGGGAAAGGGTTACCATCTTGAACTTGTACTTCCCGAGGAACTTGTTCAAGTCTCTTAAGTCCAAGCTGTGTCTCACTCCTCCGTCCTTCTTGGGATTTAGAAAATATGGGGAGTACAACCCTTGCTCCTCGTCGCTACAGGTACTGGTGCTATAGCACCTTTTTCTAGCAGGTTTAAAATCTCCTGCATAAGGAGCAGATCTGGAACCTTCAAAGAGTTGTTCCCTGGTGGATGACTGAGGTTTTTGCAAGAAAGGTAGGCAGTAACCTTTGGCAACAGTTTCCAATGCCCAAGCATCTGAAGTAATAGCATGCCATTCTGTCATATGCTGTGACAACCTGGCTCCTACTGCAGTCCTGTGAACAAAAACCTTCAAGAGGTTTTGGAGCGGCTGACGCAGTGGATGAAGGTAAGGCAGCTGCTGCGGTTGTGGTCTTAGTACTTCTTCCCCATCCACCACGGGGGAATCATCTTTGTCCTCTTTGAGCTGGCTGTCCTCTGCCTCTTCCAAGTGTGGAGTAATGGCGAAAGCACCTACCCCTCCAGGGTGTACCTGTGGGGTGGTTTGGAGTTTGTCTTATTGCAGCTCCAAGGGATTTTACCGCTGTCTTGGAAGTTTGCAGCTTCTCCAAACTCTCAACATCTTTGTTTCCAAATAAATGCGTGCCGTCAAAGGACATGTTGAGAAGCCTGGATTGCACGTCTGGAGCAAATCCTGACTTTCGCAACCAAGCAAATCTGCGTATCACTGTACTAGCTGCCATAGCTCTGCTGATACTGTCAACAGTTGAGACCAGTCTGGAGGGATTAGCACACAAGTCTTTCCCATCCTTGATGATGTTAAGGAAACCGTCTTGTTCCTCCCCCTCAGGGATATGGTGAGCCGCCATAGAAATGCATTCCCAAAGGGTGTGTGTAAATTTTGCTAAAGTGCACATAGCAATGACAGATTTTAAAGCCATACTGCTGGCAGAAAAAACCTTTTTGGCCATGGCATCATAGCCTTTGTCATCACTATCCTGGGGTATTATAGGATAGGTATGTTGGATACCCGTGGAAGTGGCTGCCTGCACTATAAGGCTTTCTGGTGTTGGGTGCTTGGAGAGGAAAAAAGGGTCAGAGCTAGAAACTCTGTACTTAGCCATCAGTTTTTTATTTACAGCTGGAATAACCTCTGGTGCCTCCCAATTAGACGCCACCCTATTTTGCAAGGCTTGATGAAAAGGGACTATTGGGTCTCCTGGCCCCCTGTCTAATATGTTGGTGAGATCATCCTACTCAGAAACAGGTGTGGGGAGACCACCTTCGGGTGCAGGCATCATGGCTGCTTGAGCCGCCGCCTCCCTCTACAGACTGTGGAACATGGGAAAATGTCCACACAACCTTTAACGTTACGCTCCTGTGCCTTAACCGTTCGGGCAGCTGCGAATGAAAGAACAAGCAAAACCGCGCTTGACTTTGCTAATTACAGAGCAAAGTGCTCTGCACGAGCCGACTCGGTACAGAGCCTTCAATATGGCACACCCTGTGGTCTAGCTGACACCATCCCGGAGAGGCTGCCATGCACGGGGAGGAGGAGAGAGGACATCCCAGCACTTTGCAGAGTAGAGAGAGCATCCCGACAGAGGCAGCGCTGCAGATGGATAAACCGGGGAGGAGGAGCAGAGGGAGAGCCCTCTCCGATAATCAAGCAGCCCCCGCCACATCTCGCAGAGCAGAGACGCGGACCGCTCTTTCTGCTCCGGTCACCCCCTCCAACGAGAGCATTAGCAGCAGCCCACTGAAGAGAAGGATACCTCCTTCAATGACAGTGCAGCGGGCACCGATCCCAAACTGCTACCTCACCTCAGCAACCTCGTTCATGCAATGTAAGGCGCCACTCCTCTGAGAAAGCCCCCGACTCAAAAAATAAAAACAAGGCCCATTGGATTGAGTCACCTGCTGCATCGGCCCATACCGCAAGCATTGCCAAAGGCCGCATGGGGGTCTCATCACGTGAATGAAGAATTCCAGCAATTACCTACCCGCCCTGTGGCCATCATCACACATGGCAGTATGCCACCTTGACCAAGCCATCAGGCGGCGGTCAGAGGTAAGATTTAAGGCAGCCCCCCATCTGCAGCTGTATTCAGTAACACGCACAGCTGCATCCAGCATGACGGGGACCCCCTGGTCCCACACAGGGAAGTACAAATCACTGCACCCTGCTTTGGAGCAATAAAGAGGGAGGTGGGCCCAGTGCTTGTGTCACAAGCTAGAACATGCAAAAATTCAGACTCAGGCCTATTTAAACAATATTCTGCTGGAGAAGCCACAAGGTCAGGGGGCTGTTTTACCACACTGTACCAAACCACAGCCCGCCTCCAAAACTATTTCGTGACAACAGCCCACACCAGCTAAAGGTGGCCTGGGCAGGGAAGACAGCCCCCTTGCGGGCAACTCACCTCCGACAAACACCATTGCAATCAAGTCAACCATTGCAATCAATCACCAGTTGCAATCAACCCACCGCTAGTGAGGCGCAGGGACCTGTAGACACCTCTGTTTGCACTGGAAGCCAAGATAAAGGAGACAAACTAGCCTGAGGAGGAGGAGAAACTGAAGGGCACTCAGAAAAGGGAAGGATCCAGGAGCCGGGGTCCAGCCCACCCAAGGTGTAGGGATCCCAAACACAGGAAAGAGGAGTTGACTCTGAGCCCGGTCAGCTGAAGAGCCGCACGGTTCACCTATGGCACCGCTCACAGCAGAGCTCAGCGCTCCCGGCGCACTGGACCCAAACACTCTAAAAAAACAGAGGACTTTCAGCCGTTCCCCAGGAGAAATGGAGCAAGATGAAGTCCAGACTTCCACGCAAATACAGGGGGAAGGACAGGGACAGTGCCAACAAAGCAGACATTTGCCCCCTGCTCTGGGGAATCCGCTCAATAAAGTCCAGCCTTACGGAAACCATTACGGACCTGCAGGACAGGATGGTGAAAGTCGAAGATAGGCTAGAAGCGGTAGAAAGTAACCAGCTCACAGGAGACCTGGCAGTGATGAACTGCGAAGCGAGATTCCAAGACCTAGAGCAGAACTAAAGCTGGATGATCTGGAAAATGTGGAGTGCAGGACGAATATACGCATAATAGGTATCAACGAGAAGCAAGGGGAAACCCCTGCTAGCCTGGACAGTAGAGTAAAGGCTCTAGTGGCAACCCTTTTCGACCCTGCAGAAGCCACAATCATGGAATTTGACAGAATGCACAGAACTAGGGGCACCCTAAATGGCCCAAGGTCCATTCTTGTTAAGTGGCACTATTATCGGGAGAGGCAGGACATACTTCAAAGGGCAAGAGAAAAGGAACCCATAGAGTTTGAAGGATCTAATGTAAAGATTTATCAAGATCTCTCTGCTGCTACTCTCAAATCGACAAAGAGGCTGCTGTTCATTGACCACCTGGCTGCATGACCACGAAATTTGGTATCGCTGGGGGTTCCCTCTTTCTCTCAGTTTGGAACATGAAGGAGAGGGGTACCGTGTTACTTCAGAGGAAGAAGCCAGGGGTGTTTTGGAGAGCCTACAAACGGGCACGTTGGGCACAGGCAGAGACAGATCCAGAATAGACCTTTGCCTTCGTCACCGAGGAGGGGCCGGGCTCTGGGATCCAGAAAGTACAAACGCTACAACACCCCCTGAGAGTTACTACCCTAGAGGAAAATTTTGGTCTGAAGATACTTTCTGGCAGAGAGTCGACACCCACACTGTGCTGAAGATCACAGCTCGTCAAGTCATCGGGCATCCTGCTGCCAGCAAACAGACCATAATGGAGGATGGAAAGAAATGGTCCATTTCATTATAAAAGTTTGGATCAGAAGTTAGTTAAGTTGTGGGAATGTTTCCCCCTGGGTTTTATCTGAACAATTGAGTTTTATACAAAAAGCCTGGAGAGAGGCCCCTGTAGTGTGACCCTTCTTCTTTAAGAGCATCGATGCACTCAAAAAAGCGCTGAAGGATGGTGTTTTTCAGGTAAAAAGCGGGGGGAACGAGGGGCATGCATCAGAGGGGAAGGGGAATGTCAGTTGCTTACTAGCTCAGCTACACACGCCTCACACTTCACAGAAGCTTGTGTAAGTGTCTAATACCCATCACATGACCGACCACCCCGGCTGGGTCACCACGCGTCACCCAACATACCAACATAGCATCACTTGAGGGTATAAAATTCGGGTCCCTCAACGTTAAAGGCCTCAACTCCCCGGAAAAGCGTTCAACGTTAGCACGGAATTCAAACTCTCAAAGTCCGATGCAATGTTTGTTCAGGTAATGAAATTCGCCCAGGGAAAAGAATTCAAAGTAGTTGGTAAGGAAATAGGGTGCACACTATGGGCGTCTGGGGGTAGCAATAGGGGGGGGATTATATGTAAGAAGTAATTGGGCCTTCACATTGAACAAATACACAGGGATGTGGAGGAAAGGTTTCTTGCCCCGAGACAGAAGATAAGAACACGCACAGTCACACTCTGCTCCGTGTATGCGCCCAATCAGAACCAGACCCACTTTAGTGAATCTCCCCTCGACTTTCTGGATGGCTGGAGGGAGGGCACTCTGTTATGTGGTGGCGATTTCAATGTTATACCATACCTGAGCCTGGACTGGGACTCCATGAGATAGGGTGCTCATCAGCCCAACAGCTCCTCAGGGGAACAATTTCTCAGCCAATTACGAGCTAGCCACCTAATTGACTAATTGACACCTGGCACACAACACACCCAAATGAAATGGCCTTCACTTTTTATCCACCCCACCCCCCTCACACCTCACTTAATCACTAATGGACTACCGGTTGATTGGCGCAGAGAGTGAAAGCGCCATATTAAAAACATCCATTGAGATAGTGGCCTGGACAGACAACGACTTTTGCTTCCTTGAACTAGATCTGGGCCCAACCCCGTGCACAGAGTGTAGACATGCAATGATACCCTCTACAAGGAGCCATTATTTAAGGAAACCCTCACTGATGTGATAAAAAAATTACTTTGTTGAGAACGATACAGGGGTAATGTCCTTAAACACAGTGTAGGAGGCGGCAAGCCACGATTTGGGGGTCCTAATCGCAGAGGGAACACACAAAAATAGGCTAAGGTTGAAAAGGGAAAAAGACTTGAAATCGGAGATAACACGCAAAGAGAGGGATCTCCAAGCACACTCCGCCGGGAGAGAAGAAACCCTGTCACAGATTAGCGAGCTCTGAGAAGAATTGCAAAATATTTGGCAGAACAAAGCGCTGATGCAACTGCGGTACCTAAAACAAATATTTTATGAAAAAGGCGATAAGGCTCACACCATGCTAGCCAACGGCCTATGGAAGCAAAGGGCAGACAGACCTATCCCTAAAATTAAGAACGAACTGGGGTTGGACCTGACAGACCCCCTAGAAATTGTAGGGCGCTTCTCGAGATTCTACGCCTCCCTGTACACTGCAGAAGGGGGGGAACAGAGAAAGAAACCGATCAGTATCTATCAAGATTCCCTGGTGCCCCATTGTCGGTCGAACATCAGACCATGCTCAATGCTCCGATTATAACTGTTGAAATCCAGGCGGCCATCTCAAAGATGAAAGCCGGCTCAGTGACAGGGCAAGACGGGTTCACGCTAACACTTCTATAAAGATAATTTCAATTCCCTCACCCCCTTTTTAGTAAAACTTTTCTATACAATTCTGGAAACCAGCAAGGCCCCTCCTTCGTCTACCAAATCCAGAATAGTCGTCCTACCCAAGGAATGTAAAGACCCCACAGAATGCGCATCATATCGTCCAATCTCGTTTATAAATGTGGACGCTAAGATTTATGCAATGATTTTAGCTAACCGGCTGGCCCAGGCCTTGCCACAGTTGGTCCACACTGATCAGGTTGGTTATGTAAGAGGCAGACAGGGTGCGGACAATGTCAGCAAAAAACCCTTGATTTGATGGCATCTATCCAGGAAAGTGAGGAGTGCCCCATCTTGATGTCGATCGACACAGAGAAGGCGTTCAACAGTCACGAAATGAGTGAGATCGGGGGGTCTATGGATATCGGGTGCAGCAGCACTCTACTGCAATGCATCTGCAAAAGTCCTAGTTAATGGAGTCGCCTCAGAGCTCTCTGCAGGGTTCACAGCAGGGATGCCCCCTCTGCCTCCCTCCTGTATGCTCTCGGAGTAGAGCCCTTCACGCAGGCAATAAGAGCCAACCCTTGCATTCATGGTATAGAGAGAGGGGGAAGAGACGGTAAAGGGGGCTGGTCTGGGTTGAATGGGGGGCCTGTAATACACTACGGCTTTCAAGTGACCGGGAGAACTTTGGATTGCAATCCTCACCGGGGTGGGGAGGAAATGACTTAAAAATCAGTATTGGACATATAGCGAGTTTTGATTGCAGGAAAACAAATGTTTGGTGTAACGTATAAGATCTCTATCTGAACATATAATGCTCAGCACACTTCTCTGATGCATGAGGGTAGGGTGGAGGAAATGGGAGATACACATTATCCTTTTTCTTGTTCTACTTTCAACACCACTTTGCTGGAGACACACGGGTCACGATTGCCCTACAAACTGTCATGCGATCATTAGTGGAGAAAAGATGTAAATGACAATGGGGGTGTGGGCATCAATCGCCTGAGGGCCACCATGGACTTCATTATAATGTCTTCAATGGTTACTGTTTTTCGTAATACTTACAGGAAAATTGTCTTTCTCTCTGTTTCTTGTAAACTCAATAAAATACAGTTTAAAAAAAAAAGAAAAAACAGGTGTGGGTCTCAGCCATCCCATGTATTCCATGACCCATGACATTAGCTCCCTGTAGGTTACCTCACCATAGTCACCAGGGTCTGCCCTTCCAAATTCAACCTCAAGACAGGTGTCAATCCCACTCGCCTCAGGAAGGCATTCTTGCAAGTCCTTCATGCAGGAGTCCTCTGATATGAGTGCCTCAGGCACTGCTGGTGTCCCACATTGTAACCCAAAGGGTCTTTCTCCATCAGAGGACTCCTCTGCATCTTCATAAATTGGAAGATAGGGATATGAAGAGGTCTGAACCTGGTAGAGGAATATACATTTTTTCAACTGAAGTTAACATTATGTAAGTTGTCACAGGAAAGTGGTTTTGACATTAAGTTCACAAAGTGACATCTATTGAGCAATGTTCCGAACTGCTGTCAGGACAATATGGAAAGTTTTTAACGTGGAGGGCTGTTGCTGCAGATTGAGCTATTCATCTATGATGATGGGGGGGGAGAGCTGTTAGTCTCAGAGTGTCAGTGCCTGGATAACACTCTGAGATTAACAGCTCTCCAGATGCCTGAATCCATAACTGAAGAATCGACTGTCTTCAATCTCTAAGGGCACCAACATCCCTTATTTGAAAACGCGCTATGATAAGCCATGTTCTATCTTTTGTGATAGCGTCCCTGAATCTGCCAGCTCAGTTACCTCCAGAGCCCCCAAGAAAAAGATCGCTTGTTGCCTGTTCGCAAGATAGCAGCCTTCCATCTCAAGACGCCACCCTATCACTATAGATGAATAGCTCAATCTGCGGCAACAGGCCTCCATGTTAAAAACATTCCATATAGTCCTGACGACAGTTTGGAACATTGCTCAATTGATGTCACTCTGTAAACTTGATGTCAAAACCACCTCCGAGCCAGAAACACCAACTTATTGTGTCGACAGATGATACGTACTGTTAATGTTTAACAGTACATGAAATATCACTTTCACTGTTACTAACCACATCACATACAGAATTGTATGTTTTCCTGCTCTGTGCATGACTATCAATTTAGTCCTTGTGTTTTGTTGTGTTTTTAATACCTGACTTGAATATGAATACATTTTGTTTTAAGTGTACTACTCCTACATCAGTTGTGTGATCAAGGGGTTGGTTTATGAGCCAAATCTAACATTCTGTAGTGTGCTCGTACCTCCTGTGTGTCTAAAAGAGGGGTAGCCTTTTGACTCTTGTCTTGTGTTCTGCTATTCGTTTACCCTCTAGAGTCAGGCCCCCAAAAACAAAAAGAGGGTCCCTTTTGCCCCCTTTCTACCTTCATTATCCAGGTAAAGGGGGACAGCAAAGAATCAGGGGAGAAAGAGGATCCTCCAAATCCACCCACTGTTTGTTGTAACGTTTTCCTTACAGATTCCTGGTGTCCGACTCGGAAAATCTTCCAAGATCACACGGTGTCGGAGCTCCATATCAAGAAAATGACCACTGGGCTGTCAAATAACGGACACTTTCTTTTCACCCTAGAGGAGAAGGAAGGCAGATTCTATGCACCGGTCAAGGTGCAGGGTCTTTGTGAATTATCAGTTTTGGTGGATACTGGATCTCAAGCCACCCTTCCTGTCCTAAAAGGCCTTTGACCAACTTAACTCAGGAAGGAGGGTGGGTCATCAAATTTCCCTCACTCCACTTCCCGACCAACTGGAAATACAAATTGGGAGACATTGATTAAAACATCCAGTGATAGTCGTGACTCCAGAGGGCACACCTTGTTTACTGGGCAACAATCTCTCGAGTGTTGTGGACTCACTAATACCTTTTCATAATAAATGGAAGACTGACGGGTGTTCACAACAATCTACTTTAATGTCCAACTCATAACTGACTTTTCCCCGAACCCTTTCACATTCTAACATTCTACATTCCCCAGCTCATGACGCGAGCATTCTCACTGTGACGTATTAGCAATTGACATCACAACACCGAGGAGGATATCACTTCTGATCGACTGTGTCAACAAGGTCCTCTGGACCCAAACTAACTGGCTGATAAAAAAAAAAAATGAGTACTTATTATGTAAGCATGAATGGTACATGCCATTTAATCGACCAACACTCAGAGAAAGTAGAATTCCATTTCAAGAATAACCAGGTCCCAGACATCACCGTCATCTCTGTGGGAGAACAAACTGGTGATGGGAACCCTTCCCCATTCTTGAACATCATCCTTCCTCCCAGTTTTAAGTGGTGCTTCACACTGGAAGGGAACCCTCTGAAATTTTATACCAGTGCAAAGTCAGAAAAAACATTGAGTCCTGTGAAAAAAGACAACGAAGAACCGGCTCAAAGTCTAACGGACATTCAGAAAAAGGGCGAACAGTTGTTTTTCTCCATTCAGATAAATGAGGGGGAGGAGTCTGTGCTTGTCAGAGTATGCCTGAATAATGGAAGAAGCTTCATCAGTGAAGGATTATTCAGGAAAAATCCCCAAAAATCAGATCATTAGCACATTTAATTTGATTGATAAATGGGAAGTAGGTCTGGAAACCCCAAATTCCAAACATTTCCTGCCTAGCAGTTGTATGTTAAAAATGTCCACTGGCAACAAAAGCTTAGAACATAATTGTCTGGTCGTGAGGGATGTCCCTTCCGCCTTTTATTAAGGTAGTAACATTCTCAACCGATTCGTAATCCATTTGGATGTAATTAATAATAAAGCCTGGTCACGCCTGAGGTGTAACACCATGGTCTTTGACGACACTGAGAAAGCATTCCAGTCCGCTTATTTGCTGCATTATATGGTTGAAGTTCAAGTGCGAGAAGAGGTTACCATCCCAGGACAGGTATGACGATTCAGTATTCCCCTCCAAATTAAGCAAGGATAGAACCTCAAACATCAGGATGCCTATTTAAATTTGAATTCCCATCTCCAACAACAAGGTTGGTATTTAAATCCGACACCTCTAGTGGAGCTAGAACATGAGACCTTTCAAATAACAGTGACCCTCAAAGTATCATTTTGGGCACAGACACCTTTAATGGAATGGCGTTTGATGGCCAACATTATTCTATTGATTTAGGTAATGAAATCATTGGACCAATCCCAAATGACTGATAGACATCAGCGATGGTATTCCTACAGAAATGTTTTTTACCAGACCTGCGGGAATTGCTTGTCGTATTCTTCCTGCCCTTATGTAGTGGAAGAGGTGACTTGTGATATCAGGAGGGGTGCGGTATTGCTAAGACTCAAGAGTCAAGGATCACTACCTCGAATCCCTGGAACCTCCTGTCCAGGTGAACACCATAAAAATTGATCTCTCCACCCAACTGGAGGATACCGCTGAAATTGACAAGCCGAGGTCTTGCCAGGTTTTAAGTAGATGGTCGTAGAAGTGATCAATCTTACTGATGCCAGTGAGACCGAGGAGCAGAGACAAAAGCTGAAACAGGTCTTCCTGGAATTCCAGGATAGTTTCAGTGAACTCATGATTGTGAATGCACATCTATTCATTCAACCACCATACCCATGGCCTTGAGATGGCTCCAGTATTTGTGAAACAATACTGGTTACCTCTCACATCCATGGAGTCACTCAAGGAGGTTAAGAATTTATAATCCTGTGGGATAATCCGTTATATCCACAGTACATTTAACAACCCAGTACTGGGGATACTAAAACCAAATGGCCAATGGAGACTATCCACATACCTGAGGGAGTTAAACAAATGGGTCCACATGTCAAGATGGCCACTTCCCTACATCAATCAAGGGCTGGCACAGATCCAAGGGTCAAAGGTGCACACCGCCATTGAGTTGACCAATGGCTACTGGACATTAACCATAAATAGCATGACCAAAACAAGCTGTTTTTACCTTCAGGGGGCAGCAATACATGTGGACCCGAACCCCCTTTGGATGCATAAACTCGGGCAATGAGTTCAACATCTTTATGCATAAGGCCATGCCCGATTTTGGTGAAAGGGGAAACCTGGCCTATGTAGTTGATGTTCTGGTCAGGAGCTCAACTGTGGAGGAACATATAGCAGAGATTTGCTATGCCCTGACCCAGTTGCAGAAAGCCAGAGCAAAATTGCCATTTCAGAAGGCACAGCAGTGTAAGTTCCGAGTGAACTTCTTAGGGCATGAGATCACCCCAGAGGGTCTCAATCACCAGGCAAAGAAGATGGAAGCCTTAATGTAATTAAAAGATCCTACTACTCTGCGAGAATTAAGAAGCCTTCTTGGACTCACTACTGATAGTCGAAAGTTAATTGAAGCCTACGCAGAGGTCACTCGACCGTTGGTCCATTTATTTAAGACCGGGGTCAAGTGGGAGTGGGGACTGGAACAATCTGAGGCAGTTAAACAACTTAAAAAGAGCCTTTCACAAGCTTCTTGTTTGGCTTACCCCATCAAGAGCAACGAGTTCTTCTTGGAGATGGGTTTCTCAGATACTTGCCTAACAGTGGTATTGTCCCAAAAGCATGACATGATCAACACATTCCTCTCATACACAAATAAAAGTTTGACCTCTGTGGAGGAACAATTCAATTGAATGCGAAAAGGCACTCTTGGCAATGGTGTGAGCATTGAAAAGAGACCGCCCATTTATCCAGGGAGAGCAGATTGTCAAGACTCCAGGCAATGAACGGCCGTAATTCCAGAATTACTTCCTGGATTCTGTCCATGCAAAGCTTTCCTGTGGAGATCAGATATGGCCAAAACAAGAAGAGTTCCCTAGTGCAAGGACTGGCAGATTTACATGATTGGGCTCCAGAAAACTGTATCACGGTCAAAAGTCTAATGACCAACAACAACATGGAGGCGTACTTAACTTTCCCGCACAAGGTCTATGAAGAAGACACATGCCAGGGGATACCCACAATTTATGTGGATGTATGCTCCTACCATGTTGATAATAACATGGAAAAAGAACTAGTGGCTGGTATTGGGAATGCCTGGGTGAATGCTACCCTGGAGCCCTCTGCTGGTCACAAAATAGGACCCTGAAGTAGTCGAGTGACAGAGTTGATGGACATTTATCATGCCATCCTCACTGCAGTGCACAACCAACTCAAAGAACCGATCATAATTACTGACTCTGATTATGTCAGGAATGGGTTTGCGGAGCACCTGATTAACTGTAAGAATCGAGGCATGCTTTGTGCCAACCACAAACCCTTAAAGCATGGCAAACTTATCCAGTCAATTGATCAACTGGTGACCTCTAATGAGATGACCATCTATTGGAAGAAAATAAGAGGTCATTCCAAAATAGAGGGGCCAGATAAGACTGGGAATTACCTGGCTGACCAGCTTGCTAAAACCAGAGCTCTGCAGGGGGATTTCATAGAAGCGGAATCCCTGCTGGTTGAAATACAAGTCGCCACTGTCACCAGGTCACATAAATGTGCTACCAGTGAACTCACGACTGCCCAGTGGAGTAAAGATATCCCAGATGCAGATCTGATTACTGCACAAAAAGAGGAACCGATTATTGGAAAATTTCTTTTAGTACATTGAAGACCCCATGAGTTTTCCTCGAACAGAATTGGATTGTGCCGGTAAAGAGGATCTCCAGGTGTTGATGACGTTTTCCAAGATGTTCTAGATGTGGCCAGTGGGTGGTACCTACCTCATTCCGAAGCCTGATGTTGAACCACTCCCATGACGCAACCACTGCCGGTCAAAGGGGGATTCATATGATATTGGAAATCTAACGCAAGATTGCCTACTGGCCACACATGGGCCAGGACCTCGAAATTTTCTTAAAAGGGTGTCTTGTGAATGCTCAATTCCAACCCAGTTCACTCACACACAGAGCTCGCCTACAAAAAAGGGGAATGGCACTGCTGTAATCAGATTTGAAAGTAATCAGGCCAGTGATTTGCTCCTTTAGTGGAAACCAGTTCATGTTGACTGCAACATGCTTGTTTACAAAGTGGGTAGAATGTCTTCCGGCCCCAAATTGTAAGGCAGAGACAGCTGCCGTTCTTATAATCAATCACATCTGAGTCAGACCAAGGAAGTAGTGTGATGGCAGAGATGTGGGAGATTCTCGGGGTATCAAGAAAACTCCACATTGCCTACCACCCAGCCTCGAGTGGGGCGGGGAGGGGAGGTAGAGAGAGAGAGAGGTACAAGACAATTCTGAGCATTTTAAAGACGTTTGTGGCAGACTCTGGACCCAGTTGGGACATTCGATTACTGCTTGACCTGATGGCCATTAGGTCTATACCATCTTCTGCAACAAAAATGTCTCCATTTGAGCTTATGACCAGACAAAAAAATGGTGTTACATCAGCATCTGCTATATAGAAATCAAAAGCAGACACTGATAAATGCGTCCCAAACTCATGAGTACATTGAAAATTGAAGGAAGCACCTCCAGTACACGTCGGCTCATGCTCAAAGCAATTTGGAAAAGGCAGCTGTAGGAATGAAACCCTATTATGATCTAAAGACCACAAAGAGGGTACAAGGTAGGTGACTAGGTTTACCTGTACTATTTTCAAAGGAATCAGACCAATGAACAGAAATTCCTTCCGTCTTGGCGGGGAAGCTTTGAAATTGTAGATAAAATATCACCCAAGAGACCCAGGAAAAGGAGGTGGTTCTACCCCATATGCCCTAACAACCAAATACGGAAGGGGAGGCCCACTCCCTATGTAAAGATAATGAGCTGGATGGGCTCCAAAGAAAACACAACAAAAGAAATACTTCTGGGGAAAACCCCACTCTCCCCCTGCTCTTTCCCATGAAATATCCAGATCTAAGAGCTGGGGGGTAAGGGAAAAGTTTAATGATAGCCCAAGCACACGAAAGGAAAGGCGAGTTTAGGTCTCTGATTTGAAAGGCATCGTTCTTATGGGAAGGCACACTAAAATAAAATGACTGGCCTAAAGCATTAAAACAGCGAAAGGGCCTGGTGAGTGAAAATATATTTCTTGGGAAAAATGACACCATACCTTTCAACACAGAAACGGACATCTTTTTAAATAAAAAGGCCCATTGTGAATGACCAAAATGAACAGCAGTTCTCCGCTTTCAGTTTTGCCACATTAAGAAAAATACTGGTTGTTGTAAGAAACCAGAATCTGCCTCACCGACTAGTCCCCGGGATCGGTCATCCAGGTGGCCAGGACACTGCCATCTCTTTTGGATCAGGTTCCTGGAGGTGGACCAGTGCGGGAGGATCACTTGGGTGGGGGGTCTTCGGGGAGTGGGACCACTGGATGGTGAGACGTGGTATCCCCTTCCCTGTAAAACCTTTACCCCATCCTACCCGGTAGGATATTTAGGAACTCTACTGCACCCTCCTTTTACAACATGAACACTTTCTCCCTGACAGACTGCTCTAAGAGAAAACAGACTAACACCCGAGCTGTGTACCTGACATGTCCCAAACTATGGTCAGGTGAGGTCGGACAATTATCGACAATCACTCACACCTAACTTCCCTACACGGATAAAAGGCGGAGCATGAGAGCACACTCTGAGCGATGCAAAGCACACGAGGAAACAGCAGAGATGGAAGCTGAGCATGAGAGGAAAGGCGGCAAAACAAAAGGGGATTGCAAGGAGTCAAATTCCCTTGACCCTTTTGACAAGGAATCGTTACTTTCTCGAAACCTTGCGAGAAAGCGTAAGACCAGGAAGCCATGCTGAAGAATCCTGCATTGTGTGTCGGAGAATCACCAGCCACCGTGGTACTGTCCTTACCTTCAAGAACAAAGCCACTTCAGTCAAAGCAAAACATCCGTTGAATTGTGGAGACTGATACAAGACCGGTCTGGTGTTGAAGCAAAGGTTGCAAGCTGCAACACTGTATGGTGAGCGCTGGAATGAACATTGTTAAAACGCATGTGATAAGAGACACAAGTGAAGTTAAACTTCTGATGAGTGATTGAACTTTAAAGCAAGCTACAATACCTTTGACAGAGTGGTCAGGCACCGCGTGGGTGCTCAGTCGAAGGTCTCTGCAAGCTGTAGATACATTTGGTCCGAGCCCAGCGGAAGGAGGCCAATTGAAAGAGAAGGAATAAATGTGAATCAAAGTGGTGCTGCAACGGGTCAATCAAAATTCTGCACATAGTAGAAAGTGTTCGAGTTCTAAAGTAAACAAAGCTTGAAAAAGTAGAGAAACTTGGTCCGAGCCTGGTGGAGGGAGATCAGTTGAAAGCTTTGTGGTAAAGTGGGTATGAGCCTGGTGGAGGGGCACCTGGGGTGAATCGAAAATCACCGAAGAAGTTGTATATGTGACATACTGAGAAGAAAGGAACTTTATTGTTTGTCATGTTGCATCAGGCCCTCTGAAATAAGAGACTTTGGATGACAAAAAGACTTTGGCACAGAAGGTCCTGATGTTGAGGTTTTGGACTGCATCCTCATGCTAGAGAAGCCAACGAGCGTGCTAAGCTTGAGTGTGCTGCTTTGTCCCATGCTGAAAACATGGGTAAGGGAAGCCAACGGCTTGAATATCCTGACATATTTCTTGAACACTTCTCTTTTGCATAACATTGTTGCCCACACAATTTGTATTTAGAAGTAAGGATTGGCAATAGGTTTATTAGTATAGGCCCTTTTATTTTGACAAGACACCACTAGGGCTGCATTATTATTATTTGATGGTCATTGCTTGCTCCCATCTTTAGATTTAGGATTAGATAGGCATTTTTCAAACCCAGTTGAAGTTCAATAAACACCCTTAAACTGTGATCACATGCGTCTGTCTTAATGTTTGATACCATGCCTTCCTTAAACTGTGTAACAGAACGATGCAAGTTGTTTAAATAAGTAAAAGGCTACACTGGGGAAGAATGCAATAATTGACAATGCTATTTTGTTTTCAGATGCACATGTAAATCTCTGATGAGCCCAAGCCAGACAAATGCTTCTAGTTACTGGGTGGTGTCTTCCGCGATGGCAGATATGGTGGGCTCCCTATCTGGAAGGGAGATCTGTTGGAGGCTTTTGCATGCTAGGTATTTACTGCAGGCCAGCTTCACACATGGCCGGTCTGGGTGGGTGAACATTTTTACTATTTGATCCAAATTGTGGTAATCTGAAGATTAGAAAGAAAATGGCAGAGGCCAGGGCCAGGGCCTTGTGATGTCAGAGGGCAGAAGTGGGCTGTGTGCTGCAAGATAAGAATCTCCTCAGCCCATCAGATCTCCCAAGAACAAAAGGCTGATGCTTTTACCCCAGCCTTAAATCAACATTCAGCCCAGAGATGGGAGAAGCTATGAACCACATGTTTTCATGGAAATGAGGCCAAGAACCAAAAACAAAACTGTTACTTATCTGCATAAATATATGGTCATTAACTTACATTACAAAGTTACTTTATTCAATAACATTTAGATCATAATACTTAAAGTTGTGGCAGGTCTCATTTTAAACACATTTTCATGTGATGGTGTAATGTGAATGTCAGTAAAAAGAAAGAGGATTCAACATGGGAACCCTCCCGTCCCCTGCACACTTTCAAATGTTTGGATTAATCCAATACAGTTGTTCAAATTGAGTTATACGCATTGTACATATTTTTGTTTCTAACAAATATGGTCAGACACAGAAGTGTGAGATAAAAAATAT
Organism: Ambystoma mexicanum; assembly: GCF_040938575.1. Taxonomy (NCBI): domain Eukaryota; kingdom Metazoa; phylum Chordata; class Amphibia; order Caudata; family Ambystomatidae; genus Ambystoma; species Ambystoma mexicanum. The sequence continues at coordinate 1,019,604,629 of NC_090932.1, forward strand.
ATATTTATAGCCAAGCTATATTATTTTCAACAAGAATTATAGTTCAGAGACAGATTATTTACAGTGCATAGAAACAAAATGGAATCAATAGATGAAGCTCAAATTGAGAAAAAATTGAGTCCAAATTAAATGATGACGTGTTTCGAGGAAGTTCTCCTCTTCTTCAAAAGGCCAAACTTGGACTCTTAACGTAAAAGGAAAAACACGAATTCAATAAAGAAAATATTGTAGACACAATTCATAACATAATCAATTTTACAATTTAGAAAATGTAGTGACATTTGTTGTAACATGTCATAATATGTGTTGTAATACATGCAACATTATAAGGCGAATTATGTGGTCCATGTTTGAGAGAGAAACTGAAAGTCAATTGATACACCCCTTCCTGTAAAATAGACAGTAAAACGTACATCATATTATAGTTCAGTGGAATGATCCCTCTAATGGGACTTGTCAAGTGGATGGTGAAACATAAGCTAAAGTGAATATTAGGAAAAAAGTTAGTAGTTCCTAAGCTCAATCGATCTAGTGAGGAAGTAATGCGAAAGACGTTACCTTTGTGAGTGGAAAGTGCCTGAAACAAAGAATCCGACGGTGCAGGAAAAATAAGTAGAAGACGGTCTTCGTATAACAGTTAGTTCCTAGAGACACGGCTAATTCCCAAAAGGATACTTGAAATCTGTAAATAACAGATCCTGATCAGTGTCAAGTTCAATGTTCAAAAGAAACTGACATTAGTATGAAAAAAATCGAATAACATACCCAACCAAAATGTGGATGATGGTAAATAGTCAAAAGAGGAACCCACGTAAAGTGTGGACCTCAAATATCCCGCTGTCGCTGCAGCAGTGCCTCAGAATGCGGGAGTTCTGTCATGCAAATAAACAAGCTGAACAGGAATGGAGTCCTGATTAGTATAAAATATTCAGCGATCTGATATGGAGTAGTAAAAACGTAACGTGATGTTTAATAAAGACAAACTGAAATGTTCAAAATTACCACGATAAGGATGTGCACATGGCACAATTCTTGAAGATGATGTCAAGATAGTGCAGCCGGTCAACAGCTGAAGAATCTGGCAGTAATGGGTTAGGTAGAGTATCAACTAAAGAAAGTGTAAGGAAAAAAGAATAATGAGACTAAGGAACTTTATCCCTGGTCCCTAGATAGACAAATGCTAATGCATTCGTGCTTACCTGGAGCGTGGGGGGACAATCCTGAACAGGGTCTGTCCAGCCGAGCGGTTTGTTGTTCACGAACCATGGAAATAGCATGTGACCATGGAGATAAATAGAGGACTAGAGTTATAGATAAAGAAGAGGGACTAATAAGCAATCAGGCCGAAATGATCGGCCATCTTGAAACGAGGTTATATGATGTGATATGAGTATGGACCTTTAGATATACAATAACTGGGAGTCATTTGAATCGAAAAGCTCAAAAGTGTGAAATAAGATTGATTGAAACAAAAAATTCATGCAGTGCAGATACCTAGTGTAAAATATAAATCGGGCATTACAAATCCTAGTCCGCACATAGTAGAATGGGGAGAGGAAAGCTAAAAAAAAATGTTTTGGTTTACCGTGTGAAATAGAATTGAAATAAGTAATGAAAAAAAGGGGTCATAAATTGGACAGAACGCTCCGATCTAAGAGGGAAAAATAAATATAATTATCAAATCATCAGAGTAAGGTTACTGAATGACCGCGTGTAACCTCTCAGTCTTTAGTAAGTGGAGGATATAAATTCACATTATACACGAAGAGGGAGACTAACCCTAGATTTCTCTTTTTCACATGGAAGACATAGTACAATGTGACAATCTCAGTCGGATAAACGCATTTAATTTACAAAAGGTCAAAATTTAATGTGATAAGTTTAAAAAAAAAAGTGACATACATAAGAGTAAAGAATAAGAACAATTTTTACATTGAATTTGCAGGCAATGATTTTATGGCAACCATCTATTAGTCTCAACAAAGTAGTGCCTTAGATCACAGTCAGACACTAGAATAGAAATGTAACTTTCAAGTTTATGTTGTTGAAGATCAAGCATTCCTTATTGACAAATTCAAATCACAAAAAAACAGTTCAATGTGAAATCATCATTTAAACCCTACTGCTGTAAAGAGCTTAACTTGTCAATCCAATACGCCTCTCTTTGTAGTATGAGTGACTGGTAGTCACCTTCTCTTGTAGGTCGTTTGACAACTTCTAGCACCTGGTATTTTATTTGGGCAAATGAATGTTTCTGCATGTTGAAGTGGCGGGCTACCGGTGAGTATTGGTTATTACATCTTATGTTCGACTTGTGTTCAGACAGTCTTGATTTGACAGGTGTTTTGGTCTGTCCTACATACACTTTGCCACAAGAGCACTTCAACATATATATGACACCTGATGTCAGACACGTGGAGTAGTCTCTTAATTTGATTTTTTGACCATTCCTTGGGTGAGTCACTACATTACCTTTGATTGTATTATTACAGTGTATACACCCTAAACAGGGGAAGGTGCCTAGTTCTTTGTTGGCTAGGAAAAGTTGTTTCTCTGTTGGTACTCTTTCAGCTTTCACCAGCTTGTCTCTTATATTTTTACCCCTTTTAAAACACATCATTGGGGGTGTGTGCCATGATGCCTACCCCCGGGGATCCAGATTAAGTCAAGCAGCTCCGGAAGCAGGCATCAAGTTATTCCAAGCAAGCCCAACAACCCCTGCTAGGCGCCATTTGGGTGCAGTCCTGGCATCTATGGCGCCAGGCTCATATGGAGGAGCAAGGTGAGCCAAGGGAATAAACAAAGGCAATATTAGTTACCCCCCATAGACTTACCTGATTTTACCGCCGGGGGTACTATTCCTCTTCACAGGACGGCGCAGCCTCCACCGCATCTTTGCCGTACCCCAGCCCATAAGGGGAAACAAAAGACAGCAAGCTGAAACAAAGGGACAAACAAGGGGAATCCTCCCCACCACAATAGACTTACCTAATTTACCGCCAGAGGCATTATTCCCCGAGACTTCATAATTTCTCTCAGCACCTGAATAAGGGAGAAAGCAACAGGTTACATACTGACATTATTTTATCGAACTGTGTTGGATAATACAAATCCTTACCTGAATGTTACTGGTTGCCACGAGGAACTCTTCGCTAGGGTCAAGCTGCAACCTGCAAGGAATCGGACAAGAGTGAAAGTCAGACATTTGAACTCTTACAAACTATATACCTACGGCGTCTTGCCGGAAATCTCAGAGTCAATATTGTTCTGGAACTCACCTATTCCTTCGAACCAGTGAAGCAAATGGTTATCTACGCACCCCTGCGCTCAATGAAGGATGGAGAGCTCATCTTTCCAAACCATCAGGTGATACTATAAGAGGGGACATTAAAGGTGATCAGTGGGGAGAACAGCAGGGGTGGGGGTTAACGCTCAACTCCACGGGTGGTTAATTCCCTTTCTCCATTTGCAGAAGAATACTCCTACGGGCCAAGCAAACAAAGCTAGGTGGGCCAGTCCAGTCTGTCATCTCGGCACTACGCATCACATTGGTGGAGACCGCAGCTGTCCAGTTCAGATCGACGCCCATGTGGGAGCCAGGTGAGCGTAACAGAATGCGAAGTCTACCCACAAATTCCCACCGGGGCGTTATGGATACCTCAGAAACTGACCAATTGGCCCAATTACTAGGGGAACTGAGGGCTGAAGTGCATTCCGCCCGTCAAGAAACCAATGCTCTTAGGAGAGAACTGATTTTGTCAAAGGAGCGAACTGATGATCTTGCTAGGCAACTACTGCAAAGCCAGGCTGGACAAACACCCCTACCAGGACTCGGGGGAAATCCAGCTCCTGTGTCATCAAGTAACCCTGTGTAAATAAACCTACCAGGAACTATTCCATTAGCTCCGCCCGAACGCTTTGCCGGGGACCCCAAAAGGTTCGCCGTGTTTATGAACCAATGCCGCTTGCACTTTTTATGCAGACCTGGAGCCTTCCCAAACGATAAAGCCAAGGTAGCCTTTGTATTGTCATATCTCAGTGGCAGTGCAGCTGATTGGTCAATTCAACTAGTTACTCAGGATGACCCAATTCTTCGGGATTTTCAGGGCTTTCAAATGAGCATGGAAAGACTATTTGCCCGGCACTCCCAAGGACAGGCCCTGGATAACGAACTTTTGTCCCTACGACAGGGTAACCAGGACCTCCTATCCTACATCGCAACCTTTAATAGGTTGATAGTGGAAACTGGGTGGCCCGAGGTAAAACGAATCACGTTATTTCATCGAGGGCTTTGAGGAGAACTCAAGGATGTCTTGGCTCAAGTTGTGAACCCACCTCAAGACTGCGCTGAATATATAGACTTAGTGGTCCAGTTAGATCACAGACTTCAGAACAGAAAGGCTGATCGAGCCAAGTTTGAGAATCGGGTGTTGCTCAAAACCCACGCTAACCCCATAGGAGCAGATGCTTCAGAACCCATGCAAATCGGAGGGGTTAAAGGACCCTTAACCCAGAAGGAAAGAGAAAGGAGACGGCAAATGCAATTGTGTCTATATTGCGGAACTTCTGGGCATTTTCTACGGGATTGCCCTGTAAAACCACCCAAGAAGGTGGTAGGAGCTGCTGATAGAAGCCATATGGAGTCAGACTCGGGAAACGACCACGCCCGACAAGCGTAGAGGTCTGCTTGCCGAGCTTGAAGAAGGATACTCAGACCTCGTATTTCATCATACCAATGGCCCTCGTAGATCCAAGGCAGCCATCACGTATGCACGCAGTAAGGGCATACATTGATAGCGGGGCCATAGGAAACTATGTGGACTACTAATTGGCTTCCAGGATGAATCTACCTCTCTGCCGAAAGACCACCTCAGATGTCATCACCACAGTCGATGGAACTGAAATTGCCTCTGGGCCTGTAACTCATTCCACTGCAGAAATGACACTATTGGGTCAGGATGGGCATCGAGAGACTATTGTGTTTGACCTAATCAAAGCCCCACAGTTCCAAATAATACTGGGGATACCTTGGTTGGAAACACATAATCCTTGTATTGATTGGCGAGAGAAGAGAATAACCTTCCCGGATTGTGCACAAACCTGTTACCCTAAGAAAAACTTGAACGCAGGCCTGGCCACAGTCACCACATCAGTCGTGCAATTACCTCCAGAATATCAAGAATTCCAGGATGTCTTCCAAAAAGAACAGGCATACACCTTACCACCTCACAGATCATACGATTGTCAAATCGATCTCATACCCGGTGCACAACCCCCTTGTAGCAGGATCTACGCCCTTACGGAACCTGAGAACCTTCACCTACGGCAATACCTAGACCAGTACCTTGCTAATGGCTTCATTCATCAATCCAAGTCCCCTGCATCTTCAGCTTTGTTCTTCATGTCCAAAAAGGAAGGTGACCTCAGAACGTGCATAGACTACCGCGCATTGAACCAGATCACTGTTAAGAACTGATACCCGTTGCCTCTGATCCCCGAACTACTAGACCAAGTAAAGGACGCCTGCATATTCACGTGTGAAAGAGGGCGACGAATGGAAGACTACTTTTCGCACTAAGTACGGGTTATTCGAATACCAGGTGATGTCCTTCGGGTTGTGCAATGCGCCAGCAGCCTTCCAATACTTCATGAATGATGTCCTTCGTGAACTCATTGACGTTTGTGTTGTCGTATATATCGATGATATTCTAGTGTACTCCTCTTCAGAATCTGACCATGTGAAGCACTTCCGAGCAGTCCTTGAGAAATTGCGCCAGCACAAACTATATGCAAAACTGGAAAAATGTGTTTTTCATGCCACGGAAGTTGAATTCTTTGGGTTTATCCTGAGTCCAAAGGGAGTCCGAATGGACTCACGAAAGGTGAACGCAATTCTTAAGTGGCCATCACCGAGTTCAGTTAAAGGAATACAAAGCATGCTCGGCTTTGCCAATTTCTACCGCAGATTCATCCCGGATTTCTCACATGTTGTACATCCTATCACAGCACTCTTGCGAAAAAACAAACGCTTTATGTGGACTGAAGAAGCTGAAAATGCCTTCCAAGAGCTGAAAGCAAATTCAAGTCTGCACCTGTACTAAAGCACCCACGCCCTGAACTTCCATACATAGTGGAAACTGATGCATCCAGTTTAGCCATGGGAGCTGTCCTGTCCCAAAAGGACCCTGAAACTGGCCAGCTTCACCCAGTAGCATTTTGGTCCAGAAAGTTCTCGGCACCCGAGTTAAACTATGCTGTTACCGACAAGGAGTTATTAGCCATTAAATCCGCCTTCAAGGCTTGGCGGCACTATCTTCTCGGTGCCAGGCATACCATTACTGTGATCACCGATCACCGGAACTTGCAGTATTTAAAGACAGCCAAGGCCCAATCGTCACGCCAACTTCGATGGGCATTATTCTTTGCCGAGTTCGATTTCGTGATAACCTATCGACCAGGTTGCAAGAACGGTAAAGCAGACGCCTTATCCTGAATAGGGATGGGAAAGGCAGAAGTGAACCCAGAACCAGTACCTATAATTTCCGAACAAAGGATCCTTGGCATGACTACTCTACAGACACTAGAGGACATTCAGGTAAAGATCCATCAATTCTTTGATTCCACAGCCCTACAGGCCTGGGTAAAGTAAGGCCCAGACTACTCTGTCACCAATGACCTGCCTTATTACCAAGGGCGGCTATTTCTGCCACGCAAGGAACTACAAGAGCTAGTCATTTCCCATTATCATGACACCCTAATGGAGGGGCACCCAGGTATCGCAAAGACTGAAACTAAAATTAAGAAACAATTCTGGTGGCCCACCTGGCAAAAGGATATTAAATCATTTGTAATGTCTTGTGGCATTTGCGCCCAAAACAAAAGTCAGAAGAGAAAACCAGCTGGACTCTTACAACCTTTGGACATTCCGCCTACATCATGGCACACCTTATCGTTAGACTTTATTACTGATCTACCTCCATGCAATGGTTTTAACACCATTCTAGTTATTGTGGATCTTTTTTCCAAGATGGCCCACTTTATTCCTTTAAAGGGGTTACCTTCAGCTTCAATCCTGGCCAAGGAGTTCCTCGAAAACATAGTTTGCATACATGGATTTCCGCCCGTATTGGTCTCTGACCGGGGCAGTCAATTCATTTCACATTTTTGGAGCAAATGTTGTCAATTGGCGCAAATCGATGTGAGGTTATCGACCAGTCACCACCCCCAAACCGATGGTCAAACGGAGAGGACCAACCAGACTCTTGACAATACCTGCGTTGTATGTTACAACAGACTGAGAGTAATTGGAAAGACATTCTTTGGATCGCCGAATATGCATACAATAATTCAGTACATTCTGGAACTGGACAAAGTGTCACACCGCGTCCTAGACCACGGACACTCCCTTCCACTCGCCCCTCCTTGTCTACCCATTCCCGCACTCCCCGACACTCGTGCATCATGTTCCCCACTCACGTCACACACATCAGGGCACGGCATGGCATGTTTGGGGGAGCGGGGGTTTATCGCCCTTCACGGCGGTGGCAGATCAACTGGAGGTTCCGTCATTTCAGGAACTCACATCCCTTGCGGAGTCCGGCGCTTCCCGGCGCTTCACGGAGCACGTGACCTTGGTTGCCTAGCAGCGGCATTGCAACGCTTTCGGTTCGCATCGCACGTGACTATACGTGCGTCCCTTCCGAGGATAAAAGGAGTCGGCGAACCGAAGGCGTTGCTTCACAGCTGTTTCGTTTGGGATCGCGTGACGCTCGCTCTTCGTTCAAGGACCTGCTTTGATACTGACCTCGGCTTGCTCCACGGATTCCTCTTGCCTAACCCTTCAAGTACTTTGGATTTACCTGTTACCGACCCACGCTTGCTCCACGGATTCCTCCTGCTTAACCCTTCAAGTACTTTTGGATTTACCTGTTACCGACCCACGCTTGCTCCACGGATTCCTCTTGCTTAACCCTTCAAGTACTTTTGGATTTTCCCGTTACCGACCCATGCCTGCCCCACGGATTGTTCTTGCTTAAACCCTTCACTGGTTAGGACCTCGGTCCTGCAAATAGGTGGTTGCCTGTTCTACCCTACAGCACGTTCCAGCTTAAGTTGGAGAACCACACCCTGACCCAAGATCACACAGGTATTCTGGTAATTTGGGGTTTTATGCATAAGGAGATATTCGGGCCCTGTTTCTTTGTTAAACCACTGTATCTTGCTTTACAGCGCTCAAGGGGTTCTTCCGGCTGTTCCCGCGTCCTGTTTTTCCGGACTTCCACCTGTGGCCTTAATATTCACACTGACCGTACAATTGAAAGGGTCAGGGTGTTTCTTGGGGACAGAGGGGTTGTCCATACTCTACACGACCAACGAACTTCGTAACACAAAGCCCCTTTTATACCGTATATGGGCACCATCCTCGAACCTCAGACCTTGACTCACCCCCACACTTAGAAATGCCTGCAGTGCACCATCTGCACGCTACGATTACACAAGCATTTAAGGAAGCAACTGCACATTTAAAATAAGCGAAAGAAAAATACAAGAAAAATGCTGATCGGCATAGAAGTGATACTCCACAATAACAGATAGGGGACCAAGTATAGTTGGCCACAAACCACATACCTCTAAAGGGAACACAGACCTTTAACCCCAGATATTTGGGACCTTACTCTATTAAGGCCATTATCAACCCAGTGGCCGTCAAGTTGGACTTACCTGCTAATATGCAAATTCACCCCGTCTTTCATGTGTCACTTTTGAAACCAGTGCACCCAGGGACACGACTAACCAAGCCTCCAGACCCCATCCTTATAGACGGGGAACCCAAATTTGAGGTTAAGAACATCCTGGACTCCAAGCTAGTGAAGTCAAAGTTTTTTTATTTAATCGACTGGAAAGGTGACGGACCACAGGAAAGGTCATGGGAACCTAGTGACCACGTTCATGCACCCCGATTGGTGAAAAAATTCCACTGAGATTTCCCAGACAAACCAAAACCACGGGGAAGAACGACTTTAGGAGGGGCCTTAGGGGGGAGTGGTGTCATGATGCCTACCCCGGGGATCCAGATCAAGTCCAGCAGCCCTGGAAGCAGGCATCAAGTTATTCCAAGCAAGCCCAACAACCCCTGCTAGGGGCCATTTGGGTGCAGTCCTGGCGTCTATGGCACCAGGCTCATATGGAGAGTCAGTCCTGGCGCCATAGGTGCCAGGCTCATAGATTAAAACTTACCTAATGCAGACCATGCTGTAAACTTACCTGATGCAGACCATGCTGCAGAGCTCCAAGCCAAAAGAGGCTTGGAAGGGACTACTTTACCAAGGGACTATTTTTTACTCGGGTGGGATCGGGGAGGACTACTTACCTGGGACTACTTTGGAGGCTATTTAAACCACGTCCGAAGAGCAGCACACGCTTCGCTTTATTCTGCATCCAGCAGCGTAACGCTCAACATGCCTGCAAGTCTGCATCCAGCTTTCTGCCACGCCCGCCTCGAGTCTGGAGCGCCTAGAAAAAGGGAGACAGAAGGAGAAAAGGTTAGAACAATAGCAATACCTTTGATCCTTACCTGAATTCCCGATCCACCGTGCCTTCGAGCTGGAAGAAAGAAGTTATTTTATGCGCGTCGCCTCGCCTGCTGCCGTGCCGCGCTGAACTCATCGGCCTTCGCAGCATCTTTACTATTCACTGCATCCTTCTGCATGTTCCCGCCGCACTCCGGCACCTAAGGGGAACACAAGAACAGCAAGGTGAGCCAAGGGAATAAACAGAGGCAATATTAGTTACCCCCATATACTTACCTGATGTTACCGCCGGGGGTACTATTCCTCTTCACGGGTCGGCGCAGCCTCCACCGCATCTTCGCCGTACCCTGGCTCCTAAGGGGAAACAAAAGGGCAGCAAGGTGAAACAAAGGGACAAACAAGGGGAATCCTCCTCACCACAATAGACTTACCTAATTTACCGCCGGAGGCATTATTCCCCGAGACTTCATAATTTCTCTCAGCACCTGAATAAGGGAAAAAGCAACAGGTTACATACTGACATTATTTTATCAAACTGTGTTGCATAATACAAATCCTTACCTGAATGTTACTGGTTGCCACGAGGAACTCTTCGCTAGGGTCAAGCTGCAACCTGCAAGGAATCGGACAAGAGTGAAAGTCAGACATTTGAACTCTTACGAACTATATACCTACGGCGTCTTGCTGGAAATCTCAGAGTCAATATTGTTCTGGAACTCACCTATTCCTTCGAACCAGTGAAGCAACTGGTTATCTACGCGCCCCTGCGCTCAATGGAGGATGGAGAGCTCATCTTTCCAAACCATCAGGTGAGACTATAAGAGGGGACATTAAAGGTGATCAGTGGGGAGAACACCGGGGGTGGGGGTTAACTCTCAACTCCACGGGTGGTTAATTCCCTTTCTCCATTTGCAGAAGAATACTCCTACGGGCCAAGCAAACGAAGCTAGGTGGCCCAGTCCAGTCTGTCATCTCGGTACTACGCATCACATTGGTGGAGACCGCAGCTGTCCAGTTCAGATCGACGCCCCTGTGGGAGCCAGGTGAGCATAACAGTTTGAGGAACAATTCCAATAGAGTTTGATCATTGTGAAGGATATTCCAATGTTTCTTTATACTTTTTGTGATCTGAAAACTCTGTCTTGAGAATTTTGATATGTATAGAAGTGGGGTATCTTTAACATCAGATTTAGGTTTCAGTAAATCTGTATGAGAGATCTCTGAAGCTCTCTCTTTGGCAATTTCCAAAGTTTCCGGTGGGTAGCCTCTCTTCTGAAATTTACCAACAAGATTTGTGCATTCCTTATCTAGAATTTCTGTGTCAGAAATTATTCTTTTCAAGCGTAGAATTTGACTATACGGTAGACTTTGGAGCATCGCCCTTGGATGGAAGCTGGGATAGTGAAGCAAATTATTAACATCAGCCAGTTTGTGGTATATAGACGTAGCAAACTTATTGTTCACAATGCTCAAGTTAACGTCAAGAAAATGTAGATAAGGGTTACAAATATCAATAGTAAATTTGATCCTGGTGTGCAATGAATTAAGGTATTCAAAAAACTGATCTAGGTCATCTTGTGTGCCACACCAAATGCAGGAAATGTCATCAATAAACCTCTTCCAGGTTAAAATGTATGCTGCCCATTTGGGGTGTTCCAGTACATGCTGATGCTCGAACTGAAACATAAAAGTATTAGCATACACGGGCGCAATCGATGATCCCATCGAGGTACCCGATGTTTGTAAAAAGTATTTGCCCTGATGTCTAAAATAGCTATTGTAAAGGATTAAGATGAGTAGCTCCAGAATGACCTGAGGATTACCTTTCACACCTGAATTATTAAGTAGCAACCATTCAACAGAGTCTATACCTTCACTATGGGGTATTGAGGTATTAAACGACATACATCAAGGCTGAATAGTATGCAGTCTTCACTGATAGCTGAGAAATCTTTAAGTCCATTAAGAAAGTCTGTTGTGTCCCTTAGGTATGTGGATGATGCCTGTATAAGTGGCTGTAATAATCTGTCAATATAGTCTGCCAGTGGGTCGAAGACACTCTCTGTCCCAGCAACAATCGGTCTAAGGGGTGGATTTTGTTTATCTTTGTGAATTTTAGGGAGCCCATAGAAGACTGGTGTAATCGGATGGGAATTAGTGAGATATTGATGTGTTTTATCATTAATCCATTTGTTCTCTTTAGCTTTTAACAGAGTATTGTTAATCAGTTCTCTGATTTCTGGTAGCGGGTCCCTATCTAGTATGGCATTGGTGTCTGTGTCGTTGAGGAGTTCAATGCATCTTTTGACGTAGAAGGATGTATCCATGATAACAATTGCTCCACCTTTGTTGGCTGGTTTAATGGCAATGTCTTCACTTTTTGCCAGTTCATCTATTAGATCTAGTTGGCGGTTTTTGATATTAATGGGTGTTTTTCTTCTATAGTCAATTCTGCTTAAAGCTTGTAGGACACTCTTCTCAAATAAATTCAGAATGGAATTATGTACATGTGGGTCAAATGTGCTCTTGGGCCGTATTTGCAGTAAGTCACTTTGTGGTGGTCCTCCCCCACACCTAAAAATTATTTAAAATAATCCTCAAATTTCTTTACTAAACTTACTTACCATAGGTGTGCACTTCTATCTAAACCCTTGGGGGTAATATGAATGTCATTCAAGTGCGATTTGAGGAATTTTAGTTACAACACAAAAGGTATTCCTAGGGTCCCCAAAAATGTTAGACATCTGAAAGTTGGAGAGCTAATGGAATGTTAAATTATTTTTTAATCATGAAGTTTCATATTCCCAACTATGTTTTAGTAGTAGGCTCTACCTATTTGTCATGATTACGAGAACATAAACATATCTGTATTATAATGTTTATTTGTAAACTTTAAACATTTGCCATGTTGTGACTTTTTGAGTGGAAAAGCTGACAGCTAGAAAAATGTCAATGATAGAAGGTGTGTACCTCTTCGACTTCACTTCAATCATGGAACTTCCCAGTCCTATAGGTAGGCACCTTGGGATGGGGTGAGAACTGCAGAGGTCCAATGAGAATTGGAGGCTAATAAGTTGACACCTCCAGATCTTAATATTTTGTGGGAGGGACTTGGGGTTAAAAAGGACTTGCTCTATGGTAAAAGGGGGAGAGAAGGAAAGGGAGAGAAGGATAAAAAGGAGAGCTGCTAAACATCTTGAAGGAGAACTGCCCTTAGTTCATCTGGGGGTATCCTGCGACAGGTGGCTGACATCTTGGGTGGAGGTGCCTTAACACTGAGAGGCGTTAAACTTTGCCTAGAAGAGAGAATCTGGGGAAGACCACAGCGGACCGGGTCCTGATTCTTCAAGAGAGCCAACTGAGGGACGGATGCTGGGAATATCTTTGATAGCAGCCTGTGACCAGACCCAAGCTAATTCCTCCGAGGAGCCTGGCTGTCTTCCCTGAGCGCCTCAAAACAGAGGTCGAATGTAAGTAGAATTGGTCTATTTGAAACCAGGTATGTGGGGGATCTGCCTGCCTTAATATCTTACCTTTGTATTGGGGGGGGCAAACTGTGTATACCCATAGCATATTTGACTGACTTTTAATTCAATGAGCTCCCAAATAAATTAACGTAGGGGGAGTTTGGAGGAGTTCGAAATCCTCACCCTCTTTCCTAGCGGAAGTTAAGTTATAGTCACAAAGTAATTGGGGTGTCTTTGCCTCAAAAAAATTGTTAATCACCAAAAAAGAAATTCCTAACTGATACCCCTTCCCAAAACTTGCTTTTAAACAAAAATATATAACTCATCCTAAAACGAAATCCCATTCATCATCACTCCCTAAACATTGTATTTAAACAAAATGGTATGTTTGCCACAAAACAAAATTCCCAATTGTCACCACTCCTCAAACAATAGATTTAAACGAAGAGGGTGTGCTTGGTCCCACATGAAATTTCTAAACTGTCCCCACTCCCTTGACCTGGCATTTAAGCAGAGGGGTGCTGCATACCACTGATGCCTGGGTTTTTGGTGCTGGGGGGAGAAGTGCTTTGCAAAGTGAAACTATTGTAATTTCAATTGAACGATAAACACTCTCTCCTGAAAGTCAGTGAGTGACCCTGATAGCAGAAGAATTCCACATTGCTTTTGGGTGAAAAGGAAACAGGGTTCTATTTGCCACATGTTTTTTTACTAATTGGTGTGATTTCAAAACTGCTAGCATTTTCAAGTGTGCAGGAAAGGAAATTAAACAACACAACCAAATTTATAATGTGTAAGGTTTTAAAAAATCAAAACTGTGCTTTCTTTCACTCTTCATTTGATCAAGTCATATTTGCCTATTTATTACGAAATATAAATAAATATATATTCTCTTTATACCATGGCCTGGTTCTTGGATAATTGTTGCCACAGGGGGAAGGATCCATGTGGCTCTATATGAGTGATAGATAGTGCTTAATAAATCCAAACAATTACATTATCTATTGTGGTTTTATTTAATTGGGGGCGGGAAGGAACGCCCTATGTTGAGCGGGGTCTCCCAATATATTGTTACACTTCTAAGAAATGAAGTTCCGTAGTCGTTGTCAATATGGGCAAGAAATCAAAAAATCTAAATATTCTGCCCAAATATTGTCACAAAGGGTCACAGAAGTTTCTCCAAAAACTAAAAGCTAAGATGAGCCAGGGTAATTTAGCTAAACATGTTTGTGGGCTGTCTTCAAAAATGAATATATTGGTTGTTGTTGCTTATGAATTGGAGGTTTTAATTGTGGAGAAAGGATTTATGGAGACAATTGTTACCTCACCCATACCAAGGAATGCCAAATGTAACACTAAATATGATATTGTCAAGTATGCTTTCATTCTAGGATGGCGAGGAACATGATATTGTCCAAAGCTGCTGAATTGCTGTCCACGAGATATGCTGTATTTAAATCCTTGGGCCGCAAGGGGGGCCTGCAGTATGAGGGATTTGTTGGTTAAAACCAAGTGGGTAAGGAATTCGATATCTCTTATCCCCTTATAATTCAAGTGAAAAATGCAAGGGCTGTAAGTGGTCGGGTGGTGGCAAATCCCTTAGTGTGTCCAGCTTCTAAGAAAGCGGAGTACAAATGGGTTTCCATTTTGCCTGGGAGAAAGGGGTAGACCATATGGTGGTCTAGTTTGTGCAGTCAAAATTGTCTCGGGTATTATGACGCAGAAATTGAATTCTGCCAGGAAGGACATCCTAATGGTTAAGTTGTAGTGGAGGGAGGACTTTAATATTTTACAAACATATTTGCTCATAAATGTATATATAAATCCAAAGTGTGTTGATTTGGAGAATTTTTTAAACAATATTTCTGAACGTTTAATGTTGGAAACTTCAGATGAGGGTGCTTCTATCATGATTTTAGGGGATGATTTCAACAGTAAATGCCTGGATTCAAGGTATTGTAATTCCGAATTGGGATACCATGCTTCCGCTAAGTCTAAGAAGCAAGGTTTGATCATTAGATCTGTTATGGATGCATGGGATCTTTCACTTTTGTATGGTAATATTGATGGTGATTGCCCTTCTCAGTTTACATGGTATGGATCCAGTATGAAATCCACTATATATTACATAATTGTTTCTACATATTTGAATAATTTCTGTTTCAATTTAAATGTTGTCAGACGTTCCAATAGTGATCACAGTTTGTTAGCCCTGTCTATAGCAGGGCCTTCTCATCCTGTCAGCGGGGAGGGAAACTCCTCTTCCGTTGAGATTGGAGCCAGAGATTGCGCTGTTCTTTGGTGCCCTGCAAAGACTATTCATTTTAATTCATCTGTAGAACAATGTTTCTGTAGTGAACATTTGGTACCGTTTGATCCTAATGCGTATGCACCTACACTACAGGCGATATTTAGAGAGTTAACCACATAGAAAAAGCTGAATGTTTGGAATAAGTCACACACCCACTCTTGTAATGGTTCATATGAAAAATAAAGAGCTAAGGAAAAATATAAGGCAAGTGAGTTTGATAGGTGTTTGTCAAAGGAACAGATTTGTGAATTAAAAAAAGCCTATTCTAATTGGTTACATTCACACGGATACTTGATGGCCTTGAGGGATGTGAAAAAATGCTGCGTTGTCTGGAATGTCGGGATGCTAGTTCCTTTTGGGCATTGAGTCAATCTCCCTTAGTGCAAGACTTCCTCCATGCACAACCAATTTCACCAGCTGTGTGGGAGGACTATTCTTTTTTTTACTAAGTTCTCAATTATGTGGAGAGAGTGTATTATTAGTAATCCAAATGTCATGTGGGCCAACCGCATTTTTGTGGATTTCTAATCTATCCATATTGTTATTTTGAAATGTAAATCCTCCAATACTCCTGGACCTGATGGTTTGTCCAATGCCACATTAAAATCAAATCTTCTCTTATGGTCTAAAGTACTGTTGGTATTATTTAATAATATTTTAATTAAAGAGGTGATCCTGCACTGTGGGAAAAATGCAGTTATTATTCTTTTATGTAAGCGTGGGGATCGCTTTCAGCCAACAAACTACCGCCCAATTTAATTGTTAGATTCATCTAAGAAAATCTTTGCGACCCTGCTTTTTTTTAAACTCTTTTTATTGGTTTTACACCATGTTAAACATTTCTCCCAACTGACCCCCCACTACTCCCTCCCACCCCCATACCTCCTCCCCCCCGGAGCGACGTCTGAGGAGTCACTGGTCCAGTCCTTCGTTGGACTGGTCGCTACAGGTCATTGCAATTCCAGAAGCTTTAGGCACTGGGGGCACCACACAACCCAAAAATCATCCTTAAGGAAGGATAAGGTTTCTCCCCAGTCTTTTGCGAACTTGTGCACATTGTTCTCCATGGCATACGTTGCCCATTCCATGGCCATGGATTCCCATATTTTCCGCAGCCAGTCCTGCAACATGGGAACCTCTGTACTCTTCCACCTGGTGCTATTAAAGTGATAGCTGCGAGTGTTAGGACCACCCTCGCCTTTTCTAGGGGTCTGGGTTCTCTTAGTGCAGCACCCCCTTAGATTCCTAATAGGATCTATTCCAGTGGTCTGCTGCCCCCTGGTCCGTAAGCCTGGTCTTGCGCTCTTTGCACCTCCCTCCAGAATGGCTCTATCTTTGGACACCTCCACCAGATATGCTCCATTGTGCCCACCATCCCACATTCCTCCAGCAACTCCCTGATGCACCCGGATATATCTTATGGAGGCGGGCTGGCGTATAATGCCAGCCGAATAGTATCTTGTACCATGCTTCTTGCAACTGGGATGCTCTTGCTATTTTAGGGATCATCCTCCACAGCCTCTCCCATTCCTCCCATCCAATGTCCCTCCCCAGAAACCCTTTCCACCTACGCATGTATGGCCATTGTTGCCACTGGGTTGCGTCGTCCAATACCCTGTACAACTTAGATATCAGCCCCTTGGAGCCATCGGTAGTCAGAAGGAACTTTTCGAATTGCGTTATCTTCCTGGTCACAGCTTATTTGATTCTGGGGTGCAGAACTCTAAGTCTCTCTCCTCAAATTCCCTTTTGCATTCCTCAAACGAGAGTATTTCTTCCCCCTTAAACATATCTCGCATCGCAGATTCTTACACCCTCCTTCTTGCCATTGTTTGAATGCCCACTTCTCCAACCCGGGTGTGAATTCCCCATTGTTGAATATAGGTGTGAAGGGTGAGGGGAGAGTCGTAATTCCCCTGGACACCACTGATGTATCCCAGTTGTCCACCACTAATTTGGTGATGGAGCTCTCGTATATATGCCTTGGCCTGTACTGTTTCGATTGCCACAGCACTTCTGCCTATTTGTGATGTGTTACCCCTTATCCATTTTCATCCATTGTTGTTTTGCGTCTTCTCCCCCTCCTGGGGCCATTCTGTGATCACCCGTAGCTGCGTAGCTTCATAATACTGCAAAAAATGTGGCAGTGCTAGCCCTCCCTCCCTTCTGGGTGACATCAGTAGCTGTCTGTTAACTCTCGCCCTCTTACCCTCCCAAAGGAACTCGTTAGTCAAAGCCATTATCTCCCTAAAGAAACTTGCCTGAACCGCCTGGGGGGATCGCCTGGAATAGATATAGTATTTGCGGGAGCGTAACCATTTTTACCAAGGCCATTCTTCCCACCCAAGAGTTCTGAAGTGTCCACCAATTGTGGAAATCCCGTTTAATGTCCTTCAACAGTGGGGGGTAGTTAGCTGCATACCAGCTGCCAGAGTCGCCATGATTTTCACTCCCAGATACCTAATTCCCCCCGGACTCCACACAAAGGGGGGGCTACCCTGAGCGCGTTGGAGTCCCCTGTCCCCAGCATTAGATTCAGTAGTTCTGATTTGCCCGCGTTGACCTTCAGGCCCGAGACCGCCCCAAACTCCTCTAGCAAAGCTCTGATCACCCTAATGGACTCCATTGGTGTTGTTAACGTGAGCAGCATGTCGTCCGCAAATGCCGCCACCTTTTGCTGTTCCCCCCGAATGGGATGCCTCTTATCTCTTCTGACTCCCTTATTGCCTGTAAGAGAGGCTCTAGATATATTGCATATAGCATTGGAGACAAAGGGCACCCTTGTTTCGTGCCTCTACTCAGTCTAAAGGGTCTGGACATAGCCCCATTCACTGCCACTCTCGTTGATGGCGTCTGATAATTAGCCCAGACCATTTTCAGGAATTTCCCTTCAAGGCCCATTTTTGCATCACCTGAAATAAGAAGGACCACTCCACGAGATCAAACGCTTTTTCTGCCTCCAGCGCTAGGAGGACCGCAGGAGTGTCCATCTTTTGTACCTTTTCCAGTAGGTGGGCAATCCATCCTAATATTGTCTGACGTCTGCCTCCCTCTAATAAACCATGCCTGGTCCAGATGCATCAGGTTAGGAAGATGGTCCTCCAGCCTGTTGACCAGGATCTTCGTATATATCTTAGCATCTACGTTTATCAACACAATGGGTCTGTAAGATATTTTCTCCCCCGTGTCTTTATTATGTTTCAGGAAGAGGTTAGTCTGGCCTCTTCCATAGATGGGGTTATTCTGCCTGTGGACCTAAATGTATTAAAGAGGTATATCAGGTGCACGGTTAATTCAGTTGCAAATGTTTTATAGAAGGCCGCTGTATAGCCATCTGGGCCCGGGGCCTTCTTCAGTGGTAGGTTGGCTATCACTCTCTTTACTTCGCCCTCTGTGATCTCCTGGTTAAGGGCCTCCTGCGCTTCCCTCCCAATCCTGCACATCGTCACTCTTTCCAGGAAATCTGTCTGTAGGAGAGCTCGAGGATTTTGATGATGAGTTTTGGGATTCGTAAAATTTTGCCAGCGTTTCCTGAATGTCCCCCGACCGTGTAACCCACTTTCCTGTTCCCGTTTTCAAGGCTGTTATCGCATTTTTTAGATTTTGCTCCCCTCAGTAGGTGTGCTATGAGTGCATCTGCTTTATTTGCTTTGGTGTAGTATTTTTGGCGGACGGTGAGCAGTGCCCCTTCTGCCCTTTTTGTTCGGAGGACCTCCAGTTGCCCTAGTGCCCGCCTATATTCCGTCATTGACGCCCTGCTTGGGGTTGTTCATGTCCACTGCCTAGCCGCCTCCACTTCTGCCTCCAGCTGTGCCTCCAGTGCCCTCAGCTGCTTTTCTCTCTGTGCCTTTGCTGCTATCAATTCCCCCCCTGAGCGTTGCCTTGAAGGCATCCCATCTTGTGTCTTTCCCCGTATCCCCCCTTCTACTGGACTCAGAAAATCTTTTCATTTTCCCTTCTATCTCCTCCCTAATTACTGGGTCTCTAAGTAAGTATTTTGGGTATTTCCATCCCCAGACCCTCCTTTCTCCATTCCCTATGTCCATTTGAACGGATACGATCTTGTGGTCTGCTATTCCAATAGGGCCCGTCTGCACCTCCCTGATCTGTCTCACCAAACTCGTTGATACCCACACATAATCGATTCTAATTTGTAATCCGTGAACTCCGGAGAGGAAAGTATAGCCCTCCTCGTTACCCCTCAGCTCCCTCACAGTCACAGAGAGCACTATCAATCCAAAAGGGGGAAAAGTTACATACCCCCTGGTGCTTTCACCAACTTGCTCAGCCCAAGATAGCCTTCTGAGGTGCCCGGACCCTCTCCATCGCCCAGGGGGATGTCATGCTGTGTCACCCATAGCCTTCTTCGTCTTTCTCACCCCCGACCCCCGCGACTTCACCGTGAATGTCCACCTTAACGGCTACCATCCAAGACTCCCCTTCTCATGCGGCTACCGCTTGACTCCGGCACCGCCATCGTCCTGCTTCCTTAGCAATACTCATCCGGGGCTTCACTTATAATATTGGTCCCCTTGGCTCACTGCAATGTTCAACTCATACAGCCTCCACACTAGTCGGGCCGCCGCCTACCCTGAAACAGGGCGACACCCTATCTGAATCCGCTTCGTTGACGTTCCCGAACACTTAGGAGTGGTGGGGGGAATCCCATCTGCCACCAGTAGTTTCCTACAATGTGCTCTGCATTCCGCCGTCTTCAATGGTGCCCAGCCCACCTGTAAGTCCAAAAGATGGGCCGGCTTATTTTATGGCCAAGGTCGGAGCGAGACAACACACGTCCCTTCTCACCAGCTGCCATCTTGGATCTCCCCGTGGGGCAGGTTTTAATGAAGGCGTAAGCTAATCCGCCAAAACTGGAGAGGATTCGTATTCACTATTTGATGTATGCTGATGATACTGTTTTATGTGACCAAACACCTATAGGTTTGCAAAGGTCATTGATGGCCTTGAATGTTTACCTGATGGAATTGAGCGTGAGATTAAATTCTGATAATTCGAAAATATTGATTCTTAAGCCATCTGCAAGAACTTCTTGTAGGAACAATTTCAGTTGGCTTATTGATAACAAAAAGCTTGAGGTAGTAAATCCTTTTCAGTATTTGGGTACCACTATTTATTCATCAAAGGTGACATTTGTGATTGGTAAGTGTTGCTGTGGTATAGCTTTGCCAGTTTGGTAACATATTTGGCCAGTTGAAAGGTTTGGGAGAAAGCAGGGAATATTGCCATTGCCTCTTTCTTTCTATCTTCTGGTAGGTGTTCCAGCAATGGTGCAATTCTGTGCCACATTTCATGGTCGTAGCGTGACATTATAGGCAGCGAGTTAGCTGCTTTTACTGTTGTTGCCCCGATTGTTATGACTTTTTTCCCACTGCATCTCTTTTTCGGCCTTCGTTCTCTCGCGGCACAGTGCGTTTTTGTGCTTACAAATGGGC
This sequence comes from Ambystoma mexicanum, assembly GCF_040938575.1. NCBI lineage: Eukaryota > Metazoa > Chordata > Amphibia > Caudata > Ambystomatidae > Ambystoma > Ambystoma mexicanum. Next base: position 1,019,625,390 of record NC_090932.1, read on the forward strand.
TTTCCTACTTGCTGGTGCTGACACCACAGATTCAGGCGTGGGTTGGCAAGTGAGGCATTTAGATGTGGAGTCTGGTGCTTTAAACTTCTCTTCCCATCTGCCTTTAACCACAGGTTCCATGAACGTGTGTTTTAGGGTGCGTAACCCTATTTCCCACACGTGGTCCAATATTGGGATGGACACCACTGACTTCCTTTTCTTACCCCTGTGGTCAGATAGAAAGCATTTCTTTTCACTGTAGGGATTAAGCTGGATTCCTGGCAGCCCTTCGAGATGGTGGCATGAAACATTCCTTTGTCATCCAGCAGTGAAGAGTTGGGCGTTTCTTCTTGTGGATCGTTCGCCGGGGTGTCTGTATCCCCATCTGTGTTAGTGGGGGACACGGTTGTGGTAGATTCAGCATCTTGTGGGTTCTCGCTTTCTGTATTAGAGAGCCTACCCTCCTCTTGTTCCTTATGTGTGGTAGCGGGCAGGGGTGGAGGTACAATCGCTGGCCTTGGCAGTAGTATGGACCTGGGAGGTTTATGTTGCGTGGTGTCTCCCCGCTTACACCTAGCCTTCTGATTTTGGTGCCCCCCCTGACCTGTGCAGTGTCCTTGACCCTCTAGGCGAGATTGAACGGATGGTTGGTGACGCCTGGCTGGATCCTGACGGTGATGTATGGGTGGACTGTGGTCTTGACCCTGCAGATTACCTGATTAGCGACCTGAGTGGTTAGACTGGTTGACATTCTTCAGTTGGTTGACGTGCATACTGCTGCTCTGGCTGGGCAGGCGGCAGTCTAGTCTGCTATTGTGATAGCACCGCTTGTAAGGATGAGAGGACTTGGAGCGATAATAAAGCCTGTGGGTTTATGAGCGGATGGGTCAGTTGGGCCGTTAGTGTACAAGTAGGCCTATGGCCCGATATCATTTCAAACACCAAAGGGCGGCTGGGTGCCGCTGATGTGGTTGGGTTTAGAGGCGTTATACCTAATTGACCCCATCCTGGTGTAAAGGAAAGTTGAAGAGAGCGTGGGTGGCTGCCCACTGACTCCTCAGAGTATGAAAATTGTCAGGGGCCCGCCTGCTGGGCCTTGAAATCTGAATCAATCTTGTGCTGCAGGATATCTTCTGGCATTACGTCAGAGACCATTGGTGAAACTGTTGAGTTAAGAAATTGCACTTGTGTATCCTGTACCTGATTAGGCCCCTTGTGTTTGGGACAGCCTTCTGCCCGCTTGGCTGTGCTTTGTGCGTTGGTGGCGATGTCCAGGATATCTTTTGTTTGGGTTGGTAATTCTTCTCCCGCTGTTGCCGGGTTTTGTCCCGCAACTGTCTGGCTGAAGAAACACCCGCTGCTGTTAACTGTTTTGTAAAGACAACAAAATTGTTCTGAAATACACTGGGAAGAAACAAAAAACCACCTACCTGGGGATTTATATGGTGAACAGATGTCTGAAGAAACCCTGGTGGATCTTCGAAGAATAGGAGAAATCCCCCTGAGAACTCCTCAAAGGACCTGCAAAAGCTTGTCCTTCGTGAAACTCTGAGGGAAACCCTCGTGGGGGATAAAACCCTGGAAGAGCTGCTGGTGGGTGTTGTCTTCCTTTGGAGACCCGGTGAGAGCTGGTCTGGGTATTCTTTCTGGCTGTTTTAGACGAGAGGCCTTTGAAACTGAGCTAAATATAGTGGGTAAAATTGAACACAGTTATTCCTGAAAGTAAGGAAAGGAGAAGTTCCTATAGAGGGTTCTAAGAGCTTAGCATGTGCTAGACATAAAGAGAGCGGAGAGGTAAGGAATCTCCGTCGTGTTGCAAAAGCAAGAGGGCACTATGATGAGGGAAAGAAAAGACCCGTAAGATTTAGGGTGGATGTATCTAGTTCTATAAGAGTAGGATGAACTAGGAGAAAGCCTACCCTTTTACTTCCAAGTCCTTTTGAGCCAGCCTGAGTGGATGAGGAAAATCTGGAGGTTCCCAACAAGGTATTGCTATAAAGGAAGGGTGAGGAGTTCGAAACAGAAGTCCGATAGCCGGGAGTGATTGAAGAAGTAAGATGAAAAGTAGATTAGTACCTAGAGACTCCCTGGAGGGAGGTATGGAGGAGATTCCGGGTCGAAGCGTGCTTAGAAGTAGAATCGATCCCGGAAATGCCGGAAATGAAAATGAAAGGTTCCGTAAAGCCTTCTGAAATAAAAGGGAGGAATGGAGAACAAGAAGGTGAATAAAGTAGACAAAAAATGGTTGAGAGGAAATGTCTTCGTAATCCTACTGAGGCGAACTTACGAAGCGTGTGCCGGCTCCTGAGAGAGTAGCAACGCATCTTCATTCTGTTGTTGCTGGATTATAAGGGAGTGAACAGGAAGTGATGGTGGAAGGTTGCAAGGCATCCTGGGAATAACAACTAGCCTGCATTGTACGCTAGCGATGGTAACCGCTGTGGCAGCCATCTTGGAATCAGTCTCAACTAGACTGTGGAGTAGACGATTTCCTAGTGCAGAAGTGGCGGCCATGTTGGAAATAGGTCGGAAGGCGAAATGCACATTAGAAACCATCACAGTATGCCCCTTTTTAGACCTGCTTCCTCCCGGTTTAGACGGGTGTTTGAGGTGAAATTTCTTAATACGGCGGGGAGCATGAATCTCAGTCTCAGGTTCCCATGTGTGGTCGGAAGGAGAATACCCCTTCCAGTCCACAAGATGCTGTAACCGACCCCGATGGTACCGAGAGTCACAAATTTCTTTGACTTCGTATTCTGGTCCGGTTTCACACATCTCAGGGGGAGGACAAACCGAGACCACAGGGTGAAAAATACTTTGATTGTCTGGTTTCAATTGTGATATGTGAAAAACAGGATGAATCTGGGACCAGGAGGTCGGGAGTCGGAGTTTAAAAGCTGCAGTACCAATCGTTGAAATAACCTGAAAAGGTCCAAAAAATCGAGGAGAAAGCTTAGATGGTACTAAATGGCAAGGGAGAAATCTAGAGGATAGCCAAACCCAGTCCCCTTTCTTGATCACTGGTGCTGGGGTTCTGTGGCGATCTGCAAAATGTTTCCTTTTGACTTGTGAATTTTGTAATGCGGTCAAGGCGGAGCTATGTCCGTGACGTATCTGGAGCATTAGAGAGTCCACATCTGGAAATCTGGTTTCGGATCTTTTCATTATCGGGAAAGAAGTGGGATTGAATCCATATGTACAATGAAAAGGAGTTGTGTTAATGGCAGAATGGTATGAGTTATTGTATGTGAATTCGGCCATGGGCAGGAGTTCCTTCCAGTTATCTTGGGCTGCAGAAACATAGCTCCGGAAATATCCTTCCAATGTTTGATTGAGTCTCTCAGTCTGGCCATTCGATTGAGGGTGATAGCCTGAACTGAGAGCCCGAGAAATACAGAGGTGTGAACAGACAAGCTTCGAATATCGTGAGGTATACTGTGAACCCCTGTCAGAGATGATAGTCTCGGGAAAACCATGTAAGGTGAAGATGTTACTGATAAAGATGCGGGCCATTCGTGCTGCCGATGGTACTCCTATCAGAGGAGTGAAGTGAGCCATTTTGGTAAGGGTATCGATGGTTACCATTATAGTGGAACAACCCCCTGAAGGTGGAAGATCAACAATAAAATCTGTTGATATTATCTGCCAAGGGCGAAAGGGTAATGGCATCTTTACCAATTCCCCAAGAGGTGCTTTTTGAGGAACCTTGGTTTGTAGGCAGACGGGGCAGGACCTAACGTATTCCTTGACATCCTTCCAGAACGTAGGCCACCAGAAAAAACGTAAGATCAATTCCAGAGTTGACAGGACTCCACGGGGTCCAGCTATCTGTGAAGAGTGACACATGTCCAAGACTTCTTTCTGGAGTGGTCGAGTGGGAATGAATGCCTTATTTCCATGAAGATAACAATTGTCTTCCGTGATCAAAGCCGTTTTATCGGTAAGTGACAGTTGGTCCTTGGTAATGTGCCTAGATTGAACCTTAAGTCGTGAAAAAAAATCTGATGTGGTTTGTAAACCTGAAGCCATCAGGGGAAAGATGGGTTCTGTCTTGAAAAGTTCGTTGGGAAGGTGTTCCTTCTGTGAAAGAGCGTCCGCCTTCGAATTATCCCTTCCGGGAATAAATGAGAAAGTGATCCTGTGTGGAGAGAAGAAATGAGCCCAGCGAGCCTGGCGGCTATTACAGGTTTGTGCGTACTGCAGAATCCAGAGGTTGTGATGATCTGTCCTGACTTCAACAGGATGTAAGGCTTCTAAGAGTAAATGACGCCACTCCTCAAAGGCTCGCTTGATGGCTAAGAGTTCTTTTTCTAGAACAGTATAGTTTAGTTCGGCAGGAGCAAGTGTCTTGGATAGATATGCTACAGGGCGTTCTTGATTAGAATCGTCTAGTTGAAGTAGAACTGCTCCTATAGCGTACTGTGAGGCATCGGTTTCAACAATAAACCTGCGGGATTGATCAGGTGTTAACAGGATAGGAGCTGAGGTAAACAAACCCTTAAGTTTATTGAATGCTCGGTCTGTGATCGGAGACCATAAAAACTTTTTTCCCTTTTTTAGTAGATTCGTCAAAGGTTGAGTAAGTCTTGAGAATTCGGGAATAAACCTTCGCTAGAAATTAGCGAATCCAACAAAGCGTTGAATGTCCTTGCCGGAAGAGGGAGTGGGCCAGTTTTGGACAGCAGACACATTTTCAGGGTCCATTGCTATTGCTTCGGCCGAAAGAACATATCCTAGGTAGGTAACATGAGTTTGATGGAAGGAGCATTTCTCTATCTTACAATACAAATGGTTTTGTTGGAGCCGCCGTAACACCTCTTCAACATGTTTCTGATGTTCTTTGATATTGAAAGAGAATATCAAAATATCATCTAAATAGACAACCATATTATGAAGTAGCAGATCTGCCAAGATGTCATCCATAAACCTTTGGAAAATAGCCGGGGCGTTGGACAATCCAAAAGGTATCACTCTGTATTGAAAATGTCCAAATGGAGTTCTAAATGCTGTCTTCCATTCGTCACCCGGTTTTATTCGAATAAGATGATACGCTCCCTTGAGATCCAATTTGGTGTAAATGTTGGCCCCTTTGACTGCTTCAAGAATGTCGGGTATTAATGGCATAGGGTATTTATTAGGAACTGTAATTTTATTCAGCCCACGGAAATCTATGCACGGGCGGAGTTCCGTAGAGTTTAAGAGGCAGCCACAGGTGAAGTGGATTCGTTGATCAGTCCATTCTTAAGATGGGTTCGAAGATACTCACGTAGGACCTCCTTTTCGTTTTCAGATAAGATATACATTCGCCCAAATGGTAATGGCTGGTCAGGAACCAGCTCTATAGAGCAGTCATCCCCACGGTGAGGGGGAAGTTGAGTGTATTCTGAGACAGAAAAAACTTCCTGGAATTTATGATAGCGTTCTGGAAGCCCAGATACATGGTTAAGGGAGGTTACCCACTGGTGATTCAAGGGAACTGGAGCAGAGTCAACCATCACCTTTTGCTGATTTTTGGCACAATGGGTTATGCAGTATTCAGACCCCAGAAAGAAAGATCCAGCTGTCCAGTTAATGAACGGGTTGTGTTTCCTTAACCACGGTAATCCTAGAATTACTGGATAATGGGCTGCCCGAATGATATCCAACGTGAGAATCTCTTGATGACCACAGATGTTCATCAAGATTGGATTAGTTTGATCTTTGATGGGTCCGGAAACCAAAGGGCTACCATCCACACTTTCCACTGGAATAGGTTCTACCTCAGTGGACCTGGGAATTCTGTGTGAGATGGCCCATTGATCATCAATGAAATTTCCGGCCGCTCCACTGTCCACTAGTGCCGGTATGTTCTGTAGCAGACGATCACCGAAGGAGAAAGAGACCAAGAGTACCACCATATGAGAATCGGTCTGACTAGTACAGAAAGAGGAGTAAGAGGTTTGTGAGGAACCCTGTTTAGGTGTTGGTTCCCGTACCGTGGTTCCCCTTAAGGCCGGGAGCTGGCGTTTCCCGAACGCCGAGGTGGTGTAATTGGGCAATCTTGTACCGTGTGGTTATTTGAACCACAGTACATACAAAGACCCAAGGTCCTCCTCCGGTTTCTCTCTTCGGGAGTCAAGGGGCCTTGAGCTGTTGAACCCAATTGCTTCGGTTCATCATTGGACTGAGGACGAGAAGAAGAAGGAGAGAACGTAGTTCGTGTATTCCTTCCTTTTTTTCTCTCCATTACTCTTTCCTTCATACGGTAATCTATTTGCATTACCAATGCGATGGATTCAGTTAGTGTAGAGGGGCGAGGGACCCGAGACACCTCGTCTTTGAGGTCTTCAGATAAACCTCTTCTGAAGAGTGTGACCTGAGCGTCATCTGACCAAGTGGTTTCGCTTGCCATCTGTTTGAATTTGGTTATGTAAGCCAAAATATCTAAACTTCCTTGTTTTAGGTCAAGGAGGTGTTCTTGTGACGCTACACGAATCTCTTGGCGGCCAAACATGGTACGGATGCTATTGCAAAATGCTGTATGAGAGTCTAAAATAGGGTTATTGTTTGTGACTAAAGGTGTTGCCCAAGCCAATGCTGGTCCAGTCATTTGTGAGACCATATATCCCACACAATCTCTATCAGTATGAAAATAAGCTGCTTTAAAGGCAAATTGCACAGAGCAGGAGTCCAAAAACACCTTAACCTTATGCGGGTTACCATCAAACTGTCCTCCTGGTAAGGGTCCTGGAGGAACGTCTGAGCAGTGTGGGATACGAGGGGCTGCAGCCTGTTGGGCCGTTTGCTGTTGCAGCTGCCTGAAGGAGGCATTCTCATGCTTTAACTGCTGTACTTCAGTAGTTAGGGATTGAACAGCAGCAATCAGCTGTTGAATTTGTTGCTGCTGTTGCTGATCCATGACTTGTGATTCCTATGTTTCTACCCAGAGTACTAGGAACAAAAGATAACACGGGTGTTGCTAACTGTTAACTGTTTTGTAAAGACAACAAAATTGTTCCGAAATACACTGGGAAGAAACAAAAAACCACCTACCTGGGGATTTATATGGTGAACAGATGTCTGAAGAAACCCTGGTGGATCTTCGAAGAATAGGAGAAATCCCCCTGAGAACTCCTCAAAGGACCAGCAAAAGCTTGTCCTTCGTGAAACTCTGAGGGAGCCCCTCGTGGGGGATAAAACCCTGGAAGAGCTGCTGGTGGGCGTTGTCTTCCTGTGGAGACCCGGTGAGAGCTGGTCTGGGTATTCTTTCTGGCTGTTTTAGGCCTTTGAAACTGAGCTAAATATAGTGGGTAAAATTGAACACAGTTATTCCTGAAAGTAAGGAAAGGAGAAGTTCCTATAGAGGGTTCTAAGAGCTTACCATGTGCTAGACATGAAGAGAGCGGATGGGTAAGGAATCTCCGTCGTGTTGCAAAAGTAAGAGGGCACTATGATGAGGGAAAGAAAAGACCCGTAAGATTTAGGGTGGATGTATCTAGTTCTATAAGAGTAGGATGAACTAGGAGAAAGCCTACCCTTTTACTTCCAAGTCCTTTTGAACCAGCCTGAGTGGATGAGGAAAATCTGGAGGTTCCCAACAAGGTATTGCTATAAAGGAAGGGTGAGGAGTTAGAAACAGAAGTCCGATAGCCGGGAGTGATTGAAGAAGTAAGATGAAAAGTAGATTAGTACCTAGAGACTCCCTGGAGGGAGGTATGGAGGGGATTCCGGGTCTAAGCGTGCTTAGAAGTAGAATCGATCCCGGAAATGCCGGAAATGAAAATGAAAGGTTCCGTAAAGCCTTCTGAAATAAAAGGGAGGAATGGAGAACAAGAAGGTGAGTAAAGTAGACAAAAAATGGTTGAGAGGAAATGTCTTCGTAATCCTACTGAGACGAACTTACGAAGCGTGTGCCAGCTCCTGAGAGAGTAGCAACGCATCTTCCTTCTGTTGTTGCTGGATTATAAGGGAGTGAACAGGAAGTGATGGTGGAAGGTGGCAAGGCTTCCTGGGAATTAACAACTAGCCTGCATTGTACGCTAGCGATGGTAACCGCTGTGGCAGCCATCTTGGAATCAGTCTCAACTAGACTGTGGAGTAGACGATTTCCTAGTGCAGAAGTGGCGGCCATGTTGGAAATAGGTCGGAAGGCGAAATGCACATTAGAAACCATCACAACGGACTCCTCAGACTAGGTTGTTTGCTTGGATCTTGCTTTAGTTGGCAGCCGATTCTTGGATGCTGTGGTTGGCTTTATGTTCTCCCTTGGCTTGATCAAGCTTGTGCTGGACGAATGTGCCGTGGACGAGGGGTTCCTGGTTGACGAGTTTACGGTCCACAGTCTCTCTGCCGAAGGGATTTTGGTTGTCGAGTGTGTCATTGACGGGCTCGTGGACGAGGTGGTCCTGATCGGTGAGTGTGCAGTCGGCGGTCCGTCTGCTGTAAGTGTTTTGGTCTACAAGTGTGCAGTAGATGAAGATTGGGTTGCCATGCTTGTGGGTGCTGGTCTCATGGTCGACAGGGGGAGGGTGTATCTCCCCGACGTCGACAAAGGCCTTGACGGGCTCTTTGCTTGACCCTCTCGTCCCCTGCTTGTCGGCAATGAGAACTTTGCATCTTCTGCACTTGTTCACAGGTCCTGGCCATGACTGTGTTTATGTCCTTTGGGCAGCCTTTCCTTGGATTTGGCGCTCTCTTTTGAAGTGGATCTCTTCCCCCTAGGCACAGCCATACTTTTAGTGGACTTTGACGGTGGGTAATGACCCTCCTGGAGCCAACACACTAGTTGCCGGTGCCTGTCTTTGAGGGATTTTGTGCTTAATCCTTTACAGATTTCACAATCCTCAGCTGAGTGATTGGGATAATGGCAGTAAATGCACTCACTGTGCCTGTCGCCTTCGAAGATGTTCTTGAGGCCGCAGGAAATGCAGGTCTTGAACAACGACTTGTTTGCCTTGTCCTTATCCATTTCCTGAGATGACTCCTCTCCTGAGATGACGTCGTCCCTTGAGATGACTTCTTTTCCTGTAGATCATTCCTTTGCCTGTCACAGAAGTAGGTTTTTCTTGTATTAAAACTGAATTCTCTTGAGGAGAAAGAACTTGAGAATTCCTTACAGCGTGACACGTGGTTAGAATCCGAGGAAGGGCTGGAGAGGTTGAGCTTACTACTCACTGTCCCATTGGATGGCCTAAAGCATCCATAACGAGGGTGAGAGCATACAACATACACATTTTTAACCAAGGATCCCCAGTGGGACGCCAGGGAATATTCGCAGCATGTTAATCTATGAAGGATCAAAAATGCTGGAGAATGTCTTCCTTTTGGCTTCCAAATCCAGCAGTACTCGTCAATATCTTTTTGGAACATCATGGGTAGATATACATTTGGCACTGCCCAACATTCCCACGATTTCATCGATGCCTTCCAATAGGCGTCCAACTCTGACACTTTGTTTAGCCTCCTAAAGTCAATACAGAATCGCCACATGTGATCAACTTGCCTCCTAAAGTCAATACAGAATCGCCACATGTGATCAACTTTTGGCAAGAGATTTATTGAGAAGGACCAGTTGCTATAGAATCTTTCAATTATCCCAGCTCCAACGTTTTTTTTATACTCCTCTTGAACATACTTGTTTTTGTGCTTCTGGTAGCTGGTGTTGTGATTTTGTGAACAAATTCTTGTACTCACCCTGGTTTCTCGGGTAAGACCTCTGAATTTGCATCTAAAAACATAGCGCTAAAGAGGCCTGAGGAATCGTTTCTCGGGTGGCATTTTGATTTAAAGCGAGGAGGGAGGGATTGTTGTTTTCCTTCCAAACCTTGAACTTATTCCTGTGGTAAAATCAAGAGGGTTTCCTCTCATCTACCGATTGGACTTTGTAGGTCAGGATGGATACCACTTTGTTAATAATGTAGAGCCCATGCCATCTTGCCAGAGGTTTATTCTGAGTTGTAGGCAGAACCATTAACTTATCTCCCAAACTGAAGCTTCGTAGTTTGGCTATCTGATTGTGTGCTTTCTTCTGTTGGGTCTGGGCTGTTGGGAGATGTGATTTTAATAGCGTTCTGACCTTCTCCATTTGCTCTCAGGTGTTTTGTATCAGGGAATGGTAGCTGGTTTGCAGATTTTTTGAATTCTTGCCAAATGATGGCAAAGAGGTATCAAGAGTTTTGCCCATAGACTTGTTCAAAAGGGGAGAATCCGGTGGCGGCTTCAGGTGTCCTCCATACTGCAAAGAGAACCTAAGTAATTAAATCTTTGAAATGTCACCCCTATAATCTCATACTACACTGTCTCCTTCTATCCTCCTTCTATCCTGTATGACCTTCTGCCATCACTCACTCTCACATACACTCTCACAATCACAGCAATCACAGCAACATTCTTTCCACCTGGTACCACTCTCTCTCACACACAATACGTCACCTGAACCTTCCCCCAACTCCTGAAACACCTTCTGTCCTTCTCCTGGTCTCTTGGCCCACCTCCACACCTTTGACCTCACCAAACACCTTTGACTCTTTGTTAATCCTATGGGTCTCTTATGCCAGTGATTCCCTTCTTTTGTCCTCCCCACTCTCCATTGGTTCTGTGTCTCAGCTAACAATACAGGACATACTAATGGCCTCATTACACGGTATGCGGTAAGGGTTTACCGGTACCAGTAAGGGCACCAGTACCGGTAAGCCCTTACCGTCTTACTACGAGGTCCCTTTGCGGGCCCGTTCCTTAACGGCTGGTAAAACCAGCTAATGCTAATTACGGTACAGCAATTTGCGGTACCGTAATTACCTCCTTCCCCATTCCCATTGATCCCTATGGGGGCAAAAATGGGAATGGGGAAGTGCATTGGTGAATGGGGAATTACCGGCCCCGCTCACCTTGGAGTAGGCCGGTTATTCTGCCATCCACCAAGGCGGACACGGTAAAATACCGGCGGCAACCATGGCGCTAATAGCACCATGGTTACCGCATACCGTGTAATGAGGCCCTATGTCTGCTCTTTTCCCCTACAGTGGACCTATACATTGGGAATCTTGAAAACATCCTTTTGGCCCTGCTCTCTTTTCGTGAGAGGCATTCAAATCAGTCTCTCTTTGCCATGGCCTGTGTTCACTTGTGGGGCTGTTTTCTTGGAGTCGCAGTAACTTACATCTTTTCGGTACTTGCTGGCATGCAACCAGCGCTGGGGAAATGGTGTCAGTTGCTATGCCAGCAGCTTTGTTCAACCCTTTTCTGAGCTCCACTAATGCTGCATTGCATGTTGGTTCTTGCGTTCCTGAAAGCAAAAGAAAACTCTGGCCAGCAATGACGTTGCAAGGCATTGGGTGACAGGCAGCGTTACCAAGATCAGTCATCAGGTCACAGGTAGGGGTTTCAAGGACTGGGGCACTCCCAACTCCATCATCCCACTTCTGGGGTAGGACAAGCTCTGGCATAGGCCCTAGTAGGCCTCCTACCCCAGCTTGGGAGGAGTTCCTGTTCCCACTGACAGGTCCAATCCCCTAAACCCTGTCACAGCATCCAACATTACATTGTGTACTCACATACAATTCTCCAAATCTGCCTTGGAAACATAAGCCAATTATCACAACGCTTTAGGACATATCCACCTCCTCCCTTTTGCAGAACTATTATCCACTTAACAGAATTGACATGCACTCATAAAACATTCTTCACCTGATGCATCCCTCCCTCTCAGTGTTTGTAGCATCTTTTTGGCACTTTCCCATCCTCTTATCTTCCCATCGCTCATTTTCTTCTTTCCAGCAGACTGAGCTCTGTATACCTCTGGCAGGGGCACAATATCCCACTTCACGGACAAACCTTGGTTATCTGATAGTATCACGGTGCTGTTTTGATGGACTATAAAAGCATTAACATAACATATCATACCTTCCAAATGTGCTTCACATGGAGTGTGTTCTCCTTGTTGGGATAATTTCCACCTCCAAGCAGATACGCTGTTATCAAATGGCTTTTCCCAGAAAACGTTCAGCATTCAAAAGCATCCGACTACATTCTGTTTGGAGTTTCAACAGGTTCAGATGAGTTCACTTTAAAAATGTTGTATTCATTTTTAATTAGATGTTCTTGCTTTAATTTGAGACCTAAAAATAGAGAGAAAAGTGAAATTCCATAATATTCGTTCTAGGTGTGACAGGGTCAGGGTCATTACCTTGTTAGGGAGTAACAGGCACTCCTACCAACCTGGGGTGGGCAGCCTAACTAGGGTGTATGCCAGAGCTAATCCCACCCGAGAAGCATGGTGAGGCAGTTGGGGGCCCTATCCCTGCCCCTCCACTGTGTGAATTGTATTTGTCTCCTGGTACCGCTGTCCCTTCCACAATCGCCATCAGCCTCTTTTTTGCCTAGCGTTCTCATTTGCCATTTTCAGGACAGCAACTCCCAGTATGCACCTGAGCACAAGTAAGAAAATATGGACCAGAGTTAAGAGAATGGAATTGAGAGCGGGAATGGAATGGACTAGGATTTGTCTTTCCAAACTGAGAGGAGACACCCAACCTACCAACCCCAGAAGGACTCCATTAGAATGGTGGGGCAACAGAAAGTGAAATGAGAGTGATAAAGGACTTCACAGGAGCAGGAGGCTCACATGCATCCTCGCCAAACTGAATTTGAAGCAAAAGTCATCAGCACACGAAGAAAGCCACTATGAAAATGAGCAGCCTGGGCATATGGCTGGTACCCTGCAAATGGAGAATGAAAAGGGAGAAAGGCTAAAAGCCTTTTTTGAGGCATTCTAGGGTTAACTAGACTACCCTGATGATCCTGTGAGAAGCCTGATGGTATTCTCCCACCTACTCCCCCGGGATCTTCCAATCAGTTGGCCAGGGAAGGGCCAATGCTTTTGGATCCGACCCTGGGAGCGGGCACGCAAGGGAGGATCACCTGAGTGGACGGTCACAGGGGATTGGGAGGAGATTACCCAAAGGTGAGACATGGTATTCCCCTTTCCCAAATATACACCAACCCACTGCAGTGGGAGAAGCCTGTAGAGTCCGTAGATGAGCGGCGTGCCAAGACGCTGGCCCGGTGTATTTGAGGGGCTTCAGCGTGGCTAGGGAGCTGTGTTTCCAGAGAAACGGAGTGAGGCAGACTGTGACCTGCTGGCTGAGTCCCGAGAGATGTTAGTTACCTTAGGACCTGTGCCAGTCCCAAGAGTGTCTGAGGGGCAAATGGTAAGACCCTGACCTCGACCCAGTGTATCCCGAGGAGATCGCATGCCAGCGCCGCGCTTCCCAGTGAGTCTCATGAAAGTGAAGAGAAACTGGAGTGGGAGTGAAAACAGATGAGATTTACAAGTTGCACGAAGGTAAAGAGAGCAGAAAGCAAGAGAGAAAGTAAAGAAAGCGTAAAGCAAAGAAAAAAGCATAAAGAAAGATGCGCTAGCGGCTCAGAAGTAAAGAGAGATACAAGGAAAGTGAACTTTGAAGAATATAAAGAAAAGAGGGTGCGAGTGACCCGACAGACTGGAAAAGTGAAAGTAAAAGGGAGAGAAAGCAAAGAGAGGGTGCGAGCGACCCAAAAGCAGAAAAAGAGGGTATTAGCGACCCAAAGGCTGAGAAGGGAAAGTGCAAGCGGCACGACAAAGAGAAAGGAAGGTGCAAGGGTGCATAATTAAAGGAACAGAGTAACAGAGTGGGCCAGGGGCACGATACAGACAAGAGTACAGTGAGAAGAGGGTGCAAGTACACAGCAAAAGGAAAGAAAGGTAAAAGTGAAGAAAAACCATAGTGGAAAGGACACAGGAGGGAAAGGTGCCAGAAGGAAGATACAGACTACTAAGAGAGAGGTCAGAAGTCAGAGTGGTCATGCAGGGGAGGAGCCAAAGCCAGCATTTTCCAAAGTCTCTGACACTACCCCATGGGAAGAATTGTGTGTTAAACAGTGCATCCTGACAAGGGGACATTTTACTTGAAACTAGAGGGGCCTAGGCTTGCGGAAGGGAACTATGAGAGGCCCACGAGAGACATTGTTGAACTTTGTGAAGAAAGGCCTAGATCTGGGGAAGGGAACCATGGGAGGCCTGAATGGAACTGTGACTCTGAAGTTGGATTGTAAAGTAAGAAACTGTGAAGGGGGAAGGGAACCCCGAGAGGCATGGAAAGAACTGTAACGTTTCGCTTTGAAACCAGAGGGTAACCAAGCCTGCGGAAGGGAACCCCAAGAGACCCAGAGACATTGTGAACTCTTGACTTACAACAAGAGCCCTAGGTGGCAGGTTTCAAGTGCAACCCTTTTTGAGTTCAACTCTTTTGAATTGGCAGGACTACACCTATTTGTAAGACTTCCTAAAACCAGCTGTGGTTTTCATTTTCTTTTTAACCACCATTTTTCTTTTAAGAAGACCCTCTATCACATTTGGTTTAAGAGTGAGGGCAAGCATAGGTTTGGACACAGTTGAACTTTGGTTTTGTACTTACGAACAGCGACAGTCCTTAGACGCCTCAGTTGAGGGAACAATCCCCTTAGAGTTAGGGCCAGATATACATTACACCAACTCCACAAAGTTTGGTAATAAAGGTTTTCAAACTGTTACTTTGGAGTCTGTGTCTCTCTTGATACCATGCCTGTCTCACACTCCCCATTCTGGAAATGTCAGCAGCATCCTGTGACCATACTGCCTGCACATAGTGGTATGTCCTTAGCACTCCATTGCGTTGGCAAAATGGTACGCACCTCCACATTTGAAATACTGTCTCGCACTAGATTCTCCACTTGCTTGTTCACCAAGCTGGGAATTTCTCTCTTATCCATAACAGGAATGAGAGAAATATTCCAGGTCATTTCCAGGGATTCCCAATCTCCCTATCCTAAGGTAGTCAAAACTTTGCGTCCTTCAGACCTTCTCTGTGTGGCGGAGAGAATGACGCAAGCTACCTGCAACTGCATTTCCAGCACACAATACCGGGTCCATGCATCCCTGCGACAACCAAACACGTGCAATGACTTTGGAGCTGGAGTGCGGATGGGGAGAGTATGAAGGACCGCATACAGTGTGTAGTTCCCTGGTGGCTGCCACACCGCTCTCACACGGTGTATTCATTCAAATATATTACCACGCTGTGACGAATCTGGTAAATTCATCCGTTCTCCCCAGAGAGGTGCCACCTCCTGTGAGGCTAGGGAGGTTAGCCCGCTCCTCTAGGGTTCTGGGCAAGTGGAACCTCATCAGGAGTAACTCTCCTCTCGGGGACAAGGACTCCCAGTGCGTTAAGGAACTCCCAGTCCAGAATACATAGTCTGCCTACATGGGACTTGGAAAAACAGTTTTGACTCCACCAACCAGTGACATTCCTTCCATCACTTTGGCTTCAGGGGTTCCATGTTATTTTGCCGACAATAATTACTTTGTGGTAATTTAATACAAAGTAATCCGACATTTTTCTGTGATTTCTTTTTTGTATGCGGGTTCCCCTCCCCATGCCACCCTTCCCCTTCTTAACTGCCTCCACCTCAAACCCCTCCCTACCAGCTTTTACCCTTTAACCCACAAATATCTATATTTTTTGATGAAATTCCGAAGTAATTACTTCTTAGTAAATTACCACAAAGTAATTACTGTTGATGAAACAACAGGATACAGCCTCAGGTAATTCTAGAGTTTGTCTGAGCATCACAGTCAAAGAAGAACACACCATTTTTGAAGAAGTCTTAGACCGGCAGAGCCATACAAGACCGCAGAACCAGCAGTGGTGAGGAGGATGAGGAAACAGCTAGCCGGACGCTGGAAGGCTGGCGTGCTGACCGACCAGTAGCCCAGGTCGGGATCAAGGCAGAGACAGAAAAGTGACCATCTCATCTGGTGGCGCGACCACAAGGGATCCGTGGCAGGTTTGGAGCCTGGTAACTGACACCGAGACCAGAGTGCAGAGGGGAGCCCAGATCCAGGAGCACCACACGAGAAGTGCAATTGCTGCTGAGATGCGTAACAACAGGGAAGCAAACACTCCCAGCATGTCAAGGCTGGAGAAGCTGATGTTACAGGAGCCTGATAAACCTGAACATAACAAAAGCAAGCCTGTCAAGAGGCCATAGGACTTAGGAAAGCCCAGACAAACTATGCGACTGTCAAGACAGGGGAATCCTACCAGGTTACGGGAGCCGGATAAACCTGAGCAGAGAGAAAGCAAGCCCGCAAGGCTTATGGGAGCCTCACAAACTGGCAACAAAGCGAATAGAGGACCAGCAGACTGTGAAAAGTCTCAGAACTACGAAACCTAACAATTATATTAAAAAACAAATTAGGTTTTGAGCACCTAGTTGAGGGTGGGAAACTCGTATGAAGCAACCCCTGATTTTCCTGAGGACAGGGTCGGACTGGGACAAGAAATAGGCCCGGACACCCCAAAAAAAAGGCCCACCCCTCGCCTCAAAAAGTGGCCCACCCCTCACCTCAAAAAAAGTGGCCCTCAAACGATCATCCGTGATTCGCGTCAGTTCACGACTTTACAGAAAATGCTACTTATGGAGGGTTCATGTGTCTGTTGCATGTTATGTTTTGTGTAAACGCTTGAGAAAGTGATAAGGCAGATGAAGACTGCACGGCTGGGTACCAGCTGCTCCCGATGCCTCCTTTCTGAACTGATAAGAGAGGGGGGTGCTTTGAAACACAATTTACTTGATGTATAAGCACCTTACAAATGCAGGATACATAAAATGAAATAAATAGGCCAAATAGGCCTCTGGTGCCAGCCAGTGCCATGCCCAGTCACAGCTCACCTTCACTATGCCATGACCTGCCTGGCAGAGTCCCTTTGCCACATTCAGGAGTTTCTGGGCAGGATGTCACCCACCACCTCGCTCTACATTGACCCTTCCTCCATTCCCTCACCTCATTCAACCGCATCCCCTCCCAGCTACCCCCACAATAAGCTCCCACCACAGGTCACGCGTCCACGAAAGTGAAAGAAGCAGGGCTGGACTGGGAACTAAAAGAGGCCCTGGAAATAATAACTGGGGACCAAAAGAGGCCCTGGAAATAAAGTTCAAAGTGGCCCTATATGTCACATTTTCAGCAAGCCCAATGCTTTTCCTATGAGGAAATTTGGAAATATCACAGAAAAGAGGCCCAGGGTGTAGAGGCCCACCGGGAAATCTCCAGAGTTCCCTAAAGGCCAGTCCACCCCTGGAAAGAAGTAACCCTTTGCCCCTCTTTCCTGAGATCACATTTCTTTCTGAGGAGCCTCACAGCTTGGAAATCTGCACTACGGCGATGCACTATAAAGGGATCCAAAGGGTGAAAGGACTATTCAAAGCTGTGACATATGGGAGAAGCTTACGAGTTTGATCTGTGATTCAATGTCGTGAGATGGTGACACCTATGCGGAATTGCATAATGAGACAGATAAAAGACATGGGTAAGTAAATGAAGTAATGATGTTAGTGCGTCCGAAAAGCAAGCTAGCACACTGTGTGGCCCTACCTTGATGATCTCACTGACCACCAGAAGAAAACATAGAGAACGAAAAAGAAACACCAGCGCGAGAGACATACAACAGAGCACAGAACAAGACATAGAAGAGAAAAGGAAGCAAAGAAAGTGGGCAACAATAGAAATAGGAAAAACGAAATAATGAACCTAGTCTAAATACAAAAAACAATCATACATCTAAATCATCATCAGCATCATTACAAAAAATGTGTTCTTCACTAAACGTGTAAAAAACGATAGCAGACAATAAACGTCTTGGTAATAACAAAAGAACACCAGAAGTGAAGGGCAATGCAATGTAGGGCCTGCCATCCTGGTCAAATAATATTAGCAGGGGCGGCCAGTCGGGCACCTGGGGTTGGGGTGAACAACCACAGGCCTGGGGCCAGCCACACACCACCGCCGGCCCACTGAGGGAGTCACACTCTGGGAGGGTGGACTCGTGGACGGCTGACGGGCTGTCTGTCAGCAGGTGAGACTAGGTACTGTTTCATAGGGGGCCAGATCCTGGTGGTGGTCCACCACCGGTCCCGACTCCCTTCATGCCAGGCAGCAAGATGTGATGGCAGCAACGTGACTGCAGACGTTGAAGGGCAGATGACGGCTGCATGGCTGGGTACCAGGCACCAGTTGCTCCCAATGCTTCTTTTCTGAACTGATAAGAGGAGAGCTTAAACACAATGTACTTGATGTATTAGCACCTTGAGGGGACATGCTACTCCCTGGAGGTCAAAGGGGATGAGCTCTAATAGTGCCAATGTGATCCCAACTTATAGTTTAATTCCAATGTTACCCTGTCAGGAGGAAGTGACGCATGCTGGCACTCGAGATGCCAAGTCCAGGTCTGCATTGGCATGTAGCTTTGGGGAAAACCAGTGAAACAAAAAAACGGAGAGATAACACAGTTAGGGATGCAGGCCGTCTGTCTAGTCCGAGTGAAACAGACACCTGCATTTTTAAAAGTTGACTGTGCCCTTTTATACAAAGTAAAGTTGGTAGACTTTACTTAATGTGGTTTAATTGCCTATCCCATTTAACAACTGTAGAAAAGTATTAAATGTCACATGGTCTGTAACGTGTTGCTTATGGAAGTCATGATGAGCCCAGGCTATGTGTGACTCGCTTTAAATATAATACAGTGCATTGAACACCCCTTTCCACTGCCGTATCCACGGGAGCAAGTGTAATCACTTCATCCAGTCCTGGTGCTTACTTGAGGTCATTTTGCGGTTGCCAATCAATATCCACTAATAATCACATACATAAGGCAAGTTACTTTACACAGTTTGGACAATGCACGATAAGGCAGTTTTGAACTCCTATCTGTACTGTACGATTGAGAATGCACCTATTTCTGTACTCCAGTCTAGCATGCATCTCTTTCTATGTGTGCACACAAATGCACGATACGTAAAATGAAATAAATAAATAGGCCAAATAGACCTCTGGTGCCGTGCCAGCCAGTGCCATGCCCATGCCCAGTCACAGCAGGGCGACACGATACACACATCACCGCTGGCCCACTGAGGGACTCACATTCAGGGAGGGAGGACTCGTGGGCGGCTGACGGGCTGGCTGTCAGTAGGTGAAAGGAGGAGAAGAACTGCCAGGCCAGTGCAGTCAGTGCCTGGACTTTATTCTTACCTTACGGGCCGGCTCCTAGCTGCAGAGTCTCTCTCTGTCTCCTCTTGGATGTTGTCTGCTGGGCTGGCTGCTGCTAGCTGCCGCGGGGGCTGGCAGACCTGGGCTGAGCACTGCTGAGCCACCGAGTGAGGTGGTGGCGCAGGTACGAGGTGCCAGGCCGGGGCGGCAGTCACCAGCAGACAGTGTACAGTGCTGCCTGCCTGCTAGTACCACCAGTGCTGCAGACTGAGTTGGCAGTGCCACTGCAAGCCGGTCCCTGGCAAGCAGCCGGATCAGCAAGAACTTCGGACCGGGTGCTGCCTGCAGCCGGTGTGGAGTAACGGTCCACTGTCTCGGTCTGCTGGCTGGCCTCTGCTGTGCTGCACGCAGCCCGTGGTGGTGTCGTGTTGTGGCTGGCTGACAGTGGCCCGTGGCAAAAATCATCATGCAGGGCAGGGAGGAGAGGCTCAACTAATATCCTTTCTCTCCAGGGAGAGAGGGTCACATGTCACACGTCCAATGGCGGCACAGAGTCTGTGCCGGATCAGCCTCATCCCGAGCCCCAGGCACAAGTTGCTTTCAACTTTGCAAAGTGCAACAAATTCGTTGTTGTTACTTCCTGCAAAGTTGAAAGCAACTTGTTATGAGACTGCACCTGGTTGGTGCCCCCGTGCCCCCAGTGCCGGGCCCAGGTCAGCCCAGCCCCAGGCCAGCGGCCCTGCAGGCAGGAGGCGAGCAAGCCAGCCAGCCTGAGGCTGAGCCTGGCTGCAGTAGGTGTTGTAGTTGTAGCCGAATTAGCATTTCAGAGGAGCTGGGGCGGGCCCGAGCGGCGACTAGCACTGCACGCCGCGGCTCCCCCTGGAGTGGCTGCACCATGTCAGCGGCCCTACCCCAGGGTCCAGGCTACTTGATCAGGCATTAATAATATGCATGCATCATAATTATGATGCATGCAAATCACCAAAGCAAGGTAACAACTTGTTTGTTGTTACCTTGCTTTGATGAATAATTATGCGCACAGCCCCAGCCCCTCCTGCAGAGTGCCAGTTTCCATCACTGGCGCTGCCTGCTGCTAGCAAGGCGAGCTGCTGGCGTGGCCACTGTCGGCAGCAGCCAAGCCAATCCATAATTGTACAAACACTGCAGGCAACAAATAAAAAAAAAGTTTCAAATGGCCCAGCTTGGCCTGCGCCCACAGCGCTGTACAGAACACTGTGACTGTGTGTCACTGGCTGGCTGCTGCAGCGCTGTGCCGGCAGCAAGTCAAATGTAATAATAAACAAACATTTTATTTATTTTTTTAAAACCGGCCCTGGGGTGGCTTCATAAAAAACCAGCCCATGGTGTCGCGGCCTGCAGCATTTATCAAAGGAAGGTAACACTTAGGTGTTACCTTTCTCTGCCTCTGCGGCGGGCTGGCGGCGGCGGGGCTGCAATTGCAAAGGATCTGTAAGATACTTACTTACAGATCCTTTGCAACTTGCGTCCGTCCGGCGGCGGCGAGGGGGAGGCCCTGGGGGCCGGTTCCTGAAGTGTGAAGGCACAAACTTGAAGCCCATGACTGAGCCGGAGACCGGCCCAGCGTGGGCTTCAGGAACCGGCCCCCAGGTCTCCTCCATGATTTTGTATCGGCCACGGGCCGATTAGCCGACGGCTCAGTCCAGCCCTGCCTGAGGAAACCGTACTTAAGACATTGGGGCTCAAATGAGTTTGATGGTATCTCAGACGTAATACCACCAAGATATCTCCAAACGATATTACAGTTACTTCCACTTGGGCTGGCAGTATTACCACTGGAGGTTGATTACAAGTTGCAGTTTGGCGGTGTAAATCCTCATTTTATGGAGTCCATAGGAGTCTTACTACCGTGCGGCTGCGCCCGCACGTGCATGTTGTTATGTGTGCTGCTCTGCATGTGTTGCATATGCCTCGTGGGTCCTTAGGTTGATATTCCTTGCATAGCGCGTCAACAGGAGCATCTTCTGAATTCTCATGTGTGATGCGCTGCCTGCGAGGCAGCATCCAGTAGTTTGTTTGTTTGTTTGTTTATTTATTTATTTGGTAATGCGCACCAAACCCTTAGGTAGACGGGCGCAACAGAGCACAAGAAATGTTACAGCTTAGTTACAGTACGTAGCACAAGTGAGTACAGTGGGAGCAAAATACATCAAATACAAAGCAAAAAGCCTTGGTGAGTCAAGGAAACATTAACATGAATACCAATATGTAAAGATATACAGCATTGCATATATACAGCGTCATATATCCATAGTACATACATATATAACAAAATAGATAACCATATGTGCACAGTTACCTAAAGTACCGTGTAATTCAGCAGAAGCAGAGGTCATGTAGGGGCCAGGAGTGGTAGAGGAGGTGAAGATCGCCAGTTAGGTGTCGTGAGTACGCAGCCATTTGAGTACCTTATGTCTAAATTTAGGGTAGGGTTGTTCTAGTCTAAGGTCAACTGGTAGCTTGTTCCAACATTGCGCAGCTTTAACAGGGAAACTGGATCCTCCCTATGTCGATCGTTTGAACCTAGGAATCTCCAACATAAATGAGTTGGCAGATCTCATAGGACGGGTAGCTGTTCTCCTAATGATTTTTTCCGCTAGGTAGGGAGGTGCTAGGTTATTCAGGCATTTGGAGGTGAGAGATGCTGTTTTAAGGAGAATTCTGTCTGTTTTTTTCAGCCAGTTAACCTCTTTCCTGAATATGGTAATAGGCTCTCTATAGGGGATGTCCAGCGCTGTCCTCAAGGCGTTATTCTGCAATCTTTGAATTTTATCTGTGATATATTTGTTAGCTCCTGAGTACAGGGCGTTGCAATTATCTAATCTAGACATGATAAGAGCATTGGCTAGTGTGATACAGCTAGCACTAGAGAGGTATGGTCTGGATGCTCGGATTAGTTTGCAAGTGTAGGTTGTGGATGTGTCATGCATGCAAACACGCACTCACGCTCGCACAATTCACCCGAGACAAGGCACGCTAGCAGGCCGAGCCCTGGGGACTGGTCACAGCAACAACGTGGACCGCACTCTTCCTTTGGAGGTCCCTGTACTCGCCTGGGTGCCGGCAGACACGTGTGGCGGCACCCCTGGCG
Organism: Ambystoma mexicanum; assembly: GCF_040938575.1. Classification (NCBI taxonomy): domain Eukaryota; kingdom Metazoa; phylum Chordata; class Amphibia; order Caudata; family Ambystomatidae; genus Ambystoma; species Ambystoma mexicanum. The sequence continues at coordinate 1,019,647,544 of NC_090932.1, forward strand.
CTGGAAACGTCAGGCGCTTGGGGTTTGCCATGGCGTTTGTGTCAGCGAACGCTCCGCCCTTCGTTCTATCGTCCTGCAAGAACGACCGCCAGGAAGCGGTCACGTGACCACGCCAAGCCTCACGCTTTCACTCTGAGGCGGTCACACTCAGCCTTGTGTTCACGTGATTCCCACACGGGAGTCACGTGATCAGGAAATGCCGGCATAAAATCGGCTATGCTCATTCATGCAGCGCTTCTCAGCTGTTCAACAGTGTGTGGCTATATTCTCCTGGCAAACTTGGACTGTCACGGATCTTGGACCTTGGACTTTGTACTACTGGAACTTCTGTGCAACGGATTTGCCCTTCTGGATTTGTCACCTGGTTACATCCTTGCATCCTTGGACTGGATTTGTATTTGGATTACACTGACCCTGGAACTGTAATAGGACTGCTTTTGGCTTATCCCTTGATTTTGGCTTTGGACCTCTGAACTGTGTTTGGACCGCATTCTGTCCATTCCTTGGCTTTGGTACCTGATACTTCTACCTCAGGTGGACTCTGGTTTATTGTTACTCCATTCTCATTGATTTTCCAGAGAAGAAACAACTAAGTACACAGCTGACACCGACCAGCCCCCGGGTAAGAGGTTGTTTAGTATATGATATAACACAATAGCCATCATTGTATCGTATTCTTAACCCTGCTTTTCCATTGCAGCCACCCTGGACCCGGTGCTTCCTGTTTCTCCCACCTGTGGCCCCAAAGATCAGTCAGCGAGTACATTAACCCTCTCTGACTGGTACTTGGGGACGGAGGTACACATATCTACGCGGACTCAGATCGTGACAGACTGAGAAGCCGACCCGCGGGATATGGATACCTCCGCGGGGGACCCGGTGGCAGCTCTGGTACAAGCAATAACCGTCCTTAGGGCAGACATGGCAGCTGCCATTGCGGCCATCCATCAGCGTCTGGATGCCATTCAGAGTGAAAGACATGCTCTTCCTCCAGATGAAGAGTTCGTGGACGCCCCTACACAACCCACGCAATCTGCCCTCCCACCGGCTCAGGCGGCTGCAGCCCCTGCTTATGTACCCACTCCGTTCCCTTTGGCCGCACCGGAGTAATTTCAGGGGGATCCCCGCAAATTCCATACCTTCCTAAACCAATTTCTTTGCCGCCCACAAGCATTCCCTGATTCCACTACCAAGGCTGTGTTTACTCTGTCCCATTTAAGTGGTATAGCAGCTACCTGGGCAAACCCATTACTGGAGCAGGATAGCCCTGTTTTGTACGACTTCGTCCAACTAGTGGCGGAAATTACCAGGGTATTCGATACTCACAATAAAACAGCAAACCACACCTCTCACCATGTTACTACACGATACACATAAGGAAACTGTGGTCTTTGATTTAATCACTACACCCCAGTATGGCCTCATTCTGGGAATTCCCTGGTCACGCACTCATAATCCCACCATTGACTGGTCCCAAGGGAATGTTGTCTTCGAATCTCCGTTTTGTCAGGGACATTGTCTCATAGTTCCAGACCCCACCACACCAGTACAAGCTTTAGGGGCCATGGCTCAGTTGACGTTATGCGAAAACCAAGGAATGGAAATAGATCCACCAGGGCACATGGTGGGTTTGGTTATGACTGACATTCCCCCTGAATACCGTGACTTCGAAGAGGTTTTTGACAAGGGGTCGGCAGAACAACTACCCCCACACCGTCCATACGACTGCCCAATAGACCTAGTCCCAGGAGCTGAGGTACCATGTGGCAGAATCTATTCCTTGTCTCAATCAGAAGACATGGTCTTGAAAGAATACTTACGTCACGCTCTTCAGTTAGGACACATACGGCCGTCCATATCCCCCAAGCTAGCCCCATTTTCTTTTTTCCCGAAAAAGGAGGGCGATCTCCGTCCATGTATAGATTACCATCGACTAAACCATATTACCATCAAGAATAGATACCCCATTCCGCTTATCACACCATTACTTGATCAATTGACACATGCCACGATTTTCACAAAATTGGATCTCAGGGGGGCATGCAATCTCATTCGTATTAGAAAGGGAGATGAGTGGAAGACAGCATTTTGTACCAAGTATGGTCTCTTCGAATATACGGTTATGCCATTCGGTCTCTGCAATGTGCCCGCAACATTCCAAAGGTTTATGAATGATCTTTTTCACAATATTATCGACAATTACGTCGTGGTGTATCTCGACGACATCCTGATATATTCACACACATTACCAGACCACATTACCCATGTTCGGGAAGTACTAAAACGATTACGGGCCCAGAATTTGTATGCCAAACTAGAAAAGTGTCTGTTCCATGCACAGGAAGTCGACTTCTTAGGCTTCCACATCACTTCCAGAGGGTTACTCATGAATACCCAGAAGGTGCAAGCAATCCTGGACTGGCCTATCCCTCGTTCCATCAAAGAGTTGCAATCGTTCCTAGGATTCGCTAACTACTATAGACGGTTCATAGCAGGATTTTCATCTATCGTCGCCCCCCTAACAAAACTCACCAGTCCACGCACTCCATTCGCATGGACACCTCTGCAACAAAATGCTTTGAGACCTTAAAGATGGCTTTCACTACTGCTCCGATTCTACAACACCCTAATCCTGATCTCTCTTTTGTTCTCGAAGTTGATGCATCCTCATTTGGCCTAGGGGCTATTTTGTCTCAAACATGTCCGTCTAGCGGGCTTTACACCCTGTGGCTTTCCATTCACAGAAATTTACTCTGGCAGAAGCCCACTATACTGTTACTGAAAAAGAGCTTCTAGCAGTCAAAGACGCCTTCCAAGTCTGGAGACATCATCTGTTAGGAGCAAAACACCAGGTCACTGTGTACACAGACCACCGCAACCTTCAAGATCTGGCTACGTTCAAATGCACCAATAGCCGACAAGTGCGATGGCATTTGTTTTTTTCAGCCTACGACTTTGTGATAAAACACCGTCCAGGCGCCATTCATAGTAAAGCCGATGCCCTTTCCCGTATCCCAGGAGGGATATCCCTCCCAATTTATCCCGAAACATTGTTGGACAACAAACACGTGATATGTTTATGCACACCCCCCACGGACATGCTAACATCAATCCATCAATGGACTGCCACACATCCTGACCAGCTCCGAGATTGGGAGATTACTATACACGATGGACTACCGTTCATCCAAAATAAACTCTACATACCCACTCATGATGCTCGTAAACTTGCCCTAGAGTGGACCCATGATGCGATCAGAAATGGTCATCCCGGCCAACAGCGAACAGTAGCTCTACTCCAACGCTGGTGTTGGTGGCCGTCCATGCGTAAGGATACCATGTCCTATGTTTCTTCTTGTTCTATCTGTGCTCGGTGCAAAAACCGAAAGTTTACATGCAGCGCTTCTCAGCTTTCAACAGCGTGTGGCTACATTCTCCTGGCGAACTTGGACTATCACGGATCTTGGACCTTGGACTTTGTACTACTGGAAATTCTGGGCAACGGATTTGCCCTTCTGGATTTGTCACCTGGTTACATCCTTGGACTGGATTTGTATTTGGATTACACTGACCCTGGAACTGTAATAGGACTGCTTTTGGCTTATCCCTTAGTTTTGGCTTTGGACCTCTGAACTGCGTTTGGACCGCATTCTGTCCATTCCTTGGCTTTGGTACCTGATACTTCTACCTCAGGTGGACTCTGGTTTATTGTTACTCCATTCTCATTGATTTGCCATGGAAGAAACAACTAGGTACACAGCTGACACCGACCAGTCCCCAGGTAAGAGGTTGTTTAGTATATGATATAACACAATAGCCATCATTGTATCGTATTCTTAACCCTGCTTTTCCATTGCAGCCACCCGGGCCCCGGTGCTTCCTGTTTCTCCCACCTGTGGCCCCAAAGATCGGTCAACGAGTACATTAACCCTCTCTGACTGGTACTTGGGGACGGAGGTACACATATCTACGCAGACTCAGATTGTGACAGGATGAGACAAGGGAGTTGACTTGCTTTTTGAGTGTGAGAGAGGAGTCCAGGAAGAATCCTAGAGTTTTAACCACAGACATCACCTTGATGGGGTTATCAATGTTGAAGGATGTGTAGTTTGGGCTGAGTTTTTGGATGTTGGCTTCAGAGCCTAGGATTAGTATCTCTGTTTTTTCGTCATTCAGGCAGAGGCCATGGGATGCCATCCATGCCTGAATGAGGGTGTAAATCTTGTTCACCAAGGCTGAGTCTGCCTCGAAGTTGCCCGAAAGGGGTATGAGGATCTGTATGTCATCTGCATAGTTAGTGTAGGTGACACCCAGTCTATCCAACTTGTCAAACAGTGGCTTGGTGAAGATTTTGTACAGTGTAGGGGAGACACAGGAGCCTTGTGGGACACCGCAGGTTATTTTGATAGGGTGGGCAGAGGCTGAGGTAGAGAAGACTCTCATGGTCTGGTTAGCTAAGAAGGATTGGACCCAAGTTATAGCATCTCTGGTGAAGCTGGCGGCAGATCTAAGGCGGTTGCATAAAACTGCATGATCCACCAAGTCGAAAGTTGCTGACAAGTCCAGTAGGAGTAACAAAGCTGTTTTTCCATTATCCTTTAATTCTTCAATTTGTCTCTTAAGGTCTAGCAGTGCTGTTTCAGTGGCATGGAGGGGGCGGAAGCCCGATTGACGTGAGCCAAGTGGGTGGTTGGCTTCCAAGTAGTCCTGGACTTGTATGTAAGCAGCTCTATCTAAGATTTGGAGTAGAAATGGCACGGTGGTGATAGGTCTGTAATTGGTGGGGATGGTAGGGTCCAAGGTTTGTTTTTTAAGTAACGGGAGGAGCCAGGATTCTTTGAGATTGGCCGGTACCGTGTTAGATTTAAATGAGGAATTTATAAGCTTAGAGATAAAGGGGGCTAGGTCCCTAGCTGCATCCTTTATTATTTGTGCTGGGCAGGTGCCTCCCTTACAGTTAGAGGGTTTAAGAGAAAGTATTATTTTCTCTGTGTCAATTATGGAGATAGTCTTGAATCTAAAGGGTGTGGTTGTCCTAGTCTCGAAAGGTTGAGTAGTTCAGTGGTCAGGGGGTGGCAATGTGGCCTTTTATTTGCAATTTTGCATTGTAGGGAAGGGATTTTATTCGATAGAGCATTTTGTATGTTGGTACACCATACTTTATCCTTAGGGGCATTGTCTAACGGTTGGATTGGGGATTCTAGTTCACAGAGGATGGAAAATAATTATTTAGTGTTAGAGTTAGCTTTCTCAACCCTGTCATTAAAGGTGTTTTTCTTGCTTTGGTTATTTCTTTTTTGTTAGATTGTTTTTATTATTTTCAGAAGGGGAGTGACGCCAAATAGATTGGAGTTTCCTTTTTTGTAATCTTAAGGATTTAAGTTGGGGAGTAAACCAGGCATTCAAATGCGCTACCTGCGTAGCTTTGCGCATTTTGACAGGAGCGATCAGTGCCTTGGTCATTGCATTATTGAAGGTATTTACTAGAGTGTCAGGGTTGTTACTTTCCATTCCAGAGATAGCAGGAAGGAGGAGAGGGATAGGTTTTTCAGCAGTAATATCCTTCTTACTTCTGGTCTGGAGAGGCGGTACCATGTTGTTGGTCTTAGGGCTGAGGTGGAAAAGTTTATTAAATAATGATCTGCCAAAGGTTGTGGGACAATATCGGTAATGTTGATATTGCAGTTTAGTTCGGATACCCTATCAAGGATCCTTCCTTTAATGTGAGTTGGGGAGAGGACTTTTTGAGTAAGACCATGGTCATTTAGTAAAGCTGCAATTGATTCAGCATGTTTGTTTTCTGTATCATTGAAGCCCAGATTGAAATCTCCCAACAGTAATGTTTGAGAGTGATCTTTTGTATTGTCGGCTCTGAGAATGGTTAAGTTGTTTTCAAAGGTGTCTAGTGGCCCAGAGGGTCTATATATCAGGTGGATAGTTAGAGTACGGTTATTGGAAAGGGGCAATTTGGCGGTGAGTATTTCACAAGATGTGTAAGGTGCTGAGGTGGCAAGTCTAATATGGAGGGTTGTTTTGAAGATGAGGCTAGGCCACCACCTCTGGCATTAGGCCGGTCCGCTCTAAGGATCTGGTAGTTGTCAGGTACCGCTAGCATGAGAGTTGGCCCTGTGGCCTATGTAGCCAGGTCTCAGTTATGGCCAGTAGATCGAGGTTGTCATTATTTAAGATGTCTGCAATTTCAGTAGCATGGGCTACCACTGATCTAGCGTTAATGAGGGACCCTGTTAGCATTAAAGTACTGTTGGGTTTGGCTATTAGAGAGGTTTTAGGTGAGAGGTTATTTTTGAAAGTGTGATTCTTAGTAGGAATTTGGCCCGTGGTATTGGTAGTATGCGTTAGTGTGGGAGGAGGGTTCTTAAGCTGGGTAGTGGTGCGTTTATTAGCATTGTTGGGGTAGTTTCTATTAGGTTCGTAGATGGGAAGCAATCTGGACCTAAGTCTCAAATTTCTATCCTTGGGATGGCTTGTTTTGATAGCAATGGCCATAATGGTAAGGATAGCACAGGTAAATAGTGCAGTCTGGACTAGTTTAGTCGAGCAGGCCGGGGACATTTCAAGCTATGCCGGGGGCATACTAACATCTGAATGTTATTTCAGTGTGGGTGGTAGGGAAAGCTTCTGTGCTATACCTAGTAGGTGCTATTTATGACTAGATACTATGTGCTAATATCGGAGTACAGTCATAGTATAAGATGCAACAAAAATTCTATAGTACTAAGCCTGGGAAGTACTAACATCTAGATTCGAATTTAGTGTAGTATGAAAGAAATGCTTATGACTAGAATGTTCTATGTACTGATAACTGAGTACAGTTATAGTATGAAATACAGTGATGGTTATGTCATGCTAAACCTATAGTGTACTAGCAACTAGATTCGGTTTCAATGCAAAAGGCCAAAAACACTCTAAGCTGAGTTGTGCTCTGTACTAGCATCTGGTGCAGTTATCAATTTAAATAAGGCAGAAAGACTTATAGTGCTATGTTTGGACGCTACTCTATAATGGGATACAAATACAGTTTCTAATGCAGGATCACAGACACACTCATGCTATGCCTGCAATATGCTAGCATGTAGGTAGTGTTACAATCCAGGAAACAAAGGTCACTCAATAATACAGCAGGGACATGCTAAGTGCTGATATCCAGCTCGAGTTTTAGTACAGGAGGCACTAGGAAACAGTCTACTGCTATACCTTAGAATAACGTATGCGTACAATCAAATGTCAATTTGATACAAATACATAAAGGATAGCAAGGGTCAGTTCATACTGTACTTGAGAACAAGGATTGGAGCCGTGTGAAAGTTATTCAGCGTGCATGGTAATATGGTGCATTAGGAGGCAGCATTGTATAGTCATAAAGGTCGTACTTCAAGAGGGGCAGGAATTACCTTACAAGCTAGGCAAAGTTTGACAGGGCAAATTGTGCACTTATGTTAGGTTGCAAATACAGGGGGCTAGAAAGTTCGCAGTGCTCACATAGTCTCTTAGAAAGCAACAGTAAAATGTATCTTGTAGAACGTTTCGGCGAGCAGAGTAACCGGCCGACGGCTGGGAAGGCGTGGACAGGTAAAAGGCCTTAGTGCAGGCCTTGTTGCTCGAGGCTGGCTACGCCTAGCGGCTTAGGGATTTGCTAGTTTCAAGTATGGATGGGCCAATGAGGTGGGTCAGCAGCCTGGAGATGCCTATTCCAGGAAGTAGGCAAGCTGCTTGATTCGGGCGGCCATCTTGGAATGGCGGCCGCGGATACACAGAAAATGCAGTGATTACAAGGCAGTAAGGTAACGCTGAATAGCGAGCGTTACAACAGCTGATATCTATTTGTTATAGCAAGTTAGTCCGTGTGCGTTAAAATAGCGCTTTCAGTTACATTTCAGGAGATTTTCAAAACGAGTGAAGGAGAGCTCAGGGCCCTACCTCTATGATATGGGGAGAAGCTCCTGCTTCACTCCCACGCAGGATGCACTGCTCCAGCAGTGTTTGGGGGGCTCCTGCTCCCTCTGTGCCTGATGGTGAATGAGCCACAGGCTGGGACAGGTAAAAGGCCTTAGTGTAGGCCGTGTTGCCCAGTGACCCGAGAAGTTCCCCTTGGGCTTTAACCTCTAGACTCTGTTGTTGTCTGTTCCCCGGAGGTGGGCAGGGGATGGGGTGGAGGGGAAGTCTTTGCCTGAACACATTGGCGACGTGCTGAAAACCCCAGGCCATGCTCCCAAGGAGTTTGTTCCGGCAGGGTGGCGATTTCTGAGCTTCTGGCACTTTCTCATGGCGGTCGCTGGTATTTAATACTGGAATTACCAATACTAGATTCTTAAAGTTCTAGATTGTCTTCTGGGACATTGGGGAGCCACACCAGGAATGTAATGGAAGCGGTGTCCAGTCATACTTTCGAAAAAAAAGTTTCGACATACAAAAGTTCCTAATACAAAGTTTCGAATAAAAAAGTTTTGAATGCATTTTTTTTCATGTTATGTTTTTTTTTAGTTTTGTGTAGAAAAAAGTTTGTTTTAAAAAGAAAACGGGTTTGGGGGGGCCCCAGTAAAAAAAATTGCATTCAAAACTTTTTTTTTTGTTCGATGCTTTTGTGTCGGAACTTGTGTATGTCGAAACTTTGCCTGTCGAAACTATCACTATGAACCAATAGAAGCAACAATACAGGCCCCGTCTGTGTTCCAGGTGACGCCTACCGGACCAGTCATTCCTTGGACACATTTGGAAAAAATATTCGACACTTACCGCATTGCAATTGGAGGAAAGTAGTTTGATGAGGAAAGGAAACGGGCCATACTACTCAACTGCCTGGGAGTAGAAGGGCTCAGGATCTTCCAGACTTTGCCTGAAGTTCCTGTTGGTGATGGGCAAGGGGAGGCAGCAGATGTCTACCAGGCCACTGAGCAGGCGCTACTGGCCCAATTTGGTCCCTGCATCAACGTCGTTCTGGAGAGACACTTGTTCTTTTCCTGCACGTAACAACCTGGCGAGAAAGTAGGAGCATTTCTAGCGGTCGTTTGCGGGTTGATGAAAAACTGTGAATTTGGTACCTTTGCTGACAGTCTTTTGCGACCAAATTGTCAGATGCACTGTGTACAAGACGCTGCAGGAACGGCTATTAATGATAAAGGACCGCTCCCTCGATCAAGCCATAGCCATGGCCAAGCTAGCAGAGCAATCCTTGATCTATTCAGCAACTCTGAACTCCAAAGGCGAGGTGAACTCTGTGAGCAGCAGGTCAACAAGGAATTTCACAGCACAGCCTCCCCCCCCCCAACCTCACAGCGAGGGCTCAGAACAAGTCTGGTCCCCAGGACCTTGCATGCAAGTGGCGAGGGTGAACATTGCATACTGTGTATGCAGGGAAGGCAACTGCTTCTCAACCAGCCCCTGCTGCTCCGCTAGAATATCTGAGTGCAGGAATTGTGAAAAGAAAGGGCACCTGGCTAAAGTGTGCATGGCTGGCAGTATTGTGAGATATGTGGAGGAAGAGAATGTATTTCAGGAGGGAGGGAGTGATTTACTAATTGCTAGCATTGATGGAGGGTGACGTAGATGCCCCGGAATTAGCCGATTTGATCGAAGATTTTTGATCTAATGATTCATTTGATAGTTTTTAAGAGGTACACATTGACCTTCAGGTAATTTTCTCAATTACATAGTAGCTCCACCATAAACTCCTTTTTCATCATGGTTATAATATCGTACACGAGGAATGGGGGTTGCTCTCCTTGTACGGCATAATGTGTATGATTGGAAGGATTGGTGGGGATAGATGTCCAGGGAATCATTAAAATAAGTTGAAGCATAGCGAGCCAACGTTCATCTACAATTACATGGAGAAGTTGAAATAAAGTAGAAATAGGGCAAGGGCGCCCTCGTGTGGAATTTGTCATTTTGACAGGCTCAATGATTTACTGTTTCATCATTTACGTTCAAACATAACTTCGGGCAATTAGATTTCGGTCAGGTCACTGTGAACAAATATTACACGAATAAACAAACCATATCCAATGCCCCATGGTGTGATGTGCGAGCAGATGCTCACGTACTGAGAATGATGGCAGATTCTGGCTCCAAATACACTGTTGTAGGCATGGATGCCCTAGAAACCTTAGGCATTGCAGCAGGGCCGGTCTTAGGGACAGCAGCGCCCTGGGCGAATTGGCTCCCTTCCCCCACGCAGCCCTGGTCAACAGGGGGCGGGACAGAGGGGAGGCAGGGCCAGGATATGGCAATTTATTTCTTTTTTTTACCAGGAGGTAATGATGTGAATAGGGTGCATCAGCACCCTATTGTTATTAAATGCGCTCCGCAGCTGCGGGTGTATTTAATAACAAAGGGGCGTCTGCTGCACCTTCTGCCACTACGACAGCTTGAGGGAGCCCTTGAAAGACTCCTCCCGAGCTGGCGTGGTGGGGGTTTAATGGCGCCCTTTTGTTATTAAATGAGCCTGCGGCAGTGGGGCGCATTTAATACCAATAGGGTGCTGACAACAGCACCCTATTGTTATTAAATGTGCCCACAGCGGCAGGCGCATTTAATACCAAAAGGCCGCCTGCCACGCCTTCTCCCACAATGCCAGCTCGGGGGAGCCCTTGAAAGACTTCCCCAAGCTGGAGTGGGGGGGGGGTAATGGCACCCTGGGGGGGGGAGTGGCGCCCCGGGAGGTTGTCCAGCCTGCCCTCCCCTAAGGCCGGCTCTGCATTGCAGAGGATGACTTAGATGCTCCCGACATATGCCCCGGGGAATATGGAGATGCCCTGAATAACATTGTGGGTTCAAAGTGTCTTGAGATTGCTTTCAAAGATAGGGAAATCAGAGGCGTATTGTATGTGGCAGATATGTGTGCTGTTACTTAGCAGGAAGCACCAGAAAGAGCTAAAAATAATTTTGAACCCCAATGCTCCAGAACCAGTGATGTTTGTAGGACAGGATGTATGCCAACAGTTCCCTAATGTGTTCTTTGACTGATTTGAGTGCTTGAAGGGATTCTGTCACAGACTTATTTTAAAGAGGGGAGCTAAAACCGTAGTGCACAAGGTTTGCGCTATACCCTTGCTGTTGAGAGAGAAAGTTAAGGTTAAACTTGAGAAACTCTGTGAGAATGACTTGATTGAGCCCATAGAGGCAGCAGAGTGGTTGTCCCCTGTGGTCATTGCACCGGAGGGGGACGGCAACATAAACATGTATGTAGACCTCGGGTCCCTCAACATCTGGGTAGACAGACACCCCCTCCCTAAGGTGCAAGAAATTATTTCATTGTTATATGGTGGCAAGTATTTTTCAACCATTGATCCTTCCAATGCATACCACCAAATTGTTTTGCACCGGACTCGAGGGCACGAACATCTTTTGTCACGCCTTTCTGGTGCATCGATTTTGCCATTTGGGCTTGCCTCAGCTGCCACTGTGTTTCAGCGTGTAACGGAGAAACTCTTTAAAGGATTCGAATTTGTTAAATGCTTTCAGGACGATATCCCACTGTTTGCGCCAGACCGCGAGTCTCATCAAAGGTATGTGTGTGAAGTGCTGAGCATTTGGCATTAGGAAGGATTTACTGTTGACAGAAGTGTCTTATTTGGGACATGTCATAGGCCAGAGAGGGATTAGGCCTAAAATGTGTTTAGTTGGCGCTGAGTTGCGGCCCCTCGTGACTCAGAGCAAGGATGAGTTACAGGCATTCCTAAGGCTGGCGGAGTATTACACAAAAAATATCCATGGGTCCGCCTCTATGTGAACTGCTTTAAGAGAGTTGTTGAAAAAGAAAATTACAAAATAGTCTGGGATGAGGAATGTCAAAGAGCATTCACCTTAACAAAGAAGAGTATTGTGGGGGCTGCCATTCATTGCATGGTTAACCCCTTCTGTAAGACTTTTCTTATGACTGATGCTAGCATTGTAGGGTTAGGTACCGCTTTGATACAGATACAGGGGGTCAAGGAATATGTAGTTGCGTTCGCTTCCAGAGCCTTGCAGGGTACTGAAAGAAATGACTCCACCGTTGAGAGAGAAGTGTTCGCTTGTTTCTGGGCCATCAATCTCTAAGTTTTTCCTTTGGGGTGTGCCCTTCACTGTCAGGACGGACCACAAACCGCTCGCCCATGCTTTGTGTGGGAAATGTGTGGGAGGTTCTCGCAGGATCAGTAGATTGGCTCTTGCCATGCAGGAATTCAACTTTTCCCTGGTTTATGTCCCAGGCCCATGCAGCGTGGTAGCAGACTGCTTGTCCAGGCTTCACTGGAGGCAGAGTGGTCCATGATTGCTCAGGTTGGCCAAGAGGGAATTGTGGACATGGCAAAATGGTCTCAAGGGTGTGTGGCATTTGCCGAGTTGGCTAGGGTTCATCAACTATTGGAGCGTGGCTGGCCCAGAGGGACCGCTGGTGCCGGCGCCCAATTTGAACAGGCCAAGTTAGAATTGTGGATGGATGGGGATATCTTGTGTAGGGGAGAGGAAATTGTACCCCCGAAGGGGATGAGGACTTGTATTTTGGCAATTGCTCATAGGGGACATCTTGGGACAAACTCCACTAAAAGGAGGGCGAGGGAAGCATATTGGTGGCCAGGTATGGATACTGATGTGGAAAACATGTTGAGAAATTGCTTACTGTGTGCTTCCAATGATAAGTCCCATGTGTCGACCGAACCCCCCTATGTTCAGTAAAGATTGCCACAAGGTCTTGGGAGAAAGTTGTATTGGACATTATTGGCCCCTTACCAAAATGTTACCAAGGAAAAAAGTACATGTTTGTCCTGATGGACTGCTACTCCAAATGATTGTGTAATGGCTGGTCGGAGGAGATGGTTGGTGTTAGATTTCCTTGACAGAATCTTTATGGTAGAAGGATTTCACGCTGTGCTGCTCACTGACAATGGAGTACAGTTTGGATCTAACGTATCTCAAGCGGGCAGCTGTGCGTCATGAAACAACAGCTTTGTACTGTTCCTGCCAAAACAGCATGGTGGAAAGGTTTAACAGAGTGGTGATGGAAGCGCTGAAACTGGCAAAAATGTCCAATTTGTGCATTGAAATATGATTAGGGACATTCTTTGGGTATACAGGACAACACCCCACCCCACTATGGGAGTAACGCCTTTTGTCACACTCAATGGGTGGATGGAAATGTGTAAAGACCCCGAGGGTGGCGGAACAAGTAGCCCGATAAAGGTCCTGCAGGGAACTGTGAGCAGTGATTTGCGTGTGGATGGTGGTCATCATGCTGTGGGTACTCGAGGATTGAAAGTGGTTGGTAAACAGTCTGCTCAGGACGCAGTCCTGGAACGTGGAATGAGGTTGCAACGATTACTGAGCAAATTGAAAGACTTTGTACTAAGGGTATTCGGTTAAGGGGGGGCGTTATAGAGGGTTACTTCCATGCGCCTGCACGTGCATATTGTTCTTATGTGCGCTGTGCCCCAAGTGTTGCATACGCCTTGCGGGTCCCTGAGTTGCTGTCCCTCGCGCAGCAAGTCACCAGGAGCATCCTTTGAATACTTCAGTGTGAGGAGCTGCATGCGAGAGGCAGAATCCAGCAGTGTCCCAGGTACCAGAGAAGAAGATGGTGTGGCTCCCTTGTAAAGAGCATCTTCTTTCTTCAATAAACTCCCCTTGAACTTTCACCTCCAGCCTCTGTGGTCGTCTGTCCCCCTGGGGAGTCACGCCTCAACAAACTGCACTGGGGATTTTTGCCAGTATTACCTCCGGTGGAATTACTGAATGGTAATACCGCTGAATTTTGGAGGTTAAGTGGAGCTTTGTAGCTGGGGGTAACTCCTCCACTTTACCTCCAAAAACCGGTGGCATTATCATCCAGTAATTCCGCAGGAGGTAATACCGGCAAACTTGTAGTTTGGCTGTGCATGAAAAATGGAGGTAAACGAAATTACCTCCACTTTTTTCCCGCACCGCCAAACTTTTAATGAGCCCCATTTACTTTTGACAACAAAACCTGCAGAGAGGTTATGAATTGTCTTTTGAATTATTAATGAACTTTGTACAGAAAAAACTGAAAATCCAGTGATTGGGCCAGGCAGAAGCAGAAGACATAAAATAATAATGTATTTCTTATGTAGCAGTACCCACCCATAGGTCTAAGAGCGGTCAAATAACAGAAGACATTATTATCCCACAGAGTGGTACTCATTTTATCGACCTCGGAAGCATGAAAGACAGAGGCCATTGCTCCACGGGCCAGTTAGCAGAATAGGATTCGACTAAGGCCTGTTTTCTTTTGACAAGCACCATTAATTGCATGGAAAATTCCCACGTAGAGATAGGGCAAGATAGGAGTTTTCTTTTAATTTGAATAAACACTCTTGAACACGTCAGTCATTGGTCCGAGTCATGCTTCTGGTTTGGCACAGAACTCACACTACCTTCGCGTCTTGTCTCACAGTCCTTGCCATGGCCTGATCCAGAGCAAGACGTAAGTAGCACCAAGAGCAGACTTTTCAGCACTGAACATTGTACACATGAATGTAGGAACAGATGCATTTTGCAGATACCATGTAACAAAAAGCAAAGTTAAGAGCCAGCATCAAATGAATGAAAAATCTGAACCTTTGGGGTGGCGGGGGTCTTCTCCAATAGTTAATTGTCAGTCTTATACAGTGACATAGTCCATGCAAATAAATGGAGAGGGCCACACCAGTAGGTTGATATTCTCTTTACTGCAGTCCATAAATCACTGCAGCAAGGTTCTCTGCAGGCTGCCACAGTAGGACATCAAGTCATCACAAGGCCCAGCATCAATTGTCCCTATCTGGAATGTCCCCACCCTCAATCCGACAGAATGCCCTGCCTCAGGATTCCACATTACAGTGTTGGTGGAAAGGAGGATAGGCAGGAAAGGGAAAACAGAATCACATTGGAAACTGAAATGCTGAAAGATGGGACATGTGACAGTATAACAAATCTTGACAATTATCAAACAGACCATATCTGGATTTTGCAAAGGGTTCCCCAGCTAGGGATGCCCCCGAGTACAACAATCTGTACCATAGTAGCATTCAAAAGGTCAGGATACCACAACCCAGCAGAGCCCCCACAAATAGCACTGAGAGGAGACTCACTTGGGGAAAACCTGCCTTGTGAAAAAATGACTACTGCGCCCTGGAGTATAGGGATGAGTAGTGACTAATGCACCTACTCAGCCCCACCCTACTACTAAACCAGTAGCGATCCCCTTTCAAAGGGGGATAGAGGCTCAACATGAATTGTATACCTTCTTGCATCAGTGCAGGCCGAGGACAGGCCACACACTTCAGAAGGTTTGTGAGCTAGCACAGAAGCATACAAAAAAAGCAACATTAATGTGCTACCAAAATAAAACAAATGCTCAACAAAGGTTCTATACAAACACAAACTAAAATTGCACACAACTAATAACACTAATAACTGCCCCTGTAAAGGAAAACACACAGAATAAAGGGGCAGTATTTGGTTGTAGGTGGCAGACATTTAAGAACTTCAGCAGCAAAGGTTAAGCTTCATGGGGTAGTGATTTGGCATTGGATTGGTGAGCGCGTGTCAACTGGGTCCAATCCACAGTGTGGTCCAAACAGCAACTGTATCTGGCACAAAGACGCTTGAGACAGGCAGGCAATGTCTAGGTTGGTGTAGCTCAATAACGGTTTGAGGCCGGAACCTGAGCACAGTGCTGTTCCTTCACTTCTGGGTAGCTAGGTGGCTTAATTGAGGGTTTCCAGGGACAAGGTGAGCCCTGTGTTCTGTCCTTCCAGTCCAGGACAGTCACTAGAAATCACCTGCAAAGATCTGTCGCCTCCAGTGAGACACAGCCTTCACCTGAATTGGTTGACTGATCAAGTTGGGGAAAGAAGCTTGCCTCCTTCTTGGTGCTCCTGCTCTTGATCTCTCAGTCAGAAGACTTTGAAAAAGACTGAACTGCCAACAAGGTTCCAGTGAATCCTTATTCCTAGAGTCCAGTTATTAATCTACTGAGGGGAGCCCCCCCCCAACGTTGTCCTCATATTGGCAAAATGCAAAATCGGATTGGTCCAGAGCAAGCCTGTTGTCAAGGGTCAAATCGAAACTTCTGCAACATGTGTTCTTTGCCAGCTGATGTCATATCTAGAGTGCCCTGCCTGCAGGAAGTGGGGACAGGAGAACAGGTAGTTTGGGAACACAAGAAAAAACTAATATAGCGAGACCCCTCTGTGTTCTGAACCTATCCTTTGGGCTATTTGAACTTCGTCCCCTTCCTCTGTCTGCCTAAATCAAAAGGTGCCCAGCAATTAGCGCCCTGATGTGCCTTATCTATTGTACTGGCAGGGCTAACTTTGAAGCTCTAGTTCCCTGGTTAGCCCCCAAGGGAGATTTTCTGCTACCTACAGAAAATGCCAAACCTTCCCAGAAGGATGAAACGGAAGGCTCTTGGCTTAACCCAAATGGTTGTTGTGGGTGAAACTGTACCCACGCAATCTGAATCCACACAGGCCTTAACAGGAATGAGTCAATGTCCACCAGGCCGGCATTACAATGACATCAATTGCCTTCAGTTGTATAATAGTACAATCCCAGCAGTCACCATGTCAAAACCTGGACATGGGTTATATTTAATAGTTTTAAACTGCTGCCAGATGGCTGGGTTCATGCTATTATGTAATTTCAAACTGTATGTTTACTTCAAAAGGTAATCCCAATTTTATTGCAAAAAAAAGTCAATGCGAAAAGTAGAATAACTTGGAGTTCAATACATGCTAGAAATATTTTGGAGGGCATATTCATCCTGAATCTTCCCTCCAAATTGTAGACTTCTACCACCTTTGTTGCAGATTTGTCAACCAAACCTTTAAGTGAACACTTTGTAAAACTGCCGACCAACTTCTGCTGGAATGTAAATTACTCGTGGCCAGCAGCAGGTCTAGAGGGATGTCCTCGATGATGTTGCTAAGTTCAATAATTCACCCAATAGCCAGCAGGGCCCATCTGGGTACAAACCCCACCCCACCAGTTTCTAAAATACAGACCGCGGTCTGAAATTGAGACTGTTCGGCAGATCTGACTTTCATGGCAGATTAAATTCACTATAGCTCCTACAATTTCAAAAAATCTGGGAGATTTCCCCTAGTAAATGGAATGTCACACCCCTAACCTGGAGAGGCTCATGGTCCTTAAGGGCTTCGAATTGGTTTTCTCTTCCAGGGTGAGGGCTCGGATTGGAACTGTTGGTATTTGGAGCAATGACCCAAACGCATCACGCACATTTTATTCAGATTTACAAGACAAGGTTTCCAGGGGTGACAGTAAAATGAACAGGTGATTTCTTAATAAACAAGTGTCATGGATGGTATCACAAATAGGGTTTTCAGTGTGATCCATCGATGTGACAAAGTCTGAAACCTATTCCTAAGAGAGTGACATTCCAAGGTCACCCTATTCTAATAACAAAGCATTCCAACAATGACCAACAGAAACGTTCAAATCTTCATATGTTTGCCCTCCAGGCTAGCCCTGCTCTAGGACACAAGAGTTCAAGGGGTTGGTTAACAAAATGTTGATAACATATTCAGTCCCGCCCTATTCTATACACAAAACAGTTCTTTAAGGCTTTCTTAGTTGGTCTCCTCCTGGGGTTGTTGAAGGTGCTTCCTTCTGCAGGAATCCTGAACAACACACATTCACTAAGCCTCCCAACTGCCTTTGGTTTCTTTACTCCATCAACTTTCTCAGGTCTTTTTGTGACCTTTGTCTCCGTCTATTTTCTCTCAGGTCTCTTTCAACACAACTCTCATGAAAATAATTGATATTTACTCTCCCGTCATTCAAGGTCCTTTACAGTAACACTAGATGCTCACCCTCCAGCCAAGGAGTGCTTCCCCGAGTCTTCAAGGAAGCGCCATGTCTTCAGTCTTCCTTCTGCTCTCAAGGTTTTATGGTGGCACTTTCCTTGTGTGCTAAACACCACACCCCACCCCACCAGCTCTTCTGGGTGGACTCCTAGCCTATCTAAATTAAATGTTGTACACTAAGAAAACAAGTCCAACATCTTCCCAGCTAGGGGTTTCTCTGTGAATCCAGGGAGAGGATAAAGCCCTGTTTACTTCCTCCCGGTCTGTCTTTTTAGAAGCCTGGGCGATTGGTTTTTATAAACCAGCCCTAGATTGGTTTTCCCAGTGCAGTCTTGCGTGTGTTGACTGTTTAAAGTTTTTATGAGATTTAATTTGTACTGGGGACTCATCGTCTCTCTCTGTGCATTGGTATTTAATTGCACTAACCGTTACACAGATTAAGGCACCAGAGTCTTTAAAGCCAGATCGGACCGCTGCTGTATTTCGAATGCATTACTGCGAAGAGAGCGCTGCTGCACTGTTAGCAGGTGCTCAGGGACATTTGTCTACAGCTCCAGCCAACTTATAGTTTTCTGAATCTTGCTGTGATGGTACAGTATTGAACACGCGTTTCACTTTCCTCCACGTTCAGCATCTTTCAAACACTTGCAGTTTACTGGTCTAGTTTGTGATGCTTATTTAAGTTGGAGCAGAGTTTTTAACGGCAAGACCATCGCTAACTTGATTCTGTGTGGTGGTGGTTGGGGGCTGGAGAGAGGGCTTAAAGTCGACTTTTCATCATGTTTTCCAAAATACTGACAAAAGGGAGGTTCCATACGGTTACCTGTTGGCTCTTCTGAGGCATGCTGGGTGGTGTGGCCCTGGGCCCTTACCCTTAAAGAGGACTGTCGGCAAAATAAAAAGGCTGCATTTCAGAGGAATGGGTGAGCCCAGGGAATCTCACCCCTTCCACCCTCTGGGAGTGTCATCAGGTAGTGGTCTGACCAATCCAGTCGCCTGTGGCTTGGCCCCTCATATGAAAGGATGGGGAGTTTATCCCACTTAATAAACAACTCTCAACAGTGAAAAAGGTGATCGAGTGGTTGTCTGTGGGAGAGCCTATCTTCCAGTTCGTTTTCCTGAAGGTGGAGCTTCAGCACCCCAGCCTGCAGCAGAGACCACATATAGCCACTTGCCACGTGTAGCGCGGAGTGGTGATAGAGTGGTTGTCTGTGGTTGCTTGGGGATGCTTAGCTGATCTGTCGAGATACAGCAACAGCTACCGCTTGACACTGCGGGGATCCTGATTAAGAGCGGGAGACCCTGGAAGAGCCTTATCACCTCAGAACGGATGAGTGGAATCCTTGACGTGTGGCTTGTTACTCCTTTCTGTGGGAACCAAACTGCCAAAACAACATAAATGAGTAAGGGAGGGGAACAGAAGAAGGCGGTTCGTAGTGCGGTAGTACAGAAGGAAGTGGAGGATGTACCGACGGGTACTTTAAAGGTACAGAGGGAAAGTGCATAGGAGGTCTTGAGGGAAAAGTCCCTGAACAAAATACTGCAATCCACCTCCATTCTGGGTTATTTCGGAACTGTGCAGCCGTGGAAAAGGGAGAGGAGGCCATCGGGACCGAGGGAGTAAGACCAAGTGAATCCTCAGAGGCACCTTTGCCGATGACTGAAGAAACAAGTCCGAGCAACGAAAGTAATCCGGGGGTGACATACCCTAATGAGAACCCTTTAACACCGAAGGACCAGGAGTTACCGCAGAAGAGCACACCGGACATCATCATCTTGCCCCCTACATGGTCCCCGGTGCTATCTACTTCCTTCAATAGCAATAACTCATTATTAAAGCACTGCAATAGACTGGATAGAAATTAATTGGGTCAGCGGAGGGAAATGTGATCGGAACACGTTACCAGACTTACAGAGGCATGCAGTAGTTTCAAGCCCCTCAAGTAGCTATGGCAGCGATAGTGAGAGTGATTGCATAAGTGAAATGGATGTGGACCCAGGAACAACAAATGTAGTGGGAACTGTGCTCCTGAACACTTCGCGACATAGGTTGGTGCATCGAGTCCAGCCTACTTTTAACGCGATTACAGCTTCAATTGATTTGTTACTTCTACTCTGCACTACGTTTGCGGCAGAACAGCGTGAGGTGAAGGAAACCCTGGCTAAAGTTGTGGAATTTGTCATGTCAGCTAGTGCCCAGCCACAGCATTCAGAACTGGAGGCAGACAGGGGTGAAACAGAGCAGATGTATGGCTCCAAAATGTATAATGGGCCAAGGAATCAGATAGGGGCCCTGGTCCATTCAGAAAACAATGGCCGTCGCACATCTGTTGACGCAGTTGATAAAATCCAGCCATATTAGTAGAAGAACAAAGGAGCGCTGAGCCACAGGAACTGTCAATGCTAATACATGAAGCAGAAGTCTTGGCGCACTCAAAAGTGTTTCCCCACCATCTGTAGTTACTGTACAAATTGTAAGTGTTTCTGACCCTCCGAAGGATGGGAGCAACAAGGCATGGAAAGTCAAACCAGTGGCTACATTGCAAGGCCAGAGAGAAAGAGAGCTCACCGTAGTCTTAAATAACTTGACAAATGGTAGTAAACGACAAGTTGAATTGCATGGTCGGCTAGAAAGATGGCTATGGCCTGGCCCGTCAAAAGACCAATCAAAGCCATTAGTAGCCTAGTTACCCAAAATAAGGAATAAGGGTCTCACAGGGAGGACCCCGTGAAAAAAGGGTAGACACGAGTAACGACTATATGGGGAACTCCCAGATGATCGTTGCACAGGGGTCCAGTGCAAGTGACTACCATCATAAGACTCTACAAATGGAAAGGAATGAAGATTGTGAAGATTAGATGGTTGCACAGCAAACAAGGGCCTATCAACGTTGGGGAGGAGGATCAAACTAGAGGAGATCCACCCTCTATCCATTACCCTTTCTTTTTATAGAACTACTGTAATGAAATTATTCTATCGTATTCCAGCACTTAGAAATATCAAGAGAAAGTACATTACTCAACCAACTCTGCCAGATGCTTATAGTGCTACGAATTGGGTTATTATGGAGTTCACCATGCCAGCAATGAACAAGTTACTTACCCCTGTCATCCAGTCGAAAGAACGTTACCAGGGGTAAGTAACTTGTTTTTTGAATGGACTGTGTCCTCCAACGTATTCCTCATCTTTGACAGACTCCCAAAGCAGTATCCATAATTGGAGGAGGATGAAGAATTTAGCAGGATTGGAAATTAAAGGGCAGAATAAAAGGACTTCCTTACCAAACGCCACATCTTGAGCATGGGAAGTATCCAGGGAATAATGCTTGGTAAACATGTGTATCGAAGACCACCTTGCAGCACCACATATGTTCTTTACAGGGACACCCCTTTGCAGGGCTGTCAACGTAGCCATGCCTCTGGTTGAATGAGCATGCAAGCCCTCAGAAGGGACCTTGCCTGCCAAAGTGTCAGATCTACAGAGCACTTGATATGGAGCGACTTGCCTCGTCGTGTAGTTGACGAAGTCTTCCAAATAATGTACCCATCTGGCTATTAGAATTAACAACCAGATTGGTCCATTACTGGAAAGACAGGAGACCGATGATCCAGGCGCCGTAGAAGGTAGACCTTGGTTGTGTAGACTTCGGTATTCCGGAGGACACACCACCAGCTGATAGACAATGGCAAGTATCAGACTTTGTATAACAATAAGGAAAATACAAAAGCATACACAAATGCCACTAACCTGCTAACCCAGGTAAGACGCTAACCGGCTGGTAACGCGGGCACCTGCAGTCGTGTTGGACTCCTGTCCTAGTGGTAACACAGGTCCGGATAAGGAAGGGACAGACCATAGAATCTCAGGTGCAAGGCTCAAGAGGAAACAGCCCACAACGTACACAATGGAAGTCTCTAGTCCGTGTACTTGTGAGTGACGAAGGCGAGGAAGTTCACAGAGTCAAGAAAAAGGCCAAAGTCATTCAAGCTGCAGTAGCGGCGTGGAAACAATCCAAGGCAAGTCTAATAACAATCCAATGTCCTGCAGGGAGCGAGCAAGCAGACCAATTCAGAATCCGAAAGCAATATCCAATGTCAGGCCAAGGTCGAGCAGGGAGCGGGTAGAGCAGACCAATTCAGTATCCAAGGCAAATCAGGGAAATCCGAGTTCAAAGAGGAGGAAGGCAGCCGATCAACAAGACAATATCCAAAGAGTAACCAAAGCAGTCCGAGGTCAACACCAGAAGGATCAGGAAGCAACTTTGTTCAGGAAACAGGAGTCAAGTCCAGAACGCCACCGAAGAAAGTTCAGAAGCACCGGTGTTAGTACAGGGAGGCGCTTATGAAGACTGCATCACGTGACTCGGCTTGCGTGATGCCGTCACAGCAGGGCGAGTGTTCCTGTAGTGTAGAGGACGCCAGCGTTGCCAGGCTACCTTCCAAGCCCTGCGCTGCATCCGCGGTAATGGAGGCAATTGACTGCTATGATAGTCTTTGGTCTTGTACTGCAGTCTTTGATCGCGGATGCGTCGGTGAGCAACTGGCGACGCCGTGCTTACTTTCCCAGCTAACAGATTAGATGGGCATGGAGACTTAACACAAAGTATAACACTCAGAAATAGTGAGGATGATCCACTTAGACAAGGTCTGTTTAGACACAGCCTGGCCTAGTTTGTACCTGGTATACCCCACAAAGAGCTTGTCATCCACTCTCACCCTGGACATTCTGGAAATATAAAAGCTCAAAGCTCTCCTAGGGTCCAACCTTTGAAGCCTTTCCTCTTCCTTACTAGGATGCGTAGGAGGATAGAAGGCAGGTAGCACAATGTTCTGACTCAAATGAAAGTCCGAAACCACCTTAGGTAGAAAGGAGGGTCTGACTCGCAACACAACCATGGCCTTGTCGAATACAATAAAGTGTGGCTTGGAAGAAAGTGCTTGCAATTCATTCACTCTTCTTGCAGATGTAAGAGCAACCACCAGAACAGTCTTAAAGGTTAACAGCCTCAATGGGCATGAGTGAAAATGTTCAAATGGAGGACCCATGGGAAACTTTAAGACCAAGCTAAGGTCCCAAACTGGAACCTGAGATGGCGAACGCGGGAAGACATTAATGAGCCCTTTTAGAAATTGAGTAACCAAAGGGATCTTAAAATAAAAGCATTCCTCGGATGAGCGCTTAAAAATTGAGAGCGCTGCTAGGTAACCTTGAATGGTCCCAACCTGAAAACCCTTGTGGGCTAAAGAAAGCAAAAAGGACAGAACATCCGGAGTCAAACACTGAAAAGGATTAACATTCTTTTCTCTGCACCAGTCACAGAATTTATTCCAACGGCTTTGTTCCTGGCCGCCTGGCCGAAAGTAACACCTCCATGATGCCATCCGGGAGGTTCCAGTCCTTGTATCTCAACCTTTCAGAAGCCATGCATGAAGGTTGAGAGTCTTGACCTCTGGATGGAGAAACCAACCTCCCTCTCGCGAGAGAAGATCCTGTCTTTGGCAAGACGCATCAGAGGACAGGTGGGCATTTCCAGAAGATCCAGGTACCACAATCTCCTGGCCCAATCCGGAGCAACTAGGATCATGTGGGACCCAAACCGTCTTAGCCTTCTGAGAACTTGAGCAGTGACGGGGACTGGAGGAAACGCATACAGTAGCGGGAATTCCCAATCCACCACAAACGCGTCTCCTAGACCTCCTCTCAGAGGAAATTCTCTTGAGCAGTACTGCTCGTACTTCCGTTTGGCACCAGTCTCAAACAGATCCACTCGAGCGGTTCCCCAAAGGGCAAAGACCTCTTGAAGGACTTCTTGAGCTATTTCCCACTCGTGGGAGACTGCGATCTGCCTGCTCAGAGCATACGCCGCTGTGTTCTCCTCTCTGGCCAGATGAACTGCCGCTAGGGAGATTCCTTCTTGAATTGCCCAGAACCAGAGCTGTATCCCCTCCCTGCATAGTGGTAGTGACCCTACACCCCAACTCTTGTTGAGGTAATGCATGGCCACGTGTTTTCTGTCATGATCAGGACATTCTTCCCCTGTACAGACAGCAGGAAAGCCTTGCTAGCCCGATTGCTCTCAGCTCCAAAAGATTGATGTGTAGTTTGGACTCCGATGGAGACAAATGACCGCTGATGGTCAGATTGTTGGCATGAGCACCCCACCCTGTGAGGGAAGTGTCCGTCACTATGGTCACCTCCGGCCATGGTTGCCAAAAAGGTTCTCTCTTCATTAGGTTTTCCTCACAGGCCCACCACAGAAGATCCTGTGATACCCTGACAGGAACCTGAAGGTGATCCTACATCCTGCCTGATAATTGGGACCATTGAGTCCTGAGTGCCCATTGAAGGGACCTCATTCTCAGACTGGCCTTTGGCACCAGAAAAATGCAGGGTGCCATGAGGCCGAGCAACCTCAACAATTCGAAGGCCGGAAGACTCTGGGCAGTCTGAAATTTGGTTACCATCTGGAGAATGTTGTGAGCCCTCACCTTGGGTGGTGAGCACTTCCCCCAAGGACCTGTCTAAGACAGCCCCAATGTACTGGAGCTGTTGGGAAGGGGTCATATGGGACTTCTTGAAATTGATGGAGAAGCCCAGTCTGTGAAGGGAGTGACAGCCAACGTTAAGATGATGTAAGGCTTGTTCGGGAGAATGTGCCCTGATCAGCCAATCATTCAGGTAGGGGTAGATGACAATCCCACCTCTCCTGAGATGTTCTGCCACTACCACCATCAGTTTGGTGAAGACCCTCAGGGTGGAGGTCAACCCGAATGTCAGGACTCAAAACTGATAGTGTGAGCCGTCAACGGCGAACCTCAGGTATTTCCTGTGCTTGAGATGGATCGGCACATAAAAATAAGCATTCTGAAGGTCCAATGACACCAACCAATCCTGAAGTTGGAGGGCCTGAAGGATCTGACAAAGAATGACCATCTTGAATCTATCCTTCCTGAGGAACTTGTTCAAGTATCTCAACTCCAAGATGGGTCTCAGTCCCTAGTCTTTCTTGGGAATCAAAAAATAAGGGGAGCACCACCCCCTGTTCCTCTCCTCTACAGGCACTGGGGTTCTATAGTGCCTTTCACTAACAGGGTTAATATTTCCTGCACAAGGAACGGATCTGGACCACACAAATCTGCGTATTACGGTGCTCTTAGCCATGGACCTGCTGACACTGTCAGCAACATCCAACACAGACTGAAGGGATTCACACATGGCCTCCTTGCTGTGCTTAACAAGCGCTAGGAAGCCCTGCCTTTCGAGAATATACTCAGCCGCCATAGATATGCAATCCCACAGAGTGTACAAAAATCTTGCCATGGCACAAGAGGAGTTGGCCACCTTCAATGCCATAGTCCCAGCTGAAAATATCTTGCGCGCCCTTCCATCCACGCGCTTATTGTCTCTATCTGGAGGGATGGTAGGGTATGCAGCCTGTTTCGAGGTAGCTGTGGCTGCTTGGACCACTAGACTCTCAGGAGTGGGGTGAGATGACAGATAGCCGGAGTCGCTACTGAAGGGGCGGTATTTTCTTGTCAGAGACTTGTTCACCGCCGGATTAGTCTCCGGGGTTTCCCAATTTCTAGCCACCCGGTTCTGCAAAGCCACATGAAATGACAATATGGGATCTATAGGAAAATTCTGATCCAAAATGTCAATAAGATCATCCGGATCATAGTGGGCAGTAGGCCTGCCCCAGCCCAAATACTCCACTAATCTCGACATAAGGCGTTGTTAAGAGGAGTCGGCATGCTCCACAGGGTCTGGCCAGCCAAACTCCAGCTCATGAGAATCGTCTATGCCACTTGCATTATGCAAGGTATCACACAGATACTGCATCCTACTCTCCTCCGACATGAGGCATTCTGGCACATTAGGGGTCCCAAACTGGAGACCAAAAGGAGCCTCACCCTCATCAGAATTTTCCTCCTTCTCAAAAATGGAGGTGAGGGACTTAAAAAATCTTTCTTTGGCAGAGGAGTACACCTTTTTTCAGGAATCACAGCCAGAGGCTTCAAAGTCGACGACTTGGACTTAGACATTGCCTTTTTAGGTGGATCCACCGTTGCCAGGGGCTGCGCCTGTAAATTTGGTGCCGATGGCGTCGACAACGGCATCGAGGGCTTCAATGGCATCGAGGGTTTGGACGGTTTCGATGGAGATGAAAACAGTGACCTTGCTTCACATCTCGAGCAATCCTTCTGTACCTTTCCGTACGAGGACTTGAAGGCTCCCGATGAGGATTGTGCTGTTTACCCGGGCCCGAGGGTGCGCGAGTATCCGGCCGAGACCATTCCCTGCCGGCTTCCACAGAAGGCGCGGACGGGACCTTGCCCTGTTTTACAAAAATGTCAAGCATTTTCACCCAGAAAGCTTCCCACACAGCAGGTGTCGAATGTTTGGACGGGTAACTCAACCTCTCAGGGGTGCCGCCTGAAGAAGACGACGGACGCTTCAACGAGGAAGACGAGTGGCTGGAACCACTCCCAGACCTTGAACGCTTGGCCATCTTCCTCTGAGGAGAGTCACCTTGCGACGAAGGCCCACCAGGTCGGGACTTATGGGGCTTGGACACCTTGTCTACCTTAAGTTTCCCCTTTCATTCCCGCAAGGCCTTTCCAGTCATCAAATGGCACTTGGCGCACGTATCCGTGTCATGGCCCCTGCGGAGGCACCATAGGCAGACACAATGCGTATCCGTGATGGACATCTTGTATCCGCTGTCCCGCCAGTTCTTGAACCCGGACAGAGCTGTTGGTGGAGTGGAAGACGAAGATATACCGAAGAAAATCTTCACAGCAATACTAGAAAGCACGAGGCACGAAGCAAACACATTTGCGGAAAAAACAAAACTGAGGCTATGGGCGCTGTGCGTGCTACTTATAACATCCAATGACGTCACCCTCGATGGAGGCCTTCGAGGGACATTGACCCGACGCCACTGACGCAGGGCGCCCTCTGCCGAAAAATTTCCAAAGCAGCCGAGCTGTGGACACTACATGTCAAAGATGAGGAATATGTTGGAGGACACCATCCATTCGAAAGTAGCGTTACTAAGACTTCACCAGAACAACATAGTACAGATGGGATACCAGCTTACTGTCTGCTGGAAGAAGAATATCACTAGACAGGAGATCAACTTTGAGCGAAGTGTGGGTGTCTGTTATAATGTTGTTATCCACTCCACTCCATTCAGAATGGAGAACGTTTCCCCTTCCCCGTTCCACCCCGGAACCCAGAACACCCATTCCCCTTCTGACAGCCCTCGCCTCCGGGGGCCGTAAATAAAGGCTCATCTTCCCTTACCTCCGCCTCAGTATATTTATTTCATTTGGCAACGAGGCTTTCCCACAGTGAGCACTGCCCGGCCCCCGGAGCTCCCCTGCCTGCGTCCCCACGTCCTTCAGTGACAGCAGCGGCCCCGGTGGTCCCCGGCGGTCCTCCCCCACAGCCGCTCCTGCCTGCCTCCCTGTTTCCGCTGCCCTAAGGGAGAAGGGGCCGCCCGACAGCCACTACACGGCGGCGACGACAGCAAGAGGTACGAGTTCCTCATTTTATTTGGGCCACAAATCGTTGGGGCGGCACGGCCACATTGCACGAGCGCGCCTCATATGAATTGCCAGCCAACCGCGATTTGAGGAAAGGACCTCGCTGCGTGCCGTGCATGCGGCCATCTCAACAGGGCCAGCCCCTGTTTCCACGGCGACGCGGATACACATCAGCTGTACTCGGCGGCTTCAGTAATAGAAAACACACAAGACTTTTACGTATTTTAACGCTGCCACACTGCTCCCCGCCAGCTCCCCATCCCACATGGGCGAGAGACACGTCATGATGAAAAGTATCCAAAACACCATGACACTAATGACAGTGCATGAACTCTGAGACACATTGGACGGTGCGTGCACTGGACAAATTGTACAAGCTATATTGTAGACTGTCAATCGTACTCTGTACCAAAACACCTGGCTGTGAACGCTGGTTGTAGAAAGTGACCAGCCGCCAATTGGTGCGCTAACACAGATTGCATCGCCATCCCACGTTACCGGCAGTGCCACCAACCCGCGGTGGTATCCACTACTCCATAGCAATGTAGAACGTGCCGCACCCCACCAAGTCTCTTCCCTGCCCTGGAACACCAACCTGCCCCTGGGAACAATGGCTAGACGGCTTCCAGATATCTCTCAGGGCCATTGGCGAACGATGACCTTAAGGAAGCAACCCTCCTGAACTGCATAGGGACCGAGGGCCTGAGGTTGTTCAGGGCGCTTCCGGAGCCAGATGGTGCAAGGGGTGACATCAATCGGAAATTTGATAACGCCTTGGCCAAACTCACCAAGCACTTCGGCAGCAAAACAAACGTGGTGCTGGAAAGATACAAGTTCTTTTCCCGAAAGCAAACCAAGGGCGAATCAATCGATGCTTACTTAGCCTCCCTCAGGGTGCTCATGTCCACGTGTGATTTCACTGGTGTTGGGGATGAGTATTTGAGAGACCAGCTTGTGCTCAATGTGGCTGATCCCCGCATACAACAAAAACTGTGGCAGACAAAGAATCCCTCGCTAGACCGAGCTACTGAAATAGTGAGGAGCATCGAATTCGGGGACCGGTGCATGAAGGAGAGTCTGGTCCTAAAAGAGGACGTTGAAGTGAAGTCCATAGAAGGCAGTTCTGAGTGGGACCACGACGGAGTTTTAGTAGCAGCTGTGAGGAGTGCACCTCAAAACACAAGGGATAACTCCAGAAGAGGGAGAGTCTCAGTGTATGACAGTCAAAACCCCACACGCTGTCAAAAATGCGGGTGGTATAAATGCCATGACACTGGGAGGATGTGCCCTGCTAATAATGTTGAGTGCTACAAATGTGGCCTGTTGGGTCATTTCGCCAGAGTCTGCCGAAACACCCGAGGGAAACCACGAAGATCTGGCAACAACAACAGACCGCCCTTCAACAAATATGGGTCAGTGAAGACAGTTGACTACAACCGAATGTCAGACAGCATGTTGTCCATCAATCAGACATGCCCACAAGTGCAAATCCTCACTGTCACCTCTCTACAAGAATCCAGCGGTCCCTGGGTCAACATGTATGTCAACACCATAACACTGAAGGTGATGGTGGACACAGGGTCCCCTTACACCATGGTAGATCTCGAAACATTTTCAAAAGTGCTTCATGGCAAAGCCCACGATCTAAGGAAGTGCTTTGTGAAAGCCACAGGATATGGAAAGACTCCTATTGATATCATAGGGTATACTTGGATTAAGCTCAGATTTCACGACAGACAGACATACTGTAAATTGTTTGTGGCCAGGAATGGATCCTCGGTAGTGGGTTGGGAGGAGTACCATCTGTGAAGGTACAGTGAGCAAAAAGCAATGGCTGCGAACTCTCAATGTGGTTAATAACCACTGAACAGGTTATCATGCCTTGTTCTTTCGAGAGAGGGGCGCCTGCTACCTTTTTTGTATTTTTGAAAGGAACTTGGGGTTGGTCGCCCCAGGTTACCTGGGGGCAACCAGACGTGGACTCCCTGCTCACTGTGCTTAGAGAGGCTCAGCTTCACCCCACTGATGATGCCCAACAAGGCTGAAACACGTGTATGGGTTGCTGATGGTACTCTTGTTCAGAAAGGAATTGCCATAGCATTTTGGTGCTGGACTGCCCTTGTGGGCGGGACAAAGACTGATATGCAAATGGATATTTCCCATCTGTGAAGGTACAGTGAGCAAAAAGCAATGGCTGCGAACTCTCAATGTGGTTAATAACCACTGAACAGGTTATCATGCCCTGTTCTTTCGAGAGAGGGGCGCCTGCTACCTTTTTTGTATTTTTGAAAGGAACTTGGGGTTGGTCGCCCTAGGTTACCTGGGGGCAACCAGACGTGGATTCCCTGCTCACTGTGCTTAGAGAGGCTCAGCTTCACCTCACTGATGATGCCCAACAAGGCTGAAACACGTGTATGGGGTTGCTGATGGTACTCTTGTTCAGAAAGGAATTGCCATAGCATTTCGGTGCTGGACTGCCCTTGTGGGCGGGACAAAGACTGATATGCAAATAGATATTTCCCATCTGTGAAGGTACAGTGAGCAAAAAGCAATGGCTGCGAACTCTCAATGTGGTTAATAACCACTGAACAGGTTATCATGCCTTGTTCTTTCGAGAGAGGGGCGCCTGCTACCTTTTTTGTATTTTTGAGAGGAACAAGCAGCCCTGCAAGTGAAAATTCACCCCGGGGAGGACATCCCGGTGCTGAGTGTGCTTAAAAGTGGTACCGACATCAAGTCCAACTTGGCTGAGCAATTCCCCAAATCGAAGACCTCAAGTAAGACCTCACTCCAGCCTATGGCGATAAACATCCTGGGCCCCTTTGAAAACCTAGAGGCAGTGAAAATATTCATCATTGTAATCGTAGACTATACCTCCAAGTGGACCGAATGGGGGGTGACAGAAACCAGCGCAACCACAAAGAAGGTCACGGACTTCTTAACCGAAATATTCAACAGGGAAGGTGACCCCAAGGACATAGTCTCTGACAACAGATCCCAGTTCACGTCATCGAGATTCCAAGAATTCCTTAGAAGCAGATCCATCAACCACATCACCACGTCACTTTACCATCCTATGTCCAACGGGCTAGTGGAAAGAGTCAATAGACTGATAAAAAGTGTGATCCAATCAGCCACAGCCAATGCTCTAACATGGAAGGAAACCCTAAAGGAGGCTTTGCACGCATACAGAACAACGCCACACTCCACCACCAACTCGGAGCCTTTCACCTTGATGCAGGGCAGAACCACAACCAACCAACTGAGACCAGGGTGGACATTCATGGACACTGGTGAGGCAAGAATGAACATCGAACCGAAAAGGGACATAGAACAAATTCAAGAAACCATAAAGGAGAAGCAAAAGAAATACAAAACATATCACAATTCGAGAAATGGAGCAAAACAGATGCTCCTTCAGGAAGGAGACTCGGTGTGCGTCAGAGAACAGAATAAAACACTCAAGAGCGAATCCGAATTTAGGTCTCCGCAAATAGTGGCACATCGCCATGGAAAATCTGTCACATTGGACGATGGAAAGAGGTAGTCCCATGATGATCTAGTAAGAACAACCAACGACACATACAGACCCAACACATGGTCAAGAGATGAACATTATCCTGAGGAGACACTTCACCACAAACACGTAAGAAACAGTGAACTCCGTGCCGACGACAAGGAAACATCCACCAGGAGACTGTCGAGAAGAAATCGCAGGATCTGAAAATTCAACAGCGACCACGTCTATCATTGACCAGCAGCTGCCAAACCCATATCACATACCTTTAGCCAACTTTCCCACCCCATCTCTCCTTGTTCTCCCCCCCCTTTCCGCCCCTTGCTTTCCCTTAGGTAAGGAGATGTTATAATGTTGTTATCCACTCCACTCCATTCATAATGGAGAACGTTTCCACTTTCCCGTTCCACCCCGGAACCCAGAACACCCATTCCCCTTCTGACAGCCCTCGCCTCCGGGGGCCGTAAATAAAGGCTCATCTTCCCTTACCTCCGCCTCAGTATTTATTTCAGTGTCACACCCATTGGTAAACAGTGCCTCTATGATGCTAAGTATTTGAACCCCATGGATATGATCACACCGCTCGCTAAATCAAAAACAAGGCCCGTAGATGCCAGGAGCAGTACAGCAATTTGGCCATTGGAATCTTTTAAAGGGAATGAAATTAACCAGTCGTGAAAGACAGGGAACTTGGCTCATTTTAAGTGGGTTTCCTGGAATTCGAGGTTTTAATTCCTTTTTGGCAAATCCAATTGGCCTAAAAGTGTTAACTTCATGTGATGTGTTTTTGTTACAGGAGACTTGGCGAGTGGATTAATTTTTTATATATGGTTTTAGTGTAATCTGTAGCCCAGTGATGCAAAATGTATGTGGAGACCCATGGGAGGCCTTGCCATAGGGACAAAGGCCTTTTCTTCCCCTAGAAAAAGTGTCTATAAGGAAATAACTACCTTATGTACTCTCTGTTGTCATACAGGATATGATGCATTTACAGACCCTGCTCCTACTTATGAACATATATAAACCCCATAGTAGGGTTTATAATAATATGATATACACGAAAGTGACTGATACATTAGACCACTGGTATAATTGCCACCCTACAGATCGAGTGAATGTGGCGGTGGACTTCAATGAACACGTTTGGGCAAGAGGGTGCTTTGCCGGATACAGACCGTATTAAACAGTCTCTACCATTAACAAATGCGGGAGAGAGCTCATTGGAAAAAAGGGAAGGAACTTGGTGTCTGGTGATGTATAACTTAGTGTGTCTGAACTTGAAAGGAAACACCAAAGACATGATTGAGAAAACATGGACTAATGGGACAGTCGCTACCTGTATGGACTACGTGTTTGTTAGCCAAGAGATGTGGCCATGTTGTAGCCCCATAACCTTACTCCAGACTAACCTTAGTGATCACTTGGTATCGACATGGGGATATACTATAGAAGCAAGGAGTGTCCTACTACTCAGAAAGTTCTGTGTGGGGTTGTGGTAAACAGTGAGGAGAACCATATTTGCTGGACGAATACAAATATTGAGAGACTAAACTCTCACTTCCATGATGACTTATTTGTGAAAAGTATGATTGACTGTGATTGGGGTCTGAATAAAGTATTGATAGAACTTTTTGATAGACTCAATTTGCATGCTATGAGTAAGGGGAGAAACAGGCCATTGCATAGTGCTTTTGATATGGAAATCTACCAAGAGTCTATTAAGAAAAGAGCAAGCAAGAGTTAATAAGCGGGATGATCTCTCTAAATCAATGTGCCTGCCCCACATGAAGAAACCGAATACAAAATAAAAAAATGGGGTTAGGCAACACTGAAGCTCCCTTTCTAGTGCAAACTGGAAAAACATGTTTGAAATGCTGCGCACAAATGATGCAAAAAAATGTTGGTCCTTCTTTAGGTCTTTCCTGGCAGGGATAACGGTACTTGAACTTAACCCCGTTGAAGAGAAAGTTTAGCTAACATACCTGGGAGAGCTATATTATGATCCCAAAATAGAGTAGGCTATGCCGACACATGGCCCAAAGAAAGGGGGGAAACTTACTGGCTTTGAAGCTGTAGATATTGAAGCAGTAATCAAAAGGCTAAAAACGTCCAGGGCACCTGGGCCGGATGCTGTGCCAAATGTAGTGTATAAATCTAGTCCGTCGTGTTAGCCGGAGATTCTGGCCCAATGGTTTGATAAGATCATGGCACGGGTGGAGATTCCAGACAGCTGACGGGAATCTTTCTTGGCCCCCAAATACATACAGGGTAGAGAAGCCAAACCTACCAACTATAGACTCCTCGTGATGCTGGATAAGAGTGCCAAGATCTTTGCCACATTGTTATTAAAAAAATGGACAAAATGGGCGGGAGACGGGACAGCTGCATACATATCAGACGGGCTTTCATAAATCGCATAGCACAATACATAACAACTGTGCTCTGCAATAGATAATTGAGGACACCAAACATCATGGAGGAAACCTATATGTGCTATGTGGATTTCACAAAGACGTTTGACACTGTGTCCCATCAGAAACTTTGGAATTAGACCATGTGTTACTGCACGTCAAGGCCTTATACAGCGATACGGTAGCACCATTATGCCTATCCCAAGAGGGGAATTTAACATGCCAGGTTCCGACTAATGTTGGCTTAAAGTAGGGATGTGTGTTGGCACCCCTCCTATACAACATGTATACATCGGATTTTGATTTGTATTTAACTGACGTGAGGAATCCATCCGGCCCCCACCCGGATAGGCAATGATCCAGTCCCATGGCTAATGTATGCAGATGATACAATAGTAATGGATCATATGCCTATTGGACTCCAACGTAGCCTTGATGCACTGACTTGCTATGCTTGGGAAAATAACTTGTTAACTCATTCTTCAAAAACAAAATCATGGAGTTCGGAAATAAAGGAAAAAGGTCAGGCTCCTTTAGTTGGAAGCTTAATGGTATAAAGCTTGAAGTCAGTAACCACTACCGTATTTTAGGGATTTCCATCAATGTGGCACCTAGGATCTCATTTTATGGGGACTATATTATTCCCTGCATTCTAAAGAAATGGTACCTATTAAAATTTTTGCTGCCCTGTTATATGGAATGGAACTGCTCTCGGCCAGATAAGTAACTTTTCTGGACAAGTTGGTAGGAAAAATCCTTAAATCTATGTTAAATGTCCCAAAAGGGACTCAAATAGAGGCAGTACGATGCGAGATGGGCCTTTGTTCTCTTAAAGGGACACTGAAGCGTTGCAAGCTGTATGGTTCTCTTGTGATTAGAACAAAAGAGGACAATACGATAATGGGGCTAGTGTCCAAAAGACTACAAGTAGAACCCTTGAATTATTTTCTGAGTAGCTTGCATAAGGAGGTATGGGAACACTGTGACAATATAAACTTCCCCTTAGAGGAGATATTAGAAATAGCCGATTATGAGAGGCAGCTTAAGAAGAGGATCTGGGCATGGACAGAGCTGAAATGATGCATAAACTTTTCATGAAAAGACGATATACAGAATACACTCAACTGGGCTTTGTGTTTGATTGGCCGGCCTCCTACCTGTTGAAACCGTGTAATAGGAAAATGAGGAAATATATAATCTTTCTTCATTTATATATCCCCCCTATATACGGATATGCAGGCAGATGGATAGGTGGCCTCTATGAAGATCGTAGGTGCAGATTGGGTCCAAATTTAATTGAATCTGCACAGCATATATTGACGCAATGCCCCAAGCTGAAGTTCAAATATGAAAAGGCTTATGCCCCGATGGTAACATAGAAGGAAATCAATTTTGGAGCACCCTTTACGGTGCCACCTCATTGACTATGATGTGTGCAGGTTACTATATATGGATTGAGGCGGTAAAACTGCTCTTGAATAGATAAGTAGAGAGGTTATGAGCAGCTTATTAAATCTAGTGACACAATTTAATGCGCCCCCCCAGTAATGGGCGATGGAATTAGATATTTTTAATTGTTTTAAATAGCCTATGTCCTGGATGAAATCTGATTACCATGTTGTCTTTTTAAAGATGGAAATGTATTTACCAGGTGTGTAGATTATTATTATTATTATATTGGTGGATTGTCAAATATTTATAATTTTTTTTGTATTAAAAAAATGTGTGCTTACGGTTTTTATTTTTCTAACCAATTGCACAATAAAAAAAAGGTGGATAGAAAAAAAGCCTGAAAAACATTGGAAATATAGGAGCCGCATAACAGTTTGGGGTTTAGGACTGAAATTCACATACCTTTTTCATGTTGCAAGGTGAGAAACACGGGGCAGGAGCCTAGAATGCGAACAATATTTTAACATAATTAATACCAATATTGTGTTTGTTTATAAGAGGTCCTTGACAGTACAAACCTGAATACAACTCTGGTCTCCTGGTTCAACAAATGGCAACTTTGCTACTAGACTCCATTTCACCCCTAGTAATTGGAAATCAAAAATGGGAACCAAGAATTGATAGAAACAATTGGAAGACATGTTGGTGCCCAATTCAGGAGCCTCCTAATTTTAGGGATATTGCAAGCAACTGGTGAGAGAAAATTCAGAAACATTCTTAGGCTCAACAGCAGTTAGGGTGGACAAATGAGGAGCGTGAATGGGACAAGAGGCAAACAAAGCTTCTTTGGATCCTGAATGCTGACATTTAAAATTAAAAATCAGTTAATTTGCAATGACGCTACAAAAATAGCATCTTCTACTGTACTCAAAACATTTTCATGGGGGGACAAAATGTTTGGTTTGGTCCACTGGACACTACCAAAAACACTAATACCCCCACCCCCGCCCCAAAACACAAACACCTCCATTGTAATGATGGGGGGGGGGTTCAAAGTTCCAAAAAATGATTTGCTATTCTTAAAAGCACTTTGAGCAAGTAATCTAGATAAAACATTAAATGATTTACATACTAAATCATGAGGCGTTTGGCTGTTCTACCTAAGGAATTCTGTTTGCCACTTGGGCCAAATGATCAATGGTTACTTTTAAAGCCCACGGGCTAGTAAAGTCAGTAATAATATAGGATGCACATTTCTCCCACAACTAATCATTTTAAAAAATCTGCGCCAAAGTATAAACCACTTTGAGCCAATAACACGGACGAAAACTGTGATGGAATTAAAAATAAAATGTTAAAAACAACATTTTCACACAAGCAATAAACTGCCAGTGGGAGACATTACTGTGGCATTTGGGGCTTCACTCAGCATGCGATAGTAACGTGGACACGTGAGGCTGTATAATGCCTCACGCACGATAACTACCTTAGCAGATAGTGAAGTACTCAACTTTCACAAGGGGGGGCAAGCATGTCCTTTGCAAGTTTGAAACCTGCTGCTGGCATACATAGCCTTTCATCCTTTTGAGGTCAACACATTTAGTATTGCAAACTGGGGTTTTAATAACACCTATTTTACGACTCTTAAAAGAGGGAGAAAGCTGGCAAGTAGGGCTATGTAGGAACACAAATCATTACACCATGCATAGGAGACATT
This sequence comes from Ambystoma mexicanum, assembly GCF_040938575.1. Lineage (NCBI taxonomy): Eukaryota > Metazoa > Chordata > Amphibia > Caudata > Ambystomatidae > Ambystoma > Ambystoma mexicanum. Next base: position 1,019,683,952 of record NC_090932.1, read on the forward strand.
AACTGGAATATGATGTTATTTGTGAGGCATTTGAGGGTGCACTTCGGATACAATGGCAGTAACTAAACAGGTTTGGTGACTAAACCATGCTTAAGAAAACATGCTCAAGTATTTGAGGGTGTGCGTGACATAACTGCAGTAACTACACAGACAGGGGAGCCTGTACATTACATTTTGTCACTAAATGTGTTATGTAGCATTGGATGGCATTACTGGGGAACGGGAGGCAGAGCTCGTCTATGATGGACATGCACTGCTGCACCTGTTAAGTGCTACATAGATGCCAACAAAAACACTCCATTCTAAAGCCAAACCACATGGTTTGTCTGCTTATTTAAGCCAAACCACATGTTTTTTTCATCATTTATCTTTCTCCCTCATTGGTCACAAATGTATACGTGTAATTTCGTTAACTATTCCCACTAATCGCACGTAACTGTGGCCGAATGATCTTCTGCCTGGACCCTGAAGTCGAAGTTAAAATAAAGAACACTTTCAAGGTTCAGCAAGAAACTAAACTTAAACTGCCCCTTAGCGTCATCGCTGCAACGCACCGAGCAAAGGTGAAGGCTGTGGGTGCGCGGGAGCACAGAAAATGGTCTGAATGGCCGCAAGTGACACGGGTGAAGATATGCGCATCCCAGCTCTAATGCGTGCTAGTACGCCAAACCCACCCATACTATTCTTAACACAGAGAAACAATTAAGTGCTTAACCTGCACTTAAATAAAAACGGGTGTCGCTTTATTATGAATCTACACCTCAATGCCCATGAAGATCTCCTCTCCTCTTGAAAGCAGTGCCAGGCTGTCCATCTTCAGCTAGCATGACCCTTCCCTGCCAATAGAAGCTGCTTGTGCTATTCCAGGCAGACTCTGGGGTCAGAGAAATATCCTGGTGGTGTATCAGAATGGCCTTCACCCATTTTCTAGCGTCTCATTACCAGAACACCCTACCCTGCCCATCTTCATTCTACATAAAACCACTAGCCCACCAGCTACCCAGTTACATGACCAGCCATACACAAGAGAAACTCCCATACAGCATTCAATCGCAGTGCTTACTACTTGCTATAGAGCCGCCGTGATTGGCCCGGAGCTCCGCAGCAGCCACATGCTGTCCTGTTCAGAGTGTTCCAAGATCTTGCAATCACAATCGTATTTACCAATATTCTGGGGCCTCCTTAGCTGCCTGCCTCATTCAAACGTCAACTATTGGCAATACCTATTCCATGACTAATAGCACACACATGCATAATAGCACATACATTCCCAGTACACGATAATCCCAAGACTTTCATATTTACAAATGCAATTACATTTTAAATTGGATGGTTAGTGACATTTCTAGCAAAATATACAGAATGTGTCGCTTTTTACAGCAATATGACATTACATGCAATTGGTACGAAATGCAATACAGAAGGTCTGTGTGTTTATTACTAAATACAGTCATAAAAATGGTTCAATGTTGTACGCTTTATTTTTTTGCAACTGGCAAAAATAAATATATGTCTTTACAAATGAGACAAGCTTTCCTGTTTTTATAAAGGCAAGTTATACTTGTTTCAAAGAATCAGACAGCAGGCCATTAAGAGTGACCTAGAGACTAAAAATGCACTCCCTCCTCCACCCTTCACCCGATCTTGCTGGCAGTTGTGACTGAAATGCATGCAATTCTAGAGACGAAGAGTAATTCAAAGTGCATAGTGAACACGCCCGCACATGTGCACCCTTCTGAGCCGTGGAGTCACCAGTTATCATCAAGGGTAGGTGAAAGGCGCTGCTTGGTTCTTGCGTCAGTCTCTTTTCTTCTCTTCAGACCTTTTACACTGTTGCAAGGTCCAATGGAACTCTGGGAATGGTTGTTTAGTTGGGTTTCATATTTTTTCTTTTAAAGGAATATCAAGTTAAATATCAATCCTGTAATAGGTAGCCTCCACTTAATTACTATTTCTGGATGGCCTATTATCAAAATCTGGCATTATCCAAAAAACCAAAGATATTCCCCACAAACAATACATCTTATTATCAAAGTTATTTGAGAAAGACATGTGGTAAACTCGGAGAAGTTAAGGTTATGTTGTCCTTCATCTATAGGAAGTAGGGTACTTATATCAAGGATAGTGATTTATGGCCTCAAAATGAGATTCAGTGAGATCTTGGCTGCCTCAAACCTTATTAGAGTACTCTACAAAATACTTTCTGCATAAATTAAGTTCATAACATGTCTCTTGCTCGAGGCACAGCTCTCTCTTTCATCAGCAATAGGAGAACACCTTTATACGCCTCCACGACTCTCTGTGCTGTAGGCCTCATCACAGGTTCAGGCTTTCTGCACGCTGCATGGATATCAAACAAATGAAACCGGACAATGTCACTTCCTTCAACATCTCCCATAAGGAAATCAGTGACCGGTGGGATCTTCCAAATGTCAGTCTTTTCATCATAGGGTGGCATATTTTCATCCCTGAATTCCACCTCCTCCCCGTAGGGCCAGAGCTGCTCTGGTGCAACAAAGTCACTGTGGATCTCACGTGGCCCACATTTCACAAGTTTGCCTAGCTCCTTATTCACCAGCGGCAAGGCATCCAAGTCATTTACTACAATGCGAAAGTCACTGGTCAGCAGATACTGGGAGAGCACTTTCTCCAAGTCGTTGGTGTCGCACATGACCAGGGTGCCCAGTGGGCTGCTGTGCAAGTAGCTGATTATGCTCACATAGTCAATCGCTAGACCCAGCCTGTTTTGCCATGTGTTCAGCATTTGGTATTTAGGATGGCCCAGCGTCTTTTCCAGATTGCTGAGGGAGCCAATAGGGTGGTACTCCGTGACAACTGTGAATTCCTCCACACAGTATCCAACGAGAGTGACAACATGCTCACTCTGAAGTGATCTCAGCATGTTCACCCCATGGAGGAAGTCCTCCGTCAGCTTTGGAGACGCAAGTGTCGAGAGGGCAACCTTGCGCTCCTTCCATTCAGCAAGAAATACCCGTTTTACGGCCCCTTCTCCAACAAGCCTCAGTTTCCTGACTTGCATCCTGATGTCTGCACAGGATAGCAAGGGAGAACAGTTCTTCATAGCCTCCATTCTGAAGTAGCCAGGGGAGCAAGGCCCTGGCAGAACCCCTTTAACTGGCAGCTGGGACAAGACATAAAAGCGGTCCAGGTAAAGATAGAGGAGGCAGTTGATCAACAGCACAGCAAGCAGAAGGAGAAGGTTAAGCGGAACCTTGGAAGAGCTATGGGACTTATCAGGACCCGACTTTTTTTGCACACTCCCATGGCTCCCACTGGATTGACATTTCACGGTCATGACCGATCTTCACTAAATAAAAATTGTTTCAAACATGTTTTTTTTTTAAAAAACAAAAAAAACCTCACTAGGTCTTTCAGGGCTTTTGAAGGCGGGTAAATCTTTCCCAGTAGATAACATTTTAATGGGACGCACCAGGGGGGTTGTATCACTTCTTAATTACTGCTAAGTGATCCAAACAGCCAAAAAGCCCCAGGACACGGCTGCAGAATTTTCTTGTAAGGGTTGTGGTGTAACATACTGTGGACCAGCAGCCTCTGCAGCGACCCTGGCAGGCAGGCTTTCGCAGTCTATTGGAGAGCTGAAAAGAGAGAGAGATATTTAGTGTCAGATACAAAAGCAATGTATTAACTAAAATCATTTTTCTGCCCTAAAGGTGAATTTTGAATAAGCAAAAAAGACAGCAAGTGTCAGAAAGAAGAGAACAGTGAGTTTGAAAAAGGAGCAGGGCACTTTTAGTTCAACAGATGTTACAAAAATTTCACTTGGTACTTTAATTTTAAAAGGTAAATCCTGCAAATATTGCCTGTAGGTTAACACATATCAAGTGAGTCCTGTGTGCGAGGACAGCTTTTAGAAAATCTTTCCAATAAGCTGTTTTCAAAAGTTTGAGAACAGTGATGAAAGAACACTACTGTGTGGCTGTGTTTGCTCCGTTGGTGTGTTGGCGGGACAGGAAAGAGGCCCCTGGAAAGGGGGCGGGGGCATGAGCCATCCCCAGAGCCATACCCATTGTCACCACTTTGGGTCACGGTGACGGACGTGCATCTTTACTTCATCATTCACTTTCCCACACATTTGCTGCATCACATTTACCTCTTCAGTCTTTTGCTTCTGCCAACATCCACTTCGTCATTACAGGGGGCGATATCCTACACCCACTTCTTTTCTTACCCATACTCTTACTGTTGACCTCAGTCCTAACCCTACCATATCCACTGCCACCTTGACAATGTGATAATGCAGACAAAGCAAAGGTAAGAACAAGTAAATGCCTGAAAAAGTAAATGTCTGACGAAGTGAGTAATGAAGAGGTAAGTGGTGAAGAAGTGTTTTTGGCGAAGTAAAGGAGGATACAACGATGACTAGGTATTGTCATTGGCCCGACCCATAATGGAGTGCCAGTCCGCCTTTTAAAGGATCGGTTGCAGGCCACCATGCCTTTTCAGACTGCAGTGCTCTTTTTTTCAACCTCCTTCCTTAGAATGGCAATAGGTTGTGTGTTAATAATTGTAGCACAAAAAAAGGGCTAACACACCTAATATTTATCTGACGCAACACACTCTACATTCAAAATTAAGTCAACCACCGGCAATTACTGAGCACGCCAAGACACGTCATGGGGGTCAGCACCTCCACGGGGACATTTCCCCTCTGGACAATGCAATGTATGCCCACTGACAACACCTACGAAAACCATAAATCAATACCTCAAAACACCCTGGAAACAGAATTCATTTACAAACTGTAACACAAACAATGTTGTATACCTGATCCAATGTCACTGCCCGCTGGGGTTCAAAGAAACCTACATTTCGGGACGGGGTTAGGGAGGGGGGAACGGGGATGAGGTTAGGGGGGCTAAGTGGTGATGGGAGGGGACACTTCATAAAATAGGCGAGGCAAATTTGGAAGCTCCTCCCCCACTGTTCTACCCCCCACCCCTCTATGGTCTGGTGTTGGGACCAACTATCAAATAGTAGATTTTAAAGCTCAATATGCAGAAAAGCGATGACACCATGTAAATCCGTATGGCAGCATGTTGAGCCAAAATAATATCAGCGTACCTTTTATTTTCCACATCCTGAATACAAAAGTATAAGACGCAAAAGGCAAAATATCAATTTACCCACTTTATTTTCAGCGCTTTAAGACACACAATAAAAAGTTGTGTAATAAACTCCCCTAGGTTTGGAGATTTGTCACAAACCTCCAGCGTGTTATGATGTATGGTTTTAAGAACATTCAGCTACGGACATCAAAGCAAACTTTACTTTTTAGCATATCAAGCTATTAGACATTATGGGTATGAACACATTTTCAAAGGGTGCTTTATTGTGTTGCTTGCTTTAACTGTCACAGATTGCAAGGTGACTGGTGATCTTTCAGTTGGAAATTTGCCATTATGCATAAAAAAGGCTATGCTGCTGATGACAAAAGAAAGGTGTTGTCGAGTTCATTAGGGCACTGGCTGCTGGGACACAGTCTGTGTCTCTTAGGGGTCTGGGCTGTGACTCGGGGAAACGGGCAGTGCTTGATCAGCCGATCCGATCTGGGATGTGATGTGATAATGAGCTGTCGGTGTCCAATTTCACGGCACACCATCATACCCCACAAGACATACAGTGGAAAATCATCGAAAAGGTCAAGTGCCCTGCAAGAGGTAGAGATATATAGGCATTACTTTTCAAAAGAGAACAAAAATGGATATGCCGTTTAAAAACGGATAAAACAATGAAGGGATTGTGTGGCAGACCTTAGCAGGACTCGAAGGAGCCCATGAGATCTAGTCAGCCCCACCCCTCACATATTTACACCAGAACGCGATGCCATCAGATGGAAAAACATCAGATTTATCATGACATATGTACCCGGGATAATGTGCTATGCAGATATGGCCTTTTTGGCTGATAAGGGCACATAACAGGTCCATTACAAATAGGGGGCTAGTTCCAATTTTTACACATGACCATTAAGAATACCTTTGTACTAACCAATGTTTAATTTTGTCACTCAGAGACACTATGCAAGAAACTGTGGCATGGAAACACATGTTGGGGCCCGCTCCCGGTTCACCGGAGCGGGTCTCACCTGACTTCGGGATCACCCCACATGCACCAAGGAACTGCGCCAATGCAGTTTGTACACTGCAGAGCGCACCGTGCATTCTCCAGATCACCGGAGCAGGGACAAGTGGGCTGGGGGCACCCAGCTCACCGTAGCCGCACCCATAGCTGTGGTCACACGGCCTAGACAATCAGGTGGGATGGTGTTGCCCAGCAGGGACACCGTCCACATGCAGGGCCACGCCAGTTGGCCTGCTGCATGTGGCGTGGTACCAGCATTGTGCTATCAATAACACGCCAGAGTCAGGTCTTCGATCGGAAGCGGCACGTCCTTTTTATTAGCTTGGTCACATGGTTACTACCAAGTGGTCATTATACAAATCATGGGAGCTACCATGCTCCCAGGAGGGGTGACATGCAACAACATAGACACATGGGAAAACCAATAATAGTCCAATTCAGCATGATTCGTTATAATTCTGCCCATTAGATCAGTGATTCAACCTTTTGGTCTTTAACAACAAAACAGTTGTCATCTTGGGGTGCAGAATTTATTTTAATGGCTGGGCACGACTACCTCTAAAATGCGAGATTCACATCTTGTTTTGTACATTAAACATTATACGAAAGCCGTAACTTGAGGCACATAGTAACTGGGCTGCGGAGCAGGACGTATTGGCGCTGCCGAATCGGCGCATCCAGTTGGGTGCGGGGACATTACGACGCCAGCATGTTTTGGTGCGGAAAACTGTCATAGTTTTAAATATTGTCAGTATTGCGCCAAAAACATTCTGATACATGTAACTGTTTACTGAATAGACGGGGGTGGCCTGTGCTAGTAAAACAAAATCCATAATTCAGCACCATGTGCCTTTCACCTTTAGCAAAGCACCAAACCTGCCAATCGATAACTAAATTATTATTGAAATGCCTGGTTCTCGCATATGTAAAACGGTAAATGGCGGATCTCCTTTGAAATATTTATCAACGCTCCAAGCAACAGAAACGGAGCCAGGAGTAATTTGCAAAATGAAAAATATAGATTTCTTTGAATGCAGCACGCTCCTGTCCTTTGCTCACCTTTCTTGGCCTTATCTCAATAACTGCTCGATACGTTTCTCACACTCCCGTTGGAAAGCTGTTCATCACACTCTCTGATCGAAAGCACAGCTGGCAAGGGTGACAAAGGGATCTAAACATCAGCACAGCACAAATATAGCACTCTGGCTTTGACAAGAACGACATTTCAAATACACAGAAGTTGGATGTGCTCTGGCATACTGTATTTTAATGCAAATGCAGATAACTCCACCCACGAAATGAACACTGGGTGGAAACTATGACGAAAAACAAAAGCAGCCATGAGTTAAACACCCACAATTCTTTTCAAATGCAACACGTTCACAGGCACAGTGCTTATCAATGTGCTGCATTTGAAAACACGTGTGCTTATGAATTTGGCGTGACTCGCTTGAGTTTAGACGTGGCTGCAAAGTCAGCATTGCCCAAACGTCTCTAGCACCAAATCGCCAGGGGCAAAAAGTCTCCTGCGCCAAATTGGCTGATGCGGCGAACTGGCCGCGCCGAACCGGCCCAAGGCGAAACAAAGAGAGGGTGTACCGACCTGGCTGTTGCTGCCTGACTCTACCGTGACATCTGGCGTCTATGAGGCACGCACGCGCCATTCGGCGCTACGTGTCCATACACGCGAACTTATGTAGAATCACGTGTCCCGCTGACGCTACCAAAACGCGCGAGACTGTCATTTCAGAAATTCTCAATACAGAAAGAAGACTCGTGGTACAGCCAGCGCTTTACGCCACACAGCAAGACAAGTGGAGGGGGTAAACTATGCTGTATGATCATGGGTCCTGTTAGTTTTCAGTCCCATATTCACGCGGTAGCGACTAACTAATTCGTTCCCACACGAGAAACGGACAACGGCCCGCCCACTCTTCTTCACTCGAATCATAAACCCTCCGCTCAAAGCTACTGTCAACCACAACGCGTAGTTCCCGTTAGAAGAACGCCGCAAATAGCGTCGGCAGCACGCAACGTAGACTCTACAGTGAGTGGGAAGGCAAGATTTGAGGGCGAGTGAATACGCGTGCTTCTTCGACGGGTCAAGATGGACTCTGCTCGAGATATAAACCGAGTGGACTTTCTTGGGGTGGAGATTTCTAGAATAGAACGGAGGTATGGAACGTGCTCTACCACTGGGAGGAGGGTATTGATGGGCCGTTATCAGCTGGAAGTGAAACAAGCATTGGCAAAGCCATTTTTTTGGCTTGTGTAAACGTGTTAGGATTTTGCCAGGACCTGCTAGTAGATGCCCTGGTATTCGCACCATTTTGGACCTGCTACTATCAATGGGCAGCTAATATTTGTATTTGTATTAGGTTTATCACTAGTCAGCGCCTGGCCATGCCTACACAAACGCCCAAACTGGTTGCATTGCCAATGCTTGTTCTCATAAGCTCCTTCTATTCTCCAGTGTTTCGTGTCCGCCACCCCCCAGTCTTTCCCTTCACCATAACTTATTATATAACTGGGGCTGTGACTTTTGAAGCTGTGTCTTTGAAGTCAGCTGGCGAGTTTATCTGGTGATTGGAGACCTGCCTCAATAGTCCTTCCCTGTTGCAGGAAAGAGATTAGGAAAAATCCATGTTACCACAATCAGTTAAACCAACAGTTCCCACCTCCGTGGGAAGGGGTGGAACTGCCTGCCAGAAGGGAATAGGGGAGATGCGCGACCCCATTATGTTTAAGTATATAGACACCCTGTATCGTTTTATGGGTCCCTTTAGTTATTCCGGAAAAACAGTTTTCACTGACTCCATACATCTGCATTAGTGGAAGGTAGGTCATGGGGCTTCCTCAACCTGCTGCAGGGTCGGTGTAGAAAAACAGGTGTTCAGCCTTGTATCCATGACATGGAAAAAGTTGCCTCCTGTCCCTCCCTAGGTGCTGTATGCCTGCCAGGTCCCTTGCTCATACAGGCCTGAGATAGATCCACACTTTGCACTGAGCACAAACTATTCATAAACTCACATCCTCGACAGAACAGGACTTCCTCCATAAGTCACCAGAGCTGTAGCTGAGATCCGCAGGAAGGAGAGTGGGGGGAGGATTGCAGCCAGTTGGTGCTGTGTGCACATTAAACAGTGTGCTGTTGTAGCATTACGCCTCCCCATCAGCCCTGGCTCCACCCCCACTCCAGTGTTAGTAGTGTGGGGGCCTGCTACTGTTATTGTGGCGATAGCCAACAAGAGAGAGCTAACAAGCCCTGGCGCTGCTTTACTTTAGAGCCCTGGACCACATTACTTGGAAGCCCTGGGCTTCACTGCTAAGAGCGTACAGCACGCAGGGCTGGATTGATAAAGTGCCGGTGCCAGGTGCTGGTTATTGACGTTTGTAGGCACGCACAGAGGGCTTTCCTGGGAGCTCATGGTGAAGCATGGCATGCTCTTTTTTCAGCTGCGGGGAACGCAGCAAGCATTCTGACCACTTTCCCTGGCCGGGGCAGTGAGGCTTCCCAGGCTGCAGTGGGGAGTTGCTAAGGACTTGTGCAGGGATGGCGGAGCCAGAGTTCGATTCTGCCCAGCAACGTTCTCTCAGGAGTCCTCACGAGGTTCCCGAGCTTCAAATAAGGGGCCTTGTTTAATGTTTATACATAATCACATAATACACTGTGGCACCAACTCATCATGAGGCGATGTTAGGAGCTATGTGACTGTGTTGCGAAAACCAAGTTGATGTGGAACACACAAGTGTGGGACATGATTGTAAGTGCACTCGTGGAGCCCTTACAGCCAATACAGGCTCTTATTAAGAGGATCTATGGTTGCCAAAAATCATCTGTGTGAAGTGAACACAGGGAAGAGGGAAGAAACAAGGTGTACAGAGTGATTACCTAAGTGACGGTCAAGACGTTCATTATATGTTGTACATGTTATCATTTCACCATGTCATTTCATTGTCTATTTTACTGTTATGTTCTGTCTTGTTTGCATGGGGTATGAGGTCAAATACCTCCAGAGTAAGACATGATAGGTTAGGGTTGAAGTCAACTAGGTGTTAGGAGTACATGAGACAAGGATGTGTGTAGGAGAGTCACAATTAAGAGTGATTGTGTAATTAAAGGTATTCTTTCCCCAACTTCTCAGTCCTATCAAACTGGTGACCCTTACCCTTTTTCCGGTTTTCCTACAACACCCTTACCCAACCACAACCTCTCCCTAATCCCCCCACTGGCTGCCTCGTGGTTCCCTGTTACTCAGAATCAGGAACTTGTGCCAACCATTGAGGGAGGGGTCGTACACATTTCAGCTTCTGTGGTTCGGGAGGGGGTGTCAATACCCTTCCCATCTACGGGTTGTGACACCCGGACTGTGTTTCGTTAATTGCTTAATGCAGCACTCTTAATTCTCGCCTCATATGGCCCTGGACTGTGTAAACCCCCTCAGTGAGGACCTGAACGTCCCCAGCTAATAACCACCCACCCCCCTACTATTCACCCCTCTGCATGAGTGCCTGTGGCTGTTTACAGGTGAACTGTACGTCTCTGCTTCCTTTGCTTCCATTTGCAGGAAGAGAGGAAAGCAGCAGATAGGAGGGGTGACGAAAGTCATGTTTTTCAGCAAAGACAATCGGTTTATAGTCATAATATCGAAAACATAATGCCGAAATGCAAAAACGTCGGAAAAAAAATGTCGACTATAAATATGTCGAAATGATATACATATAATAGAAAAAGACACTTATTCGAAAAAAAAATGTCGAAAAAAAGTCGACAAGCAATGTTAACATACCAATGGAAAATGTCAGAAATAGTAACGTTTTTATGGGAGGGAGTTCCCCAACAACCTCCCTTCCACCCGAACCCCCGCATTCACCCCCCACCACAGAACCATTTAACTATCCGTGATTAAAATACATTAAGAATAACGAAAACCCCACAAAATGAAGAGTAGTAAGAGTTAAACGAATAGGTGAAACCCAAGAGTAAAGAACCTTGCCTAAATACCAAGGAACAGATGACGGTTGTGAAAAACCGTCATTACCTGACAGAACCTAACGTCAGAGCGGACTAAAGGACATTCAATACAGCTACTTCAGGCAAATACAGGTAATATTACCATAACAAATATATAACTAGATATTCAATTCGAAACATATACTATCATTAATGTGTGACAGAAATAGTGAAATTCTTTTTTTGTTGTTGTTTTAGATTGGCAATGACAGAAAACGTGGAATATAGAACTTCACAAAAGGGAGGACAACTAGTTTACAACGGATGCATTTACAATAAGGAATCACAAAAAAATGAACGCACATATTGGAAGTGCACTGAATATGGGAGAACAAAATGTACCGCACGGGTGATAAGTGAGGCTTCCAATATAAAAATTAAAGGAGAGCACAACCATCTTCCAGATAAAACAAATATAATAATTAAAAAAAACTCTTAATAAGCTAAAAAGAAAGGCAGTCGAAAACCTAGGTCAAGCCAGCGGCTCTGTAATTGCGACAGTATGTGACAATTTGCCATTACACATCTCAGCACAAATGCCTGGAGAAAAACACATGCAGTGAACAGAAAAAAGCAACAGAAAGAAAATCTTCCACCAGCACCCATGATATACAGTGATATAACCATCCCAGATGTGTTTAAAGTAACGGAAAAGGGAGAACATTTTCAACATGCTACAATAGAAATGAAAAATGAAAAAATATTAATAGTTTCAACGGCAACCAATTTCCAACAGCTTAGTCAAAGCGAAATGTGGCAAAGTGACGCAACATTCAAGGCATGCCTCAAGCCATTTCAACAATTTTTTACAGTACATGGATCAATAAATAACCAACTCATACCAATAGTATACATATTGATGCCCAGGAAAAGGGAAGAGACTTACAAAATTGTGTTTAAAAAAATTAAGGACTCAGTACCAGAATCAAAATCGACAAATATAATCATGGATTTTGAAATGGCACAAATTAAAGCATTTTCGGCAATATATACAGACACAAACATACAAGGATGTTTTTTTCATTTTACGCAAGCCATTTGGAAAAAACTGGGACAGCACAAAATACACGGAGGACAGTACACATAAAAAAATAACATAAAAAAACATAACATATCAGCATAACATAAAAAAACTTTTCAGATTGGCATTTGTTAAAGAGGATCAGGTTATACATTTTTACAAACATTTAATAGACAGTGAGTATTTCAAAAATCATGAAGAGGAAAATTCGGACTTGTTACATTACATGGAAAACACTTGGTTAGGACAGTTAACAAGGAGTGGAACAAGACGAAGGCCTAAATATAGTGTAAAATTATGGAATTGCTACCAAGCCATATTGGAAGGGAGACCGAAAACTAATAATGCATTGGAGGGATGGCATAGCCGAATTAATAAAAATTTCAACACGAAAAACCCACATCTATGGCATTTTTAAAAAGAATTACAATATGAACAATCCCATCAAGAATTTCGTCTATCTCAAACCATTTCGCTTGCAAACGCCGAATTAAAAAGGAAAAAATACAGAGACTATGATCAAAAAATTGAGCAAATAGTACAAAAATGTAACCAAGAAGGCAAAGAAAACTACCTGGATTCTATTGCATACAATTTAAACTGTTGAAAATACTCACGTTTTTGTAGATTCCACGATCCGGCAGGGCAAATCTAAGAGTAGCCAAAAACACCGACCCACAAATCCAAGGATCCTAAAGTCCAGAACGCAATCCATAGGAACATAAAAATAAAATCCAACCAATAAAAATATCCGAATCCACGGTCAAAAAAAGTTAGATCCAGCAAACAAAAAAGTGAAAATCCAAAAAGCCCAAGAAAAAATCCAAGATCCAACAGGAACAGTCTATATGTGGAAAAAAATCCATTAGGTCCATGAAACCCAGAAAAAAAAAAACCAACTAACTCCAAATAAATCCGGGAACGGAGACACGGAGACCCGAACGCAAAGAAAACGCTTCCGAAATGGACTTTAAAAATGGCGCCAACGCATACATAGACTTACGCTACCTTATGTAAATAACAATAACAAACAACAACAAAATCCACATTCCCATTTATGATCCGATAGCACCATCTAGCGGAAAAAACGTAAACTGTTTATTCAGAGTTGGGAAACACACCTATCTATTTATTAAATATTTATTATAGTTATTTATGTTATTATATATTATTATATTTAAACTATATAGTTATTATGGAATCTATTATGTAATGTTAATATTATTATTAAACCAATGTTACTGTAATGTTAAATGATTATTATTAAACCAATGTTACTGCTTAATAAAAAATTAAATATGTGTAAACACTTACCTTGTAAGGAAAATGATTCGAAAAAAAATCATGTTTTTTTATATTCGACATTTATATTTTCGAATTAATATTTTCGACATTATGACTTTCGAAATTATTACATTCGAAAATATAACTGCACACCAAGACAATTATAGCAACAGCAGTAGCGGCAAGTCATTAAGTCAAACTGCACCACTTCTCTTCTCACCCTGCATAGGAGGTCGGCTGGAATCGGCAAGGACCTGGCCTCCCCTATTGGTTTCACTGTGGTGGCACCATCCTGCTTTAGCCAGAGGATACATGCTGTGTGGAGTGGTCCCAAAATACCTCTCACATTGGGTGATGGATGTTTGAAGGATAGCTTTCTGCATGGTCTGACATTTATATTGTCTTGCAGCCGCGTCAGATCTTGAGTGAAACCAGTTGTCTTTGATTAAATTTAGTTTGCATGCCTGCCTGCTGTTGTTTGTGTGGGTGTGCTTGCCTCTCTGTCTCATAGCATCCATCATACTGTTTTCATGATGGGCTATGCACAAGAAGAAGCAATGCTGTAACCTGGCAAGTATGTGCAGCGCGAGGGGATTATCCTGGAACAGTTTGGCTGGCAGTCAGGACAGCAGCTTGGCGAAGGGAGCAAAGCTGTTCCCCTATTTCCCTGTGCGGTAAAAATTGATCCACTGGAACTGGCGGCCTTGTCCCTAAATGGCTTATGCTGCCACTTATATAAAGAAATCCCTGTATTTGGAAGTACCCTCGATCAAGGAGGAGGACAGGAAGAGGCAGCGGAAGACCCCACCGGAGCAGATATCAGATATGTCAAGTACGAGAAATGCCCCACTCTCCTTTCAAACGTTGACTCCCATCTGCAGTCGGCTCCTAAGCCCCTGGCATCACCTGTAACTCTTTCATCATCCTCTCTCTATATTGTGCACTCCATGCTTCTAGTGCCCACCACACTGTGTCCCCACCTTCTTTCTGTCAGTGCTTGAAATTATAGCGTCTAGAAGCTGTGAGGGAGGCACTGTGGCAGCTCTGAGCCAGCCTAAATGGATGGCCACGTAGCACTTGCAGCCTTCTTCCTTATTCCACGAACACAAGACTGAAGCACCTCGCCCAGCCCCCTGGCACAAGGTCCACACCTGCTACACAATGCTTCAGTTTACAAACCATCCTTCTTTTCAGACGCAGTCAGGTCAGTGGATCGGCAGTCAATGCCAGAATTCAAGATTGTGCTGTTCCTGAAAAATGCATTTGTACCACACATATCCCACCCCATGATTTATGTTTAATATTTTTGGCAACAGTGCGAAGAGTGATAGTCATGGGTGCCTTTTGCTGCTTGCATCCCCAAATAATGCTAAGAGACTAGGCAAGAGGGCTCTGCAGTGGTGCCCGGCAGGCAGCCTTTTGCTACATTGAACGTTTTTCTCTGACATGGGTCGGCGGGGATGAATGGATACTGAAGAGCTTGCTTTGGCACGACACCACCCACCTCCTGAAGGCACACAATAATAATAATTTAGCATTTATATAGCGCTACGAACTCTGTTATCTGAGCGCTGCTTATTATTACCCACGGTGTACGGTGTTCATTTATCGACCTCAGAAGGATGAAAGGCTGAGTTTGGCCCTGCTGGGATTCGAACCTGCGTCAGCAGGCTCTGCACAGATGTCAAAGCAAGCTCTCTACAGAAGGCCTGCTCCTCATCTGGGCGTCCCAGTGAGGCATTAGCAACTAGAGACTTTCCAACTGGGAATTCACTCGGCACCATGCAGCAAGCCCAGACGGCGAGCACAGGCTGCCGACAAACAAAAGCAGCTGTCGCTTGTGGTGGATACGTTTTATTTCAAATTACCTTCAAAACAAGCACCATCCAAAAGAGGGTAGCTGCAAATGAAACATATCCGGCATAACCAAGCTCTCTTTTTTTTTTGGTGGCATTCCGTGCTCACCATCCACATGGATATGGAGTGCTAAACCAGCCAGAAGCGGAGACGAAGGTGAGTACAGAGCCTAACTGGTATAGAGCCTTGATGATGCAATGAAAGAAAATGGCTGCTTTGTCGGGGGAAAAAGCACATACTGTACAGGCAATCACATCCCACATCCTACTGACATCACAGCCAATCAGGTACTGCTTACATCAGACAACACTAGACACCCACAAGCAAGAATAGGACATTTTTCAGAGATATTTTGGAAACACATATCCAACTGTAAGCGGTTTATTATTTGTTTGATCTATTTTATTGATTTTACTAAATCACATCTTGTATGCAGTACAATTATTACGTGGTATAACATTAAATTGATGAATTGACGATTTTGAACAAAGGAAACACCTTTTTCATTTAACTTCCACCCCATACATCCTTCCCTCTTCCCCTCAGCCCCCAACTCATCAGCAGGAAGGTTGTTAACTAGACTTGGAAGCGTCAAGTAAAAAAAGTCCACTTTTCGTAATTCACTTATTTCTTGTGTCCACCACGTGATGGCGAATTGTAGTCTGAGACCAGTCACAACCTCACAAACCCCAACTAAAAGAGGAATATATAATACGCTCAACAGCACAGCAAGAAATACAATGCAACCTGGATCTAATTCAATGACGACACATTTTACGGTGAGATTTTCAAGGATTCTCGATAAGTTGCATACTGTTCTGTGAAGGGGAATCTAATCATGTCAATGTGCTTTCGTGAGTCTTGGAGTGGTGTAGTGAGGCTCTCCATTTCATATATGGTGCGTGCTTGTGTGATCCATTCTCTCTTCGAGGGCAAGGTAGCACATTTCCATTTGATCGTCAGGCAAACCCGGGCCTCCAGAAAAAGGTTACGGGGCATATGAGTTAGCTCCAGATGGAAACGTGGCGTAGTACGATGGAATTCATGTAAGACTGATGGAATTCGATGTTTTGGAAGCGCGCATTCTAATATTGTTTTTCCCTTTCTCGTTATTGCAAGTCGCAATGTTCGAACAGCAGCTGTGGTAGCGGTTCGCCAGAAGTCCTTAAGCTAGTACTCCCATGTGAGCGATGTTTCTTCTTCTCTCGGTTTCCACAGATTGCAGCCCAGTTGAGATGCTGAGTGCTGGATGGTGTTTTCTCAGGTAAAACAGAATAATCTTGTTCTTGTTCTTGCAGGATTACAGGAAGATGCTGAAGACCAGGAGCTGGACACGGTAAGCGTCGCACTGCTGGTTGCAGAATAACACAAAGCGTGTTCGGCAGTCAGGGTGTGGTTTATATAGCCCAGGTAAAGTAGTACCAAGGAAAGTAGTTCCAGGCCTGCCACACCCAAAACATTAGACCGCATGGCTTGGTTCTTAGAACTAGACTGTGTGGGTGCTTCCATGTTGGATTTAAAGGACCATGTACATAAATGGGACCTAGTTGAACAGCCCTTCCTTCCTACATATGAGTCTTGTGCCAAAGGTGCCAGGACTGGCTCCAGGAGCCCTTTTGCAGTGGTTTTAAGGCCCTCAGGGTTCTGGTGGGAGCCTGCTTGTGGCACAACTTGTGCCCCCTCACAGTGGTCATGACAGCTCTGTATTAACAATTCAGACAGTCCAGCAACAAGGCCAAACTCTGGTGGGGGCTGCTCAGGGTCAGTGATTTTCCACATGTCCCACACCCACCCGCTCCGTACCTTAGGGTTATTCCTGAATGAGGAAGCGTCGGGTGACAGTCTGACGCCAATGTCTTCTCTGCCTTTCCTTGCAGCGGTTGAGTATATGTGCCTTCTCAATGCTGCGATCACAGGCTACAGCCACAGCTTCCACCAGCGTCCTCACAGCTTACGGGGTGTCTGGTTGCAGGTTCCGCCGCACTGGGGACAAAGCAGGTGTGCACCCACACGTGTCGAGGATAGATCATCGGTGCTGCAGTGGTCGGCGCAGGCTGCCTGTTGTGCCGGTTACCCTGCAGTCGCGGGTTCTACAGGAGCACCCACCCTCTCCAAGCACGGTCAACTTAGGCCACAGCAAGTTCTATTGATCAGAAGACCGGAATTCCAGGGAGTTTTGATGGAACACTTGAACAAGTTGTGGCAGGGTACCTCCAATGCCGGGATATACGTTTAGTTCACATCAATATTTCCAGAGAGCAGGTTTAAATACAAATTCCCAGCAGCTCACTCGAAGGCTCAGAGAGTTGCAGCCATCTTGTGGCTGCTCAAAAACACCCCCTCCTACACTCTGGGATTTTAAAGGTGGACTGACCAGGAGAGGTGCCAGGAGTAGGAGCCTCGGCTGGAGCTCGGACAAAAGAAGATTAAGTGTGTAAAGCAGGTGCCAAGATTGGATCAAAAGCCTAGATGCTACTTGCAAAGGTGCAGAAAGCAGGAGCCAGAGCTTGAGCTCAAACAACTCCAAAGATCCCCGGCTGGCAAGGAGACTGAGCTTGCTGGGAAACCTGGACACTCCAGAGTTGAGTGGAAGCCCAAGAAGATTGCCAGATCCTACGCAGAGGCCAGTTGGTTGAGAGTGGTGGCAACGGGCCTTAGAAGGTCTCTAGAGAGTCTTAGAGTTGGTTACCAAGGTGGAGTAACAGCGGCACATCACATGGTATTGGAAAATGCACAACTGAGAGTGAGGAGAGAATGTTGTAAGGAGGGCGAGCGGGCAGAATACGAGCTAGCTTTAAAGGCGGCTTGGCAGTACAAGGAGGAGAGAGTCCCATACCAAGCAAGAGAAAGAGCAAAGTATCAGTAACTAGAAGGAATTATCCAGCAGGAGTGGGAAAGAGGAGAAAGATCAGTAATGAGCACAAGGGAAACATCACGAGTTTTTGGGGAGTGATGAACCAGAGGGGTCAGTAAGGATAGTTCCTACCAGTAGAGGAAGGACGACGATTGCCTGAGAGGAATGCAATGGAGTACTTGGCATTAAGACTGGCAGACTGTCAGGAGGGTGGAAGGACTGCCCTTCAGACAAAAGGAAGAACAACTTCAGGAGCGGCAAGAAAGTAAGCATCAGGTGAAAGGAATCAGGACCAAGATAATGTCTGTTGGAGACACTGAGCTGTGGGGTCCAAAGGGGCAAAGAAATAGAGTGGACGAGGGCAGATGAACGAGGGAGGAAGAAGGAACTGTGGTTGGAAAGGAGAGACAGTGGTAGAAGAAGAAATACCTAGGGAGGTGGGAAGGGTAAGGCGGGGGATCCATGATCAGGAGCTAAGTGTGTTACCCCAAAGAACGGAGGAACCTAGCCATGTGGAAAACAGGGAAGATCAGCCCACTAAAGTTGGGCACTCTTATATACAGTCCTCTCCTAGCCCACCTCTGAGGTATCGACCTGAAGCCCTATCTTTCCAGCTGTGTAATCGACCCACTACAAAGAGAGGTGCAATATGACTAGATTACTGAGCTGGGAAGAAGAATCCGACACAAGACTGGCAATCAAAAAGGGTCCCAGTGATTGTATAAGAGCGAGGGGAGGGACCCGCTTTTTGCGATTGAAACATGGTCCGGTAGACCTTACAAGTAGAGGAGGCTGTGAAATGAAAGGCTGAGACTTTACGTGCGTTAACATTTTTAGTTGAGATATTCTTTGTCAAAGATTCAGGCTTTTTATTGAAGGTTACATTCCTGCCATTTAACATTTTAGTCATAAACTATACGTTCACAAATAAATGTGATGTTGGCCAATGTCTGCTGTCATTTATTCATCCCTTGTGAGCTATGTGAAATGGCAAAGCCAATCTAAATGTCTTCTTACATTAAAATACTGACCGGGCATGTTTCTCACAGAAGAACTGTTGGCATTATGGGCAAAGCCAACACATGCGTTTTCTTACATGGGGATACTGGCACATATTGTCACACCCAGCATTCGCATAGTCTTCTTACAGTGGCATTAAGGACAGAGCCAACGTTTGTGTTCTTATGTGGGAATACGGGCTTAAGTTGGCAAAGCAGGCATACACATGCTTTCTTACAGTGGCATTGCTGGCATTTTGGGCAGCGTTTTCCTATAGTGGCATCATGTGTAAAGCCAATGTGTTTTCTTACATGGAAATACTTGCATATATGGGTGCAGCCAGCATGGATATACTTTCTTACAGCAGCTTTATAGGCAAGGTTTACTGTAAAAATAACACATTTTTGGGGAAGGCCAGCATGACTAGGTATTCAAACATTGACTTATATTGTGGGCAAAGGCATTATGAAAATGTGTAAAAAAATTAAATAAATAAAAACTGTATGTATACTGTTGGAGACCAGCCATCTATTGGATTCTTTCATGAGTCCCCCCTACAAAACAGATAGTATAGCTTTTTGCCAAATTTTTCACAAAAGGTGTGCTGTCAAATGCATTATTTTAACCCACCATTTTAAAAATGTTTCAGTGGGAGAGTCCCCCCCCTCACCCACATACAACTGAGCCACATTAGGTTGGCAGAGGCTCCCTTGCTATGCTCTGGCACTAAACCTCAGCAGCAAGCACTGGTCCCGGTTATAGCTAAGAATGAGCAACCACTCAGCCAAGACATGAAAGAATTGCTGAGGCCCAAGACTGAGTTACCTTGGACTGGGGGACAGCCGAGCCAAGGTGAGAGAGGGAAGGGCTGACAGACTAGAATCCTTAAGCAAGCAGAAATGGCTCATTCTTGGTTTATTTACTTACTCAGCCTCCTAAATTGCAGTGTACCTGTAACGCTCACCTGATTCTCGCAGAGGCGCCTGTCTTGACTGGGCGACTACCGTATCTTCAAAGGTGATGTGCAGCACCCGGTTGGCTCTTTGGGCTGGACCTCTGTGCCCTGTATGCCTGACGTGCAGAGTAAGATGTCTGCAGATAGAAAATACGGGGTTAATGAACTGGGGTTATTGGGGTGTCCCTATCTCTTTCCTCTTCTCCTCTCCTGTAGACCCCCACAGGTTAACGCTCTCACCTTAGGTAAGTGAATGCCGAGCTCTCCATCTGCCTCGGGGCAGGGTGCTGTAACCAGTTTCTTCACTGGATAGGTAGCGCAGGCCTCTTGACTCCAGAGGACTGCTGTCCGTCGTTTACTGCACGAACGGTAAGTTTCGAGTAACTCAAATGTCTTTAAAGTCTTTAATAATGATGTCTCTTGTTTTGCAGGGTTCCGGCGATGGCGGATGACGGGCTGAAGTGAGTTGAAGATGGAGCCCGTGTGATGAATAGAAGCGCCTGGAAGCACGTAAGTAAGCGCTTGTTGCCAGCTTCACGATGCGCTCTAACTGTCTTTTTATTTTGCAGGTACAAGTTCGGAGCGGCTGCAGGGTGCCGGGATCCCACTGGGTTAGATGTGGAAAGGAGTAATGGCACGTGAGTATTAAAGTTCCCCAATGTCTTTAAACGCACCTTGTTTTGTCTTTCAGATGCGGGATGCAGCGCTGATGGCCTCCGGAGCGTGCAAAGAGTTGGTAAGCTTTTGTCTTCCAGATGCCGGAATGCAGTGTGAAGACCTCCGGAGCGCACGAAGAGTAGGTAAGCCTTTGCCTTTCAGATGCCGGAATGCTAACCTGTTCTTTCTTGTCTTTATAGGTGTTGCTGAAGACTGGATTCAGGATGGTAAGCCTTTTTCCTTAGGCCCAGGACCGGATGCAGAAGACACGATGAGCGTTCTGCTGCAGAGGGTGCAGAATAACGCAAAGCAAGATTCATCCACCGGGTGTGGTTTAAATAGCCTCCTGTAGTGCTTAGGTGTCTCCTTCCACAGCCACGCCTAAGTAAGAAAAGAGTTCCTGGTAAGAAAAGAGTTCCTGCCTTCCAGAAGAGTTCCAGTGTTCTGAATCTAGGGAGTGGCTCCAGCCCCACCCAACAGGAAAAGTAGTTCCAAACAGAAGAGGATCAGAGGCTCAACTGGCAGGCAAGTAAGCAGCATGGTCTGCTGCAGGTAAGTCCACCCAAGCATTATGAGCCAGGCGCTTCCAGCGCTGGGACTGGGCATATTTATGAGCCTGGTGCCACTGGCGCCAGGACTGGGTCCAAAAGGTCCCAATTGGGACTGGTTGGCACTCGGAACCTGGGTTATGGATCTGCTTCCAAGGGAGTTGGGAAAACCCTGACCTTTTGGAAGCAGAGATCATGACAGTACCTTAAACTCTTGGCACATTTGCTTTTTTAAATTAATCACTATGAACTACAACTCTTCGGCGTTGATCCGCCAGCCATGGCAGTATATAAACAGGGGAACCAACAAAAATATACATAAAACGTGGGCAAGTTACCATTTTGCTCAGCGATTCATGGCCAATCAGCTCAAGACTTGCAAAAGTTTAACAAACCATGAAATATCACCCATGCCTTGGTGATATTCCCCTCAAACAAGACTCAAGGTTGCTTGTTCATAGCAATGCCTAAACGTGTCACAACTGTGTGGTAATGGTAGCATTTACAAGAGTCTGTCCACGGGATGGGCTAGGGAATCCAATGGAAACAGACATGACTTGGCATAATTAATTTGGAGACCAGAACACAGTTATCACTGCGGATTCTAACATTTAAGGACCTGAAATGGATGGGTATTTTGTGAACAGTGACTGCTATGTGCTCTATCCAGAGATGAGAATGCGCTTACCCACAAAGTGCTGCTTTAGTGCCTCCGCCAGCGGCCCTACTACACAAGCAAAGAGCCGTGGGGAGGGCCGACATACCTGTCTCATGCCCCTCTCCACTGTCAGGGCTTAGATGGTATAGGTTCTTAAATGAGAGATTACTAAGACTGGAGTTTAAATATTGGAGTTAAACCTTATTTATTATTTGATTTGGTTTATTCTTAAGAAAGGCCTTTCTTAGAAATGCCTCCAGTCCTAAGATGTTTGCTTGGGGGAAATTAGATTCTGCGCTGCGCAAGGGTGCAGAAGTCAGACTAGGACACAAGGGTGGCATGATTTTGCGTAAATACTTTTATTAAAGGAACAAAAGGGTTGGAAAAATACCTCTCTGTCCCTAAAACTAAGAGGGGGTTTCCTGCCACTGATGAAACTGTCAGGAAGCCTGAAACTATAAATGGTCAGTTCCTATCGTGTCCAAAGAAAACCTACTCTGCCCCCAACACTAATATACTGCTATAACTGTGCAAGGAAACGTTTTTACTTCAAATAAACATTGTTCTTGGTGTTCTCAATAAACAGCGAGTCTCCAGATTCACTGGTAATAAAGCGATGCAAAATAATGTTAAAAAATTACGTTCCAAGGCTAGATTAATGCTCCTTTCCCTTAGGTTTATTGTCCTAAAGACACGGTATGGCACACAAAGAATTGCCTCTTGTATTTCCAGTCTTTCAAATCCCCTAACATAGCATACTCGTCTACCAAGTATAGGCTTTGTTTAATCAATTCCAGAGTCTCTGTTTCCCTGGTTTCATATCTTCTAAATGTGAGCAAGTAGCTGACTCGCAAAGAAGATCCTTATAAAATGTCTCTTCCACTAAGACCCAGACCCTCCTGGCTTTAGATTATGGTTTCTGATATGTTGCTTCTTGGTTCACTCTCCTGCCAAGTATGCAACTCCAGGGTTCCCAGACCCTCTTTTACTCTCTTTTGGGTGCCAGACCCTCTTTCAACTTTTGTATTCACCCTCAAGATTCCCCAGACCTCAATTACATTTTGGTAAACCTGCGTACCTGTTCTCAATTTTGACCGGTACCAGCGTTTCCCCAGCTCTTGTGTGTTGCTCGTTGAGAATCCAGCAGCTACTTTGTGAATGACAGGGTCTGCTGCGGTTCCGCAGGCATCTCTTTCTCCAGTTGTACATCCTGCCTTGCAAGCAGCTTGCGGATGCTGGGGTCGCCTGGAGGTAAGTATTGGCGGCAACCCTGTCGGCCCTTCCTGTATGGACCTTTGTCAGCTTTTCCTTCCCCCTCGCTTTGTGGATTCTTGCTCAGCTTCTCTCTGCCTGCCTGGTGTAGGCATCCCGCTGTTCCTCCTCCTCGAATCATTTGACGAGCTTCATAGCTGAGCTCCTTTTGGACACCCGTGCCGGCCAGCTGTGTTGAGGCAATTGACATTGTGAAAAAGACTACACTGCTCACTTTGTTTCCTCCGAGTGATCTTCCTCGCCCCAGTACTGGTTTTACCATCTGAGGCAGGACATTCAGTATTTTATAGGTATATGAGAGTAACCAATCTTGCAATAGAGTATATCGGTTCTGCCTATAAAGGAGGGGGGAGGTATTTGGTATCTGAGAGTGGACTGGGTGTATTAAGGCGGAAGAATACTTCGTTCTCTGGGAGCCATCGCCCCTAATTCAATAGGGGGCTTCCTTCCCCATGCGACCCCCCCTCGGTTCACCACCCCAGGGGGATTATTGTACTGTGGATGCACCACCCTGGCCTCATGGGAAAGGTCGTCCCTAATGAAGAAGGGACGACAGCCTAAGTTTTGTTACAACTGCCTGCATCATAAATTCCAAAGCTGGGACACAAAATCTGGAACACCAGCAGTTAACTGCATTTCAATTTGAGTATCCTGGAGGCAGGCATCCAAACCCCTCGCTCTGTTTGGGGACTATGAAAGCCGCACTGACACCCCCTCACACATCGCTTCACAGACTTTGGACATTGTTGGACGCAGTTGTTGGGGCAGAATTAACTTTTCATATCTCATTTTATGCGACCCTTAACATTTTGCTTTGTTTTTTCTGGATTCCCTGTTTTTTACCTCACTTTTGTGGCCAGTGGGACTTCTACTGGATTCCTCTAGTCAGTGCTTCCATGTGTGTTGCCGTAGATGCTCATTCAACTATGGGCACGTGGGTGCTTTTCAAGCATCATGTTTTAGTCTCAGGCTAATTTAACAGGTGTTTTGGGGGCAGGTCAGTGGTAGTGTTGTTATGCTGGAAATGCATCTGAGGGACAGGGCCTCTGAATCCTTGTCCTTTTTCTGTTTTTACCGTGTGTTCTGTTATGTTTTCTGCCCCGGAGTCCATGTGGGACTCCTGGCAGTGCAGCTCTCTCTTTTGGTTTGGTGAACAGACCCATGGGATACCCTTATGGCACCCATGGGTAGGGGTACAACCCTGTGCCCCTAGTGTATGTTTTTGGGCACCTGTGGGTGGCCCCAGAGCAGGGTATGGGCTGGTGGCAGCTCCGTGCTGAAATTGACAGGTGCTCCGGGTGTCCTCCATTTTGGGATACCCAGGCCCTGCCATTGGGATCTGTTGATTCCTGATAGGAAACAAGATGGCCCCTGTGGCCTCTTGCTTTCTATTGCCTGTTATCTTGTTTTCCCAAAGTCCTGGGAAGCCCTGTCTCTGTCCCTTCCCCCTGACTGGCTGTTGGGTGGAAGTTCCATGTATGGTATTGTTGTGAAGGCCCAGCTAGACTGACTGGAGCCTTCCCAGTGACTGTATGTTGTGGGTACCTCCTGTGGGTGGGACCTGGGTGAATGGAGTGTGTGACCAATATACACTTCTTGTTGTGGTTGTCTGGTTTCTGGCATGAGAGACAAAGACTGAGACAGCCCTGCCCTAAACTGGCCTGAATGCAGTGTGTAGTGTTGAATGGCTGGGTACTTGTCCCAATCCACATTTCTTGTTGTGAGTGTCTGGAAGGGAGGAGTGTGGCCTGAATGCACTGTGTGCCTGATTGGCTGACTGACTGCATGAATGCCCTGCAGTATGATTGGCTGCTGAGTGTGTGCCAGCAGCGTGGATGAGAGAGAGGATAGTATATCTGGGGACCTCTCACCACTGGAAAAGTGTTCAGAAGGGACCTTTGGTTGAGAAGCGACCATTGTGCTCCTAAAGCAGCCAGGGAGCTGAGTCTCCACTCTATGAGTACCTGGAACTGCTGATCCTCGACGTCCAGCTGGAAGAAGAAGACTTGCTGTAGCATTTGCTTCGACCGATCCGAAGGCTGACGAATTCGTCGAGGGCTGACCCGAGAGAGGACCTGGTAAGGCGCCCTCTTCCCGTGCTCCGAGGGACCATCGAGCACCGCTCCATCTTCGCCGAAGCGCCCTGGAAGACAGACCCTCGAAAGGCTGTCGACCCGAGACGGGACCGCTGAGGAGATCGAAGTGAAGCACCCGGACATCGACGCTGTCGAAGTCCATTGCCGTCGACCAGGGTTCGCAGGTTTGTGTAACCGCTGGAGGCCGGTCGAAGTTGTGTTGTCCAGCCGTGGGAACCACTTGACGCCGTGCCGCCGACGACTGGAGCCGTCCGCTCCTTTGCCTAAGAACATTCAATCGAAGGACTCTCTTGACCGCATCGTCGACCGCTTATCCTGCCGAAGAAAGTCGAGGCCGACCAACGCGCCGAGGAGAAACCTGCCGGTGGGTTTCCCGCCACCCGACGACCTCAAAGACTCGGACGACTCGACGCCCTTGCTGGGCTCCCGTCTCTACAATCTTTGCGGTCCAGAACTATTGTCATCGAGGTGCCCCGCACACCTCCGCCTTGCAGGACGCCGACGCCCTGACGCCGGCGAGCACCGCTCGGACGAAGCTGCCGCCTCTTCGACATCGTTCTACCTCGTTTGTCGACGGACGTTCGACGCCCTGTGCCTCCCGCCTGAAAGGGAAGGCATTCAAGAAGGGCCGTCGATTCCCCGTCGCCGAACAGCGAGTCCCTCGACGTTTGTCGACGCCTTCGAGGAGCTCGACTCCACCAGGTACATTGGGGGGGTAAAAACATTATAGGCGAGAATAAGACTTGCAGAGCAATATATGGACTGGGCTTGTGCTATATCTTTCTTTACAGGTTGCCCAGGTGGGGGGATCTCCACACAGAACGGTGCCCAGTGGTAGGGGCCAGTATCCTGCCTATTGCTCAACCATCTTATTTTCTCTCCTCTCTCTATTGCTGGTTTCACTCTATTGGTCTGTGTGGCATTGTACAGTATTGTTCATGCACTTCAATGAGATCTAGGGTGGTACCACTTTAGGATTGTAAATATTTGTCATTGTAGATTTTGCCGGAGTACAAAGTGAGTTATCATGATGAATGTACATAACCGTAACTATTGATTATATAAAGACTGTGTTCTAACCAATACAGAGTGTGGATATTCCTTTGTGGGGGCTTGGGGATACACTGTACTTAAGAACCAGCCTGCATCACCTCCTGAGGAGCTAGGCCTTGATTGCTCGACCATTGCTACCGAATAGAGAATCTTGGCTGGGGTCTTCTGTGCCTTTCCTCCACCATATAGGGAGCGGAAGTACAGGCACCCCCCACCGGTCGTTGAGGCCCGTCTCTCACAAGTGTTAATTAAGGTTCAGCTCACCAAGGGTGCAGTCCTTCCTACCACATTAGTAGCCCAAAGCACCAGAATTGTAGCCATTGGGGTACTACGTATTTTCTGTGCCCTACTTTGGGGCATAGGTTTGTGTTTATTATAAGGCAGACCTATAAAGGCCATTAAGCTGTCGTGGACTCACTCTGAGCCCAGTCATGCACCTTCTAGAGTTGTGTAGACTGGATGTGTCTTGATTTCTCCTTATACATGCCCAATACACAGCTTGTGTGGATGGACCAGAGTATTTGGTAGTTTGTATGGGCAGCCCCTTTCTGATCCTGATAATCTTTGCATGTTCCCAACTCTCTGTTCTTCTTGGAGACAAAGAGGATGGTGCCGGTGATTACACATGTCTGATGAGACCAATTGCTAAGTTTGCTTCCAAATATTCCTTCAAGTATTTATTTTTCTTTTTTCAACATAAGAAAACTCTTCTTCCACAAAAACTTGAAGCTCTATCTTGCAGTCATAGCATCGCTAAACAGGCAGTTCCCCTTCTTCTCCCTGGCTGAAAACCTAATCATAGTCTTTGTAAAAGGCAGGTCGCTCTCCGAGGACTATACGTATGATGTGTGTTGTAGCAGCCAAACTATAGCTCGGGGACCCATCACTCTCTCAACCCTATTATGATGCCATTTACGTGGAAACAATGTGCAGAACAATACTCTCAACTAAACTCCACAGACCTGCCTGCTGAGTCTATGGTCCGATTATGCTGGGTGAGCCAATCCATTCCTCAAAAATCCTTAAACTGCGGAACATTATCAAATCAATGGTTATCTGATCCATATGACCTCCTAAGCATTCCATCTCCAGGCCTAATGCGCAGAGTATTGGGCTAGATGTTGTGAATTATTGATTGCCCTAACCTGCTCCACACATTCCTTTTTTAAGAAGGGAAACTGCTTTCCTGGCAAAACTCCAATCTAAAATATTCGACATGGCCACTGAATCCAACATTGTTACTACCTCTACCACTGGCTTGGTGCCAAATTAAAAGGATACAATTAGGCCCACAGGGGGTCACTGATACCTGATGAGTATTGGCCACCTACAAATTATCTCCTGACTTAGTCCTGGGCTCTGGAAATTGTTGCATCTGCTGGGACAGAAGCTGAAAAAGTGCTCATCTTTCCAACAGTAGAAGCACAAACTATTCCCCATCCTCTTCTCTCCATCCTCCCTGGCTGCCATGATGCTCCTTTCTTGGCCACCTCAATATTGACACTTGCCTTCCCTGATCTCTAAGTCTCAGGACACTTTCTCTACCTCTATGGGTTCTTGAATCTGATAGAAAGCATCTGCTTTCATGGAGTATATGGTCTAGTTGTAAAACTAGATACACTAATTCCACATACTAGATGGCCTATCCAAAAAAAGCTAGAAATTCCTTCACTCTTCTATCAAGCCCTGACACAAGTGATGCCCTTCTAAAGGAGACTCCCTCTCAATCATGAAGGCATTGAAGTGGTATATACACCCCACCACATCCTTTCATTCCTGCTTAAGGACTAGTAATTCATTCTCAACAGAGCGAGAGACTCTGATGCATCCAGAAACTCAGCTGAACTCTTTAAAATCTCCAGGGAACTAGCCCACCCATCCACAGTCTCATCCTCACCCTTCCCCTCCCAAGCCCTCTGCAACACATTGGCCACATGCTTCACTACTAAAACTCAGGACATCCTGAGCACGCTTGCATCCCTCTGTCCCACCCCTCCCTCCAGTTCCTTGCCTCCTATGGCCTCCCACCCTCCTTTATCCTCTCTCTCCTGTCACACCCGATGAGGTCACCAGAGTTGTCCGCTCCATGAAGTTCTCCTATGATCACGTTTCCCCCTTCTTCTCCAGAATCATTAAATACAACATTGACTCTCTTGCCCCTGCACTTGCTGATTTCTGCAACCACTCCTTTGCCACTGGATCTTTTCCCTCCCACCTCAAGCACTCCCTTGTGGGCCCTCTCCTGAAAAAACCTTCAGCAGACCCCACCTGCTCAGCCAACTACCACCCTAGCTCTAGCACCCCCTTCCCTGGGAATCTCTTGGAGAAACTGGCCTTCCCTCAACTTACTTCTCATACTGAACTTGTTGGCAGTCTCCACGACCATCAATCTGGATTCCGAGCATCCAGAGTCATGGCAACTGCTCTGCTAAACACCTGGGAAGAACTGCTCGCATCTCTGTACTCTAACTTCAGCTGTCCTCATTCTACTTGATCTCTCCTCTGCCTTTGACACAGTCAACAATTCGATGCTCATAAAATGGCTCCACAATACTCTGGGTATCTTGGAGAGGCACTAGACTGGCTGACCTCCTTCCTAAGTGACCGTCCATCCCAGGTCATTCTGGGCACCTTCTCCCCCCCTACCTCTTTCTCCGCCTGTGGTGTCTCCCAGGCATCCAACCTCCCCCTTTCACTGTTTAACAATTACCTTGCTTCACTTGCACACCTCATTTCCACATTATCTCCTAACTTCCAGTGCTATGCAGATGATACACAACTTTTCTTCAAACTCCTTGCTGACCCTCTTACTTCCATCATGTCGGACTGCCTATCTGCCATCAGTCCTGGAGCACTCCCAACAATCTCTGCCTCAATGCCAGCAAGACTGAGATTCTTCCTATTGGGACCCCTGCTCCCCGTTTCTTCCACTCACTTTGGCCATCATCCATGAGCTCCCTCCATTCTCCTTCATCTGAAGTCAGAAACCTTTGAGTCATCTTTGACTCCTCGCGCTCCTTCTTCCCTCACATTCAGGACATTGCCAAGAAGTCCCACTTTCAACTCTTCTTTCTCAAAGGAATTCTACTTTTTCTCACTTTCCCCCAGAAGCTCAATGTTACCCAAGCCCTGGCTCTCTCTAGGCTGGACTACTGCAATAGCCTTCTCTTGAATCATCTACCCTCTTCCTCTCTTTATGACCCCTCCAGCTAATCCAGAATAGGGCAGCAAGACTTATCCTTGGCCTCAAGCCCAGGGACTGCATTGCTCCTGC
Source organism: Ambystoma mexicanum (assembly GCF_040938575.1). Taxonomy (NCBI): domain Eukaryota; kingdom Metazoa; phylum Chordata; class Amphibia; order Caudata; family Ambystomatidae; genus Ambystoma; species Ambystoma mexicanum. Next base: position 1,019,713,617 of record NC_090932.1, read on the forward strand.
CTTAAAACCCTTCACTGGCTCCCGGTTGCTGCACGGATGAAATTCAAATCCCTCTGCATCATCCATAAAGCTGTGTGGGGGCTGTGTACCACGCTATCTGCAACTTGCTCTTTCTAAATACTCTCCCACTAGACCTCTACGTACCTCTGGTGCCAACTCTCTGTATGTAAAGCATTTTGCTAAACTGGGGGCCGAAGTCTCTTTCCTCAGCTGACTCCCTCTTATGGAACAGCCTCCCCTTTCTCTTCGTCTTGAGCCAGGCCTCCTCAAATTCCAGAAGCTCCTCAAGACTTTCCTTTTCACCTCCTCTGCTTAACCTCACAGTCGCTGTGATTGGTGACCAGGACCCTTATGTGTCCTTTGGGGCCCTAGCCTCCCACACCTATTCGCCTCTGCCCACACACAACACTTATCTTGGCACCCACTGGCCCATGCCACTGTAGACCTGCACTTACCTACTTATTGCAGCTCAACGCTCCCTTGCACTTACTACACTGAACACTTACATCTGCTGCTTACCCACGAACACAGGCACTCCAGCACTCCACTCCCTCCTCGCTCTCTGCACTTGCACGCTCTGAATGCTCACAAAGCCTAGTAGGTCCATCTTTATCCTCTAGTATGTACATCGTTTTCAATCGCATGTTCCCTCCCTGTTGCCACGTGGGCGCTTTGAAACACAATTCACTTGTTGCATAAGCGTCTAACAAATGCACAAAAAATAAATAAAACAAATGAAACATTATTTTTATGTCTTGCCTAAAATTTTACAAGTGTAGAGTTTCCTTAGCCAGCACCAAGGAATATGTTGTGTCCCCTGACAGAGAGTACAATGCAACCCCTAGCTTGGACTCTGGCAAGGAAAGGCCTCCAGTCTGCAAACAAAGTGCCAACTGCACTTAGTAATGAATTGTATGAATTTCTTCCCCTTACCATCATTTCTTTTAGATGTGGCCAAAGAGATGGCCATATAAGGACTAAACTGAGTAACAACCACCCTGCTGGATCCATGTAAGGGTGAGGACCTTTCCAGGACCTGCCCTCCGGAAGGCTGATTGGTCTCTCCACCCAAAGTGTACCCTCCTCAGCTATGTCCTCATGCAGAAGGGTTTAATATATTGGTAGCATCTACAACAGACGAGGGCTCCTTTACCCAAGCAGAAATCAATGGCTTTGCCACCGACGTGATTGTGGGCAAAGGGTTCTTAACATTCATTTCCTAAGAGGGGCGTGGCTAACTGCCATGTTAAGAGGACGCATCCCTGGTGAGCTCCGTAAGATGTGACCATCATTTGCTGCTAAATATGCATTTTTGAAGCTCAATATCCCTGTGCGCCGCCAAAATCAATGCTGGGAACATCTGAAGGACCCACCTGGGGGAGCTTCGGAGCTTGGAGAGCCCTGCTGAGACCGGGACGCCATCTGGCATACGCTGCGGAGTCGAGGAAAAATGGTGGCCGCCGTCTGAAGACCTGCGCTGCACGAAGGCCGCCGACGCTGAGCCACAGACTGTGCCAAAACAGACCACGGACGCCGGGGGGCAGACTGGAGACCCCCGCGCGTGTCCGGCGACTTGTGCAAAGTGGACATCGCCGCGTTCGGCGTGTGCGAGCGGCGCTCCGGGGGGCGTGGACACATAGACCTTGGGGCCCCGTGAACAGAGCTTCCCCTGCGAAGCTGGACAGAGTGCGCACTGGCGTTCAAGCCGTGCTGAGAAGGGCCAGTTGCTCTGGTGGGCTGGAGGCCTGCATCCAGGGTGAGGTTGTGCGAAGCATAGATGCGCGGACGGCGCTGCTGCAGGTGCGCCCAGTGCCTGCAGACGATACTGCCTCGCCTAGACTGCACGAGAAGAGGGGCAATGGTAGAGAACTCAGCCGTCCACCCGCATAACGGCTGCAAGCAGCATTCCAGTGAACACTGCGTAGGACGGCGCCTGGGCTGGATAGAGTGGACCCAGCCGTGCTGCACGAGCAGCAAGAAAACAAGCCGCCGCCAGGGGGGGCTGGGAGCCCGCCCGAGGAGCCGGGATTGGAGAGGCGTGTTAGTGGGGAAGCTGGTGCTGCGGAGGACAGGGCCTAGAGCCCGTGGTCGGGGCTGCCCCTCTGGGCGGTCTCATGAGGTGAGGAGTTGGGAAGAGTGAACCCACCTGACCATCTATATAGCGGCTCCTGTCCCCCCCTGCACATAGAGGAACGCGCTGCCTGCAACACCCAGGCCGAACCCCAGGTGGGGGAAATACAACATAGGCTGGCAGTTGGGTGGCCTGCCTGCCCTGGCCGCCGGACACGCTGCGCACCCTGCTGGGCCGGTCTGCACCCGGCTGGGAGCAGGATTTGACCCGCATGCTACAAGGCAACCACCAGCCTGCTCCCTAGCCGCTCCACTGGGCGCTGCTGACAATAACTGGGCCATTAGGAGTTGACAGCGCCCCAACAATAGATCCGTGCTCCCACCCCACACGCTCTGGAGAGCACATACATAAATGGCGCAGAGGACACTGAGTGCCTGCGACACGGTGCCACCACTCTGCCACTTCATAACAGGTCAGCAGTCACAGCAAATACAGGCTAACAACGGACTAACTGAAGCCCCCGTGAGCTCTGGAGAGATGTTCACGAAGGGAGCTAAACCCAAACAGCGCCAAACTGCAATGGAAACCTACCCCGCCAGAGGATCCATGGGACTCGACACTGGAAACAAAAGTGCGACGGAGGTGCGCCCAGATCCCGCCGAGGTGTCGGCTGAACCAGACAATTCCCAGATCCTTGAAGCCATCATGACGCTCCAAACAAAAATGGAAAACAAAATTGATGCAGTGGGCATAGACTTGGGCCTCCTGCGACAGGATGTCCGCTCCAGATCCAGCAGGACTGAGGTACTAGAAACCCAGGTCCATGAAAATACAGAAGCAAAACTACTGCTCCTAAAGGATGTTGACGCACTACAACAAAGGGTGAAAAATCTGGAAGACAGGGTTGAGGAAGCCGAAGGGCGGGCACGCCGAAATAACATCAGGCTCTTAGGGATGCTGGAAGGCATCGAAGGATCGGACCCCACAAACTTCGTAGAGAACCTCTTGATCCAGGAGATTGGAGCGGGGAAGCTCTTGCAGGGCTTCACAATCGAAAGGGCTCACTGATCACTTACCAAGCGACCGGCCCCGGGGCCCCGCCCAGACCAGTGATAGCAAAGGTGCTAAATTACAAGGATAGAGAGACTATTTTGGCTTTCTCTAGGTCGGGCGGCCCAATCCAAAGAGAATTGGCGAAGATAGCTATTTAGCCTGACTATACCTTCCAGGTACAAATGAAAAGAGCGCAATTCATTTACTCCAAAACCAGATTGAAAAGAGCCGGTTACGCTACATGATCCTATACCCTGCAAGACTAAAAGTAATACATAACAATAGAGCACATCTATTTGACACCCCAGCAGAGGTTCGGGAATGGATGGATAGGGAGCAGATCCCAGACACTGAAGACAAAGGGCGTAGTTTGTGCCGAACCGTGTCATGAGTGCCCACGCACCGGAATAGCAACCTACAAATGCACAGAAGCAAATAGCAACCGGATTGAAGCGCAGCAGGAACAATTCTCTATGAGAGCAACACCAGAGATGGAATGTCTGTCCTTCAACCCCCAGAATAGTTTCTTTTTCTCAGGTGTATTATAGCTACCCGTAGGGCACCAGGAGACCAATGTGCGGTCGAATGGAGCGGAAACGGGGTAGTTATAACGGGGGAAACCTAGCTGGGCTGTTTTTCAGTTTGGACTGTTCGCAATTACAGGGGGGAGGGAACATGGATGTTGGGATTAAAGTTAAGGTTATAGTTGGGAAAGTTTTTTTAGGGGAACGAACAAGACCACTTAGGATGCCAAACAGCACCAAAGTCAGCAGAAAGAACACCAGTGAAGCCTCCACCAAGTTCATCTGGACACCCATAACACATGGCAGACAAGATTAGAATCATGTCATGTAATGTTACAGGAATGAACAACTTTGTAAAACAACGCCGTGTCCACTCCTTAATTAAAAGAAGCAAGGTCGGAATTGCCCTACTGCAAGAGACACACTTGGATGTGCGCAAGTTAGAAGCATTAGCCAAATCCTGGAGAGGGACCCTGGTAGGCTCCACTTATGCTAGTGAAGTCCTGATCTGGATTGCCCCCTCTGTCCCCTTTAAGCTAATCAACACAAAAACCGACGACGAAGGTATAATGGTCTTGGTTCATGGTTCCATTGAAGGTAGAGAGTCATGCCTAATCAACACTTATGCACCCAACCACGATGCCACGACCTTCTTTCGCTCACTACACAAGCGACTCAGCCCTTATAGAGATTGCACCCTTATTTTGGGGGGAGACCACAATTGCACCCTTGATCCCCTTATGGACAGATCGGACGACAAACACACATGCCCATCCCCACCCACAAAAATACTACTAACCCTGATGCAACAACTGGGCCTAGCAGACCTTTGGCGTAAACAGAACCCCGGAAAGCACGAGAGTTCATTCTATTTCCCTCCCCACTCTGTCTACACTAGGTTAGATTACCTATTAGTCAATGACGAACGGCTAGTGCGGTTTGAAGATGCTCAATACCTCGCCAGGGTTCTATCTGACCATTCCCCACTAGTGACCAACTGGGTGGTGTTTCCGCCCAGACCCCCCCGTGCCCACATGGAGGTTAGGTTAAGAAGTGAAGCATTGCTTGACCCAGCCTTTTGCGAACAAATCAGGAGCAGCACGATCGACTTCTGGCAGGTAAATTAACATAGCGTGCAGCATATAGGCACGGTTTGGGAGGCCTACAAAGTTGTCATGAGGGGCGAAATGCTAGCAAATATAGACGGGGCCCAGAGATCCATTCTAACCTCTCTTACAAACATGGAAAAACAGCTAGCCGAATTAGAAAACACCCTGGAGCCAGACCACATGCACAAGATGGTTGAGCTCAAGCAGACCTGTCTAACGTGCTGGGACATGCTGGGGAAGCTCAGCTACACGAAATACATTGAGAGAACTCAAGCCCTCGGAGACAAACTTGGGAAGTTATTAGCATGGCTCTACAAACGGGAAACCCCCAGAACGCCTATCTGCCATATCTGTGGGCCCGACGGCGCCACAGCACATACGCAGCTGGGCATAAACGCGGTGTTTGCCAAATTTTATCAAGAATTGTATGCCAGCACCCCATCCCACTCTGCCATCGAAATTGATGACGTACTAGACATTATTAAACTACCCAGTTTAGACGTACACTTAGCCGAGGCCTTAGACGAACCAATTACCCCGGAAGAGATAATAGCCACCATTAGGTCCATACCCTCTGGGAAAGCCCCAGGTACAGACGGGATCCCAGGAGAGTTCTATAAAGCACATGAGGACATACTGGCACCCCTCTTGGCCAGATGTTTAATGAGGCGAACAAAGTGGGCGTCCTCCCAGACACCATGAAGGAAGCCATCAGCATTCCCCTATTGAAACCAGGCAAGGACGAAAAAGAGTGCAGCTCATACAGGCCCCTGTCCATGTTGAACTCAGATAACAAACTCCTAACGGCACTACTTGCAAGAAGGCTGCGTAGAGTAATCCCCCTCCTGATCAACCAGGACCAAACGGGCTATGTGCCCAGGCGATCCATCACCAAAAAACCTACATAGATTACACCACGTTATCTATAGCACTAAGGACAGACCCGAGAAATGCGCAGTGGCATCTTTAGATGCCACTAAGGCTTTCGACTCGGTTAGATGGGAATGGTTATACGAAGCCATGGCAAAAATGAGGATAGGCCCGGCCTTCCTAAAGTGGACCAATCTAATATACACAGACCCTACGGCCAGAGTGCGCACTAATAACACATTCTCCGACAAATGGCACCTCCACAGGGGTACGCGGCAGGGCTGTCCACTCTCCCCCATGCTCTATATCTTAGCAGTTGAACCCGTGGCGGCATACCTGCGCCAGGAATACGGCGATGTAGGTATAGTGATTGATGGGGTGACACACCTGGTGTCAATGTATGCTGACGATACACTCCTATATCTAAACAACCCAAAACACATCCTACCATACATCCTAGAAACACTAGAGGGTTTCTCTAGATTCACAGGGATCCAGATCAATAAGGACAAATCATGCCTCTACCCCCTAGATGCCCTGAGCAAAGACTCCCCTAACATACTCCCCCCATTGGCCTTTCAGTGGACAGCCACATCCTTCAAATACTTGGGGATCACTATTCACCGAGACCCCAACATGGAATACACTTTAAACACTGTTAGAGCCAAGGAAAAGTTAGAAAAATCAATGACCTTTTGGGGGAAGTTGCCGCTTTCAGTGGTGGGTAGAGCTGGACTCCTAAAAATGGTAGCACTCCCCCACCTATTACACCACTTTACCAATGTCCCATTCAACATCCCCCCACGCTTTTTTGGGAAGTAAATAAACTCTGCAGAAGATTTCTTTGGCAAGGAGGCAGGAATAGAGTCTCACTAGAAGTGCTACAAAGACCTTACGACAGGGGCGGACTGAAAATCCCCAACTTCGAACTGTACTACTTGGCAGCCCAATTAAAAGATGTCATACAATGGGTGGCTGATGAAACCATGCTCGACACCCGACTTCTGCAGCCAGCCGTCCCCCAGTTGCTGCTCAGAGACTTATTTTGGGTCCCAGTGGAAGTGACCCGTAACTGCCCCTAACTGGTGAAACTGGGAATACAGATTTGGAAACTGGCCTGTAGGGCAGCCAAGATGGAAGTCCCATATTTCCCGCAGATTCCCATAGCAGCCATCATGGCAGGTGGACCCTGGGGGCAAAACCAAGTAAGGCTAAGATGGGAGCCCTATGGAGTAGCCACCCTAGGCGACCTTGTGGATGACCAGGGGATCCTCACATTCGACGAGTTGCAGGCAACCTCTGGGCTGCCGCGGGGACAATTCCTGCTCCATGAAGCAGTGGTGCGTAAGCTCTTGGACTGGTGGCCTGATGAGGAGAACTTAAAGACTGGACACGAGACCGTTGAGAACATGCTGGCTGCAGCCGAGGGAGGGCATGAAACCTCAAGGCTTTACGACACACTACTGAACAGCACAACCAACACAAGCCTCGAGAGCAAAGCTAAGTGGGAACGCAAAATGGGACTGGAGTTCGATGAAAAGGAATGGGAACGCATCGCCCACTACCATAAAAAGGTTTCTAGGAACGCCCAACTGCAACTCATCCAATTTTACATACTCAATAGGGCGTATCTTACGCTAGAGGTGATCTCCAAATTTAACGGGGCAAGCATCGTCGCATTCCCCAAGTGCCGCGAACCCCGCGCAGATATGGCGCACATGTTTTGGGGATGCCAGGTGATACAATCCTTTTGGGCACAGATAGCTGCTAAAGTGGCGGAAGCAGATATAGTACTAGAGGTGCAAACACCTGCAGCATGCATCCTAGGTAATTACAAAAGAGGCAAAAAGAATAGACCCCTTAACAAACTTAGAGATCTAATGTATATCCTGGTGAAGAGACGCATAGCCTTGGGGTGGAAGAGCACCAGAGGTCCCAGCATCGAACTGTGGTGGGAGGACCTTCGCAAATGGACGACAGCAGAAACTGGAGCATGGCAAAAGGTGCTGCGCGAGCAGAAACTGGATACCAACGAAGACCTGCATCAATGGGTGGTGATCACGGTGCCACTATTAAACCCCAGGCAAAAAGGGGACGCTTCAAGCGACACGGACAGCTCATGATTGCAGTTTGGCATGAACTAAATTGAAGAACAGACAGTGGTCTTGGGAGGGAGGGGCGGGTGGGATGGGTGGGTGGTCATATATGTTTTTGCAGAAAGCATATCACTGTTGTTTTACTGTATTCTATGTTATTAAAATCTAATAAATACATTTTAAAAAAACATTAATTTCCTAAGAAACCTTCACCAAAAAGATAATAATACGTTTTGATAACATGGATGAACTGGAGATAGAGCGTGATGTGAAGACAGATCTACCCAGAAGGTTTAACAACACTGCTTAGTATTAGAACACTTTAATTACAAAAGGTACTTCATTTCTAGGATAGAGACACCAGGAGGAGTTCTGTATTAAAAAAAACCCTAATGCAGAAGTGCCTATTATGGGTGTCAGTGTGATTGACAAATGAAGAAAGGAGTTAATTTTTTTTTCAACATATTGGGTTGCTGAAAGGCTTTGTGCAATTGTCAAGGAGGGGACCAAAACCCCAACACACAAGGTAGGCCAGAAGTGTATCACACGATTCACTTAACGAGTATTGGACTGCTTGTTGAGTGTAGGGATTGTAGAATTTCTAGAAAGTTCACAGTGGTTAGAGGCAGCGGTTTAGAAAGTTCCCTGGAAAGATCATATCATGTGTCCAGTTGAGAGACGTTAAATGCATATGGGTTGACAGGATTCCCTCTTGAACATGGCCCCCAAAGTGAGTGTTATGGACCCTTCCTCTGCTTATCAGATTAAGCTGGTAGATTAATTCCACTACCTGACCTCATACACCGCACGGTTAGGTGATTAGGGGTTTTGACAAACACTATTCTGTTTAGCTTCTTGTGATGAAGCCAAGTGGACTCAACAGTTGATGCAGCTCCCTAGTAATACTTCAAAAAGGCTTATTCCGGTATTTTTGCATTATCAGGGAATTTAAAGAAGGGGTCATAATGGCCAAACACAAAACTCGTCTCCCTTTTTGGGTTTTTCCACTTCTCTGGGACTTTCCCCAACATCAGTCACACGCTCAGATATAAAGAGTGCTCCGCTGCAGCATTTCTTGCTCCCCGGTCATCTTCCCAGGATGAAAAAGGTAGCGATTTGGTTTTTATTTATTTATTTATTTTGAAGCTTATGAAGCGCGCCAAGCCCAAAGGCATCTGGGTGCTTTCTTACAGAATGTGGACGTTGCAGTTGTTACACAAGAAGGTAAAGACAGACATAGCACAAGATAGTGACAATACAAATAGATCACGTGAGCATAATAACATACAGAGAATGCAGATTCAGTGACGAGCAAGGGCGTTATAATGACAATACAGATCGATAACGTGAGCATAATAACATACAGAGAATGCAGAGTCAGTGACGAGCAAGATGGGGAGATGACGAGGTGGTCTAATAGGCATGCTTAGTTATGGTTACCAGACATTTTGGTCGAAAAAAATTGGTCGACCAGACAAATGGTCGAACCAATTTGGTCGAAAACCAAATGGTCGAATTTTTTTATTTTTTTATTTTCACCCCTTTTTTTAATTTTTTTGGGGGGGTCCCCCCCAACCCCTTTTTTTTCTCTAAAAACCCCTTTTTTTAAAAAACGAAAACCCGAAAAATAAATATATAAATAAAAAAAAAATTCAACCATTTTGTTTTCGACCAAATTGCGTCGACCAAATGTCATTCGACCAGTTTTCAGTCGACCAAATGACTGGACACCCTTAGTTAGTTAGGCTTTGAGTGAAGAGGTGAAGATCCAAAATGATTCCTGAGCTCTGAGTGGGAGCGGCAGTGAGTTCCAAAGTTTGCTGGCAATAGTGGGGAAGCTGCTACCACCTGCGTTTTGGAGCTTGAACTGATGTATTTGTGCTGAAACTCCAGACTGTATTGCAGTAAATTACACAGTGCCTCCCAGCTGTGAGGTAGGTCAAGATGGTTTCTCTGGGCCTGGTCCGCCATCCTGAACCTACTGCCCAACCCCATCTTACTTGCCTCCTTACTGGGCTGTAGCTTACTTGTATCCATGAGACTGCCACTGGGTCTTGCCACTAGCCCTCAGGATGATGTCTAAACTTGATATCTCACCACATTTTTGTTCCACGTCCTTCAGACAATGGTTTGATTGGTGTTTATTACTCTCTGGCTATTATTGTCCCTATTCATCCAAGGGACGTCTCACCTACCTTCTCTCCTATATCTTTTCTGGCTCCCGCCCCCCACTCGACCGTCTCCCATCTTTGCACTTTTCCAACTTCCCCCTCCTGCAATGGTGTAACTTCTTCACTCCACCTTATCTTCTCGCACCCCTCCTCTAATCTCTACCTCTGCCCCTTTCTTGATGTTGACCGCCATCCAACCCATTCTTCTCCATTACTCACCACTCCAGTTTTCATAGTCCTCCCCCTGGGTGGGCTTCTTCCCAATGAGCGCCCACTGTGAATAATAATCTCACTGCCCTCAGGATTGGTGGGGCAGCTAGGGCTCCATGCTCAAAAGCGTTACAGGATTTTCTGATTTCCTCTGCCCTCAAGGTGGAGCAAGCCTTCAGATTAGATTTGACATTCCGATGCCTGTGTGCTTGTTAGTACACAAAGCTCTGCATCGAGAAAAAACGGGCCGACCTTTTTCCTCAGTCGCTCTGTGGTAACACTGTGAAAGTGTCACAAACAACACAGTGCTGCAATTACTGGCTCACTTATTCCCTACTTTTGTGTTGGTTGTCTCTGCTCTTCGTGAAAAAGTCGTGGGTGGTTAGTGGGAGTCACCAGGGGTGTGATTTTATTTCCCTGCACCCCAAAAAGCCTTCACCAACCTACCCTAGGACTGGTTTTATTTACCATTATATCCTCCAGTCCTAGAATATTTGGGAAAAGTGCTTGATTTTCCTAACACTGCAAATATGGGGAAATGCTGCCCCTTGGCGACCTTTTCTCCAGCGACTTTATTACTGGATACCGTTGGCTCCTCTTAAAAGATGCAATAGTGGTTTCATCCTAAATGTTGCGTTCCCCTGTACTGGGCATCCAGTGTTGTGGGGGAGGCCAATGAATCCTCAAACTGCCCTTGGGCCGGGTCCTACATCATATAAACAGAGATGCCCAACTCCAAGCCTCGAGGCCCGAATCCATGTTGGGTTTTCAGGATACCCCTCATAAATATTAATGAGATAGATTAGCATACAGTGATTCTAAATGTATGCACATTTTTTCTCATGACTATTAATGAGGGATATCCTTAAAACCCAGCCTTTGTGGCCCGGAGTTGGACAACCCTGATATAGTAGATGGTGAGGTTAGGCTCCCTCAGTCAGATCCACCCCTTAAGGGCCAGACGAGTGGCATCTGCTCTACAGTGTCCATTTTCCAGAGGTCTTTGCAGAAAGAGTGGTTAAAATAACTAATATATTTCCAAGATTACATCTGAGAACAAGGCGAGATGGATCATGATAATGACATTGTGTGGAACAGGTTGGGTGAGGTAGGATTGCCCATCCACAAGTATCACTTTGGGATAATGTACTTTTATTACTTAGGCCACACACGGTCATGTAAATACATAAAACCAAGTATAAGTCTTGCAACAGCTATATTAGAGTCATCTACCCAAGGAGACAAATCTCAATTGTGACGATTGCTCAGGTTCACTGTGTGACAGACTCAATATAATAAAGACATTACCAATAAAATCAGTTAAACCAAACTTTATTTTTATAGATTTTTAGTAAAGGCCATTGGGGTTGGCCCTTGTATCTTCCAGGTTGAACCGTAGTCACTTATCTTCACTTGATGTTTGTCTTTACTAGTGCTTGCTCCCCATACATGTATATTTGAACATCTCACCCGGTATCAGGTAATATTATCCCCATAAATAATATCGCCGGGAAAAGGTTGCGGCGATATTATATGGGTGACCATATATATGGGGACAGGAGCAAAAAAATTTTAAAAAATAAAATAAAAATAAAAGTTTGGGGGTTGCGGGGGTGTCCCCCTCATGTTCCATGCGATAATGTCGCCACAAAAAACAGCCATTTTTCGGCAATATTTTTGCATGGCGAGATTTTTGTGGTGACATTATTACATGGAACCTCTCACCCTGGCACACCGGTATTACCCAAATTGTTCGTTTACAATTGTTCGAATGAACAATTGACCGAATTTAAAGGGTCACAATTGACCGAATATATTATATATATAGGGGTGTTGGGGGGTGGGGGGTTTGACGTTGGGTGGGGGTTTGTGGGGGGTTTCCCCCCACATATATGGTACAATTCACCTTCACAATTCGGTCAATTGTGAAAAGGTCAATTGTCATTCGAACAGTTGTAAAACGAACAATTCGTATACAACCGGCACACCATGTTGGGGCAATTAGAATGAGTGTTTTCTGCCCTTTTAACAATGTTTGTACCACACTGTTGATTAGAGGCATTGGTGGAAAAGCAAAAGCAAATGTATCAGACCATGAGATCCAAAGAGTATTCCTGAGTGACCCTTTTTGGGGGAATCTGGATGTGAAATAGCAGAATTTTGTTTTTGTTTTGTTAACAAGTCTATAGCTGAAGTGCCCCATCTTTTGAATATTTGTGCGCTTGTGCTCAGCTGCCAACTCATGCTCCTGCTGGACTTTACTGATGGGGTTGTCTGCTAGATAATTTTCAATTCTTCAAGCATGTTGGCTTATTAGGAATATATTTTTGATTATGCATCAGTAGCAAATCTGTTGTGCTACATGTGACAGTGCGAGGGAGTGTGTGTGTGCCCACCTTTGTGTTCAGATAAAACATTGCTCTGCTGGTATCGGTCTTTACGAGAACACTGTTGCATTGTACTAGTGTCTAGAAGCTGGGTAGTGCTCTGAGAACTGCCAGGAGTTCCAGAATATTGATGTGCAATTGAGCCTACTGCCCTGAAGGTATGCCTTCCAACCTGTCCGTCATGATGGTCACCTGCACTAGTGGTCTTGTGAAAATTAGCCCTGTTCACATGTTTGATTTCCACTTCTGCAGATCTGTTGCACCCTCTTTCAATATTACCACTAGATCTTCCCATCCAATGTTACTTGTGACGACTATGCACTGAGCCATAGTAGTTTCATGTGTGGTCTTGCATGTGGTACAAGGTAAATGCAAGATGCCATAGATGCATAACCTTACTCACTGTTATTGTTAATGAGGTTCTACGTTGAAATAACGAATTTAAAACAACGAGGCTGAAAAGGCAGAGATTTTCTGGTCGAATTTTGAAAATGGCTTTTCGTTTTGTAACACTTTTTCGAAACAAATGCAAGGGGAGAGCACACTCGGGCCCCACCCTCAACATTACCCCTTCCTTATTTTATTTCCATACCCCACCCCCATCTACTTTTTGCTTAACAAATTGCAAAACCCCCCAAAAACGAAAATAAAAAAAAAAACTGCGATTTCCGCCTCGTTATTTTGTAATTCATTTTTATGGGGCATTACCATTAATGACGGCTGATAAAAGGGAACCAATGCCACAAATGCCATTGCCCTTTCTTGTGAGGGTTAAGCCATTGTTTTCTGGAAGTCTATCTGTGCCCTTGAAAGACTTTTTAAGTAGTTGAGATTTAATTTGGGAACATTTATAGAAAAGCCCAATACATGCAGTAGCTGTATCATGTGCTGCATCTAGACATAGGGCCTCATCACGAGTTTGGCGGTAGCTCTTAAATCTGGTGGTAGCGCTGTTACCGCCGGATTTAAGGGTCCACCAAATCACGGCTTCGGCTGATTTCCCCCCAGCTCAGAGTTGGGGGGAAATCCGCCGAGATTTTGCCGATGTTTGGCGCGTTTACCACCGGTGGGAAATCCGCCAGCGGTAAAAGCACATAATTTCCCCATTGAGCCCAGTGGGGAGTGGGGAATTCCCGAATGTGCTCAATGGGGAATGGGCAATACCCGTTCTGCCAAACCCGTGATCCGGCGCTAATAGCGCCAGCGCTTTTAGCGCCGGCGTTACCGCCCAACTCGTGATGAGGCCAATAGCGTTGCATGGCGTTGTTTGCCATTATGAGCCAGTGGCCTACATAAAGATAAACTTGTTAGCCCTGCCTGTGCTGATGTGCCATCACCAAAGCGAGTTTCAAATTTTTAACATGCGTGGTGTCGATGTTATCTCAGAAGGTTTTGAACGCTAACGGATGTTGCTTACTTACTACTTGCTTACTTTTTCCACTTGCCCTACCTGGCGAACATCCTGGAGAACCATTTATACAAGATCCTACTTAAATACATCGAAACAAACGGAATACTCCACCGGTCACAAGTTGGCTTCAGACCAATGAGAGGAACAAAATCAGCGCTCTTATTTATATGGGACAACCTGAAAATAAATGCAGACAATGGTGCCCAATTGGCCCTCATACTATTGGACATATCTGTAGCTTTCAACACAATTAAGCCAGGCAACACTAATAAAAAAATAGATGGAATATGGCATACAGGAATCCACAATAAAGTGGCTGATCTATCAGTTCCTCACAAATCAAACCAAAAACATCTACTTGCCACCATTCATTCCAACCACCTAAAACATCTCCTGTGTTAGTTCCACAGTAATCCAGCCTCTTTCCCCTGTTTTACAACATCTACATGGGACCCCTGGTGAAAATCCTTCAAAGCCATGGACTAATCGCCTACAACTATGCAGACAACGACACAATTGACAGTGAAAACGACCTCAACCCAGGAACGAAATAACTGCCTCACAGACATCAAACAACTGGATGACAATGAACAACCTCAAACTGAACCCGGCAAAAACGGAAATAATGTTCTCACTCACAGAAAACAACACAACCAACCCACGACTGGACTGGCCAGCTAGCATGGGAACACAACCGGAGACTTCCAACTTATAACCTAGGAATACTCATGGTGAACAGATTATCCCTGGACCGCAAGTTAACGCAATCACTAAAAAGTGTTTCTACCTCTAAAGACTACTCAGAGGACTGTATCCATACCTCTTCTTCCCTCACACAACCCTTACAATCATATCCCTGACACAAACAAGAATTGACTACGCAAACAGCCTCTACCTAGGAATGCCGGAAAGACTCACCAAGAAACTCTAAAAGGCTCCAAAAAAACAGAAGCCAGGATCTACTAAGATTAACCTGAAGAGACTACATCACTGGCTACCAGTAAAAAAACACATCAAATTCAAAGGCCTTTGCATCACCCACAAAGCCTTACACAGACAAGGAGCCGAATTTCTCCATGCCAGGATCAGCTGCTACCAGCTGTAAGGAAGGCATGGTATCAAACAGTAAGACAGATACAAGTGACCACAGTTCAAGGGTGTTTATTGAACTTCAATTGGGTTTTAAAAACGCTTATTTAATCCTAAATCTAAAGATGGGAGCAAGTTAATAATGCAGTCCTAGTAGAGTCTTGTCAAAATAAAAGGGCCTGTACTAATAAGCCAATCCTTACCTCTAAATAGTGTGGGGAAAAATGTTATGCAAAAGAAAAGTGTTCAAGAAATTATATGTCAGGATATCTGAGCCATTAGGGCCCCTTCCCCACATTTTCAGCACTTGACAAGGTGGCTGTAAGGGATCACTATGAGTAGGAGTTAGGTTAACAAAAATGTGTCTTTATTGACTTCAGAAATGGTAACAAAAGAAAATTAAGTTGGGTTAGAACCCCTGTTTAGAGTCCAAAATTCGTTATCAGCAGGCTTGGTTAGAGTATAAGGAAAAAAACGTAGTTTACTCTTCGTATGCCCACTGGAACCTCTCGGCTGCTTCCTCACCCTCTGCTGACCTCTGCAACAGAAAGGAAACAAACCCTTCAGTTTTTCCTTATCTCCTCCCTTATATAGGGGCTTGGACAATTCCACCCAATCAGGATGCTTCCCCGCCCGAAAGCTTGAAAAGCCCTTCCAAGCCCCGCCCCCTTCCTTGGAGGATCCTGGTCGCCATAATGGAGCCCGCACTCGTGCCTCGTGGAGAATGCTGGTTTTCATTGTAAAAGTACACAGTAAGTTCTGTGATACAATAATGCTGTCTTCTACAGTTTTCTGTGGCGCATTATTTTGTTTATTAACACGCTCGTATGGTTTTCTGTTCCGGTCATTATAACTGCGGTTTGACTTCGAAAGGAACTTGCTGCCCTTAATCTGAAAACAAGTTTTTCCCTCGGCTGCCTGAGCCGACGCTGACTTCAGAGGGAACGTGTTGCCTTTGATGTGTAAACTATTTGCATGAGTCATGTCTTTTCCCGCGGCTGCCTGAGCCGGTGCTTTTATGAAGTCTGTACTTGTACGGCCACGGCCGTGACAAGCAGGACCTGTGTGTGTTTCGTTTTCATGATTCAGCACTGTTTGATTTTCTGTCTCTTGTCCCCACCAACCCTCCTCTGGGTTTTCCGTGCCTGGAGCTTCTGTCAGGTTGTCACAGTGGCACACTCCAGTTTAGCACACTCTCTGGCTTCTTTAGCATGAGGATGCAGTTAAAAACCTCAGCAACAGGGCCTTCCGTGCCAAAGGCTCTTTGCCATTCAAAGTCTCTTATTTCAGAGGGCCTGATGCGGCAAATAAAAATTAAAGTTCCTTTCTTAGGATTTCACATGTACACAATTTCCTGGGTGTTCACTGTTCATCCTGGGTCCCCCTCTGCTGGGCTCAGACCTACCTTAACACAAAGCCTTCAATTAGTCTCCCTCTGCCGGGCTCAGACCAATTTGTCATAACTTTCTTTACTGTATCAACATCGAAGACATTCGACTGTCCGCAGGAATTTGCTTGACCCGTCTCAGGGCCACTTCAATTTACAATTCTTTACAACTCTTCTAACTTTCACCTTTTTGCACTTCTCAGCTGAATACTTTACAGAGACTTTCGATTGAACACAAACACGGTGCTGGACCGCACTGTCAAAGGTATCGTATCTTGGTTTCAAAATTCAATCACTCGTTAGCAGTTCAACTTTACTTGCGTCTTATCAAGCAGTTTTTTAACAATGTTCGTTCCTGCGCTCGCCATGCAATGTTGCTGCTTGCAACCTTGTCTTCAAAACAGACCGGTCTTGTATCGGTCTCCCCAACTCACCGGCTGTGTTGATTTCACCAACGCTACTTTGTCCTTGGACCTAAGGACGGTAGCACGGCAGCTGCTGCTGCTTCTCCCCGCCTTGATTATCAACGCGGGAGGGCCCCGGGTATCTATGATACACAATGCTGGGTTCTTCAGCCTGGTTTTCTTACGTTTTCTAATCTAGAGGACTCTGGAAAGTAATGGTTCCTTGTTGGAAAGGTCACAGGAATTTCCCTCCTTGCGATCCCCTCTTGTTTTGCTGTCTTTCGTCTTTTGTTGGGCTGCCATCTCGAAACTGCTGTTTCTTCGTGTGCTTTGCTTCGCTCCGAGTGTGCTCTCATGCTCTGCCTTTTATCCGTGTGGGGAAGCTTAATGGGAGTCAGGTGTGTGTGATGGTCAGTAATTGCTTTACCTCGCTTGACCATTGTATTGGGACACGTCAGTTATACTACTCGGGTGTTAGTTTACCATAGCGGGCTGTCACTGTGATCGTGTTTGTGTTGTAAAATGGGGTGGGGGTAGAGTTCCTAGGTATCCTACCTGGTAGGATGGGGTAAAGTTGTTACAGGGAAGGGGATACCGTGTCTCACCATCCGGTGTCCCACTCCTCGAAGACCCCTCACCCAGGTGAATGTCCTGCACTGATCCACCCCCAGGAACTGGATCCAAAAGCGATGGCCTTGTCCTGGCCACCTGAATGACAAATCCCCAGGGACTAGTGGGTGAGACACCTTCTGGTTCCTCACACAGCCAAGAAGGGACCCAAGATCAAGCGACAAGACAAAACAGTACTAAAAAAGGAAATTTTAGGAACAGCATTCTCATGCCTAACTGCTGAACTCTGGAACACCATGCCCAAAGAAATTAGAACCACAGAAGACCACATCACCTTCAGGAAACGACTCAAAACCACAGACAATGACAAGCACAAAAGGGAGATCGACAGCCAAAACATTGTGGACCAAAGAAACACACTAAGGGATGCGGTCACAGATAACAGCAGAAAAACAAAGAGGACCAGACCACTGCACCGCCCCCCTACCCTCTACCCACCCGCCACACCCAGCCATGACCAACAACGAGAGTGACCAATGAAGAGAATGCCCCCCCAAACAACAGACGGATTAAGTAATATCACCCACATGCAATGTATGCACCAAAGAACATCCCAACAAGTAAAGCATCAGCCTAAATTGCCCACTACTAGCGGTGCCGGTCAAACACCACTTTCCTCTATTTATTTTAACACCAACTGCGTACCCACTCAGCAGCCGACCGCACAACAGGTCCACACCAAACTACCAAGATTAACCTGATCAAGTAACCGGAAACACGCTAGGTACAACCAACCCTCTGCCAACAACCCGCAGGGAGACGCAAAACATGCAGGGTAAGCCAGCCTCCAGGCCCAGAGAGGAGGCGATATTTGCTGACGAACGACAACCAAGAACGTTGGTAGATACCATTGAGCGGCAACCAACAACTCACGCAAGGTGCATCGGCAAAGCAAAACTAACCTATTTTCCCTCTTCCTTCTCCTCCAGCATAACCAATGCCAGTACTCATGACTATGGGTTAGCCACACTACACATAAACTCACTAAGTATTTATGTAATGCTCACACCCTAACATACCTCAGACTCTGGAAACAACACTAGAGGGAACACCCCTGCATATAGGGCATAAATCCACAGACTCTACACAGATGCACACTAACATTATATATTCATCACCTAATAGCCATCCGCGACTCTGGACCCTAATGGATAGAACTAACCAGTGCACACGACCACAAACCCCATCGTAACATCACACGACACACACACACACACACACACGCACGCACGCACGCACGCACACACACACGCACACACGCACACATCCCAGGCACTGAGTCCTACCCATACGGTTACAACACACCGGGCTTCCCGAACCAACCAACTCCCACATGCAAGACAACGTTCACAGATGCCAGTTCCTCCTGGTTCTGAACCTATCTTATCCACACCCAGCCCTCTTCTCTTGCAGAGCCAAGTGAGCGCCTGGAGAAGGCCCTTGGGTTGTAGGGGTGCGCAATATAAATCAACATAACATGACTTTGAATCAGTGATATTTGTGATGGTTTGGAAACATTCAAATATGGAAGCGTGCACCCTTTACAATAAGTATGATCACCTCTTCTAAGATGCTCCTGAACTTCTGGACATTGACGAATTTGTTGGGTGAAGCTCTAGGACTGGCCACTTGGGAACCTAGAACTAGGTTGAGCAAAACTATATGTACAGTTATTGCTGAGGAACCCTTGTGATGGCCACTTTTTGTAGAAGTGTGGCACTTTCAGCTTTGTGAAGTAGCAGGTGTTCCTTTTTGGGTGAGTCTTTTTAGCTCAAATGTCCTACAGTAGTGTGTGGAACTCTGCAGTAGCCTTGTTTAATAGTGTCACGCACCCACTGATGGGTTGTGATTCCCTTCCATTTGTGGGCAAACAGTTTTGTCCTTACCTCTCCCAGGGTGGTATGGGAGGGAACCACATAAGGAAAGTCATTGTTTTGGGGCCTGCACCACCTTCGCACGTGCCCTTCGGTCACACCCTCCTTCTGCTTCATTGTTGTTCTGTAACTGTCCTTGATAAGTCTGTCTTAGGCGGGATTGCAACCATGAGCTCTGAGTGGCTTGAACACCCTGGTAGAGTGTGTATAACCTTGATTGTTGTGTGCGATACACTCTACTAGCATTACATAATCCTCTGCACAGGAATAAACAAGAGAGTTGCCCTAAGGACTTTAGTCTCTCCTGTTTTCTTTAACCTTCTCCAACATGTCATCCGCAGCTTTTCCATATAGTAACTCACCATTTATAGGTTTGTTAATGAGAGCTGTCTGTATTGGGCTTGAAACCATGACGTACAACCACAAGTTTCTTCCCAATACTACTCTGCTGGTTGCCTGGCAGTATGAGGCTTCTGTGGTGTAAAGACTGGTTTTGATCACTGAATTTGATGCCAACTGGCCTTCTTCGATGTGCCATAGCTTTAAGGCATTTCATTTATGAACCGCTGCATAGCGTCTCATTGGGAGTGGTCATACCTCCTGATACACACTGTGCAAGTGGTCTGCTGTGGTGGCCATATTTTTCCGCCATGGGGTAAATTCATTTACACTGTGCCTTGGGAATGACCAGGAAGTCGACTTTAAGCTGAACTTGTATGAATAGTGGGTCAGGTGGGGATGGCTTATACTTTTCTTTAAGCACCTCCTCAAAGCTTGGGACATGGCTGGCACTGTTATGGACACCCGCAGTTGTGTTTCAAATGATTCCATCAGTGAGACATACAGTGCTAGGGGTTTTGTTTCATCCAATGTGGCCTCAATTAAATCCTTTTCCTTGGATTGTTTGATATTCATACTGATACTCAATGGGTGTTTCGGAAGCTGGTGGGTCTGTATCTGGTAGGGTGTCCACAGGTTAATCTTCTGGGTCTTCATCCTCTAATTCCAGAGTCTCCGGTGAAAGATTCCTTAACAGTGACTTCTTGGGGCAACTAGCCCCACTCTTGGCATCTTTATGGATGGGGTGTTATAGCCCTTCTGAAATCTGTTTCTTCCCTTTCTTCATGCTCAGGCAAAAGTATAACGTTTGCTAATGTGCAAATGCTTGCTCCAGCCACAACAGCATTTGGTCTTCCTCGCTCATATCTTAGACTCCTTCCTGATCTTCCTCCTCGTACTCTTCCTCTTCTTGCTCATCACATGGGTCTTGCAACATCCTCTTGTGGAGGGTATCCGAGAGTGTGCTGTTAGCAAGTGTATGTGCACTTCTTGGCTCTCACATTGGTTAAATTCTTGCAAGAGTTGTGTGAAAAAGTGCGATTTGGAATGCCTTAGAATTGGTGCATATTTTTTGCAGCATGGGTTTTAGCAACTTTTGTGGGTGCTCGAGTCTTAGCAGTGGCCTTCATTGGAGTATGAGCCAATGTTTTGAGGTCCTGTTTCTTCCTGTGTTCTATGTATAGTTGTTTCCCCTCTGAATGTTTTGATTTGTCCCACATCCCAGGATTCCTTTGGTTTTGCCATTATGTTTGGTGCTTGATCCCTTGTCTGCTGACTTTTCGGTGCAAAGTACTGCAATGCATCCCTCATCTGCTGCTTTTTTGGCACAATGCTTTGAGAGGCAATTCTCAGCTGCCGAACTTTCAGTGCAGTGTTTAGTTTTGTGTGACTTTTAGAGCACCTTGGCTTTCCTGTACCAAGTGGTTGTACCGCCATATGTGTCGTAGTAGGCTCATTTCTTATTTTAGGTGTTGGCAGGTGTGACAAGATGAGGGGCTTGACCCTGTAGGAGGGATAGGGTAACCCCCACCCCCAACCTGATGGAAGAGGTCTGTCATGGCAAATGTCAGAGTCTCTCCTAACCCAGAGGTGGGTGATGGAGTTGAGTGTGGGAGAAAGCGGTACTTAATTAAAAGAATGAGGCTGTGGTTGTGAGTGACTTGACTGGTAAACAGGGGGAGTGTAAGAGGTAGTAGAGTGTGAGGGTAAAAAGTAGAGCAACAGTGAACCTAGGAAAAATAGAGTCAGCGTGCTAGTGACTGGGAGGAGGGAGGAGTTGTAGAGGGAAAATGTAAGAGGGCGGAGAGTAGTAGGTGGAGGAGGGTAGCAAGAGAGATGGGAGGGGCAGGAGTGTAGGAAGACTGTAGGGACAGAGGAAGTAGGAGAGAGGGAGAAGGTGGGAAATTAGAAAAGGGAAGACCAGAAGGATTAGGAGGGGGCAGAGTAGAAAGGGTAAGCATGAAAGGCAAGGTGAACGTAGGAAGGAGGATGATGCAAAGGAGAGGGAGAAGGAGGACAAAGGGATGCAGAGAGTAAGGAGACCTACGAAAAGATAGAGAAGTAAGAGGGAGAGAGTGAATGGAAGAGTGTTTGAAACACCCAGCATTATATTGACTCCCTAAGACCATTACTGAGGGGGAACACTAAGATAGGGTACTCTTAGAAAATCCCTGAAGGGAGTCAGATAGATAAGCCCTTGGCCAGAAGCCTTTCCCAATAGAGAGGATACTTTAGACAATAGGGGTTACCGATCTCCAGTACTCATTATGAACTTGGATGACAGATGCCTGGGTTAGAGTAGAGGGAGCCCACAGGAGACACAGGTACCAGCTAGAACAGCCCCTTCGAATACATCTCTAGACGGTCTCAAACCCTGCATAACCCAGACATAAGAGACTTGTTAATAAAATCCCTTTAAACATTGGTTGGGCTTGTGGGTTTGTGAAGGCCACCTGGGACCAGTGGTATCATCATAGGATTGTTCAGGCCCTGATCTAGAAGCAGCCCATCAGATGAAGTCGGATTAGATAAAGTAGAAAAGAACATTGGAGGACAGAGAATACTGGCTACCTACAGCCACTATGCCATTTAATATAGAGATCTGGGAGTTCAGAGTGGAGTTTCTTGCCCTGGATTCCCCAATGAAAGGGTCAAGCGACTCAAAGGAATCTGGTGGGTCAGAAGGCACCTCCACTAAAGAGGAAACCCAAGCTCAATCTGGGGGAGAAGATGTGCGAAGCCTGGGAGAAAACCATACACATGAGGAGCGGCATAACAACTGACTTTAACACCCCAGCATTTCAAGACTGGCGAGACTCTGGCTTAAGCAGCGAAGAAAAGGAGGACCTTGATCCTTCTGGAGGCTCAACTGGGCCTTAGAGTCTAGAGAAAGAGAATTCAAGTCTACCATCATAAAAGATGTACTGAGGACCCTGATTAAAGAGAAACTGGCGGTAAGTAGAAAACATCTAGATGGCCTACAAGGCATCATCACAGGAAGAAGGCAGCAGCTAGGGGTGCCCCGGCGAGATTACACAAATGGGGAACAGGAAGATCCCACAGTGTTATTTGTGAATTTTGAGAGAGTAGCAGAGATTGCAGGCTGGGCCCAGGATTCTTTGCCCCACTATATGGGACCTTAGATTAAGGGAGAGGGCAAACAAGGTTCCAAGCTCTGTACTCAGATGCAACTCCTTCCTATTACTAGGTCAAATGATGAGTATTGGAGCGACTAAGATATGACCAGGCGCTCACCTAAAGCTCCGACGTCTTCAAAGAGGCCATTGAATTGTAAATCCTGGAAGAATTAACTGATTCCTTGCCTCAATATGTTATGTTATTTGGCATTTATATAGCGCTCTATATATCATTGGTATGACCTCAAAGCGCTGGTAGGTGAACACCCTCGGGGACCGCAGTCCAGGTCAGTTGAGAGAGTAGGGTGTAATAGGGTGCATGGGTGCACCGATTATGTGCGCAGCTGATGCAAATGCCTGATGGTAGCTGCATCCTAGCATTAGGTGTGGTGGTATTTGATATCAGTTGAATGTGTGCAGTCTGGAAGTAGTACACCAGGACTGGCTTTTGGCTGAGTTAGACCTGTGCAGGATGCTTATGTGTGCATCTTGGCCCGAATTTCGTGGGTATAGCTACATTTTATCAGAATGTTGAGGTGTTCATGAAGTATTGTTCGTATGTGAGCAGCTAGGCCGAATTGATCGAGACGTGTAGCTGCATTCCAATTGTGTATTGGTGTAGAGTAGAGAGTGAGCATAGTGATAGGAGAGGTGAGTGTCTGGGTCGAGTTCTGATCTAACTAGCTCAGTATTCCCGATTTCAATTGCGTGTTTGTGATTGCTGCATTCGAAGTAAACTTATTAGTGACTTAGGTGGTTTCGGTGGCGTCATTGCTCCTGATCTCATTGAACATGTGTCATCGGGTTGTAGGTCTCAGTCGCCTTAGATGATCTTAGTTGGTTTTATGGAAGGAGACAGGTTTTTAGAGCTTTGCAAAAGGTCATGTAGTCTTGGGTGTGTCGAATATAAGGGGGGAGTTAGTTCCACAGAGTTGGGGCTAAGGTTGAGAAGGTGGACCCTCTGATCCTTACAGAGTTAGAGGTTGGAATCACTAGAAAGAGGGCAGTGCTTGATCTTAGGGTGCAAGAAGGGAGGTAGGGTTTTAGCTTCTCTTGTATGTACGTTGGGGCGGTCTTGTGCACTGCTCGGTGGGTAATGCAGAGTGTCTTGAAGGTGGCCCTTCGACCAACTGGCAGCCAGTGCGGGGTTCGGAGAGCGGGTGAGACGTAGTTTCCCTAGCAGATCCTTTGATATTGCAGTCCAGAAGCAAGTGGAAATGTCTGCAGGGAGCAAGGCAGAGACACACCTGACTATTCCAACCAATTGCAAGAGGCAAAGGCATCTACCAACTGCACAAGCCCCCTCTGGAAGAAGCCATTCAGACAGCCAATGCACACCAAAGCACATGGTGTACTAGAGAACCAGTGGTGGGAGAGAAAAAATCCTAGGAAAGTGAGACCAGCAACCCAGATGAAAGAAGGAAGTTCTGCAATCGGTTCCCACTGATAAAGATCTGTGGCAAGAAGAAAATAGAGGTCCCAGTCTGGGACAAGAGGAGGTAACCATGATTTAGGCCTTGCTCAGAGATGGGGGTTAGATGTTATGCATGTGATCAACCCAGCTATCGCCAGGTTTTGTCCCAAACAGAAGAAAGACATAGAAGATCAGGCTAACTCAGGAAACCCAGTAGAAATCTCCCCAGGCTACCTGGCCAGAGCCAGGGGATGAGTTTGCGGGGCAGGATACCTTGTGGATATGGTTCCAGAGGAGCAAGACTCCCCAGGCAATATACACTGTATAGTATATTCCACAGACGCCATCTCCAGTGAGGGTCCAGGGAAGATCTGCTATGGCACTGTTCAATTCTGGTAGGCGAGGATGGACATACGAGCAGACCAAACAAACCAGAGAGCTAAATCTTAGCCTCCTATCACAAATAATCTGTGTTCATAGGGATATGGATCTCTATTCTCAAGCCATAGTAAAGATCCAAATGCTAAAAGAGAGCTTTATAATCCCCATGGTTGTAATGCGGGGTTTGCCAGAGGAAGTACTCATAGGCACACACTTCTCCACATTTAGCCATTGTCGAAAGACCCTTCAATGTATGTAAGATGAAGGGGTTCAAACTCCATATTATCAGATAGTTAACCAGTGGCCAGCACAGGGTGAGGGAGAAGGCATGAATGTATGTGTATGCGACAGTGTCAGGGGCTTGACCCTGTCTGGGAAGGATAGGGCCCCTCTCAACCTTGGGCAGGAAACCTACCAGGGCCAATGCCAGAGCCTGTCTGCCCCCCTGAATGTGCCTCGAATGTATTGATAGGTACTACATTTGATCACCCGATTCCATTCTGGCCCCACTCCATTATGGGCTGAGTTCTCTTTGCTGATTTTCAGAAATACCAGGACCAGAGGACCAAATAAGTCCTGCTGGCCCCAGGAAAAAAACAACGACTTCAGGAAGGCTCTAAGAACCCGGTGCCTGTTAAAGAAGGGAAGTAGTACTAACCACAACCTACCAGCGGAACACGGACCCAACATCCAGCAGGGTCCACAACAAAGACTGTTAAAAGTGCTGCAGACCTAAGGGGAACAGGGCTACAAGGGGGTGTTTGTGTTATTGGAGTGCAACAAACCATCCCTGGGGAAAAAGACTAAAACATTGGCAGAGTGAAGTGGCCAGCATAGCCAATTGGGGGATGGGAGTGGATAAACCCAGAAAACCACAAGTAAATAAGAGGTCTGAGAGCTACAGAATGTGTAGGGTGTTTGGGGCGAGGCCAGCATTTTTAGAGGCAGAGCAAGAGATCAGGGGGAGGATGGAAAGTGGACCAGAGCGCTGAAGAGTTTATGGAGGGAACAGTCGGATACTAGTGCAGGTGAGGCATTGTGTGTCAGAGAGAGGGGTACCAAGTTCAAAGAGTGAGGCAGAAGTTGTAAACATGTATGTGAGAGTGAGTGATAAAAAAAGGGGGCAGTGTAAGAGGTAGTAGAGGGGATACTGTAGAGTGTAAAAGAGTAGAATAACAGTGAGCTTAGGAGAGAGTAGAACAAGGGAAGAGAGGGTGGTAGTGACTGATAGAAGAACACAGAGGAATGAGTTTTAGAGGGAAAAGGTAGGATGGGGTAGAGACCTGGAGATGGAGGAGGATAGTGATAGAAATAGGAGCAATAGGAGTATATGAATGCCGGTGGGACAGAGGAAGACAGAGGGGGAGAGGGAGAGAGAGAGAGAAAGAGAAGACTGTGGGAGAGTAGAAAGGAGTAGACTGAAGGGAATGGGAGGTGAAAGTAGGAAGGAGAAAGAGCAGAGAGAGCAGGGCAAAGGGGTGCAGAGAGTAAGGAGATCTAAAGTAGGGAGAGGAGTAAGAGGGAGTGAAAGGGAGAGAGTAAGCAAAAGAGTGCTTGAAAAACCCAACACTATGGCCCTCATTACAACACCGGCGCTAAACCATGGCGCTATTAGCACCATGGTTGCTGCTGGTATTGTAACAAGTCCGCCATGGTGAAATGGGGAAGTACCACCCCATTCCAAGGTTGGCAGGGCGGTACTTCTCCATTTCACCATGGCTCTTCCCCATTCCCATTTTTGCCCCATAGGGCATAATGGGAATGGGGAAGGCGGTAATTACGGTACTGCAAATTGCGGTACCGTAATTAGCATCAAGGTCCCTTTGCGGGTCCATTCCTTAACGGCTGGTGGGGGAACGCGCAAAGGGACCTCGTAATCAGGCGCTAAGGGATTACCCTTACCGGTACCGGTAATCCCTTAGCGCCAGGGTCGTAATGAGGCCCTATATCTTAGGAGACATGGTTAGCTTGAAATGATCAGTTACCAGGAACTACCTTTGACTCCCCAGGCCAACTGGTGCCATACAAATGTGCTATTAACTCTGTTTGGTAATATGAACAATGGCCAATAAAGGACATGTAAAGCTGAAGCGAACATTCATCATAGACAGAAATGTAGTGTTTGCATCTCATGCAAAAATTTGAATTGCAGTGCTCTGGGTACTAGCTCCTGGTTGTACCAAGGTAGCTCCTGCCTACCAGGTGATTCCGAATACTATGGAGCTGCTTTTAGCTCCTGCTCATCAAATCTCAATTTCGACCTCTCGCATAGGGTACTCTTTAAAAGTGCAAATACCTGAAGGAGTCTGATATATAAGACCTTGACCTTTAAACCCTTCTCTGGTAAAAAAAAAGTATGCTTTAGACAGTAGGTTCAGATTGTGACCAATTGCGTTGAGACGTAGGGTACAGTATGGGTGGGCAAGCCACGTGGCTAACAGTCTGTAGTAAACCAAAACCATACAGTAAGTAAAGTGTGTATATACTACCAGCTGAACGCGCTACACCCCAACTGTCAAAGAACTATAGTTCAACACATGATTATAAAAAATCCCTAATTATTGAAAACAGAGTTCATAGTGTCCCTGATCAACCAATTTATTCTTGAGTTGAAAAGCCAACACGTGTTTCGGCTAGATCGTCTTTCTCAAGGCTGCTGGTATAGTGATACATTTGGTTCATGTCATTACCATGCAATAGTTATCCATGTGGATAATATTAACAAAGCCACAAAAAATATAATCAAGAATATATGGCATTAACCAGCATGCCATTACAATCAAAATTCAAAAGTACATAGCAATAGTGGCAGTCGGGAAGGGTCAGATGGAAGCAAAGTAGACATGTATACATATTAGTTAATGTCCTTGTTATCATACATATATTTTGGTCTACATTGTTAAGCAGATGGTGGTATGGAACCTCTCATGCCGTATCCTATTCACAAGTGAGATGAGTTTCTCAAATCCTTACGCGATTGTCACATTAACTTAAAATCTATTGTTTTCTTACAATATTAGTCTCATAAATATCTGTTTAGTGTAGTGAGTACGGTGGTTTTGCACCCACAAGTGGTTCATTAAACTGATTAAATGGTGTCCATGATATAATGAACGGGGAGCATGCATGAACGGTTACTTGCTCACCCCCATTGTGATTGGTTTAATAAAATTAGCATAAACAAAGGGCTCACCTAAGCTTCTGTATTTAGTGGACCTATACATGGTCAAATATAAGTTAAATAGGTAATACGAACAAGGGATTTGTCATTTGTTGCTGTTTTATAAAGGTGTAAAATGATTCTGGGAACATAGTTTTGATGAGGTATTAACATTTTCCTCTTGAAAATGGTCCTATAAGGACAGGTGCATTGCCCAAAATAATACGTTTCAATTTCTCGAGTACCTATAATGGTCAAGAGTTTCCATTAGTTCAATGGTAGATTCGAAAAATCTCATCCATTATCTACTCGGAATTTAACTTGTAAGATAAATTATTGCCCCTCCAATTGATACACTTACCATTCCTCTTCAAGGTGTCTTGTAGGGATTCACCAATGCACGGTCCGCAAGCCTCCACATTGCGGCTGCTATTTTCATTATTATTTTATAGCGGGTGATGTGCGTGTGATACGTGATGATATCACTCGTATGAAGTGCGTGTTGCACATCTGGATATGAAGTCCATTGGATATGGTCATTAATTCTCATGGTATGTCGACTTTGGTATAATAAACGGTGATCATTGTGGGTGCACAAACCCGTCCCTTACATTCACATTGGTCCATTAATCTCATCCATGTAGTTACTTTGCATATGTATTGTAACAAGCAATTGTAATTTGCAAAACAGTAAATCCTGTTATAATAAATAAATCGATATTTGACAAAAGTCAATATTTAGAATTGCCAAATTAATCAGTATTTACCATTACGTTCCAAATGCTCATTCAGTTGTATCTACAGTATATAGAATTAGCTCATCATTTTGTTCTTGTGTCACGATAAAGTTTGGTCAATCATGTATTTAACGCGCAACAAGTCAAGCAATATTTTCCAAACGGAATAGTACCATTAAGTATCATATTTTTAACTCAATTTATCCAAGCCATATTTTTACCTCATATTGTTAAACAAGGAAGCTGCCTTTTTACAAGCGTAATTCATTAAATGTTGTACTCTAACGGGCCACACCTTTTCTGTGGAAAATGTAATGAATGACATTTCCTTTTAAATCAAGATCGCTCATATGAAAACATTCATTTTGTGTTCCTTATTTAAACCTCATATTGTGCATCTCAGCAGACAAATGCAGTTAGATTCCATGACATCACCCCCACGTTTGTTGCATTTGGCTTTCATCGAGCATATACATTTCAGATATTTTCTGTTGTGCCTTTGGTGGCATTCCTGCCTGTGTAATGCTAATGGTAGTCTCAGATATTGGCTACCAAGATTTGAAAGATGTTCCCTTATGCGGGTACAGAGCTGCCGAATCGTGCTCCCTATATATAGTTGCTTGCATATGCAGGTGATATCATATGCTACAAATGTAATTTTGTAGTTGATGAAGTCCTTGATCAGAATCTCTGAATCATCTTTGTATTTGAAACTCGTACAATCCTTATATGCCTACTTGAACATACTACATGATCCACATTTGTGGAAGCCACTTGATTTTAACCAGTCCAACCCAGTCCCTGTTGTGCTCGTTTGCAGAAATGACGGACAAAGTGTATTCCACAGAGTCGGGCCCTGTTGTATACAAATTGTGGTCTACTTTCGATATGCGATTTGAGGCCCTTGTCCATATGCAGTAGATGTCAATGTCATTTGTAAAGTGTGCGCAAGTCCCTTGAAAACTGCGTAACAATATTGATTTGGTCTCTACCGCTTTATGATTTCATAATACTGGACTTGGGTGCTCTGACTATCATGTCTGACCTGTTGATCTTTTTGATCTTATCCTGTGCTTTATTGATCATTGCGGAAGAGTATTCTCTGTTCTGAAATCTTTCAGACAGAAGTACACACTCTTTTTCGAATTCTGCATCATGGCTGCAAGTCCTGCGTGCCCTATAAAACTCTCCTGTTGGTGTGTTCGAGACTGTTGATTTTCTGTGGCAACTATTAGCATGTAATGTAGAATTGACTTCAGTGCTTTTCCAATATGTTGATGTTTCAATGCAATTATCCTTGATGGAAATATGCAAGTCCAAAGGGTTTATTGTTTGCATCACAGTGACCTGTAAGGATCAGACCAGAGTCATTTGTGTTAAGGTATTTCATGTAGCTCCCAAAACTCTCTTGAGTCCCATTCCATACAATTATAATGTCATCAATGAATCGTCTCCAGATGACAATATTATTCTCAAACTCATTGTTATGAAGTGCATGTTGAGCCTCATAATGTTACATGAATAGATTCACCAATGACGGTGCACATTGCAATTCCTTTGGTCTGAAGATAGTAGGTATCATTAAACAAAAAAACATTGTTCCTAAGTGTAAATTCCAAATAATCTTTGATCATTTCCACATGTTTTGTATATGAGGCAGAGCAGTCACAAAATGTATGGTCGATTGCCTTGATTGCCAGCTCATGTTCAATTGAGGTGTGTAATGCAGATACATCTAGGGTGGCCAGCAGATAACCTGTCTCCCATGTTAGATTTTTCAGGAATGTTAGGACACGAGTGCTATCTCAAATATAGGACGGTATCTAATACACTTGTTCCCTAATTGTGTTGTCTATATATTCTGATAGGCCTACTGTAGCCCCCCAATGCCACTCATAATGGGGCGTACCTCTGGTAGTGTTTCAACATTTTTATGAATTTTGAGAAGAAAGTAGATCGTTGGCATAATTTGGTTCTTGATATTCAAAAATGTTCTCTCTTCATCTGATAAGCATCCCTGTTGGTGCAATTTGTCTACCCTTATATGCACATTTTGTACATGGATCACGTGGGGTCCGTTAGCAATTTGTTATAGAACCCTGGAGAGTTTAGGTGCCTGGTCCCTGTTTTAATATAGTCTGTGGTTTTTTAGGATAACAATGTTGCCTCCCTTGTCTGCTTCTTTTATCACTATGCCTTTGTCCTTTGATAATGCTTTTAGAGCTAGAGATTCCTGGGGACTTACATCATGATGTTTATAGTTTCTCTTTGGTGCTTTCTTATCTAAGTGGTGATGAATGTCCCTAATCACTGCTCTATGGAAAGTGTCAATCACATTCTCAAATGCCAATTGTGGTGTGAATTTGGTTTTTAATTCAGTGATCTTTAGATTACTGGATTGTATACCCAAATCATTACATAGCGCCTGTTGTCCAATGTGTTCTCCTTGTTCTAGAGACATAAGAAGATGTGTACTCTCAATATCCAAAATTGTTAAGTTACTTATTGGTGGTGGTTCTTATCTCTGTGAGTAAGTCCGCACTTGAGTTATGAAAACTTTCTTTAATTTCAGCTTCCAAACAAATTTGAAAACAAAGATGACTCAGAGATTCTGATCAAGGACTTCATCAACTGCAAAACTACATTTTTAGTAAATGCTATGATCTGCATATGCAACAAACCATATATAGGGAGCACGATTTGGCAGCTCTGTACACGCATAAGGGAACATCTTTCAAATCTTGATAGCCAAGATCCAAGACTGCTATTAGCATTACAATGGCACGAATGCCACCAAATGCACAACAGAAAAGATCTGAATTGTATAGGCTTAATGAAAGCCAAATGAAACA
Organism: Ambystoma mexicanum; assembly: GCF_040938575.1. Taxonomy (NCBI): domain Eukaryota; kingdom Metazoa; phylum Chordata; class Amphibia; order Caudata; family Ambystomatidae; genus Ambystoma; species Ambystoma mexicanum. The sequence goes on from NC_090932.1 coordinate 1,019,744,923, forward strand.
AACATGGGGATGATCTCACATTAAAATTACGTCAGATGAGATCTAAATGCATTTGTCTGCTGAGATGCACAACAGAAGGTTTAAATGAGGAAAATGAAATGAACGTTTTCTTATGAGCGATCTTGATTAAAAAGGAAATTAAATTGCATTCATAAAATTCCCACAGACCAGGTGTGGGCCATTAGAGTACAACATTTAATGAATTATTCTTGTGAAAAGGCAGCTTCCTTGTTCAACAATATGAGTTAAAAAGTTGGCTCGAAAATATGGTATATAAATGGTACCATTCCGTTTGGAAAATATTGCTTGACTTGTTGTGCGTTAACCACATGATTGACCAAACTTTATCATGACATACAAGAAAAGAATGGTGAGCTAATTCTATATAACGTGCATACAACTGCACGAGTATTTGGAATGTAATGGTAATTACTGATTTATTTTGGCAATGTCAAATATTGATTTATTTGCTATAACAGGATTTACTGTTTTGCAAATTGCAATTGCTTGTTGCAATACATATGCAAAGTAACTACCTGGGTGAGAATAATGGATCAATGCCTGAATGTAAGAGACGAGTTTGTGCACCCACAATGATCACCATTTATTATACCAAAGTCGACATACCATGAGAAATAATGACCATATCCAATGGACTTCATATCGCGATGCGCAACACGCACTTTGTACGAGTGACGTCATCACGTATCACATGCACGTCACCCACTATAAATTTACAATGAAATGGCGGCCGCAATGCGAAAGCATGCGGACCGCGCATTGGTGAATCCCTACAGGACACCTTGTAGAGCAATGGCAAGTGTATCAATTGAAGGGGTAATAATTTGTCTTATGAGTTAAATTCCAAGTAGATAATGAATTAGCTTTTTCGAATCTACCACTGAACTAATGGGAACTCTTGACAATTATAAGTACTCGCGAAATCTAAGCGTATTATTTGGGGCAATGCACAAGTCCTTATAGAACCATTTTCAAGAGGAGAATTCTAATCCCTCATCAAAACGATATGTTCCCAAACTCATTTTACACCTTTATAATACAGCAACAAATGACAAATCCCTTGTTTGTATGACCTATTTAACTTATATTTGACCATGTGCAGGTCCACTAAATACAGAAGTTTAGGTGAGCCATTTGATTAGGCTATTTTTACTAAACCAATCACAATGGGGGTGAGCAACTAACCGTTCATGCATGTTCCCCGTTCACTATTTCATGGACACCATTTCATCAGTTTAATGAACCACTTGTGGGTGCACAACCACTGTATTCACTACACGAAACAGATATTTATGAGATTAATATTGTCAGAAAACAATAGATTATAAGTTAATGTGACTATCACGTAAGGATTTGAGAACCTCATCTCACTTGTGCATAGAATACGGCATGAGAGGTTCCATACCACCATCTGGTTAACAATGCAGACCAAAATATATGTATGATAACGAGGCAATTAACTAATATGTATATATGTCTACTTTGCATCCCTATTACCCTTCCCGACTGCCGCTATTGGTATGTACTTTTGAATTGTAATGGCATGCTGGTTAATGCCACATTCTTGATTATATTTGTTGTGGTTTCGTTAATATTAACCACATGGATAACAATTGTATGGTAATCACATGAATCAAATGTATCACTCTACCAACAACCTTGAGAAAGACGATCTAGTCAAAACACGTGTTGGCTGTTCAACTCAAGAATAAATTGATTGATTTATCAAGGACATTATGAACTCTGTAATCAATAATTTGGGATTTTTTCTAATCATGTGTTGAACTATAGTTCTTTGACAGTTTGGTGCATAGCACGTTGATCTGGTAGTACATACACACTTTAGACAGTAGGGGTTACCCATTTCTAGTACTCATTCTGAGCTTAGGTGACAGAAGCCTAGGCTAGAGTTGTGGGAGCCCATGGGAGACATGGGGGCCAGCTAAAACAGCCCCCTTAGATACATCACCATACAGTCTCAAACCCTGCCTAACCCCTAAATAAGAGAATTGTTAATAAAACCCTTCATCCATCTGTCAGACATGTGGATTTCTTAAAGCCATCTGTGACACAGAGTGGGTGTAGTGCAGGATTTCTTTTAGGTGTTGTGACAAATCCCTAGATGTCATGATTTCTCCCCAAGGTGGAGCCCCTTTGCATGAGACCAGGGAGATGAGGGTGCTACCCGATAGTCTCGCTGGGAGTAGTGCACAGCGGGAGCAGACATCTAGGGGGAACACGGTATGACCCCTTCCCAATCTCCCCTCCTCAACCTTCACCTAAGGTACACCCTAGTACTATCCCCAACCACTGCATGTATCTGTGAAGAGCCAGTGACAAAAGATCCACTGAGACGAAGAACAGCTCATACTACCCAAGTAAGACTTGCATCACAAAGACTGGGATGAGGAGGAGGTGCAGAACTATGAAGATCACTACCAAAAGTAGGTGTGAGCATTCTAGTTCTCCACGAAGGTCCACCATCAACAGCAACATAAAAACAGAAGATGGACTAGGCAGTTTGTCAAGCCATCCCTGGAGGAGCCGAGGACCGAGTAGCAGTTCAGTGCTGAACAAAGTAATGCCTGCAGAGCGGGATGCTGTCAGCAGGCATGTCTACAGGGTCCAACGTGGAAGGACCTGTCCAGTGGCTGGAAGAACAACCGCCAGACCGGAGAAAGCATGGGGACTGTATGGTCCAGAGTGGGCGAGAATGCTTGAAGAAGCCAGCAGCTGAACAGCCACAGACTGAAGGGAGAAGTACGCAGAGGCAGCACAAAGCTCAAGAACGAGTCCCAGGACAGACCGGAGCCCGCCGAGATGTTCCCTAAAGGTAGGGAAGAAACCAGGCTGGGTGGTGGGGACCAAAGGTAGTGTTGGCACTTAAGGGGAAGTATCAGAGAAACCCAAACATGCGAAAAGAGGTATTAAAAGACCCCCAGAGAAAGAGAAAAATATTGGGATTGCAAATGGGGAGGAACACCCTAAGATGGGACAGTGCATAACCTCACACCAAGAGAGAGAGTCAAAAGGACTTGGTAAATTATCTCCTTTGTGACAGTACTTGGCAGGCTAGTGAACAAAGTCTGTCCAACCAGCAGAAAAGAGAAATACGGCTCTGGGACTATGAACAAAGAAGGCAAGCGAGATCAACCCTCTTCCTCATGGCAGTACATTTTGTTTTTTAAACTCTGTTTATTATTTTCCAACAACCACACAAACGCACTGTAGCGGTTCAGCAAGCCCCCATCCCCCAGTCCCTCAGACAATTGTCAAGTGATACATATTCATTGTATTCTGTGGTTATCCCACGTGTACATTGTATGCACCCTTCATCTCCGGGGATGCATCTCCCTATTCATCTATTCTCCACCCATTCACACATATTACATCTGTGTTTAAGTTCCCTCACATGTATTGCAAATAGTCCTTTAAGATCATTCCTCCACAATGTCTGCTGTGGTCTCTCAAGCTTTCTCTATTAAATACTGTTTGTATGGAACCCAAATATCTTTGGGCCTAGCAATTGATGGATCACTTTCCCATATTCCATTTTCATTTAATTACAATATCTTCCTTCCACCATTCAATAGTGGGGCAGCGTGACCCACCACACACCATCGCAACCCTTCTTTTAGCTAGCAACAGCAATAGTCTGACCATTTTCCTCGCATGGCTGGAAATCTGCTGGGTGTTACCTAGGAGAGCCACTACTGGATCAGGTTCCACTCTCTCCCGTACAATATCACTCGCCTTTGCAAACACACACTCTCCCAGTATTGCATCACCAGCGACAACTCCAGGCTACGTGTAAGAAATCCGCCAGCGATATCGCGCATGAATCTTCATCCAGTGTTAGGAAAAAAACGTATGCAATCTCATGTAATAAAACTGATGTAGGAATTTACAATGGATCAACTTAAACCTGCAGTTTTCCCATACTTCATCAGTTACAGCCCCTCCTAAAGAGACCTCCCATTTCTCCCGAGATGAAGCAGCCCAATCTCTTCCAACCTCCTGCACCTTAACATAAAGACTGAACAACACCCTGTTAATGTCTGCCCCTCCTATCAGTCCAACCACTTCTGGCTCTTGCGGAAAGAAGGGGAACACACCCCTCAGTGAGTTCCTCAGCCTGAAATATAGCAACAGGTCCAGCAACATAATTCCTCTTCGCCCCAGCCCCTCCACTGTTTTAATTGTCCATCCCGAAAGCAGGTGATGCCCAGTCTCGTCATACTATGAATAAACCCTTTCTCACTCGTTATTGTAGGCCTGGGATGTGGGTAATTGGAAGTCTGGGTGATTAAAGAATAGCCCCCTTCCCTTTCTTTTCAATACAAACCCAAGATCTACCGGTCAAATCCACCATGTTCTTAGCCATAGATGCCCTAGCAGGTGCTGTTAATATCACTGACTGTAGCAGGAAGGGCCCTTTCTATCTCCACGTCGCCTATCAGCCCCTTCCTCATAACAGTACATTAGAAACCCCACCCAAGCCACTTCATAGTATGTCTCAAAGTTTGGCAATGCTAGGCCTCCCTTGTCTAGTGCTGCAGTCAATGTGTGCCATAACACTTGTGCCTGCTTACCCACCCAGAGAAATGGAGACACACATGAAAATATGACCTGGGCAGTGCTAGAGCTTCTTTTAAAAACATATATAGGAACAGAGACAGTAGGACCATTTCCACCAGCGAGATCCTCCCATCTTCGGCTGGGGCCTCCTTCTGGAACAGCCTCCCTGCCACTCTAAAACTTGAGGAGAACCATCTCTGGATCTGGAAGCACCTCAAGACCTTCCTCTTTGTTTCTGCCTTCGCTCCCCCTCTCCCCTGCTGATCTGCTCTCTTGGCACTGTACACCTGGCCACCCTCTGTCCCCTGGGCCCAGGTACCTACTCACCCTGCCACCCTCCTGCACTGCCTCCCGGCCACCCCTTGCACTGGGGACTGTATCTGTACCCATACACCCCATACAACCACCACCCCCATTTTTTCCCTTCTTTTTCTGCACTTATCAGACTACCCAGTCTGCTGCCTTAAACACAGCACTTGCCACTTGCCGGCTGCACTACCACTGTTTATTGCCTCAATGTTCTATTTATTATTTATTCTGCTCTCCTCTGCTCCGCACCTTCCACTCTCCCCCTTCCATGCACTTTTTCCCTTTTCTCTTTCCCATGCACTTACGTGTTCTCAATGTCACTGGGCCTAGTAAGATCGTTGTTGTGTTCTCCCCTGTTCCCCTCCCTTGCCTAGTCGCGCTCTGAAACACTTGTGTATGAGCGTTATACAAATAAAATATCATATCATATCATACAGACTAAGAGGCAGCCCCATCCACTATTTTACTACCGTCTGAGTATGCACCAATATCTTAGTGTAGTTATGTTGATTTATCAACGCTGAGGACCGTGCTATATCTATACCCTGGTATCTAGTAAAAGTCAGGTGCCACTGAAAGCCAAAACCATTGTTAAATTGCTTGGCACAGTCCATGAGCAGGAAGAGAAACCTACTTGGTAATATTAATTCTCAAACTGGAGAAATCACCAAATCGCATCCTTCATAATCGGCCCAAGGTTAAGCTCTGGGTTTTTAATATATATCACTATGTTGTCCACGTAGAGCGATATCACCACCCTGCAGGGTTCGAATTTGAGATTTGATGAGCAGGAGCAAGAATCAGCTCTTGGGTGTCAGCATTACCCTGTAAGCAGGAGCTGCCAAAGATGCTCCTTTAAATGTGTGTCCATTTTGTATGAACCATTGTGTTTAAATGCGTATTAGATGTGTTCTAATTGTTCTTTATTAACATTTCCAAATACTCAAAGTTAATGTCACATATACATGTTTGGAAGGAACCAGTTGGCCGTAGGAGCCAAAAGTAAACTAAACTAAATAGCTCCTAGCTCCCCTCGATTTCAAACCCTGCCCTGTGAGTATATACCTGTATCCCCCTATGCACAGGTCTATCCTGAATCGATTCAGCAAGCGGTTTAATTGCCAGGGCAAACAGCAGGGGAGAAATAGGACACCCCTGTGTTGTTCCCCTCTTCAGTGGAACAACCGACGCAATTCGACCATTCACTCCAATATGTGCCACAGGTAGTGTATAGAGCAGTGAGACCATGGAAACAAATTGCTCCCCCATTCCCATCCTATGTAGCACTGTAAAAAGAAATGGCTACTCAACTGAATCAAACACTTTTTCAGCTTCCAGTAACGCCACCACAATATCATCCTCTTGCCCAACTACCAACATTAAGCCAAACATCTGTCGCAAGCCATCGGAGGTCGACCACCCTGGTATAAACCCGGACTGATCCGACTTCACAAATTTATACATCAGAGGCGCCAACCTCACTGCCAGCAACTTAGCCAAGATTTTACCATCCAGATTGATAAGCGAAATTGGCCAATACGATGACCACAAATCCTCCTCTTTCTCTGGTTTTAGCAATATAGTGACCACCACCTTCCTCATCGTCACTGGCAGCTCCCCTTTTGCAGGGCCTGCTGGTACACCTTTAGAAGCCACAGAGTCCGTTTCAACGCAAAAAGGCTTATAAAGCTCGGCCGTAAAACCGTCAGGTCGAGGGGCCTTCCCTGACAAAAGCGCTGTAATGGCCTCCTAGACTCCATGCTCCATTATCAGCTGACACGACCGTTCCTGTTCCTCATCCGTACACCAGTATTAGTGTCTCTTGGTCTAAGAAACTACTTATCTCCGGTTGCGAGACCTGAGCGTATGAGGAACATAGCCACGCATAAAATGCAACAAATTCCTGCATTTTCTCTCCATCTGCATACTGCGACTCCCCTTGCAAATTTGTAACTGACAGGATCTGTGTTCTCGCAGCATCTACCTTGGCTGGCCGCGCAACCAGTCTAGTGGGCCGCTGACCTTCCCCATATTTCCTGACAGCCACTCCTCCAGACTGGAATTTCACTTTCCTCTGTGCAATCTCCTTGAACTTATCTACCTCCTCCTTGATCTCCCTCTGCACAACCGGGTCCATCATGCTTCCCACACCAGCATGCAGACATTGTATACGTGACTCACTCTTCGCCAGCTTCCACTGTATCTGTTTCAATACCCCAGATTTCTTCAATATACACTCCCCCGTACCACACACTTAAAGGGTTCCCACAGTGTAAAGCTTGAGGCAACAGTGCCCGCATTCACCTCGAAAAACATGTCAACAACATTTGTAAATCCTGCTCGAAATACCTCATCTGTAAAACCTTCATTCTTAAACCTCCATGTCGGTCTGCCACCGAGCCGCAGCGGTATCTCCAAAGCTAATGCCACTGGTGCATGTTCTTAAAGTGTACACGCTAGTATCGTGACTTCAGTCACCCATCCTGTAGCCTTATCCGAGATCAAGAAATAATCCAATCGGGACTTTGATTGGTGAACCGTGGAATATAATGTATACCCCCTCTCTGTTCCATGTCTCATCCTCCAAATGTCAAGTAACCCCCAGGCCTAGCTCAGGTCATGAAGCCTACTAGTCGCCTTTGCGCTAGCTCTCAAGGCGCTCCCAGTCTAAATCTGATGCCATCGCTGCATTAAAGTCCCCCCCATATTATCACCCCTGTAGAGTACTTATCAAGTTGGTGGGCCACCCACTCCAACGTTCCCACCGTGTCTTTGTTAGGTCCATACTAGTTAAGCAAGTTGACTGCCTGTCTGTCTGTGTAAAATCCCTGTCACCAGCAGTGCTCGCCCATCCTGGTCTTTAACCACCTTAGTTATGTGAAAACACACTGCTCCTCCAGTCAGTGTGCAGACCACCCCCCGGAGTTATAGGTATATTAAGAAAAATATATATCCATCCCCACCCCTGCCCAAACCGCGTCTCCTGCTGCGGCGTCAAATGCATCTCCTGAAGGAACGCTATATCCACTTTAGGACGTTTCATATACAGCAGTACCTTGTGACATTTAGGACAGTTCAAACTCTGAATATTCCATGTTATACATTTAAGCGCCTTAGCCATACTCATATGCATCACTCAGAACAATGCCTGGCCATTCCAACACAAAGTGACACCTCCACTACATCTCATTCTCACAGCCGGGGAAATCCAAAATCAAATGGGGGTGACCCCCCCAAACCTCTGTTCCCCTTGAAAAACCCATACCGCAACATTCCCCCCCACTCGCAACTACAAACACGCCAGTTGTTTCAACCCCCCTTGTCAACAGCAACCGTCATTAGCGTCCGCAAGGGGGCAACGGTCTTGCCCAACCACTGTAGCACTCATCAACAGCTTTGCCACCCTTCCGCCACCTGCAGCATACATATTACAATAGTCAGCCTCAACTACTGGCTTCTTTACGTATTTGACAGGGATTCTCCTCCTCCGTCATTGCTGCTTCAGGGCTCTGGGCAGCGATTTAAGAAAGGTATTGGCCTTATCCGGGGTTTGAAAAAACAATACCCGCCCCTCATACTCCACCTTGAGTTTAGCCAGAAACAGCATGGCATATTTCATGCCCCTCTCTCTGAGTCTCTTCTTAACATCAATGTATGTTCATCGACTTGCCTGCATCTTATCTGAAAAGTCTGGCAAGATCCTGATGGTATCCCTTTTGTACAACAAGGAACATTTCTCCCTGGCCTTCCGCAAAGCCAGGGTTCTGTAACGATAGTTCAGCAGGCGGGCTATGATTGGTCTAGCCGGAGCTCCGGTAATTGGTTTCCTTCCACTCGGTTCCCGATGTGCTCTCTGTACTATGAAGATTGCTGAGAAGTCCTTCTTCTCCAAGTGCCTCACATAGGTTAGATTCAACCAGAGGTTCTATAGCTCGCTCACCCACCACCTCAGGGACACCCACTATTCCTGGGTTATTTTGCCTTGACCGGTATTCAAGATCCTCCTGTTCGTCAGCTAGCTCCCCGAGGGCCCTCTTGACTTGCACAAGTTCTTGAAACGCAGTTGCAGATTCATCCTCCAACATGGAGACTCGCCCTCAACCTCATCCAATCTATCCCTTGTTTACCTAAACACACTTGCATGTGGTCCACTTTGCATGTAAGGGTATCAGTTTTTCCATCCAATGGTTGTGCGCTAGCCTGTAACTGTTTAAACATGGCTTTAATGTCATTGAACTATTCATTAGTGTCGAGGGACGAAGGCTGATGATTCCTCGTCAGAGTCCCCCATCACTTTTGAGATCTTAACTTGCGCAGGGGTATCAAAGTGCAATTTTGATTGTTGCTTCCCTGCTTTGTGCATTTTAGACATAGCTTTGCACTGCTGATCCCAGGGAGTACACCTCAGCCCCCCACCCCACCCATTGATTTATTTTTAAATTTGAATTATTGGCATTTCTTAAAAAACATACATAACAACATTAGCGTCTTACATGTACCAATAAGAGCCCCCCACCCATTGATATGGCTGACTCACAGTTCCCAAAATGGTCCAGTGTCATGATGGCTGCTCCCGGGGAGCCAGGCCAGGCCCAGCATCCCCGGAAGCAGACCTATCACCCACATCACCGGATCCAGCAGACCGCCACTGGGGCCCTTTGGGCCACGTCGTGGCGCCTTTGGTGCCAGGTTCATAAAAGGCTTCAGTCTAGTCGCCAGGTTCATTTGGTCAAAACATGTCATAATGCTTGGGTGGACTTACCTGAGGCAGACCATGCTGCTTACTCACCCAGAGCAATCCAGTCTGGCTGAGGTCTCCAGCCATTTAGGCTGGGAGGAACTATTTTTCATCTTCAGGAACTCTTTTTCTTACCTGGGTGGGGCCGGAGGAAGGATACTCACCTGAAGCACTCCTCTGCTATTTAAACCACACCTGAAGGAATTCACATGCTTCGCGTTATTCTGCATCAGTAGCAGGACGCTCACCGAGTCGGCTCCTGCATCCTGGCTCCTGACACGCCCGCAGCTCCTGGAACACCTGAAAGATGAAAGGAGAGAAAAGACAAGCATCCAAAGCTTTACTCACCGGAATCCTGCACTCGGGAAACATTCTTCCGACAATCCTGCAAAAGAAAAGCACAAGGTTAGCAGCGCACCACAACGCTCGCCGCAGCGCCGCTTTCTCTTACCTTATCGTGGCCGCGCCACGTGAAGAAACAGCTACAAAGCTTGCCGCACCTCGGCACCTGCAAAAAGGGGAAAGACACGATTAGAAGCGCTCCGCTTCACCCGGTGCTACACTTATTCCACTTACCTTTACGAGGCCTTACCACGAACAGCGGCGGTTTCGACGCCGGCAGCGACTCAGCTCCTGCAAAAGGGGAGAAGGTGAGCATCGGACTTGATACAGGAGGGAATACTCACCTAAGGACTTACCAGATTTTGGTTGAACTCAATCCTCCATTCGGGTCAGAAGGGCCTTTCTGCCTTTTCTAGACCCCGGCCCGAAGGGGAAAAGACATTTAATATAATCTAAAGACTACATACTTGCGGCAATCCCAAAGTGGGATCGAACAGCCAGAGGAATCGCGCCCACTAAATACCCCAGTGAAGTAACTGGAATCAACGCGCCCCTGCACTAGAAGCAGGAAGGAGGGCTCATCCTTACAGAAAATAAGGTGAGAGCCCACAAAAACCGAACTAGCGACAAGGGGATTTAGAAGGGGGGGATAGGGGGGAGCAGATACTCTTTCCAGCAGATATTAACTCCCTCTTTCCCACCTACAGAAAAATTATCCTACGAGCCAGACAGACGAGATTCGGGGGAGGGCAAGTCCAGTCCATCTTCCGGGCCCTGCGCTTTACTGTAGAAGAATTGGTAGCAGTCCAGAACCGGTCAGCGCCTCTGTGGGAATCAGGTGAGCGTTACACCCAGCTGCATTCTCTGCATTTTGACAACCACATGGACGCTGAAACCCAACAGCATGCAAACCTGGCAGCCCTACCTATTCAGGAGCAGGGACACCACCGAATAAAGGTCACTCAAAAGCAAGGAAATACCATTCACAGGTCAGGGACCATAAGACCACCATCCCTGCTCCATATATTCCTCTTATCTCACCAGCAGGCTGGTTACACTCTTCCAAATAGTAGATAGGATGGTAATCGTCCCCTCACAAAGCCAGCACAATATCCACATCTATGTGCCCATCAGTGTTCTCACTTCGATACTCAGAATGTAATAGTTGGGGTACTCCTATCCACACTGCCGCCATGTAACGGGGCCTGTAACATGAACACTCCAGCTAACCCACCCTGCGCTGAGCTGTCTCTATTTTCTGCAGAGGGATACAGGAATCTGATCACTCGCTCGCTTTGTTCTTAGCTGTCTCTCACAAGTGCCCTGCACTGGGGGCCTGTCTGATTGTTTGTCCTATTAGGGTTTATAGGCAGGTATTGAAGTTGCTATTTGTCAGCACTCAAAATCGGGTGTTTGGAATGTCTTCTCGCTTCTCTTGGGACTCACGGTACCATTACTGACTATGCTTTATCTCATAACTGGGCTCATAGCAATGTTGGGATTCAAATGCATGGTTACGGAACTTGAGTTATCAGCTTAGACAGGGCCGTAATGCAACTGGTGCAAGTCCTTATAATTCTCATCTCGTGAGGTGAAAAGCGGAGATGCTGGAGTTTCGCTTTATAATAGCTGAGCACATACCTTGCCCATTCTCTCTCTCTGTACAGGACTTCCTGATTTCACCCAATGTGTGCAATGATCAGAGCCCCGCCGGGCTCCCTTCACCCATCGTGGGTTGGCTCCAGGCTCTCTCACGCCTTCCTAGCCGCTTCGGTAGACTCTTATGCTCTTGCAGCTATCCCATGGGTTCAGAGCAGCCCCTGCTTCTCCCACTCCTCACTCTCTGAATTTGTATCCCTCACCAGCAAGCGCCCCGTGCAGCCTGCACACGTCGGTCCTGCAATGCCTGCCCAGCACTTTCAACTCGCTCCAGGTAGGTGTCAACGGATACCCGCCACAGCCACCGAGTTCCTCCCGCAGGGGTGTACCACAGGGGTCCTCCTGCCCACAGTCCCCTTCACATTTCAGGCAGCAGGGGACATGGTGTCCAGGGCTCGCAGGAATCAAACTCCCCAATATTTCAAGAGATAGCAGCTGGGTTGTTCCTCCCACTGTGCTGTACCGGCAGGGCTGTCCCAGTACGCCGGCCACCAATGTGGTAGGCAGGTGGCCGCTCAGCTTCCACGTCTCTGCACGCTACTAGATTTTCGGTAAGAGCCACAGAACCCTGCCTAGGGTGTTCTTGTAGTCAATGCTGTCACCAATATCTCTGTGTCAGGCTGGATAAGTCAGGATTTCTATCCAGATAAACTGGAGTCTATGAGAAGCTTGACGGTGTCTCACCCGCTAGTCCCCGGGGATCTGTCATCCAGGTGGCCTGGACATGGCCATTGCTTTTGGATCCAGTTCCTGGGGGTGGACCAGTGCGGGAGGATCACCTGGATGAGGGGTACTCGGGGAGTGGAAGTGGGACACCAGAAGGTGAGATGCAGTATCCCCTTCCCAATAACACCCTTTGTCCATCCTATCAGGTAGGATACCTAGGAGCTCAACCCCCCCTCAAATCCCCCCCCCCGTTTCCCTACACGAAAAGTGTTTCACAGACAGCGCACTGTGAGAGAAAACAGATTAACACCCCAGCCATATACCTGACATGTCGCAACACAAGGTTCAGACAGAGTCAGGCAATTACTGATAAATACACACACGCCTGACTTCCATCACACTTCCCCACAGGGATAAAAGGCGGAGCACGAAAGCACACTCTGAACAAGGCAAAACACACGAGGAAGCAGCAGTTCTGAGACGGCAGTTTAATACGAGGAGAAAGAAAGCAAGACCAGAAAGAGTTGCAAGGAGGAAGTTGCCCTTGGCCTTTTTGGTGGAAAGCCGCTACTTTCACAAGCCCTCGAGAATAAGAAACATAAGACCAGGAATTAAAGCTGAAGAAAGGTGCACTGTGTGTTGAAGGTACCCCGGGCGTTCCTGCATCGATAGCCGAGGCGGGGAGGAGCGATTGCTGCCGTGGTACTGTCCTTGGCTCCCACAACAAAGCAGCTCCACTAAAGTCAGCACAGCCGGTGAGTCGGAGACACTGATAGCAGACCGGTCTGTGTTATAACCAAGGTTGTAAGCAGCAACATTGTGTAAAGAGGACTGTGTCTGAGGCGTTGGTAATGAGCGACGCTAATATGATTGGAACTAAAGAAGTAATTGAACGCTGTGATTGAATGTTGGGTGACAACCCCAAGATACCATATACAAAGTGGCCTGGCACCACGTGCACAGGAGATGCTGACAGACGAAACGTAGCACGTTTAAAGCCCTTGCAGGACAAGTCTGCAGTATTGAGTGACGCAGGTGACGCTGACCGACAAAATGTAGCATGCTTGCTACGTCCACGCTTCCGAGCCTATATAATCCGAGGTTCAGACGCTCTGTGACAAAGCCCTCGCAAGACAAGTCTGCAGTGTTGAGCGATGCAGATGTTTGACAGCAAAGGGGTCTGTGGCGTAGACTGAGTGCGGACGACTAACCCTCCGATCTGCGGCTGCCAGGTAAGAAGTTGTGGGGAGTTAGATTGTTCTGCCCTTCTGACTTGTGCCCTTCTCCCCTGACTTGTGTCCCCTCAACCCCTGAGACTTGTCCCTGCCCTTTTTCCCCATCCCAGCCCCTTCCCTTCCCCCTTTGTTACTACTCTGTGCTCTGCTGCTTTTTCTTCTTCTAGGCCCCTATTTGCTTGTCTGCTCTGTTCTTGTGTCTGCTATCTTTGACTGCTGTATACTTGGGTTTGGGGTTGAATGACCAGGGTAGGAATGTTCGAGAGAGAAAAGAATGAAGATAATTTTTTCGAAACAACCTTCGGTCTTTGCTTCCCTGAACATTTCTGATTTGGCCAAACCCCTGCCCACACCACCACCCACACACCCCTGCCCACACCCCCACCCTCACCCTCACCCCTCACCACCTCCCCACACCCCTACTTACCTTGCCTCTGATGCGCTGATCCCTGCAACACCGGTTTCCTTTCACTTCCGTGATCGGGACCGGCGCCGCAGGGTCCATTCCTTTTTTTTTTTTCTTCAGGGCAGCTGCAGGGGTGTTCCCCGCTCACTAAATTGTATAGTGAGCGGCGCCTCGCAGCCATTTATTTTTTCGGGACAGCTGCAAGGGACACCCCGCTCACAATATATTGAGCAAGGGTCGGGAGACATCCCCAGAACCCCCAGCACCAAATGCGTGATTTGGTAGAACTTTCGAAAGGCCGTAATTCGGCCAAATCACGCATTTGGACATATATATGCGTTTGTTTTGGACAAAACCGTATACTTGTACTGCTTCTTCTGTATGTTTTTCAGTCTCCTCCTTTAGGTTCCATCGAACATTGTTCTGTTACTTAGCCCTCGCTCTGCCTGGTTGTCCCCCACATCGTACTGCCGCCACCCCTGGTGTGTTCCTTTTTTCTTTCAGGTTCCCTCATTCTTACTCTGTTAACTGGTTTGTTGCTCACAGCTGGTCATAAAGCCACGGCCAAAACTATGCCCCCGAGGACAAAACAAGGGCAGGGTGGTTGCAGGGGTTGTGGGGGGAACCTCTCTAAGCCGGTGTCACCTTTGTCCCCTGTGCAGATGTACATGGTGTGGGGGAAAAAGGAGCTTGAGAGGCAAGACCAAAGGAAGACTACACTTCCCAGCAGCCCCGGGCCTAGGACTACAGCCCAGCTGGCCCAGGGAAACGCCCAGGACAACGCCCAACGCAACGCGCATGCGCAAGAAGGCTACTGCGCATGCGCGAACCCAGAATGTTTGTCCGTGCTCGTCGCTGCTGCCGAGAGGACGCATCGGACAGAGCTCCAGCTAAAGCTACTCGCGGAGCCGCCCTCGCTGTCGAGTACATCATCAGGCCCCGCGATGCAAAAGATACGTACACTGATTTCCATTTAAACCTTGCCAGAGGGAACTAACGCTGTAATGAGGCTACGGTTGCCAGTGACAATCAGGAAGCCTGTCTAACTCCGGGGAGGATACGCGAATGTTGCACAAACTAACAAATAACACACTAAAACTGCATGTGATGTGCACTCGCCAGTTGCGGGTGTAAACGTAACGTTGTACTCGCTTGTTGCGGGTCATAGAGAACTTTTACTCGCCATTGCGGGTACTTGTGAAAAGCCAGAAGGCGTGAGAGGGTAGAGCTAATTATCTCCTTTTGTGTGTCAGGAGTTACCGTCACCTTCAGTGAACAGATTCCTCAGCTCACAGTCTGCGGAGCCGGCCCGCGGAACAAAGCGCATTGGAAAACCAGAGCTAAGAAGCGCATTGGAAAACCAGAGCTAAATGTATTTATGTGATCAAAAATATAATGCTCGAATTCATGTTGTAATTTCGTTGTGAATCTAATGTGTAAGGGGGAAACACTCAGTGTCAAGCTAAAACTGAGTGCTGAAGCCTAACCAGAATACTGTGTCTATTGAAACCCTAAGGTGGAGCAAACTTTGTGAATGGAGCCAACAGAGTGTTGGGTTCCAGTCTAAGGGTAATGCATGCATGAGATATGAACGCATGAATGAATGCTTAAAACATAAAAGTGCAACTACAAAACGGAAAAAAAGGGCTCAGACTCAAGAGTCAAGGTGCATCTCAACCTTAACACCCCTTATCCCATCCATAACCTCTTCCTAACCCTCAATCCGGTTACCCTACCACCCCAAAACCCATCCAACCCGTGGACCCTAACCCTCTTTCCCCTTGGGGGTCGCGGTGACCTGAGTTTAATCTAATCCAGGCGCCAAGACCGTCAAGGGGAGGTAGGAGTTCTTGCTACTTCTGCGTTGGGACGGACTTCGCCTTGACACAGCTACATGATTGCTCTTTTTTCTTTCATCAAGCCCATCGTGAATTGAAATTAATGTGTGCTTGTCTTGTTCTTGTCTCGTCTGCTTGCACCCCTCCTCTTGTGCCTGACCCTAGTGTCTCCTTCCCTCACCTTTGTTTCCCCACCCCTCACTCTCCCTCTTCCCCCCCTATTCTCCCTATCTAGCTCCCTCTGCATCCTCTATGGTGCTCCTGTCTCTCCTATCCTCTCTAACTGCTTCTCTATTGACTATCCTGTCCTTCTTACCAAGTCTGATAGGAAGAATTTCAAAAGGGATATACTGGTCTCTAACTCAGATCTCCCTATTGCTGATAACTTCACCAGCGCTTCCTCCAGACAGACCCTCACTGACATCCTCTTTGTCATTCCTTCACCAGACCTATGAACTCCTCAGTGGTCTCTATGCTGTCTCCTTTTTCCTCTTCTCCCATTAACGGTGGCACCCGGTGGGAGGACCTCCTGGCCCCCTTCCACTGCTCTAAGACCATTATTAATGTTTACCTAAATGGCACCATCTTGGTCCAAGGCCCTCAGGCCAACCTCCACCTTTTTGATAGATGCTTCCTGCGCCTCATCAATTTCCTTTCTTCTCCTGCTGCCCCTTCTTTCCCTTCTCCGGCTCCTCTGCCTCCACCCTCTGCCACCTCTTTGGCTTCCTCTACTTCGTCTCTGGCTGCCCTGTTGCCTCCCTGCTCCACCACCTCTCTGGCATCTTCATCCTCCTTGGCTACCTTGCCCTCTCCTCCTTCCTCCCCAGCCCACCTTTAGGCTCCTTCTACACTTCTGCAGGGCGTACCTCTGACCTGTACCCCTCCACAGAAGTCTTTCAAAGGTGGCAACCTTTTCCACATTGCCACTCTCAACTCTCGCTCAGCTGTCAAAAATTCCTCCGGCATCTACCGTCTCCTGGAAGAACTAGACCTTGATGTTCTCGGTCTGACCGAGACATGGTTCACGGCCAGATCGATCACAAGTTTTGACACTCTCCTCCCTGATGACTACAAAATCCTCTTTGTGGCCAGATCCAACCTTCCCGGTGGGGGTGTAGCCTTGATCTTCCCTGAGTGGGTCCCTGCCTCCATCATTCCTATGCCGGTCTAGTCCTCTTTTGAATGCCTGGTCTGCAGGCTCTCTCTCTCTCCTGGCCGCTCCCTCACTATGGCTACTATGTACCAGCCACTTGGCCAGGTAACCTTCTTCCTCCATGAGTGGGGGGACCTCGCCTCCTCCCTGCTTGCCTCTACCACTCACCACTTCCTTGTAGACCTCAACATCCACCTGGACGCTTCATGTCCCTCCTCTGGACTCTTTTGCAACCCCTGCGATTCTCTTTCTCTCTCTGTTCTTCCCTCTGGCCTGGCTTACTCTGCATGGCACACCTTGGATGTTCTGATCTCCTCAGACCTCCCCCTCTCTAACCCTCTCACCACTCCTCTCTCCTGGGGTGACCACTTTCTCCTCTGCTCTCATCTCCCTCTCTCTGCTCCTCAGGCCGGGCCAACTCCAGCACTGCCACCCACCTTCTCGGTCATCGGACCCATTAAGCGTGTGTCAGTTGAGGCTTTTGCCGCCACTTTCTCTCCCCCTCCTGCACCTCTGGCTGACTCACATGCTGACACAGCGCTTTCCAACCTCCACTCTTCTATCTCTGACACTCTTGATGTACTTGCCCTGGTCATGAGGATCCGCTTGAAGCCAAAAGCCAAGTGCAACTCTTGGTATGACTCATACCTCATCACCCTTAAACGCAGGTGTAGGGTGGGAGAGAGGAAATGGCGGGCATCATGTGCACCGTCTGACAAACTGGCCTGCCGCCTGCTCCAAAGGCATTACCGACTCTCTGTTCACACTAAGAAGAGAGCTCACATCCAAGCGTCTCTGTTGCATATAACAACTCGGCCCAACTCTTTAAAATCTGCAAGGAGCTGGCCAATCCTGCTGCACTCTCTACCTCTCCTGTCCCCTCTCATACCCTCTGCACTGCCTTGGCCTCACATTGCATCTCCAAAAGCCCAGGACATCCTGTACACCCTCTCTTCCTCTCCTCTTTACTCCAATTTTTCCTCTAACTCTGCCCTTCTTGTGGCTGCCTCTCCTCCTCCTTGCTCTTCCTTTCCTTTGTTCACCCCTGATGATGTTTCTAGACAAGTCCGATCTATGAAAGTCTCATCAAAACAGGTTCTTCCCTGTTCATCCAAAACCATCATGGACCATATTGACACACTCGTGCCAGCCTTGGCCGACTTCTGCAACCACTCTTTCCCCATTGGAACCGTCCCTTCCCCCGTTTGGAGCACTCCCTTGTGCACCCTCTTCTTAAGAAACCCTCAGCCAACCCCTGCTGCCCGGCTAACTATCGCCCAATCTCCATTACTCCTTTTCTGGGCAAACTCTTGGAAAAGCTGGCCATCTCCCAGCTTAACCATCACAATTAATCCATTAGTTGTGTCCATGAACATCAGTCTGGGTTCAGAAGCACGAAACTTCTGTCCTGAACATCCGTGAAGACCTGCTCTCAAACCTTGACACTAACCATCATTCTGTCCTCATCCTCCTCGATCTCTCTTCTACTTTTGATACTATCAATCACGCCATCCTGCTCACCCAGCTCTGTGATAAAACTTTCATCACTGATCAGGCCCTGGCCTGGCTGACAACCTTTCTTTCTGACCGACCCTCCCAGGTCCAACTCGGGTCCTTCCTTTCTTCTCGCTCTCTACTCGTGGTGTTCCCCAGGGGTCTAATCATTCTCCTTGGTTGTTAAACCAGTACCTGGCACCCCTTGCCCACCACATAGCTGCTCTCTGCTCTAACTTTCAGTGCTATGCGGATGACACTCAGCTCGCTTTCAGGCTCCCCTCATCCACCTCTTCTCCCTCTCACATCCTGGATTGTCTGACCGCAATGCAGAAGTGGTGTGCCGCCAATGATCTCTGCCTTAATGCCAGTAAAACGGAGATGCTCCTCATCAGCTCACCAGCACCTTCCTTACCCGTCACTCTCTGACCACTCACTCTGGGCCCTCGTCCTGCTCCTACCTGCAAGGCTAAGAACCTTGTGGTCATCTTCGACTCCAAACTCTCCTCCTCTCCTCACATCTCTGACGTCTCTAAGAAGTCAAACGATATTCTTTGTTTCCTCACTTGCCCCCAGAAGCTCACGGTCTCCAGAGCTCTGGTTCTCTCTAGGCTGGACTACTGCAACAGCCTCTTTCTAAATCTACCTGCCTCTACTCTCCATCCACTACAACTCATCCAGAACAGGACTGCAAGATTTGTCTTTGGCCTCAAGCCCAGTGATCGTATCTATCCAGCACTGAAATCTCTTCTTTGGCTCCCAGTGGCGGCAAGGGTCAAATTCAAGACCATCTGCATTGTCCACAAGGCTTTCAGTGGCCTGGGACTGCAATTGCCCTAACTCTCTCTACTGAAATATCTTCCTACTCGAGCTCTTTGCTCCTCCACCTCCAACTCCTTGAGGGTCAGTCGCTTCACCAAGCAACGAATTGGGGGCAGATCTATTTCTTCGGCTGGTGCCTCCCTCTGGAACAGCCTTCTGGCCTCTCTGAAACATGAGCAGAACCATCTCTGGTTCTGGGAGCACCTCAAGACCTTCCTCTTTGCTTCTGCCTCTCCCCTGCTGATCTATCACCTTAATAAAAAAAAAGCACAAAGTAATAGATATAACCCCAAAATATATCCAACACACCCCTGCACTTGTGTGCCCCTACCGCCCCCTCTCCTGCACTTACTAGATACTTGTCTGCACTTCTACCACTCGCACTTGCCACCTGTTGGCTGCACTACTTGTTGTTTCCTGATTCCTTTTTCTGTGCTTGACCATCCTAACCCTGCCACTTCTCCCCTCCCCGCCCCCCTACACTTGCGTGATCTGAGTTTCACAAGGCCTAGTAAGATGGTTATTTGTCCTCCCGCTGTTTCCCATCCCTTGCCTTGTCGCGCCTTCAAACACTTGTGTATAGGTGCATTATAAATGCCATATCATAACTATAAGATCGAAGGGTTCCTGCATCGGGTCAAGCCAATCCCAGTGCACATTCTAAAGTCCAATAGCTAATACGATGAACCCGGCTCAGGGAGACTAATTATGTAAAAGGGATCCGAGCCCGGCTGAGGGGGATCCAGGGTAAAGAGTGAATCGCCCTACGTGAATACTTGGAAAGGAACTTTTGGTTTGTTTGATACATCAGGCCCTCTGAAGGCAGAGACTTTTTGATGACTTAAGAGACTTGGGCATAGAAGGCACTGATGCTTGTAATGGAACTGCGTCCTTGTGCCGACGAAGCCCAAGAGTGTGCTATGCTTGAGTGAACCACCTTGTCCAGTGCTGAAAACGTGGGGAAGGGAGGCCAACGGCCTGAACATCCCGATTTAGCATTTTGTGAACACTTCTTTCATTTTCATGATCACCCCACACTATTTGTAACTTAGAGGTAAGGATTGGCAATAGGTTTTTTAGTATAGGCCCTTTTATTTTGACGAGACTCCACTAGGACTGCATTATTATTATTTGATGGTCGTAGCTTGCTCCGATCTTAGATTTAGGTTTAGATAGGCGTTAGTCACACCCTTGATAAAGTTCAATAAACACCCTTGAACTGTGGTCACATGTGTCTGTCTTCCTTTGATGCCATGCCTTCCTTACAAGTGCTAGAGCTCACAGGCTTGCGACCAGCACCCTCTGCAATCCTCCTGGCAGTATTTGGCAAGCCAAAAGGCCCAGTTGGCTGTACTGGGGAAACCTGGGTCAAGAATCATATTTGTGCATGAACCGTTGGGAAAGAAAGTAAGGTGTGAAACAAGGATCACCGGGGGAAAAGAGTCATTCTCCCTGGGTATCGACGAGTAGGAAGTAACTGTGAAACCAAGATACCAGGAGAAGGGAGTCATTCCCCTTGTAGTGCTACATATGCAGGAAAAAGGACAATCTAACCAAGAGACCAGGGGAATGGAGTGATTTCCCCCTAGTTTTGTGTGAGAAACAGTGAAAGCCAGAGACCAGGAGAAGGGAGTCATTCTCACAGTAGTTGAGTCTGTAAAAAGGATCAAACCACAGAACATTGTGATCCAGGGGAAAGGGATTTATTCCCCCTGGGGTGAGGAAATGGAGAACACTTCTGATACAGAGTATTACAGGATTGACAGTGCTTTTTCTGGGATGTACTGGGACCATGGGAAGGGAGTAATTCCCTCTGGTTAAGAACTTGCAACCAGAAGTGAGCTACCCAGTCCCGGAGAAGCGGGTTATTCTCCTGGACCAAGAACATTGAAACAACCTTCTAATTTAGTTATAGGTGTAAGGGACAGTATTAGGGATTTTGACACATAATGGTGGACTTTTTGATTTACAAGGACATTCTGACAGACGCATTAGCACTTTAGTTGAGGTAAGGAAACCCCATATATATATATATATATATATATATATATATATATATATATATATATATATATATATATATATATATATATATAGGGAACGTTGGGTTTTCTCTTTATTTTCTTGTTGAATAAGAGTGTATAGCAACCACTATGCCACTTGTGTGTTAGTCTCCTCCTTCTGCGCCCTTACAGTGTTGATAGGGTGGGTGCAGTCTTCTTGTGCAGGTTTCTGTTTGGTGTTGCTGCTTGTACCCAGGCTGAGTGGTGCCCATGCCTTTAGAAAGTTTGGCACTAAAACCAGGGCCCTCATTACGACCTCAGCGGTAGCCATGCCGCTATTGGCGGCATGGCTGCCGCCGAAATCGCGTCCGGGTCCACAGAATGAGGAATTACTGGGCCATTCCGAGTTCGGAAGGCCCAGTAATTCCTCCCTCCAAGGACCCGGACCCAGTCCTTCCCCATTCCCATTTCAGCCCCCATAGGGCTGAATGGGAATGGGAGAGGGAGCAAACAACGGGCCATTACGAGTTGGCCCATTTGCTCCCTCTTCCCCTCGCGGGACCCGGTAAAGCACGCCTGGTTTGACCAGGCGTTACTTTCTGGGTCCCGCGAGGGGACCTCGTAATGAGGCAGTACCCAAGGGTTGTAATGAGGCCCCAGGTCTTTCTCCGCAGCCTTTTGCCCATTTTGTGGCTCCTCAGAATGCCTTCAGTATGCACTATGGTTATGGGGGCCAGCTTTGATGCAACCTTGTGGGTTTGGAGCCAGTGTTTGTTCTGTCTGTTTGGGGTCCCATTATGCCCCCTCTTCCACAGATGCAACTACAAACACACATTGCTCTGTTCTGGTGTGCCTGATCTTTGGTGTCCATGGTATATTCTGCCCAGTGCCGCATTTGGCAGCTTTTATGTGTTTTGCATTATATCTCTGGCACGCTCTGCATGAACATTCTGAGTGATCTCTAGCCAAACACTTGTTCCCTCCATGCAGATGCTGGGTGCCGGTGGACAGGGACGGAAACACTACATAATATGACCGTAATTCTCTTGTTCATGGAACTTGCCCCTAGTTATGCCTCATTCAGGGCAGAGGTGGAGGCTGTTACACTGGTAACCCTCGAGGACCACAGATGCCGTCCACCGTCATATCGAAAACCCCTGACACCATTTATTGATGTTGTATCTATGTTGTTGAAAACTTTCTTTATGAATCTCATCGAAGTCTGTTTTCCATTCCACTCCTACGACCATACCAATGGTGGAAAAAAACTGGCCAGACTGGGCAGTATTGGAGTATGCACATGTCGATTAGGGACAGTGACAGAAACACTCCTGCTGACGCCTGCGATCAATTAAACAACTTGTAATGCTCCAGACCTACTACTAGATAGTAAATATGCCTAGCGTTTCCATCTAAACTGATTTACAAGACCCCAAAAATATTGTATACCAGTAAAGGGGTACTGATGCCGACCAGGTTAACAAATTACTCACTGCAGTCGCCCTTGCAGTCCTAGTCCATAGTTGGCTTTTCTCCATAATTTTGAGATGCCTTCTGGGAAGGGGATGGGAACAGAGCACAATGAGTACAGATTTTTCTATTTGAAAACAGGGACTCCTATGTAGCCAAACAAGTACCTGCGTCCTAATCCTTTATGTGCACCAAGCCAAGCTTTATCCCGGCCGTCCTCTACTCTATACTTTAAAATTTCATTTGGATTTTCTCTTACTTTGAGGCGGGGATGGGGATGTATGGGGTACACCACTTGCCAAAAGCTGGAACTTGAAAATTAGCCCTACATCAATTCCCTCTTCCACCATACTAGAGGGAGATTTCCAAGCATCCATTGCAAAAACAAGGGTGCAGTCAACCAGGATAGGATTGCTAAATTCAGCATTGTCCCTGGACCTGGAGTCCAGGAAACACTGCTGGGTGGGGGACACCAGATGCTTGCCTTGTAGATGATGTCTCTGAAAAGTCCATGTGATCGCCTAAGCCTTAACAGCATTTATTTTGATGAAGAAAGACCCCTGAAAGACTAGCAGTCTAAATGATATAGACATTAGTCAATAACATTCTAAACTGCTTCTTTTATGGGGGCCGTTCCTCATAGGTAAGGAAAGGTTTGTTGGATAATTTGATGGATTGTTCGGGGTCTAAATAAAATCTGCCTGCTTTGCTAAATCAGCAATGCAGAGAGAAAAATGTCTTGCTCGAGATGAAACTCCATTAGATCTTTTGCAGAAAGGGTGGGTGGGCCAGAAGAACAGCCTTGCCCTTTGGAAAACAGAAGGGAGATACTCAGAACAAAGACCCTGGAGCTCAATAAGGTTCTTGTCAGTAGTTATGGCAGCTCAAAAGGCTAACTTCTAGGTAAACATCTTTAACTGGTCTGCAGTCAGGGGCTCAAAAGAAAACACCCAACAAATTCAAACCCCCAAACTGAGATGTGACTAAAAACAGGGGAAGAAAAACATCCTAGTAGTTCTTGAACAGAGGATTTGACACACAACATTTTTTGTAAGTCTCTGTTGCAATATAAAACAACCAAAGCCAGTTGGGAAAGGAAAGACACTATCTTCATTCTAGACATAGCCAGGTCGGGCACAAAACATAGAATGTTGTCTAGGAAGAGAACAAGATCAAAAACAAATATTGGTTCACTTGTTCTTCTATTAAAGTTTGGGGGAAGATTTCCTGGCTGTTTGCCAAATCTGAATATTAACCCATGAGAATGCTAAGTGCCCAAAGGTCAGTTGCTTAGTATATCGTTTCAGGAGAGGAGTGAAGTATCATCCGCTGAGTGAGAAGGTTGTGCCAACTCTGCAGCTGAATAGGACAGATGAAGATCCAAGAACCTGTTGGGCCACCAAGGTCAGGCGACATTTGTGGGTGCGTCTCTGAATAGCCTTAGGGAACAGGAAAAAAAGATATAGGAACACATACAAAAACTGACCGTCACATAACATGAAGGTATCTCATTGATAGCTCTCTATTCCCTCCTCGGAGGAAACGCTCCTCCCATATAGCCAGGGAAGGCCAGCGGCTACCTGATCCCAACACTGGGGGTGGTTGCCCTAGGGAAGACATATGGGGGAGAGAAACACTTGCTGGAGGGAATATGGTATTGCCCTTTCCACTTTGGCTATGACATCCCCCAGCAATATCACAAACCATGACCCTGTACAGTGACATTGAACAAATCCAGCCATCTTACACTGTCGGGGGAACTCCTTTTGAGGCGCGCTATAGTAGTTGGAAGTACCCAATTGTTGCAGGGACTTTTAAAAACCTGGCACCACCACAAAGATGTCGTTCCACTATCCATGATGCGTGTCAGAAAAGAGCTGCAGAGCAGCTACAGAGGTAAGGAGAGACGCTGCTACCAGCACCAACGTGAGCGGTCCAGACAGAAGGAATTTGCTGCTTGCAGACCGGCAGTGCAAGATGCCGTCTAGGCATTGTGAACACCAGAGGATCAAAAAGACTCCTTGAGAACGAAAAGGTGCCTCGCGCTGGAGAGAACAGGAACCGCAGAGAACACTGAAGCAGCCAAGCAACACCAATGAGCCAAGGGGAGGGAAGTGGGATGCCTGGGCACTTCACAGTGTATACTGCACTGCGAGGGAAGGCAGAGATAGTGATAAGGTGAACCCAGGCAGCGAAGATGGGATGCGAGGTGCCTTTGAAAAGGCAGCAAGGCAAAGAGGGTCAAGGACCCAAAACTTATTGGAACTGAAGTCTTGAATGGGAAATAAGTCCTGACAGGAGAGTAAACCAGGTAGCCCGGTGCAAGTCTGGAGACCTGCCTCCCAAAGAGAAAAAGAACGTAGAAAGTAAGCTGTGGAAGCAGAGTAGACCAGGCCACAGGGGCTGTGAATCTGGAGACCCGAACCCAGAAGGAATGTTGAACCTTATGAAGCCCTTGCAGGAGAGTATACTGGGCAAGATGGTTGCAAGTCAAGGAGCCACAACCAATGATGGAGACATTTGAGACAGCCATTGAAGAGTGTGTGAAACCCTGGGGAAGTGAGACCTATCCCTTGGTTGGAAAAGTGACAGAACTGTGAATTGGTGAATAAGTCAAGGGGTAAGGAGGAAGCCATGATTGTGTGAATCTAGGGGGAAGGGAAACAAATCTCCTGGATTGTGAAATTACCTTTTTCCAAGAAAAGCAACTGTGGTTGAAATTTAAGAAAAGCCTGAGAGCTTCACAGGAAGGTGACCTCCCCACCCCCTCCTTTAACCCCTTCCATCTTTGAGAACTGTGAAACCTTGTGGAACTTTAATCATTCTTGTTTATTTGTGCACCATTTTGGAATATTGAAGAACGCTCTACATGGCCAGTTGAAAGACTTTATCCCTGTACACATTTTCCTAGGTTTAGCTTGTAAAGATCAGGATACGACTCTGGACTCAGGACAGAGAACTCTTTATTTTAGGACATTCTGACACCAACATCTTTTAGTTTCCTTGAGGCAGGGAACCCCCAAAGTGTTAGGGCGAGAAAGGTCTTTCTCCAACCCTTCTTTTACTTTAATAAATGTTTATAGCAAACATCACAATGCCTCTGTGTCTGAATCTTACTCCTGATTCATTACTTCTTGTTCTTTTTCGTGAAAATGCATCTCTACTCAGGGAGTCTGCTTGAAATCTCTCGCTACTTGATTGGCTACTGGGTAAATTCTCTGGTGTATGCCACAGTGTAAAAGCTGACAAAACAGTCTGAACAGGAAACCATGGGTGTGCTGTTAAACCCTTGTTGAGTTTAAATTTTTATTACCACAACAAGTATAGAAGTGGAAACAAGGCTAATGGTGAACAATTAATCATATTAAAAGTCAATTAAAGGCAAAACATATTAAACAACTCATCAGTAAGTAGCAGGATACATCATTCAGAAAAGAGAAAGCTGAGGAAAAAGAGAGGAGAAAAAAGAGAGGAAAAGAAGAAATACCAAAAGCCAGCACTGAAACCAACATTCATAACAAACCATACAGCAGACATAGGAATTCATCAAGTCCATGGCAGGAAGATACAGGCGAGTAAACATAACATCAAGTAACCTCAGTAGGGATGCACAGTTTTTGAGGCAAAGTTCGAAATTAACCATACACATCAAGAAAATAGCTCCAAATGTCCTAAAATTTGTCTAGTTCAGATTCCAAGATGTCCACCGGCAGAGGCGGTTGCGTCTAAGCCGCGCTCCCGCCGGGCCGCCAACAATAAAGCACAGTAAATCGCGAAATCCGAGAGACTCAGCATCGGATCCTCACCAGCTACTTCCAAGAAGCAGCGGGTATAAGAGCGGCGTAATTTCTCGCAACGAGCACCCCCGGAGCTGATTTCGCCGCCGAGAGAAGCACGTCCCCTCCCCCTTCGAGAGAAAGCACAGCAGTCTCCTGGGAGAGGCCGCCGGGAGGACCGCCCAGAGGCTCAGGAGGCGTGCGCAGGGAATTCCAGACTTTCTACCTGGGAGAAGTGCCAAGAGCGACAGCACGCCGGCGACCACGGTCACCTTGCGCCCACAACGGAAAAGCAACCGCGTGCGCGGAGGGGGAATCGGGGCTAGTGTGAGGCCTCCCTCACAGGCGGCGTGGAAGAGAAGTGTTCTCCATCTTACGGAGCGGGATAGGCGGCCGCGGGCCCCCCATCGGATCCCCACCGGGGACCCTCAGTGTCCGGGGGACGGGCAGAGGACGCCGCCGAGACCACGCGAGACACACAGGAGAGCGCGGGAAGGAGGGCCTCTGCCGCGGAGGAAAGGAGCAGAAGAGACTGAGGTGAGCGCGAGCAAGGCCTCCCTTCCCCTACCAACCCCACATAAGGACACTTGCCCCCGATCATACGCACGACATCGGCACGACAGCTGCCCCCCTCACACCGCCCCCAGCATCTGTCAAACACCATAGCACGGATGGAGGGAGCGGCTACTAAGGCGGGTGGAAACGGTCCCCACATAGGAAATCATTGCTACGAACAGTCTCTCTGCAGATCAATCCCATAACCAGAGAGGTCACACCATAACTCCCCAAGAGACGTCAGGAGTCTTAACTGGACCCCCAGCAACTGAAAAATGTCCAGGGCGAAAGGGGAGCGGGGCGCTTCTCAAGCGTCGACGCAGCCACCCAGACAAGACTCCAATTTACTCCACATGTGGTCGTCGGAGGCCACGGCATCCTCAAGGGACAGATCGGCAGAGGAAACCAGTACGGGCATCTCCCCCCCTGAACCAGGGCAATCTCCCCCCGTCAAAAGATGACATGCATGCCTGGTTCAAGGAGTTGCAAGACAAGTTCATGTCAACAGTGCAAGACCAATTTACCTCAATGAGGAACGATATGAGACAGGCAGTCCAGGAACTGAAATCAGATGTAGCCAAATTGGAGGAAAGGACAGATACCATTGAGAGAATAGTGCAAAATGTAGAAGACGAAGCTAGACAAAACAGTGAAACACAGGAACATCTAGTTCGGTTAACCCATAATCTTGAAATCCAGTGTGAAGACTTGGAAAACCGATCCCGCAGATCCAATATCCGCATTAAGTACATGCCCGAGTCAGTGCTGGATAAGGACCTCAAGACAGCGGTACAAGAAGTATTCAGAGATATATTAGAGGAGCAAGAAACAGCAAATATTGGAATCGACAGGGTGCACCGGGTGGGGCAGTGAAGAACAGGCGCCCCAGGAGAAAGACCACGGGATGTACTCGCGGCTCTCTCATCTTACCTACAGAAGGAGCACATCCTACGGAGAGCGAGGCAAATGGAGCACATTAGGCTGAACGGGCCGACATTCAGTTATATCAGGATCTGGCTTCGGCGACACTACTGAAGAGGAGGGAGATGGCCCCACTGGTGAGGGAGCTGGTAGCGAAGGAGGTAAGATATAAGTGGACTTTCCCTTTCGGCCTTTTGTTCGAGTGGGAGGGCAAACAGAAAAGAGTGACCTCCAGCGAGGAAGGCCTGGGTATAATGGGCCAGCAAATGGAGGAGAAGGACCCGAGGGGAGCCAGAGCCAGGGGGGAGCCGTATAAGAGGCTGAGAGGATGGGACACTGTGCGGAAAAAAAAGAAACAGAATGGGGGTGGGCTCTCAGGGCAACCCGCGGGGGAGTAGAAGATACATCTTGACACAAATCGTCGGCCCAATCCTAGATGGGGATAGGCGGGAGTAGACTAAGATTGCAATCTCGGAAGAATAGACGCACTCCTGCCTGGCGGGGGTCCAGGAAAGGACTCTATCCAGGTCTGGGGATGAAGCGGGGTTTAGGACTCCTCGCAAAGTTTTTCCCTTGTCAAGTGAGGGCAAGGAGCGATAGGCGGAACGCCCTAGCAACCTTAGGTGCCTGTACCCTCCTCGGGATGAAAGTTGAGTTCATGTTAACTGTTAAGGGGTTGTTGGGAAGTTTGGGGGGGAAATTGGGTGAGGGGAACCCCGGAAGAGAGACGAGATCACAACTTGCGGAAAGTCAGCATCACCGATAGACTGAATAAGATGGGGAAGTTTAGATTCCTTTCGCTAAACGTGAGGGGGCTGAATTCACCAGTGAAAAGGAAAAAGGTGGAGGCTCTGCTAAGGAGGGAGAAGGCAGATGTTCTGTTACTCCAGGAGACACATATAAAAGCCCAGGATAGACAGAAGGTAACCCTCAGAGGGTACACAGTCTGGGCACAGGCGAACGCCGGGGAAAAGAGAGCAGGAGTGATGATAGCAGTTAAAAAGGGTCTGGCGACAACTCCCCTAGACTCTCAAGTAGACAGGGAAGGGAGGTATGCATTTGCAAATGTCACACTCGGGGGTCTCCGTCTAACCCTAGCGACAATATACGCACCAAACACAGGGCAAGACGGCTTCCTCTGAGACACCCTGGAGAAACTAGAGGCGTTTGCGAAAGGGGAGGTAATTTTGGGAGGTGACCTAAACATGGCCTGGCAGCCAGAAGTGGATAGGAGTGCCGGAGGCTCTCAAGGTCAGGGGGCCCCATCAAAACAGCTCAAACAGAAAATGGAGCAGTTGGCACTCCGAGAAGCTTGGAGAGAACTGAAGGGTCAGGCAAGCGGGTTTACGTACTACTCGCATTTGCAAAACACAATGTCAAGAATAGATTACTTCTGGGTGTCGGTGGGACTGATAGGCAAGATACAGGGTCTGGAAACGGGCTCCATAGCATTGTCAGACCATGCCCCGCTGTGGTTGGACATTCAGACTCCCGAAAGGGAAAGAGGCCTCTGGAGGTGGAGGCTGCCACCGGACATTCTCACGGACCAGGTGTTGGGACAAGCAATAGGAGACAAAATCAAAGAATTCTTTGAAACTAATGACACCGGAGAAGTACCTCTTGGGACCGTTTGGGAAGCTTTCAAGGCAGTGATCAGGGGGCACTTTATAGCGTTCAAGGCCACCAAGGATAAGCAGAAGTATGACTGGGAACGAACGCTGGAAAAGAAAATAACAGACATCCAGGGGGAGCTGGCGGTCCACCCCACCAGAAGCCTCAAAAAAGCACTGAAACATGTACAGGGGCAACTGGATATGCTCCGTAATAAAAAGGCTGAAAGATCCCTCTTATATCTAAAACAAAAATACTACATCAAGGCCAACAAGGCGGATAAATACCTTGCAAGACAACTCAGAGAAAAACAAAATTCAATGACTATAGTGAACATCAAAGATGCAAATGGAAAAATACAAACACGCACTAAGGACATGGGGAAGGTCTTCAAGGATTTCTATAAAGAACTCTACACGTCAGAGCACCCAGATGATGAGAAACAAGACAGATTCTTACAATCTCTCCCATTCTCGAAAATATCCGAGGAAGACAAATTAATGCTGGAATCACAGATTACAGAAGTCCACAGGGCAATAGCAGATCTTCCGAACTCTAAGGCAGCAGGCCCAGATGGCTTCACAGACCCCTTCTATAAAAAATATGCAGACATCCTCACTCCAGTCCTGACCAGGCTGCTGACACATTTAAGGACAGTGGAAATGTTACCCCCTCCATGAATGAGGCAAAGGTCCTAGTGTTCCATAAACCAGGTAAAGACCCCACCTTCCCGGGCTCATACCGCCCCATTGCCCTGATGAATTTGGACACAAAGATCTACACCAAGGTTCTGGCTGCTAGACTGTCTCCCCTCCTCCCGACCCTAATAGACACAGACCAATTGGGCTTCATACCTGGCAGGCAAACACAGGACAATTTAAGAAGAATAATACACCTGGTAGAAAAAACAGGCATTACCCATGCACCGGCAATACTACTGTCCTTAGACGCCGAGAAGGCATTCGACCGGGTAGAGTGGTCCATTCTTTTTAAGACACTGCACCACATGGGATTCGGGGAACAATTTATAAATATGGTCAAAGCCAATTACAAATCCCCATCCATTAGAATTGCAATTAACAGGGAGGTCACAGACAGGGTGCAGATCTCAAGAGGAACTGAGCAGGGTTGCCCCCTCTCCCCCCTCTTATACGCCATATTCTTGGAACCTCTCCTTATCAAATTGAGGGAATCGGCTGGGGTAAGGGAGATAGAGATGGCGGGCAGACAACACAAATTCATAGCATACGCAGATGACATGCTCCTGTCCCTAGAGGACCCGGCTAGTTCCCTACCACAAACCCTAAAAGAACTTGAGGTCTTCGGAGAGATTTCAGGATTAAAAATAAACAAGAAGAAATCCGAGCTACTCATCCTAGCGGGGGACAAGGGGACACTAATAGAAGAGGCGGGTTCCCTGGGACTAAAAATAGCAGAGGAGGGTATCAAATACCTCGGGGTGACACTCATACACAAGGTGGGTGGGCTTTTTGCGAGTAACTACCCACAGCTGCTGGCCAAAGTGAAGAAAGATCTGGATAGGTGGAATCCGCTAAGGGTCTCCTGGTGGGACAGAATACAGTCCGTGAAAATGAACATACTCCCCCGGGTGTTATATTATTTCTATGCCCTCCCAATAGCGGTCCCAAACTCCTTCTTTAAAGCTCTGTCAAAGGCTATCTCGGCCTACGTGTGGAACAGGAAACCCCCACGGGTGGCCGGGGCCATCCTTACAGCCCCAACCAAGGCAGACAGGATGGCACTTCCACACTTCAGGAGATATTATCAAGCAGCACAACTTTGGGTCCTGAAGGAGTGGCTGGGGGATGATCAACGATCAACTTGGGTGACACAAGATAGGGTAGTCGCCAGGACCCCCCTGGAGGACCTTCTGTGGAAGCAAAAACAGCATAGGCATCCAAACCTACGCATAAGCGAGGTCATGAAAACCACCTAAAAGCCTGGGATGAACAAACCAAGAGGGGAATAATGACCACCACACTGGCTCCCTTCACGCCCATAAATCGGAATCCACAATTCCCTCCGGCTCTAGATCTGGGGACATTTGAAAAATGGGAAGCCGCAGGATGTAGGAAAATAGGGGAAATGATCCAAAACAAAGAAATAAGATAATCTATGGACTGCAAAAAAATGTGCCACCTCACAGAAGCAGATAGATACAAATATGAACAAATCAAACACTGGACTACCACACCAGAGATCTTTCAGGGTGCCACCAGGGACCTTACACCTTTTGAAAAATTCCTAATCACCAATCCAGGAGACAAGAAATTGGTGTCCACACTTTACCAATTTATCAACACACAAGACGAAGAAATCAAATGGACATACATGAAAAGATGGGAAAGCACGCTGGGGGAAGAGATTTCCAGACAGCAATGAACAGAGTTGTGGGAGGGAATCCCAAAACTCACCCAGGCAGTGCACACCAGAGAAATGTGGCTTAAAATAATTACTCAATGGCATTACACTCCAGAGAGGCTCAAAACAATGTACCCGGCAACGTCAGATCGCTGTTGGAGAGGATGCCGGACATCCGGTTCATGGAGGCACATTTGGTGGGACTGTCAGGGTGTCAAGGGCTTCTGGAGGGAAGTGCAAGCTGAAATATCGAAAATGCTCCCAGAGGCCGACCAAATGGGGGAGCGGGTATGGTTGTGCGGCTTTAAGGACTCACAGGCCAAGAAGCTACATAAAGCAAAATGGAGAAGCCTCATGGGTCTAATCATTGCGGCATGGGCAACGATTGCCCAAAACTGGAAAAAACAAGATCCGCCACTAGTATTCACCTGGTGCAGAAGGTGTGGTCGCAAATGATGATGGAGAAGATTACGCACAACTTGCAGGACCAAAAGAACTCCTTCATGAAGGAATGGTGGGGGCTTTGGAATACTTGCAGTCGGACTATATGGAACAATGGTGCCCACACAATATTAAAATTTCGGACATATATAGCACATAAACTTTCCTGATGCGGATCGGAATGTGGAGAGACTCTTCCGGAGGGGGATGGGGTGGGTGGGTGTTTGCTTATGTCGGTTAAATGTGTTGTTGGCTTATGATTTGAAATTAATAAAAATATGTTTAAAAAAAAATGTGTCTAGTTCATTTTTTTGTTTGTAAATGGCTTTTTCATACGTTGAAACTGTACGAAGGTCTTCCACCCAATCATCAATATTAAAGGAAGAATTCGATTTCCAGGACCTCAGTACAAACTTCTTAGCAACCATGCATGCACGTAGCAGCCAAACTTTCTTACCAAAGTCAATGTTCTCCAGCTGAGAAACATCACCCAGAATGAGCAGAGAGGCGTTCATCGGGATGGCAATTTGCGAAACTAAGCTAAGTCTTTCACAGACCTTTTCCCTGAACTGCTTTGTCTTGAGACAGAACCACAGCCTCTGAGACATTTACACTTCCAGCAGAGATCGTCATCCAAAAGTCCCATCCTAAACAATTTCACTGGCGCCCAGAATGCCCTAAACAGTAGCTTTGTTTGTGATGCACGGAGGCCCCAGTCCAAGCTTACCAGACGACTGTTCCCACAGCATCTCCGCCAACAGTTCATGTCGACCTCCTCTCCCAGGTCCCCTGCCCAAACCGCCGGTAATCCTGCATCCCCTTTCCGAGTGGCCTTTATGATTCCATACATGGTGGCAGCAGGATGGGATGCACCAGAGCATACAACCAAAGCTGTCCAAGCTGCACTTCGAGCCTCCAGTTGTGATATCTCAACACATGCTGAAATGATAAGTTTCAATTTTCGATATTCTGAATAGGAACAGTTCGTCATGTCATATTTCTGGCCAAGTTGGGCGTATGGGATCCATTTACCTTCCATAAACAAATCCTTTAAGTATTTGACACCAGCCAGAAACCATTCAGCCCAGAAGAGAGTCTTACCCCGATATTTCAAAGCTGGGTTGTTCCATAGGGAGGCATCTCGATGCAAGTAGGGATCACTAGCCATACAATTCGATAGTACACACCAACAGTCTTGCAAGAACGAGGTTAGTGCGCTAGAGCTTCTCAATTTACATCTCTTAGTAGTTAACAGAGCACCCGGGTCTAGCTGAGAGACTGCCCCACACTCCCACAAGGTTGGATCAGATCGTACCGACTGCTCATGGGAATACCCAACAACCCTGCACAAGTGGCGAGTGGTGAACGACAGATGATAGTCTAGAAAGTTAGGCAGATTCATCCCCCCTAGATGTAATGGCAGTTAAAGTTTCCAAATCGCAAGTCTTGGAGGTTTCCCGTCCCAAAGAAAGTTTTGTATAATTCTATTGATCTCTTTGAAAATGTTTCCTGGAATCTTAACAGGGAGCAAACTCAGGATGTAGTTTATCCGAGGTGCCAGGTTCATTTTAATACAGTTAATTCTCCCCCAGGTTGACAACTTCAAAAGACTCTACCTCTCCATGTCTGATTTGACAATCGGGAAGAGCCATGCAAAGTTCAAAGTCGGAAGTTTCATAATATCAGCATCAAGCCACACACCAAGATATTTCAATTTCTCAGCACACCAGCGAAAATGAAAATGAGCACATGCAGGCCGCACACACAGGGCATTGATGGGCAGAATCCCAGACTTACTCCAATTAACTTTATTTGTATTTGTATTTGTATTTATTTTATTTGTATAGCGCAGACCAGGCCCGGAGGCTACCGGGCGCATTTCTTAAGGCAATGGTTACATACGTTGCATACAATGATGATATATCAACAATAAGTAAGGCATAGAAATAGACATGTGTAGGTGGTACATGGAAAGTCAAGTAATGCATCCTTACTGATGTTATTGCAGCACGTTTTAGTAAGAATCTTAGGCATTGGAGGAGGCGAGCCAACATTTGGCTTTGTGTTTGAAAAGGTTGAAACCTTTATAACCTGAAACCACAGAGAAGGCATGAACATCTTGCATCATGCAAGAAATACCATCAGCATGGATTTGAAGGGCAAGCAGTAAGTCGTCTGCATACAGCCAGACCAGATTATCCTGGTCATTTCCAATTATCGGTGGAAGGCCCATGTCCGCCCGCAAACCAACCGCAAGCGGCTCCATAGACAGAATGAACAGGAGAGGTGACAGTGGGCATCCCTGTCTTGTGCCACGATGAAGAGCAAAAGGTTCCGAAATGAGACCATTCGTCAGCACACTTGCCATAGGATTATTGTACAATAGCTGAACCCAACCTATGAAACCTCGCCCAATGTTCATTCTCCGCAGGCATGCAAATAGAAAGTCCCACTCCACACGATCAAATGCCTTCTCGGCGTCCAGCGAGATGACTGCACTAGCAACAGAGTGATTATACCCCTTTTCGATGGTCAACAGCAGACGCCTCATATTATCAGCCACCACCCTTCCAGAGACAAAAGCAACCTGTTTCTCATGCACCAGAGCCGGAACTACCTTCTCCAGTCGCACTGACAGGATTTTAGCCAGTATCTTGCAGTCTCAATTTATCAGAGTGATTGGCCGATAGTTCTCACATCTGGTAGCAGATCTGTCCTTTTTCTTCAGCACTGTAATCAACGCATGTCTCATACTTCCTGGCAGCGTACCGGACTCAAAGGCATCATTGAAAACTTTGCACAAGAGCTGTAGTGCAGAATCAGGGAGGACTTTATAGAACTCATTAGGTAGACCATCAGCGCCAGGCGATTTGCCCACAGACAGCTTCGAAATCGCCAGACGAATATCGTCCACGTCCACACTCCCTTCAAGGCCGGCTGCCTCCTCAGGTGTCAGGCGAGAGGAAATATGGGAATCAAGGAAGGACTCAATCTCCAGAGCCCCACAGGTCAGTTCAGATTCAAAGAGACTTTCATAGAAACCACAGAATAAGTTGTTTATACCTCTCTGTTGCATCTCTAGGTTATTATCCTGGTCTCTAACTGGCTTGATAAAGCAGTCACTTTCAGTGATCTTTAGTCTATATGCCAATAGTCTTCCCGCCTTCTAACCATTCTCAAAGTAATTAATTTTTTGTCGAGAAAGTGCATGTTCAACTTGGCTGGAAATTAGATTGTTAAGTTCGTAATTAGCTTTCCGCAATGCAGTTCTAGTTGCCTCATCTTTGCTAGCCGCAAACAGGACATCCAGGCGTTTTGCTTCAGTGGAAAGTCTCTGGATCTCTTTTGTTCTGAACTTCCTCTCTCTTCCAGTTTTTGAAATTAACAGTCCACGAGCAAAGCACTTCATCGCTTCCCAAACAACTGAGACCCGGACATCCCCAGTATTATTGATCTGAATGAATTCTTCAATTTCCTCTGCCACCTCAGTCCTGATCCGATCATTCTTTAAAATATTAGAGTTCATTCTCCACCTCGAGGATTTGACCAAGGAGTGTCGTAAGGACAGTCGCAGAGACACAGGAGCGTGATTGGATAAGGCAATGACACCAATATCTGTGTCAAAACAACTTGAAGTCACCTGCCCAGAGGTCAAGAAGAAATCAATCCGAGAATACGTATAATGACATGGAGAGTGAAAGCTATAATCTCTGTCTGATGGGTGTTCCAATCGCCAAATGTCAACCAGACCAAATTCCTTAATCAAGCTCTCCAAGGACCTTTTGCATTTGCGTGGAGTCCTGGTACAGTTCCCATTAGAAAGGTCCAGTGCAGGGTCCATCACTTGGTTAAAATCACCCCCTACTATAATAGAGTCTACGTGAAAACCTTGCAGTAAATGAGCCACTTCATGAAGAAACATGGGATCATCTGAGTTAGGTGCATACACATTGCATAGGAGAATGTTCACATCCTGAACCTTCACCAACACACATATCACTCTGCCCTCTGAATCTCCTCGTGTTGCAACCACTGACAAAGGCAAATTCTTCTTTATGAGCAGTGAAACACCTCTTTTGCTAGTGGAATGAGTGGAGAAGAGGGTATCCCCTACCCAGCCTCTCTAACTTTTCAGCCTCAGGAGCCTCCAAGTGCGTCTCTTGAAGAAAAGCAATGTCACATGCGTTCGAGCGCAGAGAAGACAGTATTTTGGATCTTTTCACCACATTATTGAGTCCATTAACATTCCACAAGACAATCTTGAGATGGTCCACAGTTCTAATCCCCATGGTGATGTTCAAATTTTGAAATAGAATACCACGTATGAAAGCACAAACAAAGAACAGAATAAGGAAAAAGAGAAAAAAGAAAAGAAAGAAAAGACAGAAAATATGGTATGAGCCCTGACTGGGCATCAGACCACCAGGACAGACCGGTGGTAGGCAGTTACAAGTAGATGGCCCACTGAACGGATACAGCAGCAAGGCAACAAGCAAGTAAGAACAATGCCACAACGGACACCGAAAACGCAAAGAGAAAACAAACCTGAATCTCCCCTCCCCATCCAAAATGTACCTAAAATGCAAAGCGCAAAACGCAATCCAAAACATCCATATAAAACTAGACCAATCCGGAATCACATTTAAAACAACAGTACGGACCACTAATTGCAGACCCCGAAGCCTCCTAAAACACCAACAAACCCCTCGTAAATCATAGTGTTCCAAAGAAAACAAACATGCAAGAAGAAATGTAAGCCCAAAAACCTTGTTCATCGAAGATACGCCTAGCAACAAATGTCAGGCATATCAATACCCCTCAACATGGCGCAAATTCCACATTCCTCCAACTAGGATAGAAATAGTGCTTATCATATCTACCGCATGTAAATCAACCCCCCTAAGAGCACACTTCTCCGCAAGACCGAACATGGAAAATCCCAGCGTCCTCACCACTCTCAAAACACACGCACCCTACTAGGAAGAACCACCGAGAGTATCCACCTGCAGCTCCCACAACCAATCACAGCAATATCAGACCCTTGTTGATGTAAGCCATGAGCGTTGTCAGTGAAACTCACCACCTGGATGGGAGGAAGGACAGAAAAACAGCTTTCAGAGCTAATATGTTTCTGTTTAATTCATGGCCTTACACATTTTATAGGTTGTAAATCCACATCAATAGGAATTCTTTGTTAGACAGATGGAAGAAAGGCTCCACAGTATGAAAAAAGAGAACCCTGTAATTGGTTGATAGGTTCCCATCACCATGCTACATTTTCCTTCATATCCGGGGGAAACGGGGCAGCAAGGATTGTATCCGGGCTCCAGTCTTGGGCCAAGTATAAATGGAGAAGTCACATTCTGAGTAAGGACTAAGGTGTAATAAAAGTATCTACGCTAATTAATCTGTTTTAGCTGCATATGCTGTGTATGGTATGCTATCTAGTGGTTGGTCCATAATATTACTTTTTTTAATCAAAGACGTGGACATGTGACATGCGTTTGCGGCCCACAATGCTCCTTGTTATCAGCGCACCTCAATAATAAGTTTTGCGCGAGAGTACATTTGTTATTGTAAATAAAAAAAGGTTTCCTTGTTTGGTATGTTTGCTTTTAATTTGTACTGGCCCTTCTACACTAGACAGATTTAAGGCTTGCATATTTTACATAATCTCTATAATTCTTCTATGTTCTATGATGGCACTTGTGTAATGTAAATATTTTGCACAAAACTACCAGCTACTGTGATGAATCCAAGGAATTCGTCTCTTCTCCCGGGGGTGGAAGGGCACCCCCTTTTGGACTATACAGATGGACCAGGGCAAGCGAGATCCCACTCAGAGTGTCCCCACCCTATGGTGACAAGGGATGCCTAAGTGAGGATTTCGTTCCACCTCCCTTCACTGCAACATCCCAAGTGTTTGTTGGTTATATGGGAACTGAACAGGGCAGACTGCTGGATAAGCTATTAAAACCTTATTAGGCACTCACAGGAGCCTATCTCAATGATATCGTGATTTATAGCATTAGTTGGGAGGAACATCAATACCAGGGCATTGAGAAGGGTAGTATTGCGGGCCAATCCAAAGAAATGCTGTTAAAGGCCTGGGGCATTCTGTAGGGATTGCCTCATACAGTCCCAGAAGACACAGCAAAGACTGTGGCATTAACTTCACCCCCTAAAACCAAACGGGAAAGCCAAGCCTTTCTCGGATTAGCAGGCTATTGACGTAGTTTATACCCAACTTCTCATCCATCGTGAAAAGTTTTACAGATATGCTGACAAACTATCAGCCAAATAAGCTTGTCTGGACTTGCCACGACCAAGAGAGTTTTGATAGATTAAAACAAATACTGTGATGAACATATCCTGAAGATGCCAGATTTCAATCCAGAGTTCATCCTGCAGACGGCATTCATCCTGCAGACGGCACGTCCAAAGCAGGCTGGAAGTTGTACTCTCAGAGCTGCATGATGGCCAAGAACATCTGGTCCTGTACACAAGTAGGACACTGTTTGCTCACAAACCAGCCTGCGCAACTGTAGAGTTAGAGGCCCTGGCTATTAAATGGGCCATAACCAGTCTGTGATACTATTTGATAGGGAGACCATGATTCCTTGTTATCGAACACCCCTCTCCTTACACAGATGTGTCTGTGAGAGGACTCCAACACGAGGGCAATGAGGTGGTTCCTAGATCATTATCCTTTTTGCTTCACTGTGGAGCATGGGAAAAGAAAGGAACAAGACAATTTAGATTTTGTTCGTCGATTCCCCATAGGTCGACTAGAGGAGAGAGTCAAACCAACGGAAAGGATATGTGACTAATTCATGCAGTTCGTCCCTTCTCCCCAAGAGGAAGCCACCCCCTTTGGGACTGGGGAGGTGAGCACGCTATGCAAAATCCTTCCATGGGGACAGTGCAAGCGGGATACCATTGGGGTAACCCCCCCCTCCTATGGGAACAATAAACGCCTAAGTGAGGATTTCAACCCACCTACCTTCACTGCAACGTCCAAAGTGCTGGTTGGTTTTATGGGAACTGAACAGAGCAATGATGTACAGGGCCCCTCTGAAGTGGATGGCTTGGTTTCTGATCTGTATGTGATGCTGCTTTTTCGTGGAATTGAGAACCAATGGAATCTCCCCTTCCCTTCCTGGGAGGGTCGGATCGAAATACACTTGTACACCAAGGGAGAAATCAGCCAGAGAGCGAGAAGTGCCAGCCTGAACCATTGTCCAGAAGAGGGAGCATTTCCTTTGCAGGAAGAGCCTGACCGAAGAGCCACACAGTCAGCACGGTGTGTGGAGACTAAGGGTGTACCGGTACACCGGTATAAGTACTGTGGACAAATTCATTTACAAATAACTGTTACCTGGTTTATACCGGTTTACCGTGGGGCCTGCAGTGAAACCATAGCTTGCTTTTGCAGTTTGCGCACACGCTACATACGCACAGTGTGGTTTCTGTTAGCCAAGCTGGGAGGCGGAGTGTGCCTGAGTTGCTACATTACCACGCACGCGTTAAAGACAGTGGTGGCAAGAAGCACTCTGCATGGGCTTCACAAAAAGCAACCCACTTTGTGGCTGTTTTGCCCATTCCCAACTGTCCGAGATCATCACAGCGGTTCCAGACCAACAGCCAGCGCCGCGAGAGGCCCACTGAGAAGAGCACATACGAAAAACTGGTGACTGCTAGGTGTTGCGTCTCTGAGTCTCAGCTTCCACAGAGATCTGATTCAGATCTGCGTGCCACGCCTGCATTGCCTGGTACCTTTTGTGTAAAATAGTACGTTATTTTTGTTTTACTAACATCTTCATATGGGCTGCTAACAATATGCTGCTGTAGAATACTGAAGAATAAAAATGTCACTTGTAAAGCAAGCTGGGTAGTGCTCTGATCTACTACAGATAAGATCAATACCAGACTCTTTTTACAGTTTGCACTTGCTTGCAAGTCCTCTGTGTTGGGGGTCTGCCCTGGACCACCGGGCAGGCCCCATATGCAAATCTGGAGCACCAGACATGGTCCCTCGGTGCGGTGCTCATGCCGCGGATACATGGATGGGGGTCACCCCACCCGCTCCGGATCACCGGAGCTACCCACGTGGCTGGGGGCACCCAGCACACTGCGGCCCTGGCTCTGGGGGCACCCAGGCTGGGGTCACAGCGGCCACCATGCTCACATGGCCCGGTAGCAGAAGATGGCGGCGTTGCCCAGCAGGGGCAACAACCTCGTGGAGGACCCTATCCCTGGAGCCAAGTTCGGCGTGACTGACGAGCCGGAAACAGCTCATACTTTTTATTAACTTGGTCACATGGGTAACCATGTAACCAAGACAAACCCACTGGGAGATACCATGTCTCCATACAGGGGGTGACATGCAACACTCCTCCTTTTTCATAACAGCAAAATAAATGGAACACCATAACAAAATACACACCCTACCACTACGAACCATAACTCCCACACCCATGCACCCTTTATTAACCTGGGTAAGTGGGTCTCATGACACTGAACGGCATCACTGAGGAACACTGGCACCACATAAAGCATTCCACACATACCGGCATTCACCAGTTTACATTGCCCACCGACTGGGCCATTTTAAGCGACTCCAAGTCTGCCGGCTCCCAGCCTTCATGGGGATGTCTACAGTGTTCATCGGCGTACCCATGGAGTAGCAGGAGACCAGTCTGGCTCCTTGCCTATGTTCACTTAGGAAAGCCACGCCACCGTTCAGTGGCCGGCAAAGCCGCACCTGGGGACACCAGGGGCCACATCAGCCTAGTCCTTTGCTGGTGGAGGCAGATAGCGTGGCAGGCTGCTGGCGTGGTCATGACGGGCCAGCTCCATGTTCAAGGAAGGCAGCGCTGCACTTGGGAACGCCAGGTCGTCACCCAGTCTGATCTCTAGGTGGTTGCAGGAAGACTCGAGGGGGGGTACGATGACAGGGTGGGGGTTTCCACTCTGGACCACTCCCAGCGCTCCCTTATTCGCGCCAGGCTCATTGATGTTCTCCGCCGTGTCCACTGGCGGCATGCACCTGGATCTTGTTCTGAATCAAAACCCCTGAGGGTGCACAAGCACTCCCCAGGGAGCCGCTACCCTTCCTGGCTCTTCGTGGCAAATTGAGAGCCTCTGTGAAGCACACCTTGATGAGCTCATGGCGTGCCCGTTCTGGACCTGGGTGGTGTTGGTCTCCTGGCCCTCCTCGGTCTCTTGAGATTTTCCCCACACTCAACTGGCGGCAGGGCGATTGTGGGCCCTTTTTTGAGTGGCCGCCCAGCTGACCAGTGCAGCGCTCCCTTCTGGTGGAGGGTGGCAGAAGCGCTGCGGAGTAAAATTGTCCCCTTTTCCTTGTTGCTTGGGGTTGCACCCACCCATTGTCCATGTGTCCCTCTTTTTTTTTCTTTGCGGGCCCAGTTGGAGATGGGCCTGCCTCATTTTCTCTTCCCTTTTGTGGCACACCTCGGCGATCCTCATTGTGGCGTGGGCCGGGGTAGCACAGTTCCTCTCCTCAGGTGGGGAACAGCAGCAGCTTCCGCGGCCAATGCTGCTTTCCTATTTTTTTTTTTCTTGGCCACACCCCTTCCCTTTGTTTAGTTTCGAGTCAGTAGCATGGCTCGGTTGCCTTTGTTTATTTTCTTTTCTTTTTTTTTTTGGACCGCTCTGGTGCGGAGCGATTTTCCTCCTATTTCAGCAGGGGGGGAGTGGGCGGAGACCAACGCTGCATGGCTCTCGATGCTGCAGTTCATGCCGCTTGCCTTGTGGCCATCGGCCCGTGGTGCTGACGGGCATGGTGGGGGAGGGGGCAGCTCACCTCTCCATGCGGCGGATGCCGCGTATATGGCTGCTTCAGTGGGAGGGGAGAGGCTGCTCCCCTTTGTTGCGGCTGGGGGTCGCCGGGCATCTTGTTGCAGCTCTTGGCAGGGCAGCGCCTCCTCATCGCGGCGCAGCCCCCAACCTGTTCCTTCTCCTGCGGGGGAAGGGGCAGGCAGTTCACCTTCATTTTGTCCTTGCGGGCCCAGTTGGAGTTCCCCCAGGGGCCGCCTCAGCTGTTTGGTGGCCCCAGCACTGCCTTAGTGCTGCGGCCGACGCCGCTTGTAGTTCGGGCCCCCCTTTGCAGCTGACTCGACCGCTCGCTCCTCAGAGCGGGCTCTCTCCGGGCTCCTTCGCGGCCAATGCCGCGCACCATTATGTGGGCACTAGGCGGCCCACACCAACAGGGTACGGGGCCCTGGGCCACCCACAAGCTCCACGCCCAGATGGTCCTCCAGGCGCCCACCCGACACCCGTAGGTCCGGGCGATCCTCGTCGCCATTGTTGGGGGCCTGCCCTGGAGCACCAGGAACACCCCATACGCAAATCTGGAGCACCAGGCATGGTCCCTTGGTGCGGTGCTCATGCCGCAGATACATGGGCGGAAGTCACCCCACTCGCTCCGGATCACCGGAGCTACCCACATGGCTGGGGGCACCCAGCACACTGTGGCCCTGGCTCTGGGGGCACCCAGGCCAGGGTCGCACCGTCCACCATGCTCACTTGGCCCAGTAACTCTTTTGCCCAGATCCAGCAACTGCCACTAAGAAACACGTGTCCGGGGTTGCTGTTGGTGCTCTTGTTCAGAGGGGACTTGCCAAGAAATTCAGTGCTGGGCTATCTAAGATCAGACTGAAATGTAAATGGATATTTAC
Organism: Ambystoma mexicanum; assembly: GCF_040938575.1. NCBI lineage: Eukaryota > Metazoa > Chordata > Amphibia > Caudata > Ambystomatidae > Ambystoma > Ambystoma mexicanum. Next base: position 1,019,788,043 of record NC_090932.1, read on the forward strand.
CCTCTGTGAGATAAAACATGGTTGTAGATCCACCCAACCCCCCCCCCCCCCAAGTGGGCACCTTCCCAGAGAATAGGTTATTTGGCTGTGTTTGTTCTCAGTAGAGGGGCTCTCTAAGGGTGCAGAAGAAAGAGACTCACACAAAGATAGCATCATGGTTGGCAAATACTTTTATGGGGGTGGGGTTCTCTGCCTCTACTAAAGAATAAAAATAATTGGTCAGAACTTCCACTGTCCTGTGTCAAAATCCCTGGTTCTGTCCCTCACACTTATAACTAAAGTCAATGAGGCTAAAGTGTTAGTTTCCCAAGAGAATGGCTCCTTCTCCTGCATTAGTGATCCAAGTTCACTTCAGGAACTTCAATAGTTCTCATCAGGGGGAATTACGGACTTGCCCTGGTTTGTGTATTGTGAACACAGAAAAGTTCTAACAATGTTCACTGGGGAATGACCCCCTTCCCTGGTTGCAAGTGTCTGCAAGAAACAAAAGAAGCTCAACAACCCTTCTAGTCTTGTGTCGTTGACATATCAGGAGGAATGCCTCCCTTTCCCTGATTCAAAGGTTCCTTTAACACTTTGTAGTCAAAGGGCCAGAGGGAATGACCCCCTTCTCCTGGCTGGAAGGTTTCCCTTCCTTCCTCCACTTGTTATTAGTAGGATGACTACCGCCTTCCGATGCTTCTCATTACAACGTGTCAATCACACTAGACCCAGGGGGAATGACTCCCTTTCCCTGGATACTTCAGTGTCTGTTCAATATCGTAAAGTTCCAGTTGTGCTTGGGTCCCAGACCCAGGTTCTTCTTCTTTGAGTCAGCAGACATGGTTCACTAGCCTGCCAAGTACTGCGGCGGGGAAGATGATGTGTGTCTCTGTCTGGGCTTGGACCCTCAATCTGGGTTTCTCTGATCGTCAGTGGTTCTATTCCTTCCACTGGCACGAGGAAGATTTCCTCTGATGCACAAATAGCCCTCTGGAATCTCGGGGTCCCTGACCCTTCTCTGGTGGTCAGTGGTTATGGCTATATGACCGACACAAGGAAGATTTCATCTGATGCACAAATAGCCCTCTTGGCTCTTGGGGTTCCTGTCCCTTCTCTCAATGTTCATGTCATAGGGATTACACCAGGGCCCACACAGAGACCTGCTCACTTCGCTCATGCCCCCGCCGGCAGACCAGTGCCTCCCATTACCTTGTAAGGATTTGCAGCATGTCTCTGGATCTCTATGGGACTGCAAGCAGTGTCTCATTGGTTTTCGCTGATCTTTCCCATTCTCTCCTGACCTTCCGGCAGGTCAGTGTCTTCACGCCAACTACAGTCTCAACACTTGCCAAGGACACGCCGTGCAACTTCTTGCGGCAATGTTACTGTTCCTCCCGGCAGCAAAAGCTGAAAATGGTCTGTTTCCTCTGGGATCGGATGGGGTTTTTTCCCCCTTTCTCAGTAGCATCCTCCGGTCTCAGAATTACAAATTCCAGCATCTCTGCTCTGGATGACTTATCAGCCGGCCTCACTCTTTCGGTTGTCCTTCTTTGTTTTTTAAAGATTTCAAATGTTAATTTTCTCGCAAGAGACTAGACTGTTGCTCTTGGTTCTGGAGAGTGATCGTTATGTCTGTATGCCTTTTCTTCATCACAGTTGGGAGAAACCTGTGGGAGTCCTCCCATCTACTCCCCTTGGATCCTCTTCTCAGGTGACCAGGGAAAGGGCATTGCTTTTGGATCCTGACCCTGGTGGGTGGAGAAGCGAGGGAGGATCACCTGGGTGGAGGGTCCTTGGGGAATGGAGATGCGATACCATTATGGCATATTGTTACCCCCTGTCCCACTAACCAAGAAAACACCAGATCATCTTACCATTGTAAAAACACCAGAAAGAGGATAAAGAAGAGAAGATTTATGGGCAAGACAGGGACATGGTAGCCCCTTTCCCTTATGAAGATCAGCCTAACCCTTCCCTGGTCTTTATGGGCTATTATGATGCATCTCCCCACACTTTCCATGATGTAACCCACTATGATACTGGGACGAGGAAGAGGCAACTAAGAGTGATGAACACAAGTGGGATATTTTACCACTCTGGAACAGAGACAAGGAAAAGGCATGTAAAGTATTGTAGAGACTAAGCATGTCTCTTTAATTATGGTCAGGCACTTGAACCAAATGCCCCACACCTGAGGTCATTTAGTAATTGCCATGAGAACAAGAAGGCGAGCAGTGCTTGAGAGAAACCATAGAATCCTGCTGGGGGGAAGCAGGAGCTGTGGTGCACTGCAACAAGGGAACCAGTGTGCAACATGGAGACTGGAACGCTTGGTGAGGCACAGGGGAGAGTGGAAGATGGCAGGCAAGAGCAGAAGGGGCTGCGAGAGGACCAGAATCAAAGCAACAGCTTTGGAGGGTTGGGCTGCTTACCTGCCCAGAGAACGCTGCTCTGCCTGCGGAAAGGAGGCTGGCAAGTGCATGCGGCGCTGTCTAACAGATGGGAAAGGCAGCTGGATCGCCCCAGCAAAACAGAGAAAAGACTAGTGAGCCAATACATGCAACCTTTTGAATAGCGAACAAACTGAAAACACTATTGAATACATTACGGAATGAAAGCAAGATGAAATTATGTTTGAACATGTATTTCTTAATATCACACAGAGATAAAGTAAACAAAGCTAATGTTTGAATGGGCTAAAAGCAACGTGGTGCAGCTGGGAAATACACTGCAGCAAGAAATACAAGTTTTGGCAAAGCAAGTAGAGAACGAAGAAGGGTATGCGAAGAGAAACAAGTATCCACAGTCTAACCAAGTGAATGGTGAATAAGATAATTACAGAAAAGGATTGAAAAAGGGTATTTCGATTGGATTGCGTCCTTTAACCTATTCCCAATCTTTGACATGTAATGTCCAGCTTTGGCTGCTTCGGAAAGGGCGCCCTGCGTCGATGGCGTTGAGTCGATGTCCCTCGAAGGCCTCCGTCGAGTGTGACGTCATTGGATGTTATAAGTAGCACGCACGGCGCCCATTGGCCTCAGTTCCGTTTTTCCACAAACATGTTTGCTTTGAAAAATCAGCGCGCCTAGTTAACAAATTTGATTGCGTAGTTAACCTCAATTGTTTGTTACCTTCGACAAATGTGTCTTTGTCCTCAGCTCAGACGACCCCTTGTTCCAGATTCAGAAAATGCAAGGAATGCGACTCCAAGATGTCCATCATGGATCTGCATCGTTCTTGTCTGTGGTGCCTGGGTGAAGGCCACAACACCGATTCCTGTTCCAAGTGTCAAGCTTTGACAGGAAAGGCCTTGCGAGAACGAAAGGGGAAGTTGCAGGCAAGGAAGATATCCAAGCCTCATGAGACCTGACCTGATCGTTCTTCGACCGCCGAGTCGAGAGACCCCTCTCCTCGGCATAAGAAGGATAAAAAAAATGCTCAAGGTCCTGTAGTGGCTCACGCCATTCTTCATCCTCGATGAAGCGATCGAGGAGGAGGCACCATCGGTCACCTTCCTCTTAGTCCTCATCAGGAGGCACCACCGAGAGGGTAAGATGCCCCTCCAAAAAGTCACCACCTGTGGAAGTGGGCAGCATTACATGTAGAGATTTTAAACGCTTTTGAGAAACAGGGTAAGTCTCCGTCCGCGCCTTCTGTAGAAGCCGGCAAGGAGCGGTCTCAACCCAAAACTCCCGCGCCCTTGAGCCTGGGTGGACGGCGTGATTCGCAATCGAGAGCCCTCAAGGCCTTGAATGGACAAGGATCACTGGAGAAATGGCGAGCGTTCGAGATCATCGAAGCCTGTAGAACCCTCGAAGCCCTCTGTGCCAAAACCGTTGAAGGAGCTTGTCGATGCGTCGACTTCGCCTAGGCCTTTGGCGCCATCAAAGCCATTGACAACATTGAAGCCGCCAACGCCAAAGGTACCAATTGTGTCAGTTCAGCCCCCAGGGTCTGAGGAAACTCATAAGAAGGCTAAAACCAAATCTACATCAACGCCTTCGAAGCCAGTGCTCCTGAAAATATCTTCACTCCTCTGTCAAAGAAGGATTTTTTTCAAATCCCTCTCTTCCATCTTTGAGGAGGAAGAAAGATCAGATGGGGAGGATGCCCTCTTCGGGCTTCAGTATGGAACCCCCAATGTGCCGGAAGGCCTCATATCAGAAGAGAGCAAGTTGGAAGATCTTTATGACACCTTGCATAATGCCAGCGTCATTGATACTTCTCCTAAGTTGGAGTTTGGCAGGCCAGAACCAGGTGAGCACGCTGACTCCTCATACAGGCAACTGATGTCCAGAGTAGTGGAGTACCTAGGCTGGGCTAGACCCACTATACAGTTTGTTCTAGATATTCTAGACCAAGGTCCACCTACAGATCCTATATTACCCTTCCATGTGGCTCTGCAAAAAACGTTGGCCAGAAATTGGGAGACCCCCCTGACACCAATCCGGTGGTGGACAAATCCCTTACAAAGAAATACCGCCCTACCAGTAGCGATGCCGGATACCTGTCCAAACACCCCACTGCAGAGAGTCTGGTGGTCCAGGCAGCCACGGCTACCTCTAACAAGGCAGCATACCCTGATAGAGACGATAAGCATGTGGATGAATGGGCACGGAAGATATTTTCAGCTGGGAGTAAGGCCCTGAAGTCGGCCAACTCCACATGTGCCTTAGCAAAATATTTGTACACTCTGTGGGAGTGCATATCCATGGCGGTGGAGCATATTCCAGAAGTGGATGAAGGGAACAGCTTTCTGGCTATTAATAAGGACGGCAAGGAAGCCATGTGTGAGTCCCTTCAGTCTGGATTGGACACTGCGGATAGCATCTGCAGGTCCACGGCCACAAGCACCATGATGCACAGATTTGCGTTGTTGCAGAAGTCAGGTTTTGCACGGATGTGTAGGCTTGTCTTCTCAACATGCCGTTTGAGCTGTCAAATCTTTAGGGGACGCTTAGGCAACCTCAGCTTTTCGTTCCGGTGGGACAGTCATGGAGGGGGCGATCTTTTCACTACTACTCCTCCTCATTTGGAAAGGCGAGAGCAATGGCCAGTCAAAGAGGCCAAAAGGAAGTTCCCTCTTGGTGGACGAGGTAGAGGTACCAAGCCAACTCCAGCTACCTTGCCATTAGCAGCTGCAGCAACTGCTTCAGAACCACTTTGATAGCTTGCATCACGTGTCACCTGTGGGGGGCAGACTGTCTCAGCATCTCGAAGAATGGCAAGCCATTACTTCAGATGCGTGGGCTTTGGACACAATAGCCCACGGTTACTGCCTACCATTCAGAACGCCTCACACCAATCCACCGGGGAAACACCCTTTGAGGGTTCCAGATCTGCTCCTTGGGCAGAAATATTAACCCTGCTAGAGAAAGGTGCAATAGAACCACTGCCTATACCAGAGAGGAACAAGGGTTAGTATTCCCCTTATTTTTTGATCCCCAAGAAAGAATGAGGACTGAGGCCCATCTTGGACTTGAGATACCTGAACAAATTCAAGATGGTCACACTTTCTTAAATCCTTCAGGTCCTCCAATTACAGGATTGGTTGGTGTCATTGGACCTTCAGGGTGCTAATTTTCATGTGCCAATCCATCTCAAGCACAGGAAATACCGGAGGTTCGCCGTTGGGGGCTCACACTATCAGTTTCGAGTCCTGCCTTTCGGGTTGACCCCTGCCCGAGGGTCTTCACCAAACTAATGATGGTGGTGGCAGCGCATCTCAGCAGAGGGGGTAATTCACGTCAACCACTACCTGGACGATTGGCTGATCAGGGCGTATTCTCCCGAACAAGCATTGGATCACCTCAGCGTTACCTGCCACTCCCTACACAGACTGGGCTTCTCTCTCAATTTCAAGAAGTCTCACATGACACATTCCCACCAGCTCCAGTACATCGGGGCTGTTTTAAACACGTCCTTGGGAAAGTGCTCGCCACCCAAGGTGAGGGATCAAGACAGTCTCCAGATGGTAACAAAGTTTCAGATTGCCCACTGTCTCCCGGCCTACGAAGTCTTAAGGTTGCTCGGCCTCATAGCATTCTGCATTTACCTGGTACCAGAGGCCAGTCTATGAATGAGATCCCTACAGTGGGCTCCCCTCGATCGCAATGGTCCCCAGTTCTCGGGAGTATGTCGGATCTACTGCAGGTCCTGATCAAAGTTGCGCAGGATCTTCTATGGTGGGCCTGCGAGGAAAATATCCTGAAGGGGGAACCTTTTTGGGAACAATGGCCTGAGACAACTGTCGTGACGGACGCCTCACTTACGGGATGGGGAGCCCACACCAACAATCTGACAGCCAGTTGGTTTGTTGGTCTCTATCGGAGTCCAAACTACATATCTATCTTTTGGAGCCGAGGGCAATCAGACCAGCGCTGAAAGCCTTCCTGCCCTCTGTTAAGGGAAATAAAATAATGTCCTGATAATGACAGACACCACAGTGGCCATGCATTACCTCAACAAGAGAGGAGGTGGAGGGTCACTTCCACTGTGCAGAGAGGCAATGCAGCTGGGAAATTCGAGAAGGAATCTCCCTACCAGCAGTTCATTTGGCCGGGGAGGAGAACATGGCGGCGGACGCTCTGAGCAGGAAGAGCACAGTCTCCAACAAATGGAAACTAGCTCAGGATCAGGATGACCTTCAAGAGACCTTTTCCCTTTGGGGAACCCCTCAAGTAGATCCGTTTGCGACCGGGTTCAACTGGAAGTGCGAAAGGTACTGCTCAAGGGAATTTCCTCCGAGAGGAGCTCTAGGAGACACGCTCGTGGTGGATTGGGATTTTCCACTGCTATACACGTTTCCGCTGATCCCCCGTCATTCCTCAAGTAATCAGGAGGTTGAGACGGTTTGGGAGCCACATGATCCTAATTGCTACGGATTGGGCCAGGGGGACATGGTACCTGGACCTTTTGGACATGTCCATCTGTCCTCAGAAACTACTTCCACAAAGAGAGGACCTTCTCTCGCAAAGGGAGGGTCAGGTTCTCCATCCAAAGGTCAACACTCTCAACCTTCACGTGTGGTTTCTGGAACGTTGAGATACAAGGATTGGGACCTCCCGGATGACGTGATGGAGGTGCTGCTTTCGGCAAGGAGGCCAGCAACAAAATCTTGGTACCATTGCTGTTGGAATAAGTTTTGCGACTCTGCAGGGAAAAGAATGTGGATCCTTTTCTATGTTCGACTCTGGATGTGCTATCCTTTCTGCTTTCATTAGTAAACAAAGGTCTTCACATTGGGTCCATTAAGGGTTATCTAGCAGCGCTCTCCGTATTCAAGTGCTCATCGGAGGAGTGTTCTTACTTCAAAATTCCATTGGTGACTCAATTTCTGAAAGGGCTCACAAATGTGTTCCCACCTTTTGCTTTTCAGGTTCCCGTTTGGGACCTTAACCTGGTTCTAAAATCTTTCATGTGTGCACCATTTGAACCTTTGCACACATGTCCATTGAGGTTGTTAACCTTCAAGATGATACTGTTGGTTTCTCCAACATCTGCACGTAGAGTGAGCGAGTTGCAGGCACTCTTCAAAGCCACCCTTTACCATATTCCACGAGGATAGGGTTGTGTTGAGGGTTAAACCCTCCTTCCTACCTAAAATAGTGTCATACTTCCATCTAAATCAGAAAATCGTTCTGCCAGCGTTTTAGCCTTCACAGCATCCCAGTCAAGAGGAATAAAGGCTCCATAGATTGGACCCTAGAAGAGCTTTAAGCTTTTATGGGTCTATGATGTCCAAGTTGAGAGTGGACGACCAGCTCTTTCTAGGATATACTGGATGCAAATTAGAGCAAGCTGTTTCAAAACAGACTTTGTCCAGGTGGATCATCCTTATAATTTTAGAGTGTTACAGACTGGCAGGCAAGGACCCACCAAAGGGTTTGTGGGCTCACTCCACCAGGGCCATAGCCTCTTCCACAGCCCTGAAAAGGGGAGTCCCCATTTGAAACATCTGTGATGCTGCAGCGTGGTCATCGTTGCACATGTTCACCAAGCATTATTACTTGGATTCTTCCCATGCTCAGGACGTCGCTTTTGGTAAAGCTGTACTTTATTCTGCCCTGTGACAATTGGCAAATCTAAATTCTCCGCCCTCCTACAGTATTGCATACTAATTTGGGAGTCTATAAAAAAGATGAGGAATACGTTGGAAAATACAATCCATTTGAAGAACAAGTTACTTACCAACTGGTAACATTCTTTCGACTGGATGTTCCTCCAACGTATTCCTCATCGCCCTCCCATCCTACCCCTCTGTAGAATTTCCTATGCTATTATAGCTTTCGTTCTTATAAAGATGATTACTGCCTCCATGTACTAATGGCTAACACAAGGAGGGGAAAAACAGAACTGAGGCCAATGGGCACCACGCGTGCTACTTATAACATCCGATGACGTCACCCTCGATAAAGGCCTTCGAGGGACATCGACTCAATGCCATCGACGCAGGGTGCCCTCTGCCGAAAAAGTCTTCCGAAGCAGCCAAAGATGGACATTACATGTCAAAGATGAGGAATACGTTGGAGGAACATCCAGTCGAAAGAACGTTACCAGTTGGTAAGTAACTTGTTCTTCTGCTGCTAAGAGTACATTTTCACTGTCAAGGGAAAACAGTGGACAATCGTTGGTATCAGTTGAGTGACCTGTGATGGGAGGATCGTGTGGTATGTTAACTGCACCTAGACAAAGGAGACCATACCTGAAAGCAACAGTAAAGGAAAACAGCCAAGAAAGGGCTATCTGTTGCGTGACGTTTAATGGGTGGACCTTGTCGTCCATCAACTGCTCCTAGACTGAGAGCCCTACCTGGAAAGCAATTGATAGAAGGAATCACAGGTGTAAGCCTTGCATTGATGAACCATAGAAGGTACCTGTGACAAGAGGATTGGGGAGGATCCCAATCCTTTGAGAAATGTTTTTTTTTTAACTGCTTTGGACTTGGGGAATGGAACCCCAAGGCTTTGTGGAACTGGGCCTCATTACGACCCTGGCGGTAATCGCCCGTCATTACCGCCATGGCGTAATGAGCGTTTACGCCGTGGGACGATGGCGTAAAGAGCGCCACATCACGACCCATCGCGCACGAGCATTACGCCATGGCGGTAATGCAATTAACGCCATGGCGGAAAAGGCCCCTACCGGCATCGCTAAGCGAGCAAGGTGCCCTTCCGCCAGCGTAAGTAGCGGCCACCGTAATTTACGGCCACTGTAATTAGCGGCGGCCGTAAAAGGCCAAACCGGAAATAGCGTCATCGCGCCGGAACGGGAAGCAGCCCGTCGGCCATCTTTAAAAACACAATCCATCGCCATCCTACCAAACAACACCAGACCCAACCCTGACACCTGTCCCAACCAAACACCCACCCATCCAAGTTCCCGAAAATGCCAAAATCCGTGAAAAAGGCATGTGACCGCCAGCGCCAGGAGCGATTCAGCCGGGAGGAACTCTGCATGCTAGCGGAGCCCTGCAGGACAACGCAGGTGTTGTTTTCTCCCCTGAAATGACCAGGACAGCAATCGGGAAGAAGAAGGCCATCTGGGCCCTGGTGGCTGAGCGCGTCAGCGCAGTGGGGACCGTACCCCGCACCCCACAGCAGTGCCGGAAGCGCTGGGATGACCTGCGCATACGGGTCAGAGCCGTCATCTCGGCAAACCGCAACCTTGCCCAGGGAACCGATGGAGGGTCGGAATCCCCCCTGAAACTCCAACCGTGGGAGGAGATCTGTGCTACCACCATCGGCATGGAATCCATCGAAGGCGTTGGAGGGATGGAAAGGGGAGCCCCGACATCAGGCGATGAAGGTAGGTGCCTCATACAAGACATGCCATAGTCACAGCAGTCCAATCATGTGTAGCACAAGGTTGCCCTAGAGTGTAAATGCAACACAAATCAATACTGCCCATAGCCACATGCGAGCACCACCCTGCATACACTGCTGGCACCCGCATACCTGCATCCACATACCACACTAAAAGGAGACAACCTGCATGGCACTGCCTGAAATCTGCCTCATCCACTGGCCAAAATAATGTCAACCATTGTCATTCAAAAGTCCGTAGACCCATCAATAACGCCCTCCCACCTTTGCTCCACCACAGGCACAGAATCACACCCAGAGGCCCAGGACACCCCTGCGCCGAAGAGAGCGAAGTCCAACAACAACCTCCCTGCACCCTCAACCTCAGCTGCAGTGAGGCAGACCCCACGACAAGCAGGTCCCACTGCAGGCATACCGGAGGTCCCACCGGCAAGCACCCCTGTTGGCAGCAGGCCAGCAGCAGCTGCTCCACCTCCACCGACATTGCCTGCCACAGAAGGCAGGGGGTCAGCGGCCAGCAGCAACATCGGGGAGACAGCTGCAACAGCTGCATGTTCTGACTCGGACATGGAGCAGGAGGTCAGAAGCCCCACTGACCAACTACATTCCCCCTGTTTCTCAGACGCCAGCCCCCATGAGGGCGACACACAGGGGCACACTGAGGCAGAGGAGTGGCCTTCCACCCCATGCCCTGTCCACACTCCACAGGAGGGGACCAGCCCCTCCATCACTCCACCTGCACTGGCCATGGGCCAGCACGGCCAGCCGTCCCTCGAGGACATCACTCAACGGCAGCATCAACTGTCCGCAATGCTGGATGAGCATGCCGCGGAATGTGTGGGGGCTAGGTTTAGCATTGAACAGGCCACAGAGACACTAAGGGCGGAAGTGGCGCAGAGCACTGCCACCCTGAGGGATGCCATGCAGGCCATGTCCAGGGACATCTGTGCCGAACTTGCGGGCTTGCGTCGTGCGGTCACTGACCTCACCCACACAGTACAGGAGCTGCATGCACAGGGGCAGCCAGGGACATCCTCCACTGCCAGTTCTGCGCAGAGCAGCCCCGTGCGCCGTTCCGGACGCAACCTGCGCTCCACAGCCAGGGGTGCCCCGGGGGCCGGGAGAGGGGGCTTGTGACGGCCTGTGGACACTGTCACAGGCATCTGTTGACAGCTACATGGGGTGTGTTGGGGTGTGCAGGGGGGAGGTGGGAGGTGGGAGGGGGTGTGTTGGGGTGTGCAGGGGGGAGGTGGGAGGTGGGAGGGGGTGTGTTGGGGTGTGCAGGGGGGAGGTGGGAGGGGGTGTGTTGGGGTCTGCAGGGGGGAGGTGGGAGGTGGGAGGGGGTGTGTTGGGGTGTGCAGGGGGGAGGTGGGAGGGGGTGTGACACGACAGTTCATAGTTCCAATACACTTTTTTCTTTCAAAAAAAGAAATGTGTGGACATCTTCATTGCGTATGTGTGCTTTATTGGTGTACAGTCCACAGTGTGCATGTCCCAGAGACACACAGTGCCCCAAGTGCAGTCTCCATGCGATAAACACCAGCCGTGTGTGCTAGAAGCAGTGGTCGATGATACTTTGGCGCATGGCACGCCCCTCCTGTGCATCGCCTCCTCCATGTGGTGGCGCCCCATCTGCACCCTCCTCATCCTCATCGTCAGGTGGTTGCAGTTCTGCGTCAGGGGGCAGGGGCACATTCCGTCTGACGCACATATTGTGCAGCATGACACATGCCATGACGATCTTTGCCACCTTCTCATGGCCATACAGGAGTGCCCCACCAGACCTGCTGAGGCTTCGGAACCGTGCCTTCAGGAGGCCGAATGTCTGCTCTATGACCACACGAGTACGTGTATGTGCACGGTTGAAGTCCTCCTCGTGCTGGTTCTGCGGGTTCCGGACTGGCGTGAGGAGCCACCTCTTCAGGGGATAGGCTGCATCACCTGTATGTAGGCGAGAATGTATGTGTCAGTCATGTTGTCTGATCAGGAACATGATGTTCCACCATGGCTGGCATGGAACTGTTACCTTGGCTCACTTCTACATGCACTAATTGATTCACACTATGCAACCAGTATATGCTCATTGCTGCCATGGCCTGTTTTGCATGCCATCACCCTATGTATGCAGAGGGGTTTTGTGCATTGTGAGTGCCCTTCCTCTGTATCCGTTCTCTGTGTTACTCACAGCCAGGTGGAGTATGCATCATCCCCCCCCCCTTTCTGCCAGGTGGAGTATGCATCATCCCCCCCCTTTCTGCCAGGTGGAGTATGCATCTTCCCCCCCCCCCCTTTCTGCCAGGTGGAGTATGCACTGGTACGTCATTCCCATGCCCACTTCCATGACATTGCACTCACCGAGTAGCCAGGATCTTGGGCCTGCATGTCGCTCCATGTAGCGTGGTATTGTGGAGTTCCTCAGGACCAGTGAATCATGGGTTGATCCGGGGAATCGGGCACAACAATGTGTGATGATCTTGTTGGAGTCACAGACCATTTGCACGTTGATAGAGTGGAACTGTTTCCGGTTGCGGTACGGTACCTCCATGGCACGTGGAACCACCAATTCCACATGGGTGCAGTCGATGGCACCAATGCAACCGGGTATGCTGGCTAGTGCATGGAAACCCACTTTGGTGTTTGCAATCTCCTGGGCAGTCCGTGGTAATGAGATGTGGTCGTCTGTGTGCTTGAGGAGGGCATCGAGCACTTGGATGAGTGTTCGTGAGAATAATGGTTGTGAAATGCCATGCAGGTGCCCCACTGTGTGCTGGTAGGTGCCTGTGGCCAGGAAGTGGAGTACAGCCACTACCTTCAGTAGGGGGGGATGGCGGTTGGACTTTCTATCATGCTGACGATGTCGTCGTGTGTCATGTCTACGATGGCGGTGATGGTGTCCCGGTCCAAACGGTACAGGGTGTGGATCTGCTCAGCAGTGAGGTTGTTTGGATTGGCTCTGATGCGTGGGATTGGGGGCTGCCTGCGTGGTGGCACTGGCTGTGCTGGTGGGGCTTGCTGGGCCTGCCTTGCCCTCCTTCTCCTCCTGCGTCTCCTCTGTGCTGCCTGTTGTTGTTGCTGTTGTAGTAGCACATGCATTGCTATCAGGTCCTCCAGCCCCAACATTGCTAGTCGTATTGGTATCATTGTGGAGTGTGACTGGGTGTAGGTAGGGGTGGGGTGTGCTCTTTTTGTACTCCCCTGAGTCTGTATTGCCTTCACCTGTGCTGTTTCTGTGCACCTGTGGCAGCTGCATTCACTTGAATTGGCCCTTTACGGTTGGTTCGCGATGGCGTTATTTGCACCATGGCGGTAAGGTACTTAGCGGCCTCGGTGATGGCGTTAGGTGCATGTCCGCTTGGGTCGGCATTTGCGTACCTTTCCGCCATGGCGCTAAGTACGGTGTGGGCGGTCGCGTGCGCGCACCCTTAGCGCAGTTAGCGGCAGCGTTAACTACGATGCCGCTATTGACATCGTAGTTTACGGTCAGGAGTCATGATCGGACCTGGCGGAAAACGATGGCGGTAACCATTTACCGCCATCGTTTTTCACTTACCGCCAGGGTCGTAATGAAGCCCACTGTCTTTAACTTGCGGAAGGAAAATCAGAGAGTTTTGAAGAACTGTGTGAACTTGAAAGGGTGGAGCTGAAAGTAAGCTGGGAGCTGGAAGAAGCTCAGAACTTTAGTAACACTATTCTTGTATTCCTGACATCCCTACACAGTGTTTTGCTTTAGTTGTGAGGGCAAGTAAAGGTTTTGGACACAGACTTAAGTTGAACTCTGACTCAGACATTCCTTAGTTTCTTTAGATAGGGAAACCTCACCTTAGTTTAGGGCAAGTTAGGCCTTCATCCATCTTGACATTTAAGTTAATAAAGGGAGTTTGTTTGAACTTGGAATCTGTTGTCTGTGTCATGCTTAATGCTGCCTTCACACAGTACTTTCAGGTTCCCTATAGTTTTCCACCTGTTAGCGGTGCAAATGTTTACCTGCCACAAAGAGGTTCTTTAAGGAAGGAGAGGTTAGAGTGTGTGGGGGTGTGTTGATGTTACAAGGGTGGTACCCTAGATGGTCGTACTCATCCCTTAAGGGGGAGACACTCGCCATGAGATCTTCCCGCAATATACCACCGCCAGGGTGACTATCGGGTAGCAGCTTCACCTCCCTGGCCTAATGGGTTAGGGGACCCCCTTCTGGAGAAGTGACGACATCTATGGATTCGTCACAGGCTCCTAAATTACCCAGGGTAATCCAGACGTGGACCCCTTGCTCACTGTGCTTAGAGATACACAGCTTCACCTCACTGATTAGGCCCAACGAGGCCATAACATGTGTCTGGGCTTGCTGTTGGTACTCTTGCCTAGCATTTCAGTGCTGGACTGCCTAGGTGTGTGGGACCAGGCTGAAATGCAAATTGATTTTTTCTTCACTGTGATGGGTACAGTGAGCGAAAACGTGGTTGTAGACCCTCATAAGTGGACATGATCCCAGAGAATGTGTTATTTGGCCGTGTTCGTTCTCAGTAGAAGGGCTCCCAGACATTTTGTTGCAGATGGGGAGCAGGTGCAAGTGGATCTAGGTCTTTCTACCCTGTTCCCACTGCCTCCCACCAGCCTACTTCTGCAGGAGTCTGTTTGTCCTGAAACATTCTGGTTTCACCATCACTGTCTTGTGGCCAATGCTGGATTGCTTTTTATGGACTTCATTGATTCACGGTGCGACACCCTTTCTCAAACTCTCATGCTGGACTTACTTTGCATCTTGTTTTCATGGTGGCCCTGAATCATGCTATTCCCATCTTCATCTTGTATCCTGGCTTGCGACATTATGTGTTATTACTGACTTCTACAATTGTATTCACTCTTCCCATCCTGCTTCTCCACTCTTTTTGACTGCTTACTCTCTGTTCTCTCCTCCTCTCCGTTTTCCTATCTCCTCCCCTTCTCCCCTTACTTTCATCTATGCACTTACTCTATCAGAATTGTCCCTGGACCTAGTACGATAGCAATTACGTCTGTCTCCTCCCCCTCCCCTTACTTGTTTCCCCTTCTCCCACCAGCCCTATCTGAAAGGTCGTCAGGCCCAGTACGATATTTGCTTGTTTTGTTCCCCCCCAGCTTTCTGCACCCCTCTCACTCACCTTTTGTTTTCCTCTGGCTCTACCAGAAATGTCGTCAAGCCTAGTACGGTAGTCGTCTGTCTGTTTCCATCTCTTTCCCACTTTCCCCCTCCCTTCCTTAACTATGTTTTAGCGTGTGCACTATCTGAAATGTCATCAGGCCGAGTACGATAGTTAATTTCACATCCTTACTGTTCATGGCCTGCAAGAAAGTCATTGTATTTTCCCTTGTTCCCTCCCTTACCTTGAAGTGCTTTGAAACACATTGGGCCTCATTACGAGTTTGGAGGCAGGCATGGCTGCCTCCAAAATTTGGGTCCGGGTCTGTGGTCCCTGAATGGGGAAATACTGGGCCATTCTGACTTTTGAGGGCTCAGTATTTCCCCATTCAGGGAACCCGGACATTTCCCATTCCCATTTGAACCCCCATATGTCTCAATGGGAATGGGGAGTATGCTAACAACGGGCCCGTTAATGACGGGCCCGTTGTTAGCATGCTTGTCCCCTCACGCGACCCGAAAAGGACGTATGGTAAAACCAGACGTCCAGAGCAGGTCCCGCAAGGGGACCGCGTAATAGGGCCGTACGGGGTTAACGGCTCTCGCACCTTTACCGGCGCCGTTAACCCATTACCGCCTTCCTCGTAATGAGGCCCATTGTGTATAGGAGCTATATAAATAAACTATCATATCATACTCATTAATATAGCATGCACTCACAGCAAAGCACATTTTGCAATAGCTTGAGGGGAATGTGCTAGGGCCCTGGGCTTATCTGCTTGGGTTGTGTAGCTTTGGCTTGGCAAAAGCCAGCACAGACACCTCATTGCCACCAACAAACTGGACTCGCACACAGAAAGTATGAGGTTGGGATGGGAAACTGTGCTTGTCAATGCTTCTTGACTTTAAAACTTAAACATAACGTAGAGTAACTAATGTCTGTCTGTATGCACGCCCACTCTCTGGCATGTTCTTCAGTTTATTTTCTTTAATTCCAAAGTGTGCTAGTGTTTGCCACGGTAGTATGTGTTTTAGAAAGCAGAAGCTCCAGGCTGGTGATTTTCACCATTTCTAGTGTGATGTGAAATCACAGCATAGCTTAAAATGGGTTTTAATCAGATTTGCATTTCAATGCATAGTCGCAGAGTTGGAGTACATTTAAAGATTGAAATGCCTGCAGGCTGTGACCCAGGATCGATAATGCACCTATTAGTAATTCATAGCTTTAAACTTTTTGTATTGGCAAGGCAGGTGAAAACACACAATTTTGTTTTTGGCACGTGAGAACCCATTGAAGTGAATGGGTGTGGATGGTGAGTCCGTTGTTTACAAGGCGGGTCACACCATCCAAAAGCGTGAGAGTTGAGAGCTATGGTAATTGGGACACTGTCACTTGTAGAAAATCATTTAAAAATACATTGCTGCAAATACAAGGCATACGTTTCTGGCTGCAGGGCAGGCCTGTTATGAAAAAGGGTGACTGGGGTAAGCAGTTTTCCCTCTTGGGTCATTTGAAACAATAAGTACCTCTTAGTTTTTGGAAAGAGGGTCATCCATCTGTGTGTGAGAATGAACACAAGATTTAAAATGTGCATACTTGATATGTGCTGCACTGCAGTTTTGATGTTGCTGGAGATAAAATACTATTGTCATTAGCTTTGAGGTCCTCCTTGACGACTCGGTTGAAAAATCACTCATCCGATGAGTCGAGAGGCGAGACTCCTCGGAGGAAAAAGTCCAAAAAGCGCTCTTGATCCAGAAGTGGGTCGAACCATTCTTCATCTTCTTGGAGTGGATGAAGAAGATGCCATAGGTCACCTTCCACCTCTTCCTCCAATACTTCTCCTGAGAGAACAATATCTTGCCCAACCAAATCATCCACTCCTGCTGTATGGGAGGCATTCAGAAAGAAAATGTTTAGAACATTTTGAGAAGGAGGCCCCCGACCCTCTCGAAACAGAAAACCAAGAGTCATGCTCCTGTTGGGCTGTTGAAGGCTGACAAGGAAAGGACTAAGCCAAACTCCTGCGTGCCTTCGAACCTGGGACACAGGCTAGAAACCCCTCGAGAACCTTAGAGGTCTCCACTCGAAGAGAAATCAAAGACTCTTTCAAGTCGGAAACCAAGCCCCACGAGGGCTTCCATAAAGTCTTTGAAAACATTGATGCGATTACCATACAAAGCATTGACGCCATTAGCATTGAGACCATCAATGCCATTAGCGTCGAGATCGATGCCATCGGGGTCAAGACCATCGATGCCTTTGCCCCCTAAACCTGCCATTGTCATTAAGGAGGTTGAAAACACTTTTAAACCTTTACCAAGGAGGGATTTCTTCAAGTCTTTGTCTTCAATTTATGAAGAACATGAACCTTCAGATGAAGATACTCCTCCTTTTGGTTTACAGTATGGTACGCCAAATGTCCCAGGAGCCCTGATCTCGGAAGAGTTGATGCTAAAAGACTTACATGAAACACTGCAGTCAGCCAGAGGGGTTGACACTTTACCAGAACCTGAATTTGTTAAACCGCACCCGAAAGAACATGCTGATGCCCCATACAGACATCTTATGTCTGGGATCATAGTGTTTCTAGAATAGGGCAGGCCTGCTCCCCCATTCGAGCGAGATGACTTGACCGATATCCTTGATAATGGTCCTCAGAAGGATCTGGTACTCCCTTTTCATATTGCCCTGCAAAAAAGGCTAATGGCAAACTGGGTGGCACCTGAGGCAATTCCAGCAGTGAATAAAAACCTCACCAGAAAGTACAGGCCATCCAGTAGCGATTCTGACCACTTGTATAAACATCCTACGCCAGAAAGCCTGGTAGTTCAGGTTGCAAGTTCTGCCTCTAAACAAGCAGCTTATCCAACAATTCCCCCAGACAGGGATGATGAGCGTTTCAACGCTTGGGCAAGGAAGGGGTTTTCTGCTGGGAGCATGGCTCTTAAATCTGCAAATGCCACTCCTACCGTAGCTAAATTTACGTTCACCCTGTGGGACTGTATAGCCATGGCGACTCAGCATATTCCCGAGGTTCTCCATCCAAAGGTCAACACTCTCAACCTTCACGTGTGGTTTCTGAAAGGTTGAGATGCAAGGATTGGGACCTCCCGGATGACATAATGGAGATTTTGCTTTCGGCCAGAAGACCATCAACAAAATCCTTGTACTGCTGCTGTTGGAACAGATTCTGCAGCTGGTGTAGGGAAAAGGATGTGGGCCCTTTTATATGCAGCACACCTATGGTGATGTCCTTTTTGTTACATTTGGCAAATCTGGGGCTCTAGACTGGGACCATTAAAAGATACTTGGCAGCGCTTGCAATCTTCAAGCACACGTCGGAGGAGGTATCATACTTCAAGATACTGTTAGTTATACAATTTCTAAAGGGACTTACTAACGTGTTCCCTCCATCTCAGGTTCATATTTGGGACCTTAATCTTGTTCTAAAATTCCTAATGTGCGCTCTTTTTGAGCCACTCCATTCATGTCCATTAAAATTGCTGACCTTTAAGACCATCTTTTTAGTTGCGTTAACATTAGCCTGCACGGTGACAGAACTTCAGGACTTATATTGTAAGCCTTCCTATACTACCTTGTTTAAGGACAGGGTAGTTATCAAAGTCAAACCAACTTTTCTGTCGAAAATGATATCGGATTTTCATTTATCCCAGAAAATTGTGTCACCATCTTTTTATCCGCCTCCACATCTTGGAAGGATGAGGAAAGGCTGCATAGACTTGATCCAATACAAGCTTTAAGCTTTTACATCCCTAGGATGGCTAAATTACTCCAACAGTGCCAACCTTTTATTGGGTATATAGGTCACAAGTTGGGACTTGAAGTCACTAAACAAACTTTGTCTGGATGGATTATGTTGCGCATTATGGAATACTACAAATTGCAACGTCTTCTGCTTTACAAAGGGAAATGCTGAAACATGATATTTGTGCAACAGCCACATGGTCTTCCATTCACACTTTTACTAAACATTACTGTCTGGATTCCTCTTCAGGCCAGGAAGGAGGATTTGGGAAGGCAGTTTTACACTCGGTCCATGACAAATCTTAAGAGCACTTCTAAAATTCGTACTCCCTCCTGCAAATCTGACACTGCTTTGAGAATCTATCAAATGAGGAATACATGCGAGGACACCATCCATTTGAAAAACAAGTTACTTACCCCCTGGTAACGTTCTTTCGATTGGATGTTCCTCCCACATATTCCCCATCACCACTCCCAACCTTGCCTGCAGTAGAATTTCCACGCATTACAATTTACGCTCTTTCAAGGTCTTACACTGCCATGGGGACACTATTGCCGGTAATTCTGTAACAAGAAAAGGGGAATAAAAACTGAACTGAAACGAACGGTTGCTGTGCATGCTATATGTACCAGTGATGACATCGACAACGAGACGAGGGACATCGAGATGACTGCATCGAAGCACAGCACCCTCTGTCGAAAATGTTTTTCCGAAGCAGCTGAAGACGAATTTATCAAAAAATATAGAATACGTGGGAGGAACATCTAATCGAAAGAATGTTGCCAGGGCTAAATAACCTGTTCTTCTACGTGAGAGTCCTACCCCTATAATGTGTAGGGCTTCTAAAGCTTCCTCTACTATTCTCTCCTTCTGTGTCGAAATGCGACTGTCTTCCGGCAGCGAGACCTTTACCTTGAGAGTAGGCCTTCTTTAGGACATGTTGTAACGCTCACCTGATTCTCGCAGAGGCGCCGGTCTTGACTGGGCGACTACCGTATCTTCAAAGGTGATGTGTAGCACCCGGTTGGCTCTTTGGGCTGGACCTCTGTGCACTGTATGCCTGACGTGTAGAGTAAGATGTCTTAGGTAAGTGAATGCCGAGCTCTCCATCTGCCTCGGGGCAGGGTGCTGTAGCCAGTTTCTTCACTGGATAGGTAGCGCAGGCCTCTTGACTTCAGAGGACTGCTGTCCGTCGTTTACTGCACGAACGGTAAGTTTCGAGTCATTCAAATGTCTTTTTAAAGTCTTTAGTAATGATGTCTCTTGTTTTGCAGGGTTCCGGCGATGGCGGATGACGGGCTGAAGTGAGTTGAAGATGGAGCCCGTGTGATGAATAGAAGCGCCTGGAAGCACGTGAGTAAGCGCTTGTTGCCTGCTTCACGATGCGCTCTGTCTTTTTATTTTGCAGGTACGAGTTCGGAGCGGCTGCAGGGTGCCGGAATACCCACTGGATTAGATGTGGAAAGGAGTAATGGCACGTGAGTATTAAAGTTCCCCAATGTCTTTAAACGCACCTTGTTTTGTCTTTCAGATGCGGATGCAGCGCCGAAGGCCTCCGGAGCGTGCGAAGAGTTGGTAAGCTTTTGTCTTTCAGATGCCGGAATGCAGTATGAAGACCTCCGGAGCGCACGAAGAGTAGGTAAGCCTTTGCCTTTCCGATGCCGGAATGCTAACCTGTTCTTTCTTGTCTTTATAGGTGTTGCTGAAGACTGGATTCAGGATGGTAAGCCTTTTTCCTTAGGCCCAGGACTGGATGCAGAAGACACGATGAGCGTCCTGCTGCAGAGGGTGCAGAATAACGCAAAGCAAGATTCATCCACCGGGTGTGGTTTAAATAGCCTCCTGTAGTGCTTAGGTGTCTCCTTCCACAGCCACGCCTAAGTAAGAAAAGAGTTCCTGGTAAGAAAAGAGTTCCTGCCTTCCAGAAGAGTTCCAGTGTTCTAAATCTAGGGAGTGGCTCCAGCCCCACCCAACAGGAAAAGTAGTTCCAAACAGAAGAGGATCAGAGGCTCAACTGGCAGGCAAGTAAGCAGCATGGTCTGCTGCAGGTAAGTCCACCCAAGCATTATGAGCCCGGCGCTTCCAGCGCTGGGACTGGGCATATTTATGAGCCTGGTGCCACTGGCGCCAGGACTGGGTCCAAAAGGTCCCAATTGGGACTGGTTGGCACTCGGAACCTGGGTTATAGATCTGCTTCCAAGGGAGTTGGGAAAACCCTGACCTTTTGGAAGCAGAGATCATGACAGTACCCCCCCTCAAGGCCCCTCCCAAACCGGGCTTCTCCGGGGGTTTTGGCTTGTCAGGAAATGTTCGGTGAAATCTTTTGATTAGGCGAGGAGCGTGGACATATTCAGCAGGTTCCCAGGATCTCTCTTGGGGGCCGTAGCCTTTCCAGTCAATTAGGTAGAATAGTTTAGATTTGGAGATCTTGGAGTCCAGAATGCTTTTGACTTCAAACTCGAGTTCTCCATCCACTAGGATAGGTTTTGGAGATTTGGTTAGTCGGGTTTGAGGTTGCACGGGTTTTAATAGAGAGACGTGGAAGACCGGATGTATCTTCATGTGCGGGGGCAAGTCCAACTTGACCGCTACTGGGTTTACTATGGTAGTGATGGAATAGGGACCAAGGTATCTTGGGTTGAATGTGCGTGGCCCTTTTAGAGATAGATATTTGGTGGATAACCAGACTTGATCCCCTACTTGATAGTGAGGGGCTTCCTTCCGATGTTGATCTGCTCCTTTCTTGTATTGTTCTTTAGCCCTTTGAAGGCGAGAAACAGCTTCCTTAAAGGCTTGGGTGATTGTAGAATGCAGGTAGTCTACTGCTGGTGTTTCAAGATCTTGGAGGGGATCCAACTCCGAGGTTCGAGGGTGACTGCCGTACAAAAGAAAAAACAGGGTTTTCCCAGTTCCCGAGTGGACAGAGTTATTGTAGGCATACTCGGCTATCCAAAGGATATCTTTCCAAGTTTTTTCAGTTTGTTGCAGCATGCAGCGTAAATACTGTTCCAGAGTTTGATTGGTCCTCTCGGTTTGTCCGTCGGTCTGAGGGTGGTGACTGGTCGATAGTCTCACATCAATTTGAGCCGACCGACAGCAACTTCGCCAAAAATGAGAAATAAATTCACTACCTCGATCCGAAATTAGAACCGAAGGAAAACCGTGCAGTCGGACGATGTTTTTGAGAAATTCTCGGGCCAGAGTTGCTGCTGTTGGCAAGCCTTTGAGCGGAATGAAATGCGCCATCTTGGAGAATAGGTCCACGATTACTAGAATCTTATTGTATCCGGAGCATGGAGGTAGATCGGTGATGAAGTCCATAGAAAGCGTATGCCAAGGGCGAGGTGGGATGTCAATAGGGCGTAAGAGGCCTGCTGGTCTTTCCTTTTGACTCTTCTTTTGGGCGCATACTCCACAGGACATTATAAAGTCTCTGATATCTTTTTTCCAAGACGGCCACCAGAAGTAGCGCTTGATCTTTTCTGAGGTCTTGGCTATACCGGGATGACCTTCCATTAAAGAGTCGTGATAACAAGAGATTACTTTTTTCTGTAAATCTGTGCTGGGTAGGTATAATCGTTCTTGGAAATACAATAAGTTGTCCTTTACTGCAAAGTCCCTTCCCTGCAGATGCCAATTCTGTATATCTGCTGGAGTTACAAGTTGCCTGGCTTTATCCTTAACTTCCTCTATGGATTCTGTGGCGATTACACCCAGAATTCTTTGTTCGGGAATGATTGGTACAGGTTTAGGGTTGATCAAGTGTTCTTCCACTCCCATCCGAGAAAGGGCATCGGCTTTACCGTTCTTTGTACCTGGTCGATAGGTAATTATGAAGTCAAACTCGGCAAAGAATAATGCCCAACGGAGTTGTCTAGAGGATTGGGCTTTTGCGGTTTTCAAATATTGCAGGTTTCGGTGATCCGTAATCACAGTAACGGTGTGTCGGGCCCCCAGCAGATAATGCCGCCAAGCCTTAAAGGCAGACTTGATAGCCAGAAGTTCCTTGTCAGTAATCGTGTAATTGACTTCAGGAGGCGAGAATTTGCGGGACCAAAATGCCACGGGATGCAACTGATTGGTTACCGGGTCCTTTTGTGATAGAACTGCCCCCATGGCAAGGCTTGAAGCATCAGTTTCCACGATGTAGGGGAGTTTGGGGCGAGGGTGTTTTAAGATTGGTGCAGAGATAAATTTAGTCTTCAAATCCTGGAAAGCTTGTTCCGCCTCGGTAGACCATTCAAAACGTTTGTTTTTCTTTAACAAGGCAGTGATGGGCTGGACTATTCGAGAGAACTCGGGGATAAACCTGCGGTAAAAGTTAGCGAAGCCTAACATGCTTTGCACACCTTTTACGGAGGATGGTGATGGCCATTTGAGAACTGCATCGACCTTCTTTGAATCCATACGCACCCCGCCAGGTGATAATATGAATCCCAAGAATTCAACTTCAGTCACGTTGAAAACACATTTTTCCAACTTAGCGAAAAGTTTGTGTTGACGCAATCTTTCGAGGACCATTTTCACGTGTTTCCGATGTTCAGATTCCGATGAAGAATAAACGAGGATGTCGTCAATGTAAACAACAACACATACATCTATGAGCTCTCTGAGGACATCGTTCATAAAATATTGAAAGGCGGCCGGGGCATTGCAAAGTCCGAAGGGCATGACCTGATATTCAAATAGCCCATACTTGGTGCAGAAGGCCGTCTTCCATTCATCGCCCTCTTTTACTCGTACCAAGTGGTAAGCTCCTCTAAGATCCAGCTTTGTATATATGCATGCTTTTCTGACTTGGTCCAGGAGTTCAGGGATCAAAGGTAACGGATATCTATTCTTAACGGTGATCTGGTTCAGGGAGCGATAATCGATACAAGTTCTAAGGTCTCCTTCCTTTTTTGGAACGAAGAACAAAGCTGAAGAAGCAGGGGACTTGGAAGGACGAATAAACCCATTTGCCAGGTATTGATCCAGGTATTGTCGAAGGTGAAGGTTCTCAGGCTCGGTGAGGGCATAAATTCTACTACAAGGAGGAGTAGATCCAGGTATCAGGTCTATCTGGCAGTCATAAGACCTATGAGGAGGTAGAGAGTTAGCCTGATCCTTCCGGAAAACATCTTGGTATTCTAGGTATTCGGGAGGTAACTGGGGAGTCTCTGAAGAAATTGCGGCCAGTGCAACACCAGGTGGAGGGTGACAAGTAGAGACACATTCTGGAAACTGGACCGTTCTTGCTCGCCAATCGATCAGAGGATTGTGTTTCTCTAACCAAGGTATTTCTAGAATAATCTGAAACTGAGGGGCCTTGATCACATCGAACACGATCTTCTCATGGTGTCCACCTTGACTTACTAGCGTCACTTCTTGAGTGGTATGCGTTACTGGCCCGGAGGCTATCTCCGTACCATCCACCGTAGTAATGACGTCCTTTACAGCCTTGGGACAAAGAGTTAGATTCATCCTCAAAACCATTTCATGATCCACATAATTGCCGATGGCACCGCTGTCGACGTAAGCTTCAATTGCATGTAATCGATCCGGATTATCAGGGCTAATGAGGACCATAGGTATCACGAAATGCGAGGTCACGGAACTGGTTTTTACGCTCGGCAAGAGGACCTCTATTCTTGTCGGGCGAGGTCGTTTCCCTGCTCAGAGTTTGTAACTTTGGTAACTGCAGGTCCTACTGCCTTCTTGGCAGGTTTCACCGGACAGTCTCGAAGAAAGTGCCCTGAGTTTCCGCAATATAGGCATAATTGCAACTGTTTCCTCCTTTCCCGCTCCCGTTGTGTTAGAGGACCTTTCAGACCCCCTATTTGCATGGATTCCCCGGAGTCTACTCCTTTAGAAGGAGTTGGCGGTTTGGAAAATACTCGAGCATCAAACTTGGAACGATCGGCCTTCCTGTTCTGCAGCCTGTGATCTATTTGAACGACCAAGTCTATGTAATCCGAACAGTCTTGTGGGGGATTCACTACTTGGGCTAAAACGTCTTTGAGCTCTCCACGTAGACCTCTATAAAACAGCGTAATCCTTTTGTCCTCAGGCCATTGAGTTTCCACTATTAGTCTATTGAAAGATGCAATATAAGCCAAAAGGTCTTGATTACCCTGTCGCAACGAAAGAAGCTCATTGTCCAAGGCCTGTCCCTGTGAATGTCTTGCGAACAGTTTTTCCATACTAAGCTGAAAGGCTTGAAAATCATGGAGAACCGGATCATCTTGATGAACTAGAGGGATCGACCAGTCTGCCGCATTGCCACTAAGGTACGAAAGTACAAAAGCTACTTTAGCTTGATCAGTTGGAAAGGCTGCTGGCCGGCATAAGAAGTGCAACCGGCACTGATTGATAAATACTGCAAACCTCTTTGGGTCACCAGAAAATCGCTCGGGCGGAGCCAGAGGTACATTCCCAGGTAGGTTGATCTGCACTGGATTCATAGAGGATGTTGAAGGAAGATTTGCCCCTGATGCGGGTAACGGGGTCTGTCCGGCTTGTGACTGTAGCACTTGTCTAGCAAGATTGTCTGTTCTCTCCTTGGAAATAATTAGTTCCCTTCTTAGAGCATTCGTTTCCTGACGAGTTGCATGCACTTCTGCCCTTAGTTCCCCAAGTAACCGGGCTAGGGGGTCAGTATCCGAGGTTTCCATAGCGCCTGGGCGAGAGTTTTGCGGTAGGCTTTGCGTTCTGTAACGCTCACCTGATTCTCGCAGAGGCGCCGGTCTTGACTGGGCGACTACCGTATCTTCAAAGGTGATGTGTAGCACCCGGTTGGCTCTTTGGGCTGGACCTCTGTGCACTGTATGCCTGACGTGTAGAGTAAGATGTCTTAGGTAAGTGAATGCCAAGCTCTCCATCTGCCTCGGGGCAGGGTGCTGTAGCCAGTTTCTTCACTGGATAGGTAGCGCAGGCCTCTTGACTTCAGAGGACTGCTGTCCGTCGTTTACTGCACGAACGGTAAGTTTCGAGTCATTCAAATGTCTTTTTAAAGTCTTTAGTAATGATGTCTCTTGTTTTGCAGGGTTCCGGCGATGGCGGATGACGGGCTGAAGTGAGTTGAAGATGGAGCCCGTGTGATGAATAGAAGCGCCTGGAAGCACGTGAGTAAGCGCTTGTTGCCTGCTTCACGATGCGCTCTAACTGTCTTTTTATTTTGCAGGTACGAGTTCGGAGCGGCTGCAGGGTGCCGGAATACCCACTGGATTAGATGTGGAAAGGAGTAATGGCACGTGAGTATTAAAGTTCCCCAATGTCTTTAAACGCACCTTGTTTTGTCTTTCAGATGCGGATGCAGCGCCGAAGGCCTCCGGAGCGTGCAAAGAGTTGGTAAGCTTTTGTCTTTCAGATGCCGGAATGCAGTATGAAGACCTCCGGAGCGCACGAAGAGTAGGTAAGCCTTTGCCTTTCCGATGCCGGAATGCTAACCTGTTCTTTCTTGTCTTTATAGGTGTTGCTGAAGACTGGATTCAGGATGGTAAGCCTTTGCCTTTCAGATGCCGGAATGCTAACCTGTTCTTTCTTGTCTTTATAGGTATTGCTGAAGACTGGATTCAGGATGGTAAGCCTTTTTCCTTAGGCCCAGGACTGGATGCAGAAGACACGATGAACGTCCTGCTGCAGAGGGTGCAGAATAACGCAAAGCAAGATTCATCCACCGGGTGTGGTTTAAATAGCCTCCTGTAGTGCTTAGGTGTCTCCTTCCACAGCCACGCCTAAGTAAGAAAAGAGTTCCTGGTAAGAAAAGAGTTCCTGCCTTCCAGAAGAGTTCCAGTGTTCTAAATCTAGGGAGTGGCTCCAGCCCCACCCAACAGGAAAAGTAGTTCCAAACAGAAGAGGATCAGAGGCTCAACTGGCAGGCAAGTAAGCAGCATGGTCTGCTGCAGGTAAGTCCACCCAAGCATTATGAGCCCGGCGCTTCCAGCGCTGGGACTGGCCATATTTATGAGCCTGGTGCCACTGGCGCCAGGACTGGGTCCAAAAGGTCCCAATTGGGACTGGTTGGCACTCGGAACCTGGGTTATGGATCTGCTTCCAAGGGAGTTGGGAAAACCCTGACCTTTTGGAAGCAGAGATCATGACACATGTAAACCTTTGGCGCCATGTCTCTCTTTGGAGTTTTGCTGTCTTCCAGTGCCAATGTGTTTTGTTTAGCGAAGAAAGAGGTATTGACGCCTGAAAATCCTTCCAAGCCTTAGGGTCTTTCGGAGCCAAAGTAGCATTGGTGCTCTTGTGGCTTTCTGTACCAGGGAACTTTTTCTCAGACAATGGCCATTCGGCAGAGTGTAATTTATGGCTGCTTGAAGGGACAGGTCTTTTGGGTTTTTCGAGGCCATTTTTCTTGGGGCCCATTTGTTTAGAACCATCTCTGGACTTTCCTCTCCCATTGTTTGCAGCTCTCTCTTTCTACCACCATAATGTGCTTTATCTCAATCCTTCTGAAGATTTTCAGTGAGTGTGGGGTGCATCTTTTTGAGAGCATCGTTTGTAGCTTTGGAAGTGGAACTGATATCCTTCACTGATAGGGCTTATACCTCATTTGGTAGTCTTTCCAAACTCTCTTGGAAGCCACTTTCCAGCTCCTATATCATTTCATCAACTCTGACTATCTTCCAACTGCCCAGGGCATCCAACCTGCCCAATAGCACAATGTAGGGCACCCCGGCACTGTCCCTGCCTTTCTTTTAGCATATTAAACTTTTTACAACCAGGGCACTTGCTTGCTTCATTATCCTGTAGAAAAACATGGTTGCAAATCCAATGCTACTCTATCTACAGCAACCCATGGTTGCAAACTTTAAAAGAGCTGTCTTCAAGAGTGAGATACTAAGAACATTGGTGAGTAGAATTAAGGAAATGAAGGATTCTGTTAATTTATATTCTCTTAATTTATCTTAATTTTATTCACTGCCCAAGGAAGAGCACCTAAAATGAAGAAAACTACTAATGACCTGGCTCTTTAACTCATTCCCCTAAACAGGAAGCATTACTGAATACAATAAAACAGACTGCGAAAATACGAAAGGCATCACAAACCACCGTAAAACCAAATTGAACCAAAACAAACTGGACTGGCCCAACCTAAGCATAATATACACAAATCACAAACTAAGGAATTCAGCATATTCGAAACAATGGAACTTACAAGAATGCACAGACTTTCCCTCACCACTAACCCTACTAAAAACCTTCAGCTTTTCTACAGACACACTGCTAAACTGCCAAATACAACACACACATACCGCTACCACAGCACAAACTGGAAATCACACAGCAAACGGCACCCCATCTGTAATCGCACTCAAACCAACACACTAAATCTCCAGCTCTACCCCACAGACACACATAACAATCCCATTTAGACACCAACACCAAATATTACCTAACACATACCATCTAGAAGCAAACCCAACACACCGTGACCGGTTCTTCCAAACTGAAGCAACCAATAGTACTGCAAAAAGTTCTCTTGTGTTATCCCTCTCCATCTCAATAACTAACACCCAAACCCGCCTTCTTTTTCAGATGCCTCTGAAAGACTGGAGACCATAAAAATGGGAGCGGTACACAGTATAAATCTCAATAACATAGCATGAACTGTCCCCGGGCACTGATACATGGATCCTGTGATGAATCAAAGTCAGTTCTCTCTAAGGGGGAGCAACCTCCTTTGAGACTAGGGAGGTGAGCCCGCTCTGCAAGACCCTCCACTCTAGGGGCTTGGACAAGTGGGCCATCACTGTGAGTGTCTACCCCTTAGGGAAAAGGAACTCCTGTTCCTATGAGGGACTTCCTAGATTTCCCAACATATATCAGTATATACTGGACGGCCTTCTGGGTAGAATAATGTAACATATATTTGGCTGCAGGCAATGCTGAACTAAATCCAGCAGAAAAAGGAAAAGAGAATTTCGAAGGGATTGTGTCCTCCGACGTATTCCTCATCTTAGATATCTCCTTCCAGCTCTGCTGGCCTCGGAAAACTTTTTTCTCTCTAGAGCGCGCTGCGCGTCGACGTCCTCCGAGTCGATGTCCCTCGACAGCCGCCGTATCGACGTCAACGTCATCCTGCCTATAAAGACAGCGCGCAGCGTCCGTTGCTCAGTTCCGTTTTTCCGCGCTTACTCAGTGCCTCGGAATACCGTTGCTCAGTTCTTAGTCAGATTAATCCTATTTACCTCGAGTCATTCGATCCGTACTCGATGGCTTCCTCGTCGGAACCGACAACTCCTCGATCCGGCTTCAAAAAATGCAGATATTGTGGAAAAAAGATGTTGTTGACTGACCCTCACAGAGTTTGTCTGTGGTGTTTGGGAGCTGAACACCATTGTTCGGAATGCGAGGACTGTATGTCCATGACAGCTAAGGCCCTGAAGGAGCGTAGGGGGAAGCTGGAGAAAGGTAAGACTTTTAAAGCTTCTTCTTCGTCGAAGTCGAGACACTCGTCTCCTCGTCACCATTCGCGCTCCAGGTCTCGGAGTGGGTCTCATCACTCCTCGAGATCGAAGCACTCGAAGAGGAGACGTCGAAGATCCCCTTCTCCGTCTTCCTCTGTTTCGCCAAAAAGAATCCCTTGCCCCACGAAACATAGTTCCCGGGCTGAATGGGAGGAATTCCGCAAAAATATGATGAGCGTCTTCGAGAAAGCGGCCTCGACCCCCTCGAAGACTGCCGAGAGCGATGCTCTGGTCGAAAGACCCGAAGGTCAAAAACGCCGCGAGACACAGTACCCGGCGAAGGTAACCTCTCGAGCGCGTCTCGAACCCTCGAGTAGGACTATGACCTCCAAACCTTCCTCGAAGGTTCCGTCGACGCCGTCGACGAGGGTTCCGTCGATGCCGAGGTCGATGTCTTCGACGCCGTTGTCGAAGGGACCTTCGACACACGGGTCTGTCGACTCGACGCCAGCTTCGACACCTGCGTCGACGCCAAGAAAAGTCACGGTTACGACACACCCAGTGACTATCCCCAGGTCCTCGACGTCGATGGCGTCGAGATTGTCGAGCAGAATTCCAATTCTGTCGAGGTCATCGAGGCCTCCGCCTTTGTTTTCGACGCCACGCTCGAAGCCTTCGACGTCGGCGTCAACGACATCGACGTTTTCGAGACCGATAATGACAAGTTCGGCACCCTCTGCCTTGGAAATGGGATTTACTCCTTTTATGAGTTCAGAACAATTGAGAACTAGGTCCTCAATTTTGGAAGAGGGTGAATTGTCTGAACAGGAAGACACTTGAGTTGCAGGGATCTGTAACCCCAATTAGAGAGGAATTTTCCTCTGAAGAACGCTGGTTAAAGGATCTTCATGATTCCTTACATGAGGCAAGTGGGTTAGACACTTCCCCTGAGGTGGAGTTTGCTAGGCCAGACCCGGGGGAGCATGCTGAAACCCCCTATAGAGCCTTAATGGCCAGAATCACAGAGTTCATGGGGTGGTCTGCACCTTCACAATCTTTCCAACAAGATGACCTCACGGATATTCTTGACAAAGGCCCACAGGAGGATCCTGTGGTGCCTTTTCATAAAGCTCTTCAGAGGAAGATCATGACAAACTGGGAAACCCCAGATGTAGTACCAGCAGTAAATAAAAAACTGTCTACAAAGTACAGGGTATCTTCTACAGACCCGGAGTTTTTGTCTAAACATCCATCCCCAGAAAGTCTGGTGGTACAGGCAGCACCCTCTACCGATGTCAAGACGGCTTATCCTACCGTCCCACAGGACAGGGACGATAATAAATATGATGCTATGGCAAAGAAAGTCTTTTCAGCATGTAGCATAGCGTTAAAATCTGTTAATGCTACTTGCACCCTTGCTAGGTTCACCCATACACTTTGGGAGTGTGCTTCTACAGCGGCTGACTGCATCCCGGAGGGAGAAGAAAGGGATGCGTTCCTGAATATTATACAGGACGGTAAAGACGCTATGTGCGAATCCCTCCAGAAGGGCATTGATTCGGCTGACAGTATCAGCAGAGCAATGGCGGCAAGTACATCAACCAGGAGATTCGCTTGGTTGAGAAAGTCTGGTTTTGCCCCAGATGTGCAAGCCAGGCTCTTGAACATGCCATTCGATGGCTCTTCTTTGTTCAGGAAAAAGGCGGATGACAGTTTAGAGAAACTGCAAACTTCAAAAGCAGCAGCAAAATCCCTAGGAGCTGCAATCCGTCAGACTCCTTTTCGTCCCACAGGAACCTCTGCGAGAGGCAAGTCCTTTCGCTTCTACTCCGCATTCGGAAGAGGTAGAGGACGACCGGCTCAAAGGGGACAAAGAAGAACTACCCGAGGTGGACGGGGTAGATATTCAAAAGCCGCAGCAACAGCAGGTGCCTCTTTACCATCGGCATCTGCATCAGCCGCCCCAAAACCACTCTGAGGACTTCCCTCACAGGACACCTGTAGGAGGCAGGTTGACTCAACATCTGGCGGTATGGCAGGCTATCACGTCAGATGCTTGGGCATTGGAAACAGTTGCCCAAGGTTACTGCCTGCCTTTCCTACGCATACCTCAGAGTCATCCACCGGGGATCAGCTCTCAGAAAGCTCCAGATCCGCTCCTCTTGCAGGAAATTTTGGACCTGCTAGAGAAAGGTGCCATAGAACCGGTACCTGTAGCGGAGAGGAACAAGGGCTGGTACTCCCCTTACTTTCTCATTCCAAAGAAAGACGGAGGACTGAGACCCATCTTGGACTTGCGAGAATTTAACAAATTCCTCAGAAAAGACAAATTCAAGATGGTCACTCTTTCTCAGATCCTCCAGGCCCTTCAGTTCCAGGACTGGTTGGTATCTCTGGACCTTCAGGACGCTTATTTCCATGTGCCTATCCATCTCAAACACAGGAAATACCTGAGGTTCGCAATTGGCAACTCTCACTATCAATTTCAAGTGCTGCCATTTGGGCTGACCTCTGCCCCGAGGGTCTTCACCAAGTGAATGTCGGTAGTGGCTGCAAGTCTAAGGAGGGAAGGGATTCACGTCTACCCCTACCTGGACGATTGGTTGATCAGGGCTGTTTCTCCGGAACAAGCTCAGATCCAGCTAAATCACGTGTTCCACTTCCTTCACAGACTGGGCTTCTCCCTCAATTTAAAGAAGTCACAAATGATACCATCGCAGAGACTCCAGTTCATAGGAGCGATCCTGGACACTTCCCTGGGAAAAGCCTCGCCACCAGAGGTGAGGGCTCAAGATATTCTACAGATGGTTACCAAGTTCCAACATGCCCAACGTCTCCCAACCTTCGACTTTTTGAGGTGCTAGGCCTCATGGCATCCTGCATTTTCCTAGTGCCAGAGGCTCGCCTGAGAATGAGATCCCTCCAGTGGGCACTGAGGACTCAGTGGTCACAATTCTCAGGGAGAATGACAGATCTTCTTCAGGTTCCCGGCAGGGTGGCTTGAGACCTTCAGTGGTGGGCCTGTCAGGAGAACATTCTGAAAGGAGAACAGTTTTGGCAACCCTGGCCGGAGATAACAGTAGTCACGGATGCCTAACTCACGGGGTGGGGAGCCCACGCCAACGACTTGACCATCAGCGGTCGTTGGTCTCCATCGGAGTCCAGACTACACATCAACCTGTTAGAGCTGAGAGCCATCAGACTTGCGCTGAAGGCGTTCCTGCCAGCTGTACAAGGGAAGAACGTCCTGATAATGACGGACAACACGGTGGCCATGCATTACCTCAACAAAAGAGGAGGCGTAGGATCACTACCCCTGTGCAGAGAGGCAATGCAGCTCTGGTTTTGGGCAATCCAAGAAGGAATCTCTCTATCGGCAGGTCACCTAGCCGGAGAGAAGAACTTGACAGCGGACGCTCTGAGCAGGCAGAACACAGTCTCCCACGAGTGGGAGCTAGCTCAGGAAGTCCTTCAAGAGATCTTCGCCCTTTGGGGAACCCCTCAGGTAGATCTGTTCGCCACCAGCCTAAACAGGAAATGCGACCTGTTCTGCTCAAGGGAATTTCCCCCGAGAGGAGCTCTGGGAGACGCGTTCATAGTGGACTGGGAGTTTTCGCTTCTGTACGCGTTCCCACCGGTCCCTGTCATTCCTCAAATGATCAGGAGGTTGAGAAGATTCCGGCGAACCATGATCCTAATTGCCCCGGATTGGGCCAGGAGAACGTGGTACCCGGACCTTCTAGACTTGTCCATCTGCCCTCCAATTCGACTTCCACTCAGAGAGAACTCACAGAAGGGAGGTCAGGTTCTCCATCCAGACATCAAAACCCTCAACCTTCACGCTTGGCTTCTGAAAGGCTGAGGTACAAGGATTGGGACCTCCCTGATGATGTTATGGAGGTGTTGCTTTCGGCAAGGAGGCCAGCAACAAAAGTCTTTATACCGCTGCCGTTGGAACAGATTTTGCAGCTGGTGTAGAGAACAGAATATCGACCCTTTTTCATGTGGTACACCAATGGTTTTGTCCTTCCTACTATATTTGGCAAATTCAGGCCTTCAAGTTGGCACCATTAAGGGCTATCTCGCAGCTATCTCGCAGCGCTATCCATCTTTAAGCGTACTACAGAAGAACCATCCTATTTCAAATTACCCTTGGTAATACAGTTTCTAAAGGGGTTAACCAATGTTTATCCCCCAAGACCATTCCAAGTTCCCCTATGGGATTTAAACTTAGTACTAACTTTCCTGATGGGTACACCTTTCGAACCTCTCCATTCTTGTTCCTTACCCTTAAAACTGTTTTATTAATAGCACTTACATCTGCTAGAAGGGTGAGCGAATTACAAGCTCTTTCTTGTAAACCCCCTCACACAATATTTCACAAAGACAAAGTTGTCCTGCAAGTGAAGCCTAATTTCCTCCCTAAGGTGGTTTCTGAATTCCATATCACTCAGAAGATTACCCTACCATCTTTCTATCCTCCTCCTCACCCGGGGAAAGAGGAAGAGAGGTTACACAGGCTAGACCCTAGGAGGGCTTTAAGTTTTTACATCAGTAGACTAGCCAGGATAAGACAGGCAGACCAGCTGTTTGTAGGTTACGCAGGTCACAAGCTGGGGTTACCAATAACTAAGCAGACCATTTCCAGATGGATCATTCTAGCCATTCTGGAATGTTATAAACTGGCAGGGAAAGAGCCCCCTCAAAACCTTAGGGCTCATTCGACCAGAGGTATTGCAGCTTCATCGGCCCTCAAAAGAGGCGTGCCGGTTAAAGACAAATGTGTGGCCGCTACATGGTCGTCTGTCCATACCTTTACACGTTTTTACAATTTGGATTCCTCCTCCAGTCAAGAGACTAGGTTTGGAAGGGCTGTACTGCATTCTATTCATCAATAGAAGACAGCGTGAAGTCAGTAATCCCTCCTCCGATAATAGAATACTGCTATGGGAGCCTATCTAAGATGAGGAATACGTCGGAGGACACAATCCCTTCGAAGAACAAGTTACTTCTTACTTTGTAACGTTCTTTCGACGGGATGTTCCTCCGACGTATTCCTCATCGACCCTCCCATCCATCCCCGCAGTTCTACTTCCCTTGTTGTTGCAGCTTACGCTCCTTCAGGGTGATTAGTTTAGTCCAGAAAGTATTATTGTGGGCTACAAAACGGAACTGAGCAACGGACGCTGCGCGCGGCCTTTATAGGCAGGATGACGTCGATACGGCGGCTGTCGAGGGACGTCGACTCGGAGGACGTCGACGCGCAGCGCCCTCTAGAGAGAAAAATCTTTCCGAGGCCAGCAGAGCTGGAAGGAGATATCTAAGATGAGGAATACGTCGGAGGAACATCCCGTCGAAAGAACGTTACAAGGTAAGAAGTAACTTGTTCTTCTCTTTAATACATTACGTTTTATTTAAACGAGACGAGTGGAGGAAGGAGGAAGAGAGACTATGGCACGCAGGGGAAGCGGAGCAGAGACCAGTCTCAGTGCCTGCGACTTTCGAATTGGCCAGGGAAACTGCTGCCCGAGAAGCAAATAATGTTCAGGAGGTGCTGAATATTATTTAGGTGACCACAAACACCTCGAAGTGGGTGGGACACCTGCAGAACAATACCAAAACCAATAGAGCTGGGAGTGTGAGAATTTTCCTATCACCTGTGTCCGTAGAAAGCTGATGGTTTCATTACCCATTGGAAAGGCCCATAAAGGAAGTAGAAAATAACCCTGTGAAGAGAAAATAATGGAAACGATTACCCTGAAAGGGAAAACCTCTTATGAAAAAATAGACAAATAATGGTAAAACAAGGCCTAAGTACAGCCTCCAAGGTAGATGATATAAGACTATCAAGAGAGCCAGAAAACCCACGAAAAGGCATAACAGAAAGAACCCAGGAGTAGGGCAGTCTAAAAGGGGATCAAGTCCCTGGCCAAATAGCCATTGAAGAATTGAGAGGAAAAACACAAGATTCATAAGCACAGACAAGAGAGGGAGAGACCCAGATAAATGAAGAAAGAATAACAGACCTCAGGAGTGGGGGAAATCTAAAAAGAGATCCAGTCCCATGCAAAGTACCTACAGATGAATTGAGAGGCTGTGAAAGAGTCACAAGTGAATTCAATAGTGTGAGAGATTATCTTAAAACAAGCTGTAAGCAGGGTAGCCTTATAGAGGACATCAAAACCAGAAGTGTTTTACAAGAGTTACAAAAGCTCATGGAGGAGATATACAGAGTTTACCAAAGAAGAGCTTATTACATTCAAGTACAAGAGAGATAGAGGCTTTGTTATATAGAGACGATCAGAAACTACGAGAAGCCCAAGAGAAGAAAGATCTTGTCTTGGCTGTGATTTAAGTTGGTTAAACTAGTGGTAGGGTAAGTTAGTTTTGGACCACAAACATTTTCACGTTGGGACTACCTGATGACAATCGAACACCCTTAGTTTCTGTAGTTGGGCACGGTGATCCCTTTAGCAATAGGAAAAGTTAGGTATTTTTACTTAAGTATGTTAAAATAGAGTTCATAATATCCTTAATGTGTTTGATTCCTGCTTCCAACCTGCCACAATCCCCACATTGAGAAACTTTGACGTTGTCTTTTTCCTTTCTACATCTCTACTCTGTGACCACAACTGTTAGGATTGCATCGCGCCACTCACCTCGGGTGCTGCTCCTCCCTGGACGCCTCTGGCAACCACGATGGACCCGCCGGTACATGACGGAGGCGGTCCATGCCATGGCTCCCTCCTTGGGTCCCGAATCCTCCCGCAATCCGGTGACACGAAGGGCAGACCGAAGTATCGTAGCCAATCTTCACACATTCATGAAAGGTTGCTCCAATATGGCCGCCAAGTCGGGATGCCATTCCCCAACTAAGATGGCCGCCATACATCAGACGTGAATGTCCTGATGTTTTCTAGACACAACCAGCATAAAAATACCAGCAAGGAGCTGGCTCAATGTCTTGCAAACTTCTCATATCCTGTGATGGCCTGCAGACTTCATGTATAGGAGCTGCACGCTCCTTTTTCATGTTCACACCTGCTTTTCATTCACAAGGACTTCCACTTTTTGGACCCGGAGGGACATGATGGTTCACGTGCGAACTCTTTACCAAAAGGTAATTCTCCGGGGTCAGGGAAACTTCTACCTTACTATACTGAACCTATTGATTATAATTGTGACCTTATCTCACCCCTTTCAGCTCCATGTCTGGGATATCAAGTCCCATGCCAGAGGTTCATTATCAAGCGCCTCTGCCCCCAGGGTACGGTATTAGGGTGGTGTGGCAACCCCATTATCCTAGTTTTGTTCTTCACGCGGTTTGGGGGTTCATTGGCATTGTCTCTGTGGCTCCCAGAGAAAACCTGTCTTTCAAGATTGTCAGACCCAAGGGTAAGTCAAAGCATACAGATTGCAAGACCTATCTATTCTCTCTGAGCATTGGAGGACATCCTCAAGGACCTAACTTCTGCTCTTCAGAAACTACAAACAGAGGTCGTAGCTTCTCGATAAGAGAACGCTATGCTAAGTCTATGACAGTGTTACAGAATAAAATGTAGTCTTATGATTTCCTAAACACCTGGGGTAGGACAAACATGGTGTACTAAGGAAGGGCCCTTGACTCCTCCTCCCACTAGGATTGATTCTCATCCATTACTGACTCTATCCATGTTACAACCCCCAGGAAAGGGTCCAAATAATCCATCCCCATCTTTAAATACAACAGTGCCCCTCGTGAATTCAGCTTATAACAGAAGCCGGATACACTTTATGATTAGACCCACCATATATCCCACAGACCAAGCCCAAATGGCTTTTCTCTGATTGAACTTTGATAACACCACATTGTCCTGAGCCATTCCTTTCATTGATAATAACGGCCCCGTTTTACAGAACTGTGCTCACGTCAGATTACTCCCTCCTTTCCCAATTAATCCATCAGCTCTCATCAGTCCGGCAATAAGCCAAAGTTTCCCATCTGTAGTTGACCTGTTCTGGGACATTTAAGGGAGTGTAAGCACATCACTATCTTCATCCGAAGTGTACTGACTTCTGAATCGCGTGTGAGGAGACTGCAAATGTGTCCATTTTGACCTCCTATTTACTGCTATTTGATTTACTTATATTGGGTGTTATTGCTCCTCTTGGCCTCTAGAGACTTGATCTCTCCATTATATATAGACTTTATCCACTGTTAATTGTCCAATACTTGGCTAGTGCAAAAGTTTCCTTCTTTAATCTAAGATAAATATGTTTCACGTCCATTGCTTATTCATCTGCCTCCCCTTGTGACTTCCAATTATTCCTTAAAATAGCACCCTTGTTCCAAGGCCAACACAGACTCCTCTTTATTTTGTGCACAAAACTATTTCCCCAATGACTCTGCATCCCTGATCTGTCTCTGAGGTAGCGGGATTGCGTCTTAACACAAGCCGACGTCCATCTTCCTATCATGGCCGTCCTCGCAACATTATATTTTCCACCATTGCAAACTTCTACATGTCTCATCTACCTTTCGTTACTGCGCATTTACACTTATTTTTCAGAAAGTTACTTTATCTTCTTTGTATATATGATTACTTTATCATTTCGTACATGTTTCTCTGGTCACTGCAGTTACATCGTTATTCTTAAATATTTTCATATTGTTTCAGTATTGACCTTGTATATCTTCTTCATGACATAACTCTGCCCATGTCAGATTTCACTCAACGGTCCATTATGTCCAACGGTGGGTGCTGACATCCTTACCCTCTTTTCAGTACGAGGGTACATTCGGTATGGTTGTCTGGTTGGATATCGTCTCTCATACACTCGATGCAGTATAGGGACAACATATGGGGTCCCACATAAAGCTCTTCTCCTGCTGTTCCAATATGATGGCAGTG
The DNA here is from genome assembly GCF_040938575.1 of Ambystoma mexicanum. Classification (NCBI taxonomy): domain Eukaryota; kingdom Metazoa; phylum Chordata; class Amphibia; order Caudata; family Ambystomatidae; genus Ambystoma; species Ambystoma mexicanum. The sequence goes on from NC_090932.1 coordinate 1,019,826,020, forward strand.
AGGGGGCAGAGCTAGGGAAAACACATCCACCTGATTCTCTACATTCCCTCTGTCTAGTCGAGTCCTCGATCATATTTTCCTATTCAATCTCCTTCTGTTACGCTCACCTGATATCCCCGGGGGCGTCTGGAATGCTCTGAGATCTGGAACCCTCGATGCATAGTTGCCCAGTGCTGAATAATGAATCTGCAATTACAGAAGGGAGGATTTGTGATAACTGTCTCTAATGGGTGAATCTCCCAACTCCCTCTGACCGATTCCCTTCCCACTGGGTTCTTTTTTCACCTTAGTTATTTGTAGGGTGAGCTATCCGTCCTGCGTTTCTTGTGCAGGGGTGCTTGACGTTTTTTGGAAAGCTGCCCGAGTTGCTTCACTGGTGCAGTACGCCTTCCTTGAGGCCCAGGCCTGCTGTGACCCCGAATCTGCTGGTAGGCAGGTATATTTGTTAATTGTAAGTCTTTGTTCTGTTTATGGTGGAAATTCGTTAATATCTTTATCTCCTTCTTTTCAGGTGCGAAGGTCTTGATGCTGGTGTGCCGGATGGAGAGGCACGTTTTCTAGGTAAGAGAAAGCACGAAGCACAGCGCCTTTATTGTCTTTTAAAGCTAACCTGTGTTTTCTTCTTCTCCTCCTCACAGGCTGCTGTGGTGCTGCGAGTGGATGAGAGCTTGATGAAAAACAGGCCCCCGGAATCTGTTAAGGTAAGTACAGTGCTTTGCGGTTGTTTAATATTGAAAGCAAACCTGAATATGTCTCTTTTCCTTTACAGATGTTGCTGTGATGCTCCGGATGGATGGAATTCGATGTTTTGGAAGCGCGCATTCTAATATTGTTTTGCCCTTTCTCGTTATTGCAGGTCGCAATGTTCGAACAGCAGCTGTGGTAGCGGTTCGCCGGAAGTCCTTAAGCTAGTACTCACAGGAGAGTGTTGTTTCTTCTTCTCTCGGTTTCCACAGATTGCAGCCCAGTTGAGATGCTGATTGCTGGATGGTGTTTTCTCAGGTAAGACAGAATAATCTTGTTCTTGGTCTTACAGGACGTTGCTAAAGACCAGGAGCTGGACACGTTGAGCATCACATTGCGGGTTGCAGAATAACACGAAGCGTGTTCTGCAGTCAGGGTGTGGTTTATATAGCCCAGGTAAAGTAGTACCAGGGAAAGCAGTTCCAGGCCGGCCACACCCAAAACACTAGACCACATGGCTTGGTTCTTAGAACTAGACTGTTTGGGTGCTTCCATGTTGGATTTAAAGGCCCATGTACGTAAATGGGACCTAGTTTGAACAGCCTTTCCTTCCTGCATATGAGCCTGGTGCCAAAGGCGCCAGGACTGGCTGCAGGAGCCCTTTTGCATTGGTTTTAAGGCCCTCAGGGTTCTGGTGGGAGCCTGCTTGTGTCACAACTTGTACCCCCTCACAGTGGTCATGACACCTTCATCTTCTCTTCATATTGTCGTTTCTTTGGCATCCATATCTTTGTAACCCTCCCCCCCCCCAGGTGACCTCCATTATCTATATGTTCATCCACACTCCAGGTCATGTGACAGCATTCTCCTGATGGTGGACAGAATATCCAACTTCCTACATATTTATTATGATCCTTAGGGTAGTAAAACTGTGTTCCTGGAGGTGCCACTGGACCTTTCTTTATATTCTCATGGTTACTTACCTCATTCTATATTTCATCACCGGCTCCAGCATCTATATCAATCATTATCTTCATCCTGATAGCTTTCTTCGCTGTCTTCTGGCACTGTCCCAAGATGATCCTTAGAATACAAAATCCTAGCTATTGCTTCAAGTATTTTGAAAGCATTTGCCAGCCTGGTTGGAATCCATGATAACAGAAATTAAAACACGTCATCTCATGCTGTCTAATCAACTTCATCTTCCATCTTCGTATGCAAGGTCGTCAACATAGTTATTGCTTCCATCAGAGTACCATTTTCTGCATCATGAGATGGTATGAATGTACCACAAGAAGGCCTGACCCTGGCAAACATGCCTCCTTCTATTGCTGTAATCAAGTCCAGCCTGATGGCTCTCAATTCTTCTCCGATTGCATTGAATCCTTTTATTGTTGCTTTGATCTTCTGCAACAGCTCACATCTAGTGATATGCAGCCACTTGGCGTTCACTGCAGTCTTGAGTCCTGGCAAGAATATAGATGCTATTATCATTACTGTCTTGCTGAACAGTTTATGCTCATCTAAGATATCTTCATAGGCCTTTATTGATTTTGATGATAACTAGTTCTCCCTTTTCAGCCAGCGAAGCATGAGCAACCTCTTCCTTGTCATGTTTGGAAATCCATCAATATTGAGGTCACTGAGGAATCACTAATGCTGGAACATGTACTATTACAATGGCGCATACTCCTCCCCAATTTTTAGGCAACTCTATGTAAGCTCTGGATCCACAGGCCCAATATCAGTCCATCAATACTGCAGTTCCTTCATTCATTCCTGGGACCTCGATTGTCTGTCCACATCCTTTGTTTTCTCCAACCAGAAACAAGCCTTCATTCTTGAAGCAGGTTGTTGCATTCTTTACTGGTATTAAAGATACTGGTCCTGCTTCATTGTTGATCCACGTTATTAACTTGGAATACTTACCATCTGCCATTCGCTTACTGGTTTCTTCTTCGATAAGTGTGCAGGGCAAGATAATAGTCCTTCCCATCCGGTACTGGTGGCAACAACCCATACACCAATAGGTCTATTGCCCAATAGTTGAGGTCTCTCCGAGCATCCTGGTCCTCCTTATCTCTCAGTCATATCTGAGCAGTCCATCTTCATCTCAATTTTTATTTGTTCTCCAATTTGGGATGGATACATCATTTTTTTTGTTTGTCCACCTCATCCCACTTTCCAACCCCCTTGTTTTCACAGAAGTATTTTCATATGGAAATGTTCCTCTTGATCGCCATCAGAAGGTTGCGCCCATTTTCCTTCGAATTGCCCTCTGGTCGTACATTCTGCTAGATAACCGACATTTTGCATCATGTGCAGGCATTTCTTTGGCAATAAATGTCCTTGCTGCGTTCATGGCATACAGTATTAAGGAACAGACGTAGCAGCTATCATCTGACATTCGCTCTTGCACCTCCTTTCATGCGCCTATACCATACATTTTTTAAATGAGCCGAATTATCAAGATATGTATTTATATGCTCATGATCTTCCACAACATTCCTTTTAAATCATAATAGGTCCCTCGTAAGATTATAAAAAATTCTGTCTGTACTTTTATTGGGGACGATAGGAAATGTTTGTCACCCGCCATGTCTGTATTGTTTTTTTTATAACATATGTAAATGCCATGATAATCCGGAGGAAAACACAAATCATAATACAGAATATCATCACAATTAATATTCCATCAAAACTCATCGATTTTCTTGATGGTAATGAGCCTCTTATATTCTGAATATATAACTCTAATTCTTTATGGATCACACCTTTAGATCAAGAACTGCAAGATAATTGCTATAATTATCCTGAAAGTAATGTGATTGTTCTTGGGGTTGCTGAAAAAAGTTACGATATTCAAATGCCTTCTTACTAAACTTGGATAAGACTTATATGTATGTGAAAACAGCATAGAAGAATATGTGTATTGAATGTGTGTATTGTTATTACAATGGGTAACATAAGAGATGAAGTGTGCTTTTCTTTCCACTCCGATACATTGAAACATTGCCTCTTTAACATACTTAAAAAGTTCCTGGATAACTGCAAGTCTTTTTATTCCTTATCAAATGTTGAAAGATAGGTCCTTCATTTAAATTGCTTCTGTGGACTTCATTTGCCTTGCCTTTGCTCTTGGCCATTGAATGAGTCTGCCTGCGTGGAATTTCTTCTCTTGCTTCACCATCGGTAGCTACAGGATGGGTCTGGGTTTCTTCTTCTTTATATGGTTTGATGTTGTGCAAATGCAGCCAAGCTCCTCTTCCTTTTAATTTAGCAGCTGTGGGGGTAACTGCTTCCATCTCATATGGCTCTTCAAAACAGGGCTTGCCCCAAGTGTGTACCAGCACCTGGTCCCCTGGATATATTCTGTGTTGCTTCAATGAATCCTCTGAATCAATGAGTTGTCTGTCTATCTCACTTCTCTTTGACCCTTCCCTCCGGTTCTTGACCCGTTGAGACATGAAAAACACTTGCAGTCATTGTTGTTTGGTAATCATGCATCTCGTCACCGAATGTCTCAGCTACACTATTTGCATCCGTTTTTAACCTAGTTTGAGGATCAAGTGGTGTTTTCAGGCGGCATCCAGTCACCAATTCATGAGGAATTAGATGGTGATCTGAGCCATGCTGATTTCTTAGAGCATGTAAGGCAAGGGGTAGGCAATGTAGCCATCCCTTTTTTTAAAGTCATTTCATTTTTTGCAATTCTCTCTTTTAACAGTCCATTTAATCTTTCACAGACGCCATTCGCGTGTGCATGAAAAGCTGAGGTATACGTATGCGTAATGCCTAATAGAAGAACTATTGTTCAAACAATTCATTTACAAAATGCGGTCCATTATCAGACCGCGAGACCTTGCGCACACCCCATCTTGGGAAAACCTCACGCACAAGGAACTTGGTGGTGCATGTGGCATCATGGTGCATGCATGGACCTCCCTCGATCCATCCAGAAAAAGGACACACTATGACCAGCATATATCTGTAGCCGTTTCATGTCTGCAGTATATCCACATAATATGTAGGTGCTGAAATGGGCTATTGAGTGTGGGGATTACTCCTCTAACTGTTCGCAAAGTGTGCCCTGCAGCACATTTCTGGCACACAATGTAATTTACAATAAACTGTACCACATGCTCCAACATATTTGGCAAAAACCAATCTTCTGCAATTGTAGCAGCAAGACTCTCTCAAGTCGTATGCATGGGGTAGTGAAGCTGCTCCAGCGCTACACTCAATTCAAGAGGCATAACTGGCTTTTCAGTGGTGTCCTGCCTCCAAATTGCCTTTGTGGGGGATATAGAACACCCAGTTTCCTCCATAAATCCTTCTCTTTTTGTGGGGCTCGACCTTGTATCTCAATTAACTAGACAATAGACAGCATGTTAAAGCCCTCGTTTAATGTTAAATATCTTTTATAGGGCAGAACTCACACATGGGCCTCAGTGCACAGCATGTAAGAGGAGAAACAGGAAGTCTAGAAAACCAGAATGAGATGGGAAAAATTAAGGAGCTTAGTCGTCTACCAACATGCATCGTCCTGTCATCTGTTTAACACAATTTCAAAATTAGAAATGGTTGGGAAATAGGCTGCCTTTTTGGCATCTAAATATGCGGCTTTGTTTCCGTGGGAAATTAAGTCTGCCCTTTTAGAATGTGCTGTGCATTTTATGAGTGTGAGCATCAATGGGAGTCCTAATACTTCAATAAGCGTATCCAATAGGGCTGCATGTTGCACTTGAGTGCCGTTTGTGCGGAGGAAGCCCTTCTTTTCCAGCGTGTCAGACCTGCGTTTACAGTTGACGTCACATAGGCGGAGTCAAGAGTACACCGTCACTTCCTCATTTTCAAATCTCTGAAGTGCAGCGATAAGTGCCACTAATTCTACAGCCTGTGCTGAGTAATGCGAAGGCAATCTTGTGCCTGTCACTACCTCAGTCACCTTCTCGGTTCAGCTTCACTAATGCTGATCCAGTATGCCCTTCGCCAGTCGTTTAGTAAATTAAGTACCATTAATAAAAAGAACTCCTGCCCGCGCCCTCCCAAGAGCATTTTGTCTAGCTTGGGGAATATCATCATAGTATTCATTTTACGTTGTGTAAATATGTACAAAATCATCCTCCTCTAATGGTTCTGCTACGAATGTTGCTGGGTTCGCTGTCTTGCATTTAACCATTTTGATAGCAGGATTCAAAATAATTACCTTATATCCTGATGCTCTTTGTGTTAATGTACTTTTGGGTTCCTCTGAAATCTCAAATAATGCATGCTCTACAAATTGTGTTATTGAACAGCCCATTGTTATAGTTGAAGCTTGTTCAATCGTTAATGCAGCAGCTAAAGATTGCTCACAGGGGTAATGCCCTTTCATACTGTAATTAAAATCCCACTATAGTAAGCTAATGGTTTATGTCCATGTCCTAATGTCGTTTTCTGTGTAAGGACTGCTGTCATATTTGAATGAAAAAATAAATACAATTCTTCATGATAGTCAGAAATGCCTAGCACAGGGTCTGTACTGATTGCATTTTTTAATTCTTGAAATACTTCAGTCATCTCATCTGCTCATGCTATTTTACTCTTGCTCACCTGTGCTTATTTAAGTCATTTTAAATGTGGTCAAATATATGCACTGTAATTGAAAACCCATATCCTACAATAGTTACATAGGCCTAAGAATTGTTGCATTTCTCTCATTGTTTTAGGTTCCGAAGTCTTCATAATTGCTTCTGCTCTCTCAGGTGTCACCTTCCTCCCTTCGTGAGAAATCAATTGTCCTATATACAAGACCTCTTCCTGAAAATATTGTAACTTTTCTTTGTTCACCTTATGCCCTTTCTCTGAAAGCATGGTCATGAGCTTAACTGAAACTTCTCTGCATCTTTCTTCTGTCTCACTACACACCAAAATGTTATCCACGTATTTAATGATTGCACTTTCGAGCTGAACATTACCTAGGTCCATCTGGAGGACTCTTTAAAGATTGAAGGGGACTACAGTACCCCTGGGGCAAACAAGTATGTTTCAGGCGAATATTTCTATACGAAAAGGAAGTCAAATCTTGTGAGGTTTCATGGAGGGGAATTGAAAAGAACGCATTCTTTAAATCTATAACTGAAGTTTCTGGCCTTAGATGGAATGTTGCACAATATTGTGGGATTTGAAACTAAGGGAAACTCAGCTTCGACTGTATTGTTTATGGGGCAAAGATCCTGTATGAATCTCCATGACCGCCCTGTTGATTTATTCACTGGGTACACAGCCGTGTAGCAGGGAGAATTGGATGGCACCAATGTTCCTTGTTTCATTTAAGTAGAAATGGTCCCAAATTTACCTTCATCCGCTTCTCTAGACATGGGGTATTGCTTTGCTCGTGGTAAAAGAGCTCCTGGTTTAAGTTTGATTTAACTGCTTCTAATCCTTTTAATACACCTACATCATATGGACTTGTGGTCCATAAAATATTTGCCACTTTCTCTAAATCTTCCTGGAACAATTACGGTCTCTTTTTTACCAGCACCATTCTCTGTGGTATTTTCTATTCTCTACTTTAATCCAATAAATGAGACTTCTAAAAAATACTAATTCATCATTTTAGTACTAATCCCTAAACAGCTCTTCGTCTGTTAAATCTGTCAACCTGTATCCTTCACTGAGGGTTATCACTGTCCTCCATCCTCTTCCCTCACCCGTTGTCACAACCACAGGGTACACAGGGTTAGTGCGCCCAAACTATTCCCTTTCATATCGCCCACTCATTTCACACACTCAGGAAGGGGCTCAGTTGGACTCTGGCCTGGCGCACCTGGCACCAAATACATGTCCATTAAGACACCATTGAGGGGCATCCTTATCCAGCACCTCCAAGATGGAGGTATGAGTCAGCTCCAGTGAAGTTTACTACTTGCAGACTAGCTGCTGGGCGTGGCTGGGAGAGGCAAGGTATAAAAGCCATGCCACAGCATGCAGGATTGCTTCGCGTTGCTCTGCTCAAAGCAGCCCAACGCTCATCGCCCGGCTCCCTGAACATTTGCTTGAAGACTTCAATCATCGCTCCCGACCGCTCCTGCAATCCAGTCGCAGTCATCAGGTTAGCAATAATCTCCACGAGTCTGGACAAAACTGACAAGTCAGCCGTTCTGCAGCTCTTCCCCCTCCGCAGCTCCCAAAGAAACTCACAGCTGTTCCGACCCGCTCGGCTCCACCGCAGCTCCAGCAACACCTGAAAGAAAGAAAAACACAAAGACAATAAGTAACGCAAGGCATGCAATTCAACAATACGCACAAACATAAGGACAGATAAAAGGCAGCGCTAAGCAGACAAGAACGTTAATTCCAGTGCTGGATGCAAACGAACATCCCAAACAGTGGACACACAACATAGAGAAGATATGCTCACTGTCATTAAGGAACAGATCTCCAACGCCGCATCAGGCCTGTGCTTGAACTTACAGATCAGTGAAGTAACTGATTTGACCACAACAGAGAGCGTCCCTGCTGAAGACGAAAGCAGGACAGAGAGCCATCCTTCAATATCTACACGGTGAGCCAGACATATACGCTTCCAGGAAGCACGGGGTACTGGGTGGGAAATGCGAAGCACGGGGTGCAGGGTGGGAACTGGGGAGGCAGCCCACTTGACCTTAACACACCCATTTCTGTGTTACCTTTTAGATTAACCCATCTCTGAGTCCAGAGGGTCCAGGCACGGGTCCAACACATGGTGAGAGGTTCCGGGCGCTCCTGCAGAGTTAAGGTGAGCGTAACAGAACGCGAAGCCAACTACTTTGCAACCTCTGCCTGAGCGTCATGGACACCTCTGATACAGATAAGCTAGCCCGGTTGTTAGGGGAATTGCGTGCCAAGGTGCATGCTGCCCGTCAGGAAACAAATGCCCTCCGAAGGGAATTGATTGTGAATAGGGATCGGACTGATGAGTTGGCTCGGCAGATGCTCCAGAGTCAGGCTAGCCAAGCCCCTTTACCAGAAAACCAGCCTTCAGCACCATCTCCTTCTAAGCCTTCCCTGCAGGTAGTCCTTCCAAGCACAATCCCTTTGGCTCCCCCTGAGCGTTTCTCAGGAGACCCTAACAAATATGCTATTTTTATAAATCAATGCCGACTGCATTTCCTGTGTAGACCCGGATCATTCCCAAATGACCAGTCTAGAGTCGCTTTCGTGTTGCCGTATTTAGGAGGGAGCGCTGCGGACTGGTGCATTCCTCTGGTGAACAGGGATGATCCCATTGCGCGACTTTGCAGGTTTCCAACATGAACTTGAGAAATTGTTTGCTCGTCATACAAGAGGTCAGGCTTTAGACACGAGCTACTGACACTTCGGCAGTGTAGTCAGGAACTCCTTACATATGTAGCCACCTTCAATAGGCTGATTGCAGAGAATAACTGGCCAGAAGAAAAAAAGAACCACCTTGTTCTATAGAGGCTTACGTGGCGAGCTTAAGGATGTTCTGGCTCAGGTTGTGAACCCCCCAGAAGGTTGTGGCGAATATATTGATCTGGCTGCACAGTTGGACCAAAGGCTCTGGGACCACAAGGCAGACTGTGCTCGGACAGAAGGGAGACTGGTATTTGTTCGTCCCAGGGAAACTCAACCACGTCAGCCCAGAGAAAGACAACCAGAGAATTCACCGAGCCCATGCAGATTGGTGGGATACGAAGCCCACTTACCAGAGCAGAGAGAGAAAAAAGGAGGCAGCAACAATGTCTGTACTGCGGCAAGGCGGGGCATTTTTTGCGTGACTGCCCCGTGAGACCCCCCTGGCGTGCCGTAGGCACCCTTGATCAAAGCGAAGCAACCGAACCAAGTCCGGAAAACTCCATTGCCCGGCAAGTGTAGGGGTCCACTTGTCGAGCACAGACAAGGAACCACAGACCTCATTTCGTCATTCCAGTGATCCTATTGTGCCATCAGCAACCGTCTCGGATGCATGCCTTAGAAGCATACATAGACAGCGGTGCAATTGGCAACTATATGGACCAGAACCTGGCAAAGAGGATGGGTCTTCCCATACGCCCGAAATCATTGACGGAAAATGTTTGTCATGATCACTGCTTCCAAGGAGCCAGGACCAGCCCAACGTCCTTGGAAGCAGGCCCCTAACCCTAATCCTAAGCACCAGCCGGTCCCCACTGGGACCTTTTGGACCTTGTCCTGGCGCCGGTGGCACCAGGCTCATCAAAACCATTGGTCCCGGCACTGGAAGCGCCGGGCTCATAATAGGTGTGAAGATGCTTGGGTGGACTTACCTGCAGCAGACCATGCTGCTTACTTACCAGCCACTTAGAAGCCATCTGAGAACAGGAACTACTTTCTTACCTGGGTGGGGCAGCTCCACTCCCTGGATACAGCACTGGAACTCTTCTGGAAACTGGAACTCTTTTCTTACCTAGGCGGGGCCGTGGAAGAAGACGCCTCATCACTCCAAGGCTATTTAAACCACACCCGATAGATGAAGCGTGCTTCGCGTTATTCTGCATCTGCAGCAGAACGCTCACCGAGTCTGCTCCGGCCTTTCTTCTTCCGATCCTGGACCTGCAAGAATCCTACTTACCATTTCAGTATCCAGACATCATCAGCACCTGCAAAGAACAGAAACAACAGGTTAGCAACGCAAACTTTACACGCAGTGCTTACTTACCTGATCCATCGGCTGCGGCCGTTTCTTCACGCCGCATCTCCACCTGCAAAAACAAAAGCATTGCCATACTTACCAGCACGCTGTGAATTCCGGATTTCTTCGTTCTGCATCGCCGCCTGTGAAGACAAAGTATCGTTAACAACTTACTGGCATTCCGCGGACTCCGGCCCTGCAACCCAACATCTGAAAGGCAAAAGAAAAGACATTAAGCAGGTATTTACTTACGTCCATCACGCTCGTCGCAATAAAACGCCTTCGAATACTCCGGCGTCTCTTTAACACGAACTAAGCTGCAAGGAAAGAGACAGTTAGAGCGCTTGCCATACTTACGAACTTCCAGGCGCTTCACTTCATCTTTCATCTCAAGAGCCCTGCAATACATAAGGGAAAAGCATTATACAGAGTCTGCATATAAACGTGCCACGCATGTAAAGACTATAAAGACAAAAGGTGTCCAGAAACTCACCGCTCGTGCAGATAACGACGGTAACCATCCTCTGAATTCAAGAGGGCTGTGTTTCACCAGTGAAGGAACTGGCAACGGCACCCTGCACCAGACGCAGATGGAGAGCCCAGCATTCACCTATATAAGGTGAGCACGTTGACCTGGGGGCTCTACGAAAAAGCTGGGAAGAGAGAGAGAGAGAGAGAGAGGGACATTCAACAACCCAGACCATTAACCCCCATATTCTTTCACCTGCAGAAACCTCACTCTTCGAGTCCGACACACAGTGCGAAGAGGTTCGACCCCAGAAGCCAATCGAGTCCTGCACATCACTTTGAGTCACAGACAGCTTCCTGCCAAGACCCGCGCCTCCGTGGGAATCAGGTGAGCATTACAATGTTAAAGCTGTGGATGGAACCCAGTTATCTTCGGGAACAGTGACCCACTGCACAGAAGGTGTAACGCTCCTCTACAAGACTGCCATAGGGAAGAAATTTCCTTCAACCTGATAAGTGCCCCCCAATTTCAGATGATCTTGGGGATTCCTTGGTTGGAGGTTCACAATCCACACATCAACTGGCGAACTAGAGTGTTAACCTTCTCTGAAGAATGTACCCGTTCCTGTTACTTGTCCGGTCGTTCTCCAGAAAGACAAGTGCACTCCATACCCAAGAGAGGACCAGCGCTGGGCCTGATTGGCAAGTTACCTCCCATGTACATGGACTTTCAGGACGTATTCCAAAAAAGAACACGCCAATACCCTGCCCCCACACCGAGCATACGACTGCCAAATAGACCTCGTTCCGGGAGCTCAGGTCCCATGCAGTTGAATGTATGCTCTGACTGAACAAGAAAATACCCACCTAAAAAATTATCTCGACCAATACCTAGCAAACGGTTTCATACGTCCGTCAAAATCTCTGGCGGACTCACCTCTCTTCTTCGTGCCCAAGAAGGAAGGAGACCTGAGGGCCTGCATCGATTACCGCCAATTGAACCAGATCACAGTGAAAAACCGGTACCCCTTGCCTCTCATCCCAGAGCTTCTGGACCCAGTGAAGAATGCACAAATTTACACCAAATTGGACCTGAGAGGGGCATTTCATCTGGTGAGGGTAAAGAGTGGAGACGAATGGAAAACAGCATTCCACACCAAATACGATCTTTATGAATATCAGGTAATGCCCTTTGGGCTTTGTAACGCCCCAGCCGCATGCCAAAATTAAATGAATGATGTATTGCGAGACCTGCTTGACATCTGCGCAATGTTGTACATTGACGACATACTGGTGTACTCCACTACTGAACAAGAACATATCGGCCATGTGCGAGCAGTCCTTGAAAGGCTCTGTCAACATCAGCTCTATGCCAAGCTTGAAAAGTGCTCCTTCCACGTAGGTGAAGTCGAGTTCTTGGGATTCATACTTACCCCTCATGGTATTCGAATGGATAATCGAAAAGAGAACGCCATTCTCAACTAGCCATCACCAGCTTCTGTCAAGGGGGTGCAAAGTTTCCTAGGCTTCGCAAATTTTTACCGCCGCTTCATACCAGATTTCTCTCAAACAGTCCATACGATCACTTCATTGTTGTGCAAAAACAGGAGCTTTGAATGGACCCCAGATGCCGAAAAGGCGTTTCTCACTCTAAAACAGAAATTTACTTCAGCCCCGGTGTTACAGCACCCAAAGCCTGACCTCCCGTATGTGTTAGAGACTGATGCTTCCAATATCGCTATGGGGCGATTCTGTCGCAAAGGAATCCCGACACTGGCCAACTCCATCCAGTAGCATTTTGGTCAAAAAAGTTCTTGCCAGCTGAAATAAACTACGCCATTACAGACAAAGAACTTCTGGCAATCAAAGCAGCTCTCAAGGAATGGATACAATACCTCCTCGGGGCTCGGCACACAATTACAGTTATCCCGGACCATCGTAATCTACAGAACCTAAAATCTGCTAAAGCCCAATCCTCCCGTCAACTGAGATGGGCCTTGTTTTTCGCAGAGTATGACTACGTTATAACTTACCACCCAGGAGTCTGCAATGGCAAAGCTGATGCCCTATCACGTTTAGGTGAAGGAGAAAATGCATACGAAAAGCCAGAGCCAGTAGCCATCATACCAGAAAGCAGGCTCCTAGGAGTTACAACAACAACCACTCCTCTTGACGATCTGAAGGCAGGGGTGCGAAATCACATGAACCCAGACACCCTACGAACCTGGACCACTAAGAGTTGTAACCACACTCTAGTAGATAGGTTGCCGTATTACATGGGATGCCTCTTCCTTCCAACTGCAGACCAACAAAAGGCAGTCATCGCTGGTTACCATGACATGTTAATTGAAGGACATCCTGGAGTGGCTAAAACCATGGCCTAAGTCAAGAGGAATTATTGGTGGCCAACATGGCGAAAGGATGTAACCCAATTTGTACTATCATGTGGAATTTGTGCCCAAAACAAGTCCCAAAAACAAAAGCCAGCAGGCCTTCTATGTCCACTTGAGGTCCCACCTGCACCTTGGCACACGGTATCACTAGACTTCATCACTGAATTACCACCCTGTAATGGTTTCAACACAATTCTAGTCGTAGTGGACCTGTTTTAAAAAATGGCTCATTTTATACCTTTGAAGGGGGTACCCACAGCATCCACCCTGGCAAACATCTTCCTAGAACAAGTGGTTTGATTACATGAATTTCCTACAATTCTAGTGTCGGACTGCAGAATTCAATTTATTTCCAAGTTTTGGAAGAAAAGTTGTGAACTAGCACAGATTGACGTACGTATGTCCACAAGTCACCATCCTCAAACCAATGGCCAAACCGAACGTACCAATCAAACCCTCGAGCAATATCTAAGATGCCTGCTCCATCAGTCAGAAAACACTTGGAAGGATATGTTATGGATCACAGAATATGCATACAACAATTCATACCATACTACAACTGGGCAAAGTCTGTTCTACATTCTGTATGGACAACACCCCAAAACTTCTATTTACGACCCCCCAGAGGCACTGGAAATGCCTACTGTGAAGTCTCTGCACACTACAATCAGCAACATCCTTAAAGAAGCCTCCAAGCAATTGGCAAAGGCAAAGGAAAGACATAAGAAGTTCGCAGATCAGCATCGTAGAGCTGCTTCGAGTTACCAAATCGGGGACGCTGTATGGCTAGCTTCAAAAAAACATTCCAATAAAGGGGCCCAAGACTTTTTGCCCAGGATACCTGGGTCCATACACGATCGAGGCAATAATCAATCTAGTCACAATGAAACTAACCGTGCCCCCCAAAATGCGCATTCACCCAGTGTTCCATGTCTCCCTTCTGAAGCCCGTCCTATCAGGCATTCGACTAAAAGCACCCCAAACACCTACAGTAGTTGACGACGAACTTGAATATGAAGTCAAAGATATATTAGACTCAAGAATTGTCAGGTTCAAATTGTACTACCTTATTGAATGGAAGGGTTATGGTCCCCATGATAGATCCTGGGAACCCAGTGAGAACGTTCATGCCCCGCGATTAATTTGGAAATTCCATCTCAATCACCCAGCTAAACCAGGGCCAAGAGGGCCCGCCTTGAGAGGGGCATTAGGGTGGTGTACTGTCACAACCGCAGGGTACACAGGGTTAGTGCGCCCAACTATTCCCTTTCATATCGCCCACTCAGAAAAGGGATCAGTTGGACTCTGGCCTGGTGCACCTGGCACCAAATACATGTCCATTAAAACACCATTGAGGGGCATCCTTATCCAGAACCTCCAAGATGGAGGTAGGAGTCAGCTCCAGTGAGGTTTACTACTTGCAGACTAGCTGCTGGGCGTGGCTGGGAGTGGCAAGGTATAAAGGCCAAGCTCCGGCATGCAGCCTTGCTTCGCGTTGCTCTGCTCAAAGCAGCGTAACACTCACCGGCCCGGTGTCATGACCACTGCTTCCAAGTCAGGAGCAGCCCAACGCCCTTGGAAGCAGGCTCACAACATTCATTGCAGACGCCAGCAAGTCCCTTTAGGGACCTTTTGGGCCTTGTCCTGGCACCGGTGGTGCCAGGCTCATTGTGGGGACTGGTCCCTGCACAAGAAGCGCCGGGCTCATAGCAAATACAGAAGTGCTTGGGTGGACCTACCTGCAGCAGACCATGCTGCTTCCTTACCGACAAGATGATGTCTTCATCCTCTTCTGGCAGGAACTACTTTTCCTCTGGGTGGGGCTGGCACCACTCCCTAGGACTGGAACTCTTCTGGAAACTGGAACTCTTTTTCTTACCTGGGCGAGGCTGTGGAAGAAGACGCCTAAGCACTCCTGTGCACTATTTAAACCACACCCGATTGGTGCAACGTGCTTCGCGTTATTCTGCATCAGCAGCAGGACGCTCACCGTGTCAGCTCCAGGGAATCTTCCATTCCGGCTCCTGTGAACGCGAAATCTCCGGATTTACCTGATGAGAATCCAATCTTCAGTCTTCAGCAGCATCTGCAAAACAACAAAAACACAGATTAGCAAAGTCAAGGTCAGCGCTTCAACTTACCCGATCCACCGGAGTGTTTAAGGTATTTGCCGCATTCTTTCTCCGCCATCGAGCCCTGCAAAGACAAAAGAACATTGGTTAGTAACGTTCTGTTTCTGAACGGCTTACCTGTGCGACGTACGCTCCAAAGTCAGCTCGCACCGCACTCCGCCACCTGCAAGGCAAAAGAGAGACATTAAGGTGCGTTTAAAGGCCTAGAACAGACTTTCTACTTACGTGCCTTCATATGCTCCATCATCTTGTTCACTCTTCGGCACAAACCTGGGCATCATCTCCGGCGCCTTCATCATTCTCCATCTGAAAGGAAAAGACATTAAGGTGTGCATTAAAGTACTGTGGCAGTCATTCTACTTACGTGCCTCCACGAACTTTGGCATTCTTTCGCCATCATTTCTTCTCAGTGAACCTTGCCGAAAAGGGACGTTAAAAGAGAACATTAAGGACTTTGATATATGCAAAATACGCTCGTGCAATTAACGGCGGCATCGCTCTCTACTTACCCTCTGCAATCAAGAGGCTAATCCCAAATCCAGTGAAGTAACTGGACCCAGAGCCCCTGCACAAGACGCAGGATGGAGAGCCCGGCATTCACCTATTTAAGGTGAGCACAGTTAGCAACCGAGTACCACGGGAGGAGAGAGTGTGGGGGGGTAGAGACTTCATCCAACCTTCCAGCTACTAATCCCCTGATTTTTCCACTTGTAGACATCTCACCCTCCAAGTCAAGCTTTCGGTGAGAAGGGGGCCAAACCAGGGAGCCAAACGAACCCTACGCCTAACATTGAAGACTGTTTCACCGCCCAGCCAAGACCCGCGCCTCCGAGGGAACCAGGTGAGCGTTACACCCGGCTCCCGAGCAGCCCTGAACATTTGCTTGAAGACTTCAATCATCGCTCCCGACCGCTCCTGCAATCCAGTCACGGTCATCAGGTTAGCAATAATCTCCCCGAGTCTGGACAAAACAGACCTGTCAGCCGTTCTGCAGCTCTTCCCCCTCCATGGCTCCCGAAGCGGCTCACAGCTGTTCCGACCCGCTCGGCTCCACCGGAGCTCCGGCAACACCTGAAAGAAAGAAAAACACAAAGACAATAAGTAACGCAAGGCATGCAATTCAACAATACGCGCAAGGATAAGGACAGATAAAAGGCAGCGCTAAGCAGACAAGAACGTTAAATCCAGTACTGGATGCAAACGGACATCCCAAACAGTGGACACACAACATAGAGAAGAAGTGCACACCATCATTAAGGAACAGATCTCCAACGCTGCAGCAGGCCTGGGCTTGGACTTACAGATCAGTGAAGTAATTGATTTGACCACAACAGAGAGCGCTCCTGCTGAAGACGAAAGCAGGACGGAGAGCCATCCTTCAATATCCACACGGTGAGCCAGACATATACACTTCCAGGAAGCACAGGGTACTGGGTGGGAACTGTGGAGGCAGCCCACTTGACCGTAACACACCCATTTCTGTGTTACCTTTTAGATTAACCCATCTCCGAGTCCAGAGGGTCCAGGTGGGTCCAACACGTGGTTAGAGGTTCCGGGTGCTCCTGCAGAGTTAAGGTGAGCTTAACACCCGTCCCATGAAGAAGCACCCTTTTCTCTCCGACAACTGCAGTTTCTAACTCCAAGGGGATAATCTGCCCTTCATCATGCATGGGTATTTCTGGTCCAAACAAAAACTCAGGCATTCTCAATAGTTTACCTATAAACCTGGGTAACCATGATAGTAAAATAATCACTCCATACAAAAATACTTCTGTATCTTAAGGAACTCCTCGTAATGCCTTCTGGCCTATGAAGGCTTATATAAACTCTCTTGCATTCATATAATGTATCCCTGGAGTAGAACACACTGTTCCTTCATCAGTAAAAGATATAATCATGTTAAGTTGTCATTAATTCACACCCTAATATCTTAACTGGCATTGGCCTAGAATATAATAAGGGCATTGACACATCCTGTTCTCCTATAGAGATTGTTTATTTGTCTGTGAACTGTGAAAGGAACCAAGTTAAATCACCCCAGAGAATTCTTGCGCTTTCATGGCAATACCCGACATTGTATATTTTCCCTCACGGATGCAGGAACGAGTTGCTTCAGTGTCTACAAGAAATGAAAATGTCTTGCCTCCTATTGTCACCTTGACCATTGTTTCCTCTTGGAGGTCTAATGTCACAGATAGTACTGAACACATCAGGATGCTCTGTGGGCTGTGCTATTGTGGATATAAATTCATCCCTGCACTTGTGAAAGGATTTCCTCCCACCACGGTCACACTCCCCAATTTGGGTGCAGGTGCCTGCTGGACTCCTGTATTTATAATCCATTGTGGTATCATGGCCTGTTGTGTCTGCACCTGTTGAGTTTGTACCTGTTGTATTTGCATAAGTACTTGCTGAGGTTGCACTTGTGGTGATTGCATTTGCAATTGCGCTTGCTGTGTCTGCTGTAATTGCAGCGCACGTGTCTGTCTGCGTGTGATCTTGGGCATAACACTCCATTGGTTCTGTACTATATTGCGGATCATAGCC
Organism: Ambystoma mexicanum; assembly: GCF_040938575.1. NCBI lineage: Eukaryota > Metazoa > Chordata > Amphibia > Caudata > Ambystomatidae > Ambystoma > Ambystoma mexicanum. Next base: position 1,019,843,881 of record NC_090932.1, read on the forward strand.
CACCCCCGCCCCTCTTGGAGTTTGCCAATTTTGCTGCATGCCTCCTCTGCTTCTACATGTTCTGGCTATGTATCCTATTGTTCCACAATTCCAGCATTATTGCGGTTGTCTGCCATTAAATCCTCCTGCTCCTCCCTGAGGGTTCTGAAATCCACCTCATCTTCCTCCTCTAGACCCATTCACTCTTCCTCTTAGCCAGGAATTGTACCCACCCTGATACGTGGGGCACACTGAATTATTTTGCTGCACGGGTCACATCTCCTGTATCACCACACCCTCATTACTCATCAATACTGCTACCTCGATGGCTAATTTCAATAACTTCATGTGAACAAACTTAACTTCCTCCTGATTTGTGCTCTCAGCTTTCTTCTTATTCTTCCCCTTTAACTATCGGCAATGATGCACAATCGCTGACTGTATTTCTGGCCATGGTTTTGCTTCCATTCCCACCGGTTTCTTCATTTGCCGTTGCACTGGCTCGGGCAGTCCCTGACGGAAAATTTGGTAGAATAATGCCACTGTTTCATCCCACAGTTCTCTCGTCTGAAGGCGCAATTTCTCTTGAATATCTTTAATAAAGGCAACAGGGTCTTCATCCTCTCACATTTTCCTAGTCATAATCACGCCCATATCTGATGTGTCGGGATATTGTACTCTGAGCGCCCGCCATACATCTACTCTGCAATTATTAAATGGCACTCCATCATGTGTCATGTTTTGTGCAGTCACACCTGCGTATCCTGCTAGCTTCCAAATGTCAGCCCTCTCCCCTAGAATGGCTGCTAAAAGGCCTTTTATGTCACCTATGACTAACATCATTCCTGATGTCATTCTTTCTAACTCATGAATCAATTTTCCTGCACCGGAAGTTAAACTCAGTAATTTACATTTTAAATTGTCTTAATCCATTTGTGCCCATGAAATATATTGTGGTCGTCCTCTCCCTATAACTAAAAATGGGAATTGTGAAAATCCTGGTCCATAATCAAACCTGCCTACACTTTTGTTTGTCTCCGTCCTGGTAGTGCCTTAATCTGCCCACATCAAGGTCTAATCTGCTTATATAACTGAATATGATGACCAAGCTGCCATTGCACTTACAAACAGACTGCATGTCTGAGGATATTCCAAAGAAACTACTAAAACAGGCAAACAAACGCGTACAAAATATCCCTCGAGAAACCACACTTGAGCAAAACACAAGAACAAAACAGGAGAACCACATCACTGCAGTTCTGAGCTACTCTTCACAACTGAACAGAGTGAAAAAAAAGAGATAGTCAAACTATGGCTCAGCGCGGACTCTATGCCCTTACTGCCTCCACGGTTTGCAATTAAAACTAAGGTAAAACATCAGAGACTCCCTAGTGAGGTCATACTACCCAGGACCAGGTCCCGTAAAACAGCCAACACTATGGAATTCGACAGGATTGGTTGGTCACTCACCATGTGGCCAATGTTCGGTATGTCTGCAAACAGTTTGGTCCACCACGTTGGACCTGGGCCTACAAACGCCCTGGAGACAACTAACATTCACTAACTGCAATACTAGCCATGTTATATATCTCATTACATGTCCTTGTCACATGAAATATATTGGAATGAAGGCCAGACCCATCAAGAAGAGAATCCAGGAACATAAATCCTGCATATGGACCAAGAGACTCAGTGCGCCACTAGTAGGACACTTCCTACAGAAAGCACACAAGGAGGAAGATTTCACGTGGACTATTGTGGAAAAGTCACAGTCCCACCAACAGGGGGCAATATAAAAGCCTTCTTATTAAAAAGGGAAAACCGATGGATTTGTCGATTGAAAACCGATGGAGGCATGAACAAGTTTATCAATTGGCAAACTATGACCACCCTATAGTGGACAATGACACCACAATCTGCAAAATTATCCCCTGACTTTCCATCACATCAGCATATTGTACCAACTTCTAATGTGATGTTAACAGTGGGCACAATCAATTAAAAAGAGCCCAATGGTGGGTATTTCCATTGGCATTTCCTACTCATATGCAAAGTGCAACCCGTACTTAGATAGTCCATTAATTGCTGTACACAAATACCAGACAAAAAGATGAACAATCGGATCAGATTTTGCTCGTACTGACACTGGGTTGTTTCCCGAATACAGAGCAATTATGGGACTGTAATCGTAAAGAAAGGCAATCAGGTAAATCATACTATTGTCTTTCTCTTTCCTGTTTTCTATGTTAAAATATTACTTGTAGTCCACCTTCGACAAGTGTCAGAAATGCCCAAAATAGGAAATAACAAGAAACCTACAATTGCAGTAATTGAAATAGAAATGAACACAGCAGAACACCCATGTATACCGATATCGAAGCCACTCCAATATGGCGGTCAAAAGTACCTGCCTTCTAGCAAACATTGCACTACACATGGCAACCATGACAACGACTGATAAACTTAAGAATGACAGTCACAACCAACAATGTTTTTTAAGTTGAGCAACAATGCGGTTGTTAGGAGACCCAGACATCTTCGGCAACAGCTAAGTCTGATATTGATCAGCTTTACAATGCATATCAGAGCAATAATCACGTAGTAAACTTTAGTGTTACAGAGTAAGTGTAGCAGTCCTTGGCTACTCTAGATAAATAATGCTTCATGCACAGTATAAGGATGTTACCACAGACACCGATAGGCATCAGCCCACAGAGTACTGCTGCATGTATTATACGCACTTCAGCTCGCAAACAGAGCAATACAAATTGGGATAGTTGTAAGGCATAATAGCGGGTCAGAAATATATGCACAGTACCTTTGACACACAGACCTTTTTGGTCTCTAGAACACATACGAGTCTCTGTTGAGCCGTTTGCCTATCTAATATGAGGGACAGCAGTGTGTGCTTTAATCGGTACTAAGAGCGCAAGGTACCTATAGCATACGAAGATTAAAAGGCTGATTTCTTTTGAAATCCCAAAAATTGTGTGAAGGATATATATATACAACGATTTTCCTCACCTTTTAAAACAATCAAAAACAGCAAAAACCGTTACCAGGCGGGTTATCCCATTTCTTTGTTTTTATAGGTAGTTCACAGCATGAACTTTCCATGTTTCCAGTCTCAATCGCCTCATCCAGAAACCCACACCATAAACACAAGTGTGACCTGCGAGTATTTCTTCATAAATGTGTGTATGCTAAATATTATTAGCAAGTGAACGAATAATATATATCAGTCATACAAATAGTGACACTGTTCCCTTTCAATTTTTACAGGGGCAGTTTGAATGTCTCTTCAAACCCGTTCCAATATGACCCTTGAATGCTGGGTACGGAAATAGGTTGACCAACAGAAAGATATTCACACCTAAAATGCAGCCAATTCATACAACCATAGCCCGAAGTCCTGAAGAAGGTGTCAAGATTCAGATAGTCCACTGAAACCAGTCGGCAAATACGGGGAAACGGCAGGAAAGTTCCTGCTGCATTCCCCGGCCCAATCCAGGGGCACATCTAAAAACCACAGTGTCTAGACCCCTGACACAAGTCTTCATAGAAAAACATTGTTTAGCTCCATACTTAGTGCACATATATATTTTTTATATAACATTTTTTTTTAATAGGGATTTGTTGAGCCTACAGTCGTGGCCAATAAAGCAATCTTTGCCAAAATACTGTTCGATAACTATCCTATTCAATAGCTTAACATCCCACATGAGCAAGACTCTAACCAGGCATTCCTGTCTTGCATATGATCACGTACGAAGAAACTGGTACTGAAGTGAAAAAGCAGGAACTGGTAAAATAATGAGAAAAAAATATGTATACTTTCTTTTCCTTACTCTATCCACCATTAGACAGGTGGCTCACCAGCGCCGACCAGGGATAGGGTCCAAAACAGGCAGGGCTCATAGAACATTCTCTATCCCCTTTGCCTTCTGTCCTATATAGAACTATATCACTCAGTACCTAGTCTCCAACCTATACAATATCCGTGCCTTTGGAGAAATAAGACAGTGTTGTCTGCCCCTCCTTCTCCCCTGGAGATAGTTCAAAACTTTCAGGCGCATTATAGATGCTCAACTGAAGGACCAATTATTAGGGTTTGAGCCCCCCCAATTCCGTTTGTGTTACAAAATATTGCTAGGGCACAACCTTCATAGAATTACTGCCAAGCAACTCTACACCCCTCCTTTGTTTAGCTAATCTGCTTAAAGACAGCATTGTGTGCTGGTCTGTTATTATGTCATCTGACCTAAATCACGATTCCCTCGAAAGAGATCCTTTGACATTTTCTTGGGTTTTATACCCTTCTTTATCCCTCATCTGCCTATATAAATTCCCAATTCTTTTCCCTGTGTTTTCTACTTCATGCTAGTCAGCCCATGTTGGTTTTCTTGCTTGTAGCTCCCTCTAGGGCTGTTGTGACCCTCTCTCTTCCTCAAGTCATTCTTGTGCTTCGATTGGCACTATGCGTCTATGACATAGATAATCTATCTTGTTATTTTTTTAATCCCCTACTGCTGTTAATTTCTTCTCTGCTCATCTCCCTCAATTCATCTTCCTCTCGCCTTCTTTGCAACCTATGTACTTTCATTCTTTGTGCTTCCACATAATCTTGTTTCATCTCTTCTAATCTTTCCTTTTCTTTCCTCGCCTCATATCTTCTTCGTTCTTCCCTTCGCTTACCTTCTCTTTCCTTCTCCTTTGCATGCTCCCTTCTTGCATTTCCCGCTCTTCTCTTTCTCGAACCCTATCAATGGCCTTATCGTCCAGCTTAAGTAATATTTGTCCTCCCATCCATCCATTAATTAATTCTGTACTGTTGTTATTCCCTTAGCTTTGTCCTTTATTTCTGTTTCCTTGCTTCTTCCTCTATCTTGTCTGTCCTTCCTCTCAATTCAGTTTATTTTACTTGTGTATAAATAGATAGTGTTCTCTGCTTTTGTTCTCTTCTGCATTGACCTCACTGTTATAAGCGATTAACATACCTCGCTGCTTCTTTCCATTCTTTTAAGGTATAAAATCCCTTCTCTGTATCTACGCTCTTATTTTCAGAAGGGGAAAGGGGAGTCGAAAATGTTTACATCTTCCCCTTTATGCTGATTAAGCATCTGCTCCTTCTCAGCTGGATCTACTTTCTCACTCTGCTACATTTTCCGTAACTCTAAAATAGACAACCTTTTCAGTAACTTCTTTCCCTTATATGTAGCATGCAATTATGTCGTCATACTGTTTTTGACAACAAACCCTCCTGAGGCCACGGCATGAGTGTATAATTGGTCGTGCCTCGAACCCACTCCGAATGATACTTCCTTATTTTTGCTGTGTATTTTGGCAATGTTCGGCATACGTTTAGAAGAGGAGTGTCCTCCATGATGACAAGTCGATCTCCACTGTCTGTACTTAACTGACCTTTTATTCTTCTCTTTATTCTATCAAATGAACCACTCTGATCAATTTGAGTAGGCACCATCAATCGCGGCTTATTATCCAAAAATCAAAATATTGTAATCACTTTAAAATTCATGCAACTATGCTCCTTTTGTTCCTTCGTTTACGCTTTCTATCAATGTCTAGTATTTCGTTGTTTTATAATTGATATTTTAAGACTCTTTTTTGTGTCCTTTGATTTTTATCCTGCTAATTGATGTCAATATTTTGATTTAAAAAATCTAATAATCACTTTAATTTTTACTATCATTTTATATCTATTAATCTAAACACACCACAAGTTTTATACTGACATATTATAACCCCATACACATGTGCACTTTAATAACTTTTCCCTACCTATGCCTTGCTTTACTACCTTTAGTAAATGTATTTCATCACATTTTTTACTCCATCTTGGAGTTTGATACGCACTCTTGTTTGGCCTTGCCTCAAGAATCCGTAACACCCCTACTTGAAGTATTTTTCATGCGTACCGCTCTGTCCCCCAAGAACCAGGAATCAAGGTACCCATTTCTCTTCTTTATAATCTCAAAAAAAGCTGGGCAAACTGAAAAACAATTGATGCTTGCACACTCATACACAAACTTGATTACACTGAGGTTATATACCCCAATAATCCGTCATCTATGATGCCATCCTACTTTGTAAACTGCAAAACCTATTGGTTAAGGGAGCATATGTACCCAAGGTAAACATAGGGGTTAGTACTTCATTGGCTGCCCCTTAGCTGTAAGGCACATGTCGAACTGCCTCTAAATACATATACTACTGATTATAGCAGAGAAAATGGGAGCATACTGGTCTATGCAACAGTGTATAACACGTTGCCTTATAGATCCTCTGATTGATTTGCATTCTCACCAAACCTTGGACTTTTCGCTTGTTAGCAGCACGTAAGCGAAATGAAACCCAGGTGCTTGAGTCAAGTCAGATTACTCCCCACTTTGCCAATTCATTCATCATCTCTCATCAGTCCGGCCATAAGTCAAAGTTTCCCGTCTGTAGTTGACCTTGTAGTCTTCTCTCTGTTCTGGGAAATTTGAGGGAGTGTAAGCACATCAATATATTCCTCCGAAGCTTAATGAATAGCCCTTGTTTTCGACTTCTGAATTACATGTGAGGAGACCACAAATTTCAACCTCCAATTTACTGCTATATTTACTTATACTGGCTGTTCTTGCTCACTCCATTTTGTATAGACCTTATCCACTATAGGAAGTGGTACATCAAGCACCATGCCAGGCCCACCACACAATTATTAATAAGAATAATAACGGCAAGTCCCATGATACAATGGGATAGCGGAACTCACACCTTCAGTTGGGTAAACCCAACAGGTTATACTATCCAACCAAGCTGACCTTCATTTGTCAACCTAGGTTAATTATATATTAACATAGGTCAACATAATGCATCATTATGCGTTAAAAGTGACAAAAAATAAAACAGAAGACACAAACCCCTTAGGTTCTTTAATCTCAAATTCAACATAGGACTATGTATGCATTATGATGCCTTAAAAGTAAAAAAAGGAGGGGAAAATCTACCAGCATATCAACATAGGTTCACAAAATGCATTCTAATGATTTAAAAGTGACTAAAAGTCAAAAGTAAAAGAGGACACAAATCCATTTGGTACATTTTTGCCATTTCAACAGAGGACTACCAATGCATTAAGAGGCGTTAATAGTGACGAAAAGTAGGAGGCAGTGGGAACAAACCACCCCCTGTATCAGTGTCATTATAACCAAACACTCATCGCGCATGCCCAGCAGGGATTAGTGTTACTACACGGGACATCATTACTTGCAATGGACCGGGATCGTATCCATGCATTATCAATGACCACCTAACAACAGTATTTAAATCTACTAAGATGAGCCTCCAACAGGACACTGCAAAACAGGACAGAATCAAGAACTAATCATCGAGCCAACTGGCAAGGTAAGAATCAAACTAGCACAGGCTGAGCTCCGAAAATGCTCTGGTTCCCACAAGGGGCTAATTCCACGAGCGCGCTCAGCATTGATATTCAAACAGGTTCTGCTCATTTCAAGCCGCTTTCCTCATGGGACCTTAATGGATCCTTGCAGCGGAACAAACCATGCAGTGACTTAAGGCCAAACCAGCACCCTTCATAACCGCACAATTAGCTCACAGCCACTTCACCAACCTAGGCATGGCCCTCCCAATCTAATACGTGATAGTCACCATCCTTTAATTCATGGTATCCTAACGGATTAATTCGCATATAGGACCATGCGGTGCCAAAGGTGCTGTATAACCACACATAGTAGGTTCACTGAGCCCTTACACAAGACAACCAGGCAGGATTAGACGAACAGCAACCATGCATGTCCTGAGAGAACCCCCACTGGCCCTCTACCAATATAGATAAACAAGCACATTAAAAGCGATTATAATTGATCACAGGAATAACATGCATATGATGGTTCAGCTACACAACCCTCATCACCTCGCAATAACCAACCTCCCCATAGTGCACGGACAAAGAGTAGTCCACCTATTAGAATTCCTACCAGAAATAACCAGTATTACAAACCACTTATCCCACCTGGGCATCAAATATATAAATGCAAAAAATTCTCAGTATCAACAAGGACTTCCAACATACATATGAATTTGCTTCCCTTCTTAGACCCAAGGCCCAGCGGAGCGCGATACCCAGCAGGACTGACAGTGGGAGGAATCCAATCCAACTAATGCTCAAGCACCAACTCACCACCTGGTCTACAACAATACAACGTATTAGGTAAGGCCTACCATGTCAGGCCAAAACAATTCAGTAACATTTAAACCTGGCGCAAACATAATGCGCTTATCAACTAACTGTATTCCCTCCTTTACTTCTTTCTTCCTCTCGTGAAACTGTTACATTTTTTGTAACTGTATATGCAAACCATATGTTTTCTATCCCGAAACCTGCTTATTTGGGTTTTAAATGAACAAATCATATCCATCACGAAATGTACCAACATATGTCACAATATGTCACACTATGTCACGATCCTTGGCACAATGTAACCAACTAACAATTCAGCCTTGATTAAGACCCTGAGTGGTCGAAAAACGTGTCGGCTGACAATTTAAATTCACGATTTAAAGTAAAAAACAAAATAAAAATCACTTGAAACTGGTTTAAAGAAATTAGAATCATTATTTTCAAAGCGCAAGATATCCGGGTAAACACAAATACTAAGCCCTACAAGAGGTGTTGGCCACGCCTCCACGACCTGTGATCTCGCAGCACACCAACTCATACTAATTCAACAGCAGCAAATAATTGCAGAGTGCATCACAAGTGGATTTATAACCCTAAGTGCCCAAAAACTACTCTTATCCACTGTTCATTTTCCAATACTTGGCTCTTGCAAATGTTTTCGTCTTCTTTAATCTAAGAGAAATATGCCTCACATCAATGGCTTATCGTCTGCCTCCCCTTGTCTCTTGAAATTATTCCTTAAACTAGCACCCTTGACCCCAGGCCAACACAGACTCCTCTTTATTTTGCAGTGTAAGGGAGGCAAGTTTCAAAACCTTTATTGTTAAGTCTGGCCGTATAACCAAGAGGGGAGTAATCTCGACCATCAAATAATAAAGTAACAGTCCTAGTCAGTCTTAGTCAAACAATAAAGGCCTATACTAGCAAAAACCTAATGCATGCCCTCACTCTAATAAAAACGAATGTGACATAGGGATATGTATCTAAAAAAGGGAAAAAACGGTGGTGAAATGAAATGTCAGAATGGCAATGAAAATCAGTATTAATTCTAGTCCCCACGTTATATAGCACTGGGTTAAATGGAACACTTGATGGATGAACATACTTTGGCTTGCGAACACTGTTAGGCGGCTTGCCCTGCCCTCCAGAGCCTTCTTGGCCCTTCAAGTCTGAGCCACAAGTTCACTGGTTTAATCTCTCGGGTTCCCATCACCCAAGTCCAGGCCACCCTTCAAGCTTCTACACAGTTTCAACAAAATGTTTCTACGTATAGTATTTAGTCGCAGTTAACTATAGGTTCCCCTCAATCGGGCTCAAACCTTTTCTCCATGGCGGGGTTCCCTTCCCCAGCTTTCTGCACATTCCACATATGGGCTTCCCTCCATCGGGTTCGAGCCACCTTTTGTGTTTTGACTTCGCTGTAGAAGACTTTCGAAATGGGGAGGATTTTTGCTCTCACCTCCACATGACCACTACGACCCTCTTTTTTTTTTATTACTTCCACTTTATTTTTTTTTATTTTTTATAAAGCGACACGGCCGTGGGCCTCACAGCACACAAAAAACAGGACAGGGACAAATGGTCAGGAAGCAGGAGGAGGAGGACAGAAGAACAGCCTATGTTCAGCCTTTGCATATTTTCCTTCAGTTCCAATGCCTCTTGGAAAATGTACTTGCTACGTATGACTTGCTTTCATATCAATTGCTCCTAGATCAAGTCTTTCAAACCTTACTTTCATGTAGTTTTGTGGTTACTTTCTTCGTCGTGCTTCCTGCTGATCCTCTGCAGCTTTAAAATATTTCACAGAACTTTCGATTGTGCAATCTCACTTTGCCGGACCACTTTTCTACTTTCGTATTCACAGTTCTTAATGGATTCACTTCTTTTGCAGCTTATTGGCGCTTGCATACCTTCATCCCTCAGATACTTTTGCAAGCATTTCTATTAAATACAGACCGTGCTTTCTTTGCTTCCTTCAACTCACTGGTCGTGTTAAGATACTTTCTGTCTTTCGCGCCTTTGATCTAGGAGTCAAGGTTGTTACCACTGCCGCTTCTGTGCCTCCCCAACTCTGCCGTTCACCCGGGAGGGTGGCTGGTAACCTTGTAACACTTAGAAGACTGTTTCTCCCTAGCTGGGCTGTCATGCTCAATCCTCACAGCCTTTCGGAAATAATCTCTCGCCGGGGGGTCTCTGGCTTCCTGCCCCTTCATTTCAACCCATCAGTTTGTCACTCTCCTTTGTCTGGTTCGCCATCGCCCAGGAGAACCTACTTCTTCTCAAGCACCACCTTGCTCAAAGTGTGTCTCAGTGTTCCACCTTTTGAACCATGTGGGGAGACTTAATAGGTATTAGGTGTGCATGATTAAAGTCAAGTGCCTGATCCTGCCTGATCTCGTTAGATGAACATGTCCAGTGCGTTGGATGGGTGGTAATCCTTGCAGCCTTAAACCTCCTCTTCCTTGGCTCAGTGTTTATGTAAGAAAGGGGCTAGGGGGTTTGAGTAGTTGGAATATCCTAAAAAATAGGAATGGATAGGGGTATTGGGAAAGGGGGCATACTGCATCTCGTCTTTGGGCGTCTCTTCCTCCACACCCAGAGGAACCCTCACCCAGGTGATCCTCCCGCACTTGGCCACCCCCACGGTTTGGATCCAAAAGAATGACTGTGCCCAGGCCACCTGAGTAAGGGATGCCCGGGGTCCAGGCAGTGAAACCCCCTCTGGTTTTTTATAGCACACAAAGCTATTTGTCCAACGTCTCCTGACTTTGCATCCCTGGTCTGTCTCAGGTAGCTGGATTGAGGCTCAACTCGAGCCGACGTCCATCTTCCTATCAGGGACGTCCTCGCCACGTAATATTTTCCTCTATAGCAAGCTTCTGTATGTCTCATCTACCTTGCGTTACTGCGGATTTACATGTACTCTTCTTTGTATATATGATTACTTTATCATTTTGTACATTTTTCTCTTGTCACTTCAGTTACATCGTTACTCTTAAGTATTTTCATGTAGTTTTAGTATGTACTCGTATATCTTCTTCATGACATCACTCTGCCCTTGTTAGATTTCACTCAACGCTCCATGATATCCAACCTTGCATGCTGACATCCTTTCACTCTTTCAATACGAGGTTACATTCGGTATGGCTACCTGAGTGCATATCGTCTCTAATACACTCGATGCGGTATAGGGACAACACATGGGGTCCCACATAGAGCTCTTCTACTGCTGTTACAATATGACAGCAGTGAGGAAGCGGGAGCTAGGGAACACACATCCGCCTGCTCCTTTACAGAACTATGGGGCGTTTTTCACTGCCTTTCAAGACATGTTCGACAGGTAATATGCTTCTCAAACACTGCGCAATGACTTCATAGACATCCTGTTAGACCTCGCTGCCCCCAGTAATACAGTAATGCAGTTTGCACAGTAGGCTAGTACAAATTAGCTGTTCTTGGGAGTCAATATCCAGTGAAATGATGTGATGTGCTGAGCCGAAATCTCCCGTGGAAATCCCCCAAAGGGGGGAAAAAACCCTGTGCAGGTGTTCTTGTCTCCCAACAGCAGAACTTGTGCAGAATGCCTGTGTAGTCCTGGAGAAGCACTGCTGAATATCCGATGGATATAGAATCCTTAGAAGGAATCCGGATGTGCAGGCTTGATGCCTCCTTGAAGCACTGATAGTGCACAAGAAGAATGGGGACGATCCCAAGTGCGGTAATGTTTCAGCGAAAGGCAGAAGCCAAGAACTGGCCGTGGAAACACAAGCTGCAATAGAAAGGGCAGCTGAGCCGCTGGATTGAATGCAGCAAATAAAGTTCGCTAAGAGAATGGTAGCCGAGCAGCGGGAGGGATGCCTGCACGCTCAGAGTAAAGGGAAAGTGCAGCCGAGTGGATGGAATAGAAAATGGCATGCACTGGAGGCAAAAGAAAATGCTGACAAGCCACAGGAAAGCCTGCGGTCAACAGCGATAGACAAGGGGAGTGCTGCCAAGCAGTAGGAAAGGCAGAAGGGGAAGACCGCAGGGAAGGAGGAGGGAAACAGGTCCGGAGACCCCAAATCAAACGTGTCCCGGATAACCAAGGGACGGCAAGGGCGCAGGTTGCAAGGAGAGAAAGAACGCTTAACCAGCAAAGGAAAAACTAGCGTAAGCTTAGTAAAGTGAAACGTAGCAACGCACTGGTCTCACCTCTGGGACAAGTCTGTTGGAGAACCGGTCCTTTCCCAGCAGCCTAGCTCACTGCTGCCGTCTTGTGGAACATCTAGAGAGATGAGTTGTGATCAGTCCTTGAGGACCCATTCGCCGCCATATTGGGAAGGTAGGCGAGCCGTAGGGATGTCTTTCACGCCAGCGCTGCCAGAGAGACCAGGAGGATGGTGGAGTCCTAACACATCCATCAAGGTAACAAGGATTTTGCTGACTTATATAGCCAGGATTCAAAATCTCGCAGCCCAGACCTTATAGCCTGAAGCTGTACAGCTTACCTTACTTCAGAGGAACTCGGGGAAGATTTCAAAGATGCCCTTAGCCAGATAGTATCCCCCCCCCCGGCACGGCTATCGGATTTCATCTCCTTAGTGGTCCAGTTAGACCAAAGAATGGGAGAAGGAAGAGTTGATAGATGACCCCTTGAATTTAGAAGATACCAAGCTGGAGCAGAGCCAGAGTCATGCCCTTCAGTTCGAGGGAATGGGGAACCTATGCAATTAGGCAGTATCTGAGGACTGATTTCCCCGAAGGAGAGAACCAGACGACAACGCTTGAATCAATGTTTCTATTGTGGGGATTTAGGCCATTCAGTGCAGCAGTGTAAGAGAAAGAACCCATCCAACGCGGGAAACAAATCAGCTAGTTAATTCCAGGGAAAGCCTTAATGAGCAGGACCACACCCTTTTCCCATCCAGAACTCCCCCAAAATCCCTCTCTCAAGTGCCACATTTTTTCATCTGTCCTCTTTTCCACTCCTACTTATCAGTAGCCTCCAATAACAGCCCTTCTATATTCCGGAGATACATGGAACTTTAATGATATTTCCTTTGCCTCAAAACAGGGTATAGAATTAACAGACAAGGAAATCATAGAACCCATAATCTCTGTTGATGGGTCTCCTCTCCTGTCAGGCCCCATAACCCAAAGAATCAAAGCTTTACTAGTGGTCTGTAATGTACTTCATCAGGAACATATATTATTCGATGCTATTTCTGCACCCAACTACAAACTCATATTGGGGATTCCATGGTTGATTTACCATAAACCTCTTATTGATTGGGAAAAGAGAACACTAGTGTTGGGATCCTTGGTATGTCAGAATCTATGTAATTTCGTTCAGAAATTCTTCTATACATTTCTTCCTGCCGACTGCTCCTCGTCCGGCCCACCATGCGTAGGGACCACTTCCTCCAGTGAGGTTCCCCAAAAATACCAGGCTATCACCAGTGTTCGACCCAGTGGAAGCCAACAATATCCCTCCACATAGGCCTTATGATTACCAAATTGATTTAACTCCTAGGGCTAGCATCCCCTATGGTCAAATATACGCGCTCTCGGAGAAGGAAAATCTGATTCTAAGAGAATACATTGACGAGAACATAAAAAAGGGGTTTTATCCATCACTCATCACCTGCAGGGGCTCCTATTTTTTTCATTCCAAAAAAGAATTAATCCAAACTAAGACCATGGGCCTCATCACGACCCAGACGCTAAATGTTTAACGGCGCCGTAAAAGGCTGCGGCACTGTTAAACACTTAGCGCCTAATTACGAGGTCCCTTTGCGGGACACGACCTTAACGGCTGATTTTTCCAGCCGTTAAAGTAGGGACCCGCAAAGGGACTTTGGTGCTAATAACGGTACCGCAATTTGTGGTACCGTTATTAGCGCCGTCCCTATTCCCATTGAGCCCTATGGGGCAAAAATGGGAATGGGGAAGGGCCATGGCGGCATCGGGAATTACCGCCCCCACCTCGGAATGGGTGGTAATTCCCCATTCCGCCATGGCGGAAACCGGCATGGACCGACCATGGTGCTAATAGCACCATGGTCCTCTGCCTGGGTTGTAATGAGGCCCCATGTGTAGACTAAAAAAAGGTGTTTTTATCCACCACTCATCTCCTGCAGGGGCTCCTATTTTTTTCATTCCAAAGAAGAATTAATCCAGACTAAGACCATGTGTAGACTATATGCAGTTGATTGTGATCACAGTGGAAAAACTATACCCTCTAACTCTGAACCAAGTCCTGTTGGATCCGCCAAAAACAGTATCTTAACAAAATAAGATCTGAATGGAGCTTACAACCTTGTGTGCATATTTCCCAGAGATGAGTGGAAGACGGCCTTCCCTACCTGGTTAAGTCATTATGATTACTTGCCATTTGGTCTTTGTAATGCCCCAGCAGCTTTCCAGCTTTTCATCAACAATGTCTTTCATGACATGCTTGATGTTTATGTTGTCATCTGTCCAGTTATCTTAATGCTAAGCTCTCCAAGTGTGTGCTTCATCAAGCATGTATTTCATACTTGAGTTATATCCTATCACCCAAAGGAATAGTGGTGGATCTGATAAGGATTGAAGCAATTCTTACCTAACCCCCTCCAACATCAAGGAACTACAACCTTTTCTGGGTTTCTCAAACTTCCACAAGCGTTTCATTCCAGCATAGTCCAAGATCCTGCTTCCATTGACTCGATTATTAAAAAACAAAGTTCCCTTTGAATGAAACTCAGTGGCTCAGGGGGCCTTTGAGACTCTCCAGCAATACTTCACCACTGCTCTGGTTCCTCGACTCCCTGATACCAACCAACCCTTCACAGTTGAAGCAGATGCTCCTGATTATGTTTTAGGGGCCTTCTTGTTACAGAAAGACATGGTAACAAGCCTCATGCACCCTGTAGCTTACCATTTCAAGCACCTCAATCCTGCAGAACGTAATTACAGAATTATTGAAAAGGAGCTCTTAGCCATTAGACAGACATTTCTTACTTGGCGCCATAGAGGGAGCGAAACACCCCCTCATTGTCCTAACAGACCATAGAAATCTTGAAAACCACTAAGGCTCTCATTCAGTAACAGAATCGATGGATACATTTGTTTTCAAGATTCGATTTCCCGGTGACCTATAAACCCGGAGCGACCAACAACAAAGCCAATGCTCTCTCCAGGTGTTATGCAGCAGAGCAGGATGAAGTCCAAGGAATTCCGTTAATTTCCCCATAAAAGATAGTCATGGCTACCACTAGTGTACTACTAGGTTAGGAACAAGAACTAAAAGGAAGATACAAACCTGGAGAGATACAGGAATTCCTATCCGCTCAGTCTTCCCATCGGGTAATACAAGGGTTATGCGTTAGAGGTAAATTAACATGGCTTCCCTTTAAAAGGGTACCAACTCCTTGTATTTCAATGGGGGCAGGCCATCTCAAGCGCAGGACATTTTGGAATGTTTAAAACACACAAAAAACTGAAAATAATCATATGGTGGAAATCCATGAAGAAGGATGTAGCTGACTATCTTCAAAGGTGTGTGCTACATCAAAGACTCAGTGACCTCCAATAGGTTTACTACAGCCGTTACTCGTCCCGGCTACGTCATGGCAATGTTGCACGACGGATTTCATTACAGATCTAGCCAAGATCGACGATTGTACCATAATCTGGATGGTGGTGGATTCTTGGACAAAGTTGAGATATTTCACTGCATTACCTTAGGCCCCAACTGCTGTTCAATTAGCAGACCACTTTATTAAACATATCTTTGGACTCCATGACCATCTTTTCAGATGGGGATTCCCGATTTGTTTCCGCCTTCTGGAAGTCACGTACCAAGACTCTCGGGGTGAAAGTCAACTTCTCGACAGCATATGATCTTCAAAGCAACACAAAATGGAACGGGTGAATCAGACCATAGGCCAATAAATGGGTTTCTGTGTTAGCAATAGCCAAATTCACTTATAATGATGCACATCAATTTCCCTAATATAACGCACCTTCTTTCATCACCTATGGCTACCACCCAGTGTCCTTACCTTGTACTAGTGCCTAGGTTTCCCCTCTACTTGCTGTCCAAGGTAAGATTAAGACACTCCAATGGGGTGTTCGGAGAGCACAGCAACACCTGCACCAAACATAAATCTCGACTCAAAAATATGCTGACAAAAAGCGAATTCCTGGTCTGGTATATCAAATAGGAGACTGTTTGGCTATCCACCAAGTACCTACAAATACATCATTGTCCTCATAAATTGAACCCTAGATATATAGGACCATTTGTCATAGAGAAGATTACCAATCCAGTAGCCATGAAACTCACCCTCTCACGTATAAGATACATCCAGTCTTTCATTGTTCCCTCCTAAAACCTGTCACTCATTCACATAAAAACCTGTCTAAGTTGCATTCCTTCCCAGGTGGGTCCTGAAGTAGAGTACAAAATCACTTGGTTGTTAGAATCTAGAGGTTATAGGAATAGGATAGAATACTTAGTAGACTGAAAGGACTATGGGCCAGAAGAATGAACTTGGGTTCCTGCCAGGGATGTATATGCTCCCAGATTACTGTGCCAGTTCCACAAACGACACCCAGGGCAATCAGGTGAATCCCTATGTCTGAAGGGGAGAACTAGAGAGGGACGTGCTGTTAGGATTGCATTCTGCCACTAACCTGGGGTGCAGCTCCTCTCTGGACATCTCTGGCAACCATGATGGACCTGCCGCTAGATGGCAGCGACAGACCATGCCAGGGATCCCTCCTGGGGCCCTGAATCCGCCCACAGTATATGACACGTAGGGTGGTCTGCAGCACCACAGTTTCGTAGGGAATATACAGACATCCAAGAAAGTCAGGATGCCATTCCCAACCAAGTTAGTAGCCATACATCGGACGTGAACATCCTGACGTTTTCTAGACCCAATCGGCATAAAAACACCAGCAAGGAGCTGATTCAGTGTCTTGCAAACATCTTGCATCCTGTGTTGCCCGGCAGACTTCCTGAATAGGCATTTAGAGTTGTTTTCTTTGCAGATAGCTGCTCCCTCCTTTTTCATGTTCATTCCTGCTTTTCATGCACAAGGACTCCCTCCTGAGGGACTTGATGGTTCACGTGCTGGCTCTGTACCAAAAGGTAATTACCCGCGGTTAGGGAAACATCTACTTTACTATACTAAACATATTGATTAAAATTGTGGTCTCATCAAACCCCTTGCAGCTCCAGGTCTGGATCATCAAGTCCCACACCAGAGGTTCATTATAAAGCCGCCTCTACCCCTGGGGACGGTATTAGGGTGGTCTCATCCTTCTAGGGTTGGGGTGGGGCAGGGGTTCATTAGGTTTTCTCTGGTAAATCCAGAGCTGACAGAAACTAATGATGGAAGGGCATTAACAGCAAGGAGGATCAAAGGTAGCAGACACGTCAAACATGCTTCCTATTGTCAACACCTAAACTAATGATTCATAAACAAGCAGCCATTCGTTATACCAATCACTAGATGGAGAATTAGCAACAGCATGAGAATGTATATCAGACGTTGGGGCAGAAAGCAAAACACACATCTAGAACACAGGAAGACAGGTGGCCAAGTGTTCTCTGGAAGTGCAGCACCAAACCTTGGATGGACATAAAGGAGCAGAGACAAGCATCCTGAAGAGCAAGGAACCATTGCTTTAATGGGAAGGCCTACCAGCCAAGCATCCAACTTAATAGTTGTTGAAATGGCTATGGATGTGTCCTGGGAGCTATTTGCCGTTAACCAGTTTTCCTGGTATCGATAAGTGCGGGCTTTTGCTAAATCCAAAAATGTGCAGACAATCTATGATGTCTTTTTTTACTATCGCAATAAAGTTGGAGAAAAACCTCTGCAGGTTTTCCTGAGGTGGGAAATGCTTCATTTCCCGCATGCCAAGTTTTTGCTCTGAATTGCGGCAGAAAAATAACAGTTTTTGTGGTATAGCAAAGCCAGGTATTCGTCATTGTTTTGGTTTTGTGCTGCTTGGTCCAAGAAATACTTCGCTTTTTTATATTTTATTTAACTTGCATAAGGTTACAGCATTGTGAATCAAACAGGCATTAATGGATTGCTGATACAGACATTGATTTGCATGCAATATTTCACGGTTTTGATCAATTATCATTCCTCACATTTTGACTTTCCAGATACTGCAGGAAGTCGCCCCAGATGTCTCGATGTCACACTAGTGCCTGCAAGCCAGCATACACTTATTCATTATCAATGTCCCAAACCATGTCATGAAGCTGGTTGTCATACGTGGGGGCCTCCCTCCATGTCCAGTGCATCAGAATAGCTCTTTTTGCCAAAACAAGACCAAGGTTAACCAATTTACACTTCAAAGGATTCAGCTTCTTCACATATTCCAATAAACATATTGAGGTTTCCCATGACAGAGGCTGGCCAACAATCTCATCGAATGCATGACATATTGCATCCCAATAAACCAACAGTGCCAGGCACGACCACAGCACGTGTATTACATCAGCTTCCAAAGCATCACACGTGGGGCACCTCCCCTCCGAGGAGGGGAACATTCTCTTACGGCGGGCCGGAGAAAAGTATGCTCTGTTTAGGATCTTGAAGTGGATTAGCCTATTCCTAGAGTTCAGTGATACCTGCTTCGTTAATTTACATATTTAAAGCCAGTGAGCATCTGAGAAAGTGACATCGAGATCCCTTTCCCATTTACCCCTAATGTCGACTATTTGCACCCCCCAGACATCGGAGCAAGTTTATATAGCGCCGACACCAATTCTTTCCTAATGACAGTACATAACTAAGACATGGCTGTGATGTAGGTTCTTGTGGAAATTCAGGCCACACTGAGGCCATGGCTGAGCGAAACCAGAAATATTGGAGCCTGCAAAGCGATGTATCCCCTACTTGCACCTTAACCTTATCCCATGAAATGAATGTCCCCCTCATAGAACATGTCGCCCAGGTGTAGTATGCCAGCCTCTTGTAAGTGTGTTAACAGTAGCTTATCCGGTGTTGGACTAAACAAATGGCATGCCCCAAATCGTTATGGCTTCGTTAGGGTGCTTGACTAACCTAGTCCAACCCTCCTGCGTGGCTTTCACCGGGTCTAGGTGATGGGTATAACAACGCGTTTGCCGCATAATTGCATGCATCAATGATGCCAGTGCAACCCCGCGCTTCTCCAGCCTCATATAGGACTGCGGGCCACCATCCAACCAGTATATCACATAGTATGCCTGGGCAGCCAGGCAGTACAACTCAAAATCAGGGGCTGTCAGTCCCCAGAGCTCATACGTTAGTGTGAGTCACTGCCAGTTGACACGAATCTGTCCCTTCCAAACAAATGATGAGCATACCCGAGCCACTCTATCAAAGAGAGAGCTACCCAGCCATAGTGGTATATTGCTGAATAGATAAAAAAAAGCTTGAGCAAGATGGTAATTTTTATTAGTGCGACCCGTCCCATCAATGAAATGAGAAGTTGGTTCCACCGATACAGCCTGGTGCTAATTTTAGTAACCAGGGAGTCATAATTAAGCGATTTGACAAGAGCAGGTGAACAACCAATCTCAATGCCAAGGTACCTGATATTCGAGGCTGACCACCGCAGCCCAAAAATATTACTTGGTTCTTGTGTAGTGTCCATTACCGGAAAGACCTCGGACTTGTTACTATTTAAGCGCAAGTCACAATACTTCCTGAACTCGCGGACCGCTGTTAGTATTTTCTGCAAATATTTCCCTGGGTCTTTTATATGCATCATTATGTCATCAGCATAGAATGTTATGAGTTCCACTTGCCCGGTGATATTAATCCCAGCACATCCCTAACAGGCTCGGATGAGATCAGCCAGTGGTTCAATCACTAAGGCGAACAGCAGGGGCGACAATGGGCACCCCTCGACAATGGGCACCCCTGCCTGGTACTGCCTTGCAGTATCCATAACGGCGAGAGTACCCCATTCACATACACTCTAGCATATGGCTGTGTATATAAAGTTTTCACCCACTTTATAAAATTCGGCCCAAACCCATAATTGTTCAGTATTCTGGACAAGAAGCAAATACACAGTATCAAATGCTTTCTGCATGTCTAATGAGACAGCAATCCCCTGGACGTCCTGTGGTATCTGCACAATCACATTAAACATCTACTGTATGTTAGATGTCGTCGATCTCCCCCAAATAACACCTGCCTGGTCCTCATGTACCATATATGGCATTAACAGGTTCAGTCTAGATGCCAGGACCTTTGCAAAAACGTTTGCATCAGTATTTATTAAGGATATCGGCCGGTATGACCCGCAGTCATCTGAAGGCTCACCAGGTTTAAGTAATAGAATAATTATTGCTTCACACAGACACTCTGGAAAAGTCCCAAATTGTAAAGCCTCTGACCAAACCAAAAAGAATTCGGGGAGATAGCAAGTCTACAAATTCCTTATAAAATTCTTCCCCCAGTCCATCCGACCCTGGGGCCTTCCCACTTGGAAGTTCCCTGATGGTGTCCTTTATTTCAGTCAAATTTATTGGCTCCACCAGCACGTTGTACGCTTCTGCTGATAAAAGCGTTGCGGGAATTCTTGCAAGATATTCGTCTTGCTCTGTTACTATGGCTACACTTTTCGGGGAGTATAAGTCCCTATAGAAATACTGTGTTTACCTCGTCCACCATGTTGGCCACCGTGCCGTCCGACCTGGTTATACTTGGGATATTAGAGCTGCCCCTATCATTGCAAACTGTTTACACCAGCAATTTCCCAGATCTGTCCTGTTCCCTATATCGGCGAGCCGCTGCAGGCCTATCAAAATATTGCAACTCCCTGTTGGCTGCGTAGCTGTATTTGTCTAGGTATGTCTTCATAGGTTTATAGTGATAATTTCGAAAGTCATTATTTCGAAAAAGAAATGTCAATTTTTTTTTCCAAATACGTTTTTTTTTCGAAAGGGGGGGGGGGGGGGTTTCCCCCCCAAACCCCCCTTTTTTAATTTTTTTGTTTTGGATTTACCCATTTTTTCGAGATTATGACTGACCACGTCTTTATATCATAGATAGACAGCCCTGGTTACCTCCCACTGCATTACTTTGAGAATCCTTTGTATGAATTGATTCCCACGCTAAATGCATTTTTTTGCAGTGACATTTTTATTATAGTATAGACTCAGTCTAGTGGTGGTCAGCTGACACGTGTTTTGACCTTGAGGGGGTCTTTATCAAGGCAAAATGTAGGTTTTGAGCCCCCTAGGGGGTTACGAGTTTCCTTGTTGGGTCCCAGTCTTGGATTCACCTGAGGCTGGCATTGCAGTGCCGGCGGCGATACTGCAAATGGAGGGATGTCTTTGTATCATGTCTGATCTGGGGCAACGGGTCGTCTGGGCTTTCCCTTTGCAACTGCGCTAGTGTCTCCTCAATTCTCTCCTAATGTCGCGCAGCACACCGAATTCTGTGGACATAGCAATATCGCTGATATATACTTTAAACGCATGCGTACTCGCCAACCCCTCAATGTCAAAATAGCTGCTTATATGTTGCGTTATATTTGCTGGGAAGGCCAGGTCCCCCAATGAGGTGGGCTTAAAGTGCCATTGCAGTCTTGGCACCAAATTTCTGGGAATGTCCAGCAAGAGCAATATCGGAGTGTGATCCGACAAGGTTCTAGGTAATATCCAGGACTCGGTCACTGAGTTCAATAACTTGTGTGATACTAGCCATACATCGATGCGCGAAGGCATAACAGGCGCCAATGAATAAAAGGTGTATGCTCGCCGAGTGTTCGCCACACATCTCTCATCCCCAAATCGTCTATGTGCATGACTATAGTTCATGCAGCACTTGGTAACGACCTTGGTGTTGATGAGCTGCGATCTAAATTTATATCCAATATAGTATTGAAGTTGCCACCGCAAATAACTGACCCAGTAGGGTACTTAGTGCATTTTGAGTCGTCCACATTAGGTCCATAAACATTTATCAAGAGAACCTCCAAGTGCCCCAACTTCCCTTGAACGACCATGAACCTGTCACAATCACATATGGTTTCAAAGTCGACGAGTGGCAAAGAGTGGTCCACCAATACCATGACCCCCCCTACTCCCTCGTGCCCTGGTGGAATATGACTTATAGTAGTGTAGGTCACCCCACCCGGGGGCCACCTTGCGCGCATGATAATCCAACAGGTGGGTTGCTTGTAAAAATAAAAGCTTAACCCCAAGCCTGTTAACATAGGAGATTCCCTTAAACACATTCATTGGGGTGCACAGCTCCAGCACATTCCAGGTTAATAGCTTCACATTACCTAGGTCAGTCCCAGCCTTGGTTGCTTGCGTGCGTCAAACAGCACTTCTCTGTCTAGCAACCCATCATGACCAGCCCATGTTGTACTGTATTTACCAGGTGCATTTTTATAACACTTACAGCCCAACTCCCCCCGAACACCGCACCCCCTCCCACAAAGTACCTCAAACTTTGACTATGTAAATCCTGGCCCGTCTTCTCCCCGACCACCCTACCCTCCCTAACAGGTATATGCACTCGCATTCGGGGCAGCTGTTACCGCTGCAAGTGGAGTTCCATGCAACAACAATATATCTTCAAAAGGCGGTAGATCTGGCTTTATCCAGGACAACAGATAAGAAATGAAAGACTTAGAGATGTATATTCAAGACTATGCCAGAATGCCTTCAATTTTGTTAGTTCCTCATCCACGTGAGCATTGGACAGCTGCTCTACATGAAACAGTAGGCGCATAACTTTCTCCAGGGTGTTCAGCACAATGCAAAACTAGACAGTGCAACAAGCATCCTGGCTGAGGCAGATGCCTCTAAATATTGTGTTTACATAGCTAGTTGGCTTTCTCCTGCAGCAAGTCCTTAGCAAAAGCCGTTATAAGATTCTGGCAATCATCATTTTGAAGGAAGTGACCACGTGGGCCAACTCAATTGACAAATTGAGTGCGTTACAGATGGGGTACAGGAAGAGAGTTAGCACCATGCTCAGTGGACTGACTATGCTGTCATGCATGTCACAGCTAGGAATTGGAACAGGTAGAACCCTCTATGTGGCAGTGCCGGACTTATCCTCTGCTTTTGACAATGTGGATCAGTCATTATTGTGGGGTAAATTGTCAAAATGGGGTATGCAGCCAGGGTTGTTAAACATGCTCCAACTCTTTTATGACAATAACACGGTAAGGCTGAGGCTAAATCTGGAAGGGGACCGGTCAAATAAGATAGCTGCAAACAAAGGAGTAAGACAGGGCTGTGAATTAGCCAAGACACTCTTCAATCTATACATGTCAGATCAATGGGATTGTTCCAAAGAGTGGAGGGGCTACTCTCTGAGACTGGCTCTCTTAAGAGCCAGTTGTATAGCTTCTGCTGATGATATGATTATGCTGGACTTTACACCGCAGGTCTGCAGAGAGACTTCGAGGGAGTTTCGACTTACGTGTGCACAAATAAGCTCATTTTAAATCCTTTGAAATCAAAGATTTTAATGGTTACTAATAAACGGAACAAGAAAAGTTACACTTGGTCAATTAATAATAGAGTGCAGGAGGTTAACACTTTCTGCTGCCTTGGCTTCCTGTTTTAAATCACAAGAACGTTTGAATATGAGAATGAAAAAGTCAGAGCCTGAATGTCCATGATTAAGTAATTGAGTAGATTTTGTGAATATTCACTTATTCCACTGATTAAATTTTATAAATGGAAGGTAACACCAATAGTGTTATATAGGATTGAAGTACGAACATTTATGCACAGGAATATTTTAGATAAATTAGAGGTGTAAATCCTGAGAGAGGTGTTGTGCCTGATGAAATTTGTTCCAATCACTGTGATTAGACTAGAACTATGTTTACAGTCTTGAGGGTCTCAGGATCAGTATACATCTATTGCACTTTATTGGAAAATATGTGAGGATGACGTGAGTGGTATTTTACATCATTTGAAGCAAACAATGCTAATGAACTTGAAGATCACCCAGAGTTTTGCTAACTAGTCAGCTTTAGAAGGCATCGCAGAGCTTTTCCACTTTTGGGCCAAGGCAAGCCTCCCCGCATGCAGCATGGCCTGGACCACCCGTGGCAAAGTTGCCTCTTCCACATCTGAGGCCAAAACACCAAAGAGGAGCACGAGGGGCCGCAAGGGCAGGTCAGCCCCAGTAATCTCCTTAATCCAGCTCAGGCGTTCCGACCAGAACAGCTGAGCAGCAGGACATCCCCACCAAAGGTGGAACCAGGACCCCTACTGACCACAATACCTCGGGCAGAGCGGAGAGGACCTCGGATACATTTTCGCAAGCCTCTCTGGTGAGAGGTGCCAAGCATGCAGCATCTTGAAATTATGTTCCATTGCCCCTCTGTACAGGGTTACCGAGAAAAGAACCTTGAAAATGGCCGATCAGGTAGCCTCATCTATTTCCCCTTCAACCCAACCCTCCCACCGTTTCTTAAAGGCTCTACGTCTGCCGTGATCAAGGCACTATAGATTTTAGAGAGGGAGCCCTTCTTACTTTTGGATTCTATTATCACTCTTTCCAGTGGAGTGGGGGCGCGGGTCAGGTTGTCAACCCACTGGGTATCTGTCATAATACCCTTTACTCGTATGTAGTCAAAAATAGAGATCGAAGCTTAACCCAGAGAATCCACCAAACTATCATAGTCAATGAATACACCCTGCCGGAATAGCTGAGCTGCATGCTCCAACCCCCCGTCCGACCATCTCCGAGTCCCCCGAAGATTCCTCTTACCCAATTCAAAGGGGGTGACCACACCAAGGACAGGGGGAGGGCCAGGAAGAAAGGGTCGAATTTCCCCTATTTTACCTCCACAGTGACCACAACACAGACAAGGTGGGATGTGCTTTTACTGCCACGGGAGGTGATTTCCCACAGCCCAAAGGAGGTCTCAAACTTTTCTGGGGTGGGCCTGGACATCTTCGATATATGACCAGTAGGTTCTCATTTCATCCCTCGAGTGTTCCAGGAACACCCTTAACTGAGCCGCCTTGTGGTAACGACAGAAATCAGGCAGGCCAAAGCCCCCAAACGATCGAGGGAGAGTTAAGGTATCGTGCCTAACCCTCGGCTTCTTTACCCTCCAGATAAAGCGAACCACCTCCGACTGGAGAGCTTTAACAAAATTACTCTGGAATATCGACAGGGAGTGAGGAGAACAAGTAAAGCAAGCGAGGAAGTACATTCATCTTAACCGACACCATACAGCCGAAACAAGAAAGCATCAAGGGAGACCAGCACCGGAGATCTGCGACAATCCTCGCAAGAACGGGAGGAAAATTAACTTCAAAAAGCCTAGTCAGGTCCCTCGGGATCCATACACCCAAGTAAGGCGTAGCCTCCTGTTCAATTCTAATACCCTCCCAGGAGTCTCTCCCCTCCACCTCTAAGTCTGCGCTGCCCATAGGCATCAAACACGATTTTGTTAGGTTAATTTTCAAACCAGAAAAAGGAGCCAAAAGTGCTAATAAGATCTAAGAGATTCGGGAGCGATTGCCGAAGGTTGGTTACATATACCAGGAGGTCATCCGCAAAAAGCAAAAGTTTAAAGTCAAGATTGCCACACCGGACCCATGCTATACCTCGATTTTCTCTTACCGCTATAGCTAGGGGTTCCATCGCAAGCGCATAAAGCAGAGGCGAGATCAGCCCTGGCGAGTTCCTCGGGAGAGGGAGAACGGAGACGAGGTCACACCATTAACTGCCACCTTGGCCGATGGACCATTGTACAAAGTTGCAATCCATTTACAGAATCTTGCCCCCAGGCCCATTTTCACTAAAAACTTGCTCAGATAGGCCCACTCTACCCGGTCAAAGGCTTTTTCCGAGTCAAGGGACAGCAGATAAGCCTCTTCCCCTTTAAGGACAACTTCGTGTATCAAACCGAGCGACTTCCTGATGTTGTCGCCTCCTTGCCTCCCCGGGATAAAACCCACTTGATCGCCATGTACCAGTGCCAGAAGATGAATCGCTAACCTAGTCGCCAAGAGCTCGACCAATATCTTCACGTCCGTGTTAAGCAAGGAGATGGGACGGTATGACTGACAACTTCTCGGGTCCTTCCCCTCCTTAGGGATTACTACAATACGGGCCGAAAGCATAGATGGAGGGAGGTGGCCTGAATCAAGAACGCCATTAAACAATCTGGCCAGAAATGGGGCCAGGGCATTACGAAATGTTTTATAAAAGAAGATTGTGAACCCATCATCCCCCGGGGTAGTACCTGTTTTCATAGCACCTGTACTATCTATCACCTCCTGGGGCGAAATGGGATTCTCCAGGGGGGGCGGCTTTCTCGGGGGAAAGGGAAGGGATTGGCAACACCTCCAAGAAATCGTCTATATCCGTCCCATCTTCTTCATATTCAGATTTTTATAGGCTCTCGTAATACCTCTGGAATTCGTTTGCTATCCCCGGATCCTCTCGACAGTGCACACCATCTGGAAGGGAAAGCGCATCCACTCGCCTACTCTCCCTGAGCTTGCAAAGTCTCCATGCTAGATTTTTGTCAGCCTTTTCACCCCTTTCCATGTACTTTTGCTTAAAGAAGGACAACTTCCTTTCGGTTTGCCCCACCAGGAGAGAAGCAAGTTTCGCCTTAAGTTGTTGGAGCACAGCCCACCTCCCCGGAAAGATCTGGGACCTCAATTTGCCCTCCGGCTGAATAACCTCGATTTTATCCCTGAGGAGCTTTTCCTCCCTACCCCTCTCTCATTTCCTCGCCGCTCCCAACCCTATAAGGACGCCCCTGATCGTGGCCTTGAAGGCCTCCCAGACCCCCTCCAGGCCTACCTGCCCATTGTCATTGAACTCCAAAAATTCCCCTATGGAGGCCAGGATAGTCTGAGCTAGTTCCTTGTCTTTCAATAGGAGATAATTGCAGGTCCATCGCCTCGGCCCTGGAGCTACAAGGGGAATCCCCGACTGGACCCTTACCATGTTATGGTCAGTCCATGGGGTCACCTCCACCCGTACCTCCGTGATCCTGTCGTAAAGCCCCTTATCCACAAGGATATAGTCAATTCTAGAGAATGACGAGTGGGGTTTTGAGAAAAAATTGAATAACGGGTCAGGTCCTTCTCGGGCCGAGTGGGAGTCCCTGAGCCCTAGTTCGTCATTGATGCTCTGGAAGGAGGCCGCAGCTGGGAACCTGAGACCGGACAGCTGTAACGCTCACCTGATTCCCACGGAGGCGCAGGTCTGGCTTCGAGTGCTGATGCTTCTTTAATGGTGAAGCGCAGGACTCTGAAGATGGACAGGAAGGGCCCTCTACTCTTGCTTCTCCGGCTCGCAGGAATATTCCCCTGTGCGTGAAAAGGGAGTATTACCTACTGACTGAGTTATGATCAAGCCTCCTACTCTCTTCCAACCCTCCACGATACCCTGCCACGATTCCCCGTGAAGTCTCACCTTAGGGTCAGGAAGGATAAGCTCTCCATCCTGCTTCTGATGCAGGGGCGCGTTGAAACCCAGTTACTTCACTGGATTGAGGATTGATGGGAGTTCAGGTAAGCTTGACTATTCAGGTAAAGCTCTGTAAAAGTTATGTTGCAAGTTCAAAAGTCCAAGCTTAATAATAATGTTCATTGTCTTTTTGCAGCAAGCGCTAATGTTTATGTCCCCTTAGGGGCCGGGGTTCGGAATGCCGGAGATATGGCACCGACCCGAAGTGAAACGTGCAGTTCCAGTTCCAGTAAATGGCAGGTTAGTTCTAGATGAGCGCTCGGGAACTGACTTTGCATACGCTCATTCAATGTCTGTCTTTTTTCCCCATAGGGGCCGGGGTCCGGAAAATGCCTGGAAGCGGCAAGACTCGAAATGAAATGAGGTAAGTCTTATTCCCTTCCTTCTCTCACCTCTTATTCTTGTCTTTTTCTCTAGGCTCTGGGAAGTGGCTATGTATCCGGATGATCGCTGCTGAAGATGGAGGAACCCAGGAAAGGCGAATGAAATGCAGCGCTGCAGTGATCGTAACAAAATGCTTTTAAAAATAATGTCTTCCCTTTCAGGATCGTCGGTGATGTCTCTGTGGTGCCGATTTAGCTGGTAAGGTCTCTTGTCTCCCTTTGCAGGTGACCCAGGATGCTGACAGGCGTGGCTGAAGTCCAGAAGCAGGAGCTGACACGGTGAGCGTCCAGCTGCGAGGAGCAGAACAACGCGAAGCGTGAGTTGCTGATCGGGTGTGGTTTAAATAGCTTTGGAAGAAGTCCCAAGTGTGTATCCTTCCTCCGATCAGGTATGTATCCTTCCCCGACCACACCCGGGTGGAAAGTAGTCCCACAGGTAAAGTAGTTCCATTCAGGCCTCAAGAGGGCCTGGATGTGGCAGCATGGTCTGCATCAGGTAAGTGCACATGAAAACACTTGCACACATGTCTAGCTTTATGAGCCTGGCGCCTAAGGCGCCAGGACAGAGGTCCAACATGAGCCTGGCGCCTAAGGCGCCAGGACTGCGTCCAAAGGGCCCCAGCTTGGGCCCGATGGCACTCCCCTGGGGGAAATGATGCCTGCCTCTGGGGTCGCCTGGTCGGACCTGGCTCCTTGGAGGTAGGCATCATGACAACAGCTGGGTAACCTGTCACACAATTGATCGAGAACCATATTAAAGTCTCCACCCACCATTAACGCTCCTTCCTTAAAGGTCATCATTTTGAGCATCATCTCTGACCAGAAACGGTCCTGAGCTTCATTCGGAACATAAAAGGAGATCAAAGTAAACTTGGTTCCTCTACAATCCCCCTTGACCATTACATAACGACCCTCTGGATCACTAGCTTGGGCTTGGAGAGAGAAATGGGCCTTCTGGGAGATCACTATCGCCACCCCTCTCTTCTTAACTTGGGAGGAGGCATGGAAGACTTTGTATTGACCTTGCCCTCAATGCGGGCTCTACCCCTTCACCCAATGGGTCTCTTGGAGGAACAGAATGTCAAGTCTCAACCTATTAAACTCCTTTTATATGGAGAGTTGAGGCCTCGCGTGTTCAACGAGCCCAGTGCCAGCGGATGATTATATTCACCCATTGAAAGAATAAAGTCTAGGTATTGGTCTCTGGAAATTCAAACTCACTAAGGAAAACATTCTCAATTGAATCTCCAATAAATCCCCCAAGGATAAATTACTAAGGAAACGAGAAGCACTCCAACCCGTTGGAAAACAAAAACATCCCTGTAACCCCCTGAAAAAACACCCCAAGGTCCCCCCAGCCCTCGTTTTACCGAGCACCTGGCGTAACAGCGACATCCAACTGCTGCAACACCAGGCCACCATTGGCCACCTCCACCAGGGCCGCCTATGACTTGAAAACAACCACACCATTCTGAGCCCCCCCTGCACAAAAAACACAAACACATGACCCCCACAGCCCTCACGTTTTCACTGTTTGCCTAGGCACTCCTCATCACGGACCTACGTTGACCAGAGTACCCCAAGGACAACCAGGACCCCCTCCCCCTGGATTCAATGTATCCCAGGAACCCTTAAGGCCACCATATAGAAAGCCGAATTCCTGATCAGGCAAAGAGGCAGGCTGCCTCGGGGACGGCAGTCACTTTTCTAAATTTTCTGTGGCCTCAGACGCGGCGCCTCTCAATAAATTGAGAGGGTCCCTGGTGGTCAACACCTTCCCCAGTACCATCTGCTTTTCCAGAACCCAGGGCAGAGTCTCCCAAGAGTTCACCGGTCACTCTCTGTATGTCAGATTCCGTGACAAGGAAGTATTTATAGCCTTCGACTTCAAATGCAAGAGAAAATGGATGGCCCCATATGTATCGCACTCCCTTAGACTGCAGCCATTTCGTCAAGGGGCCACAGAGTCTCCGGCGCGCGTGAGTAAACGAGAATAAGTGGTAGATCATTATTTTAGAGCTTTTCCAGTCGATGGGGCCTTTTTCCGTGCTAGATCCAGGATCTTGGCCTTCTCGGTGTAATAATGGAATTTTGCAAGGACTGATCTTGGTCCACCAGCACGTCCTCCCGCCCTATGAGCTCTATCGATTGTCGGTTCACTGGTGTTGCCTCCGTCAAAGAGTTTAGTTATAATTGCTTTGACTGCTCTCATGATGTCTTCCTGCGTTTCCCCCTCCTGCTCCGGAATGTCAAGAAATCTTAGATTAGAGCGCCGTTCCCTATTTTCTAGGTCATCCAGTTTAAGGGTGACCTTCTCCTCCTGTCTCTCCAGGTCCGCCGGTCGCATGTCGAACTGAGTTTCGAAGAGGTCTGTTGAGGTTTCATTGGCCTCTAGGGCCTGGACCCGGTCATCAACAGCATCTACCTTCTTGTCAAGGGAGTCAAGCCTTCTGCAGATGTCTGCTCTGAAGCCTCGTATCTTCTCAAGCAGCGCTGCCATGTTTTAACTCATTGATTGCGCCTCCATAGATTCTGACTGGGTCGCAGGCTGCATTTCGCCCCTTTCCCTCGCCTGCTCAGGGGAATGTCAGAACTTCTGTAAAGATTGGGACCAGTCCATCAGAAATGGAGAAGATGGCCCTGAAGAGCGGCAGCTCAGGGCAGCGGAAGGATGGTCGGGCCCAGGTAGGCTGGCAGCATGGGCAGACCCCCAGACGATCCTCATCGCTCACACCTTGTCGAACTCTTTCGGTGGCTCAAGCCAGAGGCCAGTACCCCAGGGGTCCGCTCTCCGGCTCCCAGCCAGACACTCAGTGGCATACCTCCGAGGGTACACCCATAGCCAGTCACTAAGGCAGGAGGTCACGGTGAGGCAGACTCCCCCACCAGCAGAGCAAGGGAGCTAATCTGATCTTGCAGAGTAAATCGTCGTTGGGCTCTGGCGAGGACACTCGCCGCACAACATCCAGGGGTGGGAGCTGGGGTACCTGAAAACTCTCCTTTCCCTAAAACCTCTAGTCAGGACAGGTGGGAGGGGGATAGGCACCACGTGAAGAAAAGTGCCGCATTAAGCCACGGGGGGGGGGACAAAACTTGGGGGAATGGGCTCTCAGTCAGGCTGCCGCCGTGACACTGGAGAGTCCACAGCTCTCCGAGGCAGAAAGACGCCTCCGCCCCTCACAGACTTCACCTCACGCCAGCTCCACTGTCACGCAAAGCTGTTTCTCCTCACATTGTGGGCCAATCCAGCGGCGCTCCCTCTGCCCACCAACACAGTCTACTAAAGCGCACCTACAAATCTAGCTTGCAGGCGGTGGGCAACCATGGAGTTTAAAGCTCAGCAGGCTAGCGACCCGGGACCCATGGACAACAACCATCAGGAGGCTCTCTTCAGTCCCCCACTCCAGTGCGGGGGACCCCAAATCACCAGCAGACCAGAACGAGCCGACACCGACGTACCGCAGTCTGCACTCCTCTGATCCACGGCACTCTGGGCAAGCTGCGGGTGGCCAGTGGGAAGAGTCGGGGACTACAGCCGCTCACTGATGATTGATTCTATGCAGAGCGGCCTCTCGGTCCCAGCCATATCTGCGCCGGAGGTAGGCAGCTCTTCCTGCATTCGTATGGGCGTGTTCACGGCTGCTGCCAGGAGGTGGACCAGACCCTGGGCCCAATCCCGCGTCCCTCAGCAACCGAAGCCCCAGAGGAACGCGGGCCGGCGCAGGTTCTCCCGAGGGTCTCCTCCCTCCGACTCGGGACGCTGTGTGCCTCGGAACTCCTCCAAACAGCAGGGCTCACTTACTGGGGCTGACATCTCAACCGCCGCCCCTCCCCCACCGATCACTGAAGAGCCCGCCACGGAACTCTTCGGCCGGGATAGCCTCTTCTTAGGCCCTGCTCGCCACCAGGGAGGGTCCTTTCTCGGGGCGAACGGCACCTCCAGATGCCGGCGAACCGCACAACTGGCGCTCATGGGTGTCAGCAAGCCACAGTGGGGGGTCATGGATCCACTGCCAACAGTCTGGGGGGGGCTCAGATCTCAATTTTAGGTGCCCCGAGGTGGAGACTGACTGAGGAACGTCAGCACATCTCAGCGCCCCCTGGTGACTCCTGAATGTATTTAAGGATTTTAGGAAAAGATGTATGAATTTTATTAGAGTAATGGACCTTGATGAGGTGGTAACTCAAGAGATCTTAAAGAGTGTGGTCAAACAATGGGATACAGTATGGTATAGTGAGTGAGCAAAGGTTAATAAAACAAAAAAATCTAAGAATTCTACATCTACCCTGTACAGTTAAGAGACCATATAGGTTACGTCTTTGGTATCTGAAATTTAGGCTCAATTGTCTCCCTACTTTAGAAATCCTAGGTCCCCAAGGGTGCATTGCAAAAGAATTAAGAACCTTTAGACTATGTGAGTAGCAATGCATAGAATCTCTTTTCCATTTGTTGAGTGTAAAGCACTGACAAAGAATAGGATAACGTTGTTTGAACCTTTTATTAACTCAACGGCTGCAGTTGTAGGTAATCACTTGTGGAATAGATTGATGGCAGGTACTCCGATTTCTCTTTTAGCGTTAGTAAGGTTTTTAATTCAAATTTTTTAGGGGTTATTGAAGGTGGTTGAACAAGGTTCAATTTATTACTATTACTGAGTATGGTCACAAAGTGTTCTTTCAGTTTAATTTTTTTTCTCCTCAAGTGGATTTTATGTGTTTTATGATGTGTGAAATGAATATTGGTTGTTTTTAGGGGTGGGGAAGGATGAATAGATTTTTAAGATGTATTGCAGATGTGTTTTATGATGTATGGATTAGTTAAGTTGGTGTTTATTTTTTTCTTCTCTTTTGATGTGTAAGGTATCATGTGTACTAAAAATGTACCAATAAAAAAAAAACTATACCCTGCCAATACTGCAAATTACATTTTGCCAAACTTAGATCGACATTTTGTTGAGGAATATATACTGTGACGAATCCTAGTGTATTGTCACTGCTTCCATGGGGGAAGCCCCTTCCCATGAGGTGAGGCCGCTACCCGATAGTCCCCCTGGGGGTTTTACTCAGTGGGTTGATCTCATGGCTCATGGGGAGGCAATTCCTTCATGGGACCAGTGATGATCGCCTTGGGAAGAGACAGTATTCCCCCCTTTCATTTAAGTCTCCTCCTTCTCACCTCATTCAGTACCCTGTACTCCCTCACATTTCCATCTATTTATGTAAAGTTAAGGGAACAAAGTCCCAACGGAAGACTGAGACGAAGAAGAGTACTACTGAACTCTATGGTGATTTGAAGTTCAATACTATGACGAGGAGGAAGAAAGGAGCACTAATGAATACACATGAGAACCACAATGTGCAGTATAGTTGCTGGAGACTACCTATTGGTAACTGTGAGGGGTCAGAAATGAGAGGCGGACACAAAGTTGGAACATTTTCAACATTAGACATATTTATTAAAAGATCAGTTTGTGTCTCGTCGTCAAAATTATGTAACTGTCTGTGTCCAAAACACATTAATCTGTCCCTCGTCCTAGATGTGAACAATTAAAAGGTGTAAGTAAAATGTCTCTGTTTTAGGTTTAGTAAAAAGTGTTCAAAATTAAAGCAAGTAGATAAATCCAACAAAAATAGTCTTTTCCAAGGAAAAAGTACTTGGATCCAGAGGGTGTTTCCTTCCCCTGGATCATCTCAGGTATGATTGCAAAAGTGTCTCTTCCAAATAAGGATTCCTTAAGGGTGGCAAAAATGTCTCTTTCACACACAACTTCTTAAGGCTGACCTCCTACTATATTCTCCTGCCAGGAATTCTTCAACAGGTTCTTTAGATCCCCTTGTATAGTCTCTTGCCGGTATCTTTTCACAATGTCTTTTTCTCTCATCCATTTTAAATGGATTACCTGGTGTACTCCCCTGCCAGCAATCCCCTTCTGGGTCTTGCAGATCCCCTGGTATATATTGCTCTGCCAGGTATCTTTCCCCCAAAGGGTTGCTGCCTGATGTGTTTCTTTTATCAGGACTTCTTTCAATGTTCCCTCTGTCTTTCAGTATAGCACTGTTGTATATCTTCACTGTCTATACTTTATTGGCTTGAGGTACTACTTGTTCCAACTTTCCACATATTGACAGCTCATATATGGAGACTTGTTCAAGTTCTGTCTTAACTTCTTCATTAACGTTCATCTGCTTGTGATATTACTTGCTCCAACTTTCCCCATGAGCGCCTGGAGACTGCCCTTGGGTGGTAGCGGTGTGTGTCATGATCTCTGCTTCCAAAAGGTCAGGGTTTTCCCAACTCCCTTGGAAGCAGATCCGTAACCCAGGTTCCGAGTGCCAACCAGTCCCAATTGGGACCTTTTGGACCCAGTCCTGGCGCCAGTGGCACCAGGCTCATAAATATGCCCAGTCCCAGCGCTGGAAGCGCCGGGCTCATAATGCTTGGGTGGACTTACCTGCAGCAGACCATGCTGCTTACTTGCCTGCCAGCTGAGCCTCTGATCCTCTTCTGTTTGGAACTACTTTTCCTGTTGGGTGGGGCAGGAGCCACTCCCTAGATTCAGAACACTGGAACTCTTCTGGAAAGCAGGAACTCTTTTCTTACCTAGGCGTGGCTGTGGAAGGAGACACCTAAGCACTACAGGAGGCTATTTAAACCACACCCGATGGATGAATCTTGCTTTGCGTTATTCTGCATCCTCTGCAGCAGAACGCTCATCGTGTCTTCTGCATCTGATCCTGGGCCTAAGGAAAAAGGCTTACCATCCTGAATCCAGTCTTCAGCAACACCAAGAAAGAACAGGTTAGCATTACGGTCTTCAGTGACAGCTCTTCACTTACCTGGTCCATCGGCTGTCACCAACGCCTCGCGCTGCATTCCGGCATCTGAAAGACAAAGGCTTACCTACTCTTCGTGCGCTCCGGAGGTCTTCACACTGCATTCCGGCATCTGAAAGACAAAAGCTTACCAACTCTTCGCACGCTCCGGAGGCCTTCGGCGCTGCATCCCGCATCTGAAAGACAAAACAAGGTGCGTTTAAAGACATTGGGGAACTTTAATACTCACGTGCCATTACTCCTTTCCACATCTAACCCAGTGGGTATTCCGGCACCCTGCAGCCGCTCCGAACTTGTACCTGCAAAATAAAAAGACAGTTAGAGCGCATCGTGAAGCAGGCAACAAGCGCTTACTTACGTGCTTCCAGGCGCTTCTATTCATCACACGGGCTCCATCTTCAACTCACTTCAGCCCGTCATCCGCCATCGCCGGAACCCTGCAAAACAAGAAACATCATTACTAAAGACTTTAAAGACATTAGAATTACTCGAAACTTACTGTTTGTGCAGTAAACGACGGGCAGCAGTCCTTTGAAGTCAAGTGGCCTGCTCCCCTTATCCAGTGAAGAAACCGGTTACAGCACCCTGCCCCGAGGCAGATGGAGAGCACGGCGTTCACTTACCTAAGGTGAGAGCGTTAACCTTTGGGGTTCTACAGGAGAAGAGAAAGGGAAGAAGAGAGAGACATTCAATAACCCAGTTGCTTAATCCCATATTTTCTATCTGCAGACATCTTACCCTTCGAGTCAGACATACAGTGCACAGAGGTCCAGCCCAAAGAGCCAGCCGTGTGTTACACATCACCTTTGAAGATACGGCATTCACCCAGTCAAGACTGGCGCCTCTACGGGAATCAGGTGAGCGTTACATGTGTGGTATAAATCAACCTAACATATTGACATCTCATACATGAGGAGTTGTGCAAATTTTGTGTTTGTATTTTACTAGGTCGATATTCAAAATGAGTTCTTAATTGCTCATAAGCCTGTCGCTACGCCCCAGGGTCCCCAAAATCTCTGGACAGACTCAATGGTGTCCGATAGTCTTCCCGGCATGTGGCACATTGCTGTAGCAAAGCTTGATCTCTGGTACGGCGTCCCCCGCTCTGCAGACCCTCTCTGAGCTCTCCCCCCAGCACTGCATTTACTTGCCAGTAAAACTGCTGCTGTTTGGCACAACCGCATCACCGATGGCTTCGCTGCTGTTGCAGGCTCCTCAGCGGTTCTCCCACAGTGCCTGCTGTGTCTCCTTTGGCCTTATGCCACTCCGGTAGGTAATGCTTACAAGCGGCAGCTTGGAAGATCCTGCCTTCTTCAGCACGGTCCGTTCTTGTGCGGCTGCCTTCACCTTCGGTTCCACTTCCCGCTTCGCCTATTCTGCTTCTCTCTTCTCCGATTCCCATTTGAAGACTTATGCAATTTTTTTTATTTGCTGTGCAGCTGGGCTTCATTGCAACAACTAGTCTGCATGTTCAGCTTGGTGTTTCCTTCAAGCCACATCAACTCCTCCTTCCTCATCTCAGTACTTGAGGCTCTATGGGAGGAGTCCATAGGATTTTTAGGGCTTCTAAAGTAATATTTATGGCCACATGGGAGATCTCTGGCCGGGGGTCAGTGATGACTCCACAGGGTTCATCACATAACCCAACATACAAAATGGAAGGACTACACCATTTGTCCAGCCTACCTCGGAAGAACAGAGCGTGATGTTCGAATGCCGTAGATACACGGGAAGAACTGAGAACAAAGCAGATGGGGGACAGAGCTGCTGTCTCTGAGGGTGCTGCCAAGAGCCGACAGACCACAAGAAACTGAAGAAAAATCAAGTACACAAGACTTGGGACGCCTCCTGTAGGGAAGCCGTGAAACCAGACTCGCTGAAGGAGAAGCTGGGATGCGGACGGCAGCAGGATCTAAGAGAAGGGCGATCGGAAAGGTCACCCAGACAGTCTGACAAGCCAGAGGGGGGACAATACGCAGCAGGAACTCAAGAGCAAAGTACGGGTGTTGCCTGGGTCCATGAGCGGGGCTGGGAGCCGAAAATGGGGAACCTAAGAAGGGTTGAAACAGCTGATAGAGGGGTTGAGGGCACCAAGAGAAATATAAGGACACAGTTACATAAGGCATCAAAAGACACTTGGCAGGAGAGACCTGGTGTTAGTTCACTAAAACAAAGCCCTGGAAACCATTACAGTAGTTGCAGGGGTTGAAGCTGCCACTTAACATCTGGGTGTATAAACACTTCTCTGTGGCGGGTGTCAGTGAAAAAATAACACCACTTTTTTTGTTTCCTTTTCTAGTATTCAGTGTAGGAATGTGGTGATGAAATGTGTCACAGAGCACACCTACCGCGACCACCTATGGTTAGGCCCCAGGCATTCTGGGCACAGTGCATGCAGTTGAAGGCTAGGGAAGATTGAACAAAACAGCATTGCTGCAATCTGGAAACATTTGGAATTCAGAAGACAATAGACACCAAAGGGGGACGGGAGGAAATCAAAAGTAACAGAAATTGGTAATGCCAGTGGTTTGGGCTTTTGTGTAGGCGTGGGAAAGGCACTTATTGGTAAATAGGAGCACTAGAAGGGCGGGACTGCCGCACTTTTAGGTGAGATTGTTGCGTGTGGTATAGGTCTAAGGACAGTGCCCCACTATCCTTGGCCGAATATTTGAAATGTGGTCTGAGATGATCCACATTCGCGCTAGGAATGTTTTGAGAGAAGTTCTCTCTAATAAAGCTTCCAAGATTTAGATTAGTAACTATGAACAGTTGTTTATTAGATTTGCTTTGACCTCCTGAGGTCATTTTCAAGGCTAATCATTTTAAAGCAGTACAATCAATATTGCATGTATCACCCATGTGTGCAACAATGTCAAGTGTGATACATACATTGAATGGGAACAAGGTAGGGTTGGCAAAAGGAGTTATGTGCAAGGTGGCACGTTGTAGGTAGAGGTGGGGTAAACATATGTAGGACAGGGCATACAGGGAGGAAGTAGGGAGAAACGGGGAGAAGAGAAAGAGAATTAGTAACGTTATTGGTGTTGCCAAGGTTCGGGATAGACTGGTGTGTGATGTTGATGGTTTACCAAGGTAGGTGTTGGTAAGACTGGTTAATGAGTCTATAGATCAGGTGGGGGAGGCACCCTATAATTTATCAGGTCGATATTCCGTCTTCCTGGGTGGATGTAGAGCCTGCAAGGAACAAGGGGAGGTTATAGATTACTAATGGGTTGGGTTTGTGTTGAGTGGGTAAGTGGTTAGAAGCTCTCATGCAGCTGGCGGGGTGTCAGGTAAGTAGCCCAGGTGACGGTGAGGCCCAAGGTTAGAGACTGTGCCTTGGTAAGTGGATATAAATGCGGTTGTTACGTAAAAAGAAGAGGGAAGCAGAAAATTATGTTAAGTCAGAGCCAAGAATCACAAAATCCAGATTACAAAAACAACAAGACTTGAGACCACACGTTTAGTACTTAACTTGTCAACTATGTACTCGCAGATGCTGAGGAGAACATGCTCAACAAAGGGCTCTCTCTTGCTCCAACTAGTGCAATGAACTATACAGATGCTCACAGATCTTTTCAAGTATACACGAAAACTACGACTATGTTTTTTGCTAAACAAACACCATGGAAGAAAACTAAAACCAAGCCACCACCAAGTGAAACCACAATAGAAGAACTGATTCACACTCGCCTCCTTCTCAACCTAGATTAAGATGAGGCGTGCAGCAGCATTTCCAAACATGAATTACTACACCATCTACAAGTTGAAGAGCAACTAATAGCTACCAAGGAACTATGAAAGACGTCTCGATTCACCCCGAACCTACAAGGAGAAAACACTATTGACATCTTTCAAAAAGCTTCAACTATGGACCTACACAGAATGGAGGCGGCAATGAGGAAAACCAGTTGACTGATGCATCAGAATCTAAATCTAATGGAGAAGAAAGCACTCGACAAACTGAAGAATGAGGTTCACATCATAATAAAGGAAGCCAACAAAGGTGGAAACATCGTTGTCATGACCAAATCAGACTATATCAAGATGGCACATAACTACTTGGGCACACCAGAATGTTACGACCCATTGCTAGCCAATCCAAATAAGACTTATCAGCAGTGAGGCGAAAATCCTCATTGACAAATGGCATAGACTTGGATTACTGAGCGATGAAGAAGCTCACTTTTTGGTGGTAGACCACCTACGTATGCCAACAATATACTTCCTTCCTAAAGTGCACCAAGAATTTAGTCTAATCCCTGGATAGACTGGAGTGTGATGTTGATGTCTTCCTAAGGTAGGTGTTGGTAAGACTGGTTAATGAGTCTATAGATCAGGCGGGGGAGTCCCCCTGTAATTTATCATGTGGGTATTCTGCGGGCCTGGATGCATGTAGAGCATGTGAGGGACAAAGGGAGGTTAAAGGTTTCTAATAGGTTAGGTTTGAGTCGAGTGGGTAAGTGATTAGAAGCTCTCATGCAGCTGGTGAGGTGCCAGGTAAGTATCCCATGTGACGGTGAGGCCTAAGGTCAGGGACTGTGCCTCGGTAAGTGGGTATAAATGCAGTTGTTACGTAAAAAGCAGCGGGAAGCAGAAGATTATTGTAAGCCCCTTGGAGGAGGGGGGGGTCAGGATTCCTCTGTTAGATTGAGATCTAGCATGGATGGAAAAAAAAACGGAAAAAAGTATCAGGCCATCCTAGGGTCGGGTGGAGTGTGTGTACCGGGCCATG
Organism: Ambystoma mexicanum; assembly: GCF_040938575.1. Lineage (NCBI taxonomy): Eukaryota > Metazoa > Chordata > Amphibia > Caudata > Ambystomatidae > Ambystoma > Ambystoma mexicanum. The sequence goes on from NC_090932.1 coordinate 1,019,883,481, forward strand.
GTTGGGGTGTGCATTGATGAGTACCCGTGCGAGAATTACAGCCTGTTGTTGGAGGCGTGTTGGCCCGAGGCAGTGAGGTGAGTTTGTGGTTTAAAGTGCCTCAGGATTCCACCTAGAGCCATCAGAGTTTTGCATGGAGGAGTAGAGGAAGCAAGGCCCATGCTGAGCAGTATGTAAATATACCAACTCGTGGTGGAGATACGGTTAGAACGGAGGAGTGCTGAGCCAATGTAAGGCGTGGCTCAGTCCATTATTGTGCCGCAGGTACATCAGTGCACTGTCAGAAACTAATGGTGACAACAAGACAGACATAAGTGATCACAGTTCAAGGGTGGTTATTAAACAATGACTGCTGTATGCAGGTTGGAAAAAGGCCTAATCGAAACCTATATCTAAGATGCGAGCAAGCGTCGACCATCAAATGAAAAACAAGGCAGTCCTTGAAGCGTTGTGTCAAATAAAAAAAAGTCCTATACTAAGAAGCCTACTGCCAAACCTTACAACTAATACAGGGTGTGGCACAGTTCTCAAGCAAAGAAAGAAGTGTTCTCAAATAATATGTCAGGATGCAGTCGCCTGGGTCTCCCTTCCCCACGTTTTGACCACGGGGTAATATGGGAGCTTGGAGCACAGTACAGTCTCAGGCTTTCCAGCACAAGACGACAGTTCCAATGGCAGTTCTCAGGACCATCAATGGCCAAGTCTTGTTTCCTTGGAAAGTCTCTTGCCTTTGGGGCCTGACGTGTTCAGCTAACAAAAACCCAAAAGTTCCTTTAACAAATTAAAGTTTGTTCTCAATGTTCACCCCTGGGCCCCCCTCTTCGGGGCACTGACCTTTCTCATTTGTTTATCACAGTTCGCTGGGTGGTGGATTCACCCCTGGGTCCCCCTCTTCTGGGTGCTGACCCTTTACGTATTATATTCCTCAAATATATCAAAGTTCTGTTTATCACTCAACTTTGGGTGACAGCTTCACCCCTGGATCTCCCTCGGTCGGGCTCGGACCACTCTTGCCTTTATATTCTTGGGTGACAGCTTCACCCCTGAATCTCCCTCGGTCGGGCTCTGACCACTCTTGCCTTTTGCGGGATTTCGCCTCCCTCAATTTCTCAGTCTTTTGCTTAGGTGATGGCTTCACCTCTGGATCTCCCTCGGTCGGACTCGGACCCCTCTTTACTTCACATTCACAACTGCCCAATTCTTCTGGGATTCACTTTCCTTTCTTTCACAGTGCTTGTAGATCAAAGTCTTTCGATTGTACTGGAATTTTGTTACACTCACCTCGTCTCTGCGGGGATGTTGAGGCACGGTTGCAGCCCTCCCTGGAACAGGCTCCCCTTGGTCAGGCTTCTTCCCCTGCTCCTGTGTTGTAGACTGCACGGGTTGTTGGTACTGCCCCTACGAGAATATGAGAGGCCGCGAGAATGCTGTGATATGACTGTGGTCTCCCTCAAACCCTTCTTCCCAGAATGTGGTGAGCATGCGCCTACCCATATAGTCTCACCTGTTTAATTATGATGGCGAGCTCTCTGTCCTACTTCTCATTGCTAGGGCGCTTCAGATAGCCCAAGCTCCTTCACTGGTCCATGTGCAAGTTTGTTTTTGAGGTCAAGCGCGAGGATTGGTTTGAGCGCAACCTTAGCGTAATTTTTTTAATAGTTTTTCTAACCTTATTTTGTCCTTTTCTCTTGCAGGGATGGCCTGGATCCATGATGAAGCTGGCCGAAAGTGGACTCCCGAGTAAGTGTTGTGGCTGGGTGCCGGAATCAGGTAAGGATGCACTCTGACTGCGGTTGCTGCTGGAGTCAGGTAAGGATGCGCTCCGACTGTGGTTGCTGCTGGAATCAGGTAAAATGCTGGAATCAGATAAGGTTGTTCTTAAGGCGGCAGTGAGCATTACGCTGCTGTAAGTGGAATAACGCGAATCACCTGCATGCAGGCGGGGGAGGCTTAAATACCTGGTCCCGGCCATGCCCATTTGTTCCGACTCGTGGCCCCACCCTGCCACTCCTAGAGGATGCTGCACATGCAGCCCAATTAACTCCCATGGGCACGCCCGACGTGGAGGCCCTGCAGGTAAAAGAAAAAGCACGTGCACCAGAATAAAGTGTGCAAAGCACACTTACTCATGAGCCTGGCGCCAAAGGTGCCAGGACTGGGTCCAACTGGACCCTTTATGTAGTGGAGCTTGTGGTCCTTGCCCAGTGGCCATGACAGATTTTGCATGACCCTCTGTATGCCCACTTTGTCCTATTTCGCTGGTCCTCCTTTGGCATTTTGGCACTTGTAGTTTCTATCATATGGGGTTCCACCACAATCTCTTGAGTAAGCACCCACGTGGCACCCGTTTCCCTCTGCAGCTGGTCTCCCCTTCACACTTTTTAGTTTAGTTAAAGTTCATCAGCTTTGGTTCAAAACTTTCTACTTTGCGATTCTTACTCAACAAAGCTTGGTTCTTATCAGTTCTCCCCTCAACTCAACGGTTGTGCTGTACCGCTTGGCTGTTGCCTCTCTGGAGTCAAGGCCGTTACCACGGGTACGGGAGCTTCCCTCACTCCTGCTTATCGGCATAGGCTTGCCCCGTTGACAACTGCTGCAGGACACTTGTGCTACTGTTCGCGGTCTTAGGCTCTCATCCACGAAGGCTCTGCGGGTCTGGGACGAAAAGGGCAAGGTCTCTCCTCGCCACCCTCTCGATTCCTGCCGCCTTTTTCCTTGTCTTGAAATAGCAGCCATGCTCGCCTTGCTCGTTCTGTACTCTCTTGCTCCACCTTTTATCCCTGTGGGGAGAAAGAAAAGCCGTCAGGTGTGTGTGTGATCCAAGTCATTTGCCTGGACCTTGTGTCGGAACAAGTCAGGTAAACAGGTTTTACATTATTCCACTGTCTTGGGTATGAAAAGTATTTGTGTCGGAAAAGGGGGGACAGGGAGGTTGGAGTGTCAGAGTATCTCACGGGACAGGATAGGGAAGGTTTGTGTAATGGACGAGAATGATCGGGATGAAGAACAGAACATGGGGGATTGTGTGAACGGTAGTATTTTGTCATAGTAGATAATGGAAAGAAAAAGGATAGGGAGTATCCGAATGGAGACCAGTGAAACAAGGATTCCGGGAGTTATGCTTTCTGGGTGTAATAGGGTTTGAGACCCTAGAGGGTTGATTACGTACAGAGGTTTTTGGATCTGGGCCAGAGAGATTTAACAGGAGGAAGGGAGGCAGATGCAATACAGCCCATAAAAGCCTCAGATATCTCGCCCTTCTCTGGCAAAATACTGCGTCTCACCTAGGGTATTTCCCCGAGCATAGCCCTGGGTTCTCCCTCCCAGATGATCCCCCCCCCTACTGGTCCACCCCCAGGAACTGGATCCAGCAGCGATGGCTGTTTCCTGGCCACCTGAATAAGGGATTCTCAAGGTCTTACTGTGATAATACCCTAGGGTTTCTCACAGTATCTAAAACCATATAAAACACACAAGCGCACAAAAGTGGTAACACTGTGGCAGTGCCTATGAGGTGGCTTAGTCCCTTCCTGGGCCGTCAGTACAGAAGGGCATCCAATGTTATAAGAAACACGTATGACAATTGTGGAGGTTCAATCCCATCTAGCTGGGCCGGCCCATATGTAAACTGAGAGCAGGAAAAAGCGTCAGGGATACAGTTGTGAGGCTCATGGAGGTGAGCCTCCTTATCCGTAGTTGCTTGTACGGATTGGCGGTCGGTCACATTGGATACAGTGTCAGCCTGCAAGTCTAATACTCATAGAAATGTGCTGCAATTGCAGACACGTGATACCGATATGGCAGCTATTGGCTGGGGGCACACTGGCCATTGGATAAAATGGGGGGAAATATGTTGCAAATGTAGGACGACAGTGGTACTCCTACTGTCCCAAGGAGCCAAGGCTAAGGAAGAAAAGGCTAACGGGACATGAAGACATCCTGGAAAAAAGGGAAATATGAAAATCAATGCTATTATTGATTGGGGGGCAAGTGCTAGCACGGAGGAAAGCGCACTAGCGGAGGAGATGAAGGTCCAGAGTGTTAAAAATGCTAAGCCGTTGAAAATGAGCTTGAAAATGAGCGATACTATTGGATGAGGAGTGATCTGGGGGATGAAGACCCCCAGGGATGGTTGTATGGCATATCAGGGTGGGGAGGTGAGACTGCAAAAAACCCACTGAATGGAGTTCTACCAGTGGTGGCCCCCTGTGGAGTATTAAGTGCATAACGAAGGGAACTGGCAAAGTTTGGTAATTAGGAGCAGGACAGAAAGCCAGATAGGCTGCTACTCAAAGTAAGTGGTTAAGGTGGGGTTGGTACATGTTAAACTCAAAAGGTATACAGGTAAGTGGGGGACCTGTCAAGTGCAGGTGGTCATGAATAAGGCTGGATGCCTGGTGAGCTCCAACATAGAATACGTTTTGAGTGAAAATCACCAGTTGAGCTCAAACATTCTGTTTAATACATATCTACACAAAAGAAGCACGGGAGACAGAATTCCACAAGAACACATTGAATTCATGTTCCTTGTTGAGGCCCGTGGTCACTAGTCTGTGTTTACAGATGAGTCTTGCTTCCAAGTTGTAGTTCTCTGTCACTGCCTCTGGTACTGGGCGGCACAATGTTTATCCCTGCAAAACGGATATCCCTCTTGTCATCCATATGATGCTGAGTCTGCCAGTGTTGAGCTAGCAGATACTTGGTGTTCTGTGAGCCCAAGTTGAGGTGCTCTCTGAGCCTGGTGCACAGCTCCCTTATTGTGCTGCCTGTGTATTTGAGCACACAAACAATGACATACACCCCAGTTTTTGAGCGGATGTTTATGAACTGCTTGATTTTGTGTTGGTCTGTGTCGCCGAATTTAATCACTGTAGTGGAGTAAGCATTTGGGAGCATGGTGCAAGTCCCACATTTGTGCAACCCTTTGGCTCCGTTAGATTGTAGTCAGATAGTTGGCACTGTGGGTGCCGTAAATGAGGGGCTTAGCATGTTCTTAAGAGTGGTAGATTTCTTGAAGGAGAATAATGGGACCTCTGGGACCCATGCCTGAATCTATCTGGAGAATGTGCCAGTGTCTTTTAATGGTCTCTTGTATCCTGTGGCTGTCTTGACTATATTTGGTAACAAATCTGGTTATGTCTTCATCAGTTCTCTTAGTACTAACACTTGGTGTCAGGAGGGTTATTTTCTTCTGGTTTCATGTTCCGCCTTTGATATTTGTATTTTATTGAGTCTTATAAAGCGTTTTTGTCTAAAGCGCTGTACAAAGCTAAAAGCAGTGGTACAAAAATAATGAGGTATAAAGTAATAATTCAAATATCATAGAGAGCAAACAATCGTGGACAGTGAAGTGCGTGGTTTTTCAAAGAGCCCTGAAAGAGAGAATAGACCGTGATGGATCGAAGAGATGGAGGAAAAATGTTCCAATGGAGAGGAGCAAGAAGCTGGAAAGAACTAAAGCGAGACTGAGCACAGGGTGGACGGGGGACAGTCAACTTAAAAAGACAGGAAGAGCGAAGAGAACAAGGAGTACAAAAGGACAGCAGAACAGCAAGATAGTCTGGAGCTAGACCATAAAGAGATTTAAAGACTAGACAGAGAACATGTATTTTAAGTTGAGAATGAAAAGGTAACCAAGAGATGCAAGCGATGCAGAGATGGAATTACGGTAGTAGAGAAGACAAAGGATGCGAATAGAAGAATGGTATATAGATTTCAGAGGAGCAAGAGGAGAATGGAGACCAAAGAGCGTAGTAGAACAGTAGAAGAGTCGAGAAAAAATTACAGAAGAAATAACCAATTAAGTCGCATGGTAAGTAAGAGAAGAACGAACTTTGCAAATAGTATACAAGTGAAAGCGACAAGAACGGGATGTGAGAAAAATATGATGGGTAAAAGGTAGTCCAAATAGAGACCAAGATTTCGAGCGGTGGGAGGAATAGCAAAAGATAGACGGCGGTGGAGAAAATGTGTCAGTGGGGAAGAATAGAACCTCAGTTTTCCCAGCATTCAGGGTAAGGAAGTGCAATGCCATCCAATATTTAATGGCAGAGAGACAAGAGGCAAGAGTGTGGGGAATTTCAGACGAGAGGGAAGAAAAGGATAGAAAACGTTGTGTGTCGTCGGCGTAAAAGTGATGAGATTCCTAAAGATGAAATCACAGGAGCAAGTAACTAAGTATAGAGTGAAAATAGAAACAGACCCAAGAATGAACCTTGGGGATATGACTCTGTCGGGTAACCTCTGGACAAGAAACTTTGTTTGAGCAAATCACAATGCTCGTTCGTTCTTGCAGTTCCATTGCGCTCTCATGAATTCCCGCTTGGGGATATTCTGAATCACACGCCTCTTCTGGCAGCTACTCGCATAGAGAACCAAGTTGACTTCTGTTTGTTTACAAAAGGTCCTGGTGTCAAGTTGTCCTTCAATGACGTTGATGCGAATATCAAGAAAATCATTGTAAAATGGCTGCATTTGAATGTAAAATGGATCCCAAAAGAGCTTGTGTTGAGATTAGGTATTAAACTCACTCAGTTCTTCCTCTGTACCGGACCAAATTAGGATGAAATTGTCAATGTAGCAGTACCATTTCACAATGTTGTTGTTATGTTTGTCGTTGGATAGGGTATGCACTTTTTCAAATTTGGGCTTAGCAATTGCTGGGGCATAAGTGGCCCCTATAGCTACCCACTTCTTTTGTCTAGTATGTTCCATCGAAAAGGAACACATTATTGGACAATGAGAAGAGGAGTAGCTCTTTCAACATCTTGATGAGAAAAGAAGGTTGCAGACTCATTGACGTAGGTGAAATCCATCGCTTTAATGCTAGATCATGGTTGATGGAAGTATAAAGAGCTTCTACACCCATTGTCACAAGTATTGTGGTTGCCAATCCAGGTCTTGTAAGACTTGAAAAGATATGCATGGTGTCCCGTATGTAGGTGGGGATCTTGATATCTCTCTGGATGATGTTGATATACTGGGCTATTGGTTCTGTGACCCACCCCATTGCACTTATGATTGATCCGCCTTCCGGGATTCCGGAAGTACACTAAATTCTTTGTGCATTTTGGGCCAGAGGTATATTGTTGCCATACGTGATCTACCACCAAAAAGTGAGCTTCTTCATCGCTCAGTAGTCCAAGTCTATGCCATTTGTCAATGATGATTTCCGCCTTACTGCTGATAGTCTTGATTGGATTGGCTAGCAATGGCTTCTAACATTCTGGTGTGCCAAAGTGGTTATGTGCCATCTTGATATAGTCCGATGTGTCCATGACAACGATGTTTCTACCCTTGTCAGCTTCCTTTATTATAATGTGATCCTCATTCTTCAGTTTGTCAAGTGCTTTCTATTCCATATATTTAGATTCTGATGCATCAGTCTCCTGCTTTTCCTCATTGCGTCCTCCATTCAGTGTACATCCATTGTTACAGATTTTTGAAAGATGTAAATCGTGTTTTCTTCTTGTAGGTCCAGGTTGAATCGAGACTTCTTTCTTAGTTCTTTGGTAGCTATTGGTTGGTCTTCAATTTGTAGATGTGTCGTAATTCATGTTTGGAAATGCTACTGCACTCATATTCATCTAGGTTGACAAGGAAGTGAGTGTGATTCAGTTCTTCTATGGTGGTTTCACTTAGTGGTGACTTGGTCTTAGTTGTTTCCTCCATGGTGTTTGTTAAGCATAAAACGTTTAGTCTTAGTTTTCGTGTATACTTGAAAAGATCTATATGAGCGTCAGTATAGTTAATTGCACTAGTTGGAGCAAACGAGAGCCCTTTGTTGAGCATTTTCTCCTCCGCCTCTGCGAGTACATAGTTCGACAAGTTAAGTACTAAACGTGTGGTCTCAAGGCTTGTTGTTTTGGAATCTGGATCTTGTGATTCTTGGGTTGGACTTAGCATAATGTTCTGCTTCCCGCTGCTTCTTACAAATTAACTCCATTTATTTACACTTAACAAGGCACAGTCCCTAACCTTAGGCCTCACAGTCACCTGGGCTACTTACCCGACACCCAGCTGCATGAGAGCTTCTAACCACTTACCCAGTCGACTCAAACCCAGACCATTAATAATCGTTAACCTCCCTTTACCCCTCACATGCTCCAAATCAACCCAGGACTTTGGAATACCCACCTGATCAATTACAGGGGCATCCCCTGGCCTGATCTATAGACGCACCAACCAGTCTTACCAACACCTACCTTGGTAAGCCATCAACATCACACACCAGTCTATCCAGAACCTTGGTAACACCAATAACGTTACTAATTATCTTGCTCGTCTGCATTTTCCTCGCTACTTCCTCCCGGTATGCCCTGTCCTATATGTTATATATTTCCCCCACTTCTATCTACACTGTGCCACCTTGCATATAGTTAGCTCTTTTTACCAACCCTACCTTTTTCCTATTCAATGTATGTATCACACGGTATGCCGCGATTTTACCTTATTGAAAACATTTTTATCTAAACATTTTCGCTGAAAAAGACCGTTTTTAAAAATATATATATGGGGGTGGGTTAACCGTTAAGCAAACATAACAGTGATCTTTCACATCCGATGGGAGGGGGGCTGATGTGTGCACTTGCTTTTTGTTAACCAGAGAGGGGAAAGAAGCATTGTTGTATGGGTTCTACGTTATTTTGCTGCAGGATTTTTCGTCGCTGGACTTTTCATCGCTTTTTTTTTTTAATCGAAAAACCTTTTTTTGGGGGGGGTTACCCCGCCTATCCCCCCTTTATTTTATTTTTTTAATTATTCCCATTCACCCACAAATACTTATTTAATTTTTAAACCACCCCCCCAAAAAAAATTTCGATAAAAAAATGGCGATGAACAGTCCTGCGATGAAAAATCCCACAGCAAAAGAACTGTATACCGTTGTATGTTAGCTCAATATGTATGTGTGTAAGGAGTGTATATATGTATTATGTCATGTGTGTGTGAATGAGTGCATGAAGACTGGGGGACTTGGTGCGCGTGTGAATGAGCGAGTGCATGGTAAACAAAAGCGCTAGTAAATGGTATGTTTAAATGAGTGAGTGAATGTGTGAATGTGTGTGCGTGCTTATGTGTAATGCTGGGACGAAGAGCTGATTTTGGCAGGTAGAGGGGTGTGGGGTTGGGTGGACGAGGGAAGGGTGGTTGCATACTGTACTACTGTCTGCTTAAAGGGTGATGCCCAGTGGAATCGCCAGGAATCAAATTTAGGAGGGGCACAGAGGGGGCAAAAGGCGGGGGGAACCTATGAAAGGGAATGTGGGACGTCACAAGCACTCCTGCAGAGAGGCTTTTGTGCACACCAAATACCCACACCCCACTGCACCTCCCCTCCCATCAGAATGCAGGCACGAAACCATGAATTGATTAATGGCCCATCATTAGCAGTGTTGTGCGCTACATTCCGATTGGAGGTGATGGTTTAGCTGCAGAGGGAATTGAACTGTTTTGATTGTTGTGCTTATGAGTCAAGCTGAGTGCTTATTATGACAGCCTCTGTTCACTACCTATTTCTGCATAACGGCACACTATCCTGTTGTTCAGCTCCTGTGTTGTTTTGCGTTGACAGTGCAGAGAGAGCAGCCCAGTTTGAGGTAGGTGGAGCACAAGAGGGGGGGGGCAGGATTTCAGAAGGGGTGCCCGGCTCCCCCCAACCCCCATACCTCTGCCTAGCGACACCATAGGTGATGCCTGATCGGATGCCTGGGCTTTATATATAAAAATTATGAAAGCAACTAAAATGTGTATGTTCTCTTTCAATCCAATCACTTGGTTATTCTCACTGCCATATTGCCCTTACTTTGGCCCCACGCTGGACAACCATTGGGATTGACTAGAGGGGGCGGAGCCTCTAAGTTTGTCCCGCCCAGATTGTGAAGGGGCCCCTCCCATCACAAGTTAGGCCTCCCTCCCCCAAATAAAGGTTTTGTTGCACCCCTGCACACACCTGAGTCCTGAGGAGCCCTAACTGGTTTCTAGGACCAACATATCCCCTCTCACCTCTGCATTATATAGCCAGAGAGGGACCGAGTCATTTCCAATTATAAAACGGGGAAGAAACACTTGTGTACAGGCGCATTATAAATGACATCATACATGATGGGACAGAGGAGGGGGGGAAACAATGCACACGTGCTAATGACATTGTAACCCCGCTGTCTCGTTTGGAAGTAGGATCAAGCCTAGATGCAATATGAACAGTACATTTAGGTTAGTAAGTGACGATGGGTGTGCTGCTGCCGGAAAATCAAGGATTTATTTTATTGGTTTCAGCTGTTTTTTTTCCGCCATGTTCCAGTCTCCTTTTCACAGCTAATAACAATATCTGAAGCTTTGTAACATTCGATTTATTATTTGTAAAGTTTTCTTTTCGTACACAAATAAGGCGTGTGGTGTTCCCTCCGAGGATAGAACGGTCTTTTTTATTAACAAAAGAAAAAATATGCATCTTCCAGTGAACACCCACTCAATCGGCAGCTCGTGTACGAGAACGGCGATGTCTCCTCTGCTTTTTCCAAACGTCCAAACACAGCTGCCCACAGTTGCTCACAGGAAGTAACACGCTCCGGCAGGTAACCTTTCACTTCCCCTGGCAGCAAGGTCAGAGGAAGTCAAACACCCCATAGTTCTTTGCTGCTTGACAAAAGAAACACAAGGGTTTTAAAAACATAACAAAAAAATACAATAATTTAGGCAAAAATTATAACAAAACAGGATCCATTATTGACACTCAGTGCTTAAAAAAGTTTTAAAAAACGAAAAACTGATGCATGTTAATTTTGTTAAAAACAAAAAAAGGGTTAAAGTGAAGCCAGGCAAGCGCCCTACTGCAAACAGTACACAGTCCTCAGACCTAGGTGGCTAGATTACAGTTCCTGCCGATTAGTGCAGCATTGTCAGTAAAGTTCACAGGCGCACAGCCGCTTATCATGCCTTGCACCTTTTTTCCCTTTTAAAAAAAAAAATATCAAGACCAAATGAATGCGCTGGCATTTTGCAAGGACAAAAATATAAAGGATAAAAGCAGCGAGTTTTTCTTTCACATGACATCCACAAAGAACTCACTAGGATTTCCCATAGCCATTCGGAATGACTGTCTACTAGCAGTGAGTTCAGGGGGCACAGAGGCTAAATCCCGGCTTGGCGGGGCACCAGGAGGCCCCATGGCAGAAGGTGGCGGAGGCATCATCATCATCATGGGTGGACCATAGAGCGGAGGCACCCCAGGTGGTCCGTAGGACTGGTGTGTGTGGTGGCTCCGGATACTGTGGGCTATTGAATGGTGGCTCCGATGGCTGTGATGGCTAAGGTGGCTGTGGTGGCTGAGGTGGCTGTGCTCGCTGGCTGGTGCAGAACGTTCACTTGCTGCCCGTTCTCGACGCGTATTACTCCTGGTTGTATGGTCTGACTCACTGCCGCTGCCTCCAGACTTGCACTCCCCTCCTTTGGCTTCCTTATCCTTTCTTCTGTCGCTTCCACTTCGGTTTGAGCCACTACTTCTACTTCCTGCAATTAAAAGGACAGAGAACATGGATGAGCAGTGGGGTCAATGGGATGGGTGGTCAATGCAAAGATTCATGGTGAGGCCTGAAGCCTGACTGCGACCAAGAGAAGAGCATCGCTCCCCATCATCAGAGGACAGCACAGCCATGTTAATGCTAAAACACCCATTTACCAGAATACCTTCAGAACTGGAAACGAAAACGATATGTGACCACAACAGAATTAACCATTGTGGAACCTCAGCTCGATAAATGAGAAAAATCTCTTCACTTAATCCGGTTATCTTTTTTAGTTCATATTTAATAATATTTATTATAATAAACGTTTAGTTTCTATAAATCGATTTTCTGCATATCTCACATAATATTCACATATAACATTATAAAACAACTTCGCAGCATTTAAGTATTTACACAACCTACACTGCATAAACCATACAAAAAATGTAATTGTCTTTATAGAAACATTTCAATTGTTAATTCTGTTGTGTTCACATTTGTATTTTGTTTATATGGGTTCTTTCTAGAGGACTTATCTCGGACGCACGCACCGAACATTACGAATTTACAACTTGAATTGTGATATAAAGAGTGGATCGTGCATTTTATTATTACACTTGGAAACTAAATACAGTCGCTCTGACCCGATATAGCCTCTGCCAGGCCTGTATGTCATTTTACCATAGCTGTCTTTGTTCACCATTTCTGAGAAAAACGAAACAAAGGTGTGCTGTTCCACCCATTTAGAATTAACTTAGCATGGACTACTTTTTAAATATTCTTTGTGACATCTCTTGAGAACCCGGCTAGAAAGATTTTGCTCCTGGTTCTGAATTCTATGTTTGAGCCTTTGCATGCAAAGTAAAGCATTGCCGTATAATTTATAATTAAAATATTAAATTGCTAATTGGGTTACATGCCATTGGATTTCTCTAGTTTCGGGCTTCTTCTTGTTTTAATTGTGCAGTGTTTCTATGTACAGATTTTCAATGAGCTTGACTAGTGTAACCAAGTCCCAATCTCGAGGCAGGGAAAAGCGTGAGAAAGACAAGGAGGGCAGGGGAAAGCCGCCAGGCTCTGCGATGCGACCAGGTAGACGGAATATGCTGGAGCCCCCTGGGCCTCTCCCCCATTCCTAACCTCTCAGTTAGGCCACATGCATGTCCCCAGACAACACAAACAATGTTGCCAGCGCAGGTTTTACCCCAAGATCGTGGTTTGGCAAGGCCTGCGTGCCAGCTCAGGGCAGACCATGAGGAGAAAGACACACATGCGATTGCTAGTGTGAGATTACCTGATTGCAGTGACTGATGAGACAGAGGGCATTGCGATCACCCCAAGGAGCAATTTGAGGATAACAGACAGCAAACAGGACAGCTGGAGAGAACCGACAGAAAAAAAAGGTGACCACCATTACAGGGCTGCCTACAGGGCTGCCTGATTCCAAGATGGTGGCCATAGCTTATATTGGATACATTACTCACTGTAATCGTATTTCTGATGCTTGTATCTGCTTAGATTTACATGCTATTCATAGGCTGACATTTAGTGGAAGCTGCAGAGTATTACAGTTGTTTTCGAAACTTGAAAAAGGGACGTCGACAGGGCGTGCCAGTAATACTATCCCTAGTGAGAAGTCCACTGTACCCATGGTCCTTCACACGTTGAGATCCCTGAGATTGTTTTTTTTCGGACATGAGGTAGCTTGAATCGTAGCGTGAGTACAGGCGTATCCAAGCAGATATGTATCAGAGAAGCTCATAACATCTATGCACCTTCTCTCAGGAGAAGAAGGGTGGGCGCATGTGAATCTAAGCCGATACAAGCACCAGAAATATGATTAAGGTGAGTAATGTATCCCTTCTGAGGCTTGTGGAATCTGCTTAGATCACGTGCTATGCCCAGATTAGCGAGCAGTGTTAGGAGAAGGTGGTGGGTTGTGAGAAGGTCCAGCGGCAAATACATGTTTTAGAACCGCTTGTCCCACCTTTTTATCTGCTTTCGAATGAGTGTCAATGCGGTAGTGCTGCGTGAAAGTATGTACTGAGCTCCATGTTGCTGCTTTGCAAATGGTGTCTAGCAGGACATTTGCGATAAAGGCCAAAGTAGCTCCTGTACCCTTGTGGAGTGAGCACTTGGTGTGAAAGGCAGTATTTTGCTTGATAATGAGTAACAGAGCTGTATGCATTTTACTATCCATCTGGAGATGGCATTTTTGGAAACGCAATCCCTATCTCTGCCTGTTGCAATGGAGACAAACAGTTGGTCTGTCTTTCTCAGCGGTCTGGACTTGTTTACATAGTAAAGGACCACCCTCCTTACATCTAGTGTATGGAGTTTTTTCTCAGCTGTCCGGTTTGGGTTCTGAAAGAATGCCAGTAGCACAATGGATTGGTTTACATGAAATTTGGAGACGAACTTAGGAGAAAACCTAGGGTGTGTTTGTAAAACCAATTTGTCCTTTTGGATGACAAAGAAAGGGTCCTACACTGACAATGCTTGAAGTTCACCAACTCTTCTTATGGAAGTAATAGCCACTAAAGAGGCAGTTTCATATGTAAGGTGTTTAATACTTGCCTTATGCATAGGCTCAAAGGGGGTCCCATGAGCGTTGCAAGAACTACATTGAGATCCCAGCCTTGCGGTGGATTTGAAATCGGAGGGTGAAGTCTTTTTACTCCCTCCATGAATGCTTTGATGACGGGGACTTTCCACCACGATACCTTACTCTAAGAGGTGGTGGTAAACTGATAAAGCCGCCAGGTGAACCTTTATAGAGTTGAATACTAACCCTGAGTCTAACAAGTAGAGCATATAATGGAGCATGTGGGATGAAATACATTCTACAGGGTTTATCTGTTTGGACTGGCACCAAATTACAAATCTCCTCCAGTTGATGAATTAACAGTGTCTGGTGTTTGGTTTGCAAGCTTCCTTGAGGATATCCATACACCTTTGTGTTAGGTTTAGATGTCCAAATTCTATGACTTCAGGATCCATGCTGGCAAGTTCATTGAGTGAGGTTTATGGTGTACTGTTGATCCCCCGTGTTGAGTCAGTAAGTTGGTTTGGCACGGGAGTTTGATGGGATCGCACATCGCCAGTTTGTGCAGATGTGGATAGGATGGTTGTCTCGTCCACATAGGAGCAACTACGATAAGGGTCATCTGTTCCTTGTGAATCTTGTTCACCACCTTGTTCATAAGAGGTGTTGGGGGGGAAAAGCGTAAGCAAATTTCCCTGACCAGCTCATCCATATGGCGTTCCCCTTAGAGTCTGGTTGTGGGAACTTGGACGTTCCCTGGATGCGAAGTCTGGGCATTGCTCATTTTCTCTTGTAGCAAACAAGTCTAGCATGGGGGAACCCCATTGAGAGAAGATGTGGTCTACAACCTCTGTGTCTAGTTGCCACTCGTGTTCCTCTAGTAGGGGATCTCTGCTCAGTGAATCGGCTAGAGTGTTGAGTTCCCCTGGTATGTGTTGTGAGGATAGGAACATATTCCGTCTGAGTGCCCATTTCCAAATTGTCTGGGCTAGTTTGGACTGATTTGGAGAATGTGTGGCCCCCTGCTTGTTGATATAGAACATTGCAGTGATGCTGTTGGTTAGGATCTGTACCAACTGATTTGTCAGCTGTGCTTCGAATGCTTGAAGCGCTTTGAATAGTTCCAGCAGGTTGATGTGGTTCTGTGCTGTGATGCAAGTCCACAGACCATGTGCTGTATGATGAAGGTGATGTGCCCCCCACCCGCAGAGTGACACGTCTGTTACTACCGCTTGCACTGCCGGATCGTGGAAGGGTTTTCCCTGCAACAGATTCTCCTTTGTCCACCAGCAAAGGTCTTGTACTAGTGTTGGTGTTGCTCCAACCACTCCTGGATGGGGCGCATGCGCAAATGTACCCGTGGGACCAGGTAAATGCAAGATGCCATCATGCCGAACAAACGCATAGCTTTGTGTACGCTTATCTGGTGACCAGCATGATACAGAGTTATTTGCAGTAGCATGCTTTGGACTCTTTCCTTTGATGGAAAGACTAACCCTTCTTGCGTGTTTAAGACCGCTCCTAGGAACTGCTTGGTTGCATTTATTGAGCAGCCCAATTGGAAGAGGTTTATAGTTCTTTGAGTATTTTACCTGCAAATTTGGGGAGACTCCCCTGTAATCGGACAGTCGTCCAGGTAGGGGTACACTGGGATTGTCTCCATGCGCAGGTACCCTGCCACCACCGCCAGTACCTTGGTGAATACCATGGGAGTGGATACTATGCCGAAGGGTAGCACTTTGAATTGGTAGTGCTGGTTTGCTATCATGAAACGCAGTAATCTTCTGTGCACTGGGAACCTTGAAATATGAAAATAGACATCTTTCTTATCCAATGTTGCCATGTAGTACCCCGTTTTAGCACTGGGAAACCTTCTTGTAGCGTTGTCATGCAGGACTTATGTGGATTGACATAGGTGTTTGCAGGGCGTAGGTCTAATACTGGGCGCATTGTTAGATCTTTGTTTGGCACAAGGAAGTAGGTTGAATAGATACCCTTGTTTACCTGGTTCTCTGGGACGATTTCAATGGCGTCTTTGAGCAGCAGCGTTGCAACCTCTTCTAGAAGGATGCGTTGTTCTTCCTTCGTGGTTGACTTTTGATGCAGGGCATGGTTTGAGGGTTGCTGAAGTAACTCCACGCAATAACCGTCCGCTACAGTAGATAAGCACCCACTTGTCCGAGGTGATTCCCTCCCATGCGTGGTTGAAGGAACAGTCGTCAGGCTGGGAATCGTCGGTAAAGAACAAATCAGTATCAGTTTCGTTTCTGATCTATCTTTCTTAGTAGTAACCAATCACTGATCTCTGGGTCATACTGCCCCCAGCCAATGACTGCCCTCTCCCTAAGCCCCGCCTCTGGCAGCCATCCTCAGATTTGGTAGCATGCCAAGTGGCAGTATGACCAAGTGAAGAGCTGCAGAGGGGTAGGTGGGAGGGTGCGCATGTGAATCCATGCCAGACTCATGCTGGAGAACAACAGTTACAGGTAAGTAACTTGTTCCTTCTCCAGCATGGGGTCTGGCATGGATTCACATGCTCATGAATCAAAGAATACATAGCAGTATACACAAAGGCTCAACATTAAGCATTACATCCAAAACTCAACATTAAGTAATTCTTACCTCCTCACCAGGCTCACCTTAGGCAAACAGGCTGCGCAGCACTGCTTGGCCGACCCTGGACCCTGGAGTCCCAATCGACGCAGTAGAATCTTGTGAAGGTGTGCGTAGACCTCCACGTAGCAGCCCTGCAGATGTCCAGCAGGGGCACACCAGACAGGAACGCCGTAGTAGCAGCGATCGCTCTGGTTGAATGGGCTCTCGGACGGCCGGGCAGCGGTCAGTTTGCCAACCGGTGACAGTGCATGATGCAGCCGGAGAGCCATCTGGAAATGGAAGTCTTCGAGGGAGCCTTCCCTTGATTCACAGACCCAAAGTTCACAAACAGTTGCGACGTCTTCCGAAAACTCTTCGTGCCGTCCACGTAGAACTTCAGCGCTCTAGCTACATCCAGCGAGTGCAAAGTCCTCTCGGCTGGCGTCGAAGGCGAGGGGAAGAAAACTGGTAACACCAAGGGCTCGTTGAGGTGGAAGTGCGATGGCACCTTGGGCATGAAGGAGGGGTGCGTCCTCAGCACCACCCTCGTGTCATGAAGAGTCAAGTATGGAGGCTTGCAAGATAGGGCCTGGATCTCTCCCACTCGTCGTGTGGAGGTGATGGCCACGAGGAACGCTGTCTTCCATGACAGGAACTTCAAAGGCGCCGAATGCATAGGCTCGAATGGGGCCCCCAGGAGCCTGGTCAGCACCACATTAAGCTCCCACGCCGGGGCAGGAGCCTTCACCGGCGGGAACAATCAGAATAGTCCCTTCATAAATTCCTTCACCAGGCGATGAGACCACAAGGACACCCGTCCTGTAGTCCTGGTATATCGGAAGATGGCAGCCAGATGTATTTTGATGGAGGCGTGAGCCAGTCCAGCTTTGGCCAGCGACAGTAGGTACGGCAGTACTTGAGGGGCTGTAATCCGCAGAGGGTTAATCTTCTGTGCCCGGCACCAGACAGAGAACCTCTTCCACTTATGACCGTAACACTTAAGAGTTGAGGACGCCCTGGCTTTGGCAAGAACCTCTCTGCAGTCAGCCGGGATATCGTACCCTCCAAACTCTAGTGCTGCAGGAGCCAGGCCTGCAAGTTCAGCGACTGTGGGTCGTGATGGAGAATGGCGCCCCCTTCTCTGGAGAGAAGATCCGCGTCCGCCGGCAGCTTGACTGGTGGGGACTTTGACAAGTCCAGAAGGTCCGGGACCCAGATCTGCCTCGGCCACGCCGGTGCAACGAGGATCATTCTGCACCTGGACTTCTTGAGCTGGTTGATGAGGCGGAGCAGCAACAGCAACGGAGGGAACGCGTATAGAAACAGGCCGTCCCAGGGGAACGAGAAAGCATCGTCCATGCCCCTCGGATGCGAGAACCTGCTGTTGAACTTCTGGCACTTGGAGTTCGTCGCCGTCGCAAAAAAGTCGATCCGGGGTTTGCCCCATCGTCGAAAGAGCCGATCCACCTGATCCTGACGTAGTTCCCACTCGTGGCACGAGCTCAGCTCCCTGCTGAGTGAGTCGGCGATGGTGTTTTTTATTCCTGCCAAGTGGAAGGGAACCAGAAACATCCCCTGGGCGACGGCCCAGTGCCACAGATCCTGGGACTCCTTGGGGCCCCCCTGCTTCCGTATGTAGAACATTGTGGTGGTGATGTCGGTGAAGATCCTCACCACTTTGTCCTTGAGGGACGGAAGGAACGACTTGAGCGCCCAGAACACTGCTCGGAGCTCCAGAATGTTGATGTGGAGAGACCTCTCCTCCGGGAGCCAAAGGCCTCTTGCGTGGAGATCTCCGGTGTGTGTCCCCCAAACCTCCAGAGAGGCGTCTGTCGTCACCGTCTCCTGAAACGCCGGGTTTTGAAAGTCTGTGCCTGTAGTGAGGTGCGCACAGGTATCCCACCATAGAATTGCCTGACAGAACTCCTCGTCGAGAGGGATCCTGTCCTCGAAGCAGCCCGTCACCTGAAACCAGCGGGCGTCGAGGAACTCCTGTAGCGGACACATCCAAAGTCTGCAAAGGGGTACAAGATAGATGCATGGGGACATCATCCCGAGGAGGGACTTGATGGACCTCACCCTGGCCACATCCGTGGCTAGCAGGCGCCTCACCTTGCCCAGGATGGTCTTGGTCCTCTCCTCTGAAGGGGAGGCCAATTGCCCCACTGTATCGAGCTTCACTCCCAGAAACAGTGCTACTTGCGACGGAACCAGTTGGGATTTGGGGTAGTTGATGGGGAACCCCAGTTCCGTGAGCAGCCGGACGGTCCTCGCTGTGTGTTCGACGGCGAGTTCCCTTGTCCTTGCCCGGATTAGCCAGTCGTCCAGGTAGGGGTAGACGTGGATCCTCTGCAGGCGCAGCCGCGCCGCCACTGGTGCCAGGCACTTGGTGAATACCCTGGGTGCCGACTTTAATCCGAACGGTAGGGCTCTGAATTGGTAGTGGCGTCCCTGAACCATGAACCTGAGAAGCTTCCTGTGCCCCTTTAGAATGGGGATGTGGAAGTAAGCATCCTCCAGGTCCAACGACGATAGGAAGCCTCCTTCCTCCAGCTGTCCCAGCACGTGCTGGAGGGTGACCATCCTGAATTTCGGCGCCTTGATGTATTTGTTTAACCGACGCAGGTCCAGGATGGGGTGCCAACCACCTGTCTTCTTTCTGACGAGGAAGTACTTTGAGTACACTCCGGAGCCCCAGAGCCTCCTGGAGACGAGCTCGATGGCACCTTTCTTGAGCATCGCCCTCACCTCCAACAGCAGTTGAGGGACGTGATTCTCCTTCCTGGCCACGGGAGGAATGCGAGGGCACTTCTTTTGGAATTTCAGCGAGTGCCCGTTGGCCAGGGTGTCCAGCACCCAACGGTCGGTGGAGATGGACTCCCACACGCTGACGAACTTCGTCAGCCGGCCTCCCACCGGGGTGCTTCGGTGGGGGCCCGACAACACGGGTCAGTCTTGCTTGGAGGCAGCCTTGCCTCCTTGGCGACGACGGCGGGATCCCCCTTGCTTGCCACGACCTCTGTAGGCCTCCTGTGAAGAGGAGCGGGCCGTCTGGCGGTATGTGGGGGAGCTGGATCCTTTGGAGGCACCCTGTCTGCCTCCGGAGCTCCGAAAGGGCCGTCGTTGTTGAAGTACCCCTAGGCCCGGGCCGTCTCTGAGTCGGTCTTGATGGCCTGGAGAGACTCCTCCACCGCCTTACCAAAAAGGTTGTTGCCATCGAACGGCATATCCAACACTCTGGGCTGGACGTCCTGGCGAAAGTCTGTCGCCTTGAGCCATCTTCGTCATCTCCGTTGCCCAGTTGGCGAAATCCGGTATCGGCAATGTCCGTTGCTACCGTTATGGCGTGATCCGACGCCACCTCGCCTTCCTGCAGAATTTGTAGGGCCTCCGCCCTCGTGTCGTCAGGTAGGAAGTCTAGCAGGGGAGCTATCTTGAACCAGAGCTCCCTGTCGTAGCGGGCCACGATCGCTAAGGCATTGGCCGCCTTAATCGTCATCGCCGCCGGCAAGATGACTCGTCGTCCCATGGAGTCCAACTTCTTGCCCTCGCTGTCCGGCGGGGAAGTGGAAGTTGAAGCCGCCACACCCGCTGCTTTCTTCTTAGCCGCTGCCGAGACGACAGAGTCCGGCGTGGGCTGGGCCCTGAGGCACAAGGGGGCGGCATTGGGGACTCGGTACTTCTTCTCGTACCTGTCCCTCTTGCCGGGTGTTGTGGAAGTGTTCTTGAGGACAGCAAGCCCCTCGTCCCAGATGTCGTCGAGCAAAGGCACCACGAGGACCGTCTTCCTCTTGGCCTTTCGTCGTTGGTAAAGAAACCCTTCCTTTTTTTGTTCTTCAGGGCAGAGCTGGAAGAGCTTGGATGCCCTGGTTATCATGGCGTGAAAGGAGCCAATTTCGTCGGCTGGAGAAGCCCGAGGAGTGGGGGGACGGGGGGGGTTGGTGATGACGGGATGTCCGCTGTGTCATCGCCGCCGTCGTCGTCCGTCCCCATCCCTGTATCCTCTCTAGGGTCCAGCGAGGGGAATGAGGGGTCCACAGGCCTCACGGGCACGAAGGGCAGAGACGGGCCTGGTTCTGGATCCTCCGTCGGGGTCCGTGGTAATCTAGTCCTTATCTCGGTACATAGGGATTGGATCGCCAACAAAATGGCCGCCAAGCTATCCTGGGGCTCGGGAAATGGCTGCGACGGACGGGATGGGCCCTCTTCGTCGCCATCGTCGCTATCTTCTATCACGTCAGCGGGGACCGTCCCCAGGGATCGAACTTTCTTGAACCTCTCGTTGAGGCCTATGAATCTCTCGTTGAGACCCTTCTGGGTTTCCACCAGCTCCTCCTCAGAGGCTGATTCCGAGTCTGTAATGGCCAAAGCCCCCCCCCCCTCTTTTTCTGCCGGGGACTTCACGGGGGTCTTAACGGTGGTAGGGATACTCTGGGCCCAGAGGCTATTTCCACTGGCGTAGTCTCAGCCGGCTTTGCCAGGGTCGCAGCAACCACTTTGATAGAGGTCTTTGCCGGCTGGATCAAAGCCCTCACCACCTTAGGTGCGTCCTGGGCCTTCGCCTTGGGGGGGGGGGGGGGGGGAAGGTCAGCGCCTCGCTCCCCCTTCGAGATCGACCAGGGCCACTCCAGCAGCTTACCCGGTTCTCGGACTTCCTCTTCCCCGAACCAGAGCGCTGGCTCGTGGTTGAACGTGCCGGGGAAGTCGCGCCCTGCCTGGCAGCCGAAGAGCCCGACCTTTCGGCGCTCCAAGTGCCTGCGGATTCGCGATGCTTGGCCTTGTTGGGCCCTCGTCGCCGGGGCGACCTCACAGGACTTAGAAGCCCGCTCAGACTTTTTCTTCGCCTTCTCATCTGCTGTGCTCTTCTCCAGCCAGGCGGCGAGGCAGGAACGACGATCTTGTTTGGTCCGTACCGAATGCTCGTCCTCCTTGAAAACGTTTTGTAATCCGCATCCAGGGCAGCACCTGAACAGCTTGGATCCGGGCGTCGAGCTGCCCTTGTCCTGGGCCATGTCCGTTGAGGTAGGCCGCAGATCTGGAGGATCTTCCGGAATCCTCCAAGAAGTGTAAACTTGACGAAAACTACACCCTTGAGGGGCGTAGAAGAATTCCTAAACGGGTCCCCGTTATCGGAAGTAGAAAAGTTGGAGCTTGAGGCTCGATTAAACCGTAAAAATGAGAAAATCTCCTGTAAAATGGCGAAAACGCAGCAAAAACTCGAGAGCTAAAGCACGAGGACTCCCAACACTTGAGCGTGCGGTAAAAATCTGAGGATGGCTGCCAGAGGCAGGGCTTAGGGAGAGGGCAGTCATTGGCTGGGGGCAGTATGACCCAGAGATCAGTGATTGGTTACTACTAAGAAAGACAGATCAGAAACGAAACTGATACCGATTTTTTCTTTACCGAGGATTCCCAGCCTGACAACGGGGAATAGTCATGAGCATGTGAATCCATCCCAGACCCCATGCTGGAGAAGTGTGTTATACGCCCTCCTACTGGAGAGGCATGGGAGGGGACCTGAAGCGGGTGGTCATTGTTTAGGAGGTGTTGCTCCACCTCTGGAAGTGGAGGATCTCCCCTGGCCACGTGATCTATGCTGGTCCCTTTGGAAACCTTGCGAGGTGTGTCCCGGATTATTTCCCCAGGATGAGCCTTGCTTTTGGCCATAACCGGAACCCCTTTGCGAGTTTTGTCCTGGAAAGCGACAAAAATTGCTTCTGCCTCTTTGGCCTGGTGGCTTATTAGTTAGCAGGCCTAATGATTTAAGAGTGTCATACTCTTCTTTGGCAGATTTTAATGCATCCTCAATGGCTTTCCTGAACAGGACATTTGGTTCTATTGGCATGTTGAGGAGTGTTGCCTGCGTCTCAAGTTTAAACCCTGACTGGCGAAGCCATGCATGGTGTTTAATGATTGTCCCTTCTGAAATGATCCTTCCGGAGTTATCTGTGGCATCTAAGTTGTTTTTTAAGAGGCAGCTGCACACTGCCTTGCCTTCCGCTACTGCGAGGGACATCTGAGATTTCAAGGGTTCCGGGGCTGAGGCCATTTTTGTTGCAATTTCATCCTACTTGTGGCAGTTGTAGCTTGCCAATAAAGTGGTATTGTTTGCAATCCTTGTCTGAAAGGCTGCTGGGGTGGCCACATTCCTACCTAAAGTGTAAAGCTTCTTGCTTTCTTTATCAGTGGGTGCTTCAGAAGAAGCTAGCGGTGTTCCTGCTTCGTTTTTGCGTAGTGGTCACTACTAGAGATTCTGGTTTCAGTTGACCTCATCATCCTCATGATCATAATAGTGATCTCCCGCCTGCCCCCCCTTGGGTATTCTGCTCTTTAGTGTCTGAATTGGGATCATATAGATCAAGGTTGTCCAACATAAGGCCCGCAGGCCACAAAGCGGCCTTCCAAGCCATTTGATGGGGGGGCTCAAGAGAGTCCGTGGACCAGATTAATGTATTTTTTTCTGACATGTTGGTCGGGTATGGTACCCAACCAACATTGCAGAATAAATGTTTGTCGGGTCTGTGGCCGAGTGTGTCTTTGTCTCTGCAGCAATGACTTTGCCCAGATTACCAGGGCTCAAGTCGAGGGTACTTTAAGAGTCCCATTGAACCACAACCATCAGGTTTGCAGGCTGGACAACTCACCACTGCACTAAATAACCTGATGAAAAACGACTAAGGTGAAATGTCCAATTTCGGTACTGCAAAATTCAGGGAAAACCTTTGTATTGGTTCTTGGAGTTTACATGTGTACATTTTAACGTGTTGATTTTATGGAAGGTGAATGCCTTTTGTCCTATGCAATTTGGGTGGTTGTGAAAAGCCAATTTAATGAAAAATGCATATTTCAATTTGAACTGCAAATTTCTGATGTCACATCACATTGCAAAAGAGTTTACCTTACTCCTATGTCCGTCCCCTTTCCTCCATACTTATGGGACATTCCTCCGTCCTGTGGGACGGGACCAGAGCACTTTGTAAAAGCATCAAAATTTTGCAAACATTTTAGCCCTTCCTCTCTTTTACACGGGGTACTGCACGCGGCTGTAACCCCGCCCATCTTAGCTCCGCCCCACGCATCGCCCATCGACGCCTTTTCTCCGCTCGTTCAAAACTGGACGCACTTGCATCTGTGGAAGGTTTTTTCTTCCAATTTCCTCCTCTCTGGCTCTCGCTTGCGATTGCGTGATAGTCCGTCTATGCCGTTTCAGCTAGACTTCCCGAATTGTTATTCCTGTCAGCGACGCTTCGCTAGGGCGGATCCCCATCGTCTTTGTTTAGAGTGTTTGGGTCCTGACCACCCGGGGGACTCGTGTTTTTATTGCGATTCCCTTTCGGTCCGGGTGCTTCAACGTCGGTTAGAGCGGTGGGAGGAGGGGTTCAGCGCACTCCCCCTACACATTTCCAATCCTTCATTGACGAGAAGAGGAAACGCCCAGTAAGTTCCTTACTTTTTAGGGCACCCCGGCCGGGGGACTCTTTTCCGGGGTCTTCCCGGTTTGGGAGGAGCGTCAAGGTCTCTGTTACCGGGGCTTGCCCTGAGGTGTTAAGCTCACCTGGTATCCACAGGGACGCCACCCAGCCGGGTTACTCGCTGGTATGCTTCTCAGCTTTGCCCTGGTGTGGTCTGCGGGGAGGGTTCTGCCTTGTGGTAGAATTAGGCGTGCTCTCCATCCTGCCTTCTTTGCAGGGGCCCGTTGTCTTTCATGGGCGAGTGAGGTCCAGTTACTTCACTGACGCCGGCCCGTTTGATATTGTTCAGGTAGGTCTTATTGTTCTTTAGTTTTGTTGCTATCCTGCATGCCTTTGTTTAAAATGTCTATTTTTTCTCCCTTAGGTATGCGGAGCTTCAGCACGGCGAACTGGCTTGGTTGAGCCCCGCTGGTAAATGATGGCGCATTAAGAGCGCTATGATGCGCTAAGTAAGCGCAATGCGCATCGCTGCGAAGTCTTGCCTTTGCTAACCTGTGTTTTGCTTCCTTGTAGGTCGCGGTGTTCTTCAGCGCGAGTGGAATGTCCGGAGTGGTGCCACCCAAGAGGCGACCGACTAGGTAAGCCTTTTGAGCAGTTCGTAATTTGTAAATGTCTCTACAGCTTTCTTTAATGTTGCCTCTATCTTCCTCTTTCAGGTCGTTCTGTCCGGGAGGCGTGCAGATTTGAGGAAGCTGTTCTCAGTAGCTGCGAGTGTTTAAAGATGAAGACTGCAGGTAAGATGCTGATGCTAATGTTCCTTTTGTCTCCTTGCAGGTTCTGCTTCTCCGAGGTTCGAGGGAATAGCTGGACACGGTGAGCATCACGTTGCAAGCTGCAAAGTAACACGAAGCATGTTCTGCGGTCAGGGTGTGGTTTATATAGACCAGGGAAAGTAGTACCAGGGAAACTAGTTCCAGGCCTGCCACACCCAAAACACTAGACTGCATAGCTTGGTTCTTAGGGAACCAAGCTATGTGGATGCCTCCATGTTGGCTGACAATAAAATAAAGTAGTTCCCAAGCACATTGTTGTTCATGGTGTATGAGCCTGGCGCCATAGGCGCCATGACTGGCCCCATGAGGGCTTTTGAAGAGGATGCCAGGCTCTAGAGGCCCGAGTCCTGACTCCACCTGGCCAATGGGTTTGCCAGAGGGCGTTTTGGGCGAGGGTCGTGACAGCGGTGCCGTCTGGGCCTAAAAAGTGTACCAGAGTTTTCTCCGAGGGTCTCGTAAGGGGCCTGTTGACACCGGATTACAATCCGAGGCCCCTCCTGTGGGGGCAGTTTGTAGATCCAGTTCTACTGAGTCGTGGGGTACCAGAGCTCACTCTGAGGCCTCCTTGATTGGAGCTTCCCTCAAAATGTACCGGGGTGCGCCCCGAGGCCTCGGTTGGGGTTGTTGATACCGAATGGAAGTTCGAGGCCCGGCATGAAGAGGCTTCTACCGGACTCCAGTCGGAGGTCCCTCGTTTAGAGGCTTAGGTGACCAACAGTTCTGAGAGGCATGTTAAGGCCTTGTCGGTGAAAGGTGTTCCTCATCATTCCCACTCTTGCAGTGACTCCAGAACTGTTGAGGGGGCAAGGAGTGAGGTTTTGAACCGTAATTCCTCCTTTACCGGCAGTGCCGAGATCCTTCCTGAGAAGGCTAGTTTGGCTATTAGCATGTCGCAAAAACATCCTAGGCCACACAGTACCGGCTCGGCCGAGGTTCCTTGTGTTGAGGCTAAAATGAAGACCCTTGACCCACATGTGGGGAGCCCTGCCTCATTCCACACGTGTCGTAGTTTTCCTCAGGTGCCGACAAAATGGCGGCCATTCCCGCCAAGACCAAAGCGGCCATTTTGGATACATCCCTTACAACTACACCATCGGCCTTAGGTGTAGGGGTTGGTTCTGTAGGTGAACATCGGTTTACTTGTGCACATCCATTTTGTCCAGTTTATGACTGGAACGCCCGATGCCCCTTCCGTACAATGTTTCACTTCCTGCGGCATCGGCACCCTTGATTTACGTGGACACCTCTGGGGATGGGCCTTCTTGGCAACCCTCTCCCCTGCATCCCTGGAATTACTCCCCTCATGAGAGGCCTCCTCCGGTTGCCCCGAAATCGTCGGCGGAGCATGCTTTTTTCGGCAAGTTTCAAAAACGTATGCGTTCTGACCCCATGAAGGAGTACTCTAGAGGCTTGTTTGGGGAGATATGCCCGCCTGCACCGTTGGTTCCACCTGCGTCTCTGGTGGAACCGACAGTGCTGCCTTTGGCGATGACACCGCCTTTGCCTACGGGGCCTTCCCCTACACTTCCACCCTTGCCTCCGTTGTCCCGAGTGGACAAGGTCGTTATGATGCCTGATGTGATTCAGCCTGATCAGGACCTGTCGGACGACACGCAGGGCGATCAGGACAGCGAAGACCAGCCCCGCTCTATCAGAGCCTTTCACGACCGGGTGCTGGACATGATGTGTCTGTTGGATGTTCCAGTACCCGAGGCACCCGCTCAGCAGGAGGGCGTGCTTTCGGGGGTGTTCACCTTGTCTCCTTTGGAGCATACCGGCTTGTTCTTGCAGAAGGACATTCTGGCCGAGGTCCGTAGAGTCTGGGAGAGACCACACTCTGGACTGTTCGTCAATAAGAAAATTGACGCGCGCTACAGGCTTTATTCTTTGGAAGAGGTAGCCTTAGCGTCATGTCGCCCCCCCACACTCCTCCACGGTGGTGGCTGCGGCCACTTTGCAGTCCAGATCTGCGGCATCCTCTTCTACGACGGCTACACAGGTCCTGGGCAAAGAGGATAAGATTCTTGACTCCCTTGGGAGGAAGATTTTTGCTAACTCGGCCCTGCAATTGCGTCAAGCCAATGCAGAACTGCTGTTAGCGGAGGCGAATATGAAAATGTGGAAAGGTCTGTCAGAGTTTGAGGAGTTCATCCCCGCTGAAAAGCTTGAGGACTTCAAGGCGGGATTGTCGGATGCCAGGGTCCTGGCTCAGGATCTGCTGGAGGCTGCGGCTCATCATGTCGACACTTCGGCCCGGGTCCTTATGCTTGGAGTGGATACCTCTCGCCAGGCTTGGCTGCATGCCACCAAGTTCTCTAAGGAGGTGCAGGACAAGGTTTTAGACCTGCCGTTTGATGGCAAGAAGCTTTTTCATTCCTCAACGGATGTGGAGCTGACCAAAACGAAGGATAGCACCAAGACCGCCAAGTCCTTGTCAGTCCTGGTAAAACCACCTTTTAGGACACAGAGACCGTTTTCACAACCCCGGTCCTCCTCTGGTTTCAGGGGTTTTCTAGATCGAAAATCCGATACCCCTTTGGGAAATTCCCGCCGGAGGCAGCAACGGGGTCGGTTTTTCTCCCGCTACTCAGCCTCCTCTTCAGGTTCAGGTGGTGCTGCCACCGAAAAACCAGCCAAATGAGGGTTCTCTGCGCTCACACGAGACCCCGGTGGGAGGACGCATTGCGTTTCATTGGGAGGCGTGGCAGGCTATCACCGAGGACCGGTGGGTCTTGTCAGTCGCTCGGGCGGGCTTACGCTTACCCCTTCCCCCTACCCCACCCATCAATCAATCCTCCATTCCAGCAGTCGGGGTCGCCCTCCCTCCGAGCCGAGATTCAGAAGTTACTGGATCTCAGAGCAGTGGAACCCGTTCCCCTAGGGGAACATGGGGAGGGCTTCTACTCCCGACTGTTTACGGTGCCCAAATCCAACCAGGCTGGCTGGCCTGCACACCATTCTAGACCATTCCCAGTTCAATCTTTTCCTACCCCAAGTGAAACTCAAGATTATCACGCCTGGTCAGATAAAGTCCTCTTTACAGAAGGGCAATTGGCTCAGCGTGGTGCACCTTCAGGATGTGTATATGCATATTCTGATCTGGAATCCACATCGGAGATACCTGCATTTCTCTGTGGGAGAGGAGCTTTTCCAGTTCAGAGTGCTTCCTTTTGGCTTCAGCTCGGCACCGCGTGTCTTTACGAAGATGATGTCGGTGATTGCAGCTTATCTTCATCTGCAGAGTATCCATGTGTATCCGTATTTGGACGATTGGCTGTTACGCAGCCCTTGCCCGCTGAAAGCCGTGTGCTATCTTTAGTCTCTCCTCCAGCTCCTGTTTCACCTTGGGCTGTCAGTGAACTGGCAGAAATCTTCCATGACGGTGTCTCAGGACTTGATTTTCCTGGGTTTTCGCTGGAACACGATCGACTGCAGAGTTTACCTGACCGGGGACAGAATGGCAGATCTGTTGGCCACGTGTCAGATGTTTGCGCAGTCGGAGAGCATGTCGGCCTGGTGGTTCCAGAGGCTTCTGGGCCTCATGGCCTCGTGCGTATTGGCTCTTCCTCTTGCTCGACTCAAGATGAGGCGGATGCAAATGGCTCTTCAAAGTTCTTGGCGTCAGGCTGTGGATCCGGACTCCAAGATGATATTGATTCCGGCTTCCATGAGAGCGGACCTGGTGTGATGGTTGTCTCTCAGCAACCTGTCGGTGGATCTTCTTCAGGTCTCGGACCTTTGGTCAACCCAAGACAAGCTCCTTCACATAAATCATCTGGAGCTTCTGGCGATTTTCCTAGCGCTCAAGCCGTTCAGGCCGGTCATTGCCAACAAAGTGGTCCTTATCCGCATGGAGAATGTTGTGTCAATGTATTACATCAACAAGCGGGGGGGGGCACCAATTCTCCTCCTCTTGTGGATCTGACCATCCAGATTTGGGAGTGGGCGTTTTGTCATGGTGTCTGGCTGGTAGCAGTACACATCCCGGGCCAACTGAACGTCATGGCAGATGCCCTCAGCCGGCGGTCAATGGTCAGCTATGAGTGGGAATTGGAGGCGGAGATCCTTTCACGGATATTCCTGTATTGGGGCACTCTGGAAGTGGACCTCTTCGCAAAATCGGCAAACAAGAAACTTCCTCTGTATGCCTCCAGAAAAGGTCTGGGAGCCTTCTCTCTGGGGGACGCTCTCGAGATTCCTTGGCACAACATGAGGGCCTATGCTTTCCCGCCTCTGCCCCGGATTCATCGGATGATTTGCAAGCTGAGGAACACAGTGAACTGTTCTCTTCTGCTCATAGCCCCATGGTGGCCGGCCAGGTTCTGGTTCTCAGAACTTCAACACCTGTCGGTGTGTGCACCGATCAGGCTACTGGTGTGTCCCGATCTGCTTCACCAGAGGGATCGATAGCTGCGGCAACCCTCCCCACAATCGTTCAGCTTGGCGGCATGGTGCCTGAGTTCAGGTCTTTAGAGTATCTCAATCTGTCTGCTGACAACATGCGCATTATCCAGGCAGCCAGGAAGCCCTCGACAAGGTCTCAGTATAAAAGCAAATGGCTTAGGTTCTGTCATTGGTGCTTAGACAAACAGCTGGACCCCTGGGTGGCTACGATTGACACAGTGCTGTCCTTCGTGTCTCACCTAGCAGAATCGGCATTCATGTTCTATCATGCAGAACTTATCTTTCGGCAGTAGCCGCCTACCTATCCACGGACCAGTGCTCTTATTCACTGTCAAATCCAGTGATTATGAGACCCTTCGCGGATTTGACACGTCTTTACCCTCCGGTTTGCAAGCCGCACACGACGTGGGATCTGAATGTGGTCTTACGGTGTTGTGCCATAAACCGTTCGAACCAATGGCCACGGTGGACCTTAAGCACCTTTCGTGGAAGGTGTCTTTTTTGGTTGCCGTTACTTCAGCAAGGCGTGTGAGTGAGCTCCAAGCTCTGTCGGTGGAGCATCCTTTCTTGTTTTTCCACAACAATGAGGTGGTCCTACGGACAAATCCTTCTTTCCTGCCAAAGGTGGTCTCTGATTTCCATCTGAATCAGTCAATCTCCCTGCCGGTCTTCTTTCCAAACCCAGCTTCAGAAGCGGAAAGGGTTCTGCATTGTTTGGATGTTAGAAGGGTTCTTAAATTCTATCTGGACAGAACATCTGAATTTAGGAGCTCTTCTCAACTATTGGCAACCTTTGGAAATCCACAGGGTAGACGGGCCTCTAAGGCGACTATCTCCAGATGGATCGCTGCCTGTATTACGGAGTCTTACACTATCCAAGGTCTGCAGCCTCCTAAAGGAATTCATGCACACCTGGTGCTGGGCAAGGCATTTGCAGAACTATGTCCCCTGGGAGACCATTGCAAAAGCGGCTACATGGGCCTCCCCATCTGCATTTTGTAAACATTACTGTCTGGACCTGAGCTCCAGATCTGACGTTCAGTTTGGCCAGGCTGTGCTGAAGAACCTTTTTCAGTAAGGGGTTTCCCATCCACCCGTAGTTCCTGTGAGGAGTGCTTGGGAATCTCCCATAAGTATGGAGGAAAGGGGACGGGACGTAGGAGTATAACCAGGTACTCACCGTAGTGACCACCTTACTCCTAGTCCATAGTCCCCTTTCCTCCATACATCCGCCGTCCCCTCTAATAAGGTTCCTCTATTATTGCATAAAGGTCTCTGACTTGGCAATAGAAAAGGACTGATGGGAGATGCTTGGAGATATGATGGGCACGGTTACGGCCGCGTGCAGTACCCCGCGTAAAAGAGAGGAAGGACTATGTTTTTGCGAAATTTTGATGCTTTTACAAAGTGCTCCGGTCCCGTCCCACTGGACTGAGGAATGTCCCATAAGTATGGAGGAAAGGGGACTATGGACTATGGACTAGGAGTAAGGTGGTCACTATGGTGAGTAACCTGGTTATTTTGATATGTGGGTGGAGCAATGTGCAAATGGGCTGAGTCTTGTGTGACTGTGGGCGGGGCATATATTTCAGGGTTTTTGATTTTCAAATGTAGGCAGGTATGCCTGGAAGGAGGCACTAGAGGCAGTTAAAGGCCTCAGCCACGGCTTGGTTTATTTATTTATTTGGGCAATGTTTGTCAGGTTCATGGACCCGATAAATGTATTTATTTCAGCAATGTTGGTCGGATACAGGTACAAGTATAAATAAATACATTAACCGGGTTAACCGGGTTGTGGCAGAGGAGTGGGATGTGGAGAGGACTTTTACTGCCTCTGGTGATCCCCGCGGTATCCAGTTAAATTGTCGAATGCACATTTTCGAATGCCTTTTTGTCGAAAACAAATTTGCCGAAAAAAAAATTTAGAATGTGTTTTTTTAATTTTGTTTTTTTTAAAAAGTGTAAATTAAAAAAAAAACAGCGGTTGGGGGGATCCCCCCAAATAAAAAAAGAAAATTTAAAATAAAATGAAAAAAAATAATTCCAGCATATTTGTGTCGAGAAAAAGGCATTCAAAATTGTGACATTCGAAAAAGTCACTATAAACCGACCCCCGCAAGGGGGCACCAGAGGCTGCTACGAGCCTCAGCCATGGCCCTTTTTATTTATTTATTTATTTTGGCAATGTTTGTCGGGCCCGTGTCTTATGCTTGACTCCCACGTGTCGGCTGCGAGGAGACATCGTGAACCACACACTATGCCCGGTTTGCCACTCCGCGTTACATGGGTAGAGGAGGGAGATGGCCCGTTGTGATTTGGCCGACTGGAAGCCTGATCGCAGGTAAAGATCCCAAGAGGGAACACTGCGAACATGGTATGCTGCAAACTTACCCGTGCCCTTTCCTGGCCATGTGGAGGCTGGGCATGGGGACCCTGGCCCTAAATGTTGTCGGGTAAGCAGAGGCTGGCCGTACCTCTTACTGGGCATGTGGCCATAGGCCAGCCGTGTGTTGTCTTGCATTACCGGGTGCTGGCCACATCTTCTAGAGTTGGGAAATGCGGAGGATCCTCAGTTGCCTCTGCCAGGTTTTACCTTCATACCTTTTCGCCCTTTCACCAGCACTACAGGCCCAGTGTGCCACGAAGGGCAGCCTTCAGCAATTCCTTTCAGCCCAGGTCCCTGTGGGGAGGCCCAATTGATTAATTTATTTATTTCTGCAATGTTGGTCGGATACAGGTACCCGACCAACATTGCAGAAATAAATGCATTAACCTGGTCGTGGCAGCAATGGCGTCACCATTAACACAGAAGTAATGTGTCGAGTCTCGGTGGATGTGAGGTCAGAAGCTGCACCTTCTGACGCTCGGCTCTTGCCCGCTGTATTGGACACGGTGTCCGTGCCGCGTGACTTTGGGGGCCTGTTGTGTGGCGATCGAGATCTTAAGTGCCCAGAGGACAGGGAGCTTGCGGACCTACCCCTTGACGACGTGTGTAGCCGTGTGGACGATGGTGTAGTCAACTTTCGGCCTTGGGGTATGTGCTTGGTGTGAGTTGCACTGTGCGTGCTACTGCCGCTGCGTGTCGTCTCCGTAACAACGCCGCCGGCCTATCTATTGGGGTCAGGGTCTAGCATGTGGAAATCGATCGGTTCCCCATCGCCTTGGACGTCCGAAAAGACGGCAATGCTGCCGTCGCTGGATGCACTCTCCACGTCCAAGGCGGAATCTGCCTGCATGGCATGGTGGGCCCAATGCTTGGTCTTTCGATCCTTGAGTGTTTTCAGTTTGAAGAGCTGACAAGCTCGACAATGGCTGTCGTCATGGTCCCGTGCAAGACAAAGGTTGCACACCTGGTGCTCGTCTTTCCAGGGGAAGTTTTTATTGCAACTAGGGCAGAATTTAAATTGTGTATTCTCCATAATTGGATGGAAGGGCAAAATAGAGAGGGTAAAGGGGAATATGCATTCTCTTAGAGCCCTAAGAAATGTCCACCCCCCCCACTCTCCCTACTGTCTGGGCCAAGGCCTGGTGCGGCCTTCCGAGGCCAAAGGGGTGTGTCGAATCAAGGTCTTTGTCTGACATTCGTCCTTTCCACCGCCGTCGAAGATATTGTCGAAAGTCGGCGATTTAAAGGATAGAAAGAGTAACTAACTCCAATTAATTTTCAATCAATGGCATTAGTTGAATAGGAACTCCGTGATTAGTCCGTCGATGGTTAAAAAAAACAATCCGAGGGACTTCGACGCGTGAAGGACCATGGGTACAGTGGACATCACACTAGGTATGGTATTACTGGCACGCCCTGTCAACGTCCCTTTTCGAGTTTCGAAAACAACAAGTGTAATACTCCGGAGCTTCCACTAGATGTCGGCCTATGCATAGCATGTGATCTAAGCAGATTCCACAAGCCTCAGAAATATATATACATACACATATATATTCGACCCTTGGAACGGAGGGCCACCTACGAGTAGTACAGACAACAGAAGCGACACAGGGGTAGGGAGCGAGGCCTTTCCTGGGATAAGGCCAGTAATCCTTTGCCGGTGTCCCCAATGAATCTCTCATTATGGAATTCACAGACAGAGCCCAGATATAAAAGGGGCTCGGATAAGTACAGAACGAGGGAGCTTGGAGATGTGCTGTCAGCTCACAGACGAGAGAAGGATGGAGAAAGGCTTTGGAGGATCGAGGCTAAGGATGAGAAGAATAAGGAGTTCATCAGAGGCAGAGGAGGGTGGAAGACAAAGGAAGGTGGTGGCAATGGACCACAAGTTAAGAAACCAGCATTTGCCAAGCCAAGAGGGCCAAAGACTGGAAGGTGTGCTGAGAGGTGGAAAATGGAGACACAACTGGAGTGTGGGCAGGGTGAGTGGAGTTAAATGTCTGCTGGACATGGGCCCTAAGGCTGGTGGTGCCAAAGTCTGAAGACCCAATTGAAGCAGAGAAATACAAACAGGAAAGAGACTGGCAAAATGAGTGCCATAGTCCAGATTCTGGTGGGATTAGCAAACCCACCAAGGATAATAAATAAGACGACATGTGAGAAACAAGGAAGAGTAAGAAAAGAGAATGACCATCAGAGGCTAGTCGATACTATATTACGGATTCCAGTAGGAAAGTCACAACCCGGCTAGCGGTTCTGGCAGTAGCCAGCCTTTATTCCAGGATAAATAGATGTTAATTCTACATTAGGTAGATAACATATAGCGTTGCATGATAGATGCACTAGTCTTAAGGATTAATGTACAATATGTATATGTAACCATAGTTGTTCAATGCAGTATAACAGACACCATACTTGCCCTATTAGGATTAATGTAAACTGAAATTAGCTGATCTGTGGTCCTATACCCCCCCCCCCCATAACAGTGGGAACCAGAGAATGTGAGAAGTGCTGAGCTTGCACTACCGAGGGAGGGCCCTTAGCATGAGTCAATGTCGTGCACCCGGAGTTGGTGTGCCTAATTACTCTCAAATTCGCTTTAGAGGAACATCCTTTTCCTAGACCTATTATGCAACATCAGAGGGGTTCCCTCTGCCAATGAGCCTTACAAATGGCCTTAGTACATATACAGCTCAGCCGAGGCTTCTCTGCCTCCTAGTAGGAGTAGCATGCTGGCGAAGGAAGGAGGAAAGGTGGAGGAGGCAGGAACTGAGTTGGAGAGCTGATGAACCCACTCATCAGAATATGGTGGGGAAGACTCCTCCGACCAGTGCTGGTGCTTCATTGGTTCATGACTTAGGATAAGGGTGCATTTTCTTAGGCTGGGTTCATCCATGCCCCTCTAGTACAGCTAATGAGGTTAGTTTGGATGCCAGACTCTTGAGCCAGACGACTCAACGACTGAGAGGCGTGGACTAGTGTGGATTAGAAACTGGTGACAGTTGACTGAGGAGAAATCAGGATAAAGAGTATTGGGTGGATGGGGTTTAGGTGGGATGTCGGGCATAAACAGACTGTATGCAGAGCTGACGAAGCAGTGAGGGTAGAGACCACAAATTAGTCACTTTAAGTTGACATGGGTTAATTTATATTCTTTATTAAATCTTGCTTGCTGCTAATTACTGGGCCAGTGATGTCTTCTTTCAGCAATTGGTGTGAATGGGACACGAGTGGAGAGTTGTTGAATGCAAGACTCGACAGAGGGTTGGCTGGACTCACTCATAAGAAGGGCCACTGCACACCTGATCTCCTAAGACACAAGGCAGGATTTTCAATGGGAGTGCTGCCACCTGAAAGCTAGCACCAAATATGGGAACACTGAATTGTTCTGCAGGCCAGGCTTTGGGACCCTGAATGGACCAGTGGTGTACCCCGCCCCCCCATTCCACCCGCCACACCTTCATAGACCACACTTGCGATAAGCTCTTGGCAAGGCAGTTGGCAGCATCTTCAGTCTTGGGAATGCGACTTACATCTGAAGGATTTGGAACCATTAGTGGACAAATGGTACAACTCCGCCCACCCACACGCTGCACCTTCCGAGACTTGATTTCTGTCAAGCCATTGGTAAAGCCGGAGTCAAAGGTGAGACAGTCAGTTGGAGTTCCAAGTGAGGTAGGATACTCATCTCAAACAACGTACTTTGAGTCGCAGCAGCCCCTTGTCTCCGGTCTTTGGATAGCACCACATGGCAGCGAGTGGAACCACCTCAGGCTGTTCAGATGGCATATATTGCTAGTAGCAGCTATGTTGGTACAGTCTTTTGGATTGCGAGTTCAGGACTCCAATTGATTAGTAAACTACCTTCTTTTTAGCTCCCTTTAATTCTAGTTTACATTAACTCACAAACCCAGTATATGGAGAGTTCTTGACACCAAACTGGGAGCAAAGAGTTGAGGTCTTGCAATGGCTGAACTGAGTGAGTTTAACTAATAACCCTGAGTCTAGGTCTAAACATAAAGCAACACCACATTGGTCACCTGCTACATTGACCAATAAATTGGCACCAATTATGCAAGAAAATAAATTCATGAAAAGGAGCCACCTCTGAGCATCCTGAGTGACAAGGAAGGGCAACATGGCCCTAGAACGACAATCATTGGAAAGTGCAGGGGGCACTGTTAAAGTCTTAGTGAATAAGTGGATAAGGCTTAGCCCCATATTCACTAAGGCAACTGTTAAAGGCTTAGTAAGTGGAAGCAGAGCAGGAAAGCATAGGATGCTCCCGTGGTGCAAACTGCACAGGAGTCTAACAAACCAGTTGTCTCTAGTAAGCTACAGACTTCTCCTTGCTCAGATACCCTGAAATTCTCTCCAGCAAGCTGGACGTAACTTTCTGGTCACAGCAGAAATGTAATCACACCTTGAGGAAAATAAGTGTTTATATGTACTAGGTGAGATTGCCAGCCCCCGCAATGAAACCAAATGTCTGAGCTTAGCAATCGTTTATCCTGGGATATTCGCATTCACTTTTAGTTGGAGGTGGTGTTGCCACCACTTCTTTCTTGCTCTTCCTGATTTTTTAATTTACCTTTACTGTTGCTTGCTTGGGTCGTGAGGTCATCCCACCCGTTCCTGGGGTCTGGAAATGCTGCAGCAGATTGGATCCATGCTTGACATCAGCAGTGTGGTGGAACCTCTCCAAGCCCGACACTTGCAGCCGCACAAGAGGCCACTTTTCTATTTCCACTAGCTTGTTCCTTGGTGTCTCCACAACTCCGTGTCCAGCGTTACTGGTTCTACACTCCATGCAGCCATCTCGTTTTCCTCCTTGATGTTTAATAACCTGCTCGTACTTAAGTGAACCTCCCATAGTTCCGTTCTTGTCTCCTTACTATACTTGTGCTTTACCTGCACCTGCTTAGCTCCCCATCAAATGCTCATACCTCCACCCTTTACAAGATTTCCCCTTTCTAGTTTGTAGTTTGCCTCTACCACTTCCATTAAATCACTCTGACTTCCCTCCATGGACATCTCTTTTAAACACCTCTCTGTCTCCTCCTTCAATATCACCTTCAGCTACCTCTCTGTCGCACCTTCTTTTGGTTGCATGTGAACGTTTCCCCAGGAAAATGTCATGTGAAGAAGTAGTCCGCAAAAAGTAGTTTAAATAAAATGGAGTCATTCAATACAAGCAATGCAAAGAGTGAACATGTTCACAGTAATAAGGTCGCACTAAACAGCTATTTTTAAATACATAAAAGTACAAGGCGTTAACCCGAACAATGATTCAAACCTCTAATAAAACCTCCACAATCTCCCCAACTAACTCCATTTCTAATCCTTACCTTAACTCTAACAACAACCCTTATTCTACCCTGAACCCTTACCTAACACTAAAATCAGCGCTAAAGCATTTTATTTGTATGTGACTCAATACAAAACACCAAATAAATAGAAAATGAACTGTGAACCTAACTAACCCCCATCACTAGCTCACACCAAATACCATAGCCCTTGCCAACCCAAACACTTGCTCTTATCCCAACCTTAGCCATAACCTAACTGCGACTAACACCCCAATTCTTACTGTACCCTAACCTCTATTCTATGGCAAATCACTAGCCCTCTCCAACCTCCCTATCTTTAACCATTACTCTATTAGCCCTAGCCTTATCATAAACCCCTACCTTAACACTTAACCGGACACAATGTATCCTAGCCACTAAGCAAATCATAACATCACCAGCCCTCGCACAACCACCCTGACCCTAATGCTAACCAAAATCTTTAATCTAACACCCCCCCCAATCCTTAAAATAACCATAATCTAGACAATCACAAGTGCAGTAAACCCTTCTTAACCCTAACACTTACCCTAGCATCAAAGCATTTTTGGCTAGATTTAGCTTGG
Organism: Ambystoma mexicanum; assembly: GCF_040938575.1. Taxonomy (NCBI): domain Eukaryota; kingdom Metazoa; phylum Chordata; class Amphibia; order Caudata; family Ambystomatidae; genus Ambystoma; species Ambystoma mexicanum. The sequence continues at coordinate 1,019,921,074 of NC_090932.1, forward strand.
TAACGCTTTCACTGCATATGCATTTTCACTATGATTTTTTCACAGACTACATTTTTATTGGCAACATTTTCATTAGATGCACTCCTTTCCTCTGCCAACCACTTCTATAATCCTCTCACCTTTCCTCCACACCCCTTCCATCTCATGTCTTACTTTGCTTGCTCTCCTCTCATATGGTCTCCAAATGCACTCATATGACTCCTTCTCAAAACACACACACACCTTAACTGCATTGTTGCTCAAGTAGGGTCTGCCTAGAGGGTCTCAGGTGCGTTAAACTCTGTGCATTAATCAGATGGGTTACGTTTCTCTTGGTTGCGTGCAGCTACTCAACGGGCCCGGTCTCGCCTCCCCATGAATGAAGACTTAATTTCTGGACACTGCCATCATGATGTAAGCTGGGCCAGCAAAGTTGCATTCCCTTTCTCTCTGGCCGGCCCGCAAAGAAAGAGGATTCTCCGAGTGTGAGGTGACCCGTGCAGCCAGGTTGGACTTAATCATCACGTTTTTAACTTCACTTGTCACTGCACCCCTTAAAGTGAATATGTCAGTTCAATTGAGTTGGATGACCCACTTTCCTCTCGTTTCCCATTACCCCAACTCAGGCATACCAGGGATGCGTTAGGGAGAATTCTCATAAATGTGCTAATTTCCTTCACCTTAGAGACCCCCAGCAACTTTGCTGGATTTTGAGGACTTGATTTTTTTTATCTGGAAAGAGCGTGAGCCTTTTTCCCCCACTCTCATGTATTTTGATGTGTGTTTTTCTCTTGTGTTCTTATTGATATTGATATTTTATTTCTATCGCACTCGTACACAAGTGTTTCAGAGTGCAACAAGGCAAGGGAGGGGAACAGGGGAGAACAAAACAGCGATCTTACTAGGCCCAGTGACATTGAGAAAGCGCAAGTGCATGGGAAAGGGGGAGGGGGAAAGAGCATAGAAAGGGGGAGAAGTGGAAAGTGGGAAGCAGAGGAGAAACAGATAAATAACAATAAATAAATAATAAAGGCAACAAACAGTGGTAGTGCAGCCAGCAATTTGCAAGTGCTAGGTTTAAGGCAGCAGACAGGGTAGGTCTAATAAGTGCAGGAAGGAAACGGGGGGGGGCTGTATGGGTACAGATACAGACCCCAGTGCAAGGGGTGGCCCGGAAGCAGTGCGGGAGGGTGCAGGGTGAGCTGGTACATGGGCTTGGAGGACAGAGGTTGGCCAGGTGTACGTGCCAAGAAAGAACAGAACAGCAGGGGAGAGGGGGAGCGAAGGAAGAAGACAATAGGAAGGTCTTGTGGTGCTTCCGGAACCAGAGATGGTTCTCCTCAAGTTTTAGAGTGGCAGGGAGGCTGTTCCAGAGGGACACCCAAGCTGAAGACAGATCTACCCCAGCTTGTTTCTTTGAAAAACAACTGGAGGTACAGGAGCGAAGAGCTCGAGAGGGGAGGTATTTGCGGAGGGATAGCTGAAGGTATTTTGGACCCAGGCCTCAGAAAGCCTAGTGGACAATGCAGTGGGTTTTGAATTTAATCCTTGCATCCACTGGGAGCCAATGGAGAGATTTCAGAGCTGGAGAGATACGATCCCAGGGCTTGAGGCCAAAGACAAATCTCGCATTCCTGTTCTGGATTAGTTGCAGAGGGCGGAGAGTAGAGGTGGGTAAATTTAGAAAGAGGCTGTTACAATAGTCTTTGATTATGGAGTTTTAGATCTTTTCATGTTTGTTGCACAGCACCCTCAGTGCAGTGACACAGGGATGTATTTTAGACTTCCAAAAGGTTTAAATACCTTCTCTGGGATAAACTACTGTTTCCCAGAAAGTGTAAGGTTGAATTGGCTTTATTAGTCTTTTTAAATTCCTAGACCCAGCACCCCTATCTTCCTATAGAGTGCTGGAGGGGTTACCTAGTATCCCCAGTCTCTGGAAACTCATGTAGCAGTCAAATGCTACCCTTTCCTATCGAAATGGCTGGTGGCAGTGGTTTTACAACGAACTACCATGATTTTTCCCGACCGCGAACACCAGTAGCTAAAAATCGTGGAAGCCATGTTTTCTAGGATGGCGCCTTAAGCCCCTTTGTTTAAACAGGTCCCGGTCTTCTTTTTTCAGCATTTCTTTCTGGAAAGGTCCTTCTAGAGTTTGGCTCTGCGCGCCAAACCCGGTTTGGTCCCTTTGCATGTACGCCTTTGGCCGGCTCTAGGACTGAAGACCGCCTCTGGCACCTGAGTGTCTGGGGTGGGCAGGAAGTGAGGGAGGTGCCTGAAACTCCCTGTGCTTAGTCTCCTAGGAGACCCAAATGCACACTGGCGTGATTGGCTGGCTGGCTGACTGTCCGGCAAGGACAGCCACCCTGCTTGGTGAGTGACAGCTAGGCTGGAATGAAAGGGAAAAAACTGTCTAAAAGGCGAGGCTCTTGGACTGGAAAGCAGAGTCGACCGCTGGAACGAAAGAACCGAAGATTAGCTGGAAGAGGACGGCTGCTGCAACTCCTGGACCGTTGGTTTGCCAGGTGAAGCCCTGCTGCAGGTCCAAATTGCCAAGTTCATCTCGGCAGAGAAGCCCCTTCAAGGTGGGACCAATCAACTCATAAGCCACCTGAATACCATTCTCAGAGCTGGTTAGGATTAGCCAGGGGGAAGGACACCAGCATGTGTGCTTGACGACAGCTACTTGAACCGAAGATCTTTGATTTTGCCAGCTTGTTTGACCAGTCCCTGTGCAGTGCAGGAGTCCCCCGACGTCTGCCCTCTTGTCCCCGCGACTGATGCTCAGGAACAGCGAGATCTGCAGGTCTTCAGTTGCATCTTTTCTTCATATTAAGGTACTGTGCCAACCCGATTGAGAGAACTTGCCTCTCGCAGTGAAAGTTTGTGAAACTTTCCCAACTTGCAGGCCTAATCAGCTTGTGACCCAACATATTATTCTTTTTCGTGCAAACTACTTCTGAGAACTTTAGCAAAACTCTGGCTAAACATTTGAGAACTGCAGTACCCAAGGGTAGAAAGGATCTTTGGATCCCTTTTACATTTTATTAGGTGAAACCAGCACACCCCACCTTGTGTGGAGTGCTCAGGAGATAAACTCTATACCTTCTCCTTTTATTTGTAACATTTACGCTACAGGGACAAGCTTATCTTTAATGGCTGGTGGCAATGAACCTTTTTATTAATTTGTTTCTACAGCCCCGGTAAAAGGCATGGGTGCTCATTTTACCAAAATGTCTGTCTTCTTTTTTAGCCATTTCAGTGTTCCTTACTGGTTTCTTCCCCAGACCTCGAGGGTGTGAAAATCCTTTGGCCAATTTTGTGGTCAGCAGGAATCCTGTGGATTCCCCACCCAAGCTCGACAGTGTCTGTGAAGGCAGAAAGCGAGGGAGGAGTCCAACACTCTGCAGCCCTTTGTCTTCCAGCCTGACTGCGAAAATCCAGTTCAAACTGGGAGGCTGGCTGTCCTGAAAGGACTGCCAAGTTTGACTGTTGCATGGCTATTTGATGGCTGGGTTCCTGCATAAAAGTCCGATCCCGGAAGCTGAAGGAGTAGTCGACCACTGCAACTGAAACCGAAGATGAAGAAAACGCATCTGAGATGAATTCCAGCGACCGGAAAGCCTGCTGTAAAACCGAAGCCTGCTGTTACTCTTCCTGCCAATCGACTTTGGGATCCCGAAACGGACGACCCTGACCCTGAGGCTTCGTGAGACCCAGTAGACTCAAGAAGACCTGCATTATTGCAATATACCACATCGTGCTGCGACCTTGCAGGGCTGCAATACCCCAATACACTGGGACCTCGAGCCATTGTGCGTTACACAGATTTACGAATTCCAAATCTTGCTGAAACTTTGTGGGTGTCCTGCTGGACCTCCAGAGACAGAGTCTGAAAAGTCCCTTCACCAGAGCGCTGGACCTTGCAAACAACGAGAATCCGACCAGTGACATTCAGTCATCTTCTGGCTCCTGAAAAGGACACCAAAACCACAGAACCACATCCAGGCACCAAAAACACTCTTCCCTGGAATCTTCCCAGTTGATACTTGCTTCAAAAGACCTTCCAGGGTCCTGTCTTCAAACTTCATGACAAGGAATCCAGTGACCAGGTGTTTGGCTGCAGATCCTGAAGTCCTCCTGCTGGAAACTCTTCTTCTGTGCATTACTTACCCTAAGTCTTTTGTGATAACTGTGTAGCTTTGGGGTGTTTTCTGTGATTGGGAGTCTTCTTGTCCAGTTTACCCAGGCCCCTGCTGGAATCCTCCTAGGGTGTCTTTTCTGAAGTCCCTAGACACTCAACTAACTTTGAAAGTATAATACCTACTTGTTTGAAAAGTCTTCTGCAGGAACTCGGACTTTGCCTGCAAACGAGCCTCATCTCACCCTGCCTACAGCTTGCTCCTAGATCACTAGGGTCCCTCTTCTGCCTCAGAGAACTCATGCCATAGAATTGGGAAAGGCAGGATAATTTAAGGGGTCTGTCTTGAAAAATAAAACAAGTGTTGAAAAGTTGACTTACTTGTAAAAGTGTTAGTTGGTAACTGTAACTCAAGAGTGAACAGTTACAACATGTCTTACTTACCTTGAAGGTGTTTTGTCACTTGTAAAAGTATATGCAAGGTTATTTTACTTACCTTAGATCTGTTCTGCCATTCTGAAAATATAAAGTCTTTCTTTCCTTAGAAACTGTCTTGTCATTCTAACAGAAAGTAGATAGAAGGTTAGGTTACTCACCTGTGAATTGGGTCCACCTCTTCCCAAAAGTAATGGGTACAACGTCCTTTCATCGCGGGACGTTTTTTCGCGGGGGCATTTACCACCAATTCTTTAACGACAAAAAACTCATCAAATTTTTTCAGGGGGGGGGGGTGTAGTAAGAATAATTTGGGGTGTGGGTGTTTGGGAACATATAAAAAATGGATGTGGGGTTTGGACGGGGTACACCCCCAAAAATAATAAATCAAAATTCAATGGAGTTTTTTCATAGAAAAATCTGCGGTAAAAAACTAAGCGAAAACACATCCTGCGATGAAATGACATAGAACCAAGTAATGCTGTTGGTTCCACTGTACTATTCCCGTTAGGATACATGTATGAGTGTCCCCAATTTGGTCTTGCTTCCCCTGACCTGCTGTTAGCCTGTCCAGAATAAGTCTACCTTAGGTTATACTAATCCTTAAGTTGCTGAGAGCTCTTTTTAAAAGTATATAGGTTTTAGCTGCCTAGAATAGCTGTGTGCTATTCTTGAAAAGTGTTCTTTATGTGTGGCTGACCTTGGTATGTATGGTGTAATCCTCAATTAGTGTAAAAAGTTCTTACTGATGTTAGACTGTGTTCCACTGAGCTGAAAAGTAAGTGTAATTGTACATTACACCACAAGGTCCAACTCCCCTAGAATAACTTAACCTGAATCAGAGTTATAGGTGTTTACTGTTCCGTGAATAAGTGTCCCACTATTCAGAAAGGTATATTTGCAAGTTGGTTTACTATGTCATTTCTTTGCTGACCGTCACGGTACAACTGCCAGGGTCTACTACCCTTGTATTACAGAAAGTAATCTAAACGTAACTAATGATTTTTACTCCCCAAGAATAGGTGACTTATACTGAATGTGTATGATAAGGTTTGATTACTGTTAATTTTCTAAATAAGGTCTATGCACTTTAAAGCATAGTGTGTTTTTGTATAATGTGTTCATATGATCTGTGATCATACTTATTTCCCCCAAGATTGATCTGGGCCTACTTATATTAAAATAAACCTTTTCTTTTTACAATACATAGTTTTTCAGTGTTTCTTTGGACCATATCTGTATTACAATTTCTTTGTACTGATTCTACAAACCTCTCCTCCTCCGAAGGTAAGCCTAACTGCTCTGTTCTACCATGAACCCAGGTGGTACAGCCTTATACTAAGAGTGAAGCCTTGTACTGTCTTAGTTAAATGGTTTTACAAAGCCCTTAGTTGAACTTCAGAAAAACTGTCCTAACAATGCATGTTGTCCATGTATATTTCGGGCCTGGGAATGCATTTATCACTGCATGTGAGGCATTGCTAGGCGATATTTGTACTCCCAATGGGACATAATTTCTATAAATTGTGGTCAGTTTAAAAACACATTTCGAATTAATGATGGCAATGAAAAAGGAAGAAGAGAAGGACAATGAGGCATGGGGCATTCTACCAGTCTAAGTTAGCCTAAATAACTCAGGCCTGGGAGCCTGATATGGTACTCTCCAGTGGGACACTGCAGCCTAGCCCACATTCTGAACTGCAATACAAAATAGTAATTGATTATATTTTAAATCGATCTAGCAGGTTGGAGCCTATAGGAGAGCTGCAAGGTCACTGTGCGAATTGAAAAATGTAATGAAGATCCCCCTCTTAACACAAAGTGTTACTATTACTTCTTGAAAGATCTTCTCAGGACCCAATTGCTGATCCTTTAAGGAGAGTAGTACAGGAAAACCTTGTGTTCCACTTGTTTTTTGGAGTATGGATGTTTATCCCCATATTTAGTGAAGCACAGAGACTGGTGAAGGTGGAACATTTATTTTTAAATGTTTGGGTGCCTTCCTGTGAACCTCTATTTTTACAGCATAGCACCATATTGTTCACTGCTTAAGATGGATGACCGTGTTTTTTTAAGGCCTGTCTGCACTCTGCCATCCTTTTAGAAGGCTCTAGCCTGCGTGTGCAAGAAAGTAGTTGCGACTGGGCATGGGGCTACAATTGCTCCCAAAACACATTCCAAACCGTGTTGAGGTCATGGATGTACACGAACCGGCTGTCTGCGATCGGAATGCTGCCCAGAAGTTTGAATCTAGTGGGTCTGCCGAAAGGTTGGCTGGGGTCACCCCATGCCCAGGGTTTCAGGTTTTGGATTTGGCACCATTGTTGAGTTGACCACTGGGGCCAATGATCTGACGCACTAGAGACCGCAGAGGGATGGCGGAGGACTGATGCTGGGACCAACTCTGGATAAAAGACCTTTAATAGTGCCTCCCTCCATTGATGTGGTGGGTATAACCAGTTCCGAGAGCCCCATTGCAGAGGTCGTCTTCCGGGAGCTCTGAGGAGTCATGGGCCGATACCTGGTACTCATCTTCCGAAGTAGCGACTTCTCTGTCCCCTGGATTTCATCCAGCCTGGTGCTGTGAAGTGTGCACTGCATCATCATCATGTGAACTGGACATTGCTGCAAAGAAGGGGAGCCTTGCTGGGCCCTAGGTTATGTGGTCTTTCATCCTCCTACCTCCAGACCCTGTGCAGGGTCACCACAATGGTATCGACCCAAAAGGTTGTATCCAGAAGACCGTACACATGGTTTTCCTGCATAAGCCATATAAGCCATTGTCTCTTGAGGATAGCTCAGGGGCAACGTGCTCGCCTTGGAAGCAAAACGACAGAGCACCACAGGTTCGATCCCCGCATCCGCGCTTAGAAACCTCTGGGTATTAAGCGCGTTATAAATAACCTATCATATCATATCATATATACTAAATCATGAATCTGAAAATACTGCGGTAGGGTTGTGAGGTGTCCCTGCACCTCTACTTCAGTATTTTCGATTTCAGGGGCTGAGCAGGTGTCCTCTGCATACATGTAAGTGAATGCGGGGGAAATTTAAAAAAACTGCAAGATCGACTTGCAAAATGCGGCACAGTGAGCCTCAGTGTTTTGCAATTCAATCTTTTCGTCCTACGTTATTTTAACGTACATCCCACCACAATGGCTCTGAAGTGTCCTGGGAGTTCTCCACCATGATGGAAGTCGTCACACAGGTCCTTCTGTAACGTCAGTCAAGTCTAGCGTGGTGGTGATCCATTCCGTTATGTGATGACTGACAGACAGGAACTGCCAAATTGCTGGAACCAGCTGTCAAAGTTATCTGAAGAACACACTGCACCCTTCACCGCTGGATCTCCAACATCAAATCCTACAGTGACAGTAATTGTCCCAAAGTACCTCGCCTTCCCTGGGGTTGTTGTTCGTCTTTATCAGAGTTTGAGGTGCTGGGTTGCCTACCAGTTTTGCTGCTCACCTGTGTTCCAGACTTCAACAGGCATAGAAAAATCCCACCACGTAGCTTCCGTTGCCTCGGTTTTTGTGGTGGAGCACGAGCAAGGGAATCTTGTCTGGGGTCCCTCGGATGTCTAGGATTAGCAGCTACCACTTCTGTACCTGGGAAATTAATTCTGCTATCATACAAGTTGGGTACTGGTTCTAGTGCCAACTACTGCATTGAGCACCAATATTCCCTACGGGAGAACTCTGAATACACTTCGAAACAAACACCTCCGAAGTAGTCTAAAGAAGGTTGCTTACCTTGAACTTTGTGGAATGTTTGACCTAGATTAGGGATTGGATTTGTTAGATTTAGCTACTGTGGAAGATTCTGCCTTAAAACATAAGGCTTGTGATACTTTAACGCACACCCTTTTAGGTTAATGTAAGTCTGTTGTTACTGAATCTGTGTCAAGTATAGCATAGTGTGTGTCCCATTTTGGAAACCAAGTTAAGATTGTAAAGATGTTTTTATTTACCTTTTATTATTTTAACAATGCATATGTGTTGCTAAGTAACTAAATTGTACTTACCTGCATGGACAATCTAGAGATTGCCAATGAAGTGTGTATATTAACTGACACCAAACCCATGATCTCCTATGTCTACGCCTTACTGCTCAGCATGTTACCAAGTGAGAGTTTGGGTAAAGTTTTTTGGCAAACCTTTGCAGGTCCACTAAGGGTGGATTTCCAGAACCATACACCAGTAGAAGTTCTGAAGATCCTCCTAACAAGGGCTGAAGCAGTGTGGGATGCCACATATGGGGCTGAGCTTTGGGGAGTCTGCAATGTTAGACGCCTAGACATTATAGATAACATGCTGTGAAAGAAGCTTCTCCGTCTCCCCGCTAGTAGTCCCAACATTCCCCAGCGTTTCTAACTTGGCAAGCCTGACATCAGGGTTCATAGTGATAATGTCGAAAAAAAAATGTCGACTTATAAAAATGTAGAAAATTTTTTCGAAAACAATAATGTCGAAATCCTATACATATAATGAAGAGTCAATTTTTAGAAAAAAAAAATGTCGAAAAAAATGTCATTTAGCACTATCAATAAATACATAAACAAGAAGAGTCCCCGCCAACCCCCCTCACCCAACACCCCCTGCCGCCACCCCCACCACCCCCCCACCACCCTCTCACCCCTCATACTCAATACATTTTAATTATATATTTATTTATTCATTCAATAAATAAATAAACAAGAAGAGTATCATTTACTAGGGGGGGGGTTCCACCCCAACCCCCCCTCACCCAACACCCCCTGCGACCCCATCCACCACCCTCTCACCCCTCATACCCAGCACATTTTAATGATATATTTATTTATTCAATAAATGAATAAACAAGGAAAATATCATTTACTAAGGGGGGTCCCCCCCAAACCCTGTCAACAAACACCCCCCTGCCACGCCCCCACCACCCTCTCACCCCTCATATTCAACACATTTTAATTATTTATTTTTTTCTAAAAATTCGAAAAAATGTAGAAATAATTCGACATTATTGCTTTTCTACATTATTTTTGTCGACATTTTTTTTGACATTTTGACTGTCGACATTATTGGATTCGACATTATCACTGACCACCTGACATCTGATATTTAATCAAACACAAGGCATTGTCATACCAGGTTAAGATCTGGAGTTCACTTGGGGCTTGTTATGTAGAGAGAGGCCAGGCTGATATTCTGGCTTCCCCTCATGTGACTATGCTGCCAGGTCTGAAGTATGTCAAATTGATGTTCAGGAAGCTACGACTAGAATATGTATGGATTGGGGAGTCACAACACACTAACTAAAATAGTGTATGAGGAATGGTCTTTGAGGGAGTGGATCACAAGCTGTTGGACACAAAGCTTTTCTTACCAATACCTCAAGTGCACGTTTGAATAGGAGTGCTACTTGCCCTGTACTGAACCCTTTTCTGCAAATTGACACTCATGTTAAATTAGGGATGGAAACACTACCGCCAATGACATTTAGACTTCACTGGAGCAAAGGCATAAGCGACAGCTGCCCTCATTGATCCCATATAACATATGATGTGATCCATTTTCTGTTACTTTTTCTTACATGCCGAAGGGCAAGGAAAAAGGGCCTCAGACCCCTCCTACGTTAGTTGGGTGTATGCACTGCAGAGAATGCACTTCCTGTTTGTAGGTCGATTGTTCGATCATCAACATATTACCTGTTGGATTGTGAATTATCTTAAAAGGGCATGGGTTATCAGATCAAACTATTTAGCAGTTGCTACTTGAATAATTGTATGGGAAGGTTACATAGCAGCTATTCATATGGTTCACATTAGGGATAATTCTGGATTTGAGATGCCATTATGAGGACATTATTCAGGGATTTTTCTATTTGTTTGGTTGTGATGATTGCTACTTTTTTGGCGACTGTCTTATGCATTAAGTGAGTTATTGTATGAATCGGGAAGTATTCTCAAGGCCTTTTACTATAGTTTCTGCAAGTCAATTTTAAAAATATACTTGTCACCGATTTGAATTAAAACATTGGCGATGAGTCAATTCCTCCAGGATTTTTTAAATATATCAGAAACTCACGGTGCCATTTAACACATTTGTTGTTGCTGAAATTGATGAATCTCAGACGGAGTACCATAACTTTTTATGTGAGGAATGGCACAGAGACGTGAATAGGAAAGTAATCGATGAGGCTGGAATCTCAGAACAGGATCGTACGTGTACCCTTACACTACACGCAGGAAATCGCACATCACCCTGAGCAAAATCACTCGCAATCTAAGAAAAGATGAAACATGCTGCTATAACAATGTTACATATGTACACCTTGCGATTACACCTATAGGGCAAGAAGTAATGTTGCGTTAAAAGGGTTTCTATTTTAAGACCATGCAAGGAGTTAAATGGCTGTTTCACTGCTTGCGTGTATGCACCTCAATATCACGATACAAACTTGTTGGTGCCAAGGATACTGGTTGCAGGATAAAGTATTACTATTTATTATTAATAATGCGCTACACGCCCAAAGGCTCAAAGCGCACATAAAACAAGCACAAGACAATACAACATAAAACCGTACTTGGAGTCAGGTGAAGAAGTAGTATGAATACAGCTAATCAATCCCTCTGTTAAAAAGATTAGTCTTGACTGCTTTTTAAAATGTATTCAAGCAAGGACATTGATTAAGGATCGCTGTAATAAAGTTTACTGGGAAATGCAATCCTTGAAATCAGGATTATAAACAAAGGACAGCAAATAAGCAGTTATTCAGAAAGTTATGGACAGGAAGCTCGAACACTCAGTTTTTATAACTTTTCACTTCTTCTGGGGGTCACTAGCCTCTCGCCTCTCTCTCTCAGGATTTAGCACTTCCTCCCTTGGCCAAGTGTGCCAAAAGTCCTCCTCTTCACTAGTGCTCTCTTTCTGTTACTTTTTTGCCTCTTCAGGGACCAAACGGCTCTCGCCCTCTGTGGATCTACTCGGGGATTTCCTGCCCACCCCTTCCCCACCCCCAGGGTTATAAGTGCCCCAACTCATGCACTCGCTCCACTGTAGCACACACACCTATTCTGGATTCAAAGGACTCTCCTCTTCTGTTTCACATCCCCCCTTCTGGGGTCAAAGTTACTCTCTCAACATTTCTGACCTTTCCCTTCTCTTGGGTCAGGGGACTTTGTCTTTTGATCTCAAAGGGCTCACTCAGCCCCTCACTGGAGCCCGCCCCTATTCTAGGGTTCAGGGGCCTCTTCTCCCCCTCAATGTACGACCACTCTTTTCTAGGGTTCAGCAGGGCTCCTTTCTCCCTCACTGAAGTACGCCCATTTCCTGGACTCTCCTGCTTCCTCAGCAAACGTCTCTACACAGCCCCGAGCCATCCCAAAAGAATTGGTTTCCTATTCCAAGGGAAGTCTTTAAAAGTCTTGCCGACTTATTTGATTTCTTTTAGTTTGTTTCCAATTGAAGAAGCTAGTGTGTGTCTACTGCTCTGCTTCTGCCCTGCCTCCTGGCTGACCCCTATACAGAAGTTCATTTTGTGGGTATCTGGCGATAAATGAAATCCCAAGGAACAGGAAAACCTCTATTATGTTCCTACCTGTGCAGACTCGTTTTACCTTTGGGAAAGGGGAAGAAAGAATGTCTTCTTAAATGCTGCAGAGAACGGAGAAACTGTTCTTAAGAAGCGCTGCTGCTGGGGAGCGTTAGCATAATTTCGGTTTTTGCCTTTGAGTATCTGCACTTGTTGATTAAGGGGCTTCCCTGTATATGCTAGTGTTTCCCCAGAGAGATACTCTGGAATCCGCTCTGAGTTTTGAATTTCTAAACTAGATGCATCTTCAAAATTCAGTCCTGAATACCTTGTTTCTTTGGGACCTGGTAGTTTCAAACAAGTTGCTCTCTTAGGGGGTATGGGATTAAGTCAGTGCTGGTCCCACCAGTCCTCCTCTAAGCCAGACCACAGACAGGATGGGATGTTGGTACTGTGACGGTCATAACCAGCAAATTGAAAATAATTTTAGACATGTCAACACTATCCATAGGAACAATATTTAATCAGTGGTCAAGGTAAGTACTTTTGACTACCTACGGGGGAGTTTACAACAGTTACCAACATTCTCTTATAGCATGTAATGGGGCTCAATTCAATATCCAAGTACACTAAGATATTACAATTAGTAGGACAGTACTTGCACCTTTTCTTTGGAAGAAAAGTGCAGCTACCAATCCTGCATGTTGAGGGGGACCTCAGATTGTATTCCTCTATCTAGGTTTCCCCACCAAGAGCAAGGGAAAGGTCGCGGCAGGGTAGAACTCTATGCCCTAATGGACTCAATGGGTGAAAAGTGGGGCCCACAAAAAGGGTATGAAGCTCTGCTCCTTGAACCCCCAACCAAGTACACCAATGAGCTCTGGTAGGTCAGGGTTGTTGGAGGTGCAGAAGTGGCTAATTTTCACAGCTTGCTTTGGCAGTTCCAGCCTGCGATTACAACTTCAGGGATCTTGGACTACCAGACTGGACCTCAGGTTTCCAAAGGCTAAGGCCTTTTTGCAGTACCCACGAGCATGGAGGACCTCAATGATGCAGAAGACAAAGCAGTCTTTGGGGCCCAACGCGGGTCAGGCGGCAACGAAAGATGACATAGGACTTCAGCTTCAGCAGGGCTCCTCTGCCTGTGGGAGAGCAGCAGAGCCACAAAATCTGAGTCCCTCAACGAGTCAACCTTACAAGTGGATCAGCAGAGCACATAGTGTCCAGAGCACATAGGAGTCCCACTCTATTGGTTGCAGACTAGGTACAGGCCCAAAGCTTTCAGGCATTTCCAAAAGATGGCCAGCACATGGAAAGTTGTTTCCACTAGCTGAAGGGAGTGAAACACCATGATGGTCTTTGCTGGTTGATGGAAAGCAGAGCTTTGCCTTTTAGGCTTTAGCATCACTTGTTGCAGCAGCAGCTTGTATCTATATTTGTATTTGTATATGCATTAATACTGTGCGTCAATGACCTGCAGGCTTACGGGCGCCTGTGCCTCTATGGACTGATGTGCTTTGGTTCCGTAGTTCCAGTGGCCGCCCTCCAGAAAGGCTCCATATCCCCACTTCATAAACATAATGCTGGGCCGGCGGGACCTTGGCACTTCTATTGGGAGAACCTGCAATATTCAAAGTCTGAGATGCTCCTCAAGCACACAAAGGAAATTTCTGGAGCTCTTAAGCAACACATTTAGCAATTTTTGTCACTTCAGTGGTGAAACGGCTACCATGTGGTAAAAAATGAATGATGTACTAGAGTACATCCAAATGGTGTAAAAAGAGGGTTGGAGTGCCACCAACCTGGGCGCTTTGAAACACAATTTTCTTGATGTATAAGTGCCTTACAAATGGCCAACAAATAAAATAAACCTATCTGGGCTTCAATGAATATGGGAAAAATACCCATAAAGGAAAACAGAAGGGGGAGCAAGGTCCCCTGGCTCTGCTCTTCAAAAGGAAGGGTGTAGTGCTGTACAACAGAAATCGATGGGGAGCATAGGCCCACCCCTCACCCCATGCACGGGTAGCCTTAAGGACTAACCAGTAACCACAAAATTATGTGTTAAGTGTAAGGGAGGCCTGGTATCACAAGTATGACACTGACACAAAAGGTACAATTTGTAAAATCTTAATTGAAGTTTCAATGAGGTTGGACAAACTCCTACTTTGCCCTATAGCTAAGATGGGAGTAGTCTCGACCATCAAATAATAAATAAAACAGTCCTAGTTGAGTCCGTCAAATCAAAATGGCCTATAGAAAACAAAACTGAATGCCTGCCCTGCATCTTGTACAAAAAATGTGAAAAGGAGACTATGTACGTAAAGGAAAGTCAGTGTTCAAATATAAAGAATAAACGTGGCTGAGTCAGCTCTCTCCCCCCGCTCACCGTTAGACAGCACGGAGTAAGGCGTTCCCTGTAGGCAAGATGACACACTCTGGCTCAGGCTCTTAACACAAAGGCAGTTCAAGATGTGGATCAAGGCCCGCCTAGCCTTCCATATTTAAGTCTTACTTTCCAATTTCCAAAACACAGTTCACCATAAAGTTCAGGCCGTCCCCCTGTGTCCGGCTCAGACCTTTCACAGCAAAGGTTCACGTCGGTCTCGGACCTTTTTCATAGAAAGACAAAACTCTTGCAGGGGTTCCCTTCACTTAGCTTAATTCACCTCCTTTAGGTGTTCCCTTCTTCAAACTTATTACACTTTCGGTTTCCCTCAGTCAAGCTCAAACAGTTGCCTCATGTCAAAGACTTTAGAATGTGTGTGGTTTTTTTGTACAGACTGCCGCAGGACCACTTCAACTTTCCAGCTTTCAATTCACACTCTTATGTTATTTGCCCCATTGCTTCTTGGTCTGGGTAGTTCACTGTAGTATGTACAAAGGTTCAACGTTCACCTTCTTTCAGGGTCAATTTCGATCACCTTGCTTTTACAGTTCATTCACTTTATCGCTACAAACCTTTCACCTTTTACTGAGACTTCCGAGTGGGCTACTTTCTTTCGTCGGACCACTCGGTTACTCAGTATGGCTGCCTTTACAGCTATCGTTACTTCAAGGTTCACTCGCAGGTCTGCCTTACTTTATGTTTCATCCACATGCGTGCAGCCTTCAATTGTGCGATACAATGTTGCCACTTCAATCTTTCTTTAGCACACACCGGTCTCTCATGTCGCTTGCCAACTCACTGGTTGTGGGCTTTTCTTTCTTGTCTTTACAGTCTTCCAGTTTATGAGTCAAGGTTAGTACCACAGGTTTGGCATTGCTTCCCCAACTCTGCCATTCACCCTTGAGGGTCGCTGGCATCCTGGAAACACAATGCAGCCTTCTTGTTTGGGATTCAGCCTTCTCTACGTCTCTTTCGCAGCCATTTGGAAGAAACAACCTCCTGCAGGGAACTCCTGGGGTTCTCCACCCATGGCTCTCGTCCCTCAGTCCACTGCTCTGCTCCAGTAGGTTCGCCTTTGCCCCGGAAGTTCTGCTATTACTCGTGTTCCACCTTGTTCAGAGTGTCTCTCTACATTCTGCCTTTTATCCATGTGAAGAGAGCCAACTGGTATCAGAGGTATGCACTTAAAAGTCGAGTGCCTGACTTTGCCTGACCCAATTAGCGGGATATGTCCAATGCAATGTGTAAGAGTTAGCATTATTACCCTCAGTCGCCCACTTCCTCGGTGTAGCATTTGTGTGAAAAGGAGGGGGGGAGGGGAGTTGGGACATTGGCACATCCTATGGAAGAGGAGGGATCATGGGTAAGAAAAAGGGAGGAATACTGTGTCGCGCCACAGGCTGCCTCACCCCCACTCACCCAGGTGATCCTGGCGCACTGGTACACCCCCAGGAACTGGATCCAAAAGCCATGGCAGTGTCCTGGCCACCTGGATGACAAGTCCCCAAGGACTAGTGGGTGAGACACCCTCTGGTTTCTCACATAAGCATGAGAGGTCAGAAAAGACCCCACACACTAAAAATAAAGCAGCATCACTCAGCAGATATGGTGGGGTTCCTATTGAAAGAGATGGCAAAACAAAAAATCTTTCCCAACATACGGTAACCTCATCTTGGTGATGCAGACCCAAGAATTCTGCTCTTCGACATAAGCAGCATTGTGAGTAGAGGCATAGATTGCAAACCAGCTGTCAGAGACCATCAGTAATACCTTGTTGCATAGCCCAATAATTTGCTTTTTAACAGACTTTGTTAAAAAAAAAAGCAATCCAAACTACACAGCATTTCCCTTTTGTGCTTTCAATCATTCCACCCATTATATCACTCGCATTCGCTAATGATTGGGGAGCTATGAGGTTGAGAAAAAAACAGTGTTCCCTGATCACGTGGCTATTTATGGAGGCTGAAATTAGTACAACGTGGTCACATGGATTCCAGTTGCTGGACCATTGAGTTTGTACTCCTAGGATTTGCTCAAATTGGTTACATTTAAGTTAAATTGGTTACATTTAAGTTAACAGACACCACCCGGAATGCATTTGTTTTAATGAATGCCCAGAACTGGACATTAATCCATATGCAATGGAACCACATGTCTTTACCATTTGGGCCTGTGTAAAATCCACATTAAATGAATGTGCATAGGCTCTGAATCAAAGATACATGTGCATGCAAAGGTTCATCTAACAGGCAACACAACCCCCTCTCCCCCATGGTAGGTTTGGAGCCATTGAAATACATCAATGGTCTAACCTTTCCCCCAAATGGAGTGCCATTCCAACTCAGCAAAAAGGGAATTCCTTCTAAAACGGGTGCTTCCTAATCAAACAGACAATCTGAGGCAAATGCAAAGGCTACAGAATGGGGCTGTTCTGTCAACCTCACCTTCAAGTAATGGTGAAAGCCTCTAGATCACGGTTAAGAAAGATTCCCCTTTACTGCACCTTTCCTTCCATGTGTATGGACCCCCAAACTTTTATCTTTTATTTTTGTATCTGACCTGTTCTTTTTACAGTGCAGTGAAGCCTTAAGATTCACTACACTGGCTTTTGCTCATCTATTATGGGTAAACCGACATGTCTTTCAGGCTGTCAGTACTGGGAAACATTGTTTCCCTTAGTCTAGTTACTTTGTTACTTCAGTTAACTTATCACTTGAGGTAACTATTTTTATATCATTGTACAATGCTTCTTACAATGCAGTACAATGGGGTCACTTTTTGTTTTGCCCTAGACTCACACTCAAATGAGTGTTGGTTACTCTAGGTGTGGTAAATGGACAAGTTGGTGGCAGCAGTGACTTTTGAATATTTTTTGGTGCATTTCGTTTTAGCCTTACCGCATTTGGCTACTAACTGTGGCTAGTGGTCAAACATGGCCATGCCACAAGATTGTTCGCTTGTCCTTTGGCCATCATGTCTTTTAGCCTTGATCCTGGACTGTGAAGCCAGGAAAATACGTATACAGAGGCTTTTGGCGGGCTACTGGAGGGCTATGTGTGTTTTCTGCCAAGAAGTGGACTGAGGCTGTCTGGTCCCAATCCACATATTGGTGCCAGTGTGTCTGGGTAGAATTAATGAGTTTTGCCAACAGTGGTCCTTATTGGACCATTGTGGGGTGTGTGTGTGTGGGGGGGGGGGGGGATCTGTCATTGGCTAGTGGGGGCTGCTGCTCTTACCTGGCTTTTTAGATTAGAAGAGGAACCCTGCACCCACTCTGCGAGATACTGGAAGAAACCAAAGACTCCTGTCCAGCTACAAGACCTGCGAGGAGACCATGAACCCCTTGGAAGAAGGCTTGACGACCAACTACTGCTGCTGCTGCTGCTGCTGCCCTGGTACAGCCCTGTCCTGTGGAAGATCTCCAGCAGTCCTGCAAAGGAGCTGTGAACCTTGGAATGGAGGGAACATCCATTCTCAACATCAGCTCGGAGTCCTACCAAGAAGAGCCTTCAGCGGTGCCCCAGGACTGCCTTGTGGCTGAGCAGCTCTGAGTTTGGGGTACCGTGCTGCAGACGTCACTATTCCGATTTGAGGCCTGGAACTTGGGGGATCCTCAGCTTGTGCAACACGACTTAACCCTGCGTAATTTCGGAGTCCTAGCATCAAAGGGACCTTAGATAGGAGGAAAAGTCTGACCCTTGTAAGTGAATCCCTTTGAGACTCCATGCATCGGTGGCAGTCGTTCGAAATTGCTTACCTGCATCCATTCCTATCCTGAGGGGCCCTGCATTGCGTTTTGCTGCATTCTTCCACTGAGGGTCCTTGCACCAGCATCGGACACAGACCAGAGAGCTGCTCGAACCTGCAACCCCTGGGGATCAAGGGTGGAAGCTGATGGTGGGAAAAGCAACCTTGGACCTTCTTCAACCGGCCTGCCAAATCTCATGAAGAATTGGAGTATGGGTCGGGGGGAGTTATAGCCAAACATATCTGCCTACCAAACTATCCTTTAAAAAGATTGATAACTTTTATTCAACTTTTCTAACACTTTGGCTTTGCCATTGCTTGTTCACACAAGCGCTCCGAAAGTTGGGAACACGTTTGTTAGCTAATTTAACTTGTCACCCAACACTTGTAACTGTTCACTGGATACCAGAGACCCTACCTTCATTTTTTCCAGCTTCATAAACTATGTGGAACTTTGCTGAACTTTTTGGGTACAAGGTCCCACACATTTTAGGGATGGACTTCTGAAGTTAGGATTGAATCTCTCTGCACTAGTAGTGCAAATACTAATCTGTACCTTCCTTATCAGGGATTTGATGTGTATTTTGCTCTACACCAGTAATTGTACATTTGTATCTCATTTTTAATATTGAGTGATAATATTACCTGTTAGTAGTCATTTTTAACTGTTATTTTAGCCATAAGTAAAGAAGTATTTTTAAGTGTGTCCCTTGACTGCTTTGCTTGACCCCTTACAAGCTCACCACCTCTTGAGACATTGCCTAGACCACTCACCTTGCTACCTTGAACTGGTTTGGCTACAGCTCCCCAGAGTTGTCCCTGTCACAATATAGGTTGGCCGTCTATACAATTGTCCACCAGGCCAAAGTTTAGAAAATCAGTCCTAACAATCACTCATCTGTAGTATTTATCCTTGTTTTGTAGCTTAAGATACATTTGAGCTCTGAAACGTATGATGGTACCTTCACTGGGCTGACTTCCGGCGCTGCCCCCTGCAAAGCTGTATCCTGGTTCTGGAAATCCGGGGTGTGGGTTATAGGGATGCACTGGTGGGTATTGGTATGGAAAGGCCATAGGCCACGGTGCCGCTCCTGGGTGGGGCAGAGGAGCCAGCGTGTCCTGATCTGAAGCTCCACTGGATCCATCTCTGTCGTTCAGAGAAAGATTTGCCAGATCTGTACAGAAGAGACACAAGAAAAGCTAGCATAAACTTCCAACACACCCAGAGATGAATACAATGTTCACTTAACCCACTAGTATACCAGCCCTTCCCACGACCCATTTTGCTTTTGTGAAACTACAATTTTCCATTTCAAGTCATTCTACACAATACACCTTACCTATTGTTATATGAATGATGCACCTGTAAGGGTCTTTGCACTACAAGAGGATTACTCTCTAAATGTAGTCATCTATACGATTTATTACAAGAAATAGACATTTTTGCTATCAACATTTTATCAGAATATCATGACAGCCACCGAGTAAATATTTAAATGTGAAAAGCTTTTGCCAACAGAGTACAGCCTGGAATTGATATTGTACATTGACTACATCCATGGAAGTTGCACAGAACCTTCGACAAGAGCTAAAAATCATAATGGCTATCTGGGCGGTAATATTGGGAAGGCGAGGGCTCAAGTTGAAGAGCTAATAAAAAAAGGTGAGGACCTCTGACAGGATCAGAGACAAATTATCAACATATTCTTCACACTAGAATACATTCAGAATGTATTTCTCTCAGCAAATTGTATTCCACTTTATTGCTCAAAGTGGTCAGGATAGACATTTTAAAAAAAATGGATTGAAGCATCCCAAAGATTTAAAACACTTCTATAACTGTTCTGTCCAGTCGTTAGTTGATTGACTGTACATATGGAATTAGGTTGTAGGTTAATTGGCGATGTGGTTTCTTTGCATCCTGTTCTCCACTGGCTCAGGCTATGGGGTAATGAGAGAGCAACCGTTACTCATGAATTGATCCATTTTATGACTGATAAAGTAAGGTCCCACGGCTGTGCCACATTAAGCAACAAATGATGGCAGTGAATATCACAAAACTGTGGGCCGATCGTTTACATGCGCACATTGGGGCTAACAGAGAAAGCAAAGGTGTTGAAATTCAAGAAGAGAGGGCTGATGACCATCATGTCCCGCAGGTATACCGAAATACCCATTGTTGGCAGAATTTCCAGTGGATCGTGTCCGCATAACTAGGGCACGGTTTGACTAGCACCCTCCCCAGACCATGCTTCCATTACCGCCCACAGGAGAATGCAATCAAACCGTGCCCTGTGTGTGATTCTCCATGTGAGGACCTTTCCCATTTGATATTCTTCTGACCCACGTATGCAAGTGTGAGGAGTTCTGTGTTACAAACCCCTACTTTGTGATCTGGGCTTTGTGCAATCTCGGCCTGCCTTAATCCATTTATTATGGGCTGAATCACCACGGGTGAGCTGGTCTCGCTTAACATATTTGAAATCAGCAATTCACATAAGAAAGCGTTTGTTTAAGAGTATGATCTGACATGAAGACTTGTATGGTTGCAAAATTTTAAGAGGAGGGATTCGGTATGGTTCTTTAAAAATGTTATTCCTGTGATTTGTACTGTACTGATATGTATTTTATATTCTGTATTGGTTTTTATGGAATGTTATGTAGGTTTCCAAACTAAACTTGAATGATGAGTTCATTGACTGCTTTTTCCTCGTTGGCAGAAAAGCGGTCCTCTAATTTTGCAAGGCTCACTGGGGCAGAATAGCAGCCAACCAGTTCAAGGTCTCCTCAAAGAAGCAAATATCAGAAACGGAGAAAGGTGTTATGAAACAAACTGCGCAGCAGAGCATGCACCATAGGGGGAATTGTGCCAATGTTGTCAGAACAACGTGGCATCATTTGTTGCATTCCACAAAAGGAGTGACAGCCATTGGAAAATGAGCCTCCTAGTCTTTTTAGTTGTTGCCTGCTTTGTGCTTTCTCACTGTCACCTCGCAAGTGTGCATGTGTTCAGGCTAAGTCTTATGGGATGGAACAGACCGGAAAAAACTGGTTTCTTGCTTTACGGCTCCTAACACACTTCTAGATGGACATGTTTGCCATTGTCTCTGGCCGTGTCAGATTTATGAGTCAATTTTCCATCAACTGACGCATTAATTAGTTAGACTCCAAGTGCATCAGTGTCTTGAGAAGTGTCTCTTGCCAAAGCATTGACACTTGCATTTCTGGGAGACTTCCTTTCGTTGCTGTAAATGGCCCTCCTGTTGCTCCACCCACCTTCGATGAAATTTATTGGCAGACTATTCAACCTCCTCTGTCTTGCTGCAGTCTGTGCCTGCAATGAATGATGATGGGCTGAATGAGTCGTCTTTTCAAGTCTAATAAATCAGTCAGATCTCACGGGACCTTTTTGTTTCTCACTGTTCAAGGTGTTAGGTGGAAAGCCCACTTGTTATCCGATGCGGCAGACCCCCTGCACCTTTTGCTGGCCTTTATGGATTTTGGACCGTCTTTCTCCCAGCCAGGCATAATCCAAAGCCTGACGGAGCATGGCTCCGTTTTCATGTGCTCTGCCGTAAGAGTCCTTATAACTCCTAAGGCAGGGGTACAGCTGGGTACCCTCTCTCTGTTAATCATGTGGTAACGCTGGTAGTGTCTTTTTTGCCTGTGCCAAATGGTTTCACAGAGTGGGATCCATTTATTCTGGCTCTGTCCTTTCTGACCCTTCCCTTAATTTCACATAAAATAGGTTGTTTTTGTTTGCCTTCAATACCTGAAGGGCCACATGACTATGCCTTGTCCCTTTTGGTCAATGTGAGAGGTGGCGACAATTTTGGCTATTGGATGTCTGTATCCCAGGACCAGGGCTGTAGTCCGCTAAAAATCAGTTCTGACTGGCTTATTTAGATATCCATCTGGCATAGAACAGACTAACTTCCTTTGTGTGCAAGTCCTTTCAGAGTGCATGGCTGTGTTGAGCCGAAATGCTGCGATGACACTGCAAAAGCGAATGCAATTGTAACAGAAACAGAAACAAGAGAGAAAGACACACTGCATGAAATTTAGGAATATCAGTGTAACCATTGCACAGAGGACAAGACAGTACACAGCAATTCAGAACACAGAGTTTGTTCTATTGAGTTCCTAAAAGCTAACATTTACATACCAAACAATTTTGTTTTGAACCCTCCTGATGAACCGTCGATAATTAAGAGACAGGGAAGCACATGTTGAGGGAACAAGAAAACTAACAATATCTATTAACATTTCCAACACAAGGAGTTAATGATTGATTATCTAAAGTTTGACAACATATATCAAATACAGGCAACTCTGTTCAATAAATTATGCTTTGGTAAAAAAAGGTTGGCTCCATCTCTTCATTTTCCAAGCTCTCAAGGTACTGCACAGCCTCAGCACGACAGGATCCACTATTGCTGCCTTTGCACACAACAAAAAGATTGTGATTCGCCACCAGCTGTTCCAGGCGGAATATCTATTTTTTCTCTGTGATGGAGGGATGGTCCGTCATTGGCTGACCAAGCCTCTGTTTGAATAATGCTGCCTTGCAAGGAGCATAAAAGAAAAAAACACTTAACCCCTCAGATTTACTGCTGGAACTCTGTCCCTGCATTCCAGGAAGGCCTACTTGCTCGAATGACTGAAGCTCTGCACCAGCATCTTTTGATGCTACACTAGACTGTTGTTGTGTTGCTTCCCCCCTGATATGGTGGGGACAACTGGTTGACAGCTCCTGCTCAAAGACCTCGTCTCCCAGAAGCGATTGACTGTGCCTGCATTGCCGGATCCAAAGGTGCCCATTTGCTACCAGGATTCTGAAGATCCTTTGTACCGAACCCTCCAGGGACTGTTTATCCCTGGATATTAGGAGAGCATCTCTGGTTCCATCTCTCTTATCTGGGAAGCTCCAGGGACCTGTGCTGCCCTCAGTCCTGCAAACGCACAGCTGAACTCCTAGAAAAGAATGTGCACAGTGACCACAGGTGGAAACCGCCAAACACCTGATGCAGAGCTGCTTTTTTAATACAAGGTTCTGCTTTCCAGACTCTCCGGCTCTGCTGTTGAGTCCTTCCTTTAGACGCTTCTTCATTACTGGGCCCTCCCTCTTAATAATCAAGGTTCGTAGTTGATATTCACTCTACTACTCCAGCAATTGCTCTTTGGGCACCTCCACAGAAGTTAACTTTCTGCACCAAATCCATACAACTGTTCCCTTTGGTCTTGTCGTAACTTTCTAGCCTAGATAGAAAGTGTATTGCTTACCTGTTACTGATTTTTCCCTTTTGGGAAAGGCTTTTACTGAACTTTGAAAACTCTCTTGAAACTGTTTTACTTAGTAATTACATTGTGGCTCCTTTAGTTTGACAATGTTTACTTGCCCCTAAGTGTAGCCATTTATCTCTTTATCGTTTCTTATATAAATGTTATATTTTTATAAAACCATTGCGGGTTAGTGAAAAATGTGTACGGTACCTGTTAACCATCCCACCACCTGTAATTTAGGGCTGGGCTGCCCTTCTGTACTTCCACTTAGAGAGCCTGGTGAGCTTTAGGGATCTCAAATAGTACATACATCTAGCAGGTTTGATGTTGTTTCTATGACCCAATTAGTATTTAAGCAGGACTCCATTTAGCCTTTGCTGAAAAAGGTAACTCTTATTGTGCATACTTATTTGCACCCTTATAACATGTGGAGTGACGCAGTGGCTTTAAATCATGTACGCAGTACTGCTGCAGGTTGAAGAGGAAGTTTGGGGAGGGGCAAGGTGACAAATAGGTAGTATGAGATGGAGTTCAACAGCTCATCTCCGGAGGACAACAATATTCTGCCGTTTAGGTGATCTAGCTGCTTTTGGGGTGTGGTTCATATAGGATAAAATTCCAAGAAAATATTTCAATCTCCTATCAATTTGTCTTTGGCCCCCCAAGGAAGCAAAGTAGTCTTCATCTTGATAGACTACTGGAGGGAGTTAGAAGTTTATGTCATGTCAACTGTTAAGGCAGTGCTTGTACAACCCTCACTTGAGGACACTACAACCACTAACCAGAATGAACGGCTAACACAACTAATAAGAAAGAGAAGCTAAGCCTCGCTTAAGGTGGATAACCCGGACAGAGCAACAAGGTTTAACACTCAGGTTGGGGTAGTAGGTAGAACAAAGGTACAACTAGTCTACACAAATATCTTTAGAAAATACACTACACTGATATGCCAAAAAAATATATAGTTTATTAAGTCAGTCATAGAAATGCATCAGGTCAAAATAAGTACTTATGGTATAATACCCATACGCACCTGGGGAAGGGCGCACAGCCAATCAGGTGGCTGGAATAGCGGGCAAGAACACAATGAGTACCGCCCGCTGCTCCCAGCCACCAAGCTCCTTCCCCGAGTGGTGCCACCTTGATTGTGGGGAGGCAACATGGAGCACCTCCCTGTTGCCTCCCCACAAAAAGAAAACGTACGCTTTCCCTATGCCACACATACCTACTGGACTAGTGCTTTGTTCTCCGGTCCCAGTTCATCTCTTGCCTGCAACGTCATTGAAATGGGGGAGGGACTAAGTCCCTTTCCTATGGCGGTAGCCATCTTGTTTATATTTATTGCTATGGGAGAGTGGTCTGTCAAGCCGAACTCCTGTAAAAAAATAATACAAATTAAACCATTTGCACCCCGGATGAACCCCAGGGTGTGAATGGCTATCACCCCCTTGTCGGTGGGCGGATATGTCCTGTAACGGCCCACGCCGAGGCCCTCCAGCCTAGGCTCGGGCTGGCAGAGTGTTACTGGCCATGTTTGCCCTTTGACGCAGGGATGATTTCCATAATATAACAAAAAAGAACCCAGTAGATCATTTAAAAAACAGTAAATGTCTGAAAAAGGACACTAACCTAACAAGCAGATAAATCCCCTTATTGATTTGCACAACTCTATAGAGTGTCCTACAGAGATAACCTGCCCCTGGTGTATGTGGAACCCCCCCCTACGTTCAAAGGTCAGCGTGTTAGGGAGAATTCTCAGAAATGTGTTACTTCCCTTCTACCTTAGAGACCCAGAGCTCTTTTTGCTTGACCTTAGGACTTTTTATCCCTCGTGTAATTTTAATATGATTTATTCTCTGTGTTTCTTTTGACTTTGGAGTCTGGCAAACTCCATATGCATCATCTTTACATTGTGTTAACACCTTCAGTGCAGTGGCACAGGGAAGTCTCTTAGATTTATCAAAAGGTTTAAATACCTTCTCTTAATGAAACTACTGTTTACAAGAGAAGTAAAGTGAAATTGACTTTACTTACATTTTGTAACTTTCTAGACCCAGCACACACCATTTTACCATAGGGTGCTGGAGGGGTTACTTACTATCCCCTTTGTCTAGTTTCTCATGTACCATTTTTTGTTACCCATCCTACAATTAATGGCTGGTGGCAGTGGCTTACTTTTTACTGCCATTTCATGTTTTTACCTCGGGCTGCATTTTCAGCCACGGTAAGGCACCCATGGGTGCCCATTTCGTCAAATGGCCCGGTCTTCTTTTTTCAGAATTTCTTGTCGGGAAGGTCCTTCTTGAGATGTACTCTGCGTGCCAAACCAGGTTTGGTTTCTTTGCTCGTTTTGTCTTTGGTGGGATTCACAAGTGAAGCCCGCCTCTGGCTCCAGTATGTCTGGCAGGGGCAGGAAGTGAGGGAGGTGCCCGAAACTCCTTGTGCTTAATCCCCTTGGTTACAGGAATGCACCGTAAGGTGATTGGCCGGCTTGCTGTCTGTCAAGGACAGCCACCCTGCTGTGTGATCGGCAGCTAGGCTGGAATGAATGTGAGAAACCTGCATGAAAGGCGAGGCTTTTTGGCTTGGAAGACAGTCGACCACTGGACGAAGGAATCCGAAGAAGAACTTAGAAGAGATGCCCGCTGCAACTGCTGGGCTGTTGGTTTACCCGGTGAAGCCCTGCTGCTGTGCTGAAGGTCCAGATTCACCTCAACTAGAGAAGCCCTGCAAGGACTTCTCCCTTTGAGTTGGTGGGACTAATCAACTCCAAAGTAAGCCCGTCTGGACATCCTCTCAAAGCTGGTCATTTCCACTGCAGTTGCTACTGGAACCGAAGAGCCAGGGAGAGGAACACCAGATTGTGTGCGTTGCTTTTAAGTCAAACCCGAGCGCTAGGAAGATCCCCCGGACTTCCCTGTTGCAGGGCTGACCAAGCCTGAGCCACCTTAACTAAGTGCTGGAGCCCAGAAGCAAGGAAAGTCTGAAGTGACATCTGAGAACCTCGGTGTTGCGATTTGCTGTCAGACATGAGGAGCTGAAACACAGAAGGACCGCTGAATTGAACTTTGCACATTGCTGCCGCTGACTGTCGCATTGCAGAGCAGGAGTCCCCAGACGTCCTCCCTCTTGTCCCTACGACTGAGGCTCGGGAACAAGAGGATCTGCAGAGCTGTACAGGAACAGAAGTGAGCTGGAACTATTTCTTCTAACCAGAGGTACTGTAAAGTCTACGAGAAATGAGTCTTGTTGTGTAGCCTTACTTGCTCTCAGTTAAGACCTGTCTTGGTTACCCGACAGTGTTTCTAAAGCTTTGCCCCTCACAAGCATCTCAGCTTGTGGCCATTAAAGTGTTCTATTTTCTACAAACATTTCTACAAATATTGTGCAAGACTTTTTACTTACCTGCAAAAGGAGATATCCAGCCCCCCTTGACATTGTGCAATTAACATTAGCTGTCCTGGCTCCCCGAGAGTCTCCTCTTTACCGCTGACCTTGTGCTTTGGCCTTTCCCCAGTAAAGGGTTAATTTACTCTGCACTGGAACATTTCTGAAAGTACTTACCTGTTTATGACTTATTTGTTAACCTTTGTTTTATTCATCTAGTCTATCTTTTTCACCAAACTCAGTATTGCTCTAAATGTACCCGTGATAAATCAATGTCCACACTGTCCAAGCCATTTAAGTCACCTGAGGATGTAGGAAGTGTCTGTGTGCCATCCCTAATGGGCATCATCTGATTTAGAGAAACTAAGAGTGTGTTTTAAAGTATAATTAAGTGTTACATGTTTTGCTCCCTTTCTGAAGAAGGCTTATATAACTGACTGTGAAATAAATTAATAATTTTTTTTTTTTTTTTTTTGATGCTGCAGTTTATTTGAAAACTTTTTCATCATTTACTTGATTTAGAATCGGTTTTTAACTTTTGTTTGTTTAGTTCGAGTATAGAAGATAGGAAGAGAGCAATTGTGTAGGTGTACTTGTTGTTGTGGCCGCTTAGGAGAGCGGTCCATCTTTCTTGCGTACACATTTGTGTCAATGAGAGTTGAAAGAATGCACCGAATTCTTTGCGTTGTGTGGCGAGTTCGTTGCATTCCATTACGAGGTGAAAAATGGTTTCCTCGATTTTTTGGTCTTTACAGAACCTGCAGTAGTTGTCTTCGGGCTTGATCTGTCTTTTTGTGTATAGGTATGCTTTTGTAGGAAGAATGTTTAGGCGAATTTTTAGGAATGTTGCTCGAATGGTTTGGTCTGGGAAGGTTTGCAGGTACGCCGGTGGTTCGTGGATTCTCCTATTATCTTTTGTGCATTGTAGGTTCTGTTTGTAGGTATTTTTTTGTTGAATGGTCTTTATCCAGTCGTTGTGCAGCAGTTTTGTTTTTGCGTGTTGTGGACGAAGTGTGAGCAGTTCTTCTGTGATATTTTCACTATCCATTTCTTTTCTCATTGTATCTTTCCATTTTTCCAATATTGTCGTGTTGAAGGTGTTTTCTTTGTGTCGAAGTATTTGAATTGCTGGAGTTTTCCCATCTGTCAATATTTTCCGAAAAATGTCTAGTCTTTTCCATTGTACGACTGATTCGATTGATTGAGTTGCCAGTTCGTAGCGTATTCTTGGCATTGGAAATGTTTGCGGGAGTCGAAGGACTTTGCACCAAAAAGTCGCTTCATATTTTGTCCAGTTGACTCTCTGAGCGTTCAACATTGCTTCGGTACCGTAGGTGAGAATCGGAATATACTTGTGTCTGTAGTAGGAGATAATTGGCTTAAAGGAGAACTTGCCGTATTTTCTGTGAAGGAGGCAGCCTTGTCTTGATAGAGTTTGAGATGTTTGTTCGATTTTGTCTATCCACTGCTCTTCTGATTTTGACTGGTTTATTGTGATCCCTAGGTATTTGAACGATGTAACATTTTCTATTTCTGAGTTGTCGATCGTGAAGATATATTGGTTTGTTCTTTTTTTTGATGGTTTGGTGAGGGTCATTGTCTTTGTTTTTTCCGTGTTGATCGTTAGTTCGTTTTTTTTCATGTAATGGCTTAGATCTGCTAGTGTCGTTTGTAGCCCAGTCGGTGTTTTGTCTAGTAGCACAATGTCATCAGCGTATGCCATGATTGGGACTGGGATCGAGTTGATTTTGGGGGGATTGGTTTTATGTGATTTTAGATGTTCTTCGATATCGGCAGTGAACAAGTTGTAGAGTGTCGCTGCAAGAGGACAGCCTTGTTTAAGTCCGTTTTCTGTTGGTATGGCAGATGTTGTAGCTCCTTGTCTCGATAGTCTGACTTTTATCGTGGTTTTTGAATACAGCAGGATAATTG
The DNA here is from genome assembly GCF_040938575.1 of Ambystoma mexicanum. Lineage (NCBI taxonomy): Eukaryota > Metazoa > Chordata > Amphibia > Caudata > Ambystomatidae > Ambystoma > Ambystoma mexicanum. The sequence goes on from NC_090932.1 coordinate 1,019,949,879, forward strand.
GTTCTAGGATATCAGATGGACAGTTCCATGTTCTAAGTTTCGACCATAGTTTTTCGCGTGAGATTGCGTCAAAAGCCATTTTTAGGTCAATAAATGCTGCGTAGATTGTCGAGTTGGAGTTGATGGCTTCATGTTTGATTGCTTGTAGTAATATCAGGTTGAGGTTTGTTCCAACATTGGCCGTGAATCCTGTTTGTCTGGTCGAGAATTTATTGTTTTTTATGGCCCACGCGGTGAGTTGGTTTAGAAGTACTGCTGCAAATAATTTTCCTAGCGGATCGAGCAAAGCGATCGGTCGGAAGTTTTGGGGGTCTTCTCTAGGGCCTTGTTTGTGGATTGGTACGATTACTGCTGTTCTCCAGGAGTTTGGTATTCTGTGCAGTTTGTTGATCAGTTTTGTGATGTGACACAGGAGGGTTGCCCAAGCGTTAGGATCTTCTTTGATTATGGCATTGGATAGACCATCAGGGCCTGGGGCTCTGGAAGTGTTGAGTTTGTTGATCAGGAGGATGTAATCTTCAAATTCTGCGTGTACTTTCCATGTTGGGTCTGTTATGGGTTGTGTGTTCTGTTGAACCGTTTCTCGTGATGCATAGATGGTAGTGAAGTGCGTTATCCATTTTTCTTGGGTTACGTTAGCTGTAAGCTTCTGCTGTTTTTGTTGATTGTCATTGAGTAAGTTCCAGAGTTCTTTTGTATTGTGGGATTTGTGGATTTTCAATATGTTCTCTGCATCTGCCTGCTGAATGAGGCTTTTTTGTGATTTAGTCCAGTTTCGATGGTTGTTTTTCAGAGTTTTGATCTGGTTTGAGATATCGAGCGCTGGGGTTTTCTTTATCTGTCTTATTGTCCGATTTAAGGCTTTTTTCCTTTCGGCAATTTCTTGGTTGTAGAAATGTCGATGGTCTTTCTGCGGGCGATTTTTACTGGTTTGTCTGAACGGAATTAGGATCCATTCGTAGTCAATTTTTAGAGCATTTGTCAGACTTGTCTGTAGGAATTTTTCCGGTAATGAGGCTAAGGATGCTTGTGGGATTCTCAGTCTTGTTGTTGTTCCGTTTAGTTCTAATAGAGGAGATGGTAGCCCCGTCTCTATTTTTTCCAGTGCCGCTTCAGAGTGGGCGGTAAGTTGATTATGGTCGCTCCTATCTGTTAGTATCGTCTGCACGTTTGTAACTGATCGGTGAAGTTTTTCAGATAGGAATATATAATCGATGATCGCATGGGATGAACCTCTGCTCCATGTTGGTGTATAGGGTTTCGAAGTGTTCCCTTGACTCAGAAGGAGTATGTTGCGTATCGTGGTTTCTTTCATCCATCTCTTTGCGTTTGCCGATAGGTCTGAGTGCTTTAAGAGGCCACCGTTCTTATCGTATAGTTTGATGTTCAGATCGCCACATATTATTACTTCCGATGACGGATGTTTAGTTGTGGCCTCATCGACTGAGATGAAAACTCCATCTAGGAACATATCTGTTGATATTGCTAATGGGTTCCAATAGAGATTTAGGATTAGGATTGTTGAGTTGTCTTTCTCTTCTCGTTTTTGCTGGTTTTTTGTATATATTATTGTGGTCAGTTGAATCCAGGGGTTTATGTTTTCGGAGAGTATTACTGTGCTGTGAGGGTTTATCTTGATTAGGGTGAGTAAGCCTGAAGCGGGTCTTCCTTGTTTTTGTACGATAGCTGGGTTTAGGAGTGTGATAAAACCATCACATGCTGGTGGGTCGCTGAGCCAGGTTTCTTGGAGGCATATGAATTGGTATTGCTCTAGCTCAGCAGCTGAGTCCGTAAATAGATGGAGATTTCCTCTGGTGTTCCATGAGCACAGTGACCACGTAAATCCATTGTTCGTTAATTGTTATGAGTTAGAGTTCATTGAGTATTCTGTAGATTCTGTTTCTGAGAAGGTGGTTTCGAAGTCATAGATTCTTCTAATTGCATGGGCATCTTTGTCTGGTTGTTGGCTTCTTATTGAGTCTTCTATAGATTCAATGTCTGATGAAGGAGTTTCAAAGCTTGTTCTGTTAGGTTTGTTATTTCTGTTTAGGTATGCTTCTTCTGAGGCACGATTTGAGTTTCTGTCGTCAGTTGCCTGTTTTTGTTTCCTTTGGTCGTTGTTTTTTCTTTCGTATCTTGCTGTTGTTTTATATTTTGGTTTGCTTGGCATTCTTGTGGATGTTGAGGCCCAGCATGAGAAGCCCAATTGTGCAATTGTCTTCGTGTTGATATGAGTTCTTGGTTATTTGGGTTAATTGTTTTATCAAGAAACCTTGAGTAGAAGTGTTTATTTGGATAAATGTATTGTGAAATTCTGTGTCACAACATTGCTGCTCACATTGACGCCTCTTGAGATAAGCCTGGCTGCTCGACCACATTACCAACCTGTGTAGTTCAGACTTATACCAAAGGTTGTGTCCCCATTGCCAGGAGGTCAAGGTTATTGTAGTGCACCCAAAGGGTACTGCATACAATCTTGCCTAACACAGCACCTAACACATATAGGTGAAGGGTGGGAGAAAAGGGGATGCAGCCATTTTAACCAGTGTGGAAAAATATTCTATAAAGCCTTAAGGCATGCTCAACATTCATTGGGACCCCTAAGACATAGTTTGAAAAATTGCAAATGCTTGCATGGTAATGCACCTCAACCATAGGGGGTAGGCAACTGCTTCAAACCATAGCCAAGGGGGTACAATAATTAAGCAGACATTTCAGCAACTGTTACCTTTGCAATACATTTTAGGAAAAGATATTTACAGTGTCGCCAACATTAGCTATGTTAAAAACCCCTCCACCAATGGAGAAATGCAGAGCACACCTTTAAAAATGTATTAAAAAAATCACAGTTAAGTTCTACAATTATGATTCTGGTTTCAGAGCTCACTGAACACATTGTGAATCCAGGAAAATGCCCACGTGCAGGTACGTACGCCCAGTGTCAATTTAGGAGAATTCCAGAGCAGGTTGAAAGGGACATAGGAATCAACAGGTTTGCAGTTATTGCATCCTCTTCAAGGAGGAAAGTCAGTTCTACACAAACAAGTGTGGATTCAACAACAGCAGCAAAACACCAGACCCACAAAGAAGAGTTTCAGTCCACAGGAAGAGGCAGCAGAGCAGGAGGACCCCACCCCACTAGAAGTCTATGGGAAATGCGGTTGAAACTTGCCTCTAAGAAATCTCAATCACAGCCAGAGGATGCTTGAGGGCGAGTATCTCGATCGGTCACCCAACTTAACACTCAGAGACAAGTACCCACTTTGGTGGTTTTGATAAAAATGGCTCCACCAGCTTGAAAGAAACCACTAAGTACAGGGCTTCTTTCCTTCGGTACGGTTTCAAGGATTCGGTGGCCAGAGGCTTGAACCCTGAGCCAGTGACAACCAATGAAAGGAACAAATGCTCTTCCTACAACATCAACTATCAAGCCTGAAGTTGAACACTTGGTGAGGAAGACTCCATGAAGACGCAGGAACCTACAACAACCATCTCCCAGCAGCCCGGTGGACAAAGGATGAAGGCAGCACAGCAGCAAATGATCCCAGGACGAGGACAATGCAGAACGTACCCTCAGTCGTCCTAAGCAGACAATATGGCAGGATGGAGGGGCAGTCCGACGACCCATCTGGATACCAGCGGTGACCAACAGCCAAACAAAAGATCTTTGCGGGGAAATAGCCCAGAAAACTATGCCACTGAGGGGCTTGACCCAGCCGATGTGTGGAGTCATTAGGAAGTCCGGACTGTACCCCCAATGCAAAACAATAACATTAAAATAAATAAATCAAACCAGGATATGCCAAGCACTTTGGCCAAGCAAGGTCTTCAAAACCGCAACACCTGCAGGAAACGTGAAATAACACCATCTGCTGGCCAGCAGACCTGCCACCTACAAATTCCAGGAACAAAGCAGCAAGAGAGATGCAGGGGCTGGGCAGAGCCTAAATAGCACTGCAGAAATGCCAAAGGACAGCCCACCAATCTCTAAAAGGGGTTGGGGGCAAAGGGTCAGATGACCAACCATACTGGTTATGTTTGGCCATATGGCTTTGCCCGCAGCCCCCTCTAAGGATTGGTGTACTGGCCTTCGGCTAACTACTTTTTGCAGTTGTACATACGTCTCTGCCTGGTCCCAACCTCTCTTGTTTGGCCATTTGCTCTGGTACTTGGAAGAAACAGGTCTGCTGTGCTGCTGAAGGAGATTTCCCGCTGATGTCTCACTTAGACACATTGGCTGTGTCACGCAGTAGTGTGGCTAGGTCTGGATAAGACCCGGGGCTATGCTGATGTCGGAACTGTTGGGACTGGGGGCTAGCTAGCCTTTTGGCTTTAGCTCCTGAGATTCTATCCGGAGCTACAACCAAAAGACCAGGGGCTATAGCCCCCTTAGCTTCCCCCTAGCAACGCCTCCGAGTGTGGGCATATCCTGGTTTGGGTATTCGGCTCCTGGAGGCCCTGTCTGGGCTTCCTGAATTCTCCTGCTGCCTCTCCACGTGCAGCGGGTTGAGCTTTCCATGCTGGAACCGTTTTCTGAGCCATTTGCCGCCTTTTCCCACCAGGGTCCCCTGCGTTGGTGACAGAACCTGCCGCTGCCTGGAAGGCGATTGGGACACCAACACCCCACCTTATCTGCTCTTTGGGACATTCTAGGTTGGCCCCAGCCATTACCCCAATGCTGGGATAGTTTCCTGACAGGGTGCCACCCTTTCTGGTTCTCTGAGCCGGCGGAATCCTTTTTACTGCTTCCCTAGTCTTCCCAGAGTCTTCATCATCTGATTCTTCACTCCTGGCTTGAAGGTTGTCGTGGAAAGGCCATTTGTTTTTCTTTTTCGTCATAGGGCTTTTCGTTGGATCAGGATTCGAGCCTCTGGGCGCCGGCTCCTGTAAACCATACCTGGGAAAGAGAAAGAAGTCTGAACTTACCCAGGCTGTTTTGCCATACTGTAAACTGCAGCTGTAACTACTTACCTTTGGTGCTAGGGTGGGCGATTGTTAGGAAGTTTTCGGATGAATTTTCAGAATCTACCCTGGGGGTGGGTTCTGAAAGGTCAACCTTTTAGGGAGATACTGTCTAGCCAAACCCAGTCAAGGTAGAGTAGCCGAGCGGTAAGGCTTAGACCTTCAGAAACAGTTATGGAATGGTTAGCAAGGTTAGAAGCAACACTATAAATAACAGTGTGTTGTAAAATAACTGAGAAACAGAAAAACAGTACATTTCAGAACCAGTTAAAACAGGCAAGTAATTTAAGCAGAACACCTACAGATCAACCTAGGATAAGGTCCTTAGTACTTAATCAGCCGAGCGCTGATGGGAAATGAGGCCTAGTGCCTGAATGTAACCAGTTCCACAAGTCACACTGCTCATGTGGGTTTACTATCGGATTGCAATAAGAGCTATCCTAAAACCAGCAGTTAGAAGTTCCAAAAGTTAAGTAAAGTTCAGAAAGGGTTCTCTCCAAATCCCACCACACTGGGGAAGGCCCGGGGACGAGAGGGGTCATGCTTGACCAGACCACCACTGACCTTAGTCAAGCAAGGGAGAAATGGGGAGAGGATTTTACTCTCCTGCTACACTTTAGTGGAGGGTGGCGGGGGCGGCACAAGTATGCTAACTTACCCATCTTATTTCGATTTTGTCAGCAACCACTTCACAGATTTCTGAATCTGCTGCACAGGTCACTTTCGGATTGGGTTTGTCTAGTTAGCTGTTCCAGGTTCCAGCGATATGGTTCTAAAGACGGGACCATTCGACACCATTGGCAGCATAAGATGCAGACTTCCACATAATATGCGACCTCAGAAGACCTCCAGGATACAGACAGGATTTGGCAGAAATCGCAACAGTCAGGCGAAGACAGGGGATCTTGCGTGAACCAACGAGCAGGCCCTGCATGACTTCTCTTCAATCGGAAATGCTGAAACTGTAGGGGCATGAGTTGTTATATAACCTGAAGAACCACCAAGTTGCAACAATGCATTCGGAACGGCTGTGGCTGCAGCAAACTGTTCCAGGAGAGAATGGGTCAGTCTCCGGGGTGGTCCAGGGACCCTTATGAAGGCTCAGCAGACATGGATCCTTGAGCAGGGTTGAGAGTTTGTTTCCACCAGGCCAGGGGTTGAAACATTGACGATGACCTTCTTGAGATCAGGACAGAGAAGCACCGTTTCACCAGGTCTTGGCTGGAAGCAATGCTGGTCAGCTGCAAAGGTTGTACTTGGGTCTTCAGCGGGCTGCAATCCTTTGTAGGGGATCTTGGATCAAACGATCTCCAGAATGGCTGCTAAAGTCACCCTTGTATCTAGGATTTGGTTTTGAGGCACCCAAAGGTCCACCAACGGTAAGGATCTGTACCATGCAAAATGGTAGGGCCCGTCCGATTACCGACAGTCACAAGAAGCACATTCTGCCCAGCAAAAGACACTTTGGTTCAGACGTGTTCGTGGTCCAGACGGACCTAGCCCCCATATACAGTGACACACAGACTGGCACTTTACCCATGAAAACAGGAGCTTTGTTGAGGAGAGTTTTTTTTAATATATGTCAATTCTGAACTTGAGTGGACAGGAAGAAGGCCAAAGTACAAAATGGCCCAAGTACAGGTGAAAATCTCATAGCACAGCAATCAGAGTAAATGGTACCCTTTATGTGGTAATATGCAAAAGTAAAAAGTTAAAAACATGGTAAAATAAACAATGCCACCAGCCCATCATGGACATATTGTAATTGTAACTACAAGTTACAAAAGAAAGTTTGAAGGAGACAAAGTATCCTAACCACACTTCACTTCAAGGTGATCTGTGCAGCTTTAGAACACAAGAAATTCTCTAAGGGAGACATTGGCTCGCAGTACTGATCAGTTTTCCAATAAGAGTGAGCTAAAAGCAAGACCTTTACTTACCAGAAAATCGTCTAGTCAGCCATAAAACAATAGCAAAGGTGTATCATAGAAGTCTATTTGAGGAAAGCAGCAAAAATAAAATCTTAACAGAGATTTCATTTTTGCAAATCCCCCTCTATCCTGAGCCTCCCAGCACTGCTGTTGGACTCATTGGGAACGTGAAGGTTGGTGAGTCGTTATCTCACTCGCCTTGTTTCAGAGACACTGGACTATCATTTTAGGGTTCCAGTGATGGGAAAACCTATCTCCTTTGTTTTGGAATCCATGTTTTCCTCTGGCAGCACCACCATACCTATATGGTGTGCTGCCACCGGTTCCCTAAAACCCCTTTTTCTACTTCATATTGCGTGCACTGGGTAACCTATGTGTGCCCCAGTGCAGGAGTAGTCATCTCTTTTGTTATGACCCAAGTTTTTTCACCATTGCAGCACAAGCCATCTTAAATGGAGTGCTGTGGGGAACTTGTGTCCCCTTTTCTTTGCCCTAAGGCACATGTTTACTACTATCCCTGCATCCCCTAAACAGGCTTGTGGTAGACTTTCTGCGTTTCCTATTTTGCAGGTTCACCATCACGCGCTGCCTTTTTAGCCACGATCATGACCGTAAGAGAACTTTCTTTCTCATAAAGGCCTCTGCATGTATAAGCTGTGCATGTATAAGGTCCTGTTCAAGATGGCCCGTCCTTTGTTGGCCATCCTACCTTGCCAGGTGGGAGGTGGGCCTCATTTCTTTATGCACTGCATCCAAGGCCATGCCCGGTCACCACCTACCTCCACACCTCTTACCCCACTCTGGAACAAAGTAATTATCACCCCTGATCTAGCCAACTCCCTCCTCCACTCACTCCCAGCACTCGCCTTCTAGGAAGCAACCCCCCCACCCCTCATCTAACTCCTCGACCACTGGCTCTCTAACCCCCCTGAACCGCCCCTCAACCCAACAGAACACCCCTCTCAGAGATCAGGCACCACACCCAGGTGGTACACCACCAACCTCAAATCACTAAAAACCTACAAGCACCATCTGGAAGGGACCTGGACAACCAACCCAACAGCCCAAAACAAAGCTGCCCTAGCAAGACTAATAAAGACTTACAGATTGGAAATCATAAAAACCAAGAAAGCATTCTATGGGAACAGAATCCTGGACTCCAGCAACCCAAGCAAGGAACTGCCTAGAATATTTTCTGAATTCAATTCTCCAAGCTGCTCTAAGCCCCCACCTAACTCCCAATCCCTATGCGATGCCTTATCAGAACACTTCCACAACATTTCTATCGACAGACACTCTGCCATCATCTCTAAATTAGAAATAAATGCCCTGCCCATTCCCGTCCAAACTCCTTCCTGATGCAAACCTTTCTCTCCAATCTCACACCAGGAGTTCCTCTCACTCCTTTCACAAAACCACCATCAGGTTCCCCTGAAGACCCTTGCCCGCCGCCCACCCTCCTCACGTCCTAGCCTCAACCTGTGCTGGCAGCATCACACACTCAATTCTTAAGCACTCCCTAGTATCGGGAACCTTCTGGGAAGCCTTAAAAACCTCCTACAACAAACCTACACTCGACCCCCCCCAAGCCCCGCCAAAACTACCGACCCATTTCCAATACCCACTTCATGGCCAAACTCATGGACCGCACAGGATACAAGCAACTCGGCCATTTCACTGAAGCCAACCACCTCCTTGACCCTGCCCAATCTGGCTTCAGACCGCACCTCAGAAGTGTCAGTTTGGAACAACCTAGAAAAAAAACAGCAGACGCGTAAGGATGCACTGTACTCATTCTGCTTGACCTCTCTGCCGAGTTCGATACCATTGACCACACCATTCTACACAGGCTACACTCTTGACCACATAATTCTAGACAGGTTACACTCTTTAGGAATCAAAGACACTGCCCTCATTTGAATCTACTCATCTCTAATAATCATGCTCCTCCCCCTTTCACCTCTACATCCCCATCAGTACCAAAAGGGGTCCCCACAGGGAGCATCCATATCTGCCCTCCTCGTCAACATCTATCTGAACCCACTCCCCACACTCATCCGCTCCCACAACCTCCCCTGCTACAACTACGCGGACGATACCCAGATCATCCTTAAAATAACATAAATCGCCAGGCTCCAAGTGTCCAGATCGGTCATCATGCCTCTCGGATATTGACTACTGGATGACAACCAACCACCTCATCCTCAATCCTGGGAAAACAGAAATCCTGGTCTGTGGGAAAACAGCGCTCCTTCCCCAACGTATTCCCTGGCCTCACTCCCAAGCCCCCCCCCCCCCTCGCCATCTCCCCCGGGGCAACCTCTGCCTCATTGAAAAACCTTGGATGCACACTTGGAACTGATTTATCCGTGTCCCAACGCATCAACTCTGTATCCAGAACCTGCTTCTTCCACCTACGCATCCTCTGGTGCATCTTCCCATACCATACCTATTCTCACAGTTTCTCTGCCATCAGCTCCATCATCCTCTCCCGCTTGGACTATGCAAACTGCCTTTCACCAGGCGCACCGGCGTTTCAGCTAAGGAAACTGCAAAGAATCCAAAACGATGTGGCCCCCTGGTCATCAGCTTCCCTCCAAGAGAACGCATCAGCCGTACACTAAGAGTCCTCCATTGGCTCCCTATTTGTTGATGCACTACTTTTGAAGCCATGTGCATCACTCACTGTGCCATCCACAACACCGGACCGGAATTCCACCAAGAGAAACTCACTCGCTATCACCCGTCAAGGACACTCAGATCTGGCACAGCATCTTTCCAAGTTGTCCCACACTACAACTGCACCAGACTGGGTGGATCCTCCTTCATCCAAGCGCTGATCATCTGGAACTCTCTGCCCCTGCACATCCACAACATTCATAATCACTTGGTATTCAGAAAGGCCCTGAAAACCTGGCTCTTCCCTTCCTCCTCTTGCAAACTTCTCTCACTCTATACTGTTGATATGCACACAGAAACACTGGCCCAAACCCAACAACACACCTATCCACCAAAACTTTCACAGATGCCGGCAGCGCATGCAGCGGCACACCGTGATAAATTCAGCACCCCCCCCTTAAGCCCAGACGACCTCCCCCATCCCTCCGCGCCTCTCTCCAACTGCTCAAGGCTCTCAATTAAGTGAGACCACAATGGGTGAGACCAGCCAATTGCGTTGGACCTGGGAAAATTACATTGAAGATGAACTCCATCCAAGTTTAAGGTATGTATACCTTGCACTATGTCTGAGGACACAAGCCGCAGGCACAGCCACCCATCTCTGCACTATAGAATGCAGCTATTTCTATGCAAATCTGGTCTAGCAGCTTGCATAGCGGTCATAACTGGAACCCCTGATGTACCTCAACACCTCTGCCATTACAATACAGCGATAACCTAGTAAAACATTGGTCTAGCTGGGCACACATCAAGTCTCCGGCACTAGCACACTATCCTAAACCATCAACAGCACCCGCCCATGTGCTTGATTTATGGGCTGCTTACTGGAGCCTAACCAGCCCACCTAAGACCTAACCTGGCAAAATGCACACGCGCATCTTAAAAATGAACTCTTAGAATCTCCCACACCTTGACTTCGGTCCCCGAGGGCGTTCCCACCACGAAGCGCATTGAGACCATACAAATGGGGAAAGAGCGCTATATAAATGACAAATCCAATACAATACACCTTGGTGGACTTCTGGCCGGATGTGGGCAGGGGAGCAGTCTGCAGGGGCATGGTTGTTTCTGGGCAGATTCAGTGAGACTGGCGGTCCACTATTGGACAGTGCGACTATTCACGGGATCTCGTCACTTCTCCCCGGAGGGGAGACTTTCCCTATGAGGCTGCTACCCAATAGTGCCCCTAGGGGTGGTAAACAGCAGAAGGACGTTATAGGGAGAGACTCCATCATGGGGATAAGGACTCCCGTCCCGTGAAATACTTCCCTTGTGAAGTCTCTACTATCTCACCTGTAAGACCAGATAGGACTGAAACGAAGATGAACCAAAGAAACTTACTAACAGCAGAAGGGATCACCACAGTACTGTGACGAGGTGGCTAACAAGAGGCATGAAGATAACTTCAGAGGCAATGATGACAAACAATGACGCTACGCTGGGGCGGTCCCAGAAATATAAAGTAAAGACAGAGCAAGGACTAAGGGTGTTCAGGAGCAGAAGGAGCAGCGAGGGAAGCTGGCATCGGTCCTGCAGGGCCTGGGAAATTCAAACCCACGCTGCCTGATGCATCGAGAGAGAGTCCATCTCAGAGGAAGAAGCTGCAAGATGCCACGTAAACCGGAGCAAACCTGACTCGCTGCTGAAGTAGGAAGAATTCAGATGTGGCATGGCCTCTCCGAGGTGGACCATGTGGTCCATTAAATGCGCAGAGGCTGCGTGTTGAACCAACAACGACATGACACCCCGGGGAAGAACCGGTACCACTCCCATAAGTGAAGATAGAGGTACATGAAGTTGTGGGAAAGCCAGGATGTGTCTAGGGGGTACAAAGAGTCAAGTATTCCTTCAGGGTTATCTCCCTCTTCACACTGGTGATACCCAAAGAACCAAGAGTCAAGTACTCCTTACGAGTGAACCCTCTTGCCACACTGGGAAACCCAACACATGTAAAAGATACTAAAAGGAACAAGAACGGCCAGGGAGTAAGCTCCCAATAGTCAAGATATAAATAAAAGTCCTGACAAAGTGCCAAGAAGAGGAGTTGATAAAGCCTTAACTCTGTTGCTCACAAATCCTTGAGAGGAAGTAGACACTTCTAAAGACTTGTACAAACGAGTATCAACGAACAGTCTCCAAAACTCTACCAGATAGACCAGGAGAAGGGAGTCATTCTCCTGGTCTATGTGTATTTGGTAAATCGTACCATGGCGCAAGAGACTGTTGCTAAGTCAGCTTAAGACTAGATGGTTTCATCAGGAGAAGGCAGCCATTCTCCTGGGACCTTTGATAAGAAGTTAATTGAACTCTTTTTGGTTTATTTCTTAGTGGTAGGGATAGAGTAGTTGGTTTGGACAGAGGATGGTACATTGGTTTTTGACTTGCATCCTGATGAGCACCCGAGTTATGTGTTGAGGTAGGGAAAACCCCCTCTAAAAATAAGGAGAGGCAGGTTATTTTCTTTAATTAAATAAAAGTCTATAGCTAAAATTATACCACCTTGTCAGCCTCCTTACGCCATCACCCCACAAAAGCCACTCCAAGTTTTGAATGTTGCAATGTGTCCTTATTGGAGCACTGGGGTTGCCGACAGCCCATATTTTGGATATAAGGAGATGAGCTGGATCCAGAAACGAACAGTTGAGCTGAAGAAGGCGACAGAGGGACGCTGGAGCACTGTTGCAGAAACCAGCATTGGCTCAGCCAATACCAACGTGTTGCGAAACTCAAATGTCTGCTTGACAAGTAAGACCACTGTGAAGTGCCATCCTCCCTTTGACTGATGGAATCAACCACCATCATCTGTTTTCATGCGCCAGAGCATGCATCTTTGATTTTCTCTGCAAGGCAAAGATCCACTTGTGCTTCATTGCAAGTACTTCTGGGCCAAATGCTGGAACTCATCATGGGTACCTTCAAGGGTCTGTTGAGACACTGAAAACATGATGTGCTGACCTCCACCAGGAGATTAACATATGGGGAGCCTCAGGTTCTAGCACCAAAATGAATGCCCCTTGCCCTGCCCAGGGTCAATGCACACCATGCATTCGTCAAGTCATCCATGAGGGTCCCCTCTTCGTCGTGGGACTGAATCTGGGTATCGCTCCAACTGTCTTGAGGTCTCCAGACTAACGAAATGTCCACTGATAGTAATTGCCGTTGAACCCACGATAAGATGACCACAATGGTGAGGCAAGTCTTCCACAGTGATTTACTGTTGCCTGAGACTGTTTCTACATTTCTAAGGGCTCAGGCCTGAGGACACATATCCCTTGAACAGCCCCCTTCACAATGGGATTGCACTGGGCGCAAAGTCCTGCTTACCTTAGCGCTATCAGGGGCTGGCGCACAAAGTGGTGTCCAGGTCAGTACTTCTGTGAGTCACTCTATTGGACCTCAGTGGTGGTTGCTGCTTCACTGAACTCTACAAATCGATTTAAGGTATTACTTTGCCTAAAGATTTTTGTTCTGAACTAACTGCCTTCAGCGTTTTACTTTCCGAAGCTGAGTGGGTTCTCCTAGACTACTGACTTTGGCGCTCTGGAACCTTTGTGGGACATCCAAAGACCCCTAAAAATGTTGCAGAGGCTAAGGCGGGACTTCTGAATACAAGGTATATGGTGCTCGAGGCCCTTTTAAGTATAAGACTATATTCTGATGTCTGTACAACATCTTTCTCTCTTACTTTGGTATATGCATTTTATTGTCTGAATAACTGCTTGTGATACCAAGTAGTTTGTAACCGTAAATACAGCCTTCCAGTTTCTAGTACCAGTCTCTTCTTTTCTTCCCCTTTCCAGGAGATTTCACATTGTGTTCGTGTTATCCCTCACAAGAAGGTTTTAATACGTTGTTGTTTAATGAACCCTCCCTGGCCGTTGTGCTACTCATTGTTCAGTATTCAATAACTTCTTTATGTTCCCCAACCTGGAATTTGGTGCCACTCTTTCCATGGGGATTGTCAAATTTCTCAGGCCGAATTTGGCAGCGATTGTGGGTGTCTCCTGGTGGGGCTGGATTGTTCTCACTCTTGCTTGTTCTTTGGTTTCTTGTATCCCACTATGGGGTTTTCTTTCTCCTTCTCCATCATGGGCTGTTGTCCTCGCCCAGCCTTGGGCTTTGGTATCTGGTACCATGCTCTAGGGCCTGGTTTCAGATAGCCCGTCTGAGGCTATAGGGTCTCTTGACCCACCTTGGAGTATGATTTGTTTTTCCCCCACTCTGGGATATATTTGGCTTTCCGCCTGGGGCTATGGCTCCTGGTAGTCCTGCTTGGGCTGTGTCTTGTCTTGCTTTGATATATGCTAGTCCTCACCCCACTGTAGTGCAGTTATCTCAGCTCCCCACACTGGGGTTTGGCTTCTGGAAGCCCTGCTTGGTCTGTGCCTCGTCTCACCTCACTTTGAAGTGTCCTCGTTCTTAGCCCTCCCTGGGTTGTATTCAGCTTTCCCCTCCCACGTCTCCTGGAGCAGCCACGTACCTGGTTCTCTCTGGCGGTCCTCTGTGGGAAGATTGGGAGCTTGGTGATTGGTGTTTTTGGCTTCTCCGCGGCTCCCCTCTGTTCAGATGCTATTGGTGTCATGGTTATTTCCAGTCCGGCCTCGCCTTATTCGGTGGTTCTTCACTCTGGATCCAACTTCGGTCTTTCGGCTTGAGGCATTGAACATCCCCAGCTTCTTCTCCTACTGATGTCTCAGTGGATCTCACGATCGCTACCCCTAGCGCTGCTCTGCTTCTTCGTGTCATGCCTCCTCAGCAGAGCTCCTCTGAAATGGGTCAGAAGACAAGTCAACCAGTCCTGTATCTATTTGTGAGTCAGTGCACCATTCAATTCCCATATAGTCTGCAAAGGTCTAATTTTCTTGGGGTAGTGGAGGATAAAACATTTCTAGGTTTAGGAATTTCCTGTCCTTAAAGGGGGGTGGTCACCCAAGGCCTCCAGATAAGGGTTGTAATAGGACTTTGTACACATAAAAATATTGTAAATGCGACACCTTTCATCTTTGTGAGTCTCATTTATGCACTAGTTGTGAGCATAGGGCAGTGGAACAGTCACGTAATTTGAACGAAGCCCGAACATCTTGATTTAGATCTGCCTGGATGAAATTGCATGCCAGAGAAGCAGTCTGAAAACAAGACTTTGCTCTCTGAATTGTATAAATGTAGCCTTTTATAAAGGACAAGCACACAGTGCGATAATTAATGTTTCTTTTGTTGAACATCTGCAGTGCTTTGTATTTGTAGATGCCTGGGTACGAGCATTATGCATGCACATTTATTTTCCTAGCATGTTAGGGTCCCATCAGTAATAGAGGGAAAACGTAGTTACCACTGGGAATTAGCCTTTGTAACAAACACATTATGCTTTAAGTGATTGCATGGTTGCATTAGACAAACATATTTTTGGGAGTTCCTGCATTGTGTGCATTTATCATGAAGATGCTTATTTATGGTGTGCTCATTCATATTCATGTGTAGAAGGTTTTCTACGAATGTAATACGTTTTACACAACTTTGTTTTATTATTGTGTTCTATTCATTTTCAGGTTTTGTCATGTTTTGGTTGCCTGTCATATACATTTTACATCGTGTAGGCCGATCATTTTTACTCTTACAATGTAATTAACGAGCCGTTAAGATAGCTAAGTGGGTTGAGCACTTACTGCAACAATCTGTGTATAATCTGCAGGTTCAAGTTCAGGCAAGGTTGACTCTACCTTTCATCCTCCCGAGGTTGATAAAATGAGTGCCAATTTTGATAAAGTAATAATAATTGTATAATAAAATGATCTTCGTAAAGTGTTATTATTAACACTCCAATTACAAAAAAGGTGTAAAATACTTGCACCTCACAACCATATAAGAGGCAGGGATGAGTACTGAATGTCAAGTTTAAACATCCACTAACCTTAGCTTGGAGCCAGTGTGTTAAATGGTACTACAAGAGGTCAGTGGCAACAAAGCACTTACTCACACTTCAGTGACTGCCATACCTATCTCAGGGTTCACAGCATCTTTCAGCTCTTCAAAACCACAATTTTAACATTCACAACCTGATAGTCCCCGCCAGTACAAGCGCTGTTACAAAAAAAAAAAAAAAGATTCATTTGTAACTGGAATAGAAACTAAGCAAGACAGGTCCCCGTAGAGGAAATCCAGAAGGGTATTTAACTTCATGTAGTGGTACATGCAGGCTTCCTTCAACTTCTAAGCACTGATTATTATTACCTCAGTCAATAATTTACTGACTTCAGAAGGATGTAACTGTCCAGACAACATTTGACCAGGAAACTCTATGCATGCAAGGAAAGCTCAGTGTTAATACACTGGTTCCATTCGTGAGAGGGTGCTACTGCACTCTGTGCTCGATCTGTTAGTTGTGAGGGAAACCTGCTTTTCTGTCACAATGTGGACTGTTGACGCATGAGAATAATTTCCATTTCGTTAACCTTTTGCATGAGTCAGCTGAATATCGCATACTTTTTACTCTTGCTAAGGACATAACTCATTTTTACTCCCTTGAAATTGCATTTACTCTCAAAGTTTAAAAATAGGGAGTAAAATACACCCAACTCAAAATCTTTTCTGGCAAATGGTCACCGCAAGTGAAATCCCTCTTGCACTTTCCCCTAGGGGGTGTTAAGCTTAGCAGGCTCATCTCCCGAGTCCTAAAGGGGCGGCTCTGCCTTGTTGCGAGGG
This sequence comes from Ambystoma mexicanum, assembly GCF_040938575.1. Classification (NCBI taxonomy): domain Eukaryota; kingdom Metazoa; phylum Chordata; class Amphibia; order Caudata; family Ambystomatidae; genus Ambystoma; species Ambystoma mexicanum. Next base: position 1,019,966,150 of record NC_090932.1, read on the forward strand.
GCAGAATTCCCTGGATTCATCACAGTGTGTTTCGATTATTTTAATACTATGCCCTAGAGGACCGGATTTAATGTGGATTATCAGTGTTGGCTTTAGGAGGCCGTATGACCTTTTCCCATTGGTTAACATGTCTGGTTCCCGTTCTGCTTAACCCTTGCTTATATGTGTTGGGTGCTGACCACTTGCTCTAGGACCAACTATACATCAGAGGCTGATCACATGCTATGCATAGGCCAACATCTAGTGGAATCTGCAGAGTATTACATTTGATGTTTTCGAAACTCGAAAAGGGGCGTCGACAGGGCGTGCCAGTAAAACTATCCCTAGTGTGACGCCCACTGTACCCATGGTCCTTCACACGTCAAGGTCCCTCAGATTGTTTTTTTCCGCCATCGTAATGGACGCTTATGGTGGACTTCATTTTTGCTTATGAAAAATTAAGAATATTTACTCTGTCCTTTTTTCTAAACCAGCTTCACCTACTTCATCAATGAGGTGAAAAGGATGACCGTCAATCGACACTTCAGACTCAACGGACTCTTTCGGCCTTGGAAGGCCACACCGGGCCCAGGCCATAACAGTAGAACAGTACGGAGAGTGGGGGTGCCATTCCCTTTAAACATGGAGAACACTCCATTTAAATGTTACCTCACATGCAATAATAAATTCCTGTGGATAGACAAGCATCAGGTGTGCGACTTGTGTCTAGCGTGTGATCACGATGAGGGGCATTGTCGAGCCTGCAAGCTCTTCAAGCCAAAAACACTTAGAGACTTAAGAACTAAAAGCTGGGCCCATCACGCCATGCAGGTTGAGGCAGCCATGGAGGGAGCCTCCAGTGATGGCAGCGTTGCAGTCTTTACAGACAGCAAAGGCGACGGGGAACCGTCAAGTTCAGGTCCCCGACCCCAAGAGGCAGGCCGGCGGCTCTGTTACGGTGACAACACCCGACGGCGGAAGCACTACCACGGCCCCCAGCACCAAGCACACAACCCGTGGCAAGGAGTCGACATCGTCAACCAAATGCCAACACACAGCATCTAGGTTGAGGTCCACAAAATCCCTGCCCTCTGAGCACTCGAGGTCCCGATCACCCCATAAGTCTAAAAGACCCCCTACTGTCTAAAGACAAACCAGACTCTGTGTCCAAAACATCGACCGAATGCCGGGTGACGAGGCTGTGGTCCGCACCATTGCTGAAAGTTGACATCCCATGTCGAAAACAGCTGTAAGCTCTAAAATCAACAGTTTGTCCCATCTAGTGGAAAAAACATGTCCCTGAGAGCCTCCTAAAATCCAAACACTAAGAAACACTCCAAGAGCCCAAATCATAAGGATAAAGCTCATAAGGAGAAGTCTACGCCTACTCAAAAGGAGAAACACTCTGCCCCCCAGGAGGAAAGTTCCTTGTCAGAACCCTTAAGGAACAAAGGCCAGCCCTCGTCTACACCCCAGGGCCAGTCAAAACCCCTAGAACAGGACACTACTCCTCAGTTCCCTGGTGTCATTCCAAATTCTGCCACATGGACTGCTGAAGACAGACGGGGCCATGACTAGGATGACCTTTATGGCCAATGTCTTCGAAAAGAACCCACAGGCATTTCAAAACTTCCAAAATACACCAACAGCTGAGGCTTCCACCTCCCAGCCTCCAGCTAAGGAGGTTCGACCGGATACTCTTCCTATTTCGAGTGCAGTCCTACAAGTCCAAGGTGATCTGTATGATGTTCACACAGACACAGATGATAATTAAACCTTTCAAGAGACTGATCATTATTATGACAATGAGGAGGAGGAGGAGGAGGAGGAGGGGTATAACCTAGCCTCTCCAATTCAGCAGGACTCGCCAGTGGCTGATTCGCCGGTTGACAATCAGCCTCTCCATAATGATATGTTGATTAAGGCAGCTGAACACTTTGGCATCCAGACCGAAGAGACCCAGCTCAATAAATACTTTGTAGAAGACATATTGGGGGACACAAAGGCTGCCACCCAATTCATTCCTATTCTACAATCTGTCCAGAGAAGGATTCAACCTTCCCTAGAGACACCAAACCAGACAAAGGCAGTTAACCCGCGGGTTGAAAAGCTTTTCCGCCCAGTGCCATCTGACCCTCTTTACATCAAGGGCCAGATTAAGCCAGATTCCCTTGTGGTTACCACAACCCGTAAAAGGGCAGGAACACCGTTAGCCTCTTCGGAGGCTCCCCCAGATAAGGAGAGAAAACACCTCTACACTATGGGGAGAAAGATAGCCATTTTGGCAGATTTCCAAACAGGGATCATCAATAATTCAACGCTGTTGGCAAGCTATAACTGCCACAAATGGGACGAGATAACTACTCTGATAGCTTCCGCTCCCGAGCCTCTGAAGTCACAATTGGCCAAGGTAGCAGCAGAGGGCAAGGCAACATCCAGCTGCATTCTGAAAAACAACCTAGACGCTGCAGACAATGCGGGCAGGATTATTGCTGAAGGAACCATCATCAAGTGCCACGCATGGCTACGCCAGTCTGGCTTTAAACTTGAGACCCAAGCTTGTCTCCTTAATATGCCGGTGGAGCTTAAGGTCTTATTTGGGAAAGCCGTTGAAGACACGCTAAAGTCTGCCAAGGAGGAATATGACACCCTAAAATCCCTAGGCCAGCTGACAAACAAACCACCAGGCCAGAGAGGCGGACGCAATTTGTCTGTTTCGTGGCCAAAACTCTGAGGCTTCGGTTACGGACAGGGTCAGGGTTCTTCCTGGGGTAACAACCAGGGCCAAGCCTCGCAAGGATTACAGAGGGGCCAATGCAGATCTCGTGGCCGGGGGAGTGTCTCCACATCTTGAGATGGAGGAACACCTCCTAAACAATGACAGCCCTCTACAGGTCTCCTCCCATGCCTCTCCAGTAGGAGGGCGCATTTCACACTTCACCCACGCATGGCAGGGAATCACCACAGACAAGTGGGTGTTATCAACCGTGGCGGGAGGTTATTGTGTGGAGCTCATCCAAAAACCATCCCCCACGTCAAAGGAAATCAACAAAGGAAGAACAGCTCATCCTTCTCGAGGAGGTCACTGCGTTTCTACTCAAGGACGCCAAAGAGATCATACAGGCGAACAAGGTAAACAGGGGTATTTATTCAACCTACTTCCTTGTGCCCAAGAAAGATCGGTCTATGCGCCCAGTGTTAGACTTACGACCTGCAAACACTTATGTAAAGCCACAAAAATTCTGCATGACAACGCTACTAGAGGTAATCCCCCTGCTAAAGCGGGAAGACTATATGGCAACACTGGATATGAAAGATGCCTATTTTCAAATTTCAATGTTTCCAGCACACAGAAGACTCTTGCGTTTCAAGATAGCAAACCAGCACTATCTATTCAAGGTGCTACCCTTCGGAATAGCATCTGCTCCAAGGGTATGCCTGCGCAGGGAGCCAATCCCAGTGTACCCCTACCTGGACGACTGGCTGAGCACAGGGGAGTCCCCTCATCTTTGCAAACAAAACATGCAAAGAACCATAAACCTCCTCTTCCAATTGGGCTTCTCAATAAACGAGAAAAAGTAAAGCCTTGTGCCAAACACAAAAAAACAGTTCCTAGGAGCTGTCTTGAACATGGAAGGAGGCTTAGTCTTTCCATCAATGGAAAGAGTTCAGAACAGACTACGGCAAATACCTCTGTATCAAGCCAGTCGCCTGATAAGCATACACAAATCAATGCGTTTACTAGGCCTGATGGTGTTGTGCATATACCTGGTCCCACACGCCCGGCTGCGCATGCGCCCCATGCAGGAGTGGTTGGCAAAACAGTGGTCTAAGGCATGCGGTCAGTAGGACGATCTATTGGTCGTTTCGCAAACACTAGTACAAAACCTACGCTGGTAGACAAAGGAAAACCTGTTCAAGGGAAAACCCTTCCACGGCCCCGCAGCACAAGCGATCGTTACAACAGACGCTTCTCTCTCCGGGTGGGGAGCACGTGGTCTGTGGACTCACATCACGGCGCAGAACCAAATCAACATACTAGAACTCTTAGCAGTATTCAAAGCGCTTCAAGCATTCGAAGCCCAGCTGACAAACCAGTCAGTTCAAATCCTAACAGACAGCACCGCTGCATTGTTCTAAATCAACAAGCAGGGGGGCACACACTTTCCAAATCTGTCCAGACTGGCACAGAAAATATGGAGGTGGGCACTCAAACAGGGGATGTTGCTATCCTCCCAACATTTTCCAGGGGTACTCAACGCTCTAGCAGACTTTCTGAGCAGAGATCCCCTACCAGAGGAACCAGAGTGGCAACTAGACCCAAGCATCGTAGACCACATCTTATCACAATGGGGCTACCCCAGGCTAGACTTGTTCACTACAGGAGAAAACAAGCAATGCCCAGACTTCGTGTCCAGGTTTCCCCAACCAGATTCGAAGGGGAACGCCCTATGGATGAACTGGTCAGGGATATTTGCTTACGCTTTTCCACCTAACTCATCTAATAAGCAGGGTAGTGAACAAGATTCACAGAGAACAGATGACTCATCAGAGTTGCTCCTTTGTGGGCAAGACAGCCATGGTATCCACATCTATGCAAACTAGTGATGTGTGATGCCATCAAACTCCTGTGCCAAGCCAACTTATTGACCCAACAAGGGGTAATAACAGTGCATCCTCAACCACACTCAGTGAACTTGGCAGCATAGCTCCTGAGAGAATAGAGTTCGGACATCTTAATCTACCACAACAGTGTATGGATATCCTCAAGGAGGCGCGTAAACCAGACACGGTTATTTCGACAAGTGGAGGAGATTTGTAATCTGGTGCCAGTTTAAGCAAATAAACCCCATAGAATGTACTCCTTCGCACATTCTAAATTATATGCTCCACTTGTTAGACTCAGGGTTAGTATTTAACTCCATAAAAGTCCACCTGGCGGCTTTATCAGCGTACAACACCTCTCAGAGTAAGGTATCGTGGTGCAAAATTGCAGTCATTAAAGCATTCATGGAGGGAGTAAAAAGACTCCACCCTCCAATTTCTAACCCACCGCCAAGCTGGGATCTCAATGTAGTACTCGCAAAGCTCATGGGGCCCCCATTCGAGCCTATGCATAAATCAAGCCTTAAAAACCTGACATACAAGTCTGCCTTCTTAGTGGCTACTACTTTCATAAGAAGAATGAGTGAATTGCAAGCATTGTCATACACAAAGACAAATTGGTTTTATGTACACTTCCTAGGTTCTCTACCAAGTTCATTTCCAAATTCCACATGAACCAATCAATTGAGCTACCGGCTTTCTGAGGTAAAATTCCACACACTAGATGTAAGGAGGGCATTCCTTTTCTATGTAAACGAGACCAGACCGCTTAGAAAAACAGACCAAATGTTTGTCTCCGTAGCACCAGGCAGATGAGGAGACCACATTTACAAAAAATGCCATCTCCAGATGGATAGTCATATGCATACAACTGTGCTATCAAACAAGACACTGCCTTTCACACAGCTCACTCCACAATGAGCACGGGAGCTACTCTGGTATTTATCGCAAATGTCCCTTTAGATATCATTTGCAAAGCAGCTACATGGAGCTCAGGACACACTTTCACTGAGCACTACTGCATTGACACCCATTTCAAAGCAGGTACACAGGTGGGACAAGCGGTTCTAAAACCTCTATTTGCCACTGATCCTTCTCACAACCCACCACATTCTCCTAACACTGCTCGATAATCTATGCATAGCATGTGATCTAAGGAGATTCCACAAGCCTCAGAAGGTATACATTGCTCACTGTAATCGTATTTCTGATGCTTTTATCTGCTTAGATTCACATGCACCCACCCTTCCACCCCTAATAGAAGGTGCATAGATGTTATATGAGCTTTTCTGATATTTATCTGCTTGGATACACCTGTACTCATGCTACACTTCATGTTACCACATGTCAGAAACAAAACCATCTGAGGGACCTCGACACGCGAAGGACCATGGGTACAGTGGACGTCACATTAAGGATAGTATTACTGGCACGCCCCGTCCACATCCCTTTTCGAGTTTCGAAAACAACAACTGTAATACTCTGCAGCTTCCACTAGATGTCGGCCTATGCATAGCATGTGAATCTAAGCAGATACAAGCATCAGAAATACGATTACGGTAAGTAATGCATCGCATATAACAGCAGTAGGTTTTTTTTCTTTAGGACACTGTTTAAATGATCAGTACTATAGGGTATTTTACATGCTTTGTAAGGTTGTGTGGTTCCCTAATTCACCCCTCACCCACCTTTTTTTAATTTTATGTTGGGATCCTGTCTGAGATAGTGGGTCCCTATAAAGTCATTGGGTGAGGCGAGTCCCTTAAGACAATTACAGTTTTTATAATTACTGTGTATTTTTAATACTGTGCATTATGTGCCAAGTATTTATTTGATCTGCTAGAGATCTATCAGAATAACTTAATAAATATACATATTTTTTAGTATAGTAGTGTGTTTTCTAGAGAGGACTGTGTGGACTATTTGTACCTTTGCATCAGCCTGCTGTCCCTACCTGAGATTTGAGCCTTGTCGCCTGTCCGCGTTACCTACCTTTAAGAGAGGACTGGATTCCCTTTCTTGACAGGTGTGTTAGAGTGCATGCCCTCCCTACACCCCGAAATTAAGGTCAGTGGCTGTGGACCCTTCAAACAGAAGATTGTAGAAAAACCGCCTTAACACACACTCTCTAACACTACCCTTACCTGGCTGTGATCGGATTTCCTCCTGGGTAACACCTAGTAGGGTGTAATTAGGGGTGTACACATATATGTGCCCCTTTACATTTTTCTACAAAGTGTGCTTTAAAAAACATCTATCTTACATGCTGGTTTTGTCAAAACCTGCACAAGGGAACATTGAGAATTCATACCCCACTCCCTCACCTTTTTTAGTACTTAACTGCATCTTGAACTCCTTTAAGACTCTAGAACACTTACCTGATAAGGAAGGACTGATTAAGTTTGGTGTCTACCTTTAATTATAAGGCAAGATGTACGATATATGTTTTGAATGGCTGCTTTTTCACTTTACCCGCTAGCAAGTTCTTTGCTTTTCTTGACTGAATTGCTTTATTGTAATGTGTCCGTTTCATAGTATATGGTATTCTTGGGATTTAACTGTTTAGTGTGTTTACGGTCTAGTAGTATATTTTTATATTTCTGTGCTGAACTCAATTGCTTGGCTGACTAATGTGATGAATCCGAAGGCTTTGTCCCTTTTTCCCTGGGGGAGCCATCCCTTGAGTGGGCTTCCATCCTTTGAGGCTAGGAGGGAAGCCCACTCAGCAAAACCCTCCCTAGGGGTTTGAGAAAGCAGGACCTTACTGTGAGGGACACCCCTCAGGGAGACGAGGACTCCCATTCCCATGGGGAACTCCCAGTAACTAAAGCATATCTGCATACATAGGCATCTGAGAAACTGATGATACATTTGGAAACGTCCAAAAAGTCTGGTGAAAAAAAAAAGACTGAATGGGAGATTTGGCTGAATTTCGGTCGTTCGAAAATTCCAAATGGCTGAAAAATTTGACCAAATCGCCCATTTGGTGGTAAGGGCTGTGGGGGTGTCGCCCGCCCCCTTGTACACTATATTGTGAGTGGGGGTTGCAGGCGAGTCCCCCGCAGCCAGGCCCGTAAAAAGTAAAAAAAAAAAAAAGAAAGAACCCTGCAGCGCCGGTCCCGATCACGTAAGTGAAAGGGAACAGGCGTTGCAGGGACACAGTGAGTCAGCGGCACACAGCGAAGTGTGCTGCAGCAAGGTAAGTAGGGAGGTGATGGTGGGGTTAGCGGCAAGGACAAAGGCTGAAATGTTTAGGGGAGAGAAGACCAAAAGTTATTTTTGGAAAAATAACTTCCGGTCTTTTCTCCCTCGAACATTTCAGCCGCAGGCTTCCAACCATAATCCATACACTCAGCTGTGGGACTCAAAATAATACTCAAAGTGCCTTTGGATGTTTGGCTGATTACCATGTTCGTCTCTCCGGGGGCTTGACAGCTGAACCTTAACAACACTGTTAGGTAAAATTTCACTTACTGCTATTTTACCTCTATATTTGTGGACCCCCTGCCCCCCCCCACAACTTTTTGCTTTTGTTTCAATCTCCTGTCCTGACTTTTTGCCAGTGGAGTACAGCCATCAGCTGCACTCCACTGGGCTTTCTTTCACTCATCGTTATGGGGAAACTGACTTGTCCTTCTGACAGTCAGTACTAGGAAACATTGTTTCCCCATGTCTATCAACTTTGTTGCCACTTTTGGCAACTGTATTTCAGTGTGCAAAGTACATTACAGTACCGTGCACTGGGGGGTCCTTGCGTTTTCGGATTCTACACATGTTTTAAGGATTTTTTGGTAACTGGATCATGTGCCTAGGAGTAGACTGGTGGCAGCAGAAGCTTTTTCATGTATTAACTTCAACCGAGCCATAACGTGCTTGGCTCATGACTGTGGCTATTGTCCGTCATGGCCGTGCCACAAGGTCTTTTGTCTTCTCCTTTGGCAATTCTGTCTTTTGGCCTTTCCCTTGCTCTTTGTGACCCAGGGAGTCCTTATTTGGGCATGCATTCTCCCGCGAAAACCAGCACTTGCCGCAAGCTAATGCATGTCACATGGGTAGGTCCCTAGGAAGTGGGCTGGGACTGTCTGATCCCAATCCACAATACTGGTGCAAGAATGTCTGGTGTGCTTGTGTACGTGAGAGCCGCAGTAGTCCCTGATTGCACTACTGTTGGTGGGCATGAGTAGGCTGATCTCCTCATTGGCCATCCGGGTGCGAGCCCACCCTGGACTTTTAGGATGTGAGGAGGGTGTAACGCTCACCTGATTCCCGTAGAGGCGCCGGTCTTGACTGGCCGTATACCGTATCTTCAAAGGTGATGTGTAACACACGGCTGGCTCTTTGGGCTGGACCTCTGTGCACTGTATGTCTGACTCGAAGGGTAAGATGTCTGCAGATAGAAAATATGGGATTAAGGAACTGGGTTATTGAATGTCTCTCTCTTCTTCCCTTTCTCTTCTGTAGAACCCCAAAGGTTAACGCTCTCACCTTAGGTAAGTGAACGCCGTGCTCTCCATCTGCCTCGGGGCAGGGTGCTGTAACCAGTTTCTTCACTGGATAAGGGGAGCAGGCCTCTTGACTTCAGAGGACTGCTGTCCGTCGTTTACTGCACGAACGGTAAGTTTCGAGTAATTCTAATGTCTTTAAAGTCTTTAGTAATGATGTTTCTTGTTTTGCAGGGTTCCGGCGATGGCGGATGACGGGCTGAAGTGAGTTGAAGATGGAGCCCGTGTGATGAATAGAAGCGCCTGGAAGCACGTAAGTAAGCGCTTGTTGCCTGCTTCACGATGCGCTCTAACTGTCTTTTTATTTTGCAGGTACAAGTTCGGAGCGGCTGCAGGGTGCCGGAATACCCACTGGGTTAGATGTGGAAAGGAGTAATGGCACGTGAGTATTAAAGTTCCCCAATGTCTTTAAACGCACCTTGTTTTGTCTTTCAGATGCGGAATGCAGCGCCAAAGGCCTCCGGAGCGTGTGAAGAGTTGGTAAGCTTTTGTCTTTCAGATGCCGGAATGCAGTGTGAAGACCTCCGGAGCGCACGAAGAGTAGGTAAGCCTTTGTCTTTCAGATGCCGGAATGCAGCGCAAGGCGTTGGTGACAGCCGATGGACCAGGTAAGTGAAGAGCTGTCACTGAAGACCGTAATGCTAACCTGTTCTTTCTTGTCTTTATAGGTGTTGCTGAAGACTGGATTCAGGATGGTAAGCCTTTTTCCTTAGGCCCAGGATCAGATGCAGAAGACACGATGAGCGTTCTGCTGCAGAGGATGCAGAATAACGCAAAGCAAGATTCATCCATCGGGTGTGGTTTAAATAGCCTCCTGTAGTGCTTAGGTGTTTCCTTCCACAGCCACCCCTAGGTAAGAAAAGAGTTCCTGCTTTCCAGAAGAGTTCCAGTGTTCTGAATCTAGGGAGTGGCTCCTGCCCCACCCAACAGGAAAAGTAGTTCCAAACAGAAGAGGATCAGAGGCTCAACTGGCAGGCAAGTAAGCAGCATGGTCTGCTGCAGGTAAGTCCACCCAAGCATTATGAGCCCGGCGCTTCCAGCGCTGGGACTGGACATTTTTATGAGCCTGGTGCCACTGGCGCCAGGACTGGGTCCAAAAGGTCCCAATTGGGAATGGTTGGCACTCGGAACCTGGGTTATGGATCTGCTTCCAGGGGAGTTGGGAAAACCCTGACCTTTTGGAAGCAGAGATCATGACAGAGGGGCTCTAAGTGCAGAGCCGCAGATCAGCCTTCGGCCCGAATCAGCCTATACACACAGCCAAGTATCCTGAGAAACCGAGCAGATCCAACGACTGTCCGGAACCGTGCAGAAAAGGTTTGGCAACCTGAGCCTGCGGTTGTCCTGGTAGAGCCTTACTTTGTGCTCGATCTCTGAAGACCTGCAAAGATGCTTCAACGCTTTTAAGTGATGGGACCAATCACTCTCAACGCCTCCTCTGTGCCCTGCAAACAAGCCTTCTCGAAGTGTCCCTGGGCCCTCCAGTGGACTGACCAGCTTGTACCTTGGCCCCCGTGCTGGAGCATTGCTCCATCGAGTTTCAGCTCAAGCTTTGGGAGAACCCTAGGTCACATTGCAAAGCCTCTTCTGGTCAAATCTCGTCATCTCTACTGCTTTGGGGGTGCGTCAGTCCACAAGACTTGGGTGTTCCTGCGTTACTGTGCGACTGTGGCGGTCGCTGCTGGTGATTTTCCCGCCTTTCTTCAAGTGTCCTGAGATCAACTGCATCAGTGCTTCCTTTTTCCTGCATTTGTGACGAGAGATCCAGATCCAGTTGTAAACCGGACCCACATCCGCACCCGCATCGCCTGTGCACTTTGAAGCATAACCAAGGAGGGGATTTCGTAGTCCAGGCGACCGTCTTCAAACCTGCCAAGTCTGGACCTGGAGTAAGCTAAGGGCAGTGAGTAATGATACCACTTACTGGTGGCCCCTAGTTCATCCATACTGTTTTCACGCACAAAGGATCCCCTGTGGTCCTTGCCTTGGCTTGGTTGACTCTTGCTTCCTATAGTTGTCCGAAAGATGGGGACAGCATTTTCTTCCGTAGCAGACCCGCCTCTGACTGTTGGAACCGAATTCCTCACACTCCAGTGTCCTCTTAACTTTTCCTTCCCATTGAAGTTTGTCCTTTGTGAGCTTTACGCATCGATGAGTGCTTTTACCCATGAACATAACATTGAGCACAAGGCTGCAATCTTTGTTGGGTTGAACATAAGTTAGGGATATCCATTTCTGGAATTGGCCATTGTGATAACGTTTGTTTGCGTTCCCTCCTCCCAGGTTTTGGCAGGTATCCACACTTTACTGCATTGACCGAAACGTGACTGTACATATATTTTACATAGTGTGTGTTTAAGTAGTAGTATTACTGTGTTCATCATTATTCACTTTTGTTTGTTCTGGACTTAATAAATTATGTATTTTTTATATACTAATGTCTTAGGGTAATTCTTGTTGTCCTACTGTGTGTGCTCATCCACTACCTCAGATCACCCCCACTACTCCTGAGACTTAGCCTTCACTGCTCTACAAGCTACCTTGAATTGTCCTGGCTAACTTTGCAGAAGTGTTACCTGTTTCACTAAAGAAGGGTGGCCTCCTGTTATGCTCACCTGATATCCACAGGGACGCCACTCAGCCCTGGCTGGAAGATTAGCACCCTCAAACCCTCTCCCTTGATAGTGTGTTGGATGTGGATAGCGCCTGCAACACAGGAGAACTGGAAACAAGGCTTAAATGTCTCTTGGATTGATTCCCACCTCCCTCAGCCTCGAATTCCTCCCTTAAGTCTAATCCCTCTCCTCACCTTAATATTAGGTATGGTGTAATCTCCGTCCTGCGTCTCTGTGCAGGGGCGCGTCTGAGGTGTGGGCTTTCTGCGACCTAGTTGCTTCACTGGTGCGTTGCCCCGTGTTTGGGTCCAGGCCTGCTGCGACTCCGATTTGCTTGATGAGGTAGGTACTACTGTTATACAGTCTTATCTTGCCCTTTTCATCTTTGGCCTTTTTGTTGCTATTACTGTCTCTAGTTTCTGTCCCTCAGATGAGTTGGAGAGTTTTGGCGCTGCCGAGCTGTATAGGATGAGAATCCCAGCAAGGTAAGTGAATGCGCAGTGCCTTTTCTTTTTGCTAAGCTGTGCCTGCGCCACTTCCTTTGCAGGTCGTTATGGCGTTCCGGGCCGCTGTGATGTTCCGAGATCAAGGAGAGACTACACCTGGTAAGTGGTTTTCGTTGTCCTTGCGTGGCCGTGAGCGAGCGCTCACTAATAATGTCTCTCTTTGTCTTTTTCAGGTTGCTGCAGCGTTCCAAAGATGGATGCGGCGTCGTGATGAAGAATTCCCAGATCTCGTGTATTCAGGTGAGTGGTGGTAGTTTGAAGATGGAAGATTCAAGACCAAAGCCAAGCTGCTACTTACAGGTAAGCGCTGAATAATCGTGTTCTTCTTACAGATACAGGATTCAGCACATGGCAGGATGCAAGAAACACTGGAGATCAGAACTGGACACCGTGAGCGTTAAGCTGCTAACTGCAGAATAACGCGAAGCATGTGCTGCTGTTTGGGTGTGGCTTATATAGCCCAAGTAAAGTAGTTCCAGGTAAAGTAGTCCCAGGTCCAGACACACTCGACACACTAGACCATATAGCTCAGTTCTTTGGAACTGAGCTATGCGAGTGCCTCCATGTTAACTGTAGTCCCAATCCAAAGGTTGTCCTTCACATAACAGTATGAGCCTTGCGCCAAAGGCGCCTGGACTGGATCCAAGAGAGTCTCTGATGTTATGTTGCCCTTTAGGCCACAATGCAAACCTGTAACCTGGCCCCAACCGAAAGGCTGGTTTGGCCACGATGACCAGGGGCATGAATCATGACACCTCCTGAAAATCTGATCACTAGAGCAGAGTTCACAAATCCATTCTAACCAACAAACTCCTTTTTGGTCGCGGAGAAAGAATAAAGGTGCGATCATGCAGTACACAGAGGCTAGCCTTCGACGTGAGCACGTCACTGAGAGGTGGAGCCGTGCTGCACAGCAGAGTCGGCTAATGCACGGAGAGAAGCAGGAGACGGAGAGAGACACTACCGTTCTAGCAGAGAGCCGTGCGGTTTCAGCGAGGCTAAGGCCCACCAAAGAGGAGCCGGCCGTATCTGAAGACATGGCCACATAGAAGACTTGGTTGGACTGGGGCCCGAGAACAATGCTGAATCTAGAACGTGTGGGAGGAACTAATCCTCCTCTCACAACAAGAGAGACGAAAAGCAGAGAAACGCTGAAACGAGTGGGCTACAAAACTCACTCGTGCCCAGACAGGGACGCCAGAAAGCCATGGAGCATGCTACCGTTACCAAGCAGACACAACCTCACTGGAGCAGACTGAACCCCAAAAAGTCCAGTGTGTTTCCCCTGGGGAGGTACAGGCATGTCCGGCCCGAGAACTTGCCAACGCTGCCAATACCCTGGTGCACTAAGTCGTTCCGAAATCTCGGAATATACATATATCATACAGCAGGAGAAGAACATGTGCACAACACGGTAAAATCAGTGGCAGGAATCAAAAATAGCATGGGATTTTGGTCCAGGCTACCCCTGGCTATGGTATGGAGGGCTGCTTTGCTCAAAATGGTAGTCTTGCCTAGACTGTTGCATTTTTTCGTAAACATTCCACACGTAATCCCGAGGCGCTTCTTTGCTAGTCTCCACGGCATGTGCCGGGGCTTTATTTGGAACAACTCCAGGAACAGGGTGGCCCTGTGGAAATTGCAAAACTCGTATGACAGAGGGGGGATAAACTTGCCGAACTTTGAACTGTATTACCTAGCGGGGCAGTTGCAGTATGCAGCAAGGTGGCTGTCTGATGACGAGACGGCGGAATCTAGACTGCTGTGCGGGGAACCCGCCCCCTTTTTCCTTAGAGTCGTGGTGTGGCTGTCCAAACCCAGGGTCCGGGAGATGGCAAGGCTTCTAGTACTGGGCTGGGAGCTGAAGCATAGAGCGTGGCAGATGTCGGGAGATCCGGTCCCGTACTCCGCGCAGGTACCGCTGGTGGCACTATGCATAGGAGACCCCCAGCTGATGCAGGGGGTCCACAGGTACTGGGAACCGGTGGGCTTGGCCACCCTGGGAGACATATGGCAGGAGGGGGAGGCGTTGGAGTTCCTGAGACTGACGGAGGAGGTGGGGTTGCATGAGGGGCAGTACTTAACCTACATTAGAATGTTGAAAAGGGTGCGAGCAAGGTGGTCACCGGCGGTGCTCACAGCGCAACCGGATGCCACTATGGAGAGGATATATGATGTCTCGGAGGGAGGACATGAGGTTTCTCGTATATATGAGCTGCTGAGGACTAAGGTGGGGAAGGAACTGACTCATTTGAGACAAATGTGGGAAGAAGAGGTGGGGGAGCCCATGTCAGATGGGCTCTGGGAAAGGGCCCAGAGGTATCATAAAAAAGTGTCTCGGAACGCTAGGCTCCAACAAATCCAACTGTATGTCACGCATAGAGCATACCTCACCCCCAACAAGATTGCCAGGTTTGGTGGTCAGGTGGCCCAGAAATGCCCTAGGTGCAGGGAAGTGGAAGCTGGGCTGCTACATATGTTCTGGGCTTGCCCGGAAGTGGGAAAGTTTTGGTTGGAATTAAAGGCACGCCTGGCAGGATGTGGCATCGCTATGGAGGTGGAGTCGGCCTGGGCATGCATATTGGGGGGTTTTACTAGGCCACGTAATTTAAAGCACATAAGCAAAATGAAAGACCTAGCATATATCCTGGCCAAACGAAGGATAGCAATGGGTTGGAAAGCGGCCAGGAGACCAAGGATAGAGCTGTGGTGGGCTGACCTCCTGAAATGGGCCGAGGCAGAAATGACAGTCTGGTTTGAAATGGCATGTAGAGGAGGGGAGGAGGAGGTAGGACCCCTATTCGAATGGAGACAGCTAGTGGCCACCATGAAAGGCCCACCTCAGCCCGATTGCAGTGATGCTGATACAGACAATGAGACGGCAAACCCGCCCGAAGAACCACAGGCTGGTGATAGAGACAAATTGGCTCACGGGCGGGGGGAGGGTGCGGGACTTAAGAACTTAGCATGTGACTTTACGATGCTGAACTGTATGCGGATGTCCCACGTTTTGTATGTTTGGTGTGTTGTTATAAAACAATAAAAATGTTTTTTTTTTTAAACTCACTGGAGCAGACACTGCGACACAGAAGGTAGCCTGGTTGCGTAAGGGTGTGGAAGTAAAAGGTCGACAGTGGTTACATGTCGGCGGTTATAGACTTATATTAACCAAGTGAGGGTTAGGGAAATGCCTTTCTGCCCCTAAAACTAAGAGGGGTTTCCCTGCCTCAAAGAAATAAACTATTGGGTCTGTCAGGATGTCAGAAGTTCACCATTGTGTTAAAATCTCATTTCTGGCCCTCACGCTAACAACTCAAACTAGCATGCAAGGGAGTCTTCTTCTGCTTATGGGTTTCAAAAGTCCTTCTCCAGTTCATAATGTTCCAAAATAGTGAAACAAAATCAACTTCCAAAATGAAGGACAACCTTGTCCCAGCACTGTCAAGAGGGGTTTACTTGCTCATTGCTTTCAACCAGGTCCACAAAGTTCTAGGGGTTTTGTTTCTCCAGTTTCATTGCAGTCTCTTCCCCAGTCAATCTGGTTTACTCTTCTTCCAGGGATGTCGACTAGGGAATTATTGTTAGCGCAATGTCCTTAAAGGGTACTGGTTTCCTTCCCCTTTCTTTCTCCTTATTCGCACAGCTAACCTGGTACACTATACTGCCAGGTACTGTGACTATGAGGATCTCTTTGGAGGCCTTGCTTCTCTCTTTTGGTGTGGGTCCCAAACACGCACCATGCACTGGTTTCTCTTACGAATCTGTTCACCTGGTATATTAGCCTGCCAGGTACTGTGACTATGAAGATCTTCGTTGAGGACTTGATTACTGTTATAGGTGCGCATCCCAGACTCGCATTCAGTTCTCCAATTACATCTACCAGGTTCTCTAGGCTGCTAGGTACTGCGACTATGAAGATCTCTTTGGAGGCATACGTCTTGAGGTGGGTGCCCGCCCCATCCTTTGTATTCCTCCCTCCTTTTAGCCATCCCACCAACCTTCACCAGTCTACCCCATCTCTCTGGAGAGCATATTGGGGGTGTTTTGAGCATTCTCTGCTTCCTTCTGCTGCTTCCAGGGACAGCGCCGGTTCCCTGCTTCTGGGCAGCGCGTTTCGGCTTCTCCACAGTACCCCGCCTTCCTGTCTGGCTGGGTACGAGGCCCGACACCCAGGCCACTGCTTCTCTTGGGTTGCCGTCCACCACAGAGGTATTGGGAACGCCTCTGCCGACGGGCAAGTGTCCTGCTCTCGGCATCCCAGTTCTTCCACTGCTACTGGGATTCGAATCTCCCATTTCCTCGGGGGATGGTCTCTCTTCGAGTTCCTGCAGGGAGGACTGGGAACCTTGTCAGCTCTCAAAGGTGCCCTGTCTCCCTGGTAGGCAAAATGGTCCACACAACCCCTTTGCTTGCTGCACAGCTTTTCTGTTCCTGGCTCCTCGAGGGAGGTTTTTACAACACTTTCTGGATTCCCTCTTCTATTTCTACTATGGTTGGACCAATAGGAAACCAGTAACCACCAGACAGTTCATTGTTGTTCCTAGCGGTGATCTTCATGTTTCTGTGCTTCTTCGTCCCAGTACTGATATTGCTGTTCTCTTGTGAGTCAAGGGGGAAGTGCTTTGTTCCAGTACTGATCTCCTGTGAGTCAAGGGAGTCGTCACAGCACAGAAAAGCAACCGAAGTGGTGGTAAGAGGGATCACCCTATATCCCAGAAACCCAAGGGAGCTCAAGAAACCCGATTGTTGTAGACTTCCAGACGGCTGACCGAAACCTCCTCAAGAGTTGAGAGCCACATAAGAAAAGGGGTTATCCATACCCAAGATAACTAAGTGAGACATTGTGCCAGCGGACCTCCAGGGTTATTGAAGCCCAAGGAACCTGAATATTGTAATCAGCCAAACGGCTCGCAGATACTACTAAGAACCAAGAGAGGCATATGGAAAGAGGAGTTACCAATAACTCTGGGAGTTAAGTGTGATGAATCCTGAGATGGTGTAACTTCTCCCGGAGGGGGGGCCCCTTCACATGTGGCCAGGGAGGTGAGGCCGCTACCCGATAGTCCCCCTGGGGGTGGTGCACAGTCGGGGATCTCATGGGGAGAGACTCCCCCCTCTAAGGACAAAGAAGATCATTTTGGGAGAACGTTGTATGCCAACCTTCCACCCACACTCTGTACACCTTCCTATCCCATAAAACCCAACTCCATATCCCATACTTCCATGTATGTCTGCAAGTCCGAAAACGTAATAACTACTGAACGAGGAAGAACAGGGACTACATTAGGGAGACCTACTTAACAAGTACTGGGACAAGGAGGCGGTGTGGAACAGGGAAGAGTAATTGTGAGAGCTTGAATTAACAGTCTAGTCCTCTATGTCTGCTTACAAAAAAAGATAGGACTTTCTGGGTTGTCAAGCTCCCCCCCGCACCTGGAGGAACCTCTAGCGCGGGAGTCTGTTGTGGAGAATAGAAGAGGATGCTGAACGAGATACTAACAGGCAGGCAAAAGCATACCTACCCGCTCCACCGTGGATGGATCAACCGGAAAGAGGGAGAAGCAAAGGTCCAAGCGTGTGACCGCGTGGTCAAGTGAAGACGCACATTCTGTGAGGAACCAAATCCTGCCGGGCCGCTGTAGCACAACAAAGAATGGGAGAAGCCACAAGAAACCCAAAACAGAAAGCATAAGAGCCTGAGACCAGCCGACGCACACTGGTAGCGACTAAAGAAGGTACAGAGGTTGCCGGGAGGGTTGGTGGGGGCACATCAGTGTCGTGGGAGACTCTTAACCCATAGTGCAGGGGTGAGGAGGAAGCCCACAGGGAAGAAAACATTCAGAGCATCAGAAACAGAACGAGAAGAGGTCGGGTCTGGTACCGCACCCATAAAAGAAGAACCTTATAAGTCACCTTCTTTGTGGTAGTACCTGGCAGGAAAGGTAACCAGGTCTGCCAAATCAAGGCAGTAGAGAAACTCGGGTCTGGGATCTGCCTACACACCATCTTCCTCATGGCAGTACTTGGCAGGAGAGTGAACCAAGTCTGCCCCAGTCTGGAGACTGGGACGCCTGGGTCTAGGACCCTCAAAAGGAAGGACTTAAAGTGTTGAACTGTGAAACAAAAGAGAAAGAGGCCATGGGAAGGGAGTCCTTCCCCCTGGTTGTATCAAACTCCAAAGCCAAGATACCAGGAGAACGGAGTCATTCTGCTGGTAACCAAAGCTGAAAAGACTTTCTGAGACAGAGTGTTAAAGAATAAGCAGCGTGTCTGCCATAGAAAAGTTCTGGAACTTTGTCTTTTGTGTTGGAGGACAATTTGACCTGGGGAAGGGAGCCATTCCCCTAAGAAGAAGCCAACACCTTGAAGTGAACATGTATACCCAGTCCAGAAGGAGGGAGTCATTCTTCTGGACCAAGAAGATCTACTTTAGTTTAGTTTTAAGTGTAAGTGAGAGAAGTAGGATTTTTTTTTTTTTTACACACAGTATGGTGGACTATCGATTTACACAGGCATTCTGACAGACCCCTTAGTGTTTTAGTTGAGGCAGGGAAACTCTTCTTAGAGATGGCGAAAGTTAGGCTCTCTCTTTATTTTCTTGACAAAAAAGGTCTATAGCAATCACCATGCCACCTATGTGTCAGCCTCGTCCTTCTGCACCCTTACATAAGTGAGACATTGGGACAGATGGGCCCAATAAGACAAGTGAAGAACCAATTGAAGGAGAACACAGACAACCAATAAGTAAACCTCGTAGTGAGAAACCCACCCAAGCGCTAGCAATGGATCAAGGAGGTTTCCCGCCACCTGCAACAACTTGGACAGTTCACCATTTCAGTTGAGATTATTTTATGAGCTAGAGAAACTTTGACAGATGGCCAAGAACTGTTAAACCAGGGAAAATTGTTTTCTATGGCTAAGCAATGGATCTGAAACCAGGAGGGATTCCTGGATGCCCTGAGATAGGTCAGAGCAAGCAACGCTTAAGGCAAGGATACTCTGCCTAGGTCTTCTTTTATATTTTTCCTAAGCAGTAGGGCCAGTTTAGAGGTAGGATTTGGACAGAGGACAATTTTGTTATTTCTACTGTTGACAAGCCCCTTAGTATATCTTTGTTAGGGAGGGAACTCCCCTTTTAGCAATAGGGATAGACAGGCATTTTCTTTTAGGTTACACTTTTTTAAAAATTAATTTAAAGTGCATTTTGGTTCATTAAAACCTTATACACTAACAAAAACAATTACATCAATAATAAGAAGCATACATTAATTTCATATTAACCATACATAAGAAGAGATGGTACATTTTTAAAATAAGAAACATCTTTCAATCTATTTCCTATTATTCCAATAAAAACACACAAATCAAATCATACAGATCATACAAAGTATCACATTTGAGAGAAGATATCACATTCTCAAAAAAGAAAAGGAGGATATAATTTGCCAATAGTTTAAAAAATTGCTCGCTTCCAAATATAAAAGGCTGTCCCAATAAAAACCTTAATTTCACCATCATAAATTACTGACCAGAATTGATTAGATTCAATCATTTGAAGGTCGCCAACTAGATTAGAGTACCCTTTATAATACCATTCCTTTAGTTTAATACACATTGTTAAAATGTGTCTTGCTGTCTCCACCTCTAATTTACAGTGCCTACACAATCTTTCAGCACGGGGTATATTAGCCCAAGCCCCGGTTATTTCATTACATGGGAGAGTGTTCATACGTAACTGTAAAATAAATCTCCTCAAAGTCCTATTACCCGTGTTTAACAAATATTGTTTCGGAGTGGCTGGTTTAAGGCCTTGTAGAGCATACATTGTATATCGGGGAATATAATATAAATAGGACTGATTTTCACACAAATCCCAAAGACATGCTTTTTCTTTGAGGTTTTTCAAAATACGTACAATATTATCCTTCCCCGTGATTTCATTAAAACCTAAAATTTCGAGGAAGGCTAGTGCTGTATTTTGTAAACTAATCATATAGGAATTCTTAAACCTGCCTTCGCTCTTGTTTTTTCCTATGAGACCAAGAAGGCTTTCATTCCCCTCTTTCCCCAATATTATTTTAAAATAAAGTTTACAACATCCTATTTTCCACCACGTGGAGAGGGAAATAATCCCCAACTCACATCTTATTGCTTGTATAGGCACTGCTTTGGATAACCCAAGAGCTGGCCTCCAGACCTTTCCTTCGAGTTGGTCTAGTTTACTCAGATATTTACTTTCCACTGTTTCTATAGCATACATAATTCCTGGAATAATACAACTCATATATTTCTAAAAAACCTTCAATGGAGTGGCCACCCTTACTAGCCATGTATTTCCTTATCACATTCAATTTCTTTAAAATGTTCAAATTGACTGCCTCTTGGAAAAAATGAATACATGGTTTACTCAGGATGGGCATCCCCAAATAGGGATAGGCAACAACCTCCAATTCAATATTATTAATATGCCATCTGGAGATAAGCCTTTTCTTTTCCTGTTTAGTAACTCCAAATTCCATATTTTTTGTTTTATTTATATTAATATTGAGGTTGTTTGCCTCTGAATAAGCAGACAAACCATTCAACATTCTTTGCAGTCCTATCAGCGTTTTATCCATAAGGATAGTGTCGTCTGCATACATAAGCCCACATATTGGTTTCCCAGCTACAATAGGTGGGAAGTTGTTTAAGATCTTAAAACTCTCCCACATATCTAACACATATAAATTATACAGTATAGGAGAGGTAACACATCTCTGCTTGAGTCCAGTATTAGTTCTGATCTCAGATGACAGCATCCTTCCTTTACCCAAGCAGATGGTCACCGTAGTATCCCTATACATTTCCTCCAAAAAATGAAGGATTTTTGGGCAGATCTTTTTCCCTCTCAATTTCTCCCACAAAGTCCCCTATTGACACAGTCGAAGGCTTTCGAGTAATCTATAAAACATACATATAATTTTTCCCCCTTGTCCTTTGGGTTAGCTATGATGTAGTTCAGCATAGTCAGGTTATCCAGGGTACTATATCCCTTTCGTAATCCCGTTTGTTGAATAGAGAGTAGACTATTTTCCTCTATCCAATTATTCAAGCTGTTTACTAACAAGGAGCAAAAAATCTTACAACTACTATCCGCCATTGCTAAAAGTCTGTAGTTATCCAGCAGTTTTCTGTCCCCTTTTTTAAAAATAGGGACAACAATAGCTTTCTTCCAACTTTCCGGTATAATACCTGTTTCCCATATGCTCGTGAATAGTTGGAGAAATTTCTTAGGGTTTTGTTTTATAGCGATATTGGCCAGCCCATCCGGCCCTGGGGCACGAGAGGAATTCATTTTCGAGATAACTAAGAATATCTATAATATCAAAGAGGAAATTGACCATACCACATGGATTTAAGCTAGTAATAGCAGATATGTGACTGGTCTTGAAAAAGAGATTAGTAATATATTGTTTCCAAACCTCCTGACCAACATCGTTATTTTCCCTATTGTCTTCATCCATTAAAAATTGGCGATAGAGATACCAGAATTTTTTTGAGTCATGAGTTTTACATAACTTATATATGCATCTCCAATTCGCATTGTTGGTATTGTATTTATAATCCTTTATCCAATTTTTATAGTGTCTCTATGTTACTTATTCTTTTACTTCTCTCTTTATCATCTAAGTCACATATCTGCTTAAGTTCTCGAATATCACGCTTCATCTCTTTTTTCCTATCATAGATTGCTTGATCGAACTTATGTGTGTGATTTTCCCCCTTTGTACTTTTCAAAATAGTGTTACTGTTAGTACGACGTATCATACCCAACAGATTGGTAATAGAGTTGAGTCCATTACAGGCTATGTCATGACCATCAATAATTAAACGATCAAACAGACCATTAAAGGAGGCTAGGTTTCTATCAGACCAAGTAATCCTATTTCCACTTGCTGAAAATTGTATATTCATCTCCTCGCCCACTCCCCATCTTTCGGTTCCTGGGTCATAGTTAAATTTACCCCGGAGCGGTACATGATCACTCAGCAAGATGTCTACATGTTCGAACGAGATGTTTGTACGTCTTTGATTTTTATTAACAAACATGTAGTCTAGCCTGTAAGAAACCTTTCCGTTAGTCTAGGTGTTCCCATCCCTTGTACCTATATTTGTTTCCAAGTACGTAAGCCCCCAATCAGACATCAGGTTCATCCATCGACAGCCTAATAGGGTCTGCTGGTTTTGCCCCCCAACCCCAAGACAATCCTGTAATTCTATTGATGCAATTACAGCTGTTTCCTCCCACAATTCTTTACACCTATTCATATCCTTTGCGGCTATATTACAATGGGCATTAAAATCTCCCACTATACAAATATCAGAATCAGGTGATTCCAAGATCCAGCTATCAAGAGTTAAGTTGAGCTACTCCCCAATCTCCCGAAAGTTGACCCCATCTGGTTGAGAGTAGATATTTATAAGTAAAAGTTTCCTTGTAGGGCTTCCTCTATTTATAGATGCGCACATGACATTCCGAAGACTCCCATGTTTCTCATATGGTTTATAATTTAAATGATTTTTTATCCCTATACAAAGCCCTCCATATGGGCGACCCTTCTCACCTTTATCGGCAGATTTTTGCCATATATTATATCCATCCAATAAGACTTCTCCAGTGATCCAAGTTTCTTGGAGGGCAAAAATGTCACTCTCCAAGAGTAGTTGTATTCCATCCTTATGTAAAAGGGAGTTAAAACCCCTACAATTCCAAGAGAGAAGGGTATATTCATTATTGCATACCTCATCTCAATTAGAGCATGGGGTGTTTCCTTCCAAAGAGTTTATCTCCTTTAGATTACTTCCAGAATCAATACATGTCGGAGGATACCCCTCCAAACCCCTATTTACTGCACTGATATTTTTATATGTGGGAGAATTACATATCACAATTTCTTATTCATTCCCCCATATTCCATTAGACTTTTCCCGTATAAGGTCAACAAACACCGCTGATCTAAATCGGGCAATAACCCCAATTTTCCCAACTACCAATTTCTGGTAGGATAATAGATTCAATGTCCCCTGTATTAATATTTTGTAACTGCGGTATAGATGACAATTTGTTCAATAACCATGCCCGGTTTAGAAAGGGGCTTTCATCTGTGGTACCCCTTTCTATAATCTTTATGGTTTTTCCCACTGGAAGCAAAGGCTCTTCATTCATTCCAACTAAGTTAGCCATGCCAATTTTATAATTACTATGCATGGCCAGTCGCTCCATCTCCCTAATATATATTTCCTGCTCTGTTTTTGTAAGAGACATATCATTACTATTCCGAGGTATTGTAACATTTAAAATTGTTTCCCATAAGTACCCTATCCTTGGGTCCCAATTCCTCCAGCTCCTGCTTATTACTTTTGAACCAGTTCTGTAAACCCCCGTTTTTTGTTTTCGTTTTTTTGCCTGGGTCCAGTTTCTGCTGATGTTCAATAATTTCAAAGTGGTTCCCCACTTCTACACATTCAGAGTCTGGAGAAACCGTAGCTGCTAGGGCCATCGTATTCTTTTTGATTTTTTTTAGTAGTTATGACTTTAGCCATCGCCACCCTTTTCCGAGTGGGCCTTCTATTTTTCCTTTTTTGCCTAGTGCGTCTCTTCAAACCTTGAGATACTGTTACTTCAACAACACTCTCATTTAAAGTTATTTCTTCTGGTGTATTATCCCTAGGGTTGGGCAACACCTGTGGGGGTAAATTAGACTGAGCATGTTCTTTCTTACTTTCATTTTCGGCCGCTAAAACCAATTTGCTCAAATCTCCAAGATCATCACTTATTTCCATTGGATACTCCCCCCCCCCCCCCCCCCAGTATTCCTTTATCCCAATCTCAAGGGATCTAGTATTATCAATGTTCTGTTGTACCAGTACCTTAATATCCCTTTGTTCTTTAAGCAACTTAGTACAAATGGTCATTAGAACATCCATCATAGTAGTGAGTGCGTCAAATTTTTCACCAACCTCAAGGGGATTTTCATTAACCCCACTCATGTCTCTATTAAAAGAGTTATTAAATGAGTTTTCTGTAGGATTCCATGACACATCTTCTTCATTACCAATATCTTCTTCTTGTGCAAATTTAGTCAAATCTGGAGTATCAGATAAATTAGATCCAATAATATTATTCATTTCAATATCCTCAACTGCAGAAATGTTTTGATCCTTATCTATTCCCATGGATTGACGCCTCATATTGTGCACTAGTGTCAACAAAGGGTTGTTATCAATCATTGAACTGTTAGAGGGGAGTGAGTGGGGCTGTTCAGTGTCAG
This sequence comes from Ambystoma mexicanum, assembly GCF_040938575.1. Lineage (NCBI taxonomy): Eukaryota > Metazoa > Chordata > Amphibia > Caudata > Ambystomatidae > Ambystoma > Ambystoma mexicanum. The sequence continues at coordinate 1,019,990,668 of NC_090932.1, forward strand.
GTACCAATACTTTTTCTTTAATAGTTAAGAAGCTAAATATTTTGGGTTGACCCGGTACATCTTTAATCTCACCAATAAGCTCTTTCTTCTCTCCCTTCCCATTATTTTTTCTTTTCCCCCCTTTCTTAGTTTCTATCGTTATATTAGTTGTTGGTGTACTTTGTTTGCCTTTTTTTGACCTAAGGTTATGAGTACATGGGCTTGGAGCCATGATAGTAGAGGGTACAGAATATCTATAAGGCACCACCTTCTTACCTACCAAACAGTAGGTCAGTTAAAATTTCACAGGTCTGTAAATTCAGACGTCAGTACCAAAGGTAGAATAGTGCTCACGATATACACCTTTCACTATAAATGATAATGCATAAGATAATCTCAATCGATTAGAACCAATAAAAATAGTAAACAAGGTGCCTCAAGCAGTACTACCATAAAAACAAAAATCAAAATATAAAAATATTCAGAAAAAGCGAACAAATTAAGACTCCCAACTATCTCAATGTATATACTTGCGTCCACAGCGCGCCAAACAGCCACAAAACAGTCGGCGCCTTTACATCTATCTGGCTTAACGCCGCGAGGGTGGCTGTCTCGTCGTTATCTGGAGGTCAAGGAGTCACATGGTCGTGACGTGCGTGTCCCCAGCCCTGCCTCCTCCAGAAAGCAACGGGCTCTCAAGCACCAGCAAGAGCGCTTTCCAGCTCGCAGTGCTGGCTAAAATAAACAGAAGCCTCTGTTGAAATAGATGCGCTCGTTTTTATGCAGCAGGGTTCACCGCTCAGGCGGCTGTCTCGTCGTTATCTGGAGGTCAGGGAGTCACATGGTCATGACGTGCGTGTCCCCAGCCCCGCCTCCTCCAGGAAGCAACGGGCTCTCAAGCACCAGCAAGAGCGTTTTCCAGCTCGCAGTGCTGGCTAAAGTAAACAGAAGCCTCCGTTGAAATAGATGCGCTCGTTTTTATGCAGCAGGGTTCCTTTTAAGTTAAAACCCTTTTGATAAAATGACCTCTGGTCAGAGTTCTTCTTCTGGCTTGCCACACCAAGGGCCTGATTCACAGAAGTGTTTTATAATGGTGCATTCTCATAGGAAAACGTTCCATGAATTCCATTAAGCTGCTTTGTGAGAGTAAATGTGAAAAGCTGTTGCTTATCAACTAGGTTGGCCTCTCAGAACAGCCCTCATGGGTGGTTCTGAAAATCCCTCCTAATAATCTCCCACGTCAAGAAAGTGAGAAAGAGTGTCAAGAGTAAGGATGCAGAAGTACGAGTCTGACACAGTGGTGGCATGTTTGTTGGCACTTTTATTTATAAAAGTAAAAGAAAAGGAAAACCCTATCTTGCTCTATTAATACGAAGGGTTGCCCAGCCTCAACAAAAACACCAAGGACTATCAGGATGTCTGTAAAGTGTCCACCGTCCTGTGTCCAAACCTTTTTCTGCCCCTTATACTCTAGACTAAGGGGAAATTGTGTGTCTTCCTTCTGGTTCTGGATACAGCCCCAAAGTGTTGAATTCTTGATATGAGTGAATCTTCAACTTAAAGTTCTATCTTAGATGTTCCTTCCATTGGATATCCAATACAGATCCCAGAGTAGTATCAGGTCTGGTTCACACTCCTGCCAGACCTGACCATAGAGTTTCCTTTCACAAAAGAAAAACACAAAGCCAAAATATCTCCAGGTCACCAATGCAGTATCAAGTCTGGTTCACTACTGTGAGGGGCCAGAAATAAGAGGCAGACACAAAGTTGTAATGTAGTCAACATTAGACATTTTATTAAAATTAAAGTGTTTTGATAAAGGCCTTTCTGTTCCTATCCTAAAGAGAATTTTCCTGTCTATGAAGTCAGAACTAACGATCAGTCTGGGTCTCCAAACAATTGGGCAAACTGTCCTGGTGTCCAAAACGTATCTGACCCTCACACTAAAAATGAACAAAAGGTGTTAGGTAAATGTCTCTGCTTTAGATTCAGCAAAAAGTGTGCATAAACTATGTTAATCCAACAAAACAATCCTTGCATCTAGGGGACAATTCCCTTCCCCTCAACTGTCTTGGGTAGAATATTGAAAATGTTATATTCGAACAATGATTCTTTAATAGTAGTAGAAATGTCTCTTTCATATAACACTTTGAGGATGATGAAAAGTGTTTTTTCAAACAATAGTGTTTTAAAGGATGTCTCTTCTACAAAGCAACTTAAGTAATGGTGTTTTAACACCAAGGATGATTGGAAAAATGTCTTTTTCAAACAATGGTTTCTTAAGAGTAGTAGAAATGTCTCTTTTACACAACACTCATTAAACATAATTAAACAATGTCTTTTCCAAGCAATTGTGTATTAAAGATGTAAAACGTATCTCTTCTACACAATGGGCCTCATTACAAACCAGGCGTTAAGGGTTAACGCCGTCGTTAACCCTTAACGCCTGATTCCAATTTTAATGGCTGCTTTTAGCAGCCGTTAAAATCCATGGCGCTAAACCGCCTTGGTGCTAATTACGGCACCGTACTTTACGGTGCCGTAATTAGCGCCTTCCCCACTCCCATTATGCCCTATGGGGCAAAAATGGGAATGGGAAATGGGGATTTACCGCCCCACTCACCTTGGAATGGGGCGGTAAATCCGCCATCCACCATGGTGTAAACGTAGTTTACTCCATGGTGGTAAAGTTGGTGTACTTACCGCCTGGGTCGTAATGACCCCAAATATCTTCTAAAAGATGGTCTCCTGGTATACTCTCTTGCCAGGAATCTTTTCACAATGCCTGTTCCTTTCACATTCTCTAGATGGATTACCTGATATATGCCCCTTCCAGAAATCCCCCTCTGGGCTTTGAGATCCCCTGGTATACTCGCATGCCTTGTTCCAATCTTCCCCATATCGACATCTCATATTTGGAGACTTGTGTAAATTCTGTCTGCAATTGTTTGTACGCCTATCGGTTCGCCGCAGAGTTCCAAAAACATCTGGGCAGACTTGCTGGTGTTTCTGACCTGTTGTGTATGGCTGCGGCAAAGTCCTTGCTTCTGGAAAGCGTTTCTCACTCTGCAGACACTTTTCCAGTTCTCCAGTCGATTTCTCATTCACCTGCCGGTTGAACTGCTGCTCTTCAAAGCGACCACATCCCCGACAGCCTCTCCACTGCTGCTGGCCCTTCATCGGTCCTCCCGCGATACCAGTTGTGCTTCTCATGAATTTCTGGTAGGAAACACCTGCCCCCTTCAGCACAGTCTGCTCTCGGGTGTCTACCTTCGTTTCTGCTTCCTGCTTCACCCGCTATGCATCTCTCTTCTCTACCTTCACTTTTAACTTGAAGAGGAATAACATTTTTAAATGTACTGCACAGCCGATTTTCATCACAACCACTAGCCTGCACATTTAGCTTGATGTTTCTTTTAATCCATATTAACTACTTCTCCCTCGTCTCAGTCCTTGAGGTTTTATGGGAGTTGAAGTTGCTAGGATTATTGTGCTTTTTAAAGTGGTATTGCTTTGGATTTTTGTTTAAATCAAAACCATCATAAACAGAAGGTGTTCTACACGTGTTATGTACATATAAAGTGTGAATGGTATCCTGTCTAGGGTGTTTGGCAAGACAGTGTTTTAGGGGTTTACAACGGGAAGGATTTGTATAATGACAATATACCATCAGGAATTTAGGAATTATATGGTTTTAACATGGAAGGGAGAATACCCCGTCCCTCCTGATGGGGTCGCCACATCTCCCAGAGCCATCTCCCACATGATCCTCCCTCATACAATTCCTAAGGTCAGGATCAGGTAGCGACTGCCGTCCCTTAGCCACATGGGAGGGAATTTTAGGCTGGGGATCAGTGATGACTCCACAGGATTCATCATACTACCCTGCCAGACTTGATTATATATTTTAGAGTTCCAAAAGGTGTCTCTCTCTTTGGCAATGGGTACCCACCCCTCTCCTGGCTTCCTCTTCTTTGTTTCCTCGTTTACTTTGGGCCCAGATCCCTCTGGTCTGTTGCAAGATCTCACCGATTGGTTCTGTTGCTTGAAACTCTTTTCTATGGGTTCAAAAACCCTCTATATTCTTTCAGCGTCTCCCCGATTCACTTTGGGACCCAGCCCATTGCTTATGTAACTCTTTGCCTTTTGGTGTGTCCTCAACCCAAGTAAACGTTCCTTGCGGGCTTCATCCCCTTCTACTTGGGTCCCAGACCCTATTATGCTCTGGGGGGCTTTCCAGTATTGAAATGGGTACAATTCCCTGATATTCGGTTTCTTTGGGACCTCAGCCCCCGTTTCACACACTGTCCAATTGAACTGATCTGGTGTACTCCCCTCCCAGGTACTGTCACACATAGGGTAAGTGCCAAAGTTCGTCTTGCACTGTATAATTCCTTTTTGATCCCTTTTCATCTCCCAGGATGTTAATGTGTCTGGTTTCAGTCAATTCAGGTCCCTCTGTACCCCAGTAACCAGCCCAACCCTTTCCCTACCTTTGGAAAGCATGGCTGCGCGCTCTGGTCTATCCTGGACACAGGGTGGGGCTTCATTGGAGTTTCCACGTTCACCCTTGCCTCCTCGATGGCTCTGCAGCATTTGTCTCTCTCTCTCTCACTGCCGGCTGCACACAACATTCACCTGCCATGTTCAGAGTTCTCTCTTCAGCAGCTCCGCAGCATTTGGCTCTCTCTCCCACTTTTGGTTGTCTTCTCGCTCTGGCTTCGCTTGTCGGGTTCCCCGTTTCCCCGCCACCAGCCAGGTCACTCTTGCATGAACCTCCTGGAGAGAGTTGTCTCTCCTTGGCAGCATCTCTGCCCCATTCCTTCTGGCCCCTTGCCACGGAACAGGCGTCTGGTTCCTCTCTCCTACTCAGCTGACTTGACCTTGGATGCAGTCTTTTCTTGCTTTTTATTATTGAGGTTGCCTTGGGAAAACTATACCGCATAGGTTGGTTATGCGGTGGGCTTTTGCCTCCTTGGCTCATAATTTGTCAGTGATGTTTTGTATTCTGCCTGGGTAAGCCTCACTCTTCCTCGTCCCAGTATGAATACTGCATTCTCCCAAGGCCATGGTCACTGGTCCCATGGAGTGCCTCCCTTCACATGAGATCCAACCACTGAGTACCACCCCCAAGGGGACTATCGGGGAGCGGCCTGGCTTTCTGGGAAGTGGCTCCTCCTGTAGGAGTAGTGACAATACCCTGGGATTCGTCACACAAGCCTTTTTCAATTCAAGTGGCCCATCTCTGGTAACATTCTTCAAGACAGTTAAGCTCTACCAGACAAGCTGTTAAAAAATATAGCAGACAGTGGTTCTATAAGGCAGTCTGAGGTCCATTGGCAAGCCAAGAGTAGGGAACCTTTACTATAAAAGAACGTTTTGTAGTTAAGAGCAATGCATGCAGCCAAACTGTTCCTTTGAGCTGTATTTAAGAGCAACACTGAAATCTGAACTTGGCTCCCAATGGCTGATTGCATCCAGTTAAATCTGGAACTCATGGAACACTGACTGAGCTGTATTTATACTTACTAGCACAGAGATCTCCGAAGATGTAGTAACACTGCTCTGAGAAGGTAATTTTATTCACTGTGTGTCGAATATAACCTGCTTTGAGAAGGTTGCTGGCATACTTGCGGGCTTCCCGTCGATCTGTAAATCCTTCCACATGGTGATAAAGCCAGTCTACTACATCGGAACCTGCAGAAAACACCAAAGAATGGAAGACAATGAAAACATACACCTTTCAAAGACACACTATATTCTTTTAGGCAGTGTCCACATTCACTGTTTCAGCTTTTCAGCTTTACCCAATTATATCCACCTTTACATACACTAGCCTCCACTTAACTGCTTCCATAGAAAACGGGTCAACACAGCCAAATATCCAAACCATGCACTGCAGCACACCTCAGAGCACAAGAACATACAACACTCGCAGCATAGGTTGGATACAACAGTAAATCCACCTCCCCATGCTGCAATACAGTCCACATACCACAGATTGTCACTAGAGCCTGATGTGTAACTGAGAGACTACAACTGAGTATTGTTCCTTGCACTTTGCAGCTTAGTGGCACCAAAATACCAAAGTGTGCGAGCCGCAGTTCACCACAAGAAAAAAGTACATTATTCGGGGATCCAAGCACAGGGAAATGAGAGGGTGCTGTGGTAGGTCAGAAGGAGGCAGACAAAGGGGTAGCATTCTTACCAAGTTTAATTTAAATGATATGGAAAAAAAAGGCCCAGCCCTACCGAACAAAACTAACTAGGGTGCTCGGAGTCAATAGTGCAGCCCAAATCGACAGCCTATCCTCCGTCCAAATACTACCCTACTCTGACCCTACGACTATTCAAAACCTCAAAAGAAAAAGGGTCCAAGAGAAGGACTTCCTTCTACTGGACAGGCGTTTCTAGCCTCCATATTCTATCGCAAGGAGTTCTTTGTGATTACATGGACCAGTGCCTTTTGTTCCTGTAGGGAGTCTTCAACCTCAAAAGGTCTCCCCTTTTGTTCTACAGATACAATTCGTATGCTTTTCAAGATAGGGTCTTGGCCCCTATTCCTTTGGGACTCTTGCAGTGTCTCTTTACTACTTTCCAAACTTGGTTAAATTATCAACTCTCCCTGGTCTGACTTACTTGTGCTTCAAAATGTCCTTCCCTGTCTTTACAATGTTCACTCTCACTGGGATGAGTACTGGGTTTTTCTATATTCTACACTTTCTTTAAGGTATTTCACAACCACTGGGACGAGTATGATTCCCGTGATAGTTTCCTTGTACTGCACCACTCCCAGGTCTCCCGCCGCCTTTGCACTGCTATGTTGGTGTCACCAGTTCTTCCTGTGGGGTCAGGCATCCTCGGGTTTCCCGAATGCTTGCGTTCCTTCCTCCTTTCCGTTTGGACGCGCAGCTCCCCGGAACTGGTTCTCTCACAGTTTCTGTGTTGAGGACCAGATGGTCCATCTCTCCTGGGTCACGCCACCGCCTGTACTTCTCTTAGGCATCCACAGATTGGGTTTCTGCCCTCTCTGTGCCCCCTTCCCTTATCGGTTGCCAGCATCCGCTCGATTGAGGACTTCCCAGGCTCTCCTTGTCTTTATCTCGACAGCTTTGAAACTCCCAGGCCCCGTCAACACTCTATGCTGGACTTTCTTCCCTTCTTACTGGAAAGTGCTGGGTACTCCGCAGCGTATAGGTGAAGTTCTTCTTTCTTCCTGAAGCGTTGGTTATTACTCACTTGCTGTTCTTTGTCCAAGTATGGTTGGCTTCCAACCATTGTGTACTCTTCATGTCTTGCAGACGACTTCTTCCCAGTATGTTTGTTTGCATGTTGGTTGCATTCTGTGATGTTGCAATAACAAACATTCATCTGGGTGAGATAGTTCTCAGGAAGTCCTGATGATATTGTGGACTTTTCATTGAGGGGCTTCGGGAGTTACTTGACGGAACTGGAGTCTGTGTCTCCAAGAGGGGAGTTTCTCACTGCAAGGTCCCACTTGCCGCCACCCCTAGGGGTAATGTTGTGTAGCGGGCTCACCTACCTAGCCTCACAGAGAAGGGTTCCCCCTGGGGAGAAGGGACGAGATCCCATGAATCGTAATACAGGCTCTTACCTGTAATTAACTCTTTTACCTCTCTCCCGCTGAACCCTTCCCTGCCTCCTTCAAATCTTCAGCTGTCTTGTCCCTGTTGGAAAAACCCTCTGCTGACCAAAATGTCCTGACAAACTACAACCCAGTTCTCCCTGCCCCCCCTTAACCATTATAGGACCATCAAGTGGCTGCTCTTCAATGAAATCACCAAGTTCTTTGACAATAATGGACTTGCAGCTCTGCTTCAATCTGGATTCCGTAGTAATCACTCCACAGAGACGGCAGTCATGCAGGTCTCCAACTTTCCCTCTGATGCTCACCAAGCCAAACTCTCTTCTATACTCATCCTTTTGCACCGCTCTGCCGCATTTAACTGTCAACCACTCCTCTCTTCACCTCACACACTAGGACCTTGGATTTTGCTAATCTGCTCTCAGCCAGAGCGCCTCCTGTCTGAATGGTTAACCCTTTAAAATCTCCTGGAACTCGCACACCTCTGACCCCACCCATCTTCCTGTTTGCACCCCTCCAAGGATCAGTCCTTAAACATCCGCTGTTCACCCACTATAACTCTGCCCTAGGAAGACTTCTCTTCCTTTGGCTTTCACCATCACCTCTTTACTGACGACACAAATCTTTTTCTGCTTTCCCTCTTTCACCCCAGCCAACTAGGAATGGGTTACCAAATGTCTCATAGCAATTCATCACTGGATGGCTCTCCACAGCCTCATGCTGAATTCTTCAAAAATGAAAGTTATCTTTCTCCAACTTCCAATGCCATCCCTTTCTAGACCCTCCCCCTAAACCCTTCCTGTCTGACCTTACTGCTCCCTCGCCCAATGCTTGCAACATTGTTTTCTCTGATAGAGAGCTCAGACTGCAACAACTCATCACTACCACAGCCTCTTTTGCTTGCATTAACCTTCTCAACATTGGGTAAATGTATCAATTTCTTACTTATCACTCTACAAAAACTCTAATCTTCACCCACACACTCCTTCCTTCTGCTAGAATAAGTCCTCAACTTTTTCTAGAAGCACTCCCTACAACCTATACAGATCGTCCCCCTACCTGGACCTACAACTTCTTGGTTACCTCTCCATGCACAACTGCTTCCTTTTTCTAGCCTACAAAAGCTATAAATGATCTTACTCCTCAGTACCTGTGTGATCATATTGGTCTACTTCCAATTTCATTCCCTTCGCTCTTCCTTTAAGCTCAACCTCACTGCCCCCCCATGCCACTGCCCATGCTTTGGCTCCTTTTCCCCACACACCCTGCTCCATTGGAACCCACTGTCCATCACAATAAAAGCCAGCATACATGCCGACCTCTTCAAGGCTTGGCTTAAACTCCACTTATTTGATACAGAGGGAGGAGCTCCTCCCGCTCCTGCCTTCCACTCCCTCCAGTAATGATAATTAATGGAATTGTGTATATTTATACAGTACTCCTATTATGTTTGAAGCAGACACCCCCACCCTTTAGGTTAATGTTACCTTTTTAAGTCAATATTTCTTAAATATATTGGTTTGTTTGTTTTGTACCTGGTCCCTGTCCCCCTCTTTTTTTTTTTACCCTCACAAGATGGTTCCCCACTTGTTCTCATCTTGGTGCTATTGGAGAATGCCTACGACATCTGTAAATCTGTTATTTTAAATCATTTCTGATCGAAATTGACAACTTTGTTATTCGAATAATACAGACAGACCAGAACTGGATGTAACTGCTTATTGAGAAGACACAGGGATGGTCAACTTGCCCAATAAAGCACCAGGACTGTTACCACTAGAATGGCCACAACCCTTTGCAGCTCCTGCCATGCCTAGACCTAAACACTCCACACTCCAGAGCATATGGAAGCTAATAGCCTACACTGTTCCAATAAAGTTTGAGTGTGAGAACTGAGGTAATTACCTTCCATAGTGCTCTTCTATATATAGAGATAATAGCCTGGTACAGCAGGTTTGGGAAACAGCCAAACTCAACCTTGACTATATTGTTAAGCCAGAGAGGTACGGCCATGCTTGGCAAAACAGACTGGAGTCCACACTAGACAGAGGTTCCCGGAGAAATAAAGCACCAAACCTCTATAAAAGGGAGCAAAAGTTAATTCGGCAGGCACAGGAAGCTAATCGAGAACAGGGGACCTCTTCCAAGTGCACGGATACTCGCACATAACTACCAATATGTTGATTCTCTCCTCTACACCAACAAACAATAGAATGCGGCTATCCCCCTTGATTAATTTCGACCTAGCTGCACACATAATTATACACGACCATGCACTCCTCAACAATATTTAGAACACAGTTATCCTCCATGAGAAAAAAATCAGCCTATCTGCACAGATAATCTCATATACAAGCACCACCTCCGCTAGAACACATCTACCCAAGACAATTCAGCCTAGCTGCACACATACTGAGTGCACACATGCACTACCACCTAATTTCTCCACTGACCTGGACTACTGTCCCATCAGGCGTTCAAATACAGCCCATTGAGGTAATACCCGTGGTGGAAGGCGCTATACAAATGCCCAATAACATAACACTTTGGTTCAGGTAGGAGCCAGTTTGCTATCGGAGGGCGACTACATTTGACACGAACCACTGGCACTTTACACCATGAGACTTTATGCTGTGACATTGCATAGGCGGCTAGTGCTACTAAATGCACTTTATATACAGGTTCAGCAATAGTGTAAATACGCAAGGACTTCAGTTGCGGAGCACTGTATTGGATTTACAGAGTGCTCTGTACACCAGAGTACAAATAAATTGTTTGCACTTATTGAAGTCAGGTGGGTTTTTTTTGGTTTACGCGCCTCTTTTAGGATGTCCATGCAGCGAGGTGGTAACTGTGTAACACCAAACTCTAGGACTTCCGAAGCCCTGCTGGCAAATCCTCAGACTGTGGTTGTGTGTGTGTTATCTGCTGCGGTTGCAGTAACAGTAGATTATGTGTTGGATGTAAACTGACTGGGGACACAACCTTCATATGCAATAGGAGGAGGTGACACACCTGTTCAGCCCATTATGGGGCTGTTAGGATTGGCATTTTCAATTTGCAGGTCTATATCAGGGATGCCTCATTTTGCAATACTAGGCAGAGTGCCTGCATCTCGATCTTTCTTAGTCACACAGCTAGCCAATCAACTCAAGTTCACTATCTGCATATTATAAATGCCACACATAAATAAACTCTCAAATTCTAGTTGCAATCGATCACTTGGACCAAATTTCAACATACTAACATATAACCTGTTTATTAGACAGCCACACATGCTCAAGAACACTTAGTGAGTGGTTGATTTGTCCTTGCTTCTATTTTACTATTCATCTATGTTTCTTTTCAAAACAAACCTACTTCATTTACAAAATATCTCTCACTTGCCATTTCCTTGTGCTGCATTTCACCTTTCTGGGTTTTGTTAGGGAGCTTTACTAACACCTGTGATAGGGCTTTTGAAGATACACTCTTAGAAGTACAGGGCTCCAACTCTTAGGTTTGGTCTGAACTACTCAAAAGGTTTGGTAGCTATGGTCGAGAAGCCAGGTTTAGTCTAGGAGCGAGAAGGGCTGTACAAAGACATTTGAGCATACATATAGTCAAGGAAACACTTAGACACTGTAGTTATATACAAATATGGTTATTTATTATATATAAGTTAATGTTAAAATCAATATGCAACTCAGTGAAGTAAAAATAGTTCACACAGATCTAAACAGTAGATATTTGCTTTTGCAAATACAATTAAATAGACTTTTAGAAGAATAAAAGATAAGTAGTAAGGGTAGCTTCAAGTTATCAAATCATATCAACCAACATTAACTGGAAAGAGCAAGACTGGCAAGTAAATAACTTTGTGTAGGCCTTAACATTAGAAGTCCAACCCTATCTGGGGAATAAGTGTCTCAGAAGTCAGAAGGGAACACTGGGGGACCAGTGACCCGCGGGTGGCAGAACAATGGAAGGCATAAATCATCAAAGTTATACGTTCTAAGAAGATGCTTTATTTTAGCAGGTAGGTAATGGAATTAGATTCAAAGGGTTCTGCAGGCCAGGTAGGCCACCTGAAGGATTTCAACCGCTAGGACGGATGTCCTGAGACATGGGAGAGAAAGGTTGGGTTGTCCAGTCCAATGTGACCTCAGATGCTCACGAGGAGCAAAAAGGAACACAATTGCCCATGTAAATACCCAGGAGTGACACAGTACCTTTTCCAGTGAAGAACAACAATGTCACTGGTGGATCCCCAAGGTAAGACAGCTGCAGCTCTGGTTCGGGTCTCTGGCCTTGGTGGCTGGAGAAAGAACTTTTGGCAGAAGCAGATGGTCGGACTCGGTCACACGGATGCCCAGTAGAAAATCTTTGTGGCACCCGATTGTGGAGGCTCAACACAGGCTTCGTAGCAGCGACCGTTGTTACCCGGCAGACTTCCTTCTTTCTCACGGCCCATGACTCAGCTGAGGGGACTTCTACAATTAGGATGGAGCGCCTGTAGGCCCAGACAGATGTCCACAGGTTTGTAGCCGGAACCACACTTGATGAGATGATGCGCCGCAGCAGTGCCAGAAGTCCCAGGGTATTCAGAATCTGCAGGCCTGGAAAGTCACAGCTAATCGTGGAATGGCTCAAATTGTGGCTGGTCTCGAGACAGGTTGGGCCCACCAGTTCAAGAGAGGAGGTCGTCCGGTCTGGATCTTCTCTGTCGCACAGAAGAAAGGGCTGGAGTTGCAGCAGTCACTATGGCGGTCACTGGAGGTGGCTGCACGCATTCTCCTTTCTTCTTCTTCAGAATAGATCTTCCAGTGGTCAACTCTGGCTTCTGCATCAAGACTCTCGCCCGATACATAGGAACCCAGTCAATCAGCAAGCATGCTTTGTTTAAACGTTTGGGTGGTGGATGTCCCAAGGGGACAGCCAGGCTCCCAGCCAGAACGGGTTCCATGCAGACATACTGGAGGAAAAAGGCCTGAGGAGTTTGTGTCCTTGCAGCTACCTGTCTTCCCGAACACACTAATGCCTCCAGGCGGGCTTTCCCATGGAAACCCAACAAAGACTAAAGACAAATATCAGGAGCCCCCACTCAAAGTTGGCAGATGAAGGCTCAAGAAAGGACAAATCATCGGAAGTTGGTTAAAAAAAGAAGACCGGCACCACTTTATGTCAATGGTGGTGCATGTGTCCCTTATCGCAGCTGTCAATACAGCTGTGATAAAAGTTTCACAAAATCGAAATCCACTGCCACCAGCCACTCAGATAAACTTGTCCCTGTAACTGGAAAGTCACAGGAGAAGTGAGAAAATGGATACTATGTGTCCCCTCAGCACTCCAGATTAGGGAGGGGGTGCTTATCCTATAAAAGAAAAGTATAGGTTTGATAAAAAGTATCCCCCTATCCTGGTAACATCATGTTGGCACGGGAAAAGAAAAAGAAAACCAGAGGGAAGTTCAAGGAGCTTCCAGCAGCAGGGCACAGAAGGTGCTGTGTGCTTCAATAGTAAAATACAGATGCCATGGAAAAATATGGAGGAAAGCAGACTCCATCAAAACCAACCAACAAAGGATTCTAGAGTTACTTTAAAACTAGTAAGGAAAAAGGTTCCCACTCACTCAGGAGAGACAGAATAAATCCAATGGTCCAGTAAAAAGTGCTGGGGGACTCCCCAAGTGGGGAGAATTACACACCCAATGGACATTTTACCCAACAGGTTTGCTTAGTTTTGTTTCCTTGAGCTCTCCTGGGCCGCCAACATTTGTTTGGATCTCTGCTGTACTGCTTTCTTTCAGCTTCTGAACCATCATTCTGCCTTGGAGGGTTTTATCTTCATTTGCAGAGTATGGGTTGACACGCTATGTGCAATCACTCTCTTGTTGTGCAAAATACAGACCGTCACCTTTGGCATCCTGACCATACTACTTACTGAAGGCTCCCTAAGGATCTCTCCATCCATATACGGATGTGTCAGTTCTGTTATACTGCCATCTGATGGGGTTAAGAAACACAATGGTATACACAATTGATATCTTGACGTCTACAGTCTTCAGACTCCATGTGTCTGGCTGTACCTAAGTGTACTGCACATCCATCCAGGTAATGTCCCAGACACGACTAACACACAGCAGAAGAGTTTTGACTTCATGACTAAGCATTCTTACTATACTATGCAGCATAGTCATAAACTGACACAATCAAATATCTGAGCTGCTCACACCAGTGGGGCAGAAGAGAGAACCCTATTACACTGAAACATTTCTCGCAGATATTAAATCAAGTGGCAACATCCCATTAAAAAACATAAGCCACAAAACTTACCTATGAAGGCATTGGGAATGGTGATCTTTAACCACATCCTGTCCCGGACCTCGAGGCCAGACTCGGTGGAGCGCATGGCCTTCACAATGGTGGCCATGTCACTGTGGATGGACAGGTGAAAGTCATCGAAGCCTGTAGATCAGAGTGGAAGGGCAAAGGAGGAAAGGCGGGAGGCAAGAAATGAAAGGGGAACCAGGGTAGCAGTTAGTGAGGGAACGGAGGCGCAGGTAAAGAGCGAGGACGAGTTCAAGAGAGGAAATGGGGATCAGGTTAGGCATTGTAGGAAGAAGGAAGAAATGTGCGACATGGAATTTAAATGAGTGTTCAAGGCATGAGGATGAAAACATCAAACAATCACAAAGGGAACAATACATTGTGAGCCACGTGTGGGGTTTACGCCCCTTCTTGCAGGACAGATCAGGGTTCCACAACCCATTGATTCCAAATACATCCTTTCTGGCTACCCAGTAATGCACAACTCACCAACTGTCTGAGGATTGACATCCCATGCACGTTCTGTGCGATAACTACAATATTGTAGCCTCGTATGGTCTCAATGCCTATAGATCATCAATTATTTTTGGAAACAACTCCAGTTTAAACACTCTCCCACCTTGCTATAGTCTGCTTCTGCCATCCCCAAATCCTGCGTACCCCTCTGTCTTGTGATGCAGTCATTTGCTTTGAATATCAACCACCATTCTATCACATCTCGAAGTTCTGTCGCTTCTCCTGACATTTGCTTAGCCTAGTCTTAGCTGCCCCTGTGGGAGAGACGACACAGGCAATCTTTGTCTTAGCACTGGGAGGCCGAAGTACAAAATAAAGAAAGTCGGTAGATGTATGCCTGTGAAGTGTACCATATAGAATGAAAGCAGATGGCCAAGAATAAGAGTTCACTAAAGGAAAGCACAAACACCCTGGGCAATAGATGCAATAGCCACTCTGACAGTGGAAGCTGGCAGCAGGAACTGTGACAGAATTCACCTGTTTATGAATGGCATCTGCTGACCTCAGATGAAAGCGGGGAGGGTGTAAAACACTGCCGTTAATGAAACATCTACCATACTTGGTTGAGGGTGACCCATGTAAAACTCTGTTTCAGGTGATGAAACAATCATTACTTAGGCTCCTAGGAGTACTACTTCAAGACAGCGTAAATTATATCTTAAAGAACATGCAATCATCTTCTTTTTCCTCAAAATACACCTGCCTGTTTCCACATGGCTGTGAAAAGAGAATGTTGTGTCACAAAGATGAAGCCCAAAAATGAATTCTGTGAAAGGAAGGTCTCTGCTTTTACCATTTCAGCTTTCATCCAACATCACACTATGTAGCATAAGCAGACACTCCATGTTTCTACACCATAATCTCTACCTATGCCTGCTCGCCAGTAAACCTAAGAACCACAACTAAATATCAAATCACCTTTATTAGAAAATCATAAACAAAATAAAAAACCCACCTGGCTGCAACAAGACTCCAATACGATCGAAGAAACTATGCAATGACCTTACAGACCATTTCAAAAACAAAATATTGACCATCCAAAAGACCATACAGAGCAGACCATGCAACCACAATATGCAACCCACCCACCCCTATGAGGAAAGCCCAAACAAACTCTGAAGCTTCCTCCACATATCAGTGGAGACATTCGTCAAACTGGTAAACAAAAGCAACAGAACACGTTTCCCCCACAGATCCCTGCCCCCCAGACATATACAAATCAATCCTCTCACAATAAACACCCATGGACTGCTAAAGAAACGTCTTCAACCAATCAATATCAACAGGGAAAGTGCCACAATCCTTCAAATCAGCATACATCAAGCCGCTCCTCAAGGATACAGCAGAAAACACGTGGAGGACTTCTCCAATTACAGACCTATCTCCAACATCCCGTACGCATCTAAACTGCTGGAAACATACATATATAGAACAACCCAAGAATTCATAGAAGAGCACTGCCTATTGGACCAGGCACAAGTAAGCTTTAGACCAATGAGAGGAACAGAAACAGCACTTCTCTCAATCTGGGATGAACTAAAGGCAAACGCAGACTCAGACAATGGTACCGGTCTGATGCTTCTAGACCTCTCTGCTGCAGTTCGACACAGTTTACCACGACATTGTCATCATGAGACTGGAAGAAATTGGAATCACTGACTGCACCCCTTACTATGGATCAAATCCTTCCTAACAAACAGAACAGAAACTATATGGATCAAACCTTTCAAATCCAACCCAAGAGTCCTCATGTGGAGTACCACAAGGATCATCCTTCTCCCCACTATTATTTAACATTTACCTGTCTCAACTAATCAAGATTAAAAGACATGGCCTCACCTGCTAAAACTACACTGATGACACACAAATAGTCTACAAAATACAAGACACACAAGAAGAAAACACAACATTACAGAGCTGCCTTCGTGAAATTTGGATGAATTCGAACTACCTCAAACTCAACCAAGGCAAAACAGAAATAATGATCATAACAAAAAACGGAGGAGACAACCACTACATCCACTGGCCAACAGAACTTGGCACAACCCCAGCCCCATTGTCGATTGTAAAAAACCTGGGAGTCCTGATGGACAACGAACTTACTCTAGAGCCACAAGTAAACGCTCTAATCAAGAAATGCCTCTTTCTCCTGCGAGCAGTAAAAAGGATCTTACCATCCTTGTATTCGCTAACAAAACAATCACTGTCATTGCTCTGTCATGTCCAGAGTAGACTACGCCTATAACGTATATCGGGGCATGCCAGAACGACTTCTAAAAAAACTCCAACGCATACAAAAGGCGGCGGCCAGACTGCTCTTCAAACTACCTCAAAGAGAACACATCACAACAGCGCTGAAAACGCTACACTGGCTACCAATAAAACAGCGAATTAAGTTCAAATCAATGGGCATAACGCAAAGAGCCTAAGACAAAAATTAAACGTACACCGCCCAACAAGGCCACTCAGATCCAGCAGCGACATCCGTTTGGAACCAAAACCATACAACAAAACAAAATTCAGAGGATCCTCCTTCTCTCACCTCACCCCAAAAACTTGGAACAAACTACCAAAGAACATACGTCACCTCCTATTCAGAAAACTCCTCAAATCTTGGCTCTTCGCCCCTTAACTAGAAAGAATGCCTATGGGGGCACATACACAGCTGAAACAATGCTGAGAGAGGAAACCAATTCTCCCTGTCTCCCTAAACTACCACCCATCAAAAGTAAGGGAAGAACAATCTACGGCATATCATCTTGCCAATTGAAAGATAGATATGCTACAATCATACCAAAGAATTATCACAGAGAGATCAGGATGGAAGGGTAAGGATGATAGGTCAATAATACCAGGGCCTACAACATAGGCAGCAATAGATCACCAACAGGAAATCGGAAGGGAGCCTGTGATTGTAAAAATACAGCACCAATACCAGAGTGGGGGACAATGCACGCCTCAACCTGGTACACAGAGGTCGAAAATAACTAAGCTGGGAACTTGCCACGCCATTACTCCTAACAATTAGACAGATAGGAAAGAAAGAATATGCCTACTGCATAGGACAACCAGATACATAGAACAAGAATGCTAAGGACTAAGAGACATATAACCCACTAACCCGAAAGCTAATATTTCTGCATAATTAACTCTCACAAAAATCCACACAACCACCTTCTCGCACAGCAAACCGCACTCACTTCACCACACCGCAACAACACACACACACACATAGGTCACACCAACAGCACACAAGGACTCGCATCAATCCGATATTCACACCCAAGCTCAGCGCACTGTGAAAAACGAACTGAAGCTGCCAACAGGACATCACCTTTCTCACTTTCCTACTCCCTCTTCACCTTACTAACCTCACCCCACCTTCTTGCTTGCGGATCCGCCTGGGGACAAATTCCGTTTGTGATGGTGCGCGGTACAAATAACATTAACATATGCTGTTTCACCAATTCCATATCCTGAAAACATATGTATGTGTCATTGTAACTTGTATTTCACCATATTCCTTTACCTATTACACATTTTTATATGAACTGTTATTGCTGCTGAATTCTTAGGCTTACTGTTTGTATTTTGCACTTTACGCTTGGAACTGTATCTATGTTACTATTCTCCGATGGTAGTTTTTGCAACATTGACCAATTGAGCCCTCATCACTTCAACCGGGCAAATAGACTTCTTTCACCACTTCTAATGTTTGACAGTTGTTTTAAACCCCACCCACCGCGGCTATACATTTACCCAATGAAGCAAGAATGCAGTGTGAAAATGCATGCTGTGCTCGTTTTTCTAAATTATTTATAAATTGATGTATTTCTGAAGCCCTTAGGACATTTTCATGGTATCCAGCAAAAATGTAGCCAACAATAATGTAGTTTATGAAACATCATGGTGAAAATACCTCTGCAGTGAAAAGGTTGCCAAGCTAAAAGTACTCAAAAATGCAGCTGAACAGTAGCCAAAATGTAGTGCTGCTAGGGTAATTGTTAGGCTTAATGAGAGTTTTGTGGGCTTGACGTTGATGTTTGGTTAGTGGTTAGGACAGATTAAAAATCAGACTTAGTGTTAAGGTAGGGGTTATTGTAAGGCTATGGCTAAAAGAGTTATGGTTTGGGTAAGTGTTAAAGGGATAGGGAGTTTGGAGATGACTGGTTGATGTTGGCGTAGGATAGCGGTTAAGATCAACCTAGTGGATAGGGTAGAGCAAGCATTAGGGCAAGTGGAAGAGTTGCAGTAAGGGTAAGGTTAGTATTAGAGCAAGGGTTTGGATTAAGGTAAGGACTGTGTACTTTGTCTCGAGCTGGTGATATCCAAATAAAATGCTTTAGCGCGCTGAAGAGTTAGTTTTCTGTGAGAGTTCAGGTTTATGTTTATTGTGTTTATATAGCTTTTTACGCCAAAGCACTTTACATTATAACAAGGATACAATAAAAAATAGTAGAAGCAATTACAAAATATGAATCAAACCAGTAATACAATAAGTAGAACAATTTGCCAGTGAAGATAAACGAGGGAGGAGGGAGTGGGGAACGGAAAGGAAGTGGGAAACAGGAAAAGGAATAGTTTGAGGATGAGAGAGGAGGAGAGGGCACTTAAGAGGAATGGAGCAGGGAGAGAGAAGTAAGAAGAGGAGAGTAAAAGGGAGGAGAGAGGAAGGTGGAAGGAGGGGATAGGAGTGTCAGGGAGGGGAGTGGAGAAGAAGAGATTTCAAGGAGACACAAAAGGAGGAATAGGTGGGGATGGAACGGATAGAGAGAGAGGAAGGGAGTTCCAGTGAAGGGGGGCAAGGAGCTGAAAGGAGCGAAAACGAGAAGAGGCGCATGGAGACAGGGGGACAGAGAGAAGGAAGAGATCGGCAGATCTGAGAGAGTGTAGGGAGTGTAGAATGAAATGAGAGATGAGAGATATGGGGGAGCAAGATCGTGAAGAGATTTAAAGACAAGACAGAGAAAGTAGAATTTAAGTTGGGAATGAAAGGAAAGCCAGCCAAGATGAGAGAGCGAGGAGGAGATGTAGTCGTGTGGAGAGAGAAGACATAGGATACGAATGGCAGAGTGGTAGAGGGATTTGAGGGGGCAAGATGGGAAGCAGGGATTCCAAAGAGGAGAAAAGAGCAGTAGAAAAGACGAGAGAAGATGAGGGAGGAGATGAAAAGTTTAGTGGCATGGAAGGTGAGAGATGAGCAGACTATACGAATATTGAAAAGGTGGTAGCGACATGGGTGGGAAGTGAGAGAAATATGGTGGGTGAAGGAGAGTGAGGAGTCAAAGTAAATGCCTAGATTACGAGCATGGGCAGAGAGAGGAATATTAGAGGGGGGAAATGAATAAAAGGAGGGGGAGAAGGAGGAGGAAGAGTGTTGCAGGGGAAGAATAAGACTCCAGTCTTGTCTGTATTGAGAGAGAGAAAGTGGGATGACATCCAGTTTTTAATGGCAGTAAAACA
This sequence comes from Ambystoma mexicanum, assembly GCF_040938575.1. Classification (NCBI taxonomy): domain Eukaryota; kingdom Metazoa; phylum Chordata; class Amphibia; order Caudata; family Ambystomatidae; genus Ambystoma; species Ambystoma mexicanum. The sequence goes on from NC_090932.1 coordinate 1,020,010,539, forward strand.
AGAAGAGAGATTAAGATGGAGGTCTGTAGTGAAGGAAGAAAATGAGAGGAAAAGCTGGGTGTCACTGGCGCAGAAGTGGTGAGAAATACTGAAGGAAGAGACTCTAGGGGCAAGAAGGGAGGCGTAAAGAGAATAGAAAAGGGCCAAGGACAGAGCCTTGGGGTACACCATAGTCCAAGGGAAGAGTAGAGGAGATATGACTGCCCCAGGAGACTGTAAAAGAGCGGTGGGAAAGGTAGGAGGAGAGTCAGTCAAGGACAGAGCCTTAGGAGGAGGTTAGAATAAGGGTTGTAATGAGAGTTAGGGGATGGTTTAGGAAGGGAGTTAAGGCGATTGTGGAGATTCTGGTAGCAGTTTGGGTCATATTTAGGGTACAGCTTTGTACGTTTGGTGCCCTTATTACTGGCAACATTTTCACACTTTGCATTGCTTGTGTTTAATGACATTTTAGAAAACTACTTTTTGCTGACTACATTGTCACATAACTACATTTCCCTGGGGACATTTTCACATAGAACCATTTTAATTTGAATGGTGGACTTGCAACTTTTATTTCTCTGCATTTCTTTGACTATTAAAAATTGCAATATAAAGTGTTATTACTGCTGAGATTGTAGGCTTACTATTTGTATTTTGCACTGCACACCACAGAATGTTATCTATTTTGATATTCTTTGCAGATACTGTTTGCTGCATTTTGATTGAGTAATGGCCTTCCTGATTACTTCAACCAGCAGATTTCTTTCAAGTACTCATTCCCCTCCATTTTGCTAAAGCACTGCCCACTGCCACTAGAAAATTAGCCCAAGAAGCGAGAATGCAGTGGACATGCGCTGCAGGCATGCTGAAGGCAAGCCCATGAGTGCCAGTCTGTGCCAAATACGAGCCAGGGACCAATTTCCCAACATTTTTTAAAACTCTATTGTGAGCAATAACTCCCTGTTAGGGCACACATCTATTTGAGAGGTTCTACTTTCCATAAACCTGCTTTTTCCCTGTTTATTTAGGATCTATGACTTTTTAATGGACATCTTGACTTCTACTAAAGTCCACCTGCCACTTCAACCCTTTTCTAGTATATTGTCCTATGGTAGCATTGAGAAACCCAGCAGTGTTCTCCCATTTAGAGCCATGAAAGTCCTCTATTCAGGTAGCCAGGGAGGGCCATCACTCTTGGATCCCAACATTGGGGGTGGGCAAGCGAGGGAGGATCACCTGGGTAGGGGAACCGGGATTGTCTGAAGGGGGATACCTCAGGCGAGACGCGGTCTCCTAATGGGGCAATAGGGGAGGAAAAGGAAATCCCAGACAACTTCATGGGCTATGTTGATACCTACAACTTTTATTCAGGAGTCGTGGCCTGTGATTCCTATCCTGTCATTTATGACCCAAAGGGGAGAAAGAAAGGAGTCAGTTTCCCCGAGAGGGGGAGGAAGAAGACCCAAGTGACAAGGGCAGAGTTGCTGTATTGAGATCACTTCATCCTCTACCTGTCCAAGTCATTAATCTCCTAAAGACTCCTGTTCCTATAATCACTCCACAGACCAGATTAAAAGATTGTCCTATGAACCAAGACCACTCCCTAAAAAGGTAACGGTAACAATCTCCCCTACAATGCCATTCTACCTCAAAACACTTTCCCTCAGCTTTCATGGGGTATTTCCAGATCCATTCCAACTCCCCTCCCCACTTCCAACAAATACTGGGACGAGGGAGAGGCCAGCAGGTGTAGAACATATTTCCCACAGGAATTACATGGGGAGTGTAAGGGAAACAGACTGTAGAAAGAACTTAAGTTGTCCCACAGAGTCAGGCATTTACTAATTATCCCTTACACCTGACTCTACTTGACTGTTTTTCCCACTATAAAATGTGTGGTTCTACACTGGGGGACGTTGATTGGACCAGAAAAACCAAGGAGCAGAGAGCAGCAGGATCTATGGCCCAGAGGAGAATGGCATGCCGAGACGCTGGCCTGGTGTGTGAGGGGCTGCAACATGGCTAGGGAGCCGTGTCTCCAAAGAGCCGAAGTGAAGAACCCTGCAGGCTGCTTGCTGTTGGCGGTCAGAACATAGTTCGTTGCCTTGGGGCCTGTGCTGGCCTCAAGGATGACTGAGGGGCAAGGTGGTGAGATCCTGACCCCCAGCCCGCACAGCCAGAAGGGACCACTTGTCATCGCGCTGCTGCCCAGGTGAGTCTCGTGAACGAGAAAGCAAGACACTCTGGGAGCATGCGGTTGACTGAATCGGAGTAGGCGAAAGGAATGCAGAAAGCGGCATGAAGCGGAAAAGCTGAAAGAAATGAAAGGAAACTAGTAAAGCAGTATAGATTGAAAGTGACCAGATCAAGAAAAAGTAAGAGAAAGCAAGCAGATTGTGAATCAATTGGGACAAACATATTATCCCCATTCAGCAGGCGACTTGATTTTTCTTATTCACGCCTGATCTCCCCTTCCTTTCATCCTTTTCCCTCTTCCCGAGGGATGAACTTTCTGCACTTAATTTTATTTTTTTATCTATGATTGTGTATGTTAGAATTATGTATGTCGTTCATGTGTGTTTTTTTGTCTTTCCCACCAAAATCAGCATTATAGAAATATCCGCAATTGAATTAATAAACAATTGTTGGGTCTCATTTCACTTAGATTGCCATTTGCTTTTTATTGTTTCATACGTGAACATGCCAGGGAATGAGGGTTTATGGGCAAGCCTACCCTTTTGTTTGCGAGAAGACCACCTGAAGCCAATCCTTGTTTCCTATTTTTGTTGAATCTCCACTTTTTGCTTTTGGAAGTCTTCGTAACACACATTTTTATTAAAGACTGAGTGCAACCATAGGTTTAGACAGATACAGATTTTTATTTTAGACTTCCAGACTTCGACTGCCCTTAGCAACATCAGTTAAGGGAACCATCCCTGTAGTGTTAGGGCCAGTTAGGCATTACACCAACCCAGTAACTTTAGTAAATAAAGGTGTTGAAACAAGTATCTTTGAGTCTGTCTCTCTCTTGATACCATGCCTGTCTCACATAGCCAATTTTGTTCCCAGGAAGTGGGTGCTTTTTAAGCACCTCATTTTGGCCCTGGGGTGATATCACCTTACATTGGTTTAAGGGAGTAGGCTGATGAAAGTTGTAATTTAGTTTTGGCTTCACCACAGGTGCAAGCCATTTTACCACGAGTAGCCCAATTAACTTTTTGGTAGCTGTTGGGGGTACTAATGCATTTTTTTAGTTCTGCACTCTGCCATTTTGTTTTTGTGGCTTTTCTCTGTTTAGGGAAACTGATGCAGACTTAAAATTACCATTGTGCACACATGGACTCACTTGGAACTCAGCCCTTGCCAATCTTTAGTGGTTTAGACCAGTCCAAGAAGTTAAAATGGCAATGTTTCCTCCAGTGGGTGAGGACCTGAAAGTTTGGTGGTTTCTGGGGCCCCCCAGATTGGCTAACTGCCAAACCAGTTGTTGGGAGGCCTGGTGTGTCATGGGTGGGATGGGTTAGACCAACCCAGGAGTATATACGCTTCTCTAGGGGAGACCCTGATCCTTCTCTCTATTCTGCTGGGTTTTTTTTTAGAGTTCTGTTAAATTCTGTACGCTTACATATCTGCTCGAAGATTTTTGGGGCCGAATAGCTGCTTCTAACATTTTGAGACCAGGTTTGGCCATACTGGCTGTCCTTATCTTGCTGTCCTACTTTAGCCCCCGTTTGGATTTTCATCTGCTGTACGTCCTCTTCCTCCCTCTGGTCCTGAGCTGTTTAACTGCAGTCTTCTCGTTTTACTGTGTTGGTCATCTACCTTGGTGAAGAAAGCTGCCATCCAGAAGAGTGTGGGCACCCCAACGCTATGCCTCTCATGTTCGTTTAAACATCCCGGATCACCTCTACTGTCGCTGCATTTGTGGGACTGTTTTCTGCTACTTGGCTGCCCCTCTTCATCAACAGGGCCATCAGAATCTGCTTGGTCCGGTACCTCCATCTTCTTAGAGCCATTTTATGCCATTGCTTTCACTTCTGGCTAGCAAATCCCATCCCTGTCAAAGGCATGTGTTGTTTTTTCTGGCAATCAGGGTCATGGTTGGTCTGGGGGATCAAGTCCTTGTATGACTGGAACCTGTAAATCTGAGCTGTAAAAGAAGATCTGTACTCATGGATTTTTTTTGGATCTTCTGAATTGTCTTTTCAGGAACAGGAACTGCAAGTACTTCCCTCTGGGATAGTAGGTTATTTGAGATACTTGCCCTTATGAGTCTCTGTCGGCCAGGGGCAAAGGTTTCTGCAGGAATGTAGTGGGTTCCTAAGACAAGAAGACAGTGTGACACAGGCTTCTTAAGGTAAGTTTATTGGTCCACAAGTACACCTCAAGTAAGTAACATAAGTAAGTCCCTGGACAGAAACACTGGCACACCTGCACCTTCCAGCTCCTAGATCTAACTGCCACATTTAGAATCCCCAGCACTCCAAAACCAAGATGAACTCCAAAACATAAAGCAAAACCCCACATTGCAACTCCCAGTAAGCAGGCCCCAACGGAACATAACAAATTAAAGTATACAAACACAGCCATAGCAAGTCCATGTCCAGAGCCTGACAACTGGCAAAGAATGATTAGGGGGGAAAAATAGCTTGACACAAAAACACATAGCAGCCCACTGCAAAATACACAACCCGGCAGCACCTCACTGCAAAAACACACCAACCCCAGCAGTACCTCACTGCAAAACACTAAGATCCACCTGAGCATTCTAAACCCCGGCATCACCTTAAAGAAAAACTCTCAGAACCCATCCCGTCATTCTGATCTCCCGGCAGCACCTCACTGCAAGACACTTAGAAGCCACCCCCAAGAAATACCAAACACCCACCAGGGGAACTCCTAAGAGCAACACAAAGGAAGACCACACACAAAAACATTTAACATGAACAAGCTTTGGCTAGAACATGCATCCTAGAACCCAAAACATGAGTTCAGTGCTTGACCGGCGCCCCCAGGTCCAAAATGTCCTTAACACAGCAAACTGACATCCAAACCAGAACCCGTGCATCCCTGCACCCCGTGTCCATGTGCCCCCTGAAAAGAAAACATGTAAAGCAACAATCTGAATGTCAACAACATGAATGTCCCAACACCACCCCCATGTCCAGCAAGAAACTCCATAAACTCCAATAGTGACTTGACCTACCCAAAAGGCACAAAAACACAATAGTATCTAAATCTCAGGACTTAGAACCTAAGCAACATCCCATACCAAACCACCTGACCAGATACCATTGCTCCTGAGGCCACACCACCTAAAACAAACAAGCATAATGAAACTACTGGCCTTCACCAACACAACACCCTAACTTCTTACTCGTCGTCTGTAATGCTGAGATCCTTGAGCTGCATGTAGAAGTTCCACAGGTCAGGATCAAATTCCTTCAGATTACCCACAAATCTTTTGCATGGTGGGCAAACGTGACCCTCGTGCAGAGCCCTCGCTGTGCACACAACACACTCCTGGTAAATGTCAACCTGGCCCTCCAGCTGCCAGCTCTTTGCTGTGCTTTGACCACTGACACCGGCGCAATGCCTCTTGCCCCTCATGGCTAACAATGAAATACCTTCCTTGGAGGTCCGAGGCCCACAATGAGCCTCTGCGCCCATAACGATCTCCTTCCCCTGCTCCTGATGCACCGCCTGAGACAAATCTTCAAACCTCTCACTCTGTACCCAGGGGTTGCCCCAAAGTGCCTCCAGGGTGTCTCCTGCACGCCAGCTCCGTTGCTCCAGATATGCCTGTCTCACCCCACAAAATTATTTACAACGCTCTCCAGGGCCGGGCAGGTCTATAATGCTCACCACCCGTGCCCCCCCCACCTCCACCACCGCTACACGCAACAATCGCACCTGGCAACTCCTCTGGACATATTGCGGTGGCCTCGAACGCTCTGCCATTGCAGTCAAAGGCACAGCAGATACAACAGCTGCTCTGGTGCTCCACAGACCCAACAGCTGTAAACCTTTACCCTGGTCTGCGCCACCCAGCCATGGCTCAAAAACACTGTGTTCTTCAATACTCCTATCTGCTCCAGAGATTATGTCCAAGGTGCCCAAGTCAGCGCCAACTCTGCATATGCCTGCGCCGCCCGGAGCGCCAAGCTCCTGGTAGTGTCCAGTTGTAACTTAAAGGTGCTGGCCCCACCTGGCGTGCTAGCCCTCAGGGACCACCACACACTGCCTGGCCTGGTCCCTACCACCTGCTGGCACCCTTGGTGTGGATGAGAACCTCTGGAGGGCAGTGACTGTCCCCTTGCTGCTCCCCTCTGCCACAGCTCCAGTAGCTGGCTCCTGTTCCAGTTCACTTTTAAAACCAGCTTGTCGCCACAAAAATGTAGTGGGTTCAGCCAAGAAGACACTGTGACCCAGGCTTCTTAATGAAAGTTTGTTGGTCCACAGGTACACATCAAGTAAGTAACATAAGTAAGTTCCTGGACAGTAAAACACTGGCACATCCACACCTTCCATCTCAGATTTAACTGCCACATTTAGAATCCCCATCGGTCACACACACCACATTGGAGTGTACCTCACTACATTCCACATACATACTACTTGCACCTCCAAAGCAAGACTACTACAAGTTCCCTTTCAACCATGTTTTTCCATACACTTGTATTGACTCTAATCTTGCTTGCCTGTATCTCTTTTTGGGGCTGCTGGGTATCGAACTTGGCACTAGAGCCCTTCAAAGCGGTCTCATTTGGGGTTCCCTGAGGTTGGTGGTTATCTTTTCCACACCTTTGGCGTAGAACTGGACTTACCTTTCATTTCCTCATACCCGCGGCTGTGCATATTGGCTTTGCCCGTTTATTGATGTGGGGAACATACACATTTACCTGGAACTCTCCTAAAGTGTACTGGGGGTATTTTCCTGCCTTTGGACATTTTTCCAGGGTCCCCTTGAAGTTTTAGACCCAAATAAATTGAATTTGTGTTAGTGCCACCGATGTTATATGCATTTTTAAAATCATGTATTACACAGTCAATGAGAAATGCTGGGCTACATTGTAGAAATGCAAAGAATACCTGTAACTATTTTCTCTAGGAGTGTAATATGTTGGTATTATCTGTCTTATTGTATTATGAATTTTGGTGGCTTCTGGCCTTGTGTTGCAAAGTGTTCCCTCTCTCCCTCCATCCCCAAGGTCCTACATTTACTATAAACTGCTGTGATCGGGTCAGAATCATGACCCCGACAGGGGAAGGGGAAACGAGAGGTCCCAATCTCCGAGACCCCCTCATGTGACTGCATGTTTGAAATGAGTAACACCTTTTCTTGCCATATGTCTTTACTGTACAATGCTGTCTCTATCTTGCCCCAACCAGCATTCCCAGCAGTGGAAGAGCAAGCAAGCGACCTGACCAGGGGAGAGGCCGCAAAGAGCTGCAAGGCCACAGAAAAAGTACATGGCAGCACCTCAGAGAAAGACGGCTATGTCACAGACCCGCAAGAGAAAAATTGCTCCAGAGAATATGCAGAGCACTCCATTCAGCTTTCCAGCAATCTCAATGCGCTCACCCACAAAGAAAATACGCTTACCTGTGTTGAGGCCGTGGAGCGGTCCCCCTGCCACACCAGCATTCCAAACACACCAGAATGAAAGTTCACACATGAACTGCGACAATGAATAGGATTCTCGCTGCAGCTGGCTGCCATGGACTATAGCCAGTGAACCCGTGTACAAGAAAGGGAAGGGGCGTAAGACTCCTTTTATGATTTTGCTAACCTGTAACACCTCCCATGGGGAAGGAAACGCCAGTTGTTGGATCAGGAACCAGGTGATTAAGAGACCCAATGGAGAGGCAAGGGGGTGGATAAAAAGGGGCACTGGAAACAGGAAAGTGTGGTTTATTTTGATGAGGGGAAGGAAGGAGGGCCAAGAGACCAAGCAGAGGCAGGACGGATTGCTGAAGGACTGTGCAAGGTGAGATATTCTTTGGTGGGAGAAAGTGGTACTTTGGTTTGAGTATGCATGCAAGGTATGTAAATGGGACTAATAGTGGAAGTGTAGGGAGTGAATGAGAAGGTGACTGGGGAAATGGAAGGAGAGGGAAAGTGAGAAATTGTCGGTAGAGGGTAGAGTAATAGTCGTGGAGCCAAGAGGAGTGGAGAGGGGAGAGTAGCAGATAGGGGAGAGTAGTAGCAGTGTGGAGAAGGGAGAGATGCTTTGGTGCAGGCATGTGAGGGAGATAGAGGAGAGATGGTGGGCGGAGCATTAGGGAGCAGAGTAGGGGATGAAAGAGAGAGAACTAGGTCAGGAATGCAAGGGTGCTAAGGAAAGGACCAGATAAGGCCTCAGTGTCTGGCACCACTCCTTAAGTTATATTGTACTGGAGAACTAAGGTCACAGGGAGTTAGAGAGAGAAGGCGTCTACGTTTAGGCCATCATTACCAGACAGAGAGCTTCCTAGATAGTAGACATTACCAATCTCTAGATTTAATCTTGGGGTTGAGGGATGCTTGGAATACAGAGGCAACATATAACAAAGGATGTTCCCGAAGGACTCACGTTAAAGCTTCGTTTAGACGCCTATCAGTGCATATTCAACTAATAGCTAAAACAGACCAAATCATTCAGTGAAACATATGTATTTTTGTATCACCAGTCAAACAAACCTCAATTGTGCCTATTAGTAGCACATATAATACAACATTCAAAAAATAATATGTAAAGAAAATGAACAAGTTACTTCTTACCTTGTAACGTTCTTTCGATGGGATGTTCCTCCAACGTATTCCTTATCTTTGATAGATCATCTCCCAGCTTGCTGGCCTCGGATTTTTTTTTTCAGTAGAGGGCTCTGCGCATAGACGTCCCTCGAGCCGATGTCCCTCGACGGCCTCTATCGACGCCGACGTCATCACACGTATAAATAGACTTGCGCAGCGTCCGTTGCTCAGTTCCGTTTTGACGTTAACAGTTGTTTCACATGAATTGGTTATTGACCTTGAAGGAGCGTAAGCTGCAACCACAAGGGATGTATTACTGTGGGGATGGATGGGGGGGGGCGATAAGGAATACGTCGGAGGAACATCCCATCGAAAGAACGTTACAAGGTAAGCAGTAACTTGTTCTTCGAAGGGATTGTGTCCTCCAACGTCTTCCATATCTTTGATAGACTCCGATAGCAGTGGTGTGCAATTGGAGGTGGGAGTAAAACGCCATGTTTCCTTTTAGGAATGAACCGAATGTAATACGGCTTTGCCAAACCTAGTCTCCTGACTAGAGGATGAATCCAGGTTGTAAAATCTTGTGAAGGTATGTGCGGATGACCATCTGGCAGCCGCACATATGTCTCGAACCGGCACCCCTCTTTGGAGGACTAAGGAGGCTGCGATACCCCTGGTTGAATGAGCCCTAAGATTTTGAGGAGGCTCTTTCCCTGCTAGTCTGTAACATTCAAGGATGGCCAAAATAATCCATCTGGAAATGGTTTGTTTTGTTATCGGTAGTCCTAATTTGTGTCCTGCGTAACCTACGAACAGTTCGTCTGCTTGCCTAATCCTAGCAAGTCTGCTGATGTAAAAGCTTAAAACCCGCTTTGGGTCCAGCCTATGTAGCCTTTATTTCTCTTTCCCCAGATGCGGAGGCGGATAGAATGAAGGTAAGGTAATTTTCTGAGTGATGTGGAATTCAGAAAACACCTTTGGAGGAAATTAGGCTTCACCTGTAGGACAACTTTGTCTTTATGAAAAATTGTATGAGGGGGTTTACAAGATAGAGCTTGTAATTCGCTCACCCTTCTAGCAGATGTTAAAGCCACTATTAAGACAGTTTTAAGGGTGAGAAATCTTAGCGAACAAGAGTAGAGTGGTTCAAAAGGAGTCCCCATCAGGAAATTTAAGACTAAATTTAAGTCCCATAAGGGAACCTGGAAAGGTCTTGGAGGGTAGACATTAGTTAATCCCTTTAGAAATGGTATTACTAAGGGTGATTTGAAATATGAAGGCTCCTCTGCAGTGCGCTTGAAGATCGATAGCGCTGCGAGATAGCCCTTGATAGTGCCAACTTGAAGGCCTGAGTTTGCCAAGTAGAGTAGAAAGGATAACACTGTTGGTGTACCACATGAAAAGGGGTCGATATTCTCTTCTCTACACCAGCTGCAGAATTTGTTCCAACGGCAGCGGTATAAAGACTTTGTTGCTGGCCATCTGGCCGAAAGCAACACCTCCATGACATCATCAGGGAGGTCCCAATCCTTGTATCTCAACCTTTCAGAAGCCAGGCGTGAAGAGTGAGGGTTCTGATGTCTGGATGGAGAACCTGACCTCCCTTCTGTGAGAGAAGATTCTCCTTGAGTGGAAGACAAATTGGAGGGCAGATGGATATGCCCAGAAGGTCCGGGTACCACGTTCTCCTGGCCCAGTCTGGGGCAATTAGGATCATGGTTCTCCGGAATCTTCTCAAATTCCTGATCATTTGAGGAATGACAGGGACTGGTGGAAATACGTACAGGAGTGGAAACTCCCAGTCCACTACGAACGCGTCTCCTAGAGCTCCTCTCGGGGGAAATTCCCTTTAACAAAACAGATCGCACTTTCTGTTGGTACTGGTGGCAAACAGATCCACTTGAGGGGTTCCCCAAAGGGCGAAGATCTCCTGAAGGACTTCCTGAGCTAGTTCCCACTCATGGGAGACTGTGCCCTGCCTGCTCAGAGCGTCCGCCGTCAAGTTCTTCTCTCCGGCTAGGTGAACTGCTGATAGAGAGATTCCTTCTTGGATTGCCCAAAACCAGAGCTGCATTGCCTCTCTGCACAGGGGCAGTGATCCTACGCCTCCTCTTTTGTTGAGGTAGTGCATGGCCATTGTGTTGTCCGTCATTATCAGGACATTTTTCCCCTGTACAGATGGCAGAAAAGCTTTCAGCGCTAGTCTGATTGCTCTCAGCTCTAACAGGTTGATATGTAGTCTGGACTCCGATGGAGATGGTCCAGTCGTTGGTATGGGCTCCCCAATCCGTGAGTGAGGCATCCGTGACTACTGTTATCTCCGGCCATGGTTGCCAAAACAGTTCCCCCTTCAAGATGTTTTTCTGGCAGGCCCACCACTGAAGGTCTCGAGCCACCTTGTCCGGAATCTGAAGGAGGCCTGTCATTCTCCCTGAGCATTGCGACCATTGAGTTCTCAGTGTCCACTGAAGAGATCTCATTCTCAGGCGAGCCTCTGGCACAAGGAAGATGCAGGATGCCATGAGGCCTAGCAACCTCAAAAAGTCGTAGGCTGGGAGACCCTTGGGCATTTTGAAATTTGGTGATCATCTGCAGAATATCTTGAGCCCTCACCTCTGGTGGCGAGGCTTTTCCCAGGGAAGTGTCCAGGACAGCTCCAATGAACTGGAGTCTCTGTGATGGTATCATCTGTGACTTCTTTAAATTGAGGGAGAAGCCCAGTTTGTGAAGGAAGTGGTAGACATAATCTAACTGGATCTGAGCTTGTTCCGAAGATACAGCTCTGATCAGCCAATCGTCCAGGTAGGGGTAGACGTGGATCCCTTCCCTCCTTAGACTTGCAGCCACTACCGACATTAGCTTGGTGAAGACCCTCTGGCGGAGGTCAGCCCAAATGGCAGAACTCGAAATTGATAATGAGAGCCGCCAATTGCGAACCTCGGGTATTTCCTGTGTTTGAGATGTATTGGCATATGGAAATAAGCATCCTAGAGGTCCAGAGATACCAGCCAGTCCTGGAGCTGGAGGGCCTGAAGGATCTGAGAGAGAGTTACCATCTTGAACTTGTCCTTCCTGAGGAACTTGTTCAATTCTCGTAGGTCCAAGATAGGTATAAGTCCTCCGTCTGTCTTCGGTATGAGAAAGTAGGGGGGGGTACCAGCCCTTGTTCCTGTCCGCTACAGGTACCGGTTCTATGGCTCCTTTCTCTAGCAGGTCTACAATCTCCTGCAAGAGGAGCGGATCTGGAACTTTCAGAGAGCAGTTCCCCCGGTGAATGACTCTGAGGGATGGGTAGAAAAGGCAGGCAGTAACCTTGGGCAACTGTCTCCAATGCCCAAGCATCTGACGTAATAGCCTGCCATTCCGTCAGATGTTCAGTTAACCTGCCCCCTACTGGTGTTTTGTGAGGAGAGTCCTCAGAGCGGTTTGGAGGCGGCTGATGCAGATGCCGAGGGTAAAGAGGCACCTGCTGCTGCTGCGGCTTTTGTGTTTTTACCCCGTCCACCTCGGTGTAACGCTCACCTGATTCCCGCAGAGATGCCGGTCTTGACTGGGTGAATGCTGTAACACACGGTTGGCTCTTTGGGCTGGACCTCTGTGCACTGTATGTCTGACTCGAAGAGTAAGATGTCTGCAGATAGAAAATATGGGATTAATGAACTGGGGTTATTGGGTGCCTCTCTCCTCTTCCCTTTCTCTTCTCCTGTAGAACCCCAAAGGTTAACACCCTCACCTTAGGTAAGTGAACGCCAAGCTCTCCATCTGCCTCGGGGCAGGGTGCCGTAACCAGTTTCTTCACTGGATAAGGGTGCAGGCCTCTTGACTTCAGAGGACTGCTGTCCGTCGTTAACTGCACGAACGGTAAGTTCTGGGCACTTCAAATGTCTTAAAAGTCTTTTGTAATGATATCTCTTGTTTTGCAGGGTTCCGGCGATGGCGGATGGCGGGCTGATGAGAGTTGAGGATCGAATCGAACCCGCGTGAGGAATAGAAGCGCCTGGAAGCACGTAAGTAAGCGCTTGTAGCCTGCTTCATGATGCGCACTAACTGTCCCTTTTATCTTGCAGGTACAAGTTCGGAGCTTTAGAGAAGCTGAAGGGTGCTGGAATACCCACTGGATTCGGCGTGGGAAGGAGTAATGGCACGTGAGTAATAAAGTTGCCCAATGTCTTTAAACGCACCTTCTTTTGTCTTTCAGATGCGGGATGCAGCGCCGAAGGCCTCCGGAGCGTGCGAAGAGCTGGTAAGCTTTTGTCTTTCAGATGCCGGAATGCAGTGCGAAGACCTCCGGAGCATGCGAAGAGTAGGTAAGCCTTTGTCTTTCAGATGCCGGAATGCAGCGCGAGGCGTTGGTGACAGCCGATGGACCAGGTAAGAGATGCGCTGCCACTGAAGACCGTAGTGCTAACCTGTTCTTTCTTTGTCTTTACAGGTGCTGCTGAAGACTGGATTCCAGGATGGTAAGCCTTTGTTCCCTTAGGCCCAGGATCAGAAGCAGAAGGCACGATGAGCGTTCTGCTGCAGATAATGCAGAATAACGCAAAGCAAGATTCATCCATCGGGTGTGGTTTAAATAGCCTCCTGTAGTGCTTAGGTGTCTCCTTCCACAGCCACGCCTAGGTAAGAAAAGAGTTCCTGCTTTCCAGAAGAGTTCCAGTGTTCTGAACCTAGGGAGTGGCTCCTGCCCCACCCAACAGGAAAAGTAGTCCCAAACAGAAGAGGATCAGGGGTTCAACTGGCAGGTAAGTAAGCAGCATGGTCTGCTGCAGGTAAGTCCACCCAAGCATTATGAGCCCGGCGCTTCCAGCGCTGGGACTGGGCATCTTTATGAGCCTGGTGCCACTGGCGCCAGGACAGGGTCCAAAAGGTCCCAATTGGGACTGGCTGGCACTCGGAACCGGGGTTATGGGTCTGCTTCCAAGGGAGTCGGGTAAGTCCTGATCTTTTGGAAGCAGAGATCATGACACTCGGGTGAATTTTTTCTGACCCCTTTGAACCGGATGTCCTCTGCCCTTTCCGAATGCGGAATAGAAGCGAAAAGACTTACCTCTCCAAGAGGTTCCTGAGGGGCGATATGGTGTCTGACGGATTGCAGCTCCTAAGGATTTTGCTGCTGCCTTAGATGTTTGTAGTTTTTCTAAACTGTCAACCGCCTTCTTACCAAACAAAGAAGAGCCGTCAAAGGGCATATTCAAGAGTCTGCTTTGCACATCTGGAGCAAAACCAGACTTTCGCAACCAAGCAAATCTCAGGGTTGTTGTACTTGCCGCCAGGGCTCTGCTGATGCTGTCAGCAGAATCAATGCCAGTTTGAAGTGATTTGCACATAGCGTCTTTACCATCCTTGATGATGTTTAGGAACGCTTCCCTTTCTTCTCCCTCCGGGAGGCAGTCTGCCGCTGATGAAGCACACTCCCAAAGTGTGTGGCTGAACCTAGCGAGCGTACAAGTAGCATTGACGGATTTCAAAGCCATGCTACATGCGGAAAAGACTTTTTTGGCCATAGAGTCATATCTCTTATCATCCCTATCCTGTGGAACAGTAGGGTAAGCCGATTTACTACCTGCTGAAGTAGCTGCCTGAACAACCAGACTCTCCAGAGTTGGGTGTTTGGACAAAATATTCAGGGTCAGCAGAAGATACCCTATATTTAGCTAACAATTTTTTGTTAACCGCTGGGATTACTTCAGGTGTTTCCTAGTTTGCCAATATTCTCCTTTGTAATGCCGCATGAAATGGCACCACAGGATCCTCCTGTGGACCTTTGACCAAGATGTCTGTGAGGTTGTCTTGCTGAAAAGCAGGTGAGGGTGTGGACCACCCCATAAACTCTATTATCCTTGCCATCAAGGTTTTATAAGGGGTTTCAGCATGTTCCCCTGGGTCTGGTGTGGCAAATTCCACTTCTGGGGAAGTGTCCAACCCACTTGCTTCCTGTAGGGATTCATGGAGGTCTTTAAACCTACCTTCCTCAGAGGTAAATTCCTCTGGTGCAGGAGTCGCAGGTCCCTGCAACTCAAAATGTCTTTCCTGATCCAAATCCTCCCCTTCTTCATAAATAGAAGATAAGACTCTGGAGTGATCAGGTTTTTAAAATGGTGTAAATCCCATTTCCAGAGCAGAAGGAGCCAAATTCGTCATGATTGGCTGAGAAAACTTCGACGTCGTTGACGCAGACGTTAGAGGTTTCAAAGCCATCGAAGCCAACGAAAAAGCCGTCGAGAAAGGTGGTAGATGAACTCGAGAGTATCGGGATTCTACTCGAGGTTGTCGATGACACTCTCGTGCTCGAGGCTCTGGCCACTGGCTGTGAGGTGGCCGTGGGTTTATCCTTTCTCGCCGTCGACTCGACTGACCTGTGTGTCGAAGAACCCTTCGATAACGGCGTCGACGACGCCCGATCTATGTGTCTAAGGGATCTTCGACGACGGAGTCGAAGACGCAACTTTGACTTTACTCGAGGGTTTGTGATGCTCTCGAGTGGCTTCTTTCGCTGGGTGCTGCGACTCGCGGCTTTTTGATTTTTCGGGTCTTTCACCCAGGGTATCACCCTCAGCAGTCTTCGAGGGGGTCGAGGCCGCTTTCTCGAAGACGCTTAGCATCTTTTTCCAGAATTCCTCCCACTCAGCCTGAGAGCTATGTTTTGTGGGGCAGGAGACCCTTTTTGGGGAAACGGAAGAAGACTAAGACGAGGAAGGGGATCTTCGACATCTCTTTTTTGAATGCTTAGATCTTGAAGAGTGATGGGAACTGCTTCGAGACCTAGAACGAGAATGTCTTTTGTGATGGCGAGGAGACGAATGTCTTGACTCCGCCGAGGAAACTTTCGAAGAAGTTTTAACTGCCTTACCTCTCTTGAGCTTCCCCTTACGCTCCTTCAAGGCTTTCGCCGTCATGGACATGCAGTCTTCGCACTCCGAACAATGGTGCTCGATTCCCAGGCAGGGAACGTGAGGATCCGTCAACGACATTTTCTTCCCACAGTCTCGAAATTTTTTGAAGCCGGACCATGGAGTTGTCGGTTTGGGTGAGGAAGCCATCAAGTACGAGTCGGTATTCACGAGGAATATTGATATATTTGACTGAAGAACTGAGCAACGATATTCCGAGGCCCCACGAAGCGTGGAAAAATGGAACTGAGCAACGGATGCTGCGCAAGTCTATTTATACGCGTGATGACGTCGGTGTCGATACAGAGGCCGTCAAGGGACATCGGCTCGAGGGACGTCGACGCGCAGCGGCCTCTACTGAAAAAAAATTCCAAGGTCAGCAAGCTGGGAGATGATCTATCAAAGATAAGGAATACGTCGGAGGACACAATCCCTTCGAAATATATTTTTTATTTTAGAAGAGAAAACACGAATATGGCCACTTGTTGGCTTCATATATAAGAACTATTTATACTGAAAAGTAAACATAAATAACCAAATCTGCGAATACAAACAATATACATTCAGTTTTGTGAGGAAGGGTACAGAAAAAATAGGGGAGAAGGAAATAAGAAGAAGAGGGAAGCAGCATAAACAATTGACAAGGCAAGCAAACACTTATTCTGTTCAGGGTCTGTTATCCATTCAAGTTACACAGACAACTCTAGTTCAAAATAAGAATTTTGGTCTATCCATGCAATTTTTTATGGATACATTGAAAAGAAGGCAGATCATAACTAACTGACCCTTACAAGCTCAGGGGTATAGTTTATAAACTTAATGATGAGAAATCAATGTTTTTTCACAAAAATCCTAAAGCAAAATTCAAGGACAGTGCCACAGCCTGCCAGTATAGGTCTGCCTGGTGGTTTACCTGCATCTTTATGGATTTTAGGAATTTCATACAATTTTGGAATGGAACAATTAGGTTTATTGAGAAATTGTGCTTCTTAATCAGTGATCCAGGATCGTTGAAGGGCATATTCCGTGATCTCCAGAATACATTTCTGAATGTCCTTAGTCCTTAGTCGGATCTTTGCGGAGGGGGCGGTAGCTACCTGGTACATTAAGAAGATCTAGGACCATATTGTGATATTGTGCCTGATTTAAGACTACAATGCCCCCCCCCTATAGAAATATTACAATATGTTGGGATTACATCTGTTTGTTTTTGTAGGGGCTGAATTCAAGATCAAACTTTCCTGAAGAAGGTGGTCTTTTACTGTTTACACACCACCGAAACACCAATCGTGCCACGCCCGTGGCATAGGTGCATATGTACCTGTGACCAGAGGACGTTGTCACCCACGTTTATCAGTGGAAGGCGTAGTACATCATTTCAGCCTGTGTCATGTACACCACTTTGATATAACCTTCTACGTTTTTTTTGCCTTACCAAAAGCATTAGTGTACATTAGTACATCATCTCAGCTTGTGACATAACCTTTCAAGGTTTGTTCTTAGTATAAGTAAATGTTACACATTACTTTTCTGTTCGCTACACAGATTTGCTTGCGTTGTGTTTTTTTTTTTGCCTGCCTGAGTTCGGCACAATGCACAGTTTTTTTTTCTTGTTGCATAATTTTGCTTTAGCATTTTTGTGAAAAAACATTGATTGCTCATCATTAAGTTTATAAACTATACCACTGAGCTAGTAAGGGTCAGTTAGTTATGATCTGCCTTCTTTTCAATTTATCCATAAAAAATTGCATGGATAGACCAAAATTCTTATTTTGAACTAGAGTTGTCTGTGTAACTTGAATGGATAACAGACCCTGAACAGAATAAGTGTTTGCTTGCCTTGTCAATTGTTGATGCTGCTTCCCTCTTCTTATTTCCTTCGCCCCTATTTTTTCTGTGCCCTTCCTCACAAAACTGAATGTATTTTGTTTGTATTCGCACATTTGGTTATTTATGTTTACTTTTCAGTGTAAATAGTTCTTATATATGAAGCCAACAAGTGGCCATATTCGCGTTTTCTCTTCTAAAATAAAAAATATATATTTTCTTTACATATTTTTTGAATGTTGTTTTATATGTGCTACTAATAAGAGGCAGAATTTAGGTTTGTTTGACTGGTCATACAAAAATACATATGTTTCACTGAATGATTTGTTCTGTTTTAGCTATTAGTTGAATATGCACTGATAGGCGTCTAAACGACACTTTAACGTGAGTCTTTCGGGAACATCCTTTGTTATATGTTAGTTCTATACTCCACTGTGTTCCCGAGATATTGGAGATCCTCTTTGTTTATACTAATGGAATACAGAGGCAACAAGCCGCAATAGACAGAGTCGTATGTACATGAGGCAATCTGTGACACTGTGCATTTGTATTATGCATACTGTTCTGTCCTAGAGGGTTAGACTAAAGTGAATGGGTTTTGTTGTGGCTCATGTGGCTCTGAATATGACTGGGAGAATATATCTCATTAGCTTGCATGAATTGTGCCTACCACCAGATAGCGGACTTGCATTTTATTGTTGGCAGTGGTTTAGGCCTTATCTGCCTATCTAAAAGGGAAAGGGGAATTCTTAACGCATTCTATAACCGACTCTCAATCCCCAGACAATTTATGTTAAGAATTAGAGATATCCTTTGGTGGTACCCTATATACAATTATGAGGGTAAAATAAAGGATACAGTCCCCATTTTCACGTATTCTCTTCTCACATTTATGTATCACACTGGCGGTAGGGTCAAGCCAAAGTTGATGACTTTATTTGTGAATATGAAGAAAATATTTGTCTCTGATCTAAATCTCTCTTAATATAAATTGTGTTCAAATTCAGGATCAACATGCACAATAAAAGGCTGTATTTTTGAAAATTGAAGATGCATCAGTCAACAAGCATTATAAGGACATATGTCTTTGCTGTACACAAACATCATAACAACAGTACAGGCTTATGTTATTTCCCATTGACAAGGCGTAGTAATCAGTGCATATTTGTTACCTTACAAAGAAATGTCAGGAATGCATTTGAGGTCTGCACCATTAAACTGTGGCACGCTGTCTAAAGAAAACTGCACATCCCAGAACCACTGTCATTCTGGAAAAGGTGCGCAAGACCTGGCCCTCCAAAAGACACTTGGCAAACCAGAAATTCTGCCACCTAGGCACACAATAGGCTACCTTCAACCCCATCACAAGTGACTAAACTCACTTTGGGGTTTACAGCCCCTGCTCACAGATAGCGGAACATGTCTAGGAAAGCTCCCAAACAATTCAACCAACATGGCACTCAACCGGATTCAATAGAGGACAGATGCAAATTGATGATAGTACTAAACCTACTAGCCAACTCCAACCAACCTCGATGATCAGCCATCTGAAAAAAGGAAGCAACTTTCGGACTGAAGGGTGCCTGCTAAACTCAGCACCTGTGTACCCCCCCTCGTCACGCAGGCATGGCTTTTAGGGTCGCAATCCACCAGCAGATAGTGATGGACACAAATAGCACCATAAATGGCCCTCTCTTCATATGATGCAACAAATTACCAAATACTAACATCTAACTTGCAACCTCGTACCCTAACCACTACCCACTTTATCTGCACTAGAACCCAACATCCACCTAACACTACTCAACTCTACTCTACAAGTATAGTAAGTATCCACTCACACCCTACACCTCTCCTTGACCTTCACACTACATTGCAACCATTAACCAACAATTACCCAGGCCAGGATGATAACTGAACAGCTCAACCTGAACACACACATTACAGGTTTCTGAAAACATAGAACACTTACGTGCAGCAAGGTATAGTCTGAACGGACAGCCGCACACCACCATTTCATCAAGAGAAATCTTGCTAACCTCCTAATACACATTGCATCACCCTCCTTTTACACCACCTAAGGCACTAGGAATCCATTCCAATGCCATAAGCAGCACTATAGTGGAACCAATAACATACCAATACAACCTTCTTCTCCACCATTTACCACTGAATGACTGTTCTATGAACACACCTTCAGTCTATAAAACCATTACCCTTGTTACACAAAATATGTGTGATTAATTACCCAGAGTTAAAGGTTTAGTCTGCTATACCAACCCCTTGCCATGCAGCCCTCATTTTTCAACTGCGGGCCTGCAAAATGCTTGGGGTACAGTGAAGGACGTTATCCCCCTCCCCTTTGCGTGGCTGCACACAGTCTAGCACTTGCCCCATTGTATATCATGCATGCAGACTGTGTATTGCCCTGACTGTCTACCTCTCGATTATGGTCGATCCTGACTTATGCGTTTCCGGATGTGGAAACTGGTCTTCAGATGGCTGTCACCAAGGGGTATGAAGATATTGCAACTTTATTTCCCCTGCTGGCTATCACCAGAGGCACTAGGTGTGCATCTGCTTGTACAGGGAGGGAGTCTGTCAATGCTACTGTCTTAGACATATTAAATGCATCTAGAAATCTCAGCTCATGTCTTTTTGTTAGCTTCATTCACTTACACAATGATATCAGCCTAACTTGGTGTAACCAGAGGATTGGGAGTTTTCGCATGGTTTGCTGTTCCTTTCACACATGTGAGTTAGACAGCACATTTCACTTTTACAGAGACTAGTGCTCAAAGGCCCTATAGACGAGGACTGAAATGTCTACTTTCCTAGTATGACCCAGTATCAATAGCTCCCTCTATCACTTCCCATGGACTTCCTAAAAACAAGAGAAAAATGTATTGTTCCCCAAGGTAGCAGTGACAGCAGAGGTGAGAAGCCATGCGTTGGGGGGCATGGGCAGCCCTGGCATGGAGCAGGCACTTACGTTCCATTTCTGGGATGGAGCTGGTGATGGAAGAGCTAGTGGAAGTGATTGTGCTCATGGAGGGACTCATACCATACGCCGGGTAGGTACTGGTCATGGCTGCCGTGTGCGATACCCACGCCGCCGGGTCGATGGGTCGTATGGGCTCACCTGCAGAGATGACAATGGTCAGTGGTTATGTCAGAAGGTCACTTTCCCCATCTGGGGGGTTCGCAGACTGCGCTAGCTGCACTCTAAAGCATCCAAAAACACAAATTGGAGATGAAGATTACAGCAAATCTTCATCACTTTAATGCGAACAGTCAACGGGAGAAAATACAAACAGCATTGCTTATCGCTAGCATAATCAGAATTAACAGCACATGATCATAGCAACATGCATGCCTTCTTACACAGCTATTATGGAGGAGGTCTTGGTACCCTGCCAGATAGAACAGAATAATGGAACAAGCTCATTCTCATCAACCTATTTACAATCCTGGATGCCTTCATTTTGAGACCCACACTCTACTGCGAATTGGCTACTCAAAGTAAATTGGAACATTAAGGCCGAAAAACGTTCTCACTCTGGTTATTTGCTTTAAGAGGTACACGTCTGTTATGCACTTACTCCTGGGCAATGTGAAGCAGCCCCGAGGGGTGGGGTCCCAGCATTTGGCAACAGTCAGCATGATGGGCCTGTTGGAAAGAAGGATAGCATTAGAAATGTTGGGAAGGGTAAATGAGCCATGCTGTCGACACCCCGAGGCAGCCCTGCCCACCCCCAAAGAACATTTTCATGATAAGATATCCCTCCATTCTCCGTGCACGGCAGCACCAAGAATTGGGTGACTTCCCAGAACCCTTAAAAGGTATAGAAGCCCATCAGGTAAAACAGGACCCATTAAAGCAAATCAGCCACTCACAGGGAGGCGGCCCCAAGGGGTACCACTCCACAGCCTGAAGATCATGCCACAGGGGAAACCCTAAGAAATGGCTCCCCATTTAACATCTTTGGCTCAACAGATGCCTGGGAAATAGAAGTAGAAAACTCTCAGGCACTGCCACTACCTCCCCACAATTCATGGGCACCAAGTCTAAAAACATTTACTTTTAACTTTAGTCCCAAGTATGATCTGTGGGGTTTGAATTAGTATTCCACCCCTAGCCCCAAATATCCCGAGGAGCATGCCCAATCAAAGCCCAGAATAATTTTACGGAGGATTCAGTGGGTCAGAAAGAACTCTGCCACTTCCCCAAGTAACAATTTCTGTGACCACACCCATACAGGCAGTGAAAAAGAAGTAGCCCAGCAGCCTCACTTCTGAGAACCAGGAAGCTGCAGAATTAGGTCGTTCATACACCTTGTGACACTGGCGGATGAATCTTGGAATCGTTTTGTTGTTGCGAGATTGGCATGGTTGTTGATTGGTAGGAGGATACTTGTACTTTCGAAGACATACTTGTAAGCGAGTTGTAGACTTCTCCAAAGCACAAAGTGCAACAGCGCCTGTAGCTCTGAGCAGGGGCAGAAATTGTTTTTTCTTGGGGGGTGGGGGGTGGGTGGTGCTCCGACCCGGAGCACCTGCGTATGTCCCAGCATCAGCTCTGAGTGAGCCCTTAGAGTGACATGTGATGTGTAGCTCGAGAAAACATGCATTTGACTCACCCAAGAGTGTACACAGGGATTGGCCATACATGTGTGTTCTGTAGCCAGGCATCACTCTGGCTTTGTTCTTTCATTCCCTGTGCTCAGAGACGGTCTCTGTAATTGGTCAGGGTTGATGTTGCAGTTCAGAAGGTTCGGCTGGCTGCGGAATCCATTGCCCTGTCTTTATTCTGTCCACTATCCGCCACGGTCTAGTTATTTCCTCAATCTTAGCGCAGATCATAGAGGTCCCTCTGAGCACTGCTACAGGCTCACCAATGTGGTGATTCAGAACGGCAAGGTTGTGGAGTACAGCATGTGGATCTGAGGCAGTGGTCTCCAAGTCTGGCCCCCGAGAGCACTGACCAGACAAATTGCTCAGGATAACCACAGACTACGTAATGAACACCCATTTAGAGGCACTGCGTTCAAATGGCCTTAGCAGCTACTCTAAAAACATGGAGTTGATTTGGCTCTTGATAAAGAGACTTACAGGCCACTGATCTAAGGAACAGCAGCAGAGCTGTGTTCATTAAAAAATGTCCAACACAAAAGAGGAAGAAGTAAGAACACGTCAGTCTCCCCGGGAATCAACAGGACCCTTGTGTGAAGATTTCAGGAGGGGCTGGGGGGGTACAATGCTGAATACTCCCCCCTGATGTTGAGACATTATGTAATAGTGGAGAGATGGTTCCCAGCTGCCTATGATGAACTACAGTGACCAGAATTCCTTGCAGCATGAACTGGATTTAACCATGCAAACCTGAATTGAATTGCCTCCCTGATGATTGTAAGAGGCATTGCAGCATTTGGAGACGAAAATAACTAGGCTATAAGACATAACTGGGCTATAAGACAGAACTGGGAACCAGCATGGGCCCCTCACCCCCACAGAAGAAAACATTGCTTTGGAACTCCAGAGGGGCCACACCAGGGTGGTCCATACTTCACAATGGAATTCCACACTGCTTAACACTCCCTCCCCACCAATCAGGTTAAGCCACTATGCAATGGAGGAGAGTTGGTTCTGGGCTGATTATGATAAACTACGGGGGCCTGAATTCCTTGAAGAATTAACTGGATTTAACAATGTACACCTCAATTCAACCACCTCGTTGATAATTGCAAGGGGCATGCAGGCACTTGGGGGAGAACTCTGCTGGGCTGCAAGGCAAGTGTACCAGATGCCCCTCATCAATCACAGAAGAACACATTGTACTGATATGCTGCCAGTTCAGAGAGTGTGTACCACCCCCTCTAGGCATGTTGTGCAAAACCAGAGCACGAAGATGGGACAAATGAAAGAAGCATTAGTTTCAGGTGCCCACCGTTCCATGGTATTCAGTGATGTTTCAAAGCTTTGATTGTATTAGTGCTTTTAGGCAACTACTCAAAATAAAGAATGAAAACGAGAGAATGCTAAAAAAAAAATGTCATGCAAAATCTAGAAAACATTCAATATACATTTTCAAAATTCAGAAAAATCTAATTTTAATTTTTTAAAAAAAGAAACGTCTCTAGGCTGACTGAAGGGGAAGAGTGGTGAGGCAGCCAGGGACAGTATTTCCAGAGGAGTTAGGCAAGAGTAAATACATTATGCCGTAACCCATGTGTTGAAGGAAGGTCCAAAAGAGTAGAGGTTAGCATTGAAGGGTTTACGGGAACCATCACGTGTTACAAAAAGCATTTACATGACCGATTGTTTGTGATTGCTTTTAATTCACTTAATTTCACATGTTGGATGTCAATGTATTTCTGATGTAAAAGGCCTTCAAATGGATTCTGTCCTCCCACGTATTCCTCATCTTGCAGGAATGTAGGGTAGGTCTGCCAGATCAAACACCATCAATCGCCTTGTTTGCCCAAGGATTAAGAGAAGCCGGGGAAAAGGTCGCCCCTTTCCAGTTATGTCTCCTCTTGCTTGGTACAACCTCCCAGTTAAGATGCGCATAGAGGAGAGCCTTAAAAACTCCTGAATAAAACTCAAGACCCTTTTAGTTAAATAGAAAATCCACACAATGTTCACTTCCTGCTCAGAACTCTCATTTTGTGTAGCCCATTTGGGTACTTTTGTGCTTTTCGTCTGTGTTTTTAGTTCCTGTCCTGTGTTATAGGTGTGCCCTGATGCCTGCGGGCTACGGTGCGTTATAAACATAACATCTTATGAAACCTGCATATCCAGCTGTAGCTGCTTCGAAAAAGAATTCTACGGGTGGCTCTGCACATCTATGCCCGTCGACTTGATGTCCCTCGAGGGCCTCCGTCTCAGTGTCGACATCATCGATGGTATATAGCATTTTTCCACACGAGCTAACGCTTCGGATTATCGGCACACAGGTTCTTGGACTAAAAAAACGTTTGTTTTAGTGAAATGGCATCGTCGTCAGCATCATCTACTCTGAGATCGGGGTTCAAGAAGTAACACAACTCTGCGAAGAAAGTGTCCCTCACAGACCCCAATTGAGTGTGTTTATGGTGCCTGGGATCCTCTCACGCAACATCAGAGCGTGGGTCTTGCCGATCGATGACAATGAAGTCCCTGAAGAGCGTAAAGGCAAACTGGCTGCAGGTCGGTCCCATAAATATAATTCGACAACCCCATCGAAAAGGCGATCCTCCGACATGTCGAGAGATGATTCTCCTCGTCACAAGAAAGCTAAAAGGTCCGGATCACGCAGTGGTTCAAACCAATCGTCATCTTCCTCACGGCGGTTGAAGAAAAGGCGCCACAGGTAGCCGTCTAGTTCCTCCCAGGAACGGGTTTCATGCCCAACTAAATCGGCCTCACTGGCCAAATGGGAGAGGTTCAGACTAAAGATGCAAAGTATTCCAGAAAGCGGCCTTGACCCCCTAGAAAAAAGATAAGAGCCATCCCAGTGTCAACAAGCACGACAAAAAGGGCACGGGACAAAACCTGTGTGCCCTCGGGTCGGGTTGTCATTGAGAAAACTCCTTGAGAAACCTCAGAGGGTGCCTCGAAGGAAAAGGATCAATCGAGATCATTGACGCCGAAAGACTCCACGTCGAGTCATAATAAAACTTCAACGCCACACCCATCACAGTCAAAGCCTTTGATGTCAGACGAGTTGAAGGCGAAGACTTCGATGACATTGTCGATGCAAATCCCAATATTCTCGACGGATGTCGAGAAAATATACACTTCACTGCCAAGGAAGGATTTTTTCAATTCCCTTTCCTCCATTTATGAGGATAATGAGCCTTTTTCAGATGAATCTCGTCCATTTGGATTGTAGTATGGGACACAAAATGTTCCAGAGGCCTTCATTTCTGAGGATTCAAGATTAAGGGACCTACATGACACCCTGCAATCTGCAAGTGTATTGGACACATCCCCAGAAATAGAATTTGGCAGGCCAGATCCCTCGGACCACGACGATGGATCTTATAGATAAATGATGTCTAGAGTGATAGGATATCTGGGATGGAGTAGGCCTGCACCACTATATGAGCAGGATGACCTGATATTTTAGACAAGGGACCCCAGGAGGACCCTATTCTACAATTCGATGTGGCTTTGCAAAAGAGTTAATGCCAAATGGGAGCAGCCCGAGTTACTTCCAGCTGTGAACAAAAAACAAACTAGCAAGTACCGTGCGCCAAGTAGTGATCCATACTATCTAAAAAAAGCACCCAAATGTTGAAAGCTTGGTAGTTCAGGCTGCCACTCTACATTCAGGCAACAAGCATACCCCAACCCCCCCAATCACCTGGACAGAGATGACAAGAGTTATGACTCGTGGGCTAAAATTCCTTTGCAGCGAGTATGGCCATTAAATCAGTAAATGCCACGTTGACTTTCACATTATGGGATTGTATAGCGATGGCGGCGGAACATATCCCCAAAGGGGAAGAACGAGACTGCTTTTTAAACATTGTGCAGGATGGGAAAGATGCGATGTGCGAATCCCTCCAGCTGGTCTCGACTCTGTGCGCATTATCAGGAGAGCAAATGGTGGCTTTCATGAACGCAGATTTACCTAGTTGAGAAAGTCTGGTTTTGCACTAGATGTACAGTCCAGACCTCTTAACATGCCCTTTGACTGCACTCATGTATTTGGCAGCAAGGCACCAGAGTCTGGAGAATTTTGCAGACGTTCAAAGCTGTAGCTTAGAGGAGCAGCTCTTTTCGCTATTACTCCTCAGTTGGGCGAGGGAGAGGATTGTAAAATCAAAGAGGTCAGAAAAGATTCCCCTGTGGTGGGCGGAGAAGAGGTACCAAGACCGCCCAAGCAGAAGCTACTTTACCATCAGCCCCTGCATCAGCCGCCTCTTAATCTCTCTGTGGCCTTAGTCCATAAGACCCCGGTGGGAGGCAGACTCTCACAGCATCTGAAAGAAGAGCAAGTTACTTACCAACTGGTAACGTTCTTTCGACTGGATGTTCCTCCAACGTATTCCACATCTTTGACATGTAATGTCCACAGCTGTGTACTTTGGAAATGTTTTGGTAGAGGGCGTCCTGCGTCGGGTCGATGTCGCTCGAAGGCCTCCGCCGAGGGCGACGTCACCGGACGTTGCAAATAGGACGCACGGCACCCGTAGCCTCAGTTTATGTTTTTTCCTCCATAACGTGTGACATGCTCGTAGCCAATGCCTGCTTGACTGCACATAGCCTTGAGGGGCAGGCTCGGAGGGCGATGTGGAATACGTTGGAGGACCATCCAGTCGAAAGAACGTTACCAGTTGGGTAGTAACTTGTTCTTCGAATGGATTGTGTCCTCCAACGTATTCCCCATCTTCGACAGACTCCCAAAGCAGTACCAGAAAATGGAGGAGGGAAAAGAATTTAGAATACCCAATCAGATGGCAGAATAAAGAACTGCCTTACCAAAGGCCATATCTCGACCATGGAGCGTATCCAGGGAGCAATGTTTGACAAAGGTGTGGATAGAAGCCCACGTCGCTGCGTCACAAATATTCCCAGTAGGAACTCCCTGCTGCAGGGCTGTGGAAGTTGCCACTCCCCTAATGGAATGAGCTTGCAACCCTTCAGGAGGGTCCTTGCCCGCCAATCTGTAACATTCAGTAATGGTGAGGATAATCCACCTGGACATGGTCTGTCTGGTAACAGCCTGGCCCAATAGGTGTCCAGCATACCCCACAAAAAGATGATCGTCCACTCTGACCCTGGACATCCTAGAAATATAAAAGCTCAGAGCTCTCCTAGGGTCCAACCTATGGAGTCACTGTTCTTTGTTACCAGGATGAGGAGGAGGATAGAAAGAAGGAAGTACCACATTCTGGCTTAAATGAAACTCAGACACTACCTTAGGTAGAAAGGAAGGACGTACCCTCAGTACAACCCTATCCTTGAGGAAAACAGTAAAGGGCGACTTAGATGAAAGTGCCTGCAATTCACTCACTCTGCGAGCGGATGTAACCGCAACCAAGAACACCGTCTTGAAAGAAAACAGTCTCAAAGGACAAGAGTGCAAAGGTTCAAATGGAGCAGCCATCAGGAATTTCAAGGCCAAATTCAGATCCCAAACCTGCACCTGAAACGGGGATGGTGGAAACACATTAGTGAGCCCTTTAAGAAATTGGGAAATCAAAGGAATCTTAAAATACGAACATTCTAAGTTTCTGCATCAGTTTGCAGAGAACCATCTTCTTTCAGATAACATCCTGCACCATTTACTGTTCCCTTTATTGAAAAGGGCCAAACAGCAGCACATTCAAACCCTTTAAAAAAAAAATCAAAGTAAGTGCGGCTATAAGGTTTGTCAACCAACCTCCCCCTTTCGCTTAAACCCATTTACAGACGGGGCTGCAGCTTAAACCACAAGTAACCCATGACTATGGCCGACGATAGAGAGAACAGAGACGAAGATTTTGAAGCTCTCTTTTTACCAAGAGGGAGCACAACACATGCTTTTCAGAACCCCGTTACTAGCCAAGAAAACCTAAGTGACAAATTTGTAAATAATTATTTTGCATGTATATAGCGCTACGAACCCACAGGCATCCGAGCGCTGCTCATTATTACCCACGGTGTGCGGTGCTCATTTATCGACCTTGGAAGGATGAAAGGCTGAGTTTGGCCCTGCCGGGATTCGAACCTGCATCAGCAGGCTCTGCCCGGATGTCAAAGCGAGTGCGCTACTTGCTGTGCTATCTGACCGGCTAACCTGAGAGATTTTCCATCAACAAAATTAACAAATACTGGGAACGGGGGACGATGAGGAAGTATCTTGAGAAAAAACAGACCCCTAGAGGCCTTAGAATATGTATCCTAACAGACTTCAGTAACAATGAATACCTAGACATAGCTGAAAAATAGGAGGAAAATCTGACAAGAAGTTCCAAGACCATGATAGAATTACTAACAGAACACGCTGACCGCGAACACCGGAGAATCGAGACACAAATAGAAACAGTCAAAAGAGAAATAAGTGCAATGCCCGCACTAGACGCAACTAAAGCAAAGAATCCCAAAACACTAACTAAAATCACACACAAACACCAGGACAAACTAAGAAAATCACCAATATTTTTTTGAGATGAGACACACTATGATCATGATAGAGTATACACTTTCCAGCCCAAATTTGACAATACAACTAGAACACGCTCACAAGAAAGCACAGCCATCTCGTCCCCCAGCAAGCTCCCACACAGACAGCGAGATTGACAGAAATAATGAAGGCACGTCAGGCACACCTAGAACAACTGCTAGTGGGGGGTATACTAAAAAACAAAAAGACTCCTTCGACCAAATCAAACGCTTCAAACGAGGCAACAGACAGGAATCGACAAAGCATGTACGATTCACAGTTCCGCCATCCACTGATACCAGAACCACGAACATAAATACAAGGGAGGAGGATGGAGACTAAACCCGACAAACAAGGGCAAGGACACGTGGCTACCACAGGAGACAACAAACTAACACGAGATAACCATGACAGCAAAAAATGTAGTTACAAACCTTTCAAAGAGGACACTGAGCCACTAGAAACCATAGTACTCAACAAGGGCCTATCAAAACAAGGGTTTCAAAAGCCCTCGCAGGACAAGGCTGCGGTGCTGAGCGACCCAGGTGAGCACAAGACTCTGCCCGACTATACGTAGCACGCTTTGCTACGCCCAGGCTTCCATGCCTAAAAGAACTGAGTTTCGGACCCTCTGTGGCAAAGCCCTCGCAGGACAAGGCTGCAGTGTTGAGCGATGCAGGGGCGCAGGAGACGCTGCTTGACTATACGTAGCATGCTTTGCTACGTCCACACCTCTGTGCCTATAAGAACAGAGGTTCGGACCCTCTGCGGCAAAGCCCTTGAAGGACAAGGCTGCGGTGTTGAGCGATGCAGGGGCGCAGGCGATGCTGCTCGACTATACATAGCACGCTTTGCTACGTCCATGCTTCAGTGCCTATAAGAACCAAGGTTCGGACCCTCTTTGGCAAAGCCCTTGCAGGACAAAGCCGTGGTGTTGAGTGATGCAGGTGCGCAGGAGACGCTGCCTGACTATACATACCATGCTTTGCTACGTCCACTCTTCTGTGCCTATAGAACCAGGGTTCGGACCCTCTGCAGCAAAGCCCTCACAGGACATGGCCGCAGTGTTGAGGGACGCAGGTTTTTGGCGGCGATGGGGTAGCATTGCAGATTGTGAGCGCAGACGTCCTCACCCTCCTGTCTGTGGCCGCAAGGTAAGAAGGTGCAGGGAGAGTTAGCTTCACTACATTACACAACCCCCACCTGACCATGTGCCCCTTCTCCCTATTGCACACATGTTGCTCCCCTGCAACCGATCCTCTCACCCCCACACGCTCGCGTCACCCATTCTTACATGCACCCCACACAACTTTAGGCCACGTGCACTCGCTCGAAACTTGCTTGCGTGCGCTCCCCCGCGTAGTAAGTCCCTGCATCCTGTTAGCACGCAAGTGCTGCCTCGCAACTTGGCCACGTGCGTTTTCTTGCTGCGTGCGCTCCCTTGCATAATAGGTCACTGCATACTGTTCGTGTGTGTGTGCGCTGCCTCGCTACTTTGCCACGTGCGCTCCCTTGCTTCTCTACCCATGTGCGCTTCCCTCGCATTGTAGGTCCACGTATTCTGTTCCGTCCCGCCCTCCGTTCCCTTCCTTCCTCTCACATCTTAGCCCTTCCCCGTCTTCAATCTATTGCGTAATTCTTTGATATGGTGTTGTGCTCCACGGTTTTGGCATTACATTGCATTGCCTGCATTCTTTTTTCTTAACATTTATTTAGGTGTTTGGTTTTTCAAAAAGAAAACCTTATACCTGCTAACTGTGCTAAAATCTTTAAAAACGAATTTTCCCGCCTATGTCCATCATAACGGAAATCATTTTAACCAATAATCAATGTCAGTTAACCAGTAGGCGTCACCCCAATCTTGGGCTTACTCCCTTCAATCCTAATAAAAGTCTCTTTCAGAAACCTAAACAAGGCCAGGATCACAGGAATCCATTCTTTCGGCGTAAACGCAGCCCACCAGTCATCAGCCGCGATCGACTCGATTTCCTTGATTAATCTGCCTAGGATGTTTGGTCTTTGTATCTCTTACAACTGGGCAAAATAGTACCAAATGTCTCAGAGTGTCTTTCTAGTCTTTGATCAAGCACAGCCTACATGATGTATCGAACCCACAATCCCGCGTTCTTGGTCTAAAAATGTCTCTTGTGGGGAACAGGTTTAAGCGAAAGCTCATGAACTGTGCTCTAAAATGACGGTTGGGGAATTTAATTTCAGTAGATATTTTGGTAACTTATTGAGTTTCCTGACCTCTTGTAAGGTCTTACCGTAAGGTTTGTATGATTGTCTCTCTTGCTGTGTGTTGATCCAATCTTACGTGTATAACTTCCGTTTGGTTCCATTTGGATTACTAGTCAGGCAATTTTATGTTTCTCCCAAATCTGCTAGAATTACCATGGCTTTCAGTATTCTCGTTTAGGGCTTTGTTTAGCACAGAGAAGCCTCCCAAGTCACTTGCGGTATAAGGAGAGAGATTTCCACACCACTATCGTGTATATTGATGTCACACCGAGTTCCATCCTGACTGCTTGGATGGGAGTGCTTTTTGGTAAGCCCAGGAGCCTCTTCCAGAATAACCCTTCTATTTTTGGCCATGTCTCAACTTGTAGTGCAAAGGACTGCTCCGTAGGTAAGGATTGGTATCACCTTCATACGATAGAATGAGATCAAAGGCACCAGTGTGAAGTCACAGAATTTGTTGAGCAGAAGCCTTCCGTGAGCAGCAAGGTTTTTAGATTTTTTTCTTAGGATCATTTCTTTCGGGGCGTCTCTGCTGCTGGTGTTCAAACACACACCCAGGTAAGTAATGGAGCTTACCTCGGTTACTTTTTCTCCACTAAGATACCATGTTTTTTTCTCTCTGCTTGCCTCCAACACTTTCCACTGAGAGTCATGGTCCGAGATTTTTTGGGGTTGATTTTGAGTCAATTTTTTCCCATGATGTCTTGCAGAACGTCAAGCTGTCGTTGTAAGCCTATCAGTGTTTGATCCATTAGTACAACATCGTCCACATAAAGCAGTCTCCAAGGGTTTTGTTAGGGCGGGGAAGCATCTGGTATTAGCAAAGGCTTTGTTTACATCTGAAATAAACAAATTAAACAGCTCAGGAGCTACGGAGCAACCTCGCTTGAGACCTTTGCCATTTGCAATTGGGTCAGAGAGGAGGTTACTCCTGTCCAGGCTGAGCCTTAAAGTTGTTTCAAAATAGAGATTTTTCTTAGCGTGTCTGATATTGCATGGGAATCCCCAATCCATCAAGTATCCTCCATAGATTCGGCTGATTTAGTGAGTCGAATGCTTGTGCCAAGTCAATGAATGCCATAGAGATCTTCAACTCTTTCTCCCGTTCCAGCCTTTAAGATATTAATCAGGAATGCGTTAAGAGAGGTGCCGACACCCTTGACAAAGCCTGCTTGCAAAATGTCCCGATGGCAATAGGACACACTTCAGGATAACAGAGCCTTCAAAATAAGGGATGCAAATATTTTGCCTGCCACATCCAAGAGGGCGTAAGGCTGATAGTTCGTGGGATCTGACCTGTCCCCCTTCTTGTAGATGGGGACCACCATGGAAGACTTCCATGACAGCAGAACTTGTGTAGACTTTGTGATGTGGGCAAAAAGTTCATGTAAAATTGTTGCCCATCACTTTTTTCTAGCATGGCATTGGTCATCTCATCTGGGCCCGCGGCCCTTCAGTTGCTAGCTCTCTTTATAAGTTCCAGAATGTCTTCGATGTCAGTGGTGAAGGTCCACGGAATATTGTGCAATGGTGCATCTCGGCTCAGGTCCTCGTCTTTGCACTCAAAGAGAAGGGCGAAATGGTCTACCCATGCACTGGCTGCTACAGCGTTTATAATTAAGGTATCCTGTGGGGCATACATTGAATTGCTCATTTGCCAGATTTCCCCAGTATTTCTAGATGCAATCTTGTTCAACAAGGCTTCAGAGTCTTGTTGTAGCATCCTATTCCTGTGTGAACGCACCCAGGTGTGATATGGTTGCTTAAGTTTTTTTGTTAAGAGCTGAGCTTCCACCGTGCCATCCTTTTAAAGGTTGCATATTTTGAATTAAGGGTCTTCTTTCTTGTGGCCAACTCCAGGTCATATTTGAGGCATTAACAGATGGTATTTTTGTTGCTAAAGTTCTTGTGTTCCAGAAAGTCCTTCAACATGATGGAGTAGTCAATATGTTGCTCATCAGATCCCCCACTAACAGGCCCTATTTTGGATCTTAGTTTTGTGGTCAGATGGCCAATTCTTTCTGGGTTAATAATCAGCCTATTTCTTCCCGGAGTCACTCCCAGCATGCCCGGATGGAACTCCATTTGATGTTTACTCAATGATAGGCAGGTTAGTCTCAGCAGGTTGTGATCACTCGTGGTCATGTCTTCTACTTCCAGCAGACTTACTAGAGAGGTCATAATTCGGGACAAAGATCTAATCCAAGATTTGCCCATCCATTCTTCCTTTCCTTGTGATTGGAGCTGAAATGTCACCCTCAGTGTGCCCGTTCATGATGTCAATGTTTGTCAGGACAAAGTTATGTCGCCAATCAAAACCTCTTTTTACCGCCGAGCTAGCCGATATGTCTGCACTCTGAATAAGAAGTCCATTTTGATCAAGGAAATGGATGTTCCAATCTCCACTGATGATGATGATCCAAGGGTCTTGCCACCGCTCTATCTGTTGATCTAGTATGTCTGTTATAGTTTCCGGTAGATGTCGTATTTCAAGTGCTTCAGGGTTCCAATATAAATTGAATACAATCAAGATTCTTCGACTTGCCACGTCACCTTGCACCACCTCTAGCGTGTTCACCTGAATGTAGGGGTTGGGGTTCTCTATCGACAGTGGTGTAAGATTGATTCTGTTTTTTTAAGGCAGTTAGTAGATCTGACATAGGCCTATCTTTTGATCCTTTTACTGCAGGATTTAGGTTAATTGTGTAATGTGCTAATCTGGGGTGTGCTGAAGCCACATTTCCTGTAAACAAATTCTGTCAAAGGTTTCAAAATGTAGTTCCTCTTGGCTAAACAAGTGGGCAAAGCCTCTGGTGTTCCAGCTGTCAAATATAAACATGTTAGCGGCGATGTGACTTTCTGATTTTGGCATTTTCCTGCATTCTTCCTTCTAGGTTCCTGTGGTGTTCTGTGCCTTGTTGACGGTATTGACTTTGTGGTGTTCTCTACAGTTTTGATATTATGTTGTCTCCACGGTTTGTGGCATTACATTCCATTGCCCGCATTCTTCACTTCTAGGTTCCCTGTTGATCTTTGTGTTTTGCTTTTGGTTCTGTATTGCATCTGCATTCCTTACTTCTAGGTTCCCTGTTGTGCTCTGTGATTTGCTTTTGGTTCTGTGTTGCATCTGGTTTGTAGGTCTGTTTTTGCTCTTTGTTGTGCTCCCTTCCCTTTCGTGTCCCCCCCCTTGTGCCTACCTCCTGTCTGCCCCCCCTGCTCCCCTCCCTTTCGTGTCCCCGCCCTTGTGCCTACCTCCCGTCTGCCCCCCCTGCACAACCCCCACCATCCCCTGCTTGTGCTACACCCTCTTTCCTCCCTGCACCCCTATGGTGCTCTTTGTCTCACCTATCTTCTCTAACTGCTTTTCTATCGACTATCCTATCCCTCTCACCAAGTCTGGCAGGAGGAAGCTCAAAAGGGACACCCAGGTCTCCAACTCAGGCCTCCCTATCGCCGATACTTACACCAGTGCTTCCTCCAGACAGACCCTTACTGACATACTCTTTGCTGGTCTCTCTCTCCAGGCCTATGGACCCCCATATGGTCTATGTTCTCTCTCCTTTTTCCTCTTCTCCCATTAATGGTGTCACCCAATGGGAGGCCTTCCTGGCCCCTTTCACTCCTCTAAAACCATCATTAATGTCTATTTAAATGGCACTGTCTTGGTCCAGGGCCCTCAGGACAATCTCCTTTTTGATAGATGCTTCCCACGCCTTATCAACTTTCTCTCCTCTCCTCCAATCCCTTCTTACCCCTCTCTGGCTCCTCTGCTGCCTCCTTCCTCAGCCACCTCTTTGGCACCCCCTGCTGCTTCTCTGACCACCCTGTTGCCTCCCTCCTCGGCCACCATTCTGGCATTCTCTTCTTCCTCTATGACTACTCTTCCTTCCTCCTCTGCCCATCCTCAGGCACCTCCAACACTTCCGCAGGGGCTACCTCTGGCCTGTACCCCTCCCCGGAAGTCCTTCAAATGTGTCAACCTGCTCCACATCGCTACTCTCAACTCTCGTTCTGCTGTCACACATTCCTCTGACATTTGCTGTCTCCTGGAAAAGCTTGATTTGGATGTTCACGGCCAGCTCAGCTCGGTCACGAGTTTTGACACACTCCTTCCTGATGGCTACAAGATACCCTCCGACCCCAGAACCAACCGTCCCGGTGGGGGTGTAGCCTTGATTTTCCCAGAGTGGATCCCTGCTTCTATCATTCCAATGCAGGACTACTCCTCCTTTGAATGCCTAGTCTACAGGCTCTCCATCTCTCCTGGCCTCTCTCTCACTGTGGCCACTGTCTACAGGTCACCTGGCCATGTCACCCTCTTCATCTCTGAGTGGGCTGACCTCTCCTCCTCCCTTCTTGCCTCTACCTCCCAACTTCTCCTCTGAGACCTGAACATCCACCTGGATGCTACCAGCCCTTCTTCGGGCCTCTTTCGCAACCCACGGGATTCTCTCTCTCTCTCTATTCTTCTCTCTGGCCCGACTCACTGTGCAGGGCACACCCTGAATGTTCTGATCTCCTCAGACCTCCCCTTCACTAACCGTCTCACCGCTCATCTCTCTTGGGAGTGATCACTTTCTACTTTCCTCCCACCTTTCTCTCTCCACCCCTCAAGTCATGCCGACTCCAGCACTGCCATCTACCTTCTCGGTCATCCGACCCATGAAGCGTGTGTCAGTTGAGGCTTTTGCTGCTACTTTCTCTCCTCCTCCTGCACCTTTGGCTGACACACACAGCCCTCTGTAACCTTCATCTCTCCATCTCTAACACTCTGGATCTCCTTGGCCCCATCAGGAGGATCAGCTTAAAACCCAATTCCAAGTGCAACTCTTGGTACGATTCCGACCTCGCGTCCTTAAACGCAGGTGTAGGGCGGCGGAGAAGAAATGGAGGGCATCAGGCACACCCCCCAACAAATGGGCCTCCGCGTGCTCCAAAGAGGCAGTACAGACTCTGTCCTCTCTAAGAAGAGAGCCTACACCCAAGCCCGCGTCTCAGTGGCATCCAACAACTCAGCCAAACTTTTCAAAATCTGCAAGGAGCTGGCCAATCCTGCTGCAGTCTCTAGCTCTCCTCCTCCCCCCTACCCCCCCCCCCCCCAAGACCCTCTACACAGCCTTGGCTTCTCATTTCACCACTAAAACTCAGGACATCCTGTCCACACTCTCTTCCTCCTCTTTTTCCTCCTCCTTCTCCTCCTCCTCCTCCTCCTACCACTCTTGGCC
This sequence comes from Ambystoma mexicanum, assembly GCF_040938575.1. NCBI lineage: Eukaryota > Metazoa > Chordata > Amphibia > Caudata > Ambystomatidae > Ambystoma > Ambystoma mexicanum. The sequence continues at coordinate 1,020,046,572 of NC_090932.1, forward strand.
CGTCTGAGGCCATCTCTCCTCCTTTCTCCTGTTCACCCCATACAATGTTTCTAGACAAGTCTGATCTATGAAAGTCTGTTCAAAGCAGGTTCTCCGCTGCTCATCCAGAACCACCAAGGACCACATCGACACCCTTGCTCCAGTCTTGGCTGATTTCTGCAATCACTCCTTTGCCACTGGAACTTTCCCCTCCCCCTTAAGCACTCTCTTGTGCACCCCCTTCTACAGAAGCCCTCGGGCGATCTTTCGTCTCCTGCTATCGCCCGATCTCCATCACTCCTTTTCTGGGCAAACTCCTGGAAAAGCTGGCCATCTCCCAGCTTAATCTGCATACTGAATATGTTGCTTGTCTCCACGACCACCAGTCTGGCTTTAGAGCTGCCAGAAGCACGGAAACTGCTCTCCTGAACACCCGCTCTCCAATCTAATCTCTCTTCTGTCCTCATTCTACTATATCTATCCTTCCTCTGCTTTTGACATGTTCAACCATGCCATCCTGCTCAATCGCCTCCGTGACAACCTCGGTATCACTTATCAGGCCTTGGCCTGGTTAACCTCCATTCTTACTGACTGACCCTCTCACGTCCAACTGGGGTCTTTCTTCTCTTCTATCCCTCTCTCTACTTGTGTTCCCCGGGTGTCTAACCTCTCTCCCTGGCTTTTCAACCACTACCTGGCACCTCTTGCCCACCACATCGCTACTTTCTGCTCTAATTTTCAGTGTTATGCAGATAACAACCAGCTCTCTTTCAGGCTCCCCTCAGCCACCTCTGCTCCTTCTCTCATACCAGACTGTCTGGCCACAAATCAGGAATGGTGTGCCACCAATGATCTCTGCCTTAATGCCAGTAAGACAGAGATCCTCCTCATCGGGACACCTACTCCTTCCTTTCCTCTCTCTGGCTTCCCACTCGGTGCCCTCTTCCTGCTCCTTCCTGTGAGTCTAAGAACCTTGGAGTCATCTTTGATTCCACCCTCTCCTTCTCTCCTCACATCTCTGACATCTCTAAGAAGTCAAACTATCAGCTGCACCTTCTCAGAGGTATTCTTCCCTTTCTCACTTTCTCCCAGAGGTTCACTGTCTCCAGAGATCTGGTCCTTTCTAGGCCGGACTAAGGCAACAGCCTCTTTCTAAATCTGCCTGCCTCTTCTCTTCGACCTTTACAACTTATCCAGAAAAGGACTGCAAGACTTGTCCTTGCCCTCAAGCCCAGGGATCGTTTCTCTCCAGCTCTGAAATCTCTTCAATGGCTCCCCGTGGCTGCAAGGATCAACTCAAGACCCTCTGCATCATCCACAAGGCGTTTTGGGGGCGCTCTACCTCCAACTTTCTCTTCCAAAATATCTTCTTTCTCGAGCTCTACGGTCATCCACCTCCAACTCTCGGTGGGTCAGATGCTTCTCCAAGAAGAGAGTTGGGGGCAGATCTATCTCCTCGGCTGGGGCCCCCCCTATGAAACAGCCTCCCTGCTTCTCTCAAACTTGAGCAGAACCACCTCCGGTTCCGGGAGCAACTCAAGACCTTTCTTTTCGCTTCCGCTTTCTCTCTTCCTCTCCCCTGCTGATACACCCGACTGCTCGGCGCAGTGGTCGCCCTCTGAACTCGGGCCCAGGCTCCTGCATGTCCAGTTGCCCTTGCACCGCCTCTGGGCTCCCCAGCATTTAAGGGTCTGTATCTGCAACCCTACAGTCCCTTCTCTCTGCACTTACGAGCCACACGCTGGGTGCACGTGTGAGTTAATTGCATTTCACCCTTCCCCTCCACACTGGCACTTCTCCCCTTCCCCGCACTTGCGCGGTCTGAATCACACAAGGCCTAGTCAGATCGTTATTTTGTCCTCCCTTTGTTTCCCCCTCCTTGTCTTGTCATGCCTAGTAACACTTGTGCATAGGCGCGTTTAAATGCCACATCATATCATGCCATGATTACAAGCACTATTAAGATCCCGCTCTTAATAGGATGCCATGGATACGACTATCTCGCTCACGTGTTCATCACACACGTGACGACGCAGCACTGTTTACATGACTTACTACCATAAAAAGACATCCGTGTGGAGTCGCTCGGTACACACAACGAGGACTCCACAGCTGCCCACCACACACCAGGTAAGGAACCCCAACAATGAGAGTTTTTGATCGCTTAACGTTGTTCCGATCTCACAATTGAATGAGTCATAGTGGAGCGCTTCCCCATTTATTATACAATAAAATGATTATGTGTAATGGGCTGGAAATGGGTCCTTTCCAAATGTGTAGCCAATATGGATAAATATATTTTAAAAATTCTCTTAAGGCATAGGCGGCTCTCCCCTTTTGGTCCTTTAAACTGCCATATTAGTCCTAAAGACTAAAAATAGTATGCAATTCTAACAAGTGATTGACTGTACTTTGGCAGGGAATGCCTCTTCTGAATTACTATACTATAGGCCCCACGCCTCTGCCACAAATGCTGAATCAAGACCAGCAAACCCAATCAGCAGCTATAGCAAACTGTTAGGTACTTGCAGCCACTGCCCATTAAAAGGCTTGTGGGCTCCCTGCGAATTATGGTTGGCCATTTTAATAATAACACTCACCCGGCAATCTACATTTATCAGACTATACAATCTCACCAAGAACATTTTTTTTTACTTATTGGACATTTGTATGGCGCCTATAGACAAGTGTTTCCAGATGCCACAAGACAAGTTGGAGGGAATTGGAGGTGTGGGGGGAACATGGGAAAGAAGTACAACAAAAACGGTTATATTGGCCTTGTGACAATCCTACCGGGCAAGTGCAAGACAAGGTGGTAAGTGCAGGGGGAGGGTGACAAGGGAGAAGTGCAGGAGTGGGGTGTCCAAGGGGGGTGGTGGACAATGTTCCCTCTAAGCTGTGCGAATGCCCAGCTTACTTCTGGGTGCTGCTCAGAAGAATTTGAGCAGCGCACACAGACAAATCCCACCAATTCAAAAAGATTGAATAAGGCACAAGCCACAGCCCATACCCAATATTTGCCTTCTCGTAAAATGAAGCTAAATTGGACTAACTAGTCTTAATATTCTGGACTAGCCTATTTTCATAGCCCTACTATGCAAGCGTGACCTTAAAAACCTAAAAATTCAAAAAAACAGAACACACATACAAGACGTTAAAAACAAATATGAAATGTGGCTTCACGATCAGACGATGTGGCTAAGATATGCCTGCAAATATTAACCAAATAAGCTTCCCTCCCCATTCATGACTCCTATGCTCGACTCTACCACACTTACACCTTAAGACTGTAGTCCACCCCAGGCCACATTCAGATATTACCAGACAACCATGACTGTGCCTACCTTGGCTCTGCAAAAGGTTACCAGACTTGCACCGACATCCACTGGTTTTCTGTTTGTTATCATATGAATGACGTTTAAGCACAAGAATTTCTGTTACTCATGGTGCCTTAGCAAAAGCGTCACCCAGACTATGTAACCCAACTGTCAGCTCAAATATCGGATACTGTCTAGTAAGCAGGCTACTTGGATGTGTAGCCTCATCCCAACCTTGTATGTAAGACCCTTCAATAAGCCCACGGATAGAAATTCGATATTACACTATATTAGTTTCCATCCCAGTCATGTAAGGGATAACTTACCCCTGGGCTAATTTCTTCATTTAAAACGTAACAGCACGAATAGAATGGATTTCAAAAAAGAAGCTGGGAAGATGAAAGAACGCTTGGAACAACGTGGTTACCTGGATAAAATCACCACCGCAGCCATAAAAAGGGTGAGTAACAACCATAGAGAAGCCCTTCTAGAGTACAAGGACTGGGCAGAGGACAAAAACAACAAGGGGAACAAACTTTTGTCAATACGTACAGCCAACTGTCCAATGGAATGAAAAAATTAATTTCTAAAAATTGGAATATTTTAGAGAAAAGTGAACAACCACTATCAAGGCATATCATAGCATTCAAACGGAGCAGAAACTTGAAAGATATATTACAAGGAATGTTGTTAGCTTAAGACCAACAAAGCAACGTACTTTGCCTCAACAATGGGGCATGCCAGACATTATGGGACACCAGCCTTGTGGCCATTGCACATGATGCCCATACACTTTCCAAAGCACAGAAATTAACCTAGGTTTGAAATCACTGTGGAAACAGAATAAACATATGAACTGCAACTCAATGATGGTTGTATACATCATATGGTGCCCATGCGAGAAATTCTACATTGAATGTTAGGGAGAATTCTCTTATAAGGCTTATTTCCCAAACCTATTGAGTCCCCCAGCAGCTTTGCTGGGTTTTTGGGGTTTGTTTTTTTCTCCTGCTAAGAGTGAGACTCGTTTCCTCCCACTCTTAGGCATGATTTGAGGTATGTCTTTGACTTGTTATGTGCTTATGGGCTATGGGGTTTTCTTTTTACTCCATAGGGTATCATCTGTTTTTTCTGTATAAGTGGTACACAGCACCCTCAGTGCAGTACCACAGGGGTGTCACAGTGACCCCCAAACATAGACTCCATACCCTGGGACTGACTACTGTCTTCCAGGGCATGTAAAGTCACCATTGGCTTTACTAGTCCAAAATTGTGAACAGAACCAGTACAAACCATCATATTGTGGAGGTACTGGTAAGGGGTAATTCCATTACCCCGGGTCTGTTTTTGAGGGGACACTGTCTCGTCCCCCCTCGAGTTTCTGGCTGGTGGCAGTGGTTACCACGTGAAATATTCCACCGGAATATTCTCTATGGGATTTTCCCATTGATTTTAAACGCACCACTTTTTGGTGCAATGTTAAAGATACCGCCGGTTTATTTATTTAATATTAAATCACTGGTTAGGTCTTTTTGCCAGAACTCGATTCTAAAATGGCGTTTGTGTCCGTCTCTGTAACTCTGACCAAGGTCGAGCCCTTTGTTCCACTTTTTGGCGGGCTTCTCCACAGAAGCCCTCCAAATGGTGCCACTCTGTCTGGGTTCCACAGGAAGGGTGGAGGGTGGAATTGGCACCCTGGACTGTGTTGCCTTAGCAACCCAAGTCGCACTCTACTCGGATTGGCCCAGTGGTGACCTGCCCGGCTCACCACTTAGCATGTGTGATTGACAGCTAGGCTGATGAATGGGGGTTTTTCTGCATAAAAGCAGGGCCTTTGGGACTGGAACTTCAGAAGTCGCCACAGGACCTAAGAATCCGAAGAGGGAAGAAGCTGAGCCATCTGCAACGACGACACCACCGGTGAAGCCCTGCTGCAGCTACCTCACCACTTTCCCGACAACAAGAGAAGATCTTCTGCTGGACGAGTCTTCTTCCTCTGAGCTGGTGGGATCAACCAGTTCGCCCTTTTTTCGCCTTTCTTGGTCGAATCGCCTGTGCCAAGCACCCCGGCGGCCGTATAGCCAAGCTCACCACTTTTGACCGTGAATAAAGGGACCGCACCTTTTAATCAGGAACTCCGCGGCTGGTTTCATCCCTGTGCAGTGCAACAACTCCCCGTTCCCTCCTCGACGAGATCTTCTCTTCTCCTGGTCTGAACCACGAACTTCAACCACTGCCAGGAACAACTGCATCTGCTGGAGCTTCCTTTCTCTTTAAGGTACTGTGTCCTGCCTGGCCTCCCTTTCTACAGATTGCTAAATGACCCTTAAATCCTTGGCTTCTAAACTGGGTTGGCTCCAGGCCTTCTATCTATATCTTTTGCATCACCCCAACCTCTTTTGAACACTCTGCAAAGACTTTTAGTGCACTTTAAACCGTGTGATCCTGGGCACATTTCGCTTTGCTCCATTTAAAGTGGGCCTGGCCTATGAACTTTGGCTCTACAGTATAACCTGCCTTTCTCCCCTTGCTCTGAACTCTTAAAAGTGTTGGGAACTGTTTTACTTTTATGCTCTGCCTTTTTCTCTCCCTTTAACTACATTATCAGAGTGCCATCTTGTTTAAGCGCTCACATCTGTTCTAACAAATAGTTATCAGACAAGTCAGGGTTAAAAAAATATTATTAAGGGAGGTGTGTATACTTTACCTGACTGTGTTTTAACTTGCTTTTGATTGAGAGTGCTAGTATATGCCATAAAGTGTGTTTTAAATAAATAATTATATACTTTTTATACAAAGCTCTGGTCAGTGTGTGTTTGCTCTACTGTGTTTTGGCCCTATTGTGTATACTCTACATACTGCCCTACTCTTCTTGAGAGAAGTCTGACTGCTCAGCCACAGCTACCAGGTAAATCTAGGTGGTGCAGGCTGCTACCAATTGGGTTTACTGCTTACTCCTGTAGACTTAATCTTTTTGCAGTGTTCCCCAAGGGAACTGCACAGGATTCTGCCTAACAGGGAAAACAGAGGAAAACCAAACTTGGAATAGAGGAACATAGGAGTTGCCTGAGAAACTGTACACATAATGCCCCTCTAATGGATCACTGGACAGAGATGTACAAACCTGATCAACGGAAATGGTCAACTCTCTCCAAGTTAAGACCAAGCGGCGATAGTAATCGCGATAAAAGGACACTTCTGAAGAAGGAGCAGCAGTTTATTTTTTGACAAAAAGTGCCTTAAATGGGCTAAACGAAAAGGTGGAATGGGCATTTTAGTGCTGTATGTAATCGTATGGCCAGGTAAATAAATGATTATTTTGCCTTACACCGCTTTAGCAAAAAAGCTGAGTGACAGACACTCAGTGAGTTATAATTCTTGTTATTTATTTATTTTTTTTATTTATTTTGGTTGGCTAATTAAATTAACCTTTCAAAACAAAACATGATTTTATACAAAGACACATACAATACAAGTAATCGAAATATACCAAGTAAACACATAAAAAGAAAAAGAAAAAAAAATTCATACAGTTTCACATATGATTGACATAATTGATCTTACGGATCGAAAGAAGATAAATAATTAAAAGTTAAAAACACCACAGTAAAAAAATTATTCTGTTCTTTCTTTCCCAATTCTTCCATTTTTTCAAGATAATTCTTGTTATACTGTGCACCTACCTACACATGGAGCTTTGACCACTGTTTATACAGCACTCCCTGCTGTGCACCTCTTTTGGCCAAGCAGGCAGCGGTATCCATGAATTTCTCGTCATGCGGAGGACAAGCTAAGATGCGAAATAGAGCAGTATTGAGATGTGTTCCCCTCAAGTCCATCAGTGGGAGGCAACATTATGAACTGCATCAAATGAGAATAAAATTGCGACGCCACAGCGCCGTATTTAAAAAGGCTTGATGCACAAACAAATGTCGGCACGTTTTGAGTCTACGGCGCGTCACGGGAGGACCAACTCTGAACTCGGTAAGCAACACTGATGGACGTAGGTACCGCTCGATCCCTAAGCACCATGCATTTGCTCTTCGTATAGAGGTGCACTTACAGGGAGAATTCTCCTTTCTTTACTCTCCCTTTAGGAATTAGTGAGTTTAATTGGGACCACGACATCATTTGTGGTGAAATGCTGCATCGGCTTACATTATGAAGCAATCGCGGCTAGATGCGGCATTAAACTTAGCAGGTATGCCATGCCCTTAGAACTTACATCTAGACATCAGTGGACTAACCACAGTTCTGATGCTTGTAATTAACCGTATCAATGGGTAGAGTTCTGCGTGTTACATTGTCAGCAAATTGCCGTGTGTGTATCTTTCAAGCACAGCTGACACTATTCCGAAGGCATCGAAACAACCACGCCATGTCGGGCTGCATTCTTGGCAGCAACAGCTCCTTTTGACCCACGGCTTTCCCCGTTTGCACCATTGGAGGCAGTTGGGTAAGAACGACTTTCTTGCTCAAGCACGTGGCTTTAAGATTTAAATAGAAAACTTCGCAGTCCCCCTCTCCAGTTGCAGTATGATTTTTGAAGCTAAATCTTTAGGTAATTCTTAATTATATGCATTTACTTAGTTTCGGCTGCGTGATCACGCATGCAACTTCAAGACAAAGGGAGTTGATTACAGAATTACGTTATGTGACGTTTGACACGGAATCTTCGTCCGGACCTACACAAGAACACGTTGGAGCCCCCAAGGTACGAAGATTCCCTGCCAGTCTGGGTAGAGGCACGCCACTGGTGACTTTGAGGGTTTCGTCCGAAATGACTGAGGGGAAAAATATAAATATATATATATATATATATATATATCTACAAATGTAAATCGTTTGGGCTTGGGACTTTTTTATTCAGTCTTTTCACCCAGATCCACGTTGAGCACAGATAGTACGGTGTGTTCTGAGAACTTTCAGTTTTTGTGTTGACACACAAATCCACAACTCTAGTGTAATTCGAATACACCTTCCTTCTTAAAAGAAAGAGTGATGAGATTGGTTCTCTCTGCGTTCTTGGTCATTCACTGCCAATATTTACTTTACTCTGTTGTAGGGGAAGAATCCCCCAATCTATTCAGACAACCCATGACGCCGACGCTCGAAGGACAGCACATTACATCTGTTGTGCTTTCAGTATATTATACCATAACTTTTATATGCTATGGGATATTTGTTTAGGTTGAACAGTGTGTTTTTTTTGTTGCAATTGTAACAGGTAGCCCCTGAAGAATTTCATTGGGTCAAGTACAGTCTCGATTAAGAAAATAAACATGTTGGGTTTTTAATGTTTTATGAATCAGTATGATTGGGAATTAATGAGTATGAATGGTGTGTTTAGTTATATGTGAGATTTGCAGAGCATAAGCCACTTTTTGGACAGAATAATATCTGGGACTAGAGATTGATCATTTGCTTGCATACTACCTGTTCATATAAACTGTTCCACAATTTTTGCTTTGTTTTAATGATCCAAATATTTGAACTCTATGTTGAAATTTCTTTTGGGGGATAATAATGAAAGATGTATTATTTGGAATGAATTTGTTGACATTGACCTCTTACCGACTGCAGGTTTAAAAAGGAGTTCCTCACCCTGAACAGTGTTTTGGTCACCCACACGCATTTTGTTGTATGGTATTGAAAGGTTGTTAACCTTTGTTGAGGGACTGATTGTGGTTTTATTTCCTCATACCTCCTGGTGGTGGTGTTGAGCCTCATCCCATGCTTCCTATTATTTGTACATATGTCACACAGGCACTTGGTAATGCCCCCTTGCAAGTTAATGCATTATAAAACAAATATTTATTTGCCCTCTAAAGATTTTGACTAGGTAAATGCCATGTTCAACGTCTCCTACCTTAGCATTGTTAACATTGCCCTATAAGTGGAGAGCAACACTGCAACATCATTTACTTGACCTGCAAGGAATAATGGGTATGGAGTATACCTGACATTATGTGTATATATTATTAGGGCAATGGATATTCAGATAACTAGAATGCCTTTTCCACAATGTGCAGCCTTTTCAAGTATTCAGAGTTCCATGGGGCATAGACTAACATATTATATGGCAATTCACTGGTATACAAAAACAGTTTCACTGAGCGCTTGTATAATCCTACAACAATTTAAAGGTGAGGTATGTTGCAAACAATCTTGTATTCACATCATAGTAATTGTGCATATGTAGATTCATGTCATTTTCTTAAACTGCACATAATGTCATGGTGAGGTTTTAAAATATGTTCTGCTTTCAAAGAACTGTGGGTATGGAAATATCCCAGTTAGTGTTTTACTACTACAATCCCCATTTTGTACAGACCCAGTCTACTATTATTGGAGGCTAGAACATGAGCCGGCGAGGGGTATGGGTAGAAGGGCAAGGGAGAACACTAATGCGTGGTGAGGAACAAATCATCAGCAACTTTCAAAAACCAAATCAGATGTTTTGGCAGTACAGTACAGTGAAGGAAATGTGGTGTTTGTTTGTTAAAGGATAGGGCACTCTAGTAACAGTCTAGAAAATTGTACATTCTGTTTTTTTTCTATTCACAGCTGCTGAGGGTTTTTCAATATAATCATGCAATTGCTTTTATTGCCTCTAGCATTCCCATGCATCTTGTTCAAATGATATCCATACTTTTTAGAAGAGGGGTCCCTAGTTAAAGAAGAAGGCACTCAATCTGTTGTACCTGTGAGCATTGCTACTATTGACTTTAAAGGCAAATATATGTGATAATTTTCAACGTGCTCTTGAAGACACCTCAGTAAGGCTCTTTTGGAATTTTAGCTAGGTTGTCGTGAAGAAGGGTGGGCAAAACTATAAGCTGCATTATGTGCCCTGTCATTTTACCTCCTATGTCTGGGTTACAAGCAGGGCTATTTTAGGATTTTACTCCATACTTGGAACCACATGATTTTTCAGGGAGTAAGAAAATAATTAGTTTTGACAGTAGGGATATTTAATGCTTAATAAGTATGTTCTTTCCACTTAAAATTCTTGTTGACATGGGGCAGTAATATTATTAGAGCTCCTACTTATGCCATTGCTCTATTGGTCACTGATTAAAAAAAAAGATCAGTTGAACCTTTAGGATAAAAGCAGGGGGAAGGCTCATATTTGTTAATGGTTTCAAATTTTTCTTAGTCACATTTTCCTGTTTTTAGAGAGTAAAAATGAATGGCTTGTTTTGAGTAAATATTGCCACAACTGACAGGACAACATAATGTGGATAGTAAGCAGAGACCCTGGAATTCTGATCATATTCTGTGGTGCAGTTATTCTGATGCAATTATCGCCCTAACACAAATAGAGGCATGTTCTCCTGGTCCTTGAATTAGTTCAAGGACCAGTGGCACATGAACTCTTATTGGTATGTTTTCTTACACATTCATTTAGCTGCCATTATTCAATTTTCTATCTGAATTATTTGACAACCACATCAGTGATCAACAATATTTGTTTTTTGTAAAAAAAAAACTTATTTCAAAAGGCATTAAACACTTTCTGCATTGTCTCTGAGCAGTGTCAACAAACTAATAGCCACAGCTAAACGTATTGTTTATCCTGAGTATACAAAGCTTTTCTGGTTCTCTGCACTGCAGTACATTTGGTAGGTACTATGGCATATCTTGAATTCTTTAACTGGTTGATGAGCTCTTCTTATAATCACATACAAAATATTTCTTTTAGCCTATATATGTTTGAAAGAATTGTTGTAAAATGCACCTTCTACACGGAGAATTGCATTGTTTGGGCAGGTGAAATAGCCTTCCAAACTCTTTGGAGATGGTGGCTCACTGAATACGGATGCTCACAAAGTGGCTTAACCCGTTATTCAGTTGCGCGCATGGAAAATAAAGTGCGCACGAAAGCTAACCACTCTCACACTTAGGGAAAAATAATTAGAGGCAACATTGGTGGTGGGCAAGTTCTGGGGGGCCAAGGTGGCAAGTGCCAGGGAGAATGAGTACATTGGAAACGGAGGGCAAGGTTAGGGCTAGTCTGGGGAAGGGAGCTCGTGGGAAAATGCTGGCAAAGGATGCTGGAGGGATTGGTAGGGGGGTGGTCTGGCCCCTGTGTGACTGTGAAGGGCCCGGTCCCAGTAGCAGTGGCAAAGGGAAAGTTAGCACGGAGGGGGAAAGGAAGAGGAGAAAAGGAAAAGTCTTGAGAAGTTTCCAGAACTTGCGAAGATCTGGCTCAAGACTGAGGGGGGAAGGGAGGGTTCCAGAGGGAGGAACCAGGCGAGGAAAGGGATCTATTTATTTATTTGCATTTTTAAAGCGCTCACACAGCCTGGGGGCATTGAGGTGCTGTTTCAGGAATATGTCTTAGTTGCGTATTTATAACACGCTTAATACCCAGAGGTTTCTCAGCATGGACACGGGGATCAAACCTGTGTTGCTTCGTGTCGTCTTGTTTACAAGGTGAGCACGTTGCAGCTTGAGCTATCCACTATCTCCCACTCTCTGCTTGGATAAATGTTTGACTGGATGTAGAGAGGTCCCAGGCCCAGACGGCCTTGTGGATGATGCAATGGGTCGTGAATTTGATGCTTGTGGTCACCGGGAGCCAGTGAAGAGATTTTAGGGCAGGAGAGGTGCAGTCCCAGGGCTTGAGGCCATGGATACGTCTTGCAGTCCTATTCTTGATTAGTTGAAGGGGGCGAAGGAGGAAAGAGGCAGATTGAGGAAGCGGCTGTTGCACTAGTCCAGCCTAGAGAGAACCAATGCTCTGGAGACGTTGAGCATCTGAGGGAAGGTGAGGAAAGGTAGAATGCACCCCAAGGAGGTGGAGCTGAAAGTTGGACTTCTTGGCAAGGGCTGTGTTGTGTGGAGAGAAGTAGAGAGACAAGTCAAAGATGATCCTAAGATTTTTTGCCTCACAAGTGGGGTTAGGGGAGGGGACCCAAGGAGGCTGGCCAGAGAGTGGAGGGAACAAGGAGCAGGCGTCCAATGAGAAGGATCGCCGTCTTACTGGCATTAAGTTAGAGATCATTGTTAGAGCACCATGTCTGAATAGCAGTTAGGCAGTTTGGTATGGGGGAGGAGGTAGTGGATGGCAGCTTGAAGGAGAGCTGTGTATTGTCTACATAACACAGGAAATGACGGGAGAAGTTGGGGATTAGGTGGGCCAGAGGGGCCAGGTAGATGTTGAAGAGCCATGGTGACAGGATAGAGCCCTGAGGGACGCCACATGTAGCGAGTGAGGTGGAGAAGAGAAAAGGAGCCATTTGTACTCGGAAGGGTGTGTTTCAAAGGAAGGTCAGCCACGCCGTGCCCTGTCCGTGATGCCCAGGGTATCATGGAGAATGTTTATGAGGATGGAGTGGCTGACTGTGTCAAAGGCAGAAAAAATATCAAGGCAGGATCAGACAGAGGGAGTGTTTGAGTCCAGGTTAGAGAGCAGGTCTTTATGGGTGTTCAGGAGAGCAGTTTCCATGCCTCTGGAAGCCCTGAAACCAGACTGGTGATCATGGAGGCAGCTTGCCATTTCAGTTTGGAGGGCCAGTTGGTGGATGACCAGCTTCTCCAGGAGTTTGCCCAAAAAAGGGGTGATGGAGATAGGGCGATAGTCAGCCAGTCAAGAAGGATCAAAAGACAGCTCTTTTAGGAGAGGGTGCACAAGAGAGTGCTTAAGGGGTTGTGGGAAAAAGCCAGTGGCAAAGGAGTTGTTTCAGAGGTCAGCAAAGTCTGGGCCGAGAGAGGCGTTGATGATTCTGGAGGAGCGGGAGGGGGGGAAAGCACCCATTTAGAGGAAACCTTATGTAACGCTCACCTGGTTCCCACGGGGGCGCTGGTCTAGTCTGGATTGCTGTGGCCTATTCTAGCGTGATGCGCAGGACCCGGAACACCGATTGGACAGGACCTCCAAATCGTGCTTGCCTGGCCCGTAGGAATATCCTTCTGCAGATGAGAAAGGGGATTAACAGTCTGCAGAATAGTGTGCTAGCTCCCTCCTTTCCCCCTTCCCCCTTCGTTCCTCTCTAACTTCCTCCAAACCCCGGTTTAAGCTCACCTTATGGTTTGGAAGGATGAACTCTCCATCCTGCTTCTGGTGCAGGGGCGCATGTTCGTCCAGTTACTTCACTGGTTTTCAGAATGGCGCTGGCAAAATCCACTTGACTTTCCTGAGCGATGCGCCGTAAGTATGAAAGTTCAAAGTTCAAGTGAGGCCCCCTTTATGTTGTCTTTCTAACCTGTGATCTGTCCTTTTTTTCAGGTGCAGAATGAAGGCGATGCGTCGAGGGGTTAAACTGCCGAGGTGAGTAGTGATGAGGGCGATCCCTCTAAATGTCCTTATCATTCCCCAGAAATGTCTCTTGTCCTTTCCCCATAGGGGCTGGGGTACGGTACCTGCCAACGGGGCGGCGCCGAACCGAAATGCGGAAGAAAAGCCGGTAAGTATTATGGCTGTTAATCAGGCTTTCCTTCTGTGTTCCTTCTGCTCACCTTTTGTTTCTTCCTCTCTCCCCTAGGTGCAGAGATGTGGCGTCCGATGCTGACAGCCGCGATGGAGCCGGGAGATGTCTCGAGGACAGGTGAGTGAAGCGTGGCGTTGCAGCGAGCAACGCAATGCTTTTAAATGGAAGTCTTTCTTCAGGGATGCTGGCGAGAAGATTCCGGATGCAGGTAAGAAGTTTGAAATAGTCCTTGATTTTCACCTTTCTCTTCTCTTCCTTCCTTGCAGGTCTTCCAGGTTCGAGGCGGGCGTGGCTGGAGTCCAGGAGCAGACACGGTGAGCGTTAAGCTGCAGGAAGCAGAACAACGCGAAGCATGAGCTGCTGTCTGGGCGTGGCTTAAATAGCCTCCAAAGAAGTCCCAGGTATGTATCCTTCCCCAACTAGGTATGTATCCTTCCCTGGCCACGACCGAGTGAAAAAAAAATAGTCCCTATGAAAAAATAGTCCCCTTCACGTCTCAGGGAGGCCTGAAGCGTGCAGCATGGTCTGCATCAGGTAAGTGCACAAAACACCTCCCTTTATGAGCCTGGCGCCTATGGCGCCAGGACCGATGTCCAACATGAGCCTGGCGCCAAAGGCGCCAGGACTGAGTCCAAAGAGCCCCTATAAGGGGCCGCTGGGCTTTTACCCGAGGGCATGATGCCTGCTTCTGGGGGTGCTGGGCCTGGCCTGGTGCTCCGGGGGTAGGCATCATGACAGCACTCCCCCCCAAGGCCCCTCCCAAGGTCGTTCCTTCTGGAGGTTTCGGTTTGTTTCCTTTTTACCAGCCGAGGTGCATGTACGTGATCACTGGGTTCCCAAGACCTTTCCTGAGGCCCGTACCCTTTCCAATCAATTAGATAGAAAAGTTTTGATTTTGAGATCTTAGAATCCAAAATGTTCTTCACCTCGAATTCAGGCTCCCCATCCATCTGAATCGGTTCTGGTGGCTTTGTTAATCTGGTTCCTGGGTGCACTGCTTTCAAAAGTGACACATGAAAAACGGGGTGAATCCGCATGTTAGCTGGTAGATCGAGCTTGACTGCCACTGGGTTGATTATAGCTTTGATCGAGTAAGGGCCTAAATACCTTGGATTAAAAGTTCAAGGCCCCTTGAGTGATAGGTGTTTGGTAGCCAACCATACTTGATCCCCTATTTGGTATGGAGGCGCCTCTCTTCGATGCAGATCCGCATTCATTTTGTATTTCCCTTTTGCATGTTGCAAATGTGCAGTTGCATCCTTGAAGGCTTGGGTAATCGTAGAATGCAAATGGTCCACTGCGGGCATTTCAAGGCTCAGAGGTGAGTCCAAGTCTGAAGTACGAGGGTGATGTCCATATAGGGTATAAAAGGGGCTCTGACCAGTTCCAGAGTGTATCGAGTTATTGTATGCATATTCTGCCACCCATAAAATGTCCTTCCAATTACCCTCCGTTTGGTGCAACATACATCGTAGATATTGTTCAAGGGTCTGGTTCGTTCTCTCTGTCTGACCATCGGTCTGTGGGTGGTGGCTGGTCGAGAGTCTTACGTCGATTTGTGCCAGTTGACAACACTTTTTCCAAAAATGAGAAATAAACTGGCTTCCCCGATCGGAGACTAGTATGGACGGGAATCCATGCAAACGGATGATATTTGAGGAATTCTTTGGCAAGAACAAAGGCTGAAGGTAATCCTTTCAACGGAATAAAGTGGGCCATTTTGGAAAATAAATCCACCACGACCAGAATAGTATTGTAACCATTACAAGAGGGCAGGTCCGTGATAAAATCTAGTGACAGGGTGTGCCAAGGTGCTGGTGGAATGTTTAAGGTGCTGAAGAAGACCGGCGGGTCTCGTCTTTTGACCTTTGTTTTGGGCACAAACTCCACAGGACATCACGAAAGATTTAATATCCTTTCGCCAGGAAGGCCACCAGAATTGTCGTTTAACCTTTTCCTCTGTTTTGGCAATGCCAGGATGTCCTTCCATCAGGGTATCATGATGACGGGAAATAACCAGTTCTTGCAATTCCTTTTCTGGAAAAAAAAAGCGTCCTTGGATATAAGGTAAGCCATCCTTGACTGAAAAGTTAGACCCCCTTTTCATCCAATCCTGCAAGGCTGAAGAGTCCAGGAATTGATTCACTCGTGCTTGAATGTCTTCAAGGGTTTGTAAAGTGGTTATCCCCAAAATTCTTTGTTCGGGAATTATCGGCACAGGTTCTGAGTTTGTGTCTATTTCTTCCATTACAATTCGGGATAGAGCGTCCACCTTACCATTCTTATAGCCGGAGCGGTAGGTTATTACAAAATCAAAATCAGCAAAGAACAAAGCCCATCAGAGCTGTCGAGACGATTGAGCCTTGGCAGTTTTTAAATATTGTAAATTTCAGTGATCAGTGATCACGGTGATGGTATGCCGGGCGCCGAGGAGGTAATGCCGCCAAGCCTTGAAGGCGGACTTAATGGCTAATAGTTCCTTATCGGTGATCGCATAATTTATCTCTGGCGGCGAGAACTTTCTGGACCAAAATGCTACGGGGTGCAGTTGGTTGGTTTCAGGGTATCTCTGAGACAGGACAGCTCCCATGGCTAAACTGGACGCGTCGGTTTCGACTATATATGGGAGATCGGGACGCGGGTGCTTCAAAATAGGTGCGGACGTGAACTTAGCTTTCAACTCCTGAAAGGCCTGTTCGGCTTCCTCGGTCAATTCAAAACGTTTATTTTTTCGCAAGAGTGCAGTGATGGGTTGCACCACACGTGAAAACTCCGGGATAAACCTGCGATAAAAGTTGTCAAAACCAAGCATGCTTTGGACACCTTTGACCGAACTAGGTGATGGCCATTTGAGGATGGCATCCACTCTCCGTGAATCCATTCGGACCCCTTTAGGTGTCAGGATGAATCCGAGAAACTCAACCTCGGTGGTATGGAAAACACATTTTTCCAGCTTGGCAAACAGTTTGTGCTGGCGCAGTTTCTCTAGGACGGCCCTGACATGCTTTCTGTGATCAGATTCCGAAGAGGAGTACACAAGAATGTCATCGATATACACGACAACACAGACATTGATGAGTTCCCGAAGGACATCGTTCATGAAGAATTGGAAGGCTGCAGGCGCGTTGCACAACCCGAAAGGCATCAGCTGGTATTCGAATAGTCCATATTTTGTACGGAAGGCAGTTTCCCATTCGTCACCTTCTTTTACTCGTACCAGATGATAAGCCCCCCGGAGATCTAACTTGGTGTATACGCAAGCGTCCTTCACCTGGTCAAGGAGTTCAGGGATCAGAGGCAGAGGGTAACGATTTTTAACAGTTATCTGGTTCAATGCGCGGTAATCGATACAAGTTCTAAGGTCGCCTTCTTTTTTAGGCACGAAGAACAAAGCTGAGGATGCCGGGGACTTTGACGGGCGAATGAAACCATTGGCGAGGTATTGATCTAAATATTGTCTCAAATGCAGATTCTCTGGTTCAGTAAGGGCGTAAATCCTGCTACAAGGGGGTTGTGCACCGGGCACCAGATCGATTTGGCAATCGTACGATCTGTGGGGAGGTAACGTGTTGGCCTGTTCCTTTTGGAAGATGTCCTGAAAGTCTTGGTACTCTGGAGGGAGTTGCACAGGGACAGAGGTTACTGATGCTAGATTAATCTTTGGATTTTCTGGGTAGCAGGTTTGTGCACAATCCGGGAAGGTTATTCTCTTCGCTCGCCAATCAATTCGAGGATTATGTGTCTCTAACCAAGGGATTCCGAGAATAAGCTGAAACTGTGGAGCCTTGATTACATCAAACACAACTGCCTCCCGATGGCCATCCGGACCTACAAGTGTCACCTCAGCTGTGGAATGTGTTACCGTCCAGAGGCAATTTCGGTTCCATCTACTGTGGTGATGACATCTTTGTTGGTTTTAGGACGCAGAGGGAGGTTTATCCTAGAGACCAATTCTCGATCCACAGTTTCCTATAGTCCCGCTATCGATGTATGCCTTTATAGCATGCAACAGTTTAGGCTGTTCCGGATCTACGAGGACTATTGGCACAATGAAATGCGAGGTCTGAGAGTTAGTTTTCAAGCTCGGCATGCGGACCCCTACGCTTGCCGGGCGTGGTCGTTTCCCGATAGAGTTTGCATGGATTTTATCAGCGGCTCCTACCACCTTCTTGGGCGGCTTAACCGGGCAATCTCGTAGAAAGTGTCCAGAGGACCCACAATAAAGGCATAATTGCATCTGTCGTCTTCTTTCCCGTTCTTTTTGAGTTAGGGGTCCTTTAACACCTCCGATTTGCATAGGCTCCAAGGCATCAGCCCTCTTGGGGTTAGCGTGGGTCTTGGCCAACACCCGGGTTTCAAACTTGGACCGATCTGCTTTTCTGTTTTGCAGCCTGTGATCCAAATGGACCACTAAGTCTATATATTCAGTGCATTCTTGGGGCGGATTTACAGCTTGTGCCAGGACTTCTTTAAGTTCTCTGCGCACACCTCGATAGAATAACGTGATTCTTTTATCCTCTGGCCAACCAGTTTCCACAATTAGTCTATTGAAGGTTGCAATGTAGGATAGAAGGTCTTGATTGCCCTGTCGCAGAGATAGAAGTTCGTCATCCAGAGCCTGTCCCTGGGAGTGTTGAGCAAATAACCTTTCCATGCTTGTTTGAAATCCTTGAAAATCACGAAGAATCGGGTCATCTTGAGTTACCAGTGGGACTGACCAATCGGCAGCACAGCCGCTGAGATATGACAACACAAAGGTTACCTTGGTCTGATCATTAGGGAAGGCCCCAGGTCTGCATAGGAAGTGCAAACGACACTGATTCATGAATACAGTGAATCGTTTGGGGTCCCCAGCAAAGCGTTCAGGTGGGGCCAGCGGCATGTTTCCAGGTAGATTAATCTGCACCGGGTTACTGGAAACCACAGGAGCGGGGTTCCCCCCGGAACCGGGTAAAGGAGTTTGTCCAGCTTGACCTTGCAAAAGCTGTCTAGCCAGGTCATCAGCTCTATCCTTTATTACAATCACTTCCCTCCTGAGGGCACTAGTCTCTTGATGAGCGGCGTGTACTTCGGCCCGTAATTCCCCCAGTAATTGGGCCAACTGGTCAGTTTCGGAAGTTTCCATAGCGCCTGGGTGGGAATTTGTAGGAAGGCTTCGCGTTCTGTAACGCTCACCTGGTTCCCACGGGGGCGCTGGTCTAGTCTGGATTGCTGTGGCCTCTTCTAGCGTGATGCGCAGGACCCGGAACACCGATTGGACAGGACCTCCAAATCGTGCTTGCCTGGCCCGTAGGAATATCCTTCTGCAGATGAGAAAGGGGATTAACAGTCTGCAGAATAGTGTGCTAGCTCCCTCCTTTCCCCCTTCCCCCTTCGTTCCTCTCTAACTTCCTCCAAACCCTGGTTTAAGCTCACCTTATGGTTTGGAAGGATGAACTCTCCATCCTGCTTCTGGTGCAGGGGCGCATGTTCGTCCAGTTACTTCACTGGTTTTCAGAATGGCGCTGGCAAAATCCACTTGACTTTCCTGAGCGATGCGCCATAAGTATGAAAGTTCAAAGTTCAAGTGAGGCCCCCTTTATGTTGTCTTTCTAACCTGTGATCTGTCCTTTTTTTCAGGTGCAGAATGAAGGCGATGCGTCGAAGGGTTAAACTGCCGAGGTGAGTAGTGATGAGGGCGATCCCTCAAAATGTCCTTATCATTCCCCAGAAATGTCTCTTGTCCTTTCCCCATAGGGGCCGGGGTACGGTACCTGCCAACGGGGCGGCGCCGACCCGAAATGTGGAAGAAAAGCCGGTAAGTATTATGGCTGTTAATCAGGCTTTCCTTCTGTGTTCCTTCTGCTCACCTTTTGTTTCTTCCTCTCTCCCCTAGGTGCAGAGATGTGGCGTCCGATGCTGACAGCCGCGATGGAGCCGGGAGATGTCTCGAGGACAGGTGAGTGAAGCGTGGCGTTGCAGCGAGCAACGCAATGCTTTTAAATGGAAGTCTTTCTTCAGGGATGCTGGCGAGAAGATTCCGGATGCAGGTAAGAAGTTTGAAATAGTCCTTGGTTTTCACCTTTCTCTTCTCTTCCTTCCTTCCTTCCTTGCAGGTCTTCCAGGTTCGAGGCAGGCGTGGCTGGAGTCCAGGAGCAGGAGCAAACACGGTGAGCGTTAAGCTGCAGGAAGCAGAACAACGCAAAGCATGAGCTGCTGTCTGGGCGTGGCTTAAATAGCCTCCAAAGAAGTCCCAGGTATGTATCCTTCCCCAACTAGGTATGTATCCTTCCCTGGCCACGCCCGAGTGAAAAAAAAAACAGTCCCTATGAAAAAATAGTCCCTTTCAGGTCTCAGGGAGGCCTGAAGCGTGCAGCATGGTCTGCATCAGGTAAGTGCACAAAACACCTCCTTTTATGAGCCTGGCGCCTATGGCGCCAGACTGATGTCCAACATGAGCCTGGCGCCAAAGGCGCCAGGACTGAGTCCAAAGAGCCCCTATAAGGGGCCGCTGGGCTTTTACCCGAGGGCATGATTCCTTCTTCCGGGGGTGCTGGGCCTGGCCTGGTGCTCCGGGGGTAGGCATCATGACACTTTAATAGATCGGACAACTCTAGAGATCTCGTCTGATGCAATGGGAGAGAAGGAGGAAAGTATAAGGCAAGAGAATGGGGTGGGATGGGTGCAGATGACCGGATGCCCAGAGTTTTGGAGAAGTGGGCAGCCAGTGCAGAGGGACTGGGAGGGAGGAGAGGAGGAGAGGAGGAACAGACTGCAATAGGATTGGCAAATTCCTTGCAGATTTTAAAGCGCTCAGTCAAGGTATTGGTGGCTCCAGATATGCATGCTTGGACATGAGCCCTTTTCTTGAAGCAGATGGTGAGATGGTATAGCGTAGGCGGCAGGCCAGTTTGTCAGAGGATGAGCTAGATGCCTACCACTTCCGCTATGCAGCCTTGGACTAGCGTTTCAAAGCTGCCAAGTCGGAATCATACCAAGAGTTGCATTTGGAGGCAGGCTTCATTCGGATCCTCATGACGGGGGTAAGGGTGTCAAGGGTGTTGGAGATGGAGGATAGCTAAAACAGAGTCAGAAGGAGAGTCCAAAGAAGGGGGTGGGGATTAAGGAAGAGGCAGATGCAGCAACTGTCAAATTCTTCAGTCGAATGACAAAGAAGGAGACTGGCAGTGCGGGCAGAGGCATCACGGCACAGGGGAGGTCAAGATGGGAAAAGAGGAGAGAGTGGTCAGACCAGGAGAGAGGGGTAGTAAGAGGGTTGGAGTGGGATGTCTGTTGAGATGAGAGCATCCAAGGTGTGACGGGCAGAGTGGGTAGGGCCAGAGGGAAGGATAGTGAGGGAAAGAGTACAATAGCCACATCTGGAGAGTCGAGATGGATGTTAGTCCCCAAGGAAGATAAGTTTGGGGGAGGAGGCAAGAAGAGAGGAGGTCGGGTACGCCCAGTCTCAGAGAAAGAAGGAAGTTAGTCGGGGGGCCTGTAGATTATAGAGTAAGAGAAGGTAGGTGAGACAGAAAGCCTGCAGACTAGGCTTTCAAAGGATGAGTATGTTTGAGTGGGGATGATGGGGCTGGAACCCACTTAGGGAAGAGGGTCTAGGATTGGACAGGATCTTGTAGCCCTCAAGGAGAAGTGTGTCAAAAGCAGTGACGGAGCTGGCCTTGAACCACAGAGAGCAAGGATGTCAAGGTCTCCAAGCAGGAGATAGATGTCAATGGAGTGTTTGATAACAGAGCGAGAGGTGTGGGTAGCTAAGTGAAGCTGGTTGCTCCCTTTAAATGATTTGCGAGGGCCAACAGGGGTGGGGGAGAAGGAGGGGTGGCGAGAGGGGGGAAGCTGAACAGAGATGGAAGACGCCTCCCAAGAAGGAGGAGGTTGAGTTGGGAGGACTTCCCATCCGGAGCCGCCAGTAATGGGCGTGGAAGGGAAAGGGGAGAGAACAGAAATCATATGCGGAGTCAACAGGAAGTAACAGCAAAGAGAATGTCAGTGATAGTCTGTCTGGAGGAAGCATTGATGTAGGTGTCTGCAATGGGCAGACCAGGGTTGGAAATCAGGAGTAACTTTTTACATTTCTTTCTTCCAGACTTCTTAGGAGGGAGGGTAGGTGATGGAGAAGCATAAAGAATAGATAGGAGAGATGGAGAGCACCATGAGGGCAGAGACAAGAGGGTGGGTGGATAGCAGGGAAGAGGGCTGGAAGCACTATGCAACAGTAGAATCACGCCAGGTGGCCAAGCAGATAAAAATCAAAGAGCACACTATAAATTCCTAGATTAAAAGAACATTAACAAATTGGAAAGCACACCTAAATTCGATTTTTCACAGAAACACTTAAATGCAGCAAAAGGTGGAGGGTGCACAGATCTAAGGCACACCTTGGAGACAGAGCATATAGCACATCAACATGTGAGGCATCTAC
Organism: Ambystoma mexicanum; assembly: GCF_040938575.1. Taxonomy (NCBI): domain Eukaryota; kingdom Metazoa; phylum Chordata; class Amphibia; order Caudata; family Ambystomatidae; genus Ambystoma; species Ambystoma mexicanum. The sequence goes on from NC_090932.1 coordinate 1,020,068,723, forward strand.
ATTAGAGTAACAGGCCAGCAGAAAGAGTAAGCATGTGAAGATGGTTGCAGAGGTGAGTGACAAAGCAAGGCTTAAAAGAGAGCATGGCTTTGGGGTCTTTTTGATGAAGGTTTGCATTGCCCAGGTGGTCACAAGAAAAGGAGGGTGGTTGCAGTCAATCTTGGCCTACATGGAAGTGAGTCACGTGGAGAGGGCCCTAGTGGAGGTCCACATTTGTGAAAAGCAGTGGTGCAGAATGCAAGTCAAGTTAGGAGTGCAGCCACAGCACACGGCCAGTGGGTTTTGATCAGCAGGCCCAAGTAACCCAAGTTCCATTTTGAGGGATAGAGGGCAGCCGGAGCAGCAATGGTGTTGCAAAGTGTAAGGCGCTTACCAGGAATTGCAGTTAGTTGTGTGGCAAGACGTGTTCCAGGCCTGGACAAGGCCAGACAGGTGGGATTTAGCCCTTAGGGGGAAGGCCTTTGGAGGGAGCCGGCAATCACCTGCCTGCTCTGAGGGCTATGATGCAGAAAAAGAAGTGTTCAATCGGGCGGGGGCAGAGGGGATGATCATCTGATGAGGCCACCTCGCTTGGCAGCCATGATTGAAGAAGCATGCAGCCCTCATGGCCCGTTGAAGGTGATGAAAGCTGGCTCCTGCTCAGCTGTTAGGCAAAATGCCCACGAGTCGAAAGAAAGGACTCGAGGTGCAGCAGTAGCAATTCTTATAGTCCGTCCCAGGAGAGGGCCGGTGATCGCCTGCCGGCTGCGGGGGCTATGATGCAGAAAAAGAAGAGTGCAACCAATCAGGCGGCTATGTCTATGAGCCTATGGGAGCTATCAACTGTCAGGCTAACCCCTATTAGCATTCAGCAAATTTATTTTGAATCAAGCACTACAACCATAATCGGCTCTCTCCCCCTTCCAAGGTCAGACCAGCAACCATGTAACACACACACTTGTAAGGTTATCAGGAATGTATTCCTGATGACAGAACATACAAACTTACTGGCTACCATTACTACATGGACCTCCAAAACAACGCCGAGTATAATACGGCCAATCACGGTTAGACCACCCGAAGGTGAGATGACTAGCAGCTAACTAACCGGCTATAATTTTCTTCTATTTAGAACATCACACATGGAATTAACATTACCCACAAATGCCTCAGCGCTTATAAAAACCCACATGACCACATGTGCAAGTATGTCAGATCGATTACTTAGAGACTTCCTAACAGTACACCAAGCATAACCGGAGTTCAGAATCTCAAACAGTAACCACACCACTGCCTCAAACAATACCCCACTTTCTGATTCTACCTCACTTGGAAATACCACCAACCACACAAATGGACACACCCCATCAGTCCTAGGCAGCCTCCGACAGGTCAATCCCAATTACATGTCAGGAACAACCCGCAATTTAACATCACCATTTCATTTATCACCGCACCATCACTGGATCAGAATCCACTTTTTAAAAGGACTGCATTCACCAAATACCACTGCATGCCTGCTATGAGGCATATTGGCCTTTGCCAAAAAGAAAAGCCATTGGAGGCTTAAACTAATACATATTTTTCTCTTTTTCTTTCTATCCGCTACCCCTTCCATTTTCTGTTCCCCCTGTATGTTGACTGCAACACTAACATGTTTAGAAGAAATAATGACTTACCAACTGGTAACATTCTTTCGACTGGGTGTTCCTCCAACCTATTCCTCATCTTTGACATGTAATGTCCAGCTTTGGAATTTTTTGTCGACTGCGTCGAGTTGGTGTCCATCGAAGGCCTCCGTCGAGGGTGACGTCATCGGAGGTTATAAGTAGCACGCACGCCGCCCGTTGACCTCAGTTCTCTTTTCTCCCTCCTCGTGCAGCAGAAATGCCCATAAACACGGGCAAGACAGTACTCAGCCTTGGTGGAATGAAAGCTCTAATAGCATGGGAAATTCTACAGAGGGGTATGTTGGGAGGGCAATGAGGAATACGTTGGAGGAACATCCATTCGAAAGAACATTACCAGTTGGTAAGTAACTTGTTCTTCTAATGGATTGTGTCCTCCAACGTATTCCTCATCTTTGACAAACTTCCAAAGCAGTATCCACGATTGGAAAAGGGTGAAGACTTTCTGTATATTCAGAATCTTAAACGGCAGAGTAAAGTACTGCCTTACCAAAAGCGACATCATGAGCATGGGAAGTATCCAGAGAGGAATGCTTTGTAAACGTGTGTATCGATGACCACGTTCCCGCATCACATATGTTCATAATGGTTTATGGTCTTTCCATCGATGGAAATGCATTGAGATGGAAATCCATCGAATGCCATTGCATCAAAATGCTATCTTTTACATGTAAAAGTGCATTTCCATCGAAACCAGTCCATCGAATATATAAATGGACAAGTTTAGATGAAAATGCACTTTTAAATGTAAAAGATAGCATTTCGATGCATTTTTTTGTAATGCTAAAACGTTACATGGAGCTGTCCAGTAATGAAATTTCAGACCAGGCCAGCTCCTTGTAACGTTTTAAAGTTTCTTGTGTATGGGGGCGGGGGGAGTCCCCCCGCACCCCCCCCAGCACCCTAACCCCCACGCACACCACACTAACCCTTAATCTAACTCTAAATCTAAATCTAACCATATCCCCAACCGCTAACCCCAACCCTAACCCTAAATCTAACCCTTTATCTAACCCTAGCCCCATCACTAAACCCAAACATGAATCTAACCCTAAATCTAACGCAAACCCTAACCCTAATCTAACCCTTAATCTAACCCTTGTCCCTAATCTAACCCTACTCATAACCCCAATTATCCATCAAAATTAACCATCGAAAATTATTCAATGAATATGCTTTTCAGCAATGCAATTAATAATTTTCGATGGAAAGGTATTCGATGAATACTTTTAGATGGAAAGACCAGATACCGTTCTTAATAGGGACACTCCTTTGAAGGGCTGTCAATGTAGCCATGCCCCTGAGGAGGGTCTTTGCCTCTCAGTCTATAGCACTCAGATGTGGTGAGGATGATCCACCTAGACACGGTCTGTTTGGAAACAGCCTGGCCTAGCTTGTGTCCTGAATACCCTACAAAAAGCTGGTCATCCACTCTCAATTTCGACATTCTGAATATGTAAAAGCTTAACACTCTCCTAGGGTCCAACCCATGGAGCCTTTCCTCTTTCTTCCCAGGATGAGGTGGAGGATAGAAAGCTGGTAGCACAATCTTCCGACTTAAATGAAAGTCAGAAACTACCTTAGGCAAGAAAGAGGGTTTTACCCTTAACACAACCAGTCCTTGTGGAATCCAGTAAAGGGTGGCTTGGAAGAAAGTGCCTGCAATACGCTCACTCTACAGGCTGATGTTATAGCAACCAATAGTATTGTCTGAAAGGTTAACAACCTCAATGAACACGTGTGCAAAGGTTCAAATGGAGCACATATCAGACATTTTAAAACCAGGTTGAGGTCCCAAACCGGAACCTGAAAAGGGGATGGAGGAAACACATTCGTGAGTCCTTTTAGAAATTCAGTCACCAATGGGATCTTGAAATAGGAGCATTCTTCTGATGAACACTTAAAGATTGAAAGCGCTGCCAAGTAGACCTTAATGGTGTCAACCTGAAGACCTTTATGTGCTAATGAAAGCAAAAAGGATAGGACATCCAGAGTTGTACACTGAAAAGGATCAACATTCTTTTCTCTGCACCAGTCACAAAACTTAATCCAACGGTTTACCAAATGAATAAAATAAAATAAATAAACAGCAACGGTACAGAGATTTTGTTGCTGGCCTTCTGGCCGAAAGCAACTCCTACATTACATCATTCGGGAGGTCCAATCCTTGCATCTCAGCCTTTCAGAAACCAAGCGTGAAGGTTGAGAGTTTTGACCTCTGGATGGAGAACCCCCTGAGCCTCCTCGTGCGAGAGATGGTTCTCTCTTTGTGGAAGAAGCATCGGAAACCAGATGGACATGTCCAGAAGGTCTGGGTACCACGTCCTCCCGGCCCAATCCGGGGCAATGAGGATCATGTGTGTCCTGACCTTCTGAGCCTCCTTATGACATGAGGAATGACGGGCACTGGAGGAAACGCGTAAAGCAGTGGGAATTCCCAATCCACCACAAATGAGTCGCCTAGAGCTCCTCCCGGAGGAAATTCCCTTGAGCAGTACTGCTTGCACTTTCGATAATCCAAGTGCGAACAGATCCACTTGAGGGGTTTCCCAAAGGGCGAGGATCTCTTGAAGGGCTTCCTGAGCTAGTTCCCACCCGTGGGAGACTGTGCTCTGCCTGCTCAGAGCATCTGCCGCCGGTTTCTCCTCTCCAGCTAGATGCACTGCCGACAGAGAGATTCCTTCCTGAATTGCCCAGTAACAGAGCTGCATTGCCTCTCTGCACAGTGGTAGTCACCCTACGCCTCCTCTCTTGGTGAGGTAGCGCATGGCTACTGTGTTGTCTGCCATGATCCGGACATGCTTCCCCCGGACAGAGGGCAGGAAGGCCTTCAGCGCTAGTCTGATTGCCTGCAGCTCTAAAAGATTGATGTGTAGTTTGGACTCTGATGGAGACCAACAACCACTGACTGTAAGATTGCTGGCATGAGCTCCCCACCCCGTGAGTGAGGCGCCCATCACTACCGTTATCTCCGGCCATGGTTGCCAAAAGTGTTCTCCCTTCAGAATATTTTCCTCGCTGGCCCACCACAGAAGATCCTGTGCGACTGTGGTTGGAATCTGAAGGTGGTCCGACATCTTTCCTGAGAATTGGGACGATTGTGTTCTGAGAGCCCATTGAAGGGATCTCATTCTTAGGCGGGCCTGTGGCACCAGAAAAATGCAGTATGCCACAAGGCCGAGCAACTCAATAATTCTAAGGCCGGAAGATTCTGGGCACTCTGGAATTTTGTCACCATCTGAAGAATGTCTCGTGCCCTAACCTCGGGTGGCGAGCTCTTTCCCAAGGATGTATCTATCAGTGCTCTGATGTGTTGGAGCTTTTTTTGGAAGGTGTCACATGGGACTTCTTGTAATTGAGGGAGAAGCCCAGTCTGTGAAGAGTGTGGCAGGTAACGCTCAGATGATCCAGTGCTTGTTCGGGAGAATGCACCCTGATCAGTAAATCGTCTAGTGAAGGGTAGACGTGAATGTCTCCTCTCTTGAGACTCGCTGCCACAACCGCCATCAGTTTGGTGGAAACCCTCGGGCGCAGGTCAACCCGAATGGCAGGACTCGAAATTGATAGTGCGAGCTGTCAACTGCTGATTCTAAGTTCAAAACTATGACATTTTAACAGTTACAAACTATGTGACACTCAAAAGTAGGTCACTCAGTTAATTTAAACATTTCGATTTTGGTGGTTTTAATCCAGTTTCAGTTAGGATGCTGACATGCATAGCTCAGCCAGTTTTGTTATGAACATTGTTTTGGGCTCTTCATCTTCCCAGATTTAGTATGCACACATACTTCATTCTGCCAGATGTCCGCTGGTGTTCAGTGAGATTTTTGGATGTGTTGCAATGTTTGAAAATAGGCATTTTGAGCTGGCATTCAGAGAAACAAAAGGTGATTTTAAAGTGCGGTTTTTCCTTTGGCACACATTTCACTCATGGCACCCGGGCCCATCCTGCTCGCACCGGTGGGTGGCAAGTTAGGCAACCATTTTAGTGTGCACAAACTGCGTGGTTCTCCTAGATTCTGGACACATGTGGGCTTTTTGGCCATCTTGGATTTTCTAAGCCCACAGCACCAAATGTTGCAGCATGATAGCTCAAACGTGGGTCAGGACACCCAACAAAACCTGGGTTTCCCCTTGGGGCTTTCCTCACCTTGTATTTATTGTAGGCAGACTCTGCTTCCTGCTTCCTTCAGCAGGGGCGCAAATGAACCAAGTTGCTCCACTGGTTCACCAGTAGGTCAGTGTAGTCCAAGCCCAGACCTGCTGTGGCTCTTAGTGCCTTTATGTGGTGCCTTCCCAGTACGTGTGCTGGCGGATGGTTAGAATGGTGCTGTGGTGCCTCCTTAGCACATAATCACAGCGTTATGTAGTCCTTGCATGCACTGCGTTCTCTTGCGTGCGCTGTTTTTCCTTTTCCTTGCTCAATACTTGACTTACTGTCTTTCCTCTTGCATGCGCTGCTTTCCCCATGCAAGCGTTGTTTTCCTTTTCCTTTTCTTGCATGCACGGTTTTTCCTTTGCATGCTCTGTGTCTTGACTTACTGCACAGCCTTTCTCTTGCATTAGTGACTTTGTTCCAGATCTGTCACCTTCTTGCGTGCGCTGCTTATTTCTCTGTTCTTACTTTGGGAGTTGAGCGGGCTCGTAGCAGGATGACTCCGTTCGACCAGGAAGCCAAATAGTATCACCAGGTATGTATCACTGGGGCCACGGGATCACCTCGCCGTGGCTGACAGGAGCTGGTATACGTGAGAGAGGGCTCACAGGTAAGTATAGCTGAAGTCGCGAGTCCGGTCTGTAGAGATTAACAGGAGCTGCACCGGTGAGCGTCACGCTACATAGAGCAGAGTAACGCGAAGCACAGTCTCAGGATGGGGCGTGGCTTATATAGCCAGCCACGCCCGATCAACCCAGCTACACCGAAACACTAGTCTGCATGCAGCAGAAAGGGGGTTTGACTCACCACCCGCCAATTTGGGACACCAGGAAGTTGCCAACGTCTGGTCTTGTGCTCCTCATCCCTTATGAGCCTGGTGCCAGGACAGGGCCCAGGTGGCTCTTCTTAGTCTTTTACAGGTGCTGGTATGTCCCTGAAATGGTGCCAATACCCCTACCACTGTAGTGGGGGGGGGGGGAGAGACTATGCCTGTGTATGCCTGGACAGCCAACCGTGGCAACGTCGACTTTGTCTTAGTCAGCGCCTTTATCAGAGGCTCAATAGGCACTGGTGGCTGAGCTGGCAAAATTGGCGCAGCTGGCGTCGACAATGTCAGCGTTGATGTCGACAGTGGCGTTGATGGCATCGGCGGCTTAATAGGGGTCGAGGACCTGATGGGCACCAACAGTGTTGAGGCCTTTGAAAGCATCGACAATCTCGATCTCTCCCCCCGTCTCGAATGATCCTTGGATTTCTTTTCCGATTGAGGCCTCACAATGAGGATCACGCCGTTTACTCGGGCTCAAGGGCGCGCAGGTTTTAGGCCGAGATGTCTCCTTCCTGGTTTCCGTAGAAGGCGCGGTCACAGCATGACCTTGTTTTTCAAATATCTTCAACATTTCCACATGGAAAGCTTCCCATTCTTCGGGTGTAGACTTTTTGGACGGGCATGTCACCCTCTCGGGGGAACCGTCTACAAAGACATCGATGAAGGCGACCAGCGGTGCCTTCTCCTCGATCTCTTCGAAGAAGACGAGAAGTGGTGGGAACCACTCCTAGACCTAGAGCGCTTGCCCTTCTTCCTCCGAGGAGAGACGCCTTGCGACTCATCGGTCGAAGGTCTAGCAGGTCGGGACTTAGGGGGTTTGGAAACTTTTCCTACCGGCAGCTTACCCTTTCGTTCCCTCAAGGCCTTTCCTGTCATGGATTGACACTTGGAACACGTACTAGTTTCATGGCCCTCGCCGAGGCACCACAGACAAACTCGATGCGGGTCGTTGATGGACATCTTCAAGCCGCAGTTCTTACATTTCTTGAAACCGGACAGAGGAGTTGACGGTGTAGATGACCGAAGACATTACGAGTCGTTATCTTGATAAAGAGTTAGAAGTATACTATGAGGCGCGCCGAGTTTCTCACAAAGCAAACACGTTTGCAGAAAAACAGAACTGAGGCCAATGGGCGCCGTGGGTGCTACTTATAACCTCTGATGACGCAGCCCGCGACGGAGGCCTTTGAGTGACACCAAATCAATGCCATCGACGCAGGGCGCCCTATGCCGAAAAAGTTTTCTGAAGCAGCCAAAGCTGGACATTACATGTCAAAGATGAGGAATACGTTGGAGGACAAAAACCATTTAAAACCATGTTAGGTCATTTAGTTAATGTATAGTTAATGTATAAAAGTGAATGACTCCGAAAAAAAAATCCAATTTGATATGTGTCTAACTTGCATTAACAAAGCCAGAACGGGCGAAACCATTGGCCACGCAGTTTGCAATCATTTACATGTATTGCCAAAAACAGGAGCCAGTAGCAACAACACACGTTGATGTGAAATCTGTGAGAATCTGTTTAAGTCACCTATTAACAAACGTCACTCATAATTATATAATTAGTGGTGAAAATCACATGGAACTGGTTTTGGTTTATGGCTAAAATAAACTAAACACCACAACAATATGCTTTGTATACATCTTATTTTCTGAAGCACATGCATAGGCATAAACCTTTCCAAACTCATACTATTGTTACTGCGACACAGGGTTGAGTGTTACACAAACCTGCATTTAGCAGCATTAGACACACAACAACAACGAATACTTTAAAAAATCTAAATAAGCACGGCTATAAGGTTTATCAACCAAACCTCCCCTATTCTCTTAAACACATTCTAACCCTATCCTGAGCTTCGATCATGGTCTATGGCAGATCTGCCACCCCATGGTACCTTTGGAACGGTTGGCATCTGACTTTTAGCATTGTTCCGCTACGGCATCGACTGTTTTTATTAGCGCAAGCTAGTTAATTTCAAAATGGCTCCTGACATCGTGCACGTAACATCTCATTGTGAAATAGGAGATTGAATGGACCAACATCCCATATCAATAGGTATTCTTTTTTTACCTTTACCGATGTTACTCTTTGAAGCTATCCTTTCCCAAATCTTCCTTCCTTTTCTCCTGCCGAACTCTGTTCTACCAGAGCTTCCCATTGTGCCTCATGCATCCTTCTGCGATTCTGGTGCAGAACGTTGTTCTACCTAACTGAGCGTCCTTCCCAACTTTTCTGCTCTACTTCCACTCTGCGGAGTTCTCCTCTACATGAACTTTCTGTTCTCCTCTGTGCACTTTTCCCGTGACTTGGCTGCTGAACATCCATTTCTTTCCTACCATCTGGACAAAGCTCTTCTACACCAGGAGCATCATTTCCGACAACTCAAGGTTTTTTTTTTTTTTTTAGGAATTAATTTTCCTGTGTCTGGGCCTTGCTACTGGTCCTTTCCTTGCTCCCCTGTCCCTATCAAGGAAGGGATCAGCATGCCTGGTTCCTCTTGTTCATCATGCTACAAACAAGCCATCTTGATCTGTAAGAGCCGGTGAGTGGGGATTAGTTCTGTCCATTGTGTGTGGGATCATTTATCCTAACCCCAATCCAAATCCTAGCTTTACATCTCATTCTAACCAAACTCGGACCAACAAACTATTGCCAACTCTAAGCCTAACTGTAACCCAGATGTATTATGACCGTTGTATAAGTCTCACATAATGGTCCTTCATATGTGGGATTTTGCACTCTCTGCATCATATATGAATTTTGATTCCAACATATTGCAAACAAAAATGTTGAAGACACTCAGATAGTGCTGGTAATGTTTCTTCAATTATACAAAACATTGTATGCAGTATAGTTAATTGGTCGATTGCATTCCTCTTAGGTCGAGTAAAACTAGATTACTCAATCTGCAGGTCTGTCAGCAAAGCGTGTGTAAAAAGAAACTGTAAAGTAAAGTGCAGTTCGAGCCAGGGTGCAGCAAAAAGCAGAAGATCAAAACCTAATTTAAGCAGTGTGTGCGTGTGCAGCAATGGGGAGCCTAAATGGATAACTACAAAGCTCGGTACTCGGGGCAATGAAGATCAGGGGGCGATATAGGGCACTACAGGGCAGAGTAAGGTGTAACATCTCACCCAGGCTTGTGCACAATCTCTCGCAGGACTCGCACAGCATCATCATTGCTCATGTTCTCAAAGTTGACATCATTCACCTGTGAAGGACGAAAAAAACAATAAGAATGCAATACCTTTAGCATTACAGTGTTTAGGGCACAGACCACCAGCCTGCAGCAAGAAGCTCTATCGAGGCATAGTTTGAGAATTTCTCATGAATTAACTTCCTGAGCACAGAATGTGGACACTAGAGGTTTCTGCTGTAACTTTTCTAGGCAGCTTGTGCTTACCGAGCACAACGTTTTGACAGTAACTGTTTCTAAAGCCTGTGGGAGAGTAACCCCTGCCCCGTTCCTGCCAGTGTGTGCTTAATGAGCATGGTGAGCTTGGACACTGCTGTCTACATGGTCAGTGTGACGATCCCGCTCTTCTAGGCATTCTATACTTGCTGATCATGGCATTCGAACACTAAATGTCTCTAAATTCAATCTTCTTGTGTGTGCTTAGTAATCATTGATTTTGGACACTGTTTCTAAAGTCTGTGTGAGAAACCCCCCCCTCTTCTTGGCAGTCTGTAGTAGCTGATCATGGATTATGGACAGTAGAGGAATCCATGTTCGGTGTGTTGAATACTCTCTGCAAAGCAGCTCAGGTACTTACTGCTTGGTGCTCCTTGCTGGTACAACCTGTGATCGGGTTAGTCAGGGACTCAGCGTCCCCTGATGACTTGACTTTTTTGCAGCAGGTCAGACACTCCGCGCATGTTGCTTGCATGGCACTGTTTAAAGTCATGCCCTCCAATACCCCTGCACTTTGCAGATGCATTTACCTGCAGCAGCATGTCCCCAGGCTCTATCCGCCCATCAGCTGCCACAGCGCCACCCTTCATGATGGAGCCGATGTAGATGCCACCATCCCCTCGCTCGTTGCTTTGCCCAACAATGCTGATGCCCAAGAAGTTATATTTCTCTGCGGGAGCCAAGAACAACAAACAGCAAAATGAACACTGAGGAAGTTGAATGATCTTTAAAAAAGCTCAATTTGCAGAAACACAAAATTCAACCTTAAATACCAAGAAAGAGAAAAACAAACAAAAGTTCCTAAACCTGTCAAACTCAATGAAAGGGAAGAGCTTAATAGAAATATAAACAAGACATTCCTTAAATAGCACATTACACAGCAAACTAGAGTGCAGTTTCCTGGGGCAGTTCCAACACGCGAGTGCTGAGACAGGTAGGAGTCCCCTCTGCCGCTATTAAAGCTCCGCCTATTTACATTAAGGTTTCTTAAATCCAGCTTTTCTATGAACCCCCAAGCACACACAGGATTTGGTTTGCATCAGGTAAGTGACATTGCATGCCTGTGATTGGTGTATGGCAGGCTTTGTCTCCCAACAAGCATACACCATCAGATCCTGTATACTGCCCGGCCCTGCACACTCCTATTACCGATACAGCTGTCCCTTCCCTAGGATGTATATGCTCCTGAGGTCTGGGAGTGCATAGTTGGTCTTCTATGCTCTTGCAAGGGTGGGCTAGGTTTACTTCGGTGGATTCCTACTCCACGCAGAAGCTGGAGTAGTTGTCTCCTTCGAGTAATGAGACATCCCTTTGGAATGCTTAGCACCTCATTTGCACAGTGGCTTTGCAGTGAGGATTGGTATCACTAGTTGGCCTGACAGAAGCATCCTACCTGTTCAGCACATCCCTGTTCTGTCCACTGCAGGATGAAGTCTCAACCCAAAGTCTCAACCTGCACAGCAGTACACTGCAACACCAGCTAGTCATAATCTCTAAAAATATATATTTTTTTTTTTAAAAAAAAAGGTTTTGGAGATCTTATTTTCCTTCCTGAAAAGACTGTTGTGGGCTTGATTCCATGCCCTTCGGTAGGGCAGGGTTGTTGTACTGCTTTGCCACTAGGAGCAGTACTGTGGGCAACTCAGGAGTCCCAGCTGGCTGCGGAGCCATCATATAGCCCACAGACTGAGAAACAGGACTGCCCTGCGCTTCTTAACAAGGATAGATTAAATCGATATGGAGAATTGCTTTTGAGTACAAGGTGTACAGGGCTTGCACACCTAGCAGGGTGTTCAAGTATGTGTATAGGAAACGGTTTACCAGGGTCTTGGTGCAGTGATTAAGACTGAAGATGAGTTAGTTTTCTGTGCAACAAGAAAGGAGAGTTGGGAGCAAGGACTCTGTGAGCGAGCTTTATGGTTACTGAAGGGAACATTTTAGACACAATCCCAATATTTTTCACGAAGCTGCCTGTGCATGGTCCTTTCAGGAATATAAACAGGCAGTTTGGAATTTTTGGGTTATCATCCCAAGGTTGCAGATTGGCATGATTTACCTAGATAGAAACCCTTCAGATTGATCATGGCAGTTCACCCAATGAAAGCAGCTTGGTTTGTTCTTCCTCAACCTAAAACATCCCACTGCAATGTACCTCAGGGATGTGCTCTTCCAAAGAGTTCAACTGTGCAAGAAGACTTACTAAGAAAGAACAAAAACTTTGTCCAAGAACCACATCCCATGCAGGAGGTTCTCAGTTGTGTGGGACCCCATCTGTGACAGACCAGAGGAGAACATACAATTGAATAAGAGTCTGATTCCAGCACTGCTGGAAATGGCAGGAAATTCTAAGGGGTGCATGCCAAGGTCCACACAGACTAATCCCGTCTACATGCTGCTATTCATGCAAATAGGATGAGCGCTGTGGCTACACAGGATCTTAAACTGTATAGGGTAATAAAATTGCGGCAAAAATGTTGCTGGTAAAAGAAATTGCGGCAAAAATGCTGTGGTTTGACCCGGCAAAGGTGTACCCCATTATAATATTTAAGGTGAGTGGGGGTTGCAGGCGTGTCCCCCGCTCCCCTTAAATGGTATAATGGGTCCGGGGCATGTGGGGGTGTCCCCCACATCATTTACATGATTGTGGCGCAATAAACTATGGCATTTTTGCTGCAATATTTTGTATTCACTGCCATTTTTGCCGCGATTTTAAGACATGGACCTCTTAAACTACCAATCCAACTAGCGATCCCTTCTTTATCCTAGTTCCTTTACAAAGCCATTTGTCTTCAGGTAGACAATCAATAGCCCTGCTGCAGGTGATTTGGTACAAGTAAGGTTGTATTCTGCCTGTAAGGACCATCCACCTAATGCTGTTAAGCGGTTTGACACAGTCCTAAGATAGCCACTATCTTTCATAAGTGCAACACAGGGATGGTTGTGGAATAGAGCACCATGTGCTGCCAGAGGGCCACTTTGCAGTTTCGCTGTTGCCCAGGGAAATATTACATCCACTGCTGGGAGTCCTTTCTGCAGGCACAAGTGGTGTAGGGGATGGAGGCAGCATTACGGTATAATAATGTTACGCTGTAATTACTGCATTATACACCTTGACATATAATAAGGTTACTCACCGTAGTGAGCACCTTACTCCTAGTCCATAGTCCCCTTTCCTCCATACTCATGGGACATTCCTCCGTCCTGTGGGACGGGACCGGCGCACTTTGTTTTTTTTTTAAATGTGATGCTTTTTACAATGTGTCCTTCCTCTCTTTTTGCATGGGGTACCACACTCGCCCATCAGTCCTTTTCTATTGCCAGGTCGGAGACCTTTAAGCAATAATAGAGGAACCTTATTAGAGGGAACAGCGGGCGGGCGTATGGAGGAAAGGGGACTATGGACTAGGACTAAGGTGGTCACTACGGTGAGTAACCTTATTATACTCCTACTTTCCGTCCCCTTTCCTCCATACTTATGGAAGATTCCCAAGCACTCCTCACAGGAACTACGGGTGGATGGAAACCCCCTACTGAAAAAGGTTTTTGAGCACAGCCTGGCCAAACTGAGCATCAGATCTGGAGCTCAGGTCCAAACAGTAATGTTTACAAAAAACCGATGGAGAGGCCCAAGTAGCCGCTTTCGCGATGGTCTCCCAGGGGACATACTTTTGAAAGGCAACAGCAGCTGCCTTGCCCCATACCAGATGTGCATGAATCCTTTTAGGAGACTGGAGAGCCGGAACAGTGTAAGATTCCGTAACACAGGCAGTAATCCATCTGGAGATAGTCGCTTTGGAGGCCTGCTTACCTTGCGGATTACCAAAGGTCACCAATAGTTGAGAAGAACTCCTAAATTCAGATGTTCTGTCCAGATAGATCTTAAGAGCTCTTCTAACATCCAGGCAATGCAAAACCCTCTCAGCTTCCGAAGCCGGGTTTGGAAAGAAGACCGGCAGGGAGATTGACCGACTTAGATGGAATTCTAAAACCACCTTTGGTAGGAAAGAAGGATTTGTCCTTAAGACAACCTTACCCTTGTGGAAAACCAATAAGGGATGCTCCACCGACAAAGCTTGGAGCTCACTCACACGCCTTGCCAAAATAACGGCGATCAAGAAAGACCCCTTCCACGAAAGGTGCTTAAGATCTACCGTAGCCATTGGTTCCAAAGGCTTATGGCACAAGGCCGTAAGGACCACGTTCAGATCCCACGTCGGATGCGGTTTGCGAATAGTAGGGTAAAGACGCATTAGACCCGCAAAGTGCCTTTTAGCCACTGGATTTGACAGTGAAAAAGAGCAGTGTTCCGTGGATAGGTAGGTAGCGACAGCCGAAAGCTAAGTCCTGCATGACAGGACATGAAAGCCAGACTCTTCTAGATGAGAGACGAAGGACAGCACTGTGTCAATCATAGCCAACTTGGGTTCCAGCTGTTTGGCCAAGCACCAGTGACAGAACCAAAGCCATTTGCTTCTGTACTGGGACCTCGTTGAGGGCTTCCTGGCTGCCTGAATAATGCGCATGTTGTCAGCAGACAGGTTGAGATGTTCTAGAGATCTGAACTCAGGCACCATGCCGCCAAGCTGAACGATTGTGGGGAGGGGTGCCACAGCTGCTGATCTCTCTGGTGAAGCAGATCGGGAACCAACGGAAGCCTGATCGGTGCACACACCGACAGATGTTGAAGCTCTGAAGACCAGAACCTGGCCGGCCACCACAGAGCTATGAGCAGAAGCGAACAGTTCATCGTGTTTCTCAGCTTGCAAATCATCCGATGAATCGGAGGCAGAGGCAGAAAAGCATAGGCCCTCATGTTGTGCGAGGGAATCTCGAGAGCATCTCCCAGAGAGGAGGCTCCCAGCCCATTCCTGGAGGCATACAGAGGAAGTTTCTTGTTTGCTGATGTTGCGAAGAGGTCCACTTCTGGAGTGCCCCAACACCGGAATATCTGTAAGAGGACCTCCGCTTTTAATTCCCACTCATAGCTGACCATTGCTCGTCGGCTGAGGGCATCTGCCGTAATGTTCAGCTGGCCCAGGATGTGTACTGCCACCAGCCAGACGCCATGCTGAACCGCCCATTCCCAAATCTGAATAGCAAGATCCACAAGAGGAGGGGACTTGGTGCCCCCCTTCTTGGTGATGTAAAACATGGACACCACATTGTCCGTGCGGACACGAAGCACTTTGTTGGCAATGACTGGCCTGAACGCCTTGAGCGCCAGGAAGATCGCCAGAAGCTCCAGATGATTTATATGAAGGAACTTGTCTTTGGGCAACCAGAGGTCAGAGACCTGAAGAAGATCCAACATTGCACCCCACCCCAGAAGGGAGGAGTCCGTTGTGATTGTCACCATCGGAGCGGGGTCTTGAAAAACCACGCCCACCGACAGGTTGGAGTCCGGATCCACAGCCTGACACTAAGAACTGCGAAAAGAGCCATCTGTGTCCGCCTCATCTTGAGCCGAGCAAGAGGAAGAGCCAATACGCACGAGGCCAAGAGGCCCAGAAGCCTCTAGAACCAGCAGGCTGACATGCTCTGCGACTGCGCAAACATCTGACACATGGCCAACAAATCCGCCATTCTGTCCCCAGTCAGGTAAACTCTGCAGTCAATCGTGTTCCAATGAAAACCCAGGAAAGTCAAGTCTTGAGGGACCTTCATGGAAGATTTCCGCCAGTTCACTGACAGCCCAAGGTGGAACAGGAGCTGGAGGAAAGACTGAAGATTGCTCGAGGCTTTCAGGGGGCAAGGACTGCGCAACAGCCAATCGTCCAAATACGGATACACAGATACCCTGAAGCCGAAGATAAGCTGCGATAACCGACATCATCTTCGTAAAGACACGCATGCCGAGCTGAGGCCAAAGGGGAGCACTCGGAACTGGAAGTGCTCCTCCCCTACGGAAAACCGTAGGTATCTCCGGCGTGGATTCCAGATCAGAATATGCATATACGCATCCTGAAGGTCCACCACGCTGAGCCAATCGCCCTTCTGCACGGAGGACTTTATCTGACAAGGCGTGATCATCTGGAATTTCTCTTGGGGTAGAGAAAGATTTAACTGGGAAAGGTCTAAGATGGGGCACAGGCCAGCCTGGTTGGATTTGGGCACCGTAAACAGCCGGGAATAGAAGCCCTCCCCTCTGTGCCCCCAGGGGAACGGGTTACACTGCTCTGAGATCCAGTAATTTCAGAATTTTGGCTTTGAAGGAGGGCGACCCTGACCGCTGGAAGGGAGGATTGATGGTTGGGGTAGGGGCTAGGGGGAAGCGGAAGCCCGCCCGAGCGACTTACAAGACCCACCGGTCCTCGGTGATGGTCTGCCACGCCTCCCAATGAGACGCAATGCGTCCTCCTACCAGGGTCTCGTGTGAGTGCAGAAAACCCTCATTTCGCTTGTTTCTCGGTGGCGGCACCACCTGAACCTGAGGAGGAGGCTGAGGAGTGGGAGAAAAACCGACCCCGTTGCTGCCTTTGGCGGGAATTTCCCAAAGGGAATTTCCCTGCGGGATGATCTAAAAAATCCCTGAAACCAGAGGAAGGCTGAGGCTGCGACAACTATCTCTGTGTCCTGAAAGGTGGTTTATCCAGGACAGACAAGGACTTGGCGGTCTGAGTGCTGTCCTTAGTTTTGGTCAGCGTCATGTCTGTTGTAGAATGAAAGAGCACCTTGCCATCAAAAGGCAGGTCCAAAACCTTGTCCTGCACCTCCTTAGAGAACTTGGTGGCATGCAGCCAAGCCTGACGAGAGGTATCCACGCCAAGCATAAGGCCCTGGGCCGAGGTGTCGACATGATGCGCAGCTGCCTCCAGCAAATCCTGTGCCAGGACCCTGGCATCTGACAATCCCGCTTTGAAATCTTCTAGCTTTTCACCTGCCCACATTTTCATATTCGCCCCGCTAACACCAGTTCTGCATTGGCTTGACGCAGCTGCAGGGCTGAATTAGCGAAAATATTCCTCCCAAGGGAGTCAAGAAGCTTGTCCTCTTTGGCCAGAACCTGTGTAGCCGTCGTAGAAGAGGATGCCGCAGGTCTAGATTGCAAAGTGGCCGTAGCCACTACCGTGGAGGAGGGGGGTGGACACAACGCTAAGGCCACCTCTTACGAATAATGGAGCTTGTAGTGCGAGTCAATTTTCTTGTTGACAAACAGTCCAGAGTGTGGTTTCTCCCAGACTTTACAGACCTCGGCCAAAACGTCCTTCTGCAAGAACAAGCCGGTACGCTCGGAAGGAGACAAGGTGAACGCCCCCGAAAGCACGCCCTCCTGCAGAGCCGGTGCCTCGGGTACTGGAACATCCAACAGACACATCATGTCCAGCACCCGGTCGTGAAAGGCTCTGACAGAGCAGGGTTGGTCTTCACTGTCCTGATCACCCTGTATGTCGTCCAACAGGTCTGGATCAGGCTGAGTCGCATCAGGCACCACAATAGCCTTGTCCATTGGGGAGAACAAAGGCAGGGGTGAAAGAGTTGGGGGAAGGCCCAGCCGGTAAAGGCGGCGCCGGCGGAACCACAGGAACCGCAGCTGGGACCGTCGGCGCAGGCGGGCATATCTCCCCAAACAAGCCTCGAAAGTACTCCTTCATGGGATCGGAATGCATAAGTCTTTGGAACTTGCTGTAAAAGACGTCCTCCGCCGACGATTTAGGTGCAACTGGAGGAGGCCTCTCATGAGTGGAGTAATTCCAGGGATGCAAGGGAGAGGGTTGCCAAGAGGGCCCTTCTCGACTGGTGTCCACATAAATCAAGGGCACCGATGCCACAGGAAGCGAGACATTGTGCGGTAGGGCCATCCGAGCGTTCCAGTAAAACTGGACGAAACGGATGCGCACAAGGAAACTGATGTTCACCTGAAAACCCACTCCCTACACCTATGGCCGATGGCGTAGTTGTAAGGGATGTATCCAAAATGGCCACCGTGGTCTTGGCGGGAACGGCCGCCATTTTGTCGGCACCCGAGGAGAACTGCGACACGTGTGGAAGTGAGGCAGGGGTTCTCACAGGTGGGTCAGAGGTCTTCGTCTTAGCCTTAACACAAGGAACCTCGGCCGAGCCGGTACTGTGTGGCCTAGGATGTTTCTGTGACATGCAAAGAGCCAAACTTGCCTTCAAAAGGAAGGACCTTGGCACTGCCGGTAACGGAGGGTTTACGGTCCAAAACCTCACTCTGTGCCCACTCAACAGATCTGGAGTCACTGCTGGAGCCGGAACGAGGAGGAACACACCTCACTGACAAGACCTGAACAGGCCTCTCAGAACTGTTGGTCGCCTGTTGGTCACCTTAGCCTCTAAACGACAGCCCTCAGACCAGAGTTCGGTAAAAGCCTCTTCACGACGGGCCTCGAACTTCTGTTCGGTATCAACAGCCTCAAGTGAAGCCTCAGGGCGTACCCCAGTGTTTTTACGGGAAGCGCCAGTCAAGGGGACCTTGAAGCAAGCTCCGGTACCCAATGCCTCAGTAGAACTGGGCCAACAAATAGCCCCCACAGGAGGGGCCTCGGATTGTAACCCAGTGTCAATAGGCCCCTTATGGAGGCCCTCTGAGAAAACTCTGGTACATTTTTAGGCCTAGAAGGCACCTCAGAGCAAGCCCCGGTAATAGAGCTTTTGATGCTCCTCCCGGACCGGGAAGACCCCGGGAAGGAGTCCCCCGGCCGGGGTGCTCTAAAAAGTAAAGAACTCACCCGGCGTTTCTTCTTCTCGGCGTTGAAAGTTTGAAAGTGCGCCAGCGAAGTATGGTGAAACACCGCCTCCCATCGCTCTAAACGATGTTGAAGCGCCCGGACCGAAAGGGAGTCGCAATAAAAACACGAGTCCCACCGGTGGTCCAGACCCAAACACTCTAAACAAAGAGGATGGGGATCCGCCCTAGCAAAGCATCGCTGACCAGAAGAAAAATTTGGAAAGTCTAGCTGAAACGGCATAGACGGACTACCACATGACCGCTAAGCCAGAGAAAGAGAGGAGGAAACTGGAAGGAAAAAATCTTCTGAAGATGCAAGTGCATCCAGTCCCGGATGAGCGGAGAGAAGGACTGATGGGCGAGGCGCTGGCCGGAGCTAAGGAGGGCGGGGTAACGGCCGCGTGCGTTACCCCGCGTAAAGAGAGAGGAATGACAAATTTAAAAAAAAAATGTGATACCTTTTACAAAGTGCTCTGGTCCCGTCACACAGGACGGAGGAATGTCCCATAAGTATGGAGGAAAGGGGACGGGACGTAAGAGTACAACTTTTTTTCAATGCTCTCCTCAAATCTTTACGGTTATTACATTACAGTCATTAGAGGAAGGGGTAAAAGTTGCAAGCTGTAGGTTACTAGCCAGTAATAAAAATGCATTTGCCATCTCATTTCTACACATCCAGAGCACACCATTTGTTACTATCCAAGAGTCAATTACAGTGCCAATCCTGGGCCCCGTTAGAGGCATATCCATTGTCTTAGCAGGCCACAGTCTACTCAGTAATCCAGTGTAAGCAGTATCAGGCGCACATTGCAGCAGCACACAACAGCATACAAAGCATGAAACGCATCAGTCCATCCCGCCATATATCAGGGCTGTCCTTTCCCTGAATATACTATCTGATCAATTGTACATTCAGTAGGGCGTGTCCTGGGTATTAAAGAGCAGAGGAGGAGAGTGGATTGTACTCACCCATGTTTAAAGTGACGGTGATGATATTGAGAGACATGGTGGAGTCCGTAATGCTGCTGAACGAGGAGGACTGCAACGAGAGAAAGGACAATGCAACAATGAGGCATGGTGAAGGGAACCCAGCCTAATAACTGGTCAATGCCTGATCATCATCCAACATTCCTGTATGTGAAATGTGCAAAGCACAGTAACCTCCTGGAACACTGGGGAGTGCATACCTCAGTTTGATGGTGGAAAAGAGACCCCCTCCTTCCCACTAGTCTCGGGCTGAGCACTTTAGCGCGTGCCTGCGGTAGAGGGGGATTGGAGGGGGCCGGGTAGGGCGGGGGAAGTTGCCCGCCCCTGCATGATGAGCGCAATAGTGTCAGTATGGTAAGTTTCTGTAGAAGCAGGCGGTGCCCCCCCATCCCCCCTTTACTGTACTGGTTTGTTACTCCTTCCCGCCTCTCATGTGCTTTAAAGATGTACCCCCCACTTGATACCCTTATAAGGAGAGAGGCAGCAGCTTTAACCAGGATTCAAGTGGCTGTCATTTTAAGGATGGATGTCACTGCCGCAGGTTCTCCTCTACCTCCAAGTAAATATCAATACTACTAGCATTATGTGGCAGAAACTCTTTATAACATCAATGGAAATGAGAAATGTTTAGTGTCCCAGATGGAAGGGAAGTGTAGTATAATCCTGACAGACAAGAAGAGCTTGAGGTTTTCCCAAACGATTCTCCTCTATCAAAACACCACCAAAACTAGATTTCCCTTGGGTTCATGGTAGGATCATGAACGGCTACAGGATATCTGGTGACCTGCAAAGAGGCTACAGAGGAACAGCCCCATTTCTGGCCAATCTCGACCATTAACGCAGCTTCCCCAGTCTGCGCTCTGCCTTTGGACACTAATACGCACCCTTTTATTTTGGGACTGGGAGTTCCTTAATCTCTCACCTCCACAGAAAACATAGACATGAGCTGTTCAGTATGTGGACAAGGGAGGTCCCAGTGAGAAGCTTCCAAATAGAAAAGTAGAACGAGGCACTGCTAGAAAACACTGCCTGTGTTGTCATAGGGCGAGCAATAACTGACAAACACCTCCTTTAATTGGATCAAGAAAACATTAAACAAAGTCATGGCTGGATACAATCCTTGAGGTCTTCTGGCAAATATGTCTCAAACATCTATCTCCAATACAGCATGACCAGTCAGCGGGACAAGATTATAGTTCATTTCCCTACCTGAAGATTTAGTCCACAGAAAGTGAAACTGGGAGATCCAAATGAGAAAAAAAAAATCCTGCAGGAAGACAGTGACCCTTTCCCTACATTTCTCATAATGCGTACCGTTCATAAGGGTATAGCACTCTCAGTTGACCCGGCTACCTCATGATGTGAAAGATGGACACTGATTTCAGGAAGGTGCGAGATACCAGTGATAAAAAAACCAGCAGAAATTGTGGCTCACAGAAAAGGTCTGTCACCCGCTAGCTGAAATCCCTCATGGGCTCATTTACCTTAACAGCACTTGCACATCCACGCAAGCACTTTCCAACCTATGACCAGAACTTCTGTCCCACCAGCCACTGTTATATGTCCGACAGTTATGGTTTAATAATTGTCATTCATATAGTGCTTTCGCCAAAGCGCTGCACACAGAACATATTTACATAAATTATCACCCAACCACAGTTGGCACTCATTTAACAACCTCAGATGGATGAAAAGCTGAGTTGGCCTTGCTGGATTCGAAACTGCAACCTGCAGATCACACACAGATTGCAGCAGTGAGTGCTCAACCCACTGCTATTTAAATGGCTAGCTGTGCCGGCGGTTATCCTCAAGGGCGCTCACTTGGCCCTTCATAAGTTCTTCTGACTTTTACCTCGCAGCCACTAATGATTTTTTTGTTTTTTATTGTTATGTGACGAATCCCAGGATATCGTCCCAGCTTCCCATGGGCGAGTCCCTTCCCATGAGGCCAGGGAGGTGAGGCTGCTAACCGATAGTTCCCCTTGGGGTGGTATACTCAGTGGGAGGATCTCATGGGAGGGAATCCCCCCTGCGGGACTGGGGATGATTATCAGGGAAGAACGCAGTATACCCCGAATACTCCATACTTTCCCTCATCTCCCTACCCTATACAGGGTAACATGATGCCACACACTCTTCCATGTCCCTTTGTAAGGTAGTGCATCCAAACAACTTCCAAGGTACTGAGGCGAGGAAGAGTAGGAACTCCCTGTATGAATCCCTCATAAGTACTGAGACGAAAATTATTCCAAGCAACCCAGTTTAGAGGATCATCAGTACTGGGATGAAGAAGAGGCGTAGAGTAATTGAGAGCACTCTGCCAAACCAGCTCCAGCAGCCTAGTCAATATGTACAATCAGCAAGCTGCCAATATATAAAAAGGGAAGGAGGACTAAAGAGTCCATTCAGCCCTCAAACGAGGAGCCGCAAGCACACCAGCAGAGCGGAGAAGGGAGACCAGAGAAACTGAGACACGAGGCGAGAAGCTGAAGCCTCCAACAAGGTTTAAAGTAAGAAGAACCCTTCGCCTGTTGGAAGCAGAGCACAGCAGTTTGCCTTAGAGAATGGGCTGCAAATCGGAGGAGCAGCAAGCAGCAGCTACAGAGACGCCGTGGCTGGGGTGGAAGATGTGGAGAGCACAGGGCAGAAAAGATCGACTCCTGGAGCAAGCTGGAGCCTGAACTGAAGCTGCCTGAAGGTAGGAGCTTTCCGGGGCTAGCTGGAGGGAACAGAGTACAGATCTGGGAAACTCCTAAGAAGGGTAAAAGTACCTTGGAGTTCAAGGCTGGGAGGAAAGCCAGTGAGTGAGACTCTAAAGGACAACTGCATATGAAGTAGGGGTCTGGGACATGCGAGGGGTCGGAAATATGAGGCGGCCAATTTTGTTTAGATTTTTCAAAAGATGCCATTTTATTAACTCAAAAGGTTGGATAAACGCCTCACTATCCCTACACCGATGAGGATTTTCCTGCAAGAAATTAAACTAAAGGAAACGCTCTAAACAAAAGGTTTCTGTCCCTCACACTTGTACATACAACAACTCAACAAGGTATTATATGGCAATTCAGAACCAACAAATAAAAATTATTTTAGTTTGCATCATCATAAATGTCTCTACTTATTCTCGGGCTGAATTCCCCTTGCCCCGATTCAAGCAGGATTCGATTCAACAGTTCTAAAAGAATAAGAAGATCCTGTCTTGTAACAAAGTTCCAATGCAGTTCTTTATGTTCCAACTTGATAAAAGTTCCAATATTTCAGAATTGTTCAACAAGGTGTTTCCTCTTCCACTTGTGACATCAAGAACTAAAACAATCTTCTTCGTATAAACCAAGAACACTTTCTTAGTTTGTCAGGATCATAAATTGTCTTTGTCAGGATTATTCTGCAGCAACACACTTGTTCTGACAATGTTAGAAACTTCTGCAGCAGTTTACACAACACTTGCTTCAGCAATGAACGTTTGTCAGGATGACACGAATATTTCACCAAGACACCTCAGTGGCCCTGCCACTTCTTTACAACTTTTCAACACCACATCACAGTACTTCAACTTCCACCTGGTCCACTCACCTGCCAGGCCTACACAGGCAACATTCTCTGTTATGGTGTACTCTGTTCCCAGAACAAAGTGTTACAACATACTCTGACCTGGTGTATCCTCCTGCCAGGCCAGAATCATCTATTAATTACAAGTACTTCTGTGGTAAAAATCAACTCCCAGCAATGTATCAATGTCTATTGCTTCAGAACATCATGTATACAAATATCTTCAGGGAAAACAAGAATCACATTAGTGCTATTTGTTATACACTTGTGATTGCCACACAATCAGAGTTATGCTTCACTCCTTCTGAATTCCAGAACAGTAGGGCAGCCTTCTTGCACTCTTGCTTCCCCTTTTCCTCTTTACAACTTCAAACTCAAGTATTGCTTCTGGGAGAACAAGAAACACATTGGTGGTGTTTGTTATATACTTGCGAGTTCAACTTGCTCTGCAAGTTATGATCCACTCCTTCCGAATACCTTCTAGCATAAGGGCAGGCTTTTTGCTACTCTGGTTTCCCCACTTCCTCATTAACCAAACATTGACAGTACTTCTGCCTCCCTCTGACTCGTCTTTGGCTTTGGCAATGTGGGTTTAAGCCAGTTCCTTTCATGAGTTTCTTTAAACATGGACCATAAGTTTTTACAAACACATTGATTCTCATCTGCCCAGTCTTGGCTTTGGCAATGATTGTTCTTTTTAACTTGCCTTGTTATAGTTCTCTTTTGGCTTTGGCAATAGTAGTTGGTATTGTGTTCTCCAACTATTGCCCCATCTTGTTGCTGGCCTTCAACCTATCCCACATGCATATAATCACACCCCTTGGGTTTGGTAATCAAGCTCTATTACTCCACTTGCTTCTCTTCAAGTCAGCTTAACTTATAAAACAGTCTTTCTGTCAGTTCGGTGTTCAAAATTACTTTTTCTTTTGAATTTCTCTCTACGCGTGTTGTTTCTACTTTTAAGGCACCCGGACTGGATGAGCGAGCGGTTACGGAGCGCTCTGGTGTCAACATCTCAGTGAACTCACAGGGTCTGGCGTGCGTGTCAGTTCGCCTCGCTGCCTCCAGGTCCTGTGCTTCAGCTGCTTTTCGAGGTCGGCAACCTGCTTCCTTCGGTCTTCTGCGGCCTGCGCCACTCTAACAAGGAGCTCTCTCTCCTCCAAAGGCTCTACGGTGCTCACCTACCACCAGAGACAGCTTTACTTTGGGGAAAGCTTTTCAAATGTATGCTTCCAGCTGCGCAACCTCTGCAACTAAGGTCTCCAGGAGGGAAGCTTCTAACTCCGAAGTTTCCCACTGCGCAACCTCTGCAATTAAGGCTTCTGGAGGCAAAGACCCTCAGCACTGGCAACTGCTTGATAGTGGTCCCGGCGTATCCCATTTCCTCCAGACTCTGCCTTTGCTGCAATGTGGAGAGTACACAACCACTCCACTTCCTACTGCTTCTCTGCTCATTCTCCCTACTAATGGCCTGCACCTGAGGGAGCATTTTAAGCCTCCGAGTCTCCCTCAGTCATGGGTAATTTTCACTAATTAGCTGCACTTTGCAGTTTCATGCCTCTTCAGCCCTCCTCTTCGTCTCAGTACTTTGGGGATTATAGGACTTGGAGTCCATAATTTAAGAATCAGCTGTTCTCATGTGAATATTAATATCATGCTCATTTCTTGCCTTGATTATATAGATTTGGCCTTACAGAGAAATAAAGATTTTCAGGGTCTAAATTGGCATTATATACAGACTCATCTTTCCTATTCCCTTGGGAGCAAGGCGAACTTTCACCTGTATGAATCTCCATGATTTTAAAAGGAGTTTCATTTCTCCCAATGAATAAGTGCTTATGAATATTTTCACACACATTGAGATATTCAACTTGGAAGTTAAAAATTCTTATATATTTTGGCATCAGTGATATTTCTTCCCTAGAGGAAGACAAATACTGCATCTCACCTAATGGAGTCCCTTCTCTTCCCAGGTGATCCTCCCAGCTAATACCACCCCCAGGATCAGGAAGCATCTGCCTTTCCGGCTCCCCTCAGCCTCCTCTCCTCTCTGGCTCCTTCCTGACCGTCTATTTGCGATTCAGGTTGGTGCACCTCCAACGATCTCTGCCTTAATGCTACCAAAACTGAGATCCTTCTTCATTGGGACCCCTGCTCCCGCTTTCCCTCTCCCACTCTGGCCACCCTCCCTGGGCCCTCTTCCTTCACCTTCCTGTGAGGCAAAAAACCTTGGTGTCATATTCAACTTAACTCGCTCCTTCCCACCTCACATTGCGGACCTGTCCAAGAAGGCCCAATACCAGCAGCACCTCCTCAGAGGTATTCTTACTTTTCTCACTTTCCCCCAGCAGCTCACTGTCTCCAGAGCCCCGGCTCTCTCTAGGCTGGACTACAGCAACAACCTCTTCTCATTTTGCTTCCTCTACTCTCCGCCCTCTGCAACTAGTCCAGAACAAGACTGCAAGACTTGTCCTTAGCCTCAAGCCAAGGGACCATATCTTTCCAGCCCTGAAACCTCTCCACTGGCTCTCGGTGGCTACAAGGATCAAGTTCAAGACCCTATGCATCATCCACAAGGCTTTCTGGGGCCTGCACTACATCCAACCCTCTCTTCTTAAACACCTTCCTTCTTGAGCCTTTCGCTCAACCACCTCAAACTCTAAGGGTCAGACGCTTCTCCAGGCAGAGCATGGGGGGTAGATCTATCTCCTATGCAGGTATCTCTCTCTGGAATGGCCTCCCTGTCAAACTTGAGCCGGACCACCTGAAGTTCCCAGAAGCAGCTCAAGACCTTCCTTTTCGTCTGCTTTCTCTATCTCTCGCTCTACCCTGCTGACCTATCTGCTGCACTGAATGGTTGCCTGGCTACCCTCAGAGTCTCACTGGTTACCCGGCTCCTCCATGGTCAATCGCACTGGTTACCAGACATTTGGTCGAAAAAAATTGGTCGACCAGACAAATGGTCGAACCAATTTGGTCGAAAACCAAATGGTTGAATTTTTAAATTTTTTTATTTTCACCTTTTTTTTGGGGGGGGGGCCCAACCCCCTTTTTTTTCTAAAAACCCATTTTTGTAAAAAACGAAAACCCGAAAAATAAATATATAATTAAAAAAAAAAATTCGACCATTTGGTTTTCGACCAAATTGCGTCGACCAAATGTCATTCGACTAGTTTTAGGTCGACCAAATGTCTGGACACCAATCGCACCTTCACTGCCTCAGGGTCTACCGTGCAGTTAGGGGCTGTAACTGTAACCCTACAGTCCCCAGCCTCCTTGCACTTACCCAGAGCTGTGCCACCCTGACTGCACTTACCCCTTCCCTCTACCAGGCGTTTTTCCCCTTCTACACCCCTCCACCCCCTGCAACTAACATCATCGCACATGCACAATGTGAATGACAAAAGACCTAGTAAGATTGTTTGTCCTCCCTCTGTCTTCCCTCCTTTGTCTTGTCACACTTAGAAACACCTGTGTACAGGCGCGTTATAAATGACTCGTATCATATTATTTCCCTGGCCACCTGGGAGGAGACTTTAGGCAGGGTCACTGTGAGGACTCTGTAGGATTCATCACAGTGCCCAAGTCCAAGAAAGAGTATGAAGAAATAACTACAGCTGGAACAAGGGTCTGGGAACCCCAAATACAGAGAAGCTATTGCAACCACAATATAAACAATAGCAGTGCCTGGCAGGCTGGTGAACCAGGTCTGTTATACAAAAGAAGCCATAATATGAACAATCATAGTGCCTGGCAGGACAGTGTATCAGGTCTACCTTACAAATAGCAGAGAAGCTGGAAAACAACCAGGTGAAGGGAGTCATTCTGCCTGGGTTATGAGAAGTTGGAAAAGAGCCAGAGAGAAGGGAGTCATTTCCTCTGGCATCATGAGAAGCTGGAAACCAAGCAGGGGAAGGGAGCCATTCCCCCTAGGGATAAGAGAAGCTGCAAAGGCGCCAGAGGTAAAGGAGTTATTTCCTCTGCCATTCTAAAAAGGTCTGAGAAAGACCAGGGGAAGAGAGAAATTCCCCCATCGCTTGTTGAACTATTGACAAAGCCTAGGAAAAGACCCATGGAAAGGAGATATCCCCCCCCCCATCACTCGTTGAGTTGTCATAGTGAATCCAAGAAGAGCCAGAGGGGAGGGAGCCATCCCCCTGGTATTGTGAATAAAATAAGTAATTTGAAGAGACTTTCTTTTCTGTGCCTGCCATGGACAGAGGAATCCTCCAAGAGAACTGTTAGAACTTTTTGTTTATACAATCTGGAGAACACGTCTTATCACCAGGAGGCAAGCACAAAGCCCTAGTCCAGAAGAAAGAAGTCACTCTTCTGGACTAAGAAGATTCTTGTTTTTCCTTAAGTGTATATGGGACTGAAATAAGTTTCGACACAGGACAGTGGACTACTTGCTTTAGATGGACATCCCGACCGAGTCCTTAGTATTTCGTTGAGGCAGGGAAACCCCTTTTAGTGTTAAGGACAGTTCCGGTTTTGCACTTTTATTTTGACCACAACAATGCCACCTGTGTGTGGATCTCCTCCTTCCACGCTCTTACAGTACATGCAGCTTAGAATCAAACTTTGCATATTACATAATCACAACTTACACTTGTCCAACAAGTACAATGATTTCACAAAACAAATATATTACTATAAACCATAAAACAACCAAATAAAATATTCAGTTACATAGCTTTGCCCAGCATCAGGTCCCTATATTACTTCTAACAAACACAAATAACAACCAAGAGCATTTAATATCACTCAAGTATCAAAAATATATCCTCTATACATCTTAACACAGCAATCGATAAAGAAATTTCAAAACCTACTAAAATGCTATTCCAAAAGTGCTCCCGCCAGTAAAATCGCTTATTAGTAAAAAATGTAGCAAATTGTTTATGCCTAATTTCTAAGGTTGCATAGCCTTCCGTGAGTAAATGTTCTAGAGTTTCCAAGTGGTCCTCAATTTTACAATACCTACATGATCTCTCAGATTTTTCCAACCACTTACGGGCATGCATCACCTCCATGGTTTGCAAAAGATTACAATTCATTCTTAAAAAATGTGGTCCTCAATTTTGCACATGGACACTTATTAACATAAGGCTCTGGCTCACATAAGGCTTTTTCCCCTTCGACAGAACCACAAGAAAATGACTACAGCTAGTAATACATGTCTCTTGTCCTGCACCAATCAGACTCCCAGAGGGCTTTCTTAACCAATTCTAAGTAAGACTCAAGAGAGGCAGCAGACTGATCACATCGAGACAAAAACAGATTACAGCTTGCTAACCACGTCACAAGGCAAGGGATGCTCTCATTTTTCATCAAAATATTCATTTTGGTGAATACTGAATGGTCGGGAGGGCACATAATCTTATGTAAGAAGGCATCAGATTTCCATTTCATTTGAACTGCAATCGACAGTGATACAAATTCATACTGAATCACTAACAGGAGCGGAGCTCGGCAACCCTAAAACCTTTCTTCATATACACCCCTCTACTTGTTGCCACTTTCTCCTGAAAGACACAGAGTAGATCAGCGTTGTAGAGGACCGCTGAAATAATGTTTGCCCGGTTATATTTCACCAATTGCAACCACAAGAATTTGCCATATTTTCATTTGAGCTACATACAGGTCACACCTCTCTTTCATACTATTCAAACAGGATTTTTTGCTTGGATCATTGAGGATTGTAAAACCTAAATAAGTGCATCTGTCTACCACCTCCAATGTTTTGCCATTGATTTTCCATATATAAGAGGTCCTTTTCCCACCATTCTGGCAGACCATAATGTTTGTTGTAATAATGGATACATCATGGAGGTCCATAAACTGGGCTAAAGAGTCTACCGAATGCTGGAGGCCAACCTGGGTCTGGTAAGTATGACCAGGGCATTTGCATATGCCAGGTAATGAACATGCATGGAATACAAGCATGGCGGGAAAGCTTTGGCACCCAGCATATAGTCACCCAGATCGGAGAGGTACAAAAGGGAGTGTGCCAATAGGCAGGCCTGCCAGACTCCCCTTCCAGTATTAATAGGATTAGAGAACAGGCCATTTCTGTCTAGTCTGATCCTCACCTTTGAGCCAGCAAGCAAAGTTCTAAGTATCTGCAACAGCATTACAGGTATACCCCATCTCTGTATTTTTCCACATAAGTTCTCTGTTTACTCCGTCAAAGGCAGGTGATGGATCCACAAAAAATATATAGATGGACTTCTTCTGCTGTGGCATTGAATTTAAAATTAGGGACAGTAGAAAACCATTACCCAAAGTTCCCAAACCTTAACGAAATCCCACCTGATTAATGTCAATTCTACCTGCCTCTTTAGCCCATATATATATTACAGAATGTTTACTGTTTGTTTGTAGCATTTATTGCAAACAATGTATGTCTTGGAACCTCTATGGTATTTATTATGACCTCATTGTGGTAATCGCCAGCCCGTATTTTATGTCTTGTCATCTGCCAAAGCACTACTGAAGCGAGTTGTCGTTTGACAAAACTACCCAATACAATTAAGTAAATACCAGCTTGTGCAAAATAAGAGCGCTTGTTATGCTTTTATGACCATTCACCTTCAGGAAGTAGGGGAATCTATGCATGTGAGGGCACCAAAGAAGTCAGAGTAAACGACTGCAGTCGCATAAATTCCAGGTCTATCAGTTAAGCTTGCCATGTTGAGAGTATTACACCTGGGAGTATTACAGCTCCATTCTTGTTGGTCATGTTAAATGATATTTATACCGCACACTATCTCCACCTGAGTAGTCCCCTGGCGCGCTGGAGGATCTGAAAAGCAATAAGCTACGGTAAGTTAGTAGGACTGAGGGGTGGGGGGGGGAGTGCAAGAGAGCTGTGATGTGCTGTTGGCAGCTTCAGTTAGGTTTACACTGTTCGCTGAACGTAGGTATGATTTTCCGGTCAGTAGTTGTCATGCGCTGTTGTGCAAGGCTATCTGTGGTTTGTTTTGTTGTTGTGGGTGTAGAAACACTCAGCGTACCAATGCAAACTCCCACATCCTGCATTCCGCAGGCCCTCTCCTTGTCAAAATTGTAGGGTATTGCTAAATTTCCTGGGAGCCAGGCTAGCTCAGTAGGAAACACTAAGCATGGTGCTTGAATTTGAATCATATTCTTTGGCCTCTTCTGGTGGCATTAAAATGAACAGATGAAAAACATATTTGTGGGCAGGAAGTAAGGGAGGTAGCATGTTCCTCATATTGCTGGCTGCATTTAAGGCACATTGTTTCTACTGCTGCATTTGTGATGTGGAATAGATTTTCTACCTGATGTCATGATTGTCAGAAGGAAAAAGCTATGGAAGCGGATTCACATCATACCCGCTCAATGCGTGGAGCTTTTGGTTTCCGTCGGCGTCGCTTGTGCCTCCTCATCAGCCGCGATGCATTACTCTGCTCAGTTGAGTTGCTAAATCTATAAGAAAAGAAAACAAAGCAGAAGTTTAAACAAAAACAATGTGGCTTTAAAATAGGTAAGGGGTGAACTATGGGAAGACCCATTGTCCAGAACTGCTCACTAATGCACACCAGTTGAACAGGTGGCATAGGTTCAATGTCTCCAGCTTAGAAAGTGTCCCATTCCAAGAACTCTCATCACTGTTTCACAATTTTCAGATGGGACCATTTTATGTATCACTATTAGGGCATGAACAAGCAATTTCACTCTTAACTTAAATTGTGGGCAGACACTATGAGCCAAAGGCATACTCTTATCACTAGAACATTTCACACAAACATCTGTCTCATAGCAGCCTGGTCAGGGAGTTGGGTTCTTGATTCCATGGCTTAATTTAAGCACTAGCGAGTCACTTGATTTCTTTTTTTTTTTTTTTAAACTTCTTTTTATTATTAGGCAGCATGGCAGCATAACAACAGGCGAACAGCGCCCAGCAAATATAGATTAGCATTACAGTTCATGATATGGTCACATAAAGATTACATACAATATGATACGGGCACAGAGATTCAATCCACATATGAGGGAAAGTAGTTAAACCAAACGATACGGGAGGAGCTCTCAGACCAGTGAGAAGGGGGGGGTGGTGGGGGATCCACCGGGAATATGCCAGACTAGTGAGAAGGAGCAGGCGGGGAAGCCACCGGAGAGGTGACGAAGTCGGACATGTAGGAACGGAACCTAAGCCAGACGTCCCTAGGCCTGGAGTGAGTGGGTTGCATGTGTGCCCAAGTTTCCTCGGTGTCAGAGGCCCAAGTGACCGCCCTCAGCCATTGGGCATGCGTGGGGGGAGAGGGGCGAAGCCAGCAGAGCAAGATGGACCGAACCGCTAAGAGCATGCAGAGGCCGGCCAGCTTCCTGGAGTTTCGAGGAAGGCCCGGGAGGTCGTGAAAAAGGCACAATGCAGGGGAAGGATCGATGGGGTGATCGAGCACAGCGGAAACCGTTGAACAAACCATACCCCAAAACTGTGAGAGGCGGGGGCAGGACCAGATCATGTGGATGTAGTCCGCATCAACATGCCCGCAGCGGGGGCAGCTAGACGAACGCCCGCTGGACATGCGATGCAGTCTGGCCGGGGTGTAGTGGAACCTGTGCAACACTTTAAACTGAATGAGTTTAAATCGGGAGTTAAAGGACACCCGGTGAGTGCGGTCGCATAAATGTGCCCAGCGATCGTCCGATATCTCTACCCCCAAGTCTTCCTCCCAAGACCCCCTAAGTTTAGCAAATCCTGGAAAGGATCTGGACTGTAGCATGGAGTACAACCTGGAGATTTTGCCTTTCATGGGTGAAGGGGAAGTGAGCTCCTCAATGGCCGGGTCGTCTGGTGGTAACGCAGGGAATGTTTGATAGTTGCGCTTAAGGGTCCTTCGGAGAGACGCGTATTGAAGCCAGACGCTCCGGTCACCTCTCAAGGGTAGGGGGAGATCAGCCCGCTCAATGAATGTGCCCTGGTCAAACACGTCCCGCAACAGCTCGTAGCCTGCCTCGGCCCAGCGACGAACGGTAGATGGTGCAACCTGAGGAACCCCCGGGAGGAAGTTCCAGAGGGGAAGGTTGCCGTGGAAAGCCTGGGTTATTCCGAGCTGTTTCCATGTTTTGGCCAATGCCAGGGATGTGCAGGCGACCGGACTCTGTGAGTCCAGTACCTGAGGAGCGGGTTGAATAAGTAAGGAGCGGATTTCGCGGTCACAGACCGCCAACTTCTCGAGCCGGACATGAGGGGGGGGGGTCAGTTGTGTCGAACCAATAAGAGACATATTGAATTTGAGATACCAACCAATATCTGAGAAAATCCGGAGCCCCGAAGCCCCCCCTAGCCATGGAGGTGGACAAGGTCTCATATTTAAGTCGAACCGCCCCCGAGTGCCAGAGGAAGGAGGTAATTGTGCGAGTCAAGTCTCGGAAAAAGTCTGCGCCTGGCCACAAGGGTACGTTGGCAAACCTGTAGAGCAACTGAGGTAGCACCACCATTTTCAGTAGACCCATTCTGCCCGCAAGAGAAATCGGGAGCTTGTCCCAGGCTGCAACCTTAACGGACAGATGTGAAAGGTACTTCCGAAAGTTCTCTTCGAGGGTCAGTGTCTGTTGACGCGTCACCTCTACTCCCAGGTAGGTGAATGCAGATTGAGCCCAAGTGAATCCCAGAGTGTCAGGAGGGGGAAGAGTGCACTCCGTGAGTGGGAAGAGGGTGGATTTCGAGCAGTTCACCCTGAGGCCCGAGACCCGACCAAAGTAGATGATATCCTCAAGGACCGGAGACAAGTTAAGAGATGGGGAGCGGATGAACAGCAACGCGTCGTCCGCGTATAGGGAAACTATGTCTGCCTTCCCGGCAGAACGGAGGCCTCTGTGAGCATGGCGGTGACGAAGCATGTCCGCAAACGGCTCCATGGCAACCGCAAAAACCAAGGGAGAAAATGGACACCCCTGCCTTGTTCCCCTGGCGATCCCAAAGAGAGGAGAACAGTGGTCGCCCGTGCGGACTCTAGCCACAGGAAGCGAATAGAGTAGCCTGACCCAAGAGAGAGTCACTTGATTTCTGGCACAATTTGACCACTAGAATTTCAAACTCCAATTAATGCCAGGATTTCACCATATAATGGCATTTCAATCATCTGACCCAGACCTGCCCTTCCTTCCTTCCTTCCATTTTGCATACCAACATTCATCTTGCACACACTATGATGAATCTGTTGGTGCCATTACTCCTTTCCCGGTGGTGATCTCTTCCCCCATGAGGCCAGGGGACGGCAGCCACTGCCTGATCCGGACCCTGGGGGCGGCTATATGGGGGAGGATCCCATGGGGGAAGACAACCTCCTGGGGAGTAGATGGGCACCAATGAACCAGGCCTGGTATTGCCCCCTTCCTCTCGAGGATAATCTTTCCATACCCAATCCCTTAATGGCATATTGTTACACCTTCCCATATCCATCCAGGAAGGATACAGAAGACCATTTCTCAAGATCTGTATGGAAATCACATGAAAATACCTTTTCAGACTACCTGCAAATCATTCAGAGCTGATTTGCCCTTAAACACTTATCTAGACTTTGTATGTAAAGCATTAAGAATGGACTACCATTCCCATAACTACAAGGATAGTGGGACGAGGTGTGAGAAACCCAACGGTATTTGCCCCCTACTCTCCCAGCATCTTCCATTCAGGTGGCCAGGGAAGGGCCATCGCTTTTGGATCCAGACCCTGGGTGTGGACAAGCAAGGGATGATCACCTGAGTGGAGGGTTACAAAGGATTTGGAGGCGAATACCCAGTGGCGAGACATGGTACTCCCCCTCTCCCATGTTTTCCATCAGATCCCCCTTCCTCAGCCCTCTTGGGATATTTCCAATCCCATTTCATCTCCCCCTCCCCATTTCCGACTAATACTGGGAAGAAGAAGAAGCAGCCAAGAGTAGTGAGGATTACCTATGAGAAACACCTTGAGAAACAAAGAGAAACTGCCACCTGTTACCATTAGGTCGTCCCACTAATAGAGTCAGGCAGGGTCAGCATTTAACAATGACCACTCACACCCGACTCCACTTGACGCTTTTCAGGACTGAAGGACAGGCATATCCTGTTAATTGGAGTATTGGAGTTCAGGCAAACCCAGCCTTAACCACACACCTGCAGCTAATTGAGACAACACAGGTATATAAAAGGAGACAGCAGAGACGAAAAATGAGAAGCAGCTGGAAGCATAGAAGGGAGGGCTGCATGGCTGAGTTTAGCAGGGGATCACTTCTCAGTCCCAAGCCTGGTTTTATACAAACAGCAGAGCAAGCTGGAGTTGCTGCTGGGGCCAAGAGACGCAAGGAGCAGGGAGCTGCAGTGGGAGAAGCCTGGAGAGTTTGGAGGAGAGCAGCATGCCCAGGCGCTGGGCCGGTGTATTTGAGGGGCTGCAGCATGGCTAGGAAGCTGTGTCTCAAGAGAGCCGTAGTGTGGCAGACTGCGACCTGCTGGCCAAGTCAAGAGAGTTGCTTGTTCCCTTGGGACATGTGCCGGTCCCAAGTGTGTCTGAGGGGCAGGTGCTGGGTCCCTTGGCTCGACGCACTGTATCCCGAGGAGACCGCTAGCCAGTGCTGCGCTTCCCGGTGAGTTTGGTGAAAGTGAAGATAGAAACTCGGGAGCATGCAGGTGAGCTGGAGTGGGAGGGTAAACAGACAAGATTGATAAGTGGCACAAAGGTAAAGAAAGCAGAAAGAAAGAGAAAAACGCATAAAGAAAGATGCGCTAGCAGCGTGAAAGTAAAAAAGTAAATGTGCTAGCGGCACGATGGAGATAAAGTAAATGAAAAGAAGGTGCCAGGGACACAAGTTCAATAAAGAGAAACCAAAAGAAGGTGCCAGTGTGCACAGCAAAGTGGAAGAGAACAAAGGGGTGCACGAAGCACCTGAGGATGAAAGGACCGTAGAAAAGCAAGTGCAGGAAATAAAGAGAGGGGCCAAAGATCAGAGTGGTGGTGCTTAGGAGCAGCAAAGAACCTGGCGTTTTTCGAAAGTCTCCGATTTTACCCCATGAGATGTTTGTGTGTGAAAGGAACTGTATACAAGTAGAAGGTACATCCTGACAAACTGAACTTGTGTTTGGAACTAGAGGGGCCTAAGTTTGGGCTAGAGAACCCTAAGAGGCCTAACAAAGGTGAATACTTATTTTGGAAACAGAGGCATAAGCTTGGGGAAGAGAAACCCAAGAAGCCTAAAGAAGAATTGTGTTATATTTTGTTTTGCCTTGAACTTCTTAAAGAGGGGCCTAGGCTAGGCAAAGGGAACCCTAAGAGGCCCACTAAAGACATTGTTGAACTTTGTGAAGAGTGCTAGACTTGGGGAAGGGAATCCTGAGGGGCCTAATAGGAACTGTCTTTTGTTTGGAGCTGGAAAGATCAAAGCTTGGGGAAGGGAACACCAAGAGACCCAGGGACATTGTAAACTCCATTGACTTACTGCAAGAGCACTACATGGAAGGTTCCAAGGGAAACCCTGTTGAACTGAACTATTCTGAACTGGCAGAACTACACCTATTGGTAAGACTACCTGAAACCAGCTGTGGTTTACATTTATTTTTTTTTTACCGCTAATTTCCTTTAAGAGGACTTCCTATCACACTTTGTCAAAGAGTGACGGCAAGCATAGGTTTAGACACCGATGGATTTTGGTTTTGGACATTCAGTCATCGACTGCCCTTAGAAACATCAGTTGAGGGAACACTCCCTTTAGAGTTAGGGCCAGTTAGGTATTACACCAACCTCCAGAACATTATTAAATAAAGGTTCTGAAAGAGTTACTTTTGAGTCTGTGTCTCTCTTGATACCATGCTGGTCTGACAGCAGAAAAGACCAAGAGTACAGGCTGCGCTCTAGTTGTTGTGTGCGCATACCTGTAGCCGGGAGATTTAAACAGTGGCCACAGCTGACTGCGGCGCACTGCTGGTGAGAGAAAGCTGCATCTCTTGGTTTAGACAGAGAGACCATGGGGCTGCAGAGTGCTGTGGAGCCATCTGGCTCAAGGAGGCAGAAAAGAAAGGCTGTCTCTGCTCTGAGAGAGAACATGCTGCATGAATGCCAGAACCAACGCAGGGCACCTGGGTGTTCGTAGGTGTTGAACAGCAATGTTTACCTGATTGAAGCTTGATGCAGAGCATAAGAGTCCAGCAGGAACAGCGAGAGGCGGAGAACCCGAGGAATGAAGGTGGCGAGATGGGAAGAGACGCTGAACAACTGCCACCGGCTTGCCGCAGGAAGAAGGAAGTATGCCAGAAAGAGCTGGTGAGTACCTGAAGGGGAAGCAGGGACACTGGGGCGTATTGGCAGCCTTGCCACATGTAAAAACATGGTAATAAAGCAAATAAGGTGCTGGAAAGAGTAGAAGCTAGTGAGCAAATTGTTGAATGTGAAAACAGAAGAAAAGTAAGACTTTCAAGCCTGTGAATGTATGCAATACACATTTAAGAAAAGCCCTGGCAGGATAGTGTACCAGGCAGAGACAGTATTAGATAAAGCAAATACAGGAAGATATCACGTTTGGAAGTGTGTGCAGAGCCCACATGAGAAAAGCCCTGGGAGGAGGCTACACCAGGTAAAATAAAGCTGTGAGTGTGCGCATTTAAGAAAGCCCTGGCAGCAGAGTAAACGAGGAAAGAGCAAGAGAGTTCATGTGAGAAAGCCCTATTGGGCAAGCACACAGGGCAAGGACAAACTGAACAGTGTAAAATAAGTACATCACCTAAGGGGGTCCTGAGATGGATATATCAGGAATAGCAAAAAGCTGTGTGAAACCAAAGAGAAGAGGAGTGAAAACCTGGCAGGAGAGTACACCAGGTATCCTAATGAGAAAACAAAAGAAAAGCCAAGTTGTTTTGTGTACCAGTTGTGTTGTGAATCAAGAAAAACTCAAGGAACAGATGTCTTTGAACATAAGAGGGAAGGAAAATCCAGGGGAAGGGAACCACCCTCTGGAATAAGGAACTCCATCCTTCTGGAACATTTGTGTTGGAGTTACACATTTTCCTTTTTGAACATGTATAAACCACTCAAGGCCAAAGACATTACCCTTTCCACCTTAGAGTTCATTTTATTAGAACCTGAGGGGCGGATAGTACTTTGGACACATGACAATTTTGCCTTGGAGATTCTGACATTGACAGGCTCTTAGTTTTGGTTTTAAGTAGGGAAACAACGCTAGTGCAGGGACAGAGGCATTTCCCCACCCCCTTTCATTTTAAGGAAAGTCTTTGACCATAACCATGAATCCCGTGTGTCCGAGTCTCATTCCTGGCTCCTCACAACACCCTATATTCTTGACTAGGCCACTCTTGGCCTTTAGGCTGAGCAGTCCCAGGATTATTATTCTAGAGTTTGCTCATTGGGAAATTGAAGGTAAACCTGGTTAAAAAGTCAAACTTCAACAGCTCCCTTGAGCACATCTGGAGTCCATCACACAGCCTAACACTACTTGGTATGAACTACCCATTTCTCTTTGAGTGCTGCCTCACGTATACAGCACCATTACCTACATTCTCCTCAAGATATATTTTTTATTTTCTAAAATCCTGATTGTAGGCCGATGGTAGCTGATCCACATCACACCATCACAAAACATGCCCCTGCTTCTTTTACTTTCTCATACCTGCACTGTAGTGGCCTGGTTTTAGGGAGTGAAATGGGCAGATACGCTGCTTATTTGCAGCCTTGTTTGCTTCAACTGAGTATGGGTGGGTTCGAGTGTGGGGAGGTGTTGGCGCAGGCAGCCTTGCAGGTCCACTCCTTCCACACCAACAGAATGTGGAACGCATTGGAGATGATCTCCCAGCCACTAAAGCAGAGTCTTTGGAGATGGTTTCCGGCCTAGTGGGGCAGAGCCTCATTGGCCTATAGCACAAACTGCATATAGTTGAAGGCCGTCAGTATCACCAAAGCCAGAGTAACAGTATGCCAGCTATCCAATCGAAAACAGTATAAATCAGTTTTAGACTACCCAACTATGTAACTCAGTGCTTTGGAGTCAAGTAGGTAGCAAAGTTGGGGCCTGAAAGACATACTTGCTCTAAAGTTGGAGATGGGAAAACAGAGACCACAATAGAAGTTTCAGTATCAGTAGTGTCAGATCTATGAGCAGCCATTCTTATGGCCATACGCGTGAGCAAGCTGCGACACCCAGAAATATTTCACTAAGGGAAGGGAAAATCTTAGGACAGCACATAAATGCGTGTTTGAAGTAGAACCACGCACCAATACTCTAGCCACTCTTGGTACTTATGACTTGAAACATTGGCTCGGCTTTAATATCCCAATGGCAGCTGAATGTAATTGCCCATTTACGGCCTAATGATATGGCTATAATCTAAATTGGGCAATTGCAGGAGGAATTTATGGACATAATTAAATGACCATGGGAGCTTACTGAATCAGCACCATTTTGTAGCGCTCGCCTGTTCACAGCAGTGGATATTAAGTGCTACCATGCATGGTGAACCAGAGTGGATAGTAGAAAGGTTGCACTAAGGACCTGGGCAGCATCCAAGAGGATGAGTGGCTTGTTTTCCACTAGGCTCATGTATGAATGTCCTGTTTACAAGAAGGCTGTATCTGAAAGCACCAGCACTAGAAGCCCTCAGAAACAGTGCAATTTTCATTGCAGTGTCCACCACTGAGGCGAGGTGAGGCACAGTGTTGAGGGTACTTCATATACTGCCTTCGCTGCTGACACCGACACCAAGTGCCATGGTGCCAATGTGAAGGAAAATGTAAGCATATAATCTCAACCGCTGCCACCCACATGTGAACAAAACTAGTACATCTACACACCTTACAGATCGAAATTAAGTTTGGATAAGCAGGGGCTAAAAGCAGCTCCTGGGTATCCAGCATCAACCAGTGACCAGGATCTACCTTTTAGGAACGAGGAGTTAGTGCCTAGCATTCTGCAAATGTAACTTCCACATCAGCTAGAAACATACAATGGTGTCCATGGTTTAAAATTCCTTATGCATTAAATGTTAAAGATGTATCCTAATGTTGATTTATAGATTGTCCCAAATGCACAGAGTTGAATTCACATAGGTGTGTTTTTGGCACTAGTTGGCCTGGAGAGCCAAACTTAAAACCTTATGAAGCACTGATTCTTTTTAGGGCAGTGCTGCATTTTCTAATGAACCATTTTGTGTGTAAGCAAAATGAGTATACATGTGTTTGGTGGACTAACTGGGAGCTGTGACGAAGTCCCATACTTTAGACTAGTGATGGGACTGGAGTCACGACGGGTGCCGGGGTATCACCACACGCTCTATGATGAAGGGCCTGGCGGAGATAAACTGTGGTTCTCCGAGGCTCCCCAGTCCATCACCAAACTTGGCGAGTTCAACACCTAGGAAAGCCCTACATAGGGGAAGCCAGAAGTCTGAGGGATTTGATCCCCAGAATAAGGAACACCCGGGACTAGGGTGAGGGGCCCTGTGGTCCGACTGAAAGGAATCACCTGGTGGGGACAGAATGGATGTCCATCTTTATTAGGGAGAGGTAATTTGAAAAAAAACACCCTAATAACCTTCTCACCCACAGACAAACCCTGTATCCCCCATAAACACTAAAGCAAAGTGTGTTGCCTATAACAACTAGTCCCCCTGACCCATTACTGAGATGTTCAACAAAGCTTCCCTATTGTGACGACCTTTTCAAATCTAAAGACCACATATAATAGACCAAAACCTGCAATTCCTCAGTCCCCAAGAGACACGAATAGAAGACTCAACTTATGCAAAGGTAGTTACCAGTGAAGGATTGTCTATCAGACCCCAATTTATTAGGGAGCAGTGAGGGGGAAGGAGCCATCAAAGGGGGGCGGGCAGCCATCAGGGTGGAGGGAGTCGGCAGGGAGATATGGGAGGAGGGAGCCATCGGGGCGTAGAGGGTTTGAGAGCCGGCAGGGTGGAAGGGCGCAAAGGGGCTTGGCATAAAGGGGCTTGGCATAAAGGGGCAAAGAGGCCAAGGGGGCAAAGAGGCCAAGGGGGCAAAGAGGCCAAGGGGGCAAAGAGGCCAAGGGGGCAAAGAGGCCAAGGGGGCAAAGAGGCCAAGGGGGCAAAGAGGCCAAGGGCGCAAAGAGGGCAAGGGCGCAAAGAGGGCAAGGGCGCAAAGA
The DNA here is from genome assembly GCF_040938575.1 of Ambystoma mexicanum. Classification (NCBI taxonomy): domain Eukaryota; kingdom Metazoa; phylum Chordata; class Amphibia; order Caudata; family Ambystomatidae; genus Ambystoma; species Ambystoma mexicanum. The sequence continues at coordinate 1,020,109,148 of NC_090932.1, forward strand.
GGGCAAGGGCGCAAAGAGGGCAAGGGCGCAAAGAGGGCAAGGGGGGAGTCTTAGTGTGCAAGATGGGGTAGTCTAAGGGTGAATAACATCAAAGGGTGGAGGTGAAACCTAGGAGAAGTGAGACCATCCAAGGGACAGAAGAGTGGTGGGAGGAGTGAGACGGAGGGGAGAAAGAGGACACAGTAGAGGGAGAGGCGAGAGTGGGTGTGTTAGAAGAAGTCTGAATCTTACCAAGTGTTTGTAAGACATCATCCTACATCCCAGTAGATCACCAATTACTGGCTAGAGTAGGGACAGTTAGGAAGTGCATGAGATTTTCAACAACCAGATTTTAGAATACCATCTCTAGCATACGCCATCTCTTTAGACAGTAGGGGTCAAGCTTAACTATTACTAACATGGGGTTCAAGGACGCCAAGCTAGGGAGAAGAGAGAGGGATGGATAGTTGTAAGGCCCCATCAAAACTTCAATAAAATCCCTTGAACTGCTTCAGAGAATTGAGCTTCCCGAATCAAGCAACGAGACCTGAATTTCTAAGACTGAATCTGATTAAGACAGGAGAGATTCTGTCAATACGAGATAAGTCTGCTGAGAACAACGGATGTGCTCTCTGTGGGGATAATGTTGTTCAAACTCCCCATCATCTCCTCATTGTCTGCAGGGGTACAAAAAAATATGAGAGAAATTACTGGCCACGTTTCTAACTAATATGGATTGGCTATCGAATTCCTTCTGGGAAAGGTTAATAGCGGCAATGAAAGACGCCTTACAATTGAACTTTAGGTTTTAAGAACTTTGGGTTTTATCGCATTTAAATAATTGGAATATGATGTTTCTTTTTGTTTTTGAGGATTGGTGGGATGTACATGTTTTTTGACTTATGTGATTTAATTTTACTTGGGTTTTGTTCTTTTAAAAAACTTTTTGTAATGCATTAGGAATTAAATGTTTCATTGTCTGTATTTTTATGTGTGTAAAGCAGAAACATGTTGGCTATATCACAATAAAAAAATAAAAAATGAAGTGTTTTGTGTGCCATCTGTGACACATGGTGTCACAAGTCGAATCATTCAGACCCGACTGCAGAGGTCGCCCAATGCCTTCCAAGACGTAGAGTGGTGCAAGTGAGGAACAAAGCTGGTCACAGCAGAAGCGGCAGTCTATGATCTATATGGGGACAAAGAAGTCATCATTCTCCTAAAGGCCAGGCCAAGGTTTGGACCAGATTAAAGCTGTAGATACCAGAGAGGAAACTATGGAAGAGTGTGCCAAAGTGAGTTGGCCCACAAGTAGTCCCTGGGTGTGGGAGCCGGTGTGATTGACCGATTGGGGCAGGGTACTTCAAAGTGACCCTGTTGAATCTGAGGAACATCCTGTTTGTGTTGAAACTAGGTCAACCTATTGCCCATTTGATATGTGAAAGGATACTCCTGTCTGAAATTAAGGAAGTAACCACCTTGGAGGTTACAGAGAGAATGGAAGTAGGGTTTGGGGTGATGACTGAAGCATAATAACCAAAGAACTTCCCAAAGTACCTCCTAGGTCCGGCTTCAAAAGAGTTTGCACGGTCACAAAGAACAGATCTCTTGTTAGACAAAGCCTGGAAGAACCTCATGCGGGAAGTTAAATTCCAATGCTGTAGACCCCACATTTTAGAAAGACAGGGGGGCTGCTGTATCGAGTTAATTCAAATCATACAGGAGACAGAATCAGGTACTATCAGTTGTTGATCCAAAGTGTCTTCTGGACAGCAGTATTAGATAGAGCCCACCCATTCTAGCGTATCAGCCGGTCACCTGTGCATAGAAAAGACACAGAAGACCCTGCTCAACTGGTTCTATTGGCTGTGGGTGTATGCCAAAATAAAACAGTTCTAGCAGATGGGGCAACATGTGCAGAAGACATTGTCAGATGATGTACCCAAGGCCCCTCTAAAAACCCTTTTCATTGGATTAGCGTGGACATAGTTGGACCTCCAGAACCCTCAAAATCCGGCAGCAAATGCATCCTGATAATAGACTACTACGCAACATGATATTCAGCAGCCTTTTCCATGCTTGGCAAAACCACAAAAGCCATATTTTAAAAAGGTACTCAATCCATTTTATTTTTGGGGTTTCCGACCAAAATCTTGATGGACCAGCAAAGAACTTTCAGGTCTGGACTGATGGGTGAGATGAAGGGGCTGATGAAGAGCCAACCCCTCCGTACCTCAGTTTATCCTCAGCAGACTGAAGGCCTGATAGAGGTTTAACAAAACATTAAAGCAGATCCTCTGAAAAATAGGCCCTGAAGTTGGACAGAATTGGGGCGATCTGATACACTGGGCCCTTTTCACTGTAAGGAAGACTCCACAAGTGTCGACAGATTTTGCTCCCTTTGAATTGGTGTGAGAAGAGTGGGAAGGTCCCAACAGCTGGCAGACCAGTAATTATCCATAATCCAGAACACTAGCGAACACATGGAGAAGGCTCGGCAGATAGTGAGATCTCAAATGGAGGAGGCCCAGAGCCTGCAAGAGAGCCTACAACAAGGAAGCCAGACTGTGTACTTTTCAAGTGGGGGGGGGGGGGAGGGGATCAAGTGAAGGACCTGTTCCCTACTACACAAACCAAACTATTGGCCAGATGGCCGAGCCCTACACAATCAAAGAAAAGGTCTCCCCACTAACATATAAAGTAAACCAGCCAGGTCAGTAAAAAGCAGAGCAGTTCTACCATATCCATAAGCTCAAGGCATGGAAGGACAAGTGCATTTCCTAGCTATTGGTGCTGTATGTAAATAATACCAGAACAGATTCACTACGTCTAGAAGTACGAGGAGCAGCCGTTCCCCAGGACTCCACATATGAGAACAGCAAGACCTTGCCCAGTGGCTCAGCAAATACACAAATGTAAGGCAGGGAATCGTTCACAGAATCATAACACCCACAGGAAGATTTATTTAGTGAAAGCCTTTGTGACTACCAGATGCTAGGAAACGGATCATCCATGAGTACTTGAGAACAATGCTTGATCTGGAGGTAACAGAAGTCCCATAGCAAGCAGGCATCTCCGGTGGTGTTCAATTCTGGTGGTGCTCTTACCCAAACCAGACCAAAGCTAGACATTCTACACTGAGTACCGAAGCTTAAATGCGATCTCACAATTCAACACTTGTCCTATGCAGAGCATTGATGAGTTGGTGGAGTAGCTAAAACGGGCTGAATTCATATCACTGCTCAATCTCACCAAGAGTTTCTGGCAGGTGCTCCTGCATGAGAAGGCCAAACGCAAAACAGCTTTCTCCACCCCAGAAGGTCTCTGACAATTTATTTTACTGGATTAGCAGATCTCACTTTCAGAAACTGATTTACCAATTTTACTATTAATAATCAAAAAAGCTCAGGATATCCTGCTTTCACCAAATGGCATTCTGTCACAAGTCTCCAGAGTGAAGACACATGCGCACAATTCCTCTCCTGCAGGAGCCAGCAATAAATGCCTGGCCAGACAGAATAAGTGGCAGAGTAACTGATGACAGGGGTCAACTGTGAAACATGCTTTAGATTTAAAACTATTCCAAGAAAACAAATGTCATGCGTAAGGGCGGTATGAAGTCATCAAGGTCTAAAATCAAGTGACAACACTGCCTGTGATGTCATCAAAGGAGGAAGGGATGTAATGTCACCTCCAGTACCCCAAACTTTGGTTAAAGTGATACCAGAGAGACTGAAAAAGGTAAGACTCATAAGAAACATTATCTACCAATAGTGTAGTTAGCAAATGTGCGGCAAGACCTCCCAACAGAGAGAAAAACAGTAAAGGAATTCAAATGTTGTGGTATAGCAGAAGCTGAGAAACAGGCAATGTAAGGCATGTACAAGTCTGATGAACTGAAGGGTCTGTCAAAAGTATACACGGGATGAGCAGACTGGACCGTCTAGAGGTCCTTATGCAACCACATATTCTCACTTTCCACTCAGTTATGTGAAGGAACTCATTAAGTCAACAGATATGCCAGGAAAATGGTTAACAGCTCTGGGATATACTAGAGGCACAATGGTACAATACAACAACTATAGAAAGCACTGTATCCACCCCGCATAAGTACCTTATTTTCAATAAAGAATAAAACTGGATTTGTCCCACAGTACCACCAACCCAGGATGATCAAGAACACATCTCGATCAGCTGTACTCAAAGGGCATCATTGTCTTAACCATGCACTGTTTGCCTCCTGTCTTTGTGTGTGTGTGTCTGCAAAATGTCCCTAAGAGCTTTGCAGTTGTCATAGATATTAAATCAAGATAGGAAGTGGTACAGCTTTCAAAAGTGAGAAGATTGTCAGACCACTAGCTGAGGACATGGGCTTGGCATGGATGTAATTACAGGTACTATTGAGCTGGTCAAGGGGCCACTGCTGGGTTATCACTTTAACACGTCAGATGTGGAGTATGGCAGAAACATCAGCTATAAGTATACCATGCATGGAGTGCACCCGAGAAAACTAGCAATCAAATCCACACATTAGGAGCAAATATTGTAAGTAGCCACTTGGGGCTGTTGGCCACAGAACAGTGTTTTAAAATAGCAGGAACGTGGAGGAGGTTGATGGCACAAAAGCAAGGGTCCTGCATTTCAAAAGTCCAAATATTGTAGGTCATTCATCTCTACCGCAGCCAGGGATGCAGCACTACTTGCAAAACCCCCACCTTCAGTACATCCAATAGCAACCACAAGATACACACACCCTGAATGCCTGCCAGTAAAAGGAGGACTATCAATCACGTTTTATGCAATCTCGCTGCAACAAGCCCACTAGGCGGCATTCGTGAGTGCTAAATACTGATGCACAGAGAGAGCATTACCAAACTTGGGGGTGGAGGGCATGGAGACAGGAGGCCAGCTAATGCAAAACCAAACATGTATGCAAACCTACAACAGAAAGGAGACACCCAACTAGAGACATACAAACAATGGAATTAAAACCCAAAGTATAACCCATGAGCATCTTCGTTACCTGCTGGTGGAGTCATCCTCCTCAGAGTCGAAGAAGCTGGTGGTTTCGAGCTCGCTGCTCATGACGGTGGAGGAACTCTCGTACCCACCCATGTCTCGCCGCCGGTCCACTTTACTGGTGCCATTCACCCTGGGGACTGAGTAAGATCAAAAGTCAGTTGACCATAACTACATGCAAAAACACTATTGTTTGGTTAAGCACTGGATGCTGCAATTAAGACCCCACCTAAGAGGGCTATGTACAATTTGCAAAGATATTACAAACAAAAGTTAAAACGATTAAGGAGCACAGCCTAAAATAAAAACACATAATTAGGAAAAAAGTCAAATGAAGTTTGTTCAGAAAAAGTGAGATTATCGTGCGAGCCTAAGTGCAAGAGAAAGGGGTCTTTACCAATTGAAGACGCAATATGCGGACACACTCCGAGGCTCTTGGAGGACTCCATGAGAAGTTTGACCAATCTGCTTATTTGAAAGTACTAGTGCCCAGATCGTTCCCAAGCCTAGTGAACCAAAGCATAACAGACGAATCGTACTCAAGCCTTGCTGTCACAGGTACCCATCCCATCCTGAAACAGAGTTGGAACTTTATATTAGAAGCTCAAGGTTCGCCTAAGTATTCGGGGGACCACATCTTAAAGTTAAACACAACGCTGTGCACGGAGGATGCTTCTGTGGCCTAGTAACGATTATGGTGTTATGGAACAATTGTAGGTCTCGGTCCACACACAATCACATGGTAACGTACTAGTTTGATTGAGAGGTCTGGACTCCCGATTTAATAAGTAGATATCAGAGGATGCTGGAACTGGGCAAAGTTTGCTTGGAGACAGAAAATGCCCTGATGAGGCTGTTACTAAAAGTAAAACACGACAAAGTACAGGAGGGCAGAGGTCGAAAATTCTTTTCAACACCGCTCATAGGCTCAAATTATAGTGGGTTTTGCTCTGAGTGTTAAAGGATGAATCCATAGGCATGCATCCAGCCTTAAACACACACCCAACCCACCTCACTATTTCCTTATCTTCCTCCTTCTGTGAACTTTCTGCTATCCCATGCCATTTTCCAGCCAGAGACCATGGTCTGAAAACCGTGCTGTGGCTACTGCACATTATATCCATTCAGATAAATCTTGGTGTTGGGAGACCACTTGGTGGTAAGGATTTAGTGTAAAATATGTGCATTCCATACCACCTTCCATCCCTGAGCTCACCAAATGCAACTTGCTCGCCTTGGGAACAGGATGATTATGAGTAATTGGTTCGATTCCCCAGCCGAGACTAGTGCGGCTTCCCCACCCCCCCGGCCCAAAGATAAGATGAGTATGTGTGTGCAATCAATATATAGAGATACAGTATAACCGATTGTGATAGGGAACAGTAATGAGATTGGAGGGGTGGGGAGAAATAGTCCAATGAGGGTATCCGAGTCACATCTCATAGACCAGAGTGAAGCACGAGTTGTCTATTGTACGAATCAGAACCCCCATGTAGAATATTCCCCTCACCCCGAGTTGGTAGTCACCAACATACAATGATATGCTGTTTGTGACCAGTCAGTAAATTAAGCAGGAAGACTGAGCAGACACGAGAAGGTTCCTTTTCCTACCAGGACTCATTTTTTGGTTTATAGCGAGGCCTACTTGGGTAATAGAGGCAGGGACTAGAGTGCTGTTTTTTTAAATTATGAAGGGAGCCCTGAGGAGGGATGCACAGCTTCTTGCTGCCACCGAATCACTGTACCGCCCCCCCCCCCACCCCGCTGTACCCCCCGTCCTCCCAACCTCACCTGGCATGATAGGAGCCCTACATGGGAGACCACCAGAGTGTTGTGAACATTGGAGATAAGTGTGTGTGTTATCACATTAAATAATTAGGACTTTCAAATGTATCTGCGGTGACATCAGAGTGAATTGTTAGGACTTTAAGAATGTTGTACAGTGGCTGATTGGATTCAATAGAAACCATATACAGCAAGGGTATTGTGCAAAGGAATAAAACCATTAGAATAATGTGACAGTGCCTCTCTGCATGGCCTGGAATTAAATTCTTTGGTAAACTGTATTCCCTATTGATTGATTTAGCTTTGACGCCTCTGCGTAGATCATGGGTCCCCAACATGGCCGTAGCTTTAGTGGGGTTGGGTACTCCAGACAGAGAACCCCACCTTTTAGCAACCCAGGCCTCATTTGCACTGTACTGGTCCCTTGCCCTTTGCTCACTAACACATGCCTTTTCATTAAGCTCTCTACTCCCATCAGGGAAGGTTGTAGGGGGGCGGAGTTTGACCGAGTTCACGTCACAGGCCTGGAGCACAATACACAACAGACTGGCGGCTGATCAGCCCCAAGCACAGGACATTCGTTTTCTAGGGAAACCAGAGAGTTGGTCCGTACCTCAGATGCGGCGAGTGAGAAAGACAGGACAGCTTTATAGAATATGTGCTTGGGTGCCAGGATCTTTGAGGTCACTCGACTGTTCCAATGCTACCATGAACAACATGACAATGGTGGGTCAGAAGCCCCTGAGTGTTAGAAGGAGGCCTTGGAGAGGGATTTGGGATACGATCTCTCTGATGAACGGTGCAAGAAGATAGGTTTCCAATCACAAAAAGGTTCCCTGAACTGCTGCTACAAGTGGATTACGATAAAGGTCCCAGATAGAGAATACAGTACACCGACAAACTCCTGAAGATATACCCCAATAGCAAACACTCTTGCCCTAAATGTGGTAATGCCAAGTCCAACCTGCTTCACATGACCTGGGGCTGCTCTGTGGTCACAGAGTTATTGTTCCAAGTACTTGCTAAAGGGTAATGAAGTAAGTTTAATCCGGAGGGAAAGCATGAAGGAACAGGCCCTCCCAAGGGAATGAGAAGGCGTCCCCCAGACTCATCGCCTGAGGATCCCTGCAGGCAAACTTGTGGCACTTGGCATTGGCTGCCATGGCAAAGGGATCGATGTTAGGGTACCCCCACATGCTGAAGAGAAGAGAGACTTGAGATTGATGGAGTTCCCACTTGTGGCAGGACAGCAGCTCCCTGCTGAGCAAGTCTGCAATGGTGTTGTGAATGCCTGCAAGAGATGAAACATGAGGAGAAACATCTGCTACTGCCCGGCTCCAAAGATCTTGTGCCTCTGTGAGAAACCTGAGGGTATTCTCCCAAGTAGACCTCAGGGAACCCTTATTCAGGTGGCCAGGTGAGGGCTGGTGCTCTCTGATCCCAACCCTGGGGGTGAGCGAGCGAGGGAGGATCACCTGGATGGGGAACGTGAGGTTATGCTCGGGTTATTGCCCCAGGTCGGACGCAGTACTATCCTAGAGAAAGGGATGAGGAAGACTAGGTCCCCGAGGCTTTTATAGGCTGCATCAACTCGACCTCCCTTTCATCTGATAAACTTCCTTTTCCAGAATCCATCATCCCCCTCCGCCTCTGATGAATCCCTTACTCACCTCACTTTATTCAGAAACCATCTTTCTCAGAATCCTTGTTTTTCTGTTTCCCATCCAAATACTCCCATTCATTCTTCTCCACATCCTACAGGCTATTCTGTCCCGAACACCCACTCTACTTGGGTTAGACACTATCGCTCAGAGAATCCCGCTTTTCCTGGTTCCTATCCAAATACTCCCAGTCACCCTTTTCCCCATCCCTTTGGTTATTCTGTCCCAAACACCCAGTTTTCCCTGACAAAACACTACAGTTCCCACAATCCCTTATGTTCTGTTCTACATCCCGGTCATTCTCATCCATTTCACAAACCTTACCCATTTTGTCCTATTCGGTCTACCAACCGACTCCCTTCTGATAATCGCATCACTTCCCCATCATATCCCGTAGGACAATCCGACACTCCAACCCCCTCCCTTTCCCGACAAGAATACTGGTTTACGGACTTGTAATAAAACTGTTTACCTGACATGTCCCGACACGAAAGTCAGGCAATGTCAGGCAATTGACTTAAATCACACACACCTGACGGCCCTTCCTTTTACCCACAGGAATAAAAAGTGGAGCAAGAGAGCAGAGGATGAGCAAGGCGAGAAAGGCAAGCACGGCAGACAGCACAGCTAACGAGGAAGGCATGGAGTGGTAGGAATATCCATGCTCTAGTGGGTGGTTTTCTCACCACACATCACTCAGACTGAGTGCCGAAGCGAAGGCGGCCAGTTTTGTGTGTGCTTTGACATTCTTACAGGCCATGAACAGCAAGGATGTGAAATTAACTATCGTACTTGGCCTGACATTTCAGATAGTGCAAGTGCTAAAACATAGATGAGGAAGGGAGGAGGAGAGGAGGAGAGTGGGAAGGAAATGGAAACAGACAGGCGACTACCGTACTAGGCCTGATGACATTTCTGGTAAAGCTGGAGAAAAACAAAAGGTGAGGGCGAGGGGTGCAGAAAGGGAGGGATGGAACAAAACAAGCAACTATCGTACTAGGCCTGACGAAATTTCAGATAGTGCTGGAAGGGGGGGGGGCAATTAAGGGGAGGCGACAGACAAGGTTACTATCATACTAGGTCCAGGGACAATTCTGATCGAGTAAGTGCATAGAAGAAAGTAAGGGGAGGAGGGGAGGAGAAAGGAAAAGGGAGAAAGGGAGAGGAGGAGAGAACAGAGTAAGAAGTCAAAAAGAGTGAGATGCAAGAGTTGAGAGTGAATACAATTGCAGAAGTCAGTAACACAATGTTGCAAGCCAGGATACAAGATGAAGATGGGAACAACATGGTTCAGGGCCACCATGAGTACAAGATGCAAAGGAAGTCCAGCATGAGAGTTGAGAAAGGGTGACGCACCGTGAAACAATGAAGTCCATAAAAGTCAAGTCCAGCATTGGCCACAAGACAGTGATGGCCATACCAGAATGCATCAGGACAGACTCTTGCAGAAGTAGGCTGGAGGGTGAGTGAGGGGGAGCAAGGTAGAAGAATCAAGCAAAACAGGCAACATCTGTGTGCGAGACGGGTGGGGGGCACAAGGGAACATCACGGGGGGACCAGAGAGGGTGGGGATGGCCTGAGAGGATATTGCAACTTGTAGCAGCACAAATCTACCCCTGGGTTCTTGTTCGACCAAGGAAAGGGAAGCAGTTTGTGGAGAAAATTCAAAATCCCCCTAGAGCCCATGGAAAAACCCATGTGAATTGCAGAATTAGTTCCGTCCAGGATCATAGAGTCCAGAAAAGTCTTACAACCTGCACTGCACTATTTCAGTGTCGCACTGTGCACGTGTATTGACCTTGTACCGCAGGTCACCAGGTTCTGGAGGGTCCCTGCACATATTGCGGGAAGTTCCTAATGTAGAGTCCCCCCCGTGCCCCAATTCCCTTCTAATGCACCCGGGTTGTCCGGTCTCAAGCAGCACCACACTGGAGCACAGTGGTAATCCTTACCGGTCTAGCGTGGTCTCTTCACCAACAGCGCCTCGAACGTTGCACTCAGTTGTCAGTCCGGCGTCTTTGGAGTATCTGCAACTATTATATTTCCTGGGGTGTCCTGGTGTATAGGGGGGTGTTGCTGGGGATCTCATCACGCCGCAGTTTCGGGATAGAGGTAAAGTAATTGTGTCAGTGGGGTTGCTTCTGTTGGTGCTCTCGGTTCCAGCTGTAACGTTGCACGGAGTGTCCTGGTTCCTGTGTGCACCTATATATGGCTCATGCGTCCTAGGCTTCCAAATGCAAAGCGTTGCCCAAGCATGTTAGGGGAAGGCCTCCATATTTTGCTACTCATGGGACCAGCTTCCTCTAGCCACCCCGCTTCAGAGTTCCTCTGCTATCTCCCCCTTCTCAGTCTTTGTCATTATGGAATTGCTTCTGTGAAAGCATCTTGCGTGGTCAGATGGGCGACCGGGGACCCCCACTGCTTCCTCCCCCTCTGTGCCTCCCAGCTGGCCCTCCACCATTACCTTCACAGTTCTGCCGGTAGTCTTCCCCCTCCAGGTGGCACTGGTAGGTTGCCAGGCTTCTTATCCAGAGCCGGCGATGGACGGACTTGCAGGCGTGTTCCCCCTCCACCGTGCGCACTCTTGACAGCTCAGGACATTTTCCCCTCAGTGGTTGGCGCCAGCGAATTCAGCAATCCACGTTTACTCCAGTGAATCTACGCGTTCAGCTCCAGGCGGCTGTATTTATTCCACACACTGCCTTTCAAAACAGGATGTTTGCACAGGATATCTGCCGGCGGCCACAAGAGCTCTCGAGGGCTCACGTCCTCATTGCTCGCCTGCTGGCCATGCCACCCCACCCCCCTGGTATTGAAGACATTGATATAGACTATGTATTACCCTCTTAGGCATTGATTGGATGACTGCTGGTTTAGCCTATGGGCTGTTCCGGTACATAGTCTATTGTTACTCTTTATTTACATATAGGTCTCTAAATGTGTGGTTGTTAATAACAAGATTTTGGTCCATCTACTTCACCCGCAGGTTTAACCATAATTAAGGAGTGTTTTGGAGAGAGGAAAAAGGCTGATTCCCATTGCCTTAATAGCCTGCAACATTGCCCCTGACCAACCCTTATATGGGTTTAGGGGCTGCTTTAGGACCACAAAGTTTGTCAGGACGAGGCATCTGTGTCCAATGATTCACCAGAAGCTCATGGATAAGCGTCCTCATTTCTTCTTTTTTGGGTGTCTCTAAATTGTGTCAAAAACGTTTCTGCTGAAAATGAGTTTCACAATATGCTTCTAACGTTCATACTTTCATCCACAGATTCTGAAACATCAGCTGGATTCAAGCATATCAATATAGATCTAGAATTAGCATAATACTGCCAAAACAGAAATGCCTCTATCTTTAGTCAAAATGGGCAAATTCCTCATAACTATGCAACATGCAGGACAACACTAACAAACAGTGAAATCATCTTTTCAATTTAATCCATCTACAATTTCACGTTGACATTTTCAACCTATTCCTTTTTAATCTGGTGACCAATGTAGCTCACAGCATTTCCATTCCATAGAAAGATGCAGCACTCTGGATAGTAGAACATGGGAGAAAGGCAAGTAAAAACCACAATGTTCTTAAAAAGGATATGTTCTTGTGCAAAAAGGCATTAAAGGTGACCTTATCAGTCTGTAGGGCCCAAAGAAGGGCCGTCAATAATACCTTTTGCTGTTCTTGGCGGTTCAAAAATGTTGAACCAGGCTTCTTTCTACCATTCATGCGGTTTGAATCAGGTTAAAATGCGGCGGTTGTGTTGTCCCAGCCAGGAAGCAGGTGTTGAACTGCAGTCGATCTAAAGTTTGTTGCAGCTCAAACAAATGCAATTTCAATGAGGCCACCAGGGTTGGTTCGACTGTCGGAGATGGACAATTAAGATTATGGTGGTTTGGAAAGTGGTTTGAAGCGACATTCAACAAAATGCAGATCATGGGAGCCACCAAGGTCAGTTCAACAGCAAAGATGTTGGTGACTGGATTACACCGTTCGGGGCAGCACGATGCAGCATTCAAGGGTCACAGTTTGATTAATCACCATGGTTGGTTCGACTGTCGAAGATCGGCAACAGAGCTCTTTGTGGATCGAAGGCGGTGGGTGCAATGATTAGCTTCACGTTCCAGCCTAGATAACGACACGCTCAGCTGGTGGGGTGCGGCAGCAAACTGTCTCAAATTGCACAAGACACCGTCTCAAAAATTGGTGCAGTGCCAAAGGAAGTTCTGGATGGTCATGTAGGTTCAAATGAGTGCCAGCGGCTCGAATCACGGCTCACAGTGGTTCGACAGCAAATACACAGGGATACTGGCTGTCTTGACTCTCAGGTTGCTGCAAGTCTCAATCCTGGGACCAAAGGATAAGATTTGTTCTTTTGCCCGGGCTCCCAACACAGGTGAGACTGGCACACACCTGCAGGGATCCTTCAGTGCAGTGAGGTCAGGGCTACAAGTATAGCTGGCAGAGGGTATGTTTTGCTCAAGCAGCAGGTCACCCCCAATATGCTCTGGGGATGGTTAAGAATCAGAGCTTGCCTCTGCGTTGCACACTCAGTCTTCACCTCCAGCAGAGGGCTTTGGAATGTCAACTCTCAGAGAGGTCCCATGAATTCTTTTTCAGGTTTTTGTTCAACAGTGAATCCAAGAAGAAGTGGGAGACACCTTCTTTTATAGGCAAAAGCACACATGCGATTTGAGTAAAGCAAGCCTGTCTTAAGGGGTCCAATAGCTGTCCTTGAGATATGTTATGTTAAACGTTCTTATACAACGTACTGTTGCCACCTGGTGGTTTCTTGGTGCTCTGGTGGATCTGTATATCATGGTGCAAGGTGTGGAAGTTAGTAGGACTCCGGGGGGGAAATACCAAGAGACCTCTGATGTGTTGTTGGCAGCTTCAGTTCGGTTTACACCGTTCACTGAGTGCAGGTGTGTTTTTCCGTTGGTAGCCGTCATGTGCTGCTGGGCGGGGCTATGTGTGGTTAGTTCATTGTTGTAGTAAAGTGTGTGTGGTTTGTTGTGCTCTAGAGGCATGATTGTGTTTAGTTCAGAGTTTGAGAGGTGTTTGCAGAAGGGTGAGTTTTAGTAGGATTGGATAGTGGCCTTCGCCTTTTGACATCATACCCAAAGTGCTTTGTGTTAAAGGAAGTGGAGGGGACATGAAGGAAGAGAGATATATAGAGAAATCGGGTGCTGGAAATGTCCTGCAACTATGCCAAGCTCCCCGTCTACACTAACTTGGTTCACTTCCTTTGTCAATAGCATCAAATGCCCTTTTGTATGCCGAACCCTAATGTGAGGCTAGTCCTTTTGGGGTATGTATGCCCACTGGATCCAGTTTACCAGGACTGCTCCTGTTGGCAGGCTCCCCTGCTGGAGAGGTGTGTTGCGAGACCTGAGAAAGGATCAAAATGAGAGGTTCAGCCATTCAGTCTCCTGCAGGGCCAGGCTGTCTGGCCAGAATACACACAATTCTTCTCTAGCTGGCATGGGTTCATAGTACTGATGCATGTATGATATTAATCCGATGTGGCTGCTTAAAGATATGTGAATCAGTGGCCATCATACCCTAAACTCAGGTATGGCTTTATGTTTAAAGATTAAACTTCCACAGGAAAAGTAATTCCTTGTGACTATGTGGTTTTGGAACAGAGGTGCAGACTTTAATTGCAGCCTCTGAACTGAAGTGAAGTGACCTGGCTGTCAGAGCAGCTGTCAAATGAGCATCTGTGACCCCAGCCCCTGCTCTGTGCCAGTGGAGGGCAGGCGCTGCAGATTAGGATACCGATGCAGCAAGGAACAAACGTACACTATTCTTTTGGCATGGAGCTTTTGAAAAGGGAGATCTGATTAGCAGATGATCCTTTCTCAGATGGTATTACTGGCATCATTTGATTAATAAACAAAAAAGCCAGGCCTTCTGCACCCTTTCCAGATGGCAATTTGTCAAAATCCCTCTCTCCCTGCATGCTTGCCTCCCTCCTTCCACTGCAGGTGCTCTCTATACCTCCCCAGCACTGACCAGTTTGGAAACAGTGCTAGAAAGGTCTTGATTATGTTTCCACACTTCCTTCTTTCTCCAATTTCTTAAACTCAGCATGCACAACGTGTCAGAATTTGAACTTCTACCCTGCATCCCTTTGAACACTTAAACTGATATGTAACCATCACTGAACAGTCAAATGAATACAGATTCTCTATTTTTATTTTGAAACAAGTTAACAAACATTGGGGGGTCTTTAGAAGAGTTGGACCTGCATCTTTTTCCTTTGCAAAATACCTTCACTACTTTGATAAACAAGTATTTTAGACCACATGACCCAAAGCTTCTATACAGGGTTACGAAATATGACACAGACATTGGATGGTTCATTATTATGAACCATAGCAATGCACTCATCAAACACAACCATCAGACAAGAGGCAGTAGAGGAGGCATGTAAACCAGCTCTTATGAAGGGTAGGTTTTCCATAATTAATGTTGCCTTTAAGAATACAGAGACTCCAGAGATTATGTATGGACAAAATATCCAGGCCATAAGCCACTGTGTAATGCCAAGACAATAAATATACACTAGTATTTTACTGTGTTTACAATTTAATATATATGTGTGTGTAGTACAGATATTCATCCCCGCATACATGTCATAAAACGAGTAATTTGTCAATTCACAGATCTAAGCAAAATGCAATTTGTACATCATCTGTGGGATGAAAGCAAACACCTCTCCAGGACTCCACAACAAAATACCTTCAAACAAACAAAAGAAAGACCACAAAAAATGCCAGGCTGACCTTCATCTCGTGCTCATATTG
This sequence comes from Ambystoma mexicanum, assembly GCF_040938575.1. Taxonomy (NCBI): domain Eukaryota; kingdom Metazoa; phylum Chordata; class Amphibia; order Caudata; family Ambystomatidae; genus Ambystoma; species Ambystoma mexicanum. The sequence continues at coordinate 1,020,124,402 of NC_090932.1, forward strand.
CCTGGGTTTCCAAGTAATTATATTTGAAACATTGCAAACCCTTTTGATGTATTGTCTTCCTCTACTGCAGTGGCCTGTGTATTGGATATTTTATTTACCACCACCAGTCAATTAGAGGGCTTTGATGGGGTGAAAGTCGCTGCCATCCCAGAAGTGTTAAAACAATCAGGGCATCGATTCAGCTCTGAACGGCACAAAGCAGAATCTGTCCTTGATGGGGTCAACTTTGAGAAAGTCGAGGCTAGGTGTCTGAATGGGGGCCGAGAAGATGCATTGTGCATCATTTCCCAACCAGATGATCTCGTAACCCCTGCATTTCTTCCAAAGTGTATTGGCAAACTAGGCCTGAAGCGTAATATGTACCAATGCAGAAACATTAAGCAACCTGGCATATTTCCCTGTGAGCTAAAGGTGTTGCAGAGGAATAGGCCAAATGGAGCAGATGTTTGAGGTTCTCAAGCATTTCAATCATGATGGGACCTGTGGCTCCTGGGGTGTGATCCGTCTGTTTCTTTTGTTTTAACAGCTTTCTACAGTATTGCATTGGTGGTAGAGATGCTCTGACAAGTCTCAGATGCAGAAATGGAAGACATTAACTCACGAGAGGGAACGCACTGCATTTTGTTTTTAAATTTCTTTATTAATTTTAACAATAATAACCAAACTTATAACATTATCAATGCAACATTCAAAATTCACGTATCTTCAGTTCCCCTCCCCTCCCTCCCTTCTCTCCCCCCTGAAACCACTGTTAGTTCATCAGTCCTCGTTGTGCCAGCATTCAAGTGTGGGCTATCCGCTTCGTCTGAGGTAGCACCTGTCTCGGCAGGATGGAGCAATGGCACTGTTAGCGCTATCCATCGGTGCAGATCTTCGCTGGTTTCTAGCCTTTGTTCTTGTATTGCGGTTTCCCAAGCTCCGGTTTCAGCTGTTATCCACCTTGTGAGGTCCCCCCACCACTGTGCCTCGCTTGGGTTTTTGGGGCTCTTCCATCCCATCGCTATGCGTCTTTTCACAGTTATATATATTAGGTCCTTGAGCCTGTTCAACGGTTTGTTTTTTCTTCTGCGTTTGCATCTACCCAAGATGCAGGCCGCCGGCGTTTGCACTTCTATTTCAATGCCCGCTCCTGCCACCCATGCCTCTCCCCGCGTCCAAAAACCTTGCATCACTGGGCAACCCCACAACATGTGGGTCATACCCGCGCTGGGTTCATTACATTTGGGGCATACCTCCGTTCCTGCTCCCCTGAACTTTGATACAGCTTCTGGTGTGAGGTATGCTCCATTAGTGATGTAGAGCTGAATAAGTTGTAAGCGGGCGTTTCTGGAGATCTTTTTGTGGTAGTGGGTTATTTCCCCCCATTCTTTGTCTTCGAATTCTAGGCCCAGTTCGTTCTCCCATTTCGCCCTGCACATGAGTTTGTTTTTGGTCATACCCTCCATCAGTGCTTCGTAAAGTCGCAAGGTTTTGTGGCCCCCTTCAGCTGTGTCTAGCATGTTTTCGATGGTCTCGTGCTCTGTTACCGGGTTGGTGTTTTCAGGCCATCTATCCGTCATGCACTGCACCACTGCTCTATGGAGCAACAACTGTCCTGTAGGTAGCCCTGTGGATTTGTTGAGTTCAGCGAACGTTAGGATCTCCTGTTCTTGTGTCAGGTCTCCTAGTGTAGCTACACTGTAGGGCTCCCATTGGGCGCGCGTTTCCAATTGTCCCCAGGGGCTGTTTGCCATGATTGCTGATATGGGGATTTGTGGGGAGTACGGGTCTTCAACCCCCACTATCCTGCAGGCACGTCTCCAAAGTTGGGTCCCTAACTTCACCAGGTAAGGACTGTCTTTTAATGCACTTGCCTGAACCCAAAGTAGGTCCCTGAGTAGCAGCCGAGGCAGGGCCGGTTGAAAAAGTCGGGTGTCTATTGTGATCTCGTCGGCCATCCATCTCACCACGTGCCTCAGTTGGCTTGCCAGGTATTATAGTTAGGGGGACTTTCATACCTCCCTTTTCATAGGGTCTCTGTAGTGTCTCTAGCGCTACCCTGTGTCTGCCTTCCTACCAGATGAACTTTCTGCAGGGTTTGTTTATTTCTCTGAAGAATGAAGGGGGGATATTGAAGGGGACATTAGTGAAATTATGTAGTAGGCGGGGTAGTGCCACCATCTTGAGGAGGCCCGCCCTTCCAGCAACTGAGAGTGGCAGCTTACTCCAAAAGTGCATTGATTTCTCGAGGGCGTCTTTGGCTCTTACCGTATTGAGGATATGTTCAGTTTTAGGGTTTCGGTGTATGGTGATTCCCAAGTATCTGAAGGAGGCTGTCTGCCATTGGAGGGCTAAGTGGGGAGGGGGTCCGGGCTCTCTGGTGTGCAGTGCAGCGAGAGGGTAGAGGCAAGACTTATCCTTGTTAATCTGGATCCCCGTATATCTATGAAATCCATCTAGAGTCTCTAGGATGTAAGGCAGGAGGTGTTCTGGGTTATGTAGGTATAGTAATGTGTCATCTGCATACATGGAGAGGAGGTGGGTTACGCCATCTATCTTGATGCCTCCATCCCCGTATTCTTGCCTAAGGGTAAGTCGCCACGGGTTCAGTGACGATGATGTATAACATGGGGGACAGTGGGCATCCTTGTCGAGTGCCTCTGTGGAGGGGCCATTTATTGGAGTATGTTTTGTTCGTGGGTACCCTGGCGGTCGGATTAGTGTATATTAGTTGGGTCCATTTCAGAAAAGCAGGTCCTATCCCCATTTTTTCCATGGTAGCGTATAGCCATATCCACCGTACCGAATCGAAAGCCTTGGTGGCGACCAAGGATACCACTGTGTATTTTTTAGGGCTATTTTCGGTGCTATATATGACGTGGTGCAACCTATACAGGTTCTCGGTGATAGAGCGCCCTGGTACTTAGCCCGTTTGGTCCTGGTGGATATGTAGGGGCACTACTCTGCACAGTCTATTCGCTAGTAGGGCCATTAGGATCTTATTGTCTACGCTTAACATGGAGAGGGGCCTATACGAGCCGCATTCTGTTCCGTCTTTCCCAGGTTTTAGCAGGGGGATAATAACCGCTTCCCTCATGGTGTCGGGGAGGGTGCCTCTTTCGCATGCCTCATTGAACACTTGGACGAGTAGAGGGGTCAGGGTCTCTTCGTACGACTTATAAAATTCTCCCGGGAGGCCATCCGTGCCCGGGGATTTACCGGACGGTAGGGATCTAATGGTTACCAGTACTTCGTTGGGAGTGATGGGTTCATCCAGAGCTTCGGCCATCTGTGTGTCCAATTTGGGTAGCTTGATGATGTCAAGGACGGACATCATCTATTTTGGTGTTGGTGTGGGACGTGGTGCTGGAGTAGAGGTTTTGGTAAAACTCGGCGAAGACTGAATTAATTTTGTTTTGCGTGTGTGCAGTGGTACCGTCTGGTTTGCGTATGTGGCAGATAGGTGTCCGGGGGCTAGGGGGGGATCTCTCTCTTATAGAGCCAGGCTAAGAGTTTCCCAGGTTTATCCCCTAGGGCATGAGTTCTCTCGATGTATTTGGCATGACTTAATTTCCCCAGTGTTTCCCAGTGTGATAGGCAGGTTTGTCTAAGCTCGGTCTCCCTTTGCAAATGTTTGGGGGTTGAGTCAGCCCTCCCCTCCAGTTGTCCGAGCTCACTTTTGGAGCATTCTAATGAGGTTATGGTGGATCTATGGGCGCCTCCCACCGCTGCAATCATTTCTCCCCTCATGATCACCTTGTATGCCTCCCATGCCGTACTTATGTGCCTCACGCTGTTCAGGTTTGTCTGCCAGTATTCCACTGTGCTATCCAAGCAGGCATCGGGGACCTAGCTAGGAGCACCTCCCAGGTAATTGACAATGGAGAATGGTCGGACAGCACCCTGGGGAGATATTGTGCATCTCCAAACATGGCTTATTCTATACTCGCGAATATGTAGTCCAGCCTAGTGTGGACAGCGTGCGGTGGGGAGTAGAAGGAGTATTGGCGTTGTTCAGGGTGTTGTTCCCTCCACAAGTCTTGGAGTAGGAGCTGTTGTGTTAGTGCGGCTAATATTTTGGCAGGGGGGATGGGCGGGTGTGTTTGTTATCTGACCTGTCCTTTAGTGGATCCAGGGTACAATTGTGATCTCCTCCCCATATCATGGTACAATCTCTATAAGTGCCAAGTCGTGAGTATAGAGAGCGGAAGAAGACTGTTGCATCATGATTGGGTGCATAGGTGCTAATTAGATATACCTCTTTTCCCTCTATGGTGCCATGTGCCAGCGCCATCCTGCCCTCGTTGTCGGTTTTGGTGCCTATTAGCTTGAGGGGAATGGTCGGGTCGATCCAGATCAGGACCCCTCTAGCATAGAAGGAGTAAGAGGATCCTTTCAGGGTTCCCCGCCAAGTCTTGGCTATTGTTTTAAGTTTCTGCGCGTTCAGATGGGTCTCTTGGAGCATGACAATCCCAACTTTGCACCTTTTTAGGTATGCGTGGATGCGGCGTTGCTTGATAATGCTGTTCATGCCTCGGACATTCCATGTCATGATTTTTATTCTTTCAGCCATGGATGTTGGGTGGTTGGGCAATTTTGCCTGGCGTCTCGTGAGGCTGTGCTTTTGGTATATTGTGTGTGAGATTTACATGTGGTCTCTGTGTTTCCCTATTTTGGTTCCCAATTTTTATACCAACTCCCATATTCCCTCCCCCCAATAACTTTAAACACCCAAACTCAGAACAGGTCCAGTGAGGTTTCCCCCGTTGGGACTTTCCTGTTTCCGCTCCATTTGACCGTACATTGGTCTTCTGGTGCCCTACGGCGGGTATATTTACCCTAAATAGAATCTACTGGGGGTAGAAGGATGTTCGTCTCAGGTGTCTCGTTATAAAGAATCATTTCAGCTGCATTTGTACTCAATCCTTATGTTGGTAAGCTAATATAGGTCAATGGACCTGCATACCGCCTTCTGGGGTGGGGCTCAGCGCGGCTTTCGGCTCTTTTCATCAATGTCTGGAATCTGATCCCTGTCCATCCAGTCCCGGGCATCTGCCGGCGTGTCGAACAGGTGGACCTTGTTGTTACGTATTACCTTTAGTCTATAAGGGTAAAGGAGCATATACCGCAGCCCAGCTGTTTTCAATCTGGCTTTGGTCTGTATGAACTGTGCCCTTTTCATTTGGACCTGTAAGGTGTAATCTGGGTAGATAGCAAATTTAGCAGAGTCTCTCTGGATCTGGCCACCCGATCGCGAGTAGGCTAATATGGTCTCAAGGTCCCTGTAGTTAAGTACTTTAGCTATCATTGGTCTGGGCTGGGGGAAAGGGGGAGGTTTTTTGGTGAGGGATCGATGGGCCCTTTCGATTGTGAAGCCTTGCGAAAGTTTCTTGGCCCCTATCTCCTGCAGCAGGAGGTTCTTTACATAGTCCGTGGGGTCAGATCCTTCAATACTCTCCAGCAGGCCCAGAAGGCGGATATTGTTCCGGCGTGCCTGCCCTTCTGCCTCCTCGACCCTATCCTACAAGTTCTTCCCTCTTTGCTGTAACACGTCCACATCTGTTAAGAGCTGGGTTTTGGCCTCCGTGTTTTCACGGACTTGGACTTCCAGTATTTTGGTCCTGCTGGCCAGGGAGCGAACGTCTTGGCGCAGAAGGACCTGGTCTATGGCCACTACGTCGATTATATGTTCTATTGTTGTTTGGAACATTTTGATGGCCTTAAGAATATCTGTGTTGCTGGGTTCGTCTGCCATTTCAGGGGGGTCAGGCTGTGCCTCTATGATTGTCTCTTTCGTGGTTTCCAGTCCTGTGGGCCCTACGGCCGCGAAGGTGTCAATGGTGGTTTGGCGCTGTTTGGACCTTGCCCCTTTCGTTGTCATCTCGGCTTGGCTGCTGTCGCTCTGCAGTCTCTGGTGCAGCCTTGCGTTGGCCAAAGAGCGGCAAAGGTGCGGGGGTGGTGCAGTCTCACGTGCACATTGTTGTTGTTCAAGTTATGGCCTCCTTGTATAGTGTGTGTTACGGGCGTATTCCTTTTAGGGGCGGTGGGATTGACCTGTGATATGGGCCTTGTGGGCCCTCTGTATTTTGTCATATTCTGCCCAACTGGTGTAGTTTCTGATAATGGTCCCTGCAGGGAGGACCGTGTCTATGCTGGGGCCCAACCGGCATTCCAAATGTGCCGTTTGGTTAATGAGAGGTGCGCGTGTTGCGCCCCTTCGCTCAGTCCCCTCAGGGGGATCTACTTTGCCGGTCCCCAGTGATTACACTCGGCATAGGGGAGTGGGGGGACCACGAATCGGGCCGCGGGAGCGCGGGCTGGTGTACGGGCTTTCCCCTCTGCTTACCTCTTGGGTATTGCCTTGCCTGGGCTCTCCGTTGTTGTCTGCTCGACTCTTGCAGGCGGGTCATGGTGTCGGCTACGCTGCATCCGTGCGCCCGTGTCTCTCTGCAGGCACTGCTCGCAGCAGGCAGGGTGCCGTGTCTCCGTGCCCCTCCTCTCGACTGCGCGCCCGGGTGCAGGGGCCCTCCGCTGGCCTGGGTCTCAGAGGGCTTTATTCCCACGGCCAGATCGGGGCAGTGCACAGGTTCTGTCGAGCCTCCTTATGCGTGCGTGGGTCTCCAGTCAACGCAGCAGGGACTCAGCTGATGCCACGGTGCAGTTCCAGCGCTCGAAGTGTTTCGCAAGCTAGTGCGAGGGAGACGCCATTTTGGGCTCAAGTCCGTGGTATCGTGCCGTGGAATATTTGGGTTGATGCAGGGCACACACGGCCATAGAAAACAGCAAGAAGCTACCAGAAGGTATCGGCCACAGGTGTAGAGGTTCACAGGCTTCCAGAGCTTCTATAATGCATAAAAGCAGCTTATGATGATCACATCGCACGGAGCACACTGAGATCACGTCCTCTTCACATGGTGGTTTGCCACGCCCCCAGGGAACGCACTGCATATGCCTCTAACCCTATACAACTACCACCTAAATGCTACATCTGTAAAGAGGATCCCCTTCTGGCAGCCATCTTCAATTTGTCATATATACATATTAATGTGCCGTCGTGTTATACAAAAAATTATAAACAATCGAAGCAACATTCTAAAAACATTTAGGGATGTTCTCATAATCACCAATATATATGCCTAAATGGAATGCCAATTGATCCAAATTATTGTCTGCCTACATAAAACAATTTGCCAGGCAATGGGATGTTATGAAACAGAATTCAAAAGCCAAAGCGGTTCTACAGTGACTTTAGAAGGGGGACCTCAGTACGTAAACAAGTGCTCGAGGTATTGGAAAACCTAGAAGAGCGAGTACCACCTTCAGAATACTATCCCCAATCCTAAAAAAAGGTGCAAAATGCTGCAGGAAAGTGCATTGATCAATATATTAGCAGCATCGCCAAAGTCCAAGAAGCAAAAAAGTGCATATAAAGTTACATGAGTAGTGGTCAATGTGTTATACGAGATGATAGGTTATTTATAACATGCTCAATACCCAAAGGTTTCTAAGCGCAGACCCGGGATTCGAACCTGTGTCGTCTTGCTTCCATGGCGAGAGCGGTGCCCACGTTGAGCTATCATCCCGAGACATGGTAGCATGTTAGTTCTCAAGTCCTCCGGCTTTCAGGATTCTTGCTCTTGTGCGCCATGCTTGATGAATGTGGCTTGCTGCAGAAACACTACATTTATGTTATTGCTGCTCTTAAGGAGCAAATGAGCATCACTGTGTGCATTAAATATTGTCTTTAGGAACTTGCACCTTGCCACTCGATAGCCGTGACAAAAGAACAAAAAGTGGCCAATGTATTCCCTGCAGAGACCACATACCAAACATTAATACATTCCGGCAGGCTCCCACTTTTTAGTATGGTAAGCCAGGTTCAGTTGAGGAAACCTACATTTCAGGTACAAGGTGTGTGCAGGGGGTGGTGGGTCTTGACAAGATCTAAGTATTTTTGAAACCCCAAGGATGGCTTACTGACCGGATATTCTATTCTCATGGCCAACTCACCACGCATTAATCGATTTCACTTCGGCCATCTCCCCGTGAGGTTCTTTTCACTTTTTCTACACCACCTGAGATGATACCCCGGGGGTTGTGCCACAAATTTCCCAGATTTGTGTCCAACAGGGATCTTGTGACGAGTGTAAAGCAGGATAAAGATCTACCACCCTTGGTTTCCAAAATGTGTATTAAAGCCTCAAAATATATTTTGAGTTCTGGAGTTAGCCATAATCTGAGCCAATAAAGTGCCGTTCTAAGAGTGACATTGCTCTGGATTTCCCCAAGGCCCAATTCCAGATAAACAGGCTTACCCGGACACAATGTTGGCAGCCCACGCAGCCTTTTCAGGAAGCGTCTTTCAACCAGGGATAATTTATTACTGGCCGAGAGGCCCCAAATCTCTTCCCCATACATAGCAGCTGATTTGGCCTGTGTGTCATACATTGTGAGGGCCGGGGAGATAGCGCCCTGGCTATGAGTGGTGGAAAATCTCCATATTGCGCCCCCTCTGTACTTTTCCAGTGTTATGCTGGATTTGAGCATATGCAATGTCCAATTACCTTGATCAATGAATTTTACCCAGAGGTAATTGTAGCATCGCACCTGTTCCACTGGAGATCCATTGATGTTCAATTCGAGTTTCTTAAATTTTTTGAATTTGGGACGAAAGACTAATGATTTTATTTTCCCAATATTGATCTCAAAATGAAGCTCACAGCATTTCTCCACAAAGACTTTGAGGGTGGTTGCAAGCCCCTTTGCCGATGTGGAGAGAAGAACAGCATCATTTGCAAAAAGGAGCATTGGGACCACTTCATGGCCTAATTGCGGCTGATCCTGACAATCTCACATAGCATATTACTTCATCGATATTTGACAAGAGGGGGGCAAGCACACATCCTTACCTCACCCCTCTGGTCACCTCAAAGGGATCAGTTCATTCACCCCACCAGCGCACTGAAGCATGGTTATTAGAATTAAGTTGTACTAGGATTCGTAGTAGGTTGGCTGGCACCCCCCCCCCCTCTCAGCCAAGATTGACCACAGCATTTCCCATGACACGCAGTCAAAGTCAAATGCGGTCCTGAGATCGATGAACACAGAAAACACGATTTTCAGGACCGTGTATTGCTGTGTGACAAGATGTAGGATGTCAAGCTTAGCCAGTTTACAGTCCTCATCAAACCAGGTGTTGTTTTATGGCGCGTTTCTATATACTCTTATTAGACCTGATGACAAAAGGTTGTATGGACGAGACCAGATTATCGTATATAGGGTACTAATCTACATTACCAGGAACCATTGATAAGAGTACAGTTAATGATATATAGCTTTGTTTGCATTGCACCAGTGGCCTGGGGAGACAAACATTGCTCCTGGTGGTGCCTAACTAACCAGGCTCTTGTAGGCTACAAGCAGAAGATCAATAACTCCCAGCACCTCTTTTTCTCCTAACCATGAAAGAGCAGGCCAGCTCCTTTTATTTCTGTAACGTAGATTACAAGCAAAAAAATTACCTGTTAAGAGTGGTGATAGACAATATGCCCACAAGGTCATGCTGTCGTCTACACAGCAGGATGCCAATTGTAGCAAACACTCTGCACATCCAACCTTAAAATTGAAGAAGCCAGTGACTGCCATCTGAAGGAAACCTTTTAATGAGATTTAAGAGGAGAAGTTGGTCATACATCTCTTGGGGATGAAGTTACTGCTTTATTCCAAACTTTATTTGAATGAGACACTGGATGTTTTAGTCGCCCAAAAACCAGACTGTCCTTTAGCAGCATCTGACACTTTGCCACAGATTATTATAACTTAAAAAAAACTAAAAAAACTTTGGATGACTTCAAATGATACACTGTGCTCCTAAAAAAAAATTGGACCAATTGTTTGTACATTTTAGGAGAAAAGAATGTATTATCTTTATTCACATTAGATGGTTGGCCAACTTAGATCTCGTTTGGATTTGTATTTTTTAAAAAAGAGTGACAGAAAGAAGTACCAGGCAGGTAATTGAATCCCTTTATAAAGACCTTATCAAAGCAAATTTATAGGGTCGAACTGTGGGCACCTTATATGAAGAAAGTATTAGTGAACTGAAAAATATTTCACAATGGGTCGCCACATTGTTGAAAAGCATGGGGCACACGAAAACTATTGACATACTCAACCAGCAGAGAGCATTCTGCTTGGAGAAAAGGAGGCTGAAAGGGGATCCGATCATTCCATTTACGAAAGTGGGTAATGTCAGCAATTGGGGGACAATATTCATAGTTGAGGGGAATGTGTAATTCCGTGGGATTTTGAATGAAGGGAAGTCATGAATACTGCGCGTGCATTGCAAAATGAAGCAAATGATCATGTATTACCGGGTGTTTTATCTGAAATTGTGGCAGAGGGCCTGTGTGACGTCATTAATCCAAGATGGCAGCCGCTACAATTTATGAATCAGAATTTGATCTATAACTCCTTTCAGAGTGATTCTATCAAATATTTTCTATTTTTGTTCACCATAAAAACTGAATAAAGAAGGTCCTTAAAATAATGTGATACCTCTTATTGTTTAGAAGTTTGTTTGCAATACGTTTTTCATGATTTCTAAAAAAAAAAAAAAATATTCCTTCTATTTTGTTCCAAGTTCCTGTAATTGGCAAGAAAAGTTTTAAATAATTTAAGAGTAGTTTAAGCGTGAAATTGGATTCTTTCTTCCAGTAAAATATTTTTGTTTTCAAAATGTCGATACCTCCGGATATAGAAAGTCATTTAACAGTACAATTTCCGCCATCAGCCAAAAAAAGAAAACGGATAACAGACTGTTTCTTGTGGATCTTATATCAACAAAGAAAGGAATCTCCCTGGGTTAATTCAAAATGTTATGAAAAGATTTTAGAGTGTATTAAGAAGAGAGCCGAGTGTAACATTAATCAATACTTGAACACAAGTCTACGATTAGGCAACTTGAACTGAAAAATGAAAAAGAATAGTATTCGGAATGCCACAAGCAATGTACTCCTAAAACAAACATGGATCAAAGCCAAAGATTGTATGGAGAGCAGTTATGTGAGCCAAAGCCGTCTATCTCCAGCTATGAAGAAATAGACCAAAGCTACACTACAAGACCAAAAATACCTATGTAGGGTTTAACATTGACACATTGAAGATTCGTTTTAGCAATTGTACAGACCCTGGAGACCCTCACGCAAGGGAAATTGCATATAACAAGCTATGTTGGAACACACATGTAGAGAATGTCTTAATGTTCAAGCCTATACTAAGTGGAAAGATGCAGCCAAATTCACTATGTTACGAAGCAACAAGTGTTGAATTTGTATCTTCAATCAGTGATTTTCTGTGTGAAGGCAACGTAACAACAACGGGGAAAATTGAAAAGCTTTACAGGAAAATTGCAGCTAACAATGGTTTAGAGGGATAGATGAAAAGAAGACAAATGTTTCATAAAAGAAGAGCTTGAATTGTATTGGCATTATGAAACGAGTCTCAATGAGAGTAACAGCAGATGCTGCACTATCTAATGCAGAGGAATTTGAGGATATTGAGAACAATATGATAACCCTTCTTGAAGCAGCTACGATTTTACAGATAGCAGTACTAACTTATGAAAAATGGAAATTCACTGGAAGTTTTGAAGAAGTGAATTTGGCCGATGTTCCAAAGGAGGTTGCTTTTTTTTTATTTTTTACAAGTGGTGCTGTCAAGGGCAGATGGATATGAAAGGTAATTCAGAAACGCATGATACCACTGTAATGAACAGGGCTCAAATTGTCACAGATATTTATAAATGAAATACTATCACCACGACAAGCTTCCTACGTGAGCACATCTACCACACGGCATACCCGCAAAATGCCCTTGCAAGTGGCAGTTGGGCTGACAATTAACACAGCTGTCCGCAGCAAATTCATAATTCAATTTCTGCACGGCATGGGAGCTTCTATAGATTAGGCCACAGTCGGTTTGGGACACAGATAGCCACAGAGGTAATTAAACGCATAGGTGACTGTGGAGGATCCTACGTTCTCTCAGAGTTGGTCAGAGGCAGATTTGTCTATTGTGCTGCTGACATTGAATTCCTCGCGGATACTCCATATGGTAAAGGAACTTTGCACAGTACATTTATGGTGGTTTATCAGTCGGAGGACTGCTCAGATGTCCTAAACCCAATTGAACTATCAGGACCATCATCCTCTTCGATCACTGCAGAAGATTCCTCAGTGCCTTTCCGAGGTCATGTCTCGTAAAAGTCCCAAAGGGTGTAGACTAAAGAATCCTGTAAGCAGTCAAATCACTGATTATACATAGAGGAATAAGGTTATTTTAGATTCCAACAGGCTTGAGCACTTACTTTGGATGATGGTGGAAGTCTTGCCTTTTGAGCGATTTTCAAGAATGTTTCAATGAAGAGTTGCTTGCTACACATTGTAATCTGACTGAAGAAACTGGGACTGACGAATGTGAGAGTCTGAACCACCCACTACATTTACGACTTGGTCAGCTTACAATTACATTATACGTGATCCTCCAACTAAAGAAACTAGAGTCTGTACTCCCACTCAGATGTCAGCCCAAACAGCACACAAACAAAGCTCACATACATAAGGAAGTTGGAGAAAATAACATCTGTTGTCACCCCAGAATCAAAAACACATTGGATCTTGGCCTTTACAAGCCCCTTTTAAAATTAGCTATTGCTAAAAAAGACTTATCAAAGAACTGGATGATAAGACCAGGTGAGCTACATATAATAAAGGCGATGCTTCAAGCTATTTGTTCTTTCTTGGATGGTACAGGCATTGATGCCACCTTAACTGTACTTTATGATGCAAATGTTGTGTAGAAGATGCCATCAGGGACGTGCGTAAGGAGAGCAGTTGAAGCACACACGTCACTAAGGCTTGCACTTTTCAAATGTATCATCGATGAATTCTACAAAGAACATGTTGAAATCAAGGAAAGGATGCAACCTGAGCTTAAAAAGTTAGTTAAAAGTTTACAAGTGGAGGATTTCCAAGAAACAAAATCAGTCCAGAATTACTTTGCGACAGTTCTGACAAATTTGAATGTGATGGCCAAAAAGGAAGCATTTAAAGCTAAGGAATCTCAAGAAAAGCCAACACTAAAAGTTGCTCTTCAGTACATTCATATGGTGGACACAATGCTTTTATTTATCAGATCCGTCGGAACTGCAAACTGTGATTTACACTTTGCATCACTTGAAAGAATTTGAAGAGATTTGATAAACTACCCAAGTATGATTGCATGGTACTTAGCAGAAATTAAGCAGCTTGAAAAGCAAACACCCGGACTTGTGGAGTGAGTTTCAGAAAGGCAATCGGGTAGTAAGCAACACAAAAGTACCCACTTTAGGCTTAGATGAAGTTCTGGAACATCAAAACAGGGCAGTGAAAGTACTTGGTGTTGTGGTTAATATTATGCAAAATACACTAGTCTTTTTTACCTCTCATGAGCTGTCAAGGCTAACTACAGAAGCAAAGATATTCTAGGAATCACAGATAACGAACGGTAAAAACAGAACCACTGTACAGCATCCAAAGCAACATGCCAAAGGGAAGATGTTCAACAGATCTACAACTCGATTATGACATTGACTAATCCTGTGAATTATGATGGAAAAGAACTTGTCAACATCTCGACAAAGGCAGTTTTTGATGAAAAAAATCAGGACACATCAAGAATGACAGAAAAAGGTTGCCAAATGTACAACAGCTTTAAAGAAGAATGGATACTCCTCAAACACAACAAAAGAAAACACACAGGCCCCATGAACATAACCAAAACGGGAAGGTCGTAAGTTCAAGGGAAACCCTCAGCTTAAATAATGAAAAAAACAAAAGGCAGTTTAAAGTATGCCTCTTGAACACACGATCGCTGGACAAACACGCCCAAGACGTTCATGACCTAATCATTGACGAGGGCATAGACATAGCTTGCATTACCGAAACATGGCTGCAGGACCCTGTAGGGCCAATATGTTCCATTGCAATTCCAAAAAGATATGTGATTCATCACAAAGACAGGGAAAATGGTATAAGAGGGGGAGTCGGTATTATCATCAAAGATTCCTTTCAGATGTTTCCATCGACCACCTCTTGTGAGGGTTGTGAAATACTCCATCTCAAACACACCCCATCGGAAAACCACTGTATTAACAGTATTGTGTTATACAGGCCCCCGTCTCTCATATCCGAGTTTAATGATGATCTCACACAGCAATTAAACTAATTGAAAGGAACTATTACGGCAACACTGGTATTAGGAGATTTCAACAGATGGTACGGGAACACTAAGGATAAGGTGGCAATTTACCTAGAGAAAATCCTGAATAATATTGATTTCCGAATCATGAACTCTGATCCAACTATGGGGAACAGAAATCAATTGGATTGGGTTATTACCCATACTCTGGAGACAAATGATTTCCAAACAAAACCATGCATCTGGTCAGACCACTCCAACGTGTTCTTTTTCTTGACCATAAAAACTCTGGAGAAATAAGAAAGAGAATATGCTAATAAGAATGAATAATAGAAATTATTAAAAAATGGACTCAGCACATCTTGAGCAATGCATTCTCAAAACGTTAGATGGAGCAAAAGGACATGTGACAAATTGATCAAAAACTTCCTCCACCATGTTATGTTATGTTATGTTATTTTGCACTTATATAGCGCCTTATATGCCATTGGTATGGTCTGAAGGCACTGGTAGGTTGAACGCCCTTGGGAACTGAAGTTCAGATCAGTAGAGAGAGCCAAAGGTGCATGTGAGCACCGGGTATATGCAGCTCGTATGGTATTTGTGCAATAGCTGCTTCTTAGCGGTAGGTTGGTGGTTGAGAGATCAGGAGAATGTGTTCTTTCTGGCAGGTTTTATCCAGAACGGCTGCGGCTGCGTTAGGCCTGAGGAGAACGCCTGGCTGGGGGGTGTGAAACCAGCAGTGTTTACTTCGAGTGATGTGCAGTGAGCGGCGGATGTTGGTATGAGAACAGTTATACCGAATGGTGTCATAGTATCTCTGTGTTCTAGTTGAGTGGTGATGTAAAGGAGAGAGTAAGCGTGGTGGTGTGATGGGTTATATGCTCTTTCAAACGCTCTCTGCTTCTAAGCCATACTATATACGTCACGCAATTCTATGCGCTCCAGTCCGTCCAACTCCGGTCTGCCCCGGGCGCACCAGTCTGCCCCGCACGTGCCCTCTTGCCCACCCCACGCATGCCTTCTTGTCCGCCCCCACGCATGCCCTCTTGTCATGCCAATCTAATGGTGGAACAATTAGCCCCATAAAAAAAACTAAGTAAATAAGACCCAATAGCAACCATCAGAAATGGTTTAACATTTAATGGCACTAAAAAAAGAAAAAAGGAGAAGAGAGTACAGATGGCAATAAAAAAAAAAAAAAAAGAAAATAAGCATAGGTGAAAAGAAACCGAAATAAACGTATAAAAATGCTTTTCTGACACTAAAAAACATCTTCGATGAACAAATAAACCCAGCAGAAAATTCCATGGAGACTTTTCGAAATTTTGAAATCAATTGAAAAGCCTAAAGCACTAGCGCCTCCTTTCTCTCCCACTCTGGACGACTGCAACAAAGTTCAATCCTCTTTCACTGAAAAAGTCAAGAATGCTAGAGATCGGCTAACAAAGCCCCAAAAAAGAGACACCGGCCATAACAGATCCCCAATAGGAGATATGTTTCCTGGTAAGCAGGAACCGTTCCAATTTAAAACAATCACTATAGAGGAAACACAAATGCCTGAGCACTATGAAGCCTACTATAGGTGCCGAAAACGTCATCCCCCCTAAACTGATTTTTGAAAATGCAAACATCTTTGATCCCTTTCTCACCAAAATGGAGAATCCGTAATTTCTTGACGGTTATGTGTCCGACAAGCATTAAATCAGTGACTGTCACACCTTTGGCAAAAAAAACAGATTTAGATCTAAGAGATCCAAGTAACTTAAGACCAATAACAAATTGCAATTTCCTGCTCAAAATACTAGATAAGATTGCTACCTCCCAACTACAAACCTATGTAGAAGCCAACAAAATCCTGCATGACCAGCAATCTGGATTTCGTTACTCCCAGACCTTGAATCCGGCAGAAAGTAATTACACCATTTTTTAGGAGTTATTGGCCATCAAAGATGCCTTCCTAAATTGGAGACATTTATTGGAAGGAGTCAGAGACACAATCATGGTTTATAAGGATCATCGCAACCTGGGGTTTCTAAAAATTGTTCAAGCCATGAACCGACCACAGAATCGTTGGATCAATTTTTTTTTTTATGATTCGATTTCCTGGTCACATTCAAACCAAATAATCAAAACACCAAGGCTTACCTCGTGCTTATCGAGGAGTTGAAGATGACATTCTGGGGATCCTTTTCATATCTCCTGAAAAAATGGTTTCTGTCAAGGCTTATCCTTTGAAGGTATATGAAGATTGCATAATACCTATACTATGAAGATGAAGGAATCCTTTTTAAAGGAAAATTTGAATCATACCGAAGAACAAGGTTTATTGTTTCACGGCCAGCGGGTCTGGTTGCCTACCAGAGAAAGCCAAAACACCATTTTGAATTGGTGTCATGTTCTCCATGGAGCAGGATGCTTTGGTATCCGTAAGACTTTAGAAAAGGTACAATGATAGGCCTGGTGGAAAACTCTCAAAAATGTTACCATAGAGTTGGTCATGAATGTGATATATGTGCCTAATCTAAAACTTTATGTGGAAAACCTTTTGGATTACTGCGACCTTTGCCCCAACCTCAGCAACCCTGGCAAAAATGTTCTATGGACTTCAGCACAGATCTTTCCTGTGAAGAGGGGTATACGGTAATATTAACAGTCGTAGAATCCTATACAAAGATGTCTCATTTCATAGCCCTTAAGGAAATACTTTCAGCCCCGAAATTGGCCCAATGTTTCCTGCAGAACATAATCCATCTCCATGGCATACCCAACTCTATTATCACAGTTCGAGCTAGTCAGTTTGTCTCTGAATTTTGGAGAGCTGTAAGCAAGGAAATAGGAGTCCATATGAACTATTCCTAAGCATACCTAAGGGGGTGTTCTGGGAGGGGGAATGCGGTTTGTATTCAGCACTGCGGTTCCCAGGTCCTCGCACGGTGGGGCTTCCTAAAGCTGCAAACTCATTCTTATGGGCTTTCCGAGCCCCCTGGTGCATGACTGCATCCAGGGGACTGCATGACAGCGCTCAGAGATGCAGGCACGGAGTGTGACCACGGGGTGTTAGGTAAGAATTGATGCAGTCAAACTGGTGTGGGATTACACAAAATGTATCTCTTGGTATTAGGTAACCTACCTTTTAATATAGGCTTGTACTACACAAGTTGGTCGTGTGACTGAGGAGCCAGGCTCATCTTAATAGAGGTAATGTGAGCTCCAGAGTTGTACAATGAAATCAGTAAATGCAGGTATCCAAGGAAAATCTTACACACAAAGTTATATAATACATTATGTATTTATACACAAAGGTATTTAAAGCATTCTTTAAAAAGCAGCACTAATAGTAACATTAATCCCAAATTAGTATTCAATTAAAAAAGTGGATATTAAAGCAGGCGAGTAATTCTTTCGTATATTATACATTTTCCAGCACACTGAGTGACGTCATTTGAGGTCAGTAACAGCACTTATTTTGCATTACCTTTGCAGTACTGAGTTATACGTAATGGAAAGGTTACGGTTAGATCAGAACATACTGGTAATCCAAAAAAAACGGTTTGATTCTCCCAGAAGGAAACAGGCAGTCTTTTTTATCCCAGCAATTTAGTGTTCAACAATTAAAACCTGTAAGAGATCAATCACTGCCAAAGCCAATAGGGTCAGAGGGGGGCGTTTTGGGCGCCGGAACAGCCAAAGTCAATGGGCCAGTTCAAATTTCTGATGCTCTCTTTTTAGAAAATGATCTTAAATAGTAAGTAGTTCAAACAGAAAATCACAGCAACTCAAGAGGAATCACCTTGAAGAAGCACAAGCTAAAAAGGCCAGTGCAATTGAGTTGAGGTCAACTCAGAAGAGGGTAAAATAGCACTCCCCAAGGTAGGAAGCACCACAAATGGCAAAAGGTTGATGTACCCCCAAGCTCCACAGTACCTGTGAACTGATGAATGTGTTCCAGCTTGATGCCTTCTGGTTGCAGTGCAGCAGACCCTTGTTCCTGGTCTTTGGTCATGGTGACAAAAGGGAGGACCTCTGACAGGCTCCTGCGGCAGCACTCGAGAGAGAGGGACTCGCCAGCAATAGATTCTCCTCGATACAGCGGCTTTGTGGTTTTTGTGCCTTTTTCTCAGTGCCAAAGAATAACAAACAGCTCTGGTTAGAAGTTACTTGATCCCTCTGTCCTGGACTCTGGTGAGGGGACTCTGGATGAAGATGTCCTGTTTCTGTAGGGCTCTCTGGATGCCCACAAAGTTCTGGCAGTAATCGGATTTCGCAAGACAATGTACTCGATGATTGTCAGGGATTCCCGGGTATTGGGATTCTGCAGCCTTAGAAATTCACAGCAAGTCGGGGGTTGCACCAAAATGGCGTTTGTCTTGAGGCTAGTTGGTCCCACCAGCCTAAGGGAGAAAGTCGCCCCGTACGGGTCTTCCCAGTCGAAGCGAAAACGGGGTCAGCACATCTGCAGGGCTTCACCGGGCACGTCGCGGTCCAGGAGGGTGCTGCTGGCATCTCTTCACGTCGTCTTCATCGGATGTTGTCCTCCAGGGGTCGACTCTGCCTCTAGTCCCAAACACATTATCTTTTAAGCAAGTTCCTATTCATTCACAGTCCTAGGCTGTCAATCGCCCAGCAGGGTGGCTGTCCTGCAGGACAGTCAGCTGGCCAATCAGAACTGGTTTCACTCAGGCGCACCTAAAGATAAAGAATAGGGAAGTTTCGGGACCTTCCGTCACTTCCTGCCTTTCCAGACACACTGGAGCGTGGACGGGCTTCAGGGCTGAAGCCCATCAAAGGCAAAACACACAAAGGACTCAACCCCGATTCAAACAACAGAGTAAAAGCCCAGTTGAAACTGACACCAGCTATTCAAGTGAGTTAGTGTAACAGAATGTTACATGAGGAGTGGGATAAAGGAATTACTATGTAACCCCCCCCAGCACTCCACATAAGGTTGTATGTGCTGGACCCACAAAAGAAAGGGTAGGTAAGACATGGGTCATCTTACTATTCTTGGGAACACTAGTTCACCCAAAAAAAGTAGTTAAACATTAAGAGAAGTCCAAGCGACTCCTCAGTGGTACTGCACAAAGGGTGCTGTGTGTCGCAATGCAAAAGCAGATGCCTATGGAGTTTACTAGTCTCCATTAAACAGTAAGAAACCAAAGAAATACTAATCAGAAAAACACATGAGTGAAAACAAAGTCCCACTCACTCAGGAGTTAAAATTAAAAAGCCATGAGTCCAGCAAAATAGCTGGTGGTCTCTACGGTTAAAGGGAATTGGCAACTGCCACTTTGACATACCAATAAATAATTATTTCTGTAACCTTGCTACCTTGCAACAGCTCCTGTCCAAAACATGAGAACGAGGGTGTGTGTCAAGTAGCTCTCCCGCCTGGAAGGACCTTCCCCACAGTTTATCACTCAGTTTACCTGTGGGCGGGTTCTTCCTGGGTGGGCAGTGTATTGCCTTCAAAAGACACCTGATAATATTCCTGGAAAAATCCAAATCTTGACAATAGTGCAGATGATGCCAGATCGTTATTTGTTCATACGCTTGCTGATTACTCCACAGAGTTGACTGGCATTGATCTACAGGTATTACGAATTCTTTGCAGTACCTCTTTCAATGTTCACATTAGATGGTTCAATAATTTTAGCTGCAAACAAAACAGTGCCGTCACTTGGGGGTTGCTAGGGGTCACAGCTGCGATCCCTGCTGTCTCCCTTGCTACATTTGGCCAAAAACATGTTCTTTTTTCTGTAACTGGCTGCAGGTCTAAAACGGTAGAGTTGGCATGTGGAAAAACCCATGGTAAGTGAACGTGTATATAGGGGGGGAGGGGCAGGAGATGCCCTGCCAGCGCAAGCGTTTCCTGGCACAAGCATAACACTGCTGAACTCATTTCTGCTCACCTGCAACTCTATATCGGCTTGCACAACTGCAGGTGCCTCTTTTGGCAGAACTGTGTCTTTTTATAGGCCTTCTAGCTGCAGCCCCTGACTTACTCATATACACCAGTAGCACCGGTGCTGAATAAGTGCCATGTTTTTAACCTCTGCATACTTCTGACCAGGTGGTTTGGCAGTGCATAGAATGATGTACGGTTTGCTCATTGGTCATCCAGGCAGTGGGCTGAATATATGATGCAAAAGGATTCTTTTGTTTTGGCTACAAGGTAAGCCAAAACAAATGCATTGGAGCACAGCTATGGAGAGATGGCATATGAAGGGCGAACAATCCTTGTAGGTGTTGCTTGGTTATTTACCCAACCATTGACTGCCCAGTATCACGCTAATCACTATGGCCATTCCCAACCCCTACTTACCTCTCCATGCCCAAAACACACATTCATGGTATCACTTTGAGCTAGCTTTAGCAAGCCTCAGTTTCAAACTTTGTATTCAAAGTGCCTGCCAATGTTCTTTCAAAGCAGTCTGCTGAAAGAGAATGGTTAAACTGGTGCAGTAAACGCTCTACTGTGCAATAAACGTGTATTAACCAGGCCTGCCACTTTATTTAGAAGCACTGTGCGTGTCCTTCATTGAAGTCCTGTTAAAAACAAGCATTGGAAATGCAAACAGTTACGGCTTGTATATAGGTATTACATAGGCATTTGCCAGAAATTGCTATAATATGCCCAGGTATGTACGCCATTTTTCATCCGCTACCATTAACCGCCAGTTAGTGCCTGGCAAATACCGTTCCCATGTCTACACAAAAGCCAAAACTTTTGTCAATGCTTGGTTTTATATTGTGCACTGTACTTGCTGAAATTTGGACAATTTACCTGTTCCCATTTCCAGTGAGATTAATTGCACACAAGCTTTGATATTTTCGTGTCCTTTAATGAAATGTGCTTTGACGAAAGGGGGCACCAGTTCATTGTAAATCAGCTATATTGGTGGCGAAGTTTGCCATGAGCAGACACATCAGCTTGCAGCACGTCTGCTGTACTGATGCTGTACCTCATTAAAGACCTACATTTGTAATCTATAACTGCATTGGGTTTCCTGGACTTTTACCAAACAGCCAACAGTTTCGCAGTAATAGCCTTTCAAGCTGTTTTTTTCGGTATGCAGTGAGTTTGTCGAATGAAAAGCAACAAATGCATTTTCCAACCAACCCAAAACGTCTACAAAAATTATGATTTTTTAAAAACTATATATATGGTGTTGGGAATGGGAATTGTAATTTTTGGGGTGGGGAAAGGTATGATTTTATTTTTTAAATGGGTGCTGGATGGGGCAAAATCCACGAAAACTAATGTGTTCTTTTTTTTTTAGATTTCTTTGTTCATTAAAAATGTATTTGTTGTTTTGTGATTCATTTAAATCACATGTAACCTGTTTTTTCTTCTAGCTGCATTCAGGTTTTCATGTCGAGAGTCACTGAAATTAAGTAATTAATGTGTCGTGCTGTTCTTAACATTCTGGGCCTCATTTAAAATGAGCTTTGTCAAAGCCAACAGTTTTGGCGTTTGTAGCTGTTTATTGCATTTTACATTTATGGTGGAGGGAAGAAAAGAGGAATGACACTCCAGAGAAGAAGAAATGATAGCATGGGAAGGGATGAAGAGCAGCACCAGGGGGTGAGAGAAGCACTGCTCGTAGAGGAATAAGAAATCAATATAACAGCTCCAAAAAATAATCGCTTATATGGTAACTGTATTCAGAAAGGGAAACCTACATGTAGCCCAAAAGGCCGGGAAAGTAGCCCAACTCCCTGAGGCTGCGAAAAATAAAGATCACTACGCCATCCCAGCTTTGAAAGTGACACAGAACTCCTGATTGGGAGAAAAGTGGTTAAACAAGCCACTATTGGATTACATCGGTGTTAAGGAACAGGAAATAACATTTAGTGTGTTGGCCAATTATGCCACAGCATTTCCAGTCATATTGCCACCCACACAGTCAGCGTTCTGGCATGCCTTTACTCTCCCTCTCTGTATCAATGGTGGTGACAATATTTTGGTGGCTGTGGGGACTGCTGCATCCAGGAGTAAAGACTGTTTGGTAGGGCATGCACATGAGGCTGTTAGGCTAAAGAGAGTAGGCAGACAATCCTAGGTGTGGTGGTGTTAATTTACGGATTAGTTTGCATGTTTGGCTAAGTACTTGGTCATCACCATCATGTTTTTAAAGCGGCGTCGACATTTACTGCTGAATGGTCTCTTGGCCCTGGAACTAAATTGGTAGGGTGAAGAAGAGGAAGCAGTTAATGACTGAAGATGTTATGTAATGCCACTTCATGTTTTGCCAAGATGTGAAATGTTGTGTGCCATCCCTTCCCATAATGTCACTGTGGTGGGGGGTCGAATGACCACCTCCTGTGATGTCAAAGGTCAAGGGTCATGTGCTGTCACTTCCACTTCCCCAGGCATTTTGGTGAAATGACGCCCCTAAAACAAAAGCAAGCTGATGAAAATACTGGAGGAGGGACAACATACTGAGGTTTCTAACATGACAGAGGTCTCTATTTGTTACTGAGGCAAGAGTATCTGCACCAGAGAAAACATTCAGCAGCCGTCTTAGACGGAATGGCAGAATTGCAAGCACTGCAGAAACCGTCATATGAGAAGACATGCCATGACCTTGCAATTGAATTCAACAAGAAAATAGAACCTTATCTGCTCAAGTATGATGACTCCTTTAGTATTTGATACCCACCTAGAAAATTCACTCAAGAACTCTATGCACAGGAAAAGAGCAGAAAAAGCAACACCTGTTGAGTATAAAATCACGGATTCTACAAATAATGAAACTGTTTCAATAAGAACCGCCTATTGCTCTCTAAAACTAAACCTCAGAGCAATTCTGCATGCAGAGGTTAAAAAGAAGCCTGGTAGCAAGTTGGAGAAATGAAGCCAAGTCATCAGATGGAAATTATGTTGGAGACCTTGAAAGCACACATGAGGAGGCAGACACAAACATTATTCTTCACTCCCTCTATGCATCACGTCGTCATGCTACTAGCCCCACATTTATTCACCTGATACCGATGTGTTTGTCCTTTCACTGTAGTGGGCACTGTTTTTCCCATCAGACAGCATGTTTGCCACAAGAGTTGGAACTAATAGAAGATGTTTAGATCTCAAATGGGTGCGCTCCTGCTTAGGGCCTACAAAAGTGCAGGCATTGATTACTAGGCCTACATGCTCTTTCAGGGTGTGATGTTAATGGGTGCTTTACGAAGAAAGGAAAACTATCTTTCTGGAAAGTTTTCAAGACTTCAGAAAAAGAAATCCTTGAAGCTTTGGGAAGACTGATGTCTAGAAGAATTTAAGAAAGAAGATTAATGATTGATAGAGCAATTAATTTGTCAAGTCTACTTGCCAGGAACAAAGATTTCAGACATTCGTCAACTGTGTTGGTGGATGTTCACAAAAAAAAAAGAGAGATGAAAAATGAAAGTCTGCTGTCAACAAGATCCTCTCTAATATCATAAATCTTAAGGACTTGTTACCAGGTGATGGAGTGGCGATGCGTTGATCAACAACACCCGAATCGCCAAGAGCCATCACAATTTGGATGCGAGAAAGCAGACAATCAATATTCTCCTACTATGTGTAGGCTTTCATGGGAACCACTATCAATCATATAGCTGGTATGGTGTGCATGCGCCAAAGGACGGTGAGCTGTGCATTGCAATGCTGAGCTCAGTCACAAAGGTGCACAGAACTGTGCAATTGTGGTGGCGACGACAAAGAACTCTGTGATTACCATTTTGCAGATGAGAACGAACTCTGGGACTCAGAAGATGACCTATAAAACCTTAATTTCTCTCTTCATTTGTACATCTGTTGTGTTATTGCCTCTGAAAACACTGTTATGCATCTGTGTTGTTGTATACCTCTGTAAAGAACTCTGTTGCTTCTCAAAGCTAGGCACACGCTCAATAAATACCATAATAGCTATTAACAAAGTTACTCACTGTAGTGACTACATTACTCCTAGACCATAGTCCCCTTTCCTACATAATTGAGGGACATTCCGTCCTTCGGGATGGGACCGGAGCACTTTTGTAAAAAGCATCATTAATGTGAACGTTTTTGTCCTTCTATTGTTATGCGGGGTACCGCACGTGGCCGTAACCCTGCTCTCCTGAGCTCCGCCCCACGCATCGCCCGTCAGTCCTTTTCTATCGCCAGGTCTGCGACCATTTAAGCAATAACAGAGGATACTTATTAGAGGGGACGGTGGGCGGGTGTGCGTGCTTATGGAGGAAAGGGGACTATGGACGAGGAGTAAGGTAGTCACTACGGTGAGTAACTTTGTTATGCTCCTATGTCCCGTCCCCTTTCCTCCATACTTGTGGGAGATTCCCAAGCACACCTCACAGGTAATACGGGTGGATGGAAAACTCTTTACTGGAATAGGTTCTTAAGAACGCCTCACCAAATTGGGCATCGGCCCTGGAGCTCAGGTCCAAGCAGTACTGCTTACAAAAAGCTGATGGGGAAGCCCATGTAGCCCCCTTGGCAATGGTATCCCAAAGAATATACTTTTGGAAGGCAACATCAGCCGCTTTGCCACGTACAAGATGGGCATGGATGCCCCTCGGAGGTTGAAGACCCTGAATGGTGTAGGCTTCCGAAATGCAGGAGGCAATCTATCGGGAGATAGTTGCCTTTGAAGCCTGTTTCCCCTTTGGGTCTCCGAATGTGACGAATTGTTGTGAGGAGCCTCTGAGTTCACTCGTTCTGTTGAGGTAAAACTTCAGGGCTCGCCTGACATCCAGGTTGTGTAAGACTCTCGGCATCCGAGGCCAGATTGGGAAAAAAGACAGGTAATGAGATCGATTGATACAAATGAAAATCGGTAACCACTTTGGGCAGGAAAGAAGGATGAGTGCGGAGCACAACCTTATCCTTATGGAAGGTGAGGAACAGGTGTTCCACAGACAGAGCTTGGAGCTCGCTTACTCGCCTCGCCAATGTCACTCCGATCGAAAAGGCGACCTTCCAAGAAAGGCATTTAATATCAGTAGTGGCCATGGGTACAATTGGTTTATGGCATAAGGCAGTGAGGACCACATTCGAATCCCATTTGGGATGAGGATTGCGCACCGGGGGAAAAGGATGTAATAGACCCGCAAAATGCCTTTGAATGACTGGATTTGTCAAAGAAAAGGAACAGCTGTCAGTGGATATGTAGGCCGCAATAGCGGACAAGTAAGTCCTGCAAGACAAGACATGGATGCCCGAAGCTGCAAGATGAGATACAAACGAAAGAACAGTGTCAATCGTAGCGTGCCTGGGGTCGAGCTGCTTAGCTAAACACCAGTAGCAAAAACGGAGCCACTTGCTCCTATATTTAGACCTTGTAGAAGGTTTTCTGGCCGCTTGGATAATGCGCATATTGTCCTTAGACAAGTTCAACTGCGCTAATGATCTGAATCCAGCCGCCAAGTTGAACGTTTGTGGGGAGGGGTGCCACATTGGATGATCACACTGGTGAAGCAGGTCGGGAATCAACGGCAATCTGATCGGAGGAAGAATCGACAGATGCAGAAGTTCTGAGAACCAGAATCTGGCTGGCCACCAAGGAGCTATGAACAGGAGAGTGCAATTCGTTGTATTCCTGAGCTTGCAGAGTGACCAATGAATGAGCGGCAGTGGTGGGAAAGCATAGGCCTTCATGTTGTGCCACGGAATCTCGAGAGCGTCCTCCACGGAGGAGACTCCGAGACCGTTAATGGAAGTATAAAGAGGAAGTTTCCTGTTTGTAAACGTCGCGAAAAGGTCCACTTCTGGATTGCCCCTTTGACTAGAAATGGTGGAGCGAACCTCCGTGTTAAGTTCCCACTCGTATCTGGCTGCTGTCTGGCGATTGAGTGAGTCTACAGTTACACTGATGTGACCCGGAATGTGTACAGCCAGCAGCCAAATGCCATACTTGATGGCCCACTCCCACATTTGAATGGCAAGGCCCACAAGGGGAGGTGACTTGGTGTCATTGAATGGCAAGGCCCACAATGGGAGGTGACTTGGTGCCACCCTGCTTGTTGATATAAAACATTGCCACAGAGTTGTCAGTGCGGATACGGACCACCTTTTTTGAGATGGATGGTTAAAAAGCTTTTAGCGCCAGAAAAAAAGCCAGGAGTTCCAGATAATTGATATGAAACTGCCTGTGTTGAAGTGTCTACAGATCAAATACCTGGAGATGATCCAGCATAGTGCCCCACTCCAAAAGGGAGGAGCCCATCGTCAGTTGTGGGACAGGCTGCAGAAAGGAGGCCTCCACGGAAAGATTGTTGGTCGAGGGCCACCATAGTAGATCCGTCGTCATGCAGGAAGGAACTGGGATCATCTTGGAATCCGAGTCCAAAGCCAGAGACCAAGAGCTCTGAAGAACCAGCCGAGGACGCCTCATTTTCAGACGTGCAAGAGGAAGGGCAAGTACATACAAAGCCATGAGGCCCACAAGTCTCTGAAACCACCAAGCCGTCATGTGCGAAGACTGGAGGAAGAGCTGACATGTGGCTGATAGGTCTGCAATCCTGTCCGCCGTAAGGAACACCTTGGCACTGACTGTACTCCAACGGAAACCCAGGAAAATCAGGTTTTGAGTGACCATCATGGAACATTTCTGCCAGTTCACCGACAGTCCAAGGTGGAACAGGAGCTGGAGGAGAGACTGAAGATTGCTCAATGCCATCTGTGGACAAGGGCTGCGCAGGAGCCAGTCGTCAAATACGGATATACATGAACGCCCAGTAGCCGGAGGAAAGTTGCGATGATTGACATCTTCGTAAAGATACGCAGCGCTGAGCCAAAACCAAAAGGGAGCAAACACAACTGAAAATGTTCTCCTCCCAGAGAGAACCGCAGATATTTCCGATGCGGTCTCCATATCAGGGTATGCATGTAAGCGTCCACTACACTGAGCCAGTCGCCCTTCCGAAGAGAGGACTTTATTTGGCAAGGCGTGATCATCCTGAATTTCTCTTGGGTAGCAGAAAGATTGAACTGGGAAAGATCGAGGATAGTGCGCAGGCCAGCCTGGTTGGTTTTGGGCACTGTGAACAGACGAGATTAGAAGCCCTCCCTTTGCTCCCCAAGGGGAACAGGTTTCACCGCCCGAGGTCTAGAAGTTTCTGTACCTCGGCTCTGAGGGAGGGTCAACCCGATCTGTTGTAGGGGAGGGTTGAAGGGTGGGCTAGGTGGGAGGGGCAAGCGAAACCCTGCCCGAGCGATGGACATAAACCACCGGTCTTCAGTGATGGGTCTGCCACGCCTCCAAATGAGACGAAATTCATCCTCCCACCGGAATCTTGTGTGACCGACAAAAAATATAATTTTGGTGATTTGTCCGCAGGGAGACAACCTGTCTCTAGAGAAGAGGCTTATGGCGAGAGAAAAATCAACCACCGCTGTTGCTTTCGGCGGGTCCCGCCAACCGGAGCATCAGTTCAGCGTGCACGACGATCCTGAAACTCCCTGAACCCAGAGAAGGATCGAGTCTGGGATCCCGACCTCTGTGAATAAGGAGCCTTAGCTGGAGCTTATGCCAAGACCAATAAATATTTGGCAGTCTGGGTGCTCGCTTTGGTCTTTGTGAGCGCCTCGTCGGTAGAAGAATGAAACAATTCCTTGCCATCAAAAGGAAGGTCCAGTACTTTGTCTTGCACTTCCTTTGATAACGTTGTTGCGAGGGGCCACGCCTGGCGAGAGTTGTCAACCCCTACCATAAGGCCTCGAGCTGAGGTATCTACTTGGTGTGCCGCAGCTTCCAGTAGATCCTGCGCCAGAACTCTGGCGTCCGACAAACCGGCTTTAAAGTCATCTAGCCTATCCGCAGAAATGCACTCCTGGAAATCGGCTAACTCTTTCCACAGCCTAAGATTGGCTGCTGCCAGGATGGGATCTGTATTCGCTTGACAAAATTGGAGCGTCGAATGGGCAAAAACCTTCTTGCCCAAGGAGTCCAAAGGTTTATCCTCCTTGTATAGGGAGTGGACCACTGCCATTGAAGATGCAGAGGTCGGCTTGGATTGAAGGGTGGCCGCAGCCACAACCGTTGAGGACGGGAGCGGACAAGCCGATCAGGCTATCTCCTAAGAGGTGTGAAGCTTGTATCGAACGTCAATTCTCTTGTTGATGTGTAGCCCAGTGTGAGGTTTATCCCAGACTTTGAAGGCCTCAGCCAAGACGTCCTTCTGGAGGAACAGACCAGTGCGCTCTTGAGGTGACAGGGTAAAGGCTCCCGAAAGCACCCCCTCCTGAGGAGTGGGGGTCTCGGGTACTGGAATGTCAAGGAGGGCCATCCTATCCAGGACCCGGTCATGGCATGCTCTCACCGGGCTGGGCTGCTCATCGCTGTCCTGATCCGCTTGAGGCTCATCCAACAAGGCAGGAACAGAAGACTGGTCCACCAGGCATACCGCCTCAGGTTTTAAAGTGTTGTCCCGGTCCGCCGGTGTCTTCTTTATAGGAGATAACAGGGGCAGAGGAAGAAGAGATGGAGGAGGTCCAGAAGGAACCGGTGGAGGCAGCGGCACCACCATAACCTGCATCGGAACAGTCGGGCCGAAGGTGGGAAGGGAGTCTCAGGGAATATTTCCCTGAAAAGACGCTTGAAATATGCCTTCATAGGGTCAGAGTGCATGAGCATCTGAAACACCCCAAAAAACTCATCCTCAGCCGAAGGATTTGGCGTTGGTACAGGCAGAGGCCGCTCGACAGGGGCATACTCCCATGAGCGCAAGGATGATGGTTGTCATGAAGGCCCTCCACCAGCCGGATCCACGTAAATTAGTGGAGCGGAAGCAGGAGGCAGCGAGACTGTATGAGGCAGCGGTGTCCGAGCGTGCCAGTCAAAAGACGTACTGAACAGATTTCTGTTGTCCACATTGCGTGGAAAAGGCTGCTCAGCCCCAAAAGAAATGCTCCCAGCACCAGACGACGTGAACGTCGGTGTAAGAGAGGTATACAAAATGCCCACCGTGGACCATAGAGGTTGGGCTGCCATTTTGTCGACACCTGAGGAGAACTGCGTCATATGTGAAGATGAGGCAAATGTCTTTTCAGGGGAGTCGGGTGACTTCAGCAACACCTTAGCCTTGACACAAGGATCCTCGGCAGAGCTGGTACTGGGTGTCTTGGATGTTTACCGGACATCTTAGAACCAGGCACAAACTTAACCTTCTGCGGAGGAACCTCGGCAGAGCCGGTAGTGGAGGGGTAATCGTCTGTGACCGCCCTCTTTGCCCCCTCAACAGAACCGGTGCCACCACGACCCTGAGCGTGGGACATTTGAGGGATATACCTCACCGACAAGACCTTCCAGGAGGGTCTCTTGGATCTTTCGGTGCTGACCTTAGCCTCAACAAGAGGAACCTCGGGGTTTAACCCGGTAAGTAAAGCTCCCTCCAGAGGGGCCTCGGCCGTGACTCAGTATGGAAAGCTCCAGAAACAGAGACCTCAGGGCGTAACCCGGCATCCAGAGCCAAAGACGAACTGGGCTTAACCTTAGCACCCAAAAGGGGAACCTCGGTACGATGTCCGCTACAGGAACCCTCGGAGAACACTCCGGTATGCCTATAAGGCCCCTGGGGCACCTCAGGGGAACCCCTGGTGACAGAGCTACACCAGCCCCTCCCGGACCTAGAAGACCCCAGGAAGGAGTCCCCGGTCGGGGCGCCCTAAAAAGTAAAGAACTTACCGGGCGTTTCTTCTTTTCATTGATGAAAAGCTGGAAATGTTGTGGAGGAACACGCTTAAACACCTCCTCTCACCAAAGAAGATGGCGCTGGAGTGGCCAGATGGAGAGGGAATCGCAGTAGAAGCACAAATCCCAACAATGTTCCGGGCCTAGGCACTCCAAGCAAAGAGAGTGGGGATCCGCCCTAGCGAAGCGGCGTTCGCATGAAGAACAGGACACGAATCCCAGACGCTCTGGCATAGACGGAGGACTAGATGACCGAGGAACCGGAGCAGGAAGGACAAGGGAATAAAAATAAAAATTCCCAGTGATGCCAGTGCGTCCAACCCGACTGCGCGGAGAAAAGGACTGAAGGGCGATGCGCGGGGCAGAGCTCAGGATGGCAGGGCTACGGCCACGTGCAGTACCCCATGTAAAAATAGCGGCGGGACAAACATTTTCAAATTTTTTATGCTTTCTATAAACGTGCCCAGGTCCCGAAGGACAGAATGTCCCACAATTATGGAGGAAAGGGGACGGGACATAGGAGTAAATAATAAAATTGCTATTGCAGTTTTAATAAGGATTATATTTCAATGAGAAAGTTGAAAATGATTTCAAACTTTCTAATTTAGCGAGCATACAGTCAAAGGCTTGCAATGAAGTAGTAATCATTTATGAGACTATGGCCCTCATTCCGAGTTTGGTGGTAGTCATGGCGCTTTTTGCGCCATGACTGCCACCAATAACGGTACCGTGTTCGGATTGGTGCAATGGGGACTTACCGGTCTAGTCCGACCTTGTCGGGACCGGTAAGTCCCCATTCACCAAACCATTCCCCATTCGAGCCCCTATATTGCTCAATGGGAATGGGGAGGGCGCAAATAACGGGCTGGCATATGTCAAGCCCATTATTTGCGCACTGGTCCCTTAACGGGTCCCGTCCACAACGCCAGGTCAGACAAGGCGTTAAAGGAGGGACCCGCTAAGGGACCTCGTAGTAGGGCGGTAAAGGATTACCGGCACAGGTCTCCTTACCGGTGCCCGGTATCCCTTACCGCCCTACTCGGAATGAGGCCCTAGATCTCAGAAATGGTTAAAGATGTCAAACAATTACCGATATGAACTTTTCTATTCCTTTTATCATGTTTGACAAAAAACCTACTACTCAAATTTTTGATAGAAGCACCCTAAAAGCAGTTACAGCTCAAAAACGAAATCAGTATCTGTAACAGTGGCCATCTTGGATTAATGATGTCACACAGGCCCTCTTCCACAAATTCAGACAAAACATCTGGTAGTACATGATTGTATTATTCATTATCAATGCATCCCCAGTAGGCATACCTTCCCTTCATTCAAAATCCTACGGACTAGGTTATTGTAACAGATTCCCCTCAACTATCAGCCACAGGCCAGTAAGGGAGTAAATGGCACACCATTAAGGTTAGAAAGAAAAAGGCTTATTCACGGTCAGAGGAACGCATTCCCTACTATGCAAACAGCTATTATATGGAATAGATTCTTTCCAGAAGTGGTATTTGCAGCCTGCATTCATGGTTTCAAGGCAATATTTTATCTGGTTATTTAGAAGTGTGTGTCACTGCAAAATGGCAAGTTCCTGCTTGAAATGTTAGGGAAGATGCTGTGGCTGTTAGGATCTTTTCATGCTTTATCTTCTTTCTTTGGCGCATGCCTGGCTGGACTGCTAATCCTTCACTAACACCATGGGCCTCTATGTGCCACTAAAAGGTGTCTGCGATTGTTAGGCATGGGTGTAAAAGCATGCCTTGCTTACCAAGAACCACCTGCAAAATCTAATGGACTACTACTAACAGATAACATTTTGAAGTGCAAGTATTTTATTGTCCATTTTTTTAAGTTGGGAGTTAAATGATTTCTCTTAAGGAGTAAAAAGAGAATTTCTATCTTCAACCGGAATATTTAGGCGAAAAAACAATACAATACTAAGAAACTGATGCTTTTTATAATCCATACTTACCTGGATTTAGCCGTTCATGCAAACTAAAAATCATTGTTACCTTAGAGGTCCTCTTCTGATCAGGCAGTAATAATAGCAGGGCTGCTTCCTGTGCACCCATCTGAATATACCTTTCAGGTTGTGCAGTTGGTAGTATGGGGCTGGTTTCTATTGTGTATGTTGTTTCCCATTCGTTTACTCACAATTTATTTTGTTGGGAGCATTTGCATATTTTTAGGGACTGAAAGTGGCTGGCACACCATTCATCTGTAAAGCTGGAAGAAGTCTTGGTTATTGGGGAAAAAGGGCCTCTCCAGCCCACAGATGCGTGCGTTTGATCGGCTTTAAACGTTGCTGAAGCCGGGAATCAGACCCACAGTCTTAGGACCAGGGTCTAGATACTTACCCACAAGACCACTTCAACATCTAGCAGGGATGCCTCTGATATTGCACGTTAGGATTATACTCTGTAGAAAATATTTAAGTACCGCTATGAAGGTTTGAAAGGTGTGTACCCCTTATACTTCGTATCGTTGTAGAAACGATTCTCCTCTCTTGGGATATTTTCCAGGTGTTCATGATTTTTCCTTAAAGGCCAATGTTTATTCATGGGAGTGCAGGGTTTGGGTGATGAAACAACTCCATCCCGACACCACCAGCCTCCCCAAGTCACAGGTGGGATACCACAGTAAATAATATCCATTTCCAGCACTGGTGGGATGTACTAAATTAGCGTAATAGCGAGATTATTAACGGCAACTCAGTAACTGAGCCTTGGTCCACTGCAGAGGCAGGGTGTGAAGGTTTATCAGGATTGTCCAACTCTGGGCCTCGAGGGCAGGAATCCTGACGGCTTTACAGGATACTCCTCATTCATTTTCATGAAGAAAAATGTGCATACATTTGGAAGCGTTGTATTCACATTTCTGATTAGATTTCTCATGAATATGAATTGGGGGAATCCTGAAAACCCATGGATCCAGCCCACGAGCCCGGGAGTTTGAAAACCCTGGTTTAGACGGCGAATGGGCTCTGGCGCTCCATGATGCAGATCTGCTCAGAAGCAGGGACATCTGTTTACCTTTATCTGCTGGAGAGCCCTACAAGCCTTCTGACATGCCATATCATGCGGGCTCCAATGCTACTTGAGGCCTTGCAGTCATCCCTCTCCCCAAAATCCAATTTTCCAATCTGGGGGCGAGATAGTGCACAGACTTCTTGTACAGATTTGCTGATATTGCTCTTCGAGCCCCGGGTCCCCCAAGGCACACGCGACAGAAGTTTCAAACCCCACTTATTGCCAGTCCATCGATCTCTCCCACTGCTCGACAAGGAGCCACAAGCGTGAGTGATGGGGGTTCGAGGGGCTCTGTGGAAATCAGGCGAAGGAAATGGCAAACCATCCACTGCAGAGCACAACCTTCTCCATCTAGGTCACAATGTGCCTGCAGGGGGTGGGGGGGATTTAACACACAAACACCCCCCCCCCACCCCCTGCTTCTGCAGCTTTCGTTCATACGCAATATGCCAGATATCTTTCCTATTGCCCTGCCCAAAGCTTTTCGGATGCATCAGCCATCAGGGGGTGTGTGTCAAAGAAACCTGCAAATTTGATCCCTCCGAAAAGCAGCTTCCATCTCAGAGGGAACACCTTATTTGCCAAGTCACAATTTCCAATTACTGAGCTTAGAATATTAAGATTACGAGAAAGAGGAAAAACGAGGACCCCTCTCCCCCCACCAAAACACTTGGGGACTCTTTGTGTCTACGTCATGAAAGAGTCAAACACTATCACAGTGGGCAGCACTGTTAAGCCCAATAGGGCAAACCTTACAACTGGAAAATGCTAAAAAAATATTAATTTCTAAATAAAGCAGGCAGACCATTTCCAGAGCTATGGCAACCAAGTACTTGGCCGCACCAAATGGAAATGATAGGAGGGAAGCAGGAAGTTCTGCAATCTACCAGGCTAACCTCTCCCCTTCTCCCAACACTTGTCTGCTAGCTATCTCCCGTGTGACTTTCACACAGATTGCACATGTACACACACACACATCACAACCAGACATTCTAATGCTCGGTCCACGCATGAACCCCGAAATACAGCAGTCCAATAATCCCACTCATGGATCAATAATAGGGTCATTATTACTCAACTTAATGGCACCAATACAACCATCCTGCAAGGATGAAGGGCTGAGTCGGATGACCTGAGAATTGACCACATGCCTACAGTTTGAACGCTGATGCCAAACAGCAAGCACGTGGCTCACTGATCTATCCTGGTAGTAACAAATCCAACCTTTGGTGCAGCAAAACAAAGACCCTCATATGTGGCATATATCGCCAGACAATGACACACTTTCTTCACAAGCAGCACAATCCTGCCCGATCCCCAAGCCAAGCCAAAGTTCGAGGTAATCTACTGACGAGAACTCAAGCCTACTTGCACCCACCCTTTTCCCACAGGCTTGCTACAAGATCTTGTATGTTCTCCCATTGTCATTTTTCACCAACTTTGCACAGTGCGCCGCTGCTTTCTAGCTAGCGTTGCGCTAAACCAAAGTATTACTGTAGCACCCTGAATTGTCCTGTTGTATCACCTCTGGGATCCATTCTGAAATTCAGTGCTTGCTGTCTAACGGCTCAAGCATCTGTCTGGTTAAGCAACCACTGTGGATCTGATTTGTCAGTGTCCTCGCCATTAGGTCCACCTGGGTCCTGGCCTCACACCCCCAGTTGCTTTCAGCCTCGGCCGACTCCCAGCACATATCACTATCACAGGCCTGCACTTATTTATTGGCAGTCCACCGCTCACCAAATGATCTCTGCCAGTTACTTAACAGCTTGCAACGTACTCCCTAGCACTTCCCTCCTTGTTACTCCTAGCGTGCACACATCCCCCCCCCACTCTGCACTTGCACGCTCTGAAGGCTCAGAAGGCCTAATAGGACTGCTTCCCTCTGTCATTGTTATATTTGCCTTTCATGTCCATGTTCCCTCCCTGTTGCCTTGTGGGTGCTTTGAAACACAATTTACATATAAATGCATAATAAATAAATTACTGCACAAATCTCCTCCCCAAAGAGCCATTTTACCCAAACCCAACGCCGGACTAATTACTCAATCGAGCACAGGAACTCTCAGAATCTTGATCCTCAAAAAAATGTACTGGATTTGTGACACATGTATTTGTATTTATTTGTTATTCATGATTATTAATTATTTGTGTAATTCATGACTATCGCCAGGCAAGAAGAACTAGACAGGAAACTCCTCTTTGCTTACCATGGGGGAGTGACTGAGTGAAGGGCAGGAGATTTAAAAAAAGTCAAGGCCTCCCCTGGGACAGACCACTTTGACCTGCTATTCCAGGGCCTTCTCCTCTACAAACCCATAATTAAGAAATTCTGTATGTACATATGTGTACCACCTTATGTAAAACAGCAGTTTTTAGGCAGAATTTGAAACCCACCTCCCCAAAGATTGCCCTTGAAGGGCTGTCCTAAGCCACTAATTGCATCTCGAGCCATTTACACTCACTATGAACATTTCATGAAGTTGCATCAAGCTTGATATCACCCATCAGGTGGCGCCATTAAATCATCAGATAAGCCCTGTTGATATCTCGGGGGAGAGAGAATGCACTGGACAAGCATGCCAATTTTTAGATCAGCTTTTTAGGATTTGTGTTTTCATATTTCTAAATGTATTTCAATGCAAACATTGTCTATTTCTCTAACAAGCCCTTGTTAATAGGCTCCATAATATTTTTGGTAAATGTATTTTAAACATTACTTTCATTGCATTCCTTTATAATTACGGTTTCCCTTTTTGCAACACCATCCAATCTTTTGGTGTTCACCAAGTTTTCTCTAGGATTGTCGAATGAATGTTTACTTCAGCAAACGTTCGCTTTCTACTTCATTGGCATTGTTTACTTGCTGGTATCTCGGTTCCATTTTCTTTAGCCAGAGATCACTTTTATGCCCCTAAGTAGGAGCTAAGTGAGCAAGATGTGCACGCAAAAATTGAATAGTATTGTCACAATCCGCCAAAAAATGAATAGTTTTGTTCCCAGCTACACTCAAAACCAATAAACTTGGGGACATGTTGAGTTTCTGGTAAGGTATGGTGTCTAATCTTTGTGGGTTTGAGCAGGGCAGATTCTAGCCAACTTGGTGCCCGGGGCGAAACACTGGAATGTGCCCCCCACCCTTGACTGGCACACAATATACACCCCTGTGTCGTGCGACAAAACTCCTCAATATCAATAAATAATTGCTATATAAATGAACCTGGTTTCATTACTTTGTAATTCAGGCACTAAGAAATCTAATGTAAAAACAGCTTTTGCTGCTAAAGTAAATGGTTTTTCTGTCATCTGCTCTTAGGGAAGGCATTGCCTGAATGCAGTTTCAAACTGTTCGTACTGGCACACTGCAGCGTGACCAGCCTGCCGGGGTCTGAGGTAGGGTAACCAGATTTTAAAAGTAAATAAAACGGGACAGGGCAACTAACATAGAATTAGGAGTTACTCTTGAAAGTGGCTGTCAAGGCACTACACTTCAGTAGCGGTTCGAGGAGAAGGGGTTAAAGTGTTACTGTTCAAATAAACACATAATAATGTATCACTAATTTATCACGAACTAACACTATTTTAAGCTGTAAAATTCAGTATTTCTTCTGTGCGAGCTGTGCCTGCCAGATATTAAAACCTACTACCAAAAACCGGGACCACTGCAGTTTCCAATGGAAACATAATCTTGACAAAGGGGGACAGAGCTCCAAATTCCGAAAGGCCCCAACAAAACCAGGACATCTAGTCACCCTAGTCTGAGGGTCCACTGGCCCTGTGTTGCAGGTGTTCTGTTCGTACCGTCTCACTTGTATTTCGTAAGGGGCAATACTAGACTAACCATATGAATTATTTTCTGGTAAAAGGTTATCATTCCAAGATGGAGAGTCTGGTACACTCTTATTGCACTCTTTCAAAATACCTCTGTGAGAGTGGGAAAGGGGATAAATAGCACCAATGAGGATTCCTGTATGCTTTGCATTGAATCACAGAACATTTCAGGAATATAACAGTGATCGGAGATCTCTATATTTGATAAACAAGTTTGTGTTAAAAGGATTGCATGTGCGAATCTCTCAATTCATAACAGACACATGGCTTGGTGCTCACATCACGGTTCACAACACTCAAACCGTTTGAGGGACAGGCATTGATACATCGGCCAGGGATGAAAGGGGTAGAGAGACCATGGAAGTTATTCGATGAAAACATCCGAAGGGGACGCAGTGTGTGGAGTATGATGACCTCATGCTCGACATGGACTGGTGGTCAGGCTTTCAATGGTTGTGGGAGCGTTGGAAAAAGACACCTATTGGAAAAAGACACCTAGCTTCGAACTACTAAATGTTGATTTTTGCTGCAGTTTCTGTTTTCCGCTTCCAAGGAGCAATGTGAGAGTTTGGTAATGGGTTGGGGGTTCGGGGGTTGGCTTAGTGGTGGGAAGGGGTGGTCGGGTGGGCGAAATCAGGGTTTGTTTGTTGGGGGGCGGCGGCAGGATAGGGTATCAGACTATTGGTTGCACAGTTGCTTGTTGCAAATTTCTGTTGTGGCCAAAGACCCTTTCTGGCTATATATTGTTTACTCTCCCACAGTGCATCACTCCATTATTACCCAATTTAATGTATTGACCTTGGATGGAAGCCCGAGTCGGCCCTACTGGGATTCAAACGTGTGCCATGCACACCAACTGATACCTACTATGGTCAGAGGTGTGTAATACTGAATACTGAAACAGCATGGCATGCTGCAAACTAGGCGCAAGGTGAATTGTCAGCGATAACTGACGTAGCACTGTAACAACAGGGTGACGTCACAGGTAAGGGAGGTATGTTGGCAGAGCTGTGCATTTAGTACTGGAAAAACAAGGGATGCTACAATTCAAGATTGGTGCATGCTGGCAAAGCGGGGAGCGTATCTTAGACAGCAGAGATATCCTCCTAAATTGCCCGTCCAGCATTGTACATGCTTAGGCTTTAGTCAGCAGAACCATTCCTTTATACTGCGCCCTACAGGGGGTCAGGCTTTAGGCGGCAGAGCTATCCCTTAGAGTGCCATATGGCTAAAGCATGTCTTTTCCCTAGCCTTTGGAATTAGCTTCAAAACTATGCATACACAATTCTGACACTGACCCCAGAAACCATATCAAAACATCTAAAGTTGTAAATGCCAAAGCACAAAACAGTTCACCGCACCCATCCCTCCCCAGACAGAATACCATCTCCTTTGTGCAGTGCAAAATAGCTGTTAACGGGCAAGGCAGTACCTTCCTGACTCTTGGAGGCCCACTGTGGGGAGAGCTCACACCATATTCCATATGCTTATCACCAACTACCCCTGGAAAGCCACCCGTACAATCAGATTAAAACTGCATGCTTGCCTTTGCCCTAATTTCATCATTTAGATGTTGCACTAAGTTGTGGAAGAACCTGGGGAAGATCACCCCACTTAACTATCAAGAGGCCAGAGAGACTGCAAATTTTAGATGCCTTTTTATCCTATCACCGACCCCTTCCCCCCACCAGTACCCCCAAAACACCTTTTTCTCTCAAGGCCAGAATGCTCGTCACCTTCCTGCAGCCGCCACACGTCCTCTAAGGCAGAGGTCTTCACACTGTGGGGCGTGCCCACCCGGGGAGAGTGCGGCTCGACTCCTGTGGGGTTATAGGTGATGGGAGCCCAGCCAGAAATTATCCCCCAGAAAAATGTATTGATTTGTTTACAAAAGGGGAGGAGAAAAAAAGCTGGCATGGGATGGGAAAGGCACGTTTGTGCATATCCCATCCTACCATGGCTCCCGCTGCATATGCTCAGTGTGACAAGATCAGGCTTAGGGTCAGTGGGAGTGGCTGACCCAGGAAATAAACACCCTGGAAGCGCACTCTCTATCCCTTTCCAGAGAGCACGCTTCCAGGGTGTTTGAATCCAGTTGCAGGAATGAAACAGGACCAGGATTATAGGAGGTAAGGACGGGGCCCTGGGGATGTTTTGGAGCGGGTAGCGGAGCCCTGGGGTTGTTTGTGGAAAGGGTGGTGGGGGGGGGTTGGTCTTTCGGGTCGTTTTTGGAGCGGGGGGGGGGAGGGGTGCCTGGGACTATTCAGAGTGTGGGCTAGGGAGGAGTGGGGCAGGTGGAGTCCTGAGCAGGGGGGCTCATCCAGTACGGGTGAGGGGGCATCAACCCAGCGGCCCCCACGCCCATTATGGAGGAGCTGAGGAGCCACCCCAGCCCTGCTTTTTCCAGCTGAGTGCCATGCCCTCCCCACCCCCCGATTCCTGCAGCACCTTGATTACACACATAATTACATTGATTGTGTGCGTGTGTTAGGTGCAAAGCATGTGCTGCAAACTCATCTCAGAACAGGTTATCATGCCATGTTCCTTCTGGAGAGGAGCGTCTGCTACCTTTTTTTGAAATAAAATACCATGCCTGCCTCCTGGGCACCCAGTGTAAATTGCCATTTGACTTTTTACCCAATTTTTTTAAAAGTGTGCTCTAAAATGCAACATTTTAACCTGTTATTTTATCCTCCTCCTGATTGGTTCAGGCTCCCTCGGCTACGCTCGATCACTATGGCATATCTGGGGGAAATATTAATACCCCTCCACTTAAGAAATTCACCAGCCGCCCCCGGCCCTGGGACAGTGCTGGGAGTGGGGTGGGGGTGCCCAGAGACTGTGGGAGCAGGATGGGGGAGCCATGGGATAGTGGTCAGAGCAGGGTGGGGAAAGCCCAGGGTCTGTGGTGGGGTGGAGTGGGGCGAGCCCAGGTACTGAGCTAGTAGTGGGATCAGGGAGCCCAGAGACTGATGGGAGCAGGTGGGGAACCAAGGAACTGTACTGGGAGCATGGTGCGGCGACAGCACTTGATAGTTCATAGCCATTTGGACTTACTGTCCATTTGGCATTTTTTGGGGCCTGCCCACATTTTTCTCCAGGGGGGCCCAGGCCAAAAAGGTTTGAAGACCATGCTCTAAGGCCTAGGGATGGAACACCTAAAGTTATGGGGCACTTCGAGAAGTCCATGCTCCACCTTTTATTCTTTTCGGCTCCTTATTTCTGACGCCATGCCGGCTCCCATTATTCTGTGCTATGTTTGTTCCGGCACCAAAAGGACTCCGCAAAAGAAAGTGTAGTGGGGGACGTGCACCTACTAAGCGGTAGACAGCACAGTCCTGTCTTTCTACACTCTTTCTCCAACTGGTTCCTCATGCTTCTATCTTGTTTGCTCTCAGAACTGTTCCTACTCCCTCAACCACAGCATGTGTGTCCCTTTTTATACTGAGAAACATGTTAGTGGATTTCCAAATGGGGCTAATGGAATTACCTGCATGGTTAGTGCTTGGCCCTTTCTGTCGTCCCTCACCTCCTCTCCTGGTGTGGCCCACAATATCTTTAAAAGTGACAGTGGATCTGTTGTTTGAGCTCATAAAACATCCACCATTTTGAGGTAAGATGGAACTGTCATGGCATCCATCTAACCTATCCAGGGCTGCGCTACATGCGTCATATGGTCCTGTTCTCTTCTCCACACACAGATTGGGATCTGCAGCTTGATGACTGGCTCCCAACACGTGTGCCGCCTGATCCCCAAATGTGGTGAGTAAGCAAGCCGACCCACGGACAGGCTCGCCGACCCTGCAGACTAACCTGTTTGCAATATAACAGTTTGAGATCTTGGCTCATGTATCGCTATGTGGACCCTAATGTCTCCATCCTTGTCCGACCATCGATCATGAAATGCTCCTGGAGTTCGGAGTGTGATGCAGGTCAGCCAGCAAGGGAAGGCAAAGATGCTCTGCAGATCCATTTACCACAAATTAGTATCATTTGTCTCTACAAAAACGTCAACACCATCATAAACATACGGGCAAACCACCCAAATAGTCCGGATGCCACCTTCTCCCTACCAGATTACTCAACACATGCCCATATCTTTCACTTCCAAATCAATCGCTTGCCTAACTATTCAAAAGCTGCAGCACTGATGGCTCCCCCAGATACTCTTGCCAATCAAAGTTACATAAATCACTGAAACCCCTAATCCAAGAAGATCTCTGCACACTACTTGCAGTTCACTCCTAACCAGACTTGTGCCAACAGCACTCCTATGCAGCAATTCACCATCTAATAAAAAAGATGCATTTGCACGCAACAGATACAGGAAATAACTGCCCTATCTCACAGCTCCCTCTCTCAGGTAAACTACTCAAAGGATGAGTAACAATTCAAGTATAATAATTTATCACAGTTCATTACCAGGCCTGTGGCTCGGTGGACTAATGCATTCCCTACAGGGGCCTGTGTTTGACCTAATGATCACAGGTCTGAAACCCTGCTGTTCCACTCAGCCCTTCATCCTTCGAAGGTCGATAAAATATCTGTTATGTGTCAAAAATGTCAAGATGTTATCTTATAACTGATTGCTTCCTGACATTAATACAGCACTTGCTAAAAGAACCCGTAATCCGCACAGGTTCTGTAGACAGACATAACACTCATCAATTGTTGAAAATCAATGACCCTGTAGGTCGCTGTTTCAAGTCGATCATCGCTTGACATGCTTTGCACTCAAGTAAACTGTACTGAGAATGGGCACTTGTGGCTGGCTGACATAACCCGAAGCAGACGTGGAGGGGAGGCAGGAGTTGGTGTGCTGCAGAATACTGGAATCTTCTGTGCGCTCTTCCCACCGGTCGCATCACCCTTGAACGGTGCAGTGTGTTGCGGTGCTAATATCGCAAAAACAGTGCGTCCAAGGGCCTTGAAACGTGTTTTTCATAGGTCCCTGAGTTTTGATCCTGGTGTTGAGGCCAGTCCTTCTACGACCACATTGATGTTTCGACGATTTCAGGCAACTGTCTGATGTGTGAAGGGGCTGACATCCAGGGAAAGGGGTAGGGTGCCCAAAAGTCATGTAGCCAGTAATGTCCGCAAGGTCTCGACAGGTCACCTATGCAACCTTTGGTGCAGATTGGTGCAACAGTGTGGAATTGTATGAGGAGCAAACACACAAACACTTTTTCCGTTTTATATATATATGGATTTCAATATGCGGAGGTCTCCTGGTGCGGTTTACAAAACTGCTTAGAAAGAAAGTTAAAGGAATGGTTCGCCCAAAAAATGTTATTGCAAAAAAAGATGGACAATAATAAAAAATAATCGATTGCCACTTTTTTTTAAGTCCCTATGTAAAATTTTGAGAAAATGAAGCTCAAAGGGAAGCACATGGGGGCATCCATTTTGTGAAATGGATGCCCGCCGCTGTGCTTGCTTTGGCTTTTGATGCACTAATGAAGGAAAAGCCAGCCAGCTGTAGTAAACAAAAGCTACCACTGGGTGGCTTTTCTTTCATTGGTGCCGGGACTCGGAGGACGGAGACCGGAGACTACAGGCAGAAAAGCTGCAGCTGCATCTCGGTAAGTGGTATTTTTTAAATAAAAATAAACACTGCTGCTGGAGGAGCCCGGAAAACTTAGAAATAAAACCGCAGCTTTAAAAACGTATTTATGTTTGCGGTAGCTTTTGAAACTACCGCACACAAATACGTTATTGTGTTTGAAAACGCTGCCGTTTTTCTTTCCAAGTTTCTCAGGCTTGGAAGGCTCTCTCATGCAAACATAATCACATACACAGACACAGTCAAGCACTGAAGAAGGTAGTTATTGTCTAAATATAAGGTGCAATAAACTATTAGTTGGATAGGTTTGTAATGTCAGATGCCAGGCATTTTAAACGTTTAGCTAGTGCTGTAGATGAGTCAAACTACACCCCCCTCCTTCCCAGAAGGAATGTGGCCTGTGAGATTCAAAATAGACAGCAGGCTTAGTGCGCAGTGTTCGTCACCATGACCAGCACAAACTGACTCACCAGGTGTCCACTGTTCATCAAGGGTCCATGTGCCTTAAAAATAGTACTAGCATGTTTTGTACAGCAAAGTACATTTAGAAATAAAAATGATAAGTCTAAATTGCGAAGGAAACTACAGCACCCAGCTAAACGTGAGCAGACGAGTGGCATATGGATAGAATGACTGGAAAATGTTTGAACATGGATAACAATGTTTAGTTTTTCCTTGCGCTAGGCCTCAAGGTTTGTAAAAGGCTGCAGTGTGTTTTTGCATAGCTAGCAAAATGTAGACCAGCATGCTCTGACAACGAAGAAGGGCGGCTTTGGAGCATCCCTATTATGGAAAAAGGACAGGTTGGGATGATGCCATGGTCCAGCTCCAGTGACATCACCATGGCAAGCTAACCTATATAAAGCCCTGCTTGAGACCACTGGCAGGAAAGGAAGGGGTAGAGGGAAAGGAGAAGACCGTTCAGGCAGCAGAGTCACTTGCCATCATCCTCATTTTGTAAGATTAATCTTGTTATCCTTACAAGATTGCCTTTTTGCCTTATTTCGCTAGAGGGGTATATTGATTTCGGTGTGAGCGTAATTAGGGACACCCTTACACTAGCTTCAGGATTCCTTTATTATGATCGATGCATTTTACAAATCAAAAATAAAATAAATGGCCTTTTAACCAAACATGCTTTCCCCTTGTAGCTCCAAGATGCCCATTCAGGTGTTTTTATAAATGAAGAATAAGGCTTAAGTCAGTATTACTATTAAACATTCCAAAGTGGTGATTTAAAGTAGAGGCAACTCATACAGTTGTACAATCATGCATTATACTGAAAAAGCAAACACATATTTCCTGTGCGTTTCAAACTAGAGCCAAAGACCCAAATACAAAATTCAATTTTT
Organism: Ambystoma mexicanum; assembly: GCF_040938575.1. Lineage (NCBI taxonomy): Eukaryota > Metazoa > Chordata > Amphibia > Caudata > Ambystomatidae > Ambystoma > Ambystoma mexicanum. The sequence goes on from NC_090932.1 coordinate 1,020,168,068, forward strand.
AAAAAATCAACAGGCCAAATGGTTACAAGGGATGGCAGCTTGTGAGAATGTAATTTCCTGCAATTTGTGCTGCCACACTCAGCGTACTGTAGAGGTGCAGGTTAATGCATTTGCCCTAGCTCCCGTCCCTTCGCCGCCGTCATTCTGAAACAGTAGAAGAAGAGAAGTAAATGGGGTCCCCTGTATCGTTCCTATATTGCATCATGTAAGGGAGAGGTTATGCACTCAAGACAGCCATACAGAATGTACCCTCGTACTGAAACTGTGGAAGGATGCAGCATGGAAGGATGTCAGCACGCATCTATGGACATCACAAAACGTTAAGAGAAATCTGACGAGGGCAGAGTGATTTCATAAAGAGGATTTAGCAGCCTGGCGGGGGTGCCACTAAACAGGTGGCTAGGAACGTGGCCTTGAACTGCCAGTGTAAACTCGCAATCCATGCCGTCTGACGGCCAGCTCCCCACGCAGCCATTTTCCCCTACCCTCCGTCCCAGTTTGTTACCCCCCACCCGTATCTTATTTCAGTTGTGGCGGCACTCGCCGCCGCACCTTCCGCTCTGCACCCAACGGCTGCCATGGAAAGGGAACGGGAGCCCCGCTTCCCTTTCCATTTCGGCCATCTTTGGAAAGGATTTTCCTTCGTTTAACGGGACGCACGTGGCGTCTCGTTGAACGAAGGAAAATCCTTTTTTTTAGCACCCCGGGTTACTGCTTTGGTAGCCTGGGGTGCTAATGGCCTTAAGCCCCCATTTCAAGTGCTGGAACGGGGGGTAATGCCCCGGAGCCCTCGTTAATTTAACTTGGGTGGCTGGGCCGTTACCCCCGTTCCAGCCCTTGGAATGGGGGCTTAACTCCACAATATGAACCTATGCTGAAACGATATGAAAATACTTAACAGTGACAATGTAACTGAAGCACCAAAAGATATATGTACCTAAGGCTAAAGTAATCGTGAATACAAAGAAGATGAAGTAACTTGCTGGTTAATAACTGTAAATATGCAGGGACGCAAGGTAGAAAGGAAACATATACAGGATTGCTATAGAGGAATATATAGTGTGGCAAGGACAGCCATGAAAGGAAAATGGACGCTGGCTCACGTCAAATGCAACCAAGCTACCTCAGACAGACCAAAGTTGCTGAATCAGGAGAGGCTGGAAAACGCTGTGTGCAGAACAAGAAGGCTATGTTGGCCAAGGATGAAGGATAACTATTTTAATGAAGAATAGCAAGCCACAAGGGGAGTTACACAATGTGAGACATTCCTCTTAGATTAAAGAAGAAAACATCTGCAACGGACAAAGTACTGGACAATTAAAAGTGTATGAATTCTATGCAAAGTAGAGTAAGCAAGACTCTAGAGGCCAAGAGAAGCAACAGCACCCTGCATAATTGGATCAAATACCAGTAAATAGAAGGCTGAAATTGACAGATTTGTGGTCTCTTCGCATGTGACTCAGAAGTTGAAAACAAGGGCTATTCATTCGAGCCTCAGATTAAGATAGTGGTGTGCTCACACTCCCTTCAATGTTCTAGGACAGTGAGCAGGCTACAAGGCCAACTTCAGACGGAAGATATATGGCCGACCATTGAGAGATGGACTAATTGGGAAAACAGCGAGTAGTCTGACAGGATTCAAACACTTTGTTTTGTTTCACATACATGCTGCTAAAGAGCCGAAAGTCCAAGGTTGGGATAGCATGCCAACCAATCAGTGAGTTTGAAGGACAACGAATATACAATGTTGCATAGACCAATCCACTGCCATCTTGTCCTCTATAATCAGTACTAGAAGTATTGAGAGGTAGTTCAAGGTGTGCCCTACAGATAAGGGGTAGCCAATGACGTACTAATTCATTTATGTTATATATGTAGATATGTTCCCTTAACCAATCCCTTCGCTCGATAGGTTCTATGATTATCCACGTAGAATGACATCATAGATGACGCACATTGGGGTATAAGATCTTTATTAAATGAAACTACTGTTTCAGTGTGTATGCATCAGTCCGATGCCCGTCAGATTTCCCTGCTTTATTAAATGAGACTAAAGTAGTACTTTGACATATTCCAGGAGTCTGTCTGATTATTTGGCCTCAGATCATTATTTGTAATTTCATCTAGCACAAAAGACGCTTCAAGGTGCTAGAGCACATTTTAGTAGCGGTGCGGATGGTTACAGTCTAATCGTTCTAGGCTAGATCCAGAACCCCGGACGCTTGGCTGCTGTTAGGGAGAATTCTCATAAATGTGCTAATTCCCTTCACCTTAGAGACCCCAGCAACTTTGCTGGATTTTGAGGACTTGATTTTTTTTACCTGGAAAGAGTGTGAGCCTTTTTTCCCCCACTGTCATGTATTTTGATGTGTGTTTTACTCTTGTTTTCTTTGATTATGGAGTTTTAAAATAACTCCATAGACAACATCTTTTCATGTGTGTTACACAGCACCCTCAGTGCAGTGACACAGGGATGTCTTTTTAGACTTCGCAAAGGTTTAAATACCTTCGCTGGGATAAACTACTGTTTCCCAGAGAATGTAAGGTTAAATTGACTACTAGTCTTTTTAAATTCCTAGACCCAATACACACTATCTTCCTATAGCGTGCTGGAGGGGTTACCTATATCCCCTGTGTCTAGAAATTCATGTAGCAGTCAAATGCTACCCTTTCCTATCGAAATGGTTGGTGGCAGTGGTTTTACAACAAACTGCCATGATTTTTCCCAACCGTGCACACCGGTAGCTAAAAATCGCGGGAGCCATGTTTTTCAAGATGGCGCCTTAAGCCCCTTCATTTAAACAGGTCCTGGTCTTCTTTTTTCGCCATTTCTTTTTTGAAAGGTCCTTCTAGAGTATGTCTCTGCGCGACAAACTAGGTTTGGTCCCTTTGTTTCTAATCCTTTGGCGTGCTTCAGGACTGAAGACCGCCTCTGGCGTCCGAGTGTCTGGGGTGGGCAGGAAGTGAGGTAAGTGCCGAAACTCTCTGTGCTTAGTCTCTTAGGAGACCCAAATGCACTCTGGCACGATTGGGTGGCTGACTGTCCGGCAAGGACTGCCACCTTGCTGGGTGAGTGACAGCTAGGCTGGAATGAAAGAGAGAAAACTTTTTAAAAGGCAAGTCTTTTAGACTGAAAGGCAGAGTCAACCACTGGAACGAAAGAACCGAAGACGAGCTGAAAGAGGACGGCTGCTGCAACTCCTGGACCGTTGGTTTGCCCGGTGAAGCCCTGCTTCAGGTCCGAATCGACAAGTTCATCTGAACAGAGAAGCCCATTCAAGGAGGACTTCTTCCTTTCGGTTGGTGGGACCAATCAACTCGTAAGCCACCTGGATACCATTCCCGGAGCTGGTCAGGATTAACCAGGGGGAAGAACACCAGCTTGTGTGCTTGACGACAGCTACTCGAACCGAAGATGTTCCATTTTGCCAGCTTGTTTGACCCGTGTAGTGCAGGAGTCCCCCGATGTCCTCCCTCTTGTCCCCACGACTGAGGGCCAGGAACAGTGAGATCTGCAGAAGCTGCCAGGAATCAATGTCTTCAGCTGAATCTTTTCTTCAAGGTACTGTGCCAACCCGATTGAGGGAAACTTACCTCTTGCGGTGAAAGTTCGTGAAACTTTCCCAACTTGCAGGCCTAACTAATCAGCTTGTAACCCAACATATGATTCTTTTTTGTACAAACTACTTCTGAGAACTTTTGGCAAAGACTACCATTTACTAGAAGAACTGCTCTTTCCTATCCAAGACACTAGTCTATTGACTTTGGCCTAGGCCTATTGATCTGAATCGAGTCCTCTAGCGAACTGAAACTATTTGCACTGCCTGAGAAAGTATTTATGATCTATTCTATTAACTTGTGCCTTTTCACTCCTATTTAAAGTGACTGAAATGCCATTTTGCTCCTATTTCAGGGGAGCCTAATTTACTCAGAAACTTATTGGTTTGGTATTGAAGTGCATTTGTGTATGATATTAAGTTGCTTCCTTCTAGTGAATGTATTCTAAATGATTATGTAATAAATTAATAAGTATTTTACCAAGAAACCTTGAGAGTAAGTGTCTACTTGAACCACTGTGATTGTTAGACCTCTGTGTAACCTCTTTTACTGCTCACATTCCCTCTAGAGATAAGTCTGGCTGCTCAGCTCGCTACCACAAACTGTGTAGTACAGACTTATACCAAAGGTTGGTTTTGCTTACACCTGTACTCCTAATTGTATGTGGTGGTCCCAGAGGGTACTGCATGCAATTCTGCCTAACAGCTGCTCCTGCCATAAGCCAGAAGACCGCAGAGCTTCCTGTGTAGATCAGCACGCAGAGTCACATGCAAGTTTTGGTAGGCAGGTCCCCCTTTAATGAAATTCCGGTCCCCGCAGGTGCGCCGTGGACGGAAAGCGAACTGGCTAGTTGAGAGTTGATGCTGAGGGACTCAAGCTGAGTCACGGATGAAAATAGAACAAAGGTGGCAATAATAGGGGGAGGGGGGATTCTGTTGTAAATAATACATATACAAAGTAACAGGATTCTTCTTATAAAGAGAAGAAATGGATACCTTCATTCCTGGTTCCAAGGGGACAGAAGGGTATGAACTCAAAACTCCAAATGGGGGTTTAAGGATTCCTGAGGCAAGGCCTGCAGATGAGTGTGTATCAAACTCCAAAATGGAGTGAAACAGAGAAGGGATACATGTACTAAAATAGAAAAGGAAGGCGTACGCAGTAAAATTTAAAAAGTGGGGTTAGAAAATTGTCAATATAAAGTTTTTGTTGTGTTTAGACTATAAAAGGACCAAGACATTGACGTCAATCGGGGGGGGGGGACGGGTAAAAAGGAAATTAATATATAAATAAGACTCTTAAAAACCTAATAATAAAAGAACGAGATAACACTTGCTAGAATGTGTAAATGAAGGAGCACATAGAATATCATTGCATTGATTTTTAAATAAATAATTTAGTAAAAATATTTCTTTTGGGATTATAAACAGTGATTGATGGTGCCTGCGCCAATTGATTGGTGTGCTATATTTGATAAAATAAAGAAATTAATAAAAGGAGGGGTAAGTATTGACAGTCGAAATGGACTCGTCATCATGGGGACACTCCTCTTACATCTGTGTAGGACGTTGCCGAGATATACAGCAAAGATGAGGAAATATCATTCAAATGGGTCTGAGGCATGACTAATAAGACACTCATGCCGTGGCCTCAGGAGGGTTTGCCGTCTAAAACCATATTGCGGCATATGACAACTTATTTGCATGCCACATATAAGGGAAAAAGGTTAGAGAAAAGGCTGGCCATTTCAGAATTCTGGACGATATACCAGAGTGAGAAAGAAGATCCAGCCAAGAGGGAGTGGATGCTCAATCAGCATAAAGGGGAGGCTAAAATGCATTTGGCTCCCCTTTACCAACAAATGCGTCCCCTGTTTATAGCAGCAAGGATAATGCAGGAGAGCAAAAGCAGAGAATGCAAAGATAGATTTACACGCAATTTAAGTAAACATTGTGATGAGAGAAAGGACAGGCAAGACAGACAAATGGAGATAGGGGGAGAAGCAAAGAAACAAAGAAATTAAGCATAAGGCTAAGGAAATAACAATAGCACAGAATGAATGGATGGACAAATATTATTTAAGCTTGATAAGGGCATTGATGGGGTTTGAGAAAGTAAGGAAAGAAGAGCGGGAAAGAAAGAAGGAAGAGGAAAGGGCATACAAAGAATAACGGGATAAAGAATGCAAGTGACAAACAAAGAAGACATGAGGCAAGGAAAGAAAAGGAGAGATTAGAAGAGAAGAAACAAGAAGAGATACAAGCCCAAACAATGGAAGTACATATGTTGCAAGGAAAGCGAGAGGAAGATGAATAGAGGGAGATGAGAAGAGGAAATTTAACAGGAATAGGGGATTAAAAGAGGAGATAGAATATTTATGTCATAGGAGCATAGTGCCGATTGAAGCACGAGAACGATTGCAAGACGACAGAGGGTCAGGGAGCTGCAAGGACTGCCAAGATCAGCATGGGCTGATGGGCACGGAATTTACACAGGCAAATAAGGGATAAAGATGGGCATAAAACCCAAGAGAACGTAGAAGGATCCCTATTAAGGAGAACTGAAGGTAGGTTAGATGATGTAATAACAGATGAGTACGGAATGTTGTCTTTGAACAGGTTAGATCTCAATGATGCAGAGAAAGACAACCGCCACACAAGTTGGGGCATAATGATGTCAGACGAAGAAAGGAAGGAGAATGAGAGGGTGCAAAGAGAGGGTGCATGCAGGTTTCAAGAGAATCAAGTGAAGAAAAAGGGGTAAAATTGTCAGACTTGGAGGACACTAAAAAGAAAACACCAGAACCGACACCATATACTAAGCGGATCGTGCAGTACAGGAGATATATCCCCGCCATGTGTAAACAGATTAAGATTACTGCCAGGAAGGAGACAAACGGGCAAGACTAACCCCACCTGGAAGACAAGGAGTGTAGGGAAGTAGGGTTATGGGCCAAGATTTTCACAATTCCCATTATTACGAATGGGGGAGGATGACCACAATATATACTGCGGCCACAGATGGATAAAGATAATTTAAGATGTAAATTGCTGAGTTTGACTTCTGATGCAGGAATATAGATTAATGAGTTAGAGAGAATGACAAAAGGAAGGACGTTAGCTATATGTGACGTAAAAGGATTTTTTAGCAGCTAGGGAGGGAGCTGATGACATTTGGAAACTAGCAGGATACGCAGGTGTGACTGCTCAAAATGCTACACACAATGGAGTGCCATTTATAATTGCAGAGCAGATGCATGGCAGATGCTCAGAGTGCAATACCCCTGATACATCCGACATGGGTGCGATTAAGACTAGGTAGAGATGGGAGAGGATGAAGATACTGTTGCTTATATTCAAAATATTTAAGATGGGTGGCGTCAGGAGACTAGTGAACCGTGGGATGAAACGGTAGCATTATTATATCACATTTTGTGTCAGGGGCTGCCCGAGCCAACGCAACAGCAATTGAAGAAGCAGGTGGGAATGAAAGCAAAACCATGGCCAGAAATACATTTGACAATCGTGCATCACTGCCGATTTATGCAGGAGAAGAAGAATAAGAAGAATGCCGAGAATAGAAAGCAGGAGGCGGATGAAGTTAGTCCAGAAGAAGTTGTCAAAAATAGCCATAGAGGGAGCGGTATTGATGAGTAATGAAGGAGGGGTGACACGGGAGATGCGGTCAGGGCAGCAAAATAATGCAAGGTATCCCACAGACCAGAGTCGGTACAATCTTTGGCCAATAGGCAGAGGAAATGGGCCTAGAAGAGTGGGACAAGTTGGATTTCAAAAAGCTCAGGGAAGAAGAGGATGTAATGGCGGACAGCTGCAACCATGCTGGAATTGTGGAAGAATGGGACACATAGCTAGGGCATGTAGAAGCAGAAGGGGCATGCTACAGAATTGGCAAACTCCAAGAGGGGGCATTGGGTTATGCTTCACAATATAATACAGAACCAGAGGAATATTATGCCCAAGATCACACAGAGGCTCAGACATAGGCGCCACAACCTTAGCAAATGCAGCCAGTGCCGCTGCAAATGTAAGTACCACAATGGCAACCACAGCTAGTACCCATGCAAGCACAACAGGTACAACCGCAGCAAGCACAGGCACAGCAGGCTATGGTACCACAATGCTTTAAGTAAATAAATCAAAGACAAAGATTCTCATATCCCTGCACCCGCCAAACATTTACATGCACTCACCATAATCTTTTGTTTGGGGCACAACCAACCTTGGAGGATGGGGGTGGCTTTTAATTCCTGTAAAATCGCTTTTTGATGTTTTGCAATGCAAATGGCTATCAGCAACATTTGAAAAGTAGGATAGCCATTGACACCGGTTAAGACAGAAGGATTCAGAACACAAAAATGCAAATGTCACAGTTTTCTTTAAAAAGACAAGACGTGTCTCTGAGGTTTCACCTTTCAGCTGGCATTATGTGTGTTCCTCCTGGGAATACACACCAGCGACTCTGGTTACTCTTTATTCCAATCCAATGTCATGTTCTTTTGATTAATGTATTCTTATTGTGCCAAGCATGGAGGTGCCAGCTACTGAAAAAAGTGTCTCCAATGCTCGAGAGACAATGTTGCACCTACTTCCTGAACAAAGAACAAACACTTTCTAGCCTTTTGTCTTCAGAAAAAGAACTCTGACCTGGATACACATCTCCGAATCTAGCTTGTTAAATGAGACCCTGTCCTACCATGCAATGTAGGAAAAGCACATCTGTCAAACAAAAACGTCTCTTCTTCGCATCCAATATTAGAATTCTATTTTTCCCAAAATGTAAAACTTGATTATTGCTTCATGACCGCAAGTTATATTAATTTGATTTACTTTACAATTGGAGGTAGTACACCCAAGAAATAGGGTGAACAATTACATGCCGTTTGAACAAATCTGTTGCATGCCCCCTTTGTTCTACATGCCCTAGTTATGTGCATTATCAAAGGCAGCGAAAAGGGCATGTGGGATTGAGCTCTGAATAAGACTGGGACAATTGCTAAGACATAGCAAACACATTTGAGGTAGACGTTCTTTTCCCTGCCGGAGCGAACGTTAAAGAGTTCAACAGGGGAGGGGCTTGCACTACTAATAATCGACCAACCAAGGGTTCGTTGGAGGCATTTGATGGACTACAGCGAGACGTCACAATATTAGGCATTTTTGTTATTGGGAGAACTTGATGAAATAGCTGTGTATCGATTTGTCAGTGAGGCACTTGATCTTAAATATGATCTGAGAGTAGTCGGGAAGCCAGTGTGTTTCAGTGCTGTTTATAGCAGCTATCTTTTTCCTAGATGTGCAGATGTGGTACAGATGAACAATATTTTTATCAGATCACATCTCTGATCTAGAAGACCAAATGCTGTGATTTTAAACAAACCTTACAAGTATAGATCTTCAATTATTTAAGGCCTGGATTTGTACACAGAAGAGATTGTTTGGCAATCAGACGTGTGCGCTGCCAGTTCGATCCAGCTTCACATGCCTATTGCTGACCTGCACCCCAAAGCTAAAGCTAAAATGCATCCTAATCGCTGGCCATCTAGCAGTCTGTAATGTATAACATTTCCAGCTCATGTAACCGAGACACAATGCAGATCATGTCATTGGTTCTCGGCCTTAGTTTTATACAAAGTGCAATGTAATTCTCAGCGGCAGGTCCAAAGCATCAATCGATACTTTCCTTGTACACATCCCAGAAACCCCTAGTCTACTGCTCAGATGAGCAACACCCTATGTTCACGTCATGTGTTAGGTACGGCTTGCATGGGAGTGATATTTATCATAGTTTAGTGCATTTTTGGTGCACTTGGCACTGGCCGTTAACCTGTGTCTGGTGACTCCTTGTTTTAAGGGAAGGGAAACAGCATGCCCCCTAGTTGTAAATGGGACTCCCTCCCTCGGCTAATCAACTTCGTCCCACCAATCGTTGGTCATCCAGCTGGTACCTCCTCTTTGATCTTCTAGTGATCTAACCACTGACCAATCAAACAATCTACAGGTTTAACGGACGAGAGAGCCAGTTACTACAACTTCCTCACGGACGCAGACGCGTGCCTGGTGAGCTGGTCTCCAAATGTCCTGGAGTACATCTCAGGTCAAGTCAGGCAGAACGCCAATCCCAAATCGATTCTAGAACCTCTGCTTTCCTTATCCTTTCAGATAGGAATTACAAAACATTTGAAAAACTGACTCAACTCGCTGGCTGTCGAGAACAAAATAGAGAACCTTCCTAGATGGAAGCAGAGAATACACAAATATAATAGATTTTGGAAAGGATTTACACCTTTTTTTGAAGTGCTTTCCACAAGGACATGGCGAATATTTTTTTTGTTTTAATGTAGATCAGGTGTTGCAGTTTTTCAACATAAGAAAAATGACAATACCCAAAGTACGATGCCAGGCACACCAAGAGCACAACGGGTAAGTATTGATGGGTATTTGTAATGGAAGGGAAAAATATGATTGCATGCTTTTTCATGCAGACACCAACGAATTTTAGAAATGGAATAATGGCATGAGATTTTTTTTTTATTATTCAAGCCAGAAATACAAGAAATTGAAACATTTTGTTTATTCCTGTAACAAAGTGCACAGTAAGAAGGCAACCTTTAGGGAGCCTGTAAAACAGGTTTGTGCAGAAACATTTAATTGCTTGCTTTTTCACCTTGAGCCACATTGTTTTGTTCTGCAATTCAAAATGAAAATGTTCTTGGCATTCAAAATGTTGTATATTCTTTTGAATATGCTTTTCTTATATTTGGTGTCTCATCGGTCGGCTCCCTCTGACGGAGTCCGTGTTTCCTTGAGACTTAAACCCTTTATAGTTTTGGCCTATCAGAGAGACTTCTGGTGCACGCTTGATCTGCTGTGACCTAATGAGACTAGGATCTTGGTGTCCCTGCTTTACTCCCGCTCAGCATCCTTCTTAGCCCCACGGCCTTTGTAACAGTAGGCATGCCACAGCCCCCTACATTGTTAAGCATGAGAAGTAGAAGAACGCTTGGTTACCTGCCCTCTGCCAGCCCCAACCAACTCAGACCTCTGGCCGAGGGTACGAGTACCTGAACATCTGATGAGTGGGCCTGATTATCAATTACCATTATTATGCAGACACTCAGTTATATCTGAAGGTCTCCACAATATAGTACATTTATTGACTCTCACCCATTCGGGCCTCTGGATGTTGAGCGCCTACTCAAAACTCAATCACAAAACCACAGAATCCATCCACATCGCCAACATAAAATTAGCACAGGTGCAAACTCCACTGTGGCATAATCCTATGGGTTCATCAGCAGCGACATACTTGACGACCTGTATAGTTAAGTTTGCCAGACTTCCTGTTTATCAGCTACCTAGGCCATAACAAATAAAAGCCAACCTGTCAGAAGCAGATTTCAGAGCAATTATCCAAGCCTGGGTCCACTCCCACCTGGATGGTGGCAACACGCTCCTTTATGGCATTCTTTGCACAAATCTGGCACCCATTTTCAATGCCTTCGATCCAGTTGCTAAATTCAAAGGGCTTACAAAATATGATTCCATTACCCCAAACCTGAAATATCTGCGCATGTTGCCCCCTCCATGGCCGCATTCAAGACTGGCTATATCATTCAAAAGGCAGCAACATGAAGCTTGGCAATTTATCTGGCAGGGGACTTCTCAAGAGGACAATGCAACGCGTCAAGGCGCATCAAGGCACAACCGAAGCAAGCACTGGCAATGCCAATGGTTTTGGCTTTTGTCTAGGCATGGGAAAGGCATTTGCCAGACGCTGCCGTAGCAGTAATAACTGGCTATCGATTATAGCAGCTGCAAAATGGTGCATGTACCTGGGCATATAATAGCAGTGTCTAACAAATGCCTAATACTTATACACACGCCTAAACTGTTGGCTCTGCCAATGCTTGTTGTAACAGGACTTCGGTGAAAAACGTGCATAGTGCGTACACATCGAGTGGCTGACGGCTGACTGGCTTAAGGCATTTTTATTACACCAGTAGCACGTTTTCAGATCCAATTAAGTCATTAACTCTCAGAAGACTGCTTTGAAAAACCATGGCAGCTAATTCGAGCACTATGTTTCGTTGTAAGGCTGGATAAAGCCAACTCAAAGAGATCCCAGAAGGATGTGTATTGGGCAGAAATGGGGAGGCAGTGGGTGGGAATGGTCATTTGAATTAGAATGGCCATGGGTGGGTAAATAACCCAACACCACCTACAAGTGTTTTGCAACTCCTCATATGCCATTTCTCTCTATCTGTACTCTAATGATATATATGTGGCTTTTACGTGGTGCATTAGCACCACTTACCAGCCGAAACTAAAAAGAAAAGACTACAAGACGAGCCTTCCCTAAATACCCCCCGGGTTTTGGAACATATCAGCCTGCATCACATTCAAAAGAAAATCTCATTTGAATAACACCACATCCAACACGGAGATCCTCTTCCAATTAATAGCTGGTTCCAGTCCTTCCCTTGCTAGAACTTTTATTGACGTGCACATAATTTTCAGCCAATCACTTGGACACATTCTTCCCTGGCTAACTCACCTACCACTTTTCCACCTGGATGAACTAAATTATACTGATGAGAACTTAATGCCATAATGCATCGCATTGCTCTCTGGCGATGTTTGCACTCAACAAAACCCAAATACCAAAATACAAAGGAAGTGGCTATTTTGACAAATATAGCAATATTTGGCCTATACTGCAAGCAACTGGACAAGTGTTGACAAAAGCTGTTAAATTAGGGCAAACCTGACAATTGCTGCGAGCACCTATGTAAACTACAGCAATGCCTGGTAAATGGGGAACAGCTGGACATATGTTTAAACTAGCTGCTAAATGAGAGCAAACCTGGCACATGCTGAGAGCACCTAGGTAAACTAAAGCAATGCCTGGCAAATAGGGAACGGTTGGACATAGGATGATGGCAAATGCAAGAATATGGTTCATGTACCTGAGAATATGGGAAATGATGTGAGTAACTGAGCAAACAATGGGAATATGTGGTAAATGGTTGTCTGGGTTACTGCGCATAGAATGCTAATGAAGCATGCATCTGCACTTAATATGCCAGACCCAAATGCTGCCCCTATAGAGATTATGGCAGGCAACCAGCCTATTGGGCTATTGTAGCCAAGTACACCTGGTATGTAGAAACATCTGGCAAAAGAGGACATTCCCTGGTGTATGATGCACAGACCGTGACAGATGAAAGCAATGCTTGTTAAATGGGGACGTCTAATGAAAAATCTGGCAAATGAGTAGCTGCTTTAATATGACAGCAATAACATGTAACACAATAGGAGTACCTTGACATGACGGTAATACCTGGTTAATGAGGGACATACATCTCATGTGATAGGTATACTTAAGCATACCATGCTACCTGGCAAATTATATTATCTGGTATGTGGTGGCAATACCTGGCGTCAAAGGGTGGGAGTACCTGGGCAAATAATATAAATACCCTGAAACATAGAAAATACAAAACAATTGGCTTTGTCAATGCTTAAGATCCATTCTGCTCTTGTTGACTACACTGAGTCTGGTCACAATCAGCACGCCTTCCTAACAAGTTGACAACTGTACCCACTCAAAGAGACAACCACCTCAAAAAGGCTGGGACGGTCCCGGATTAATGCGGTGGCAGGGCCCAACCATTGTGGCAACAAGGCCTACACAAGACGGCAATGGGACCCATACAACATGGCAATAGAGATGACCCACCCATTGCATGAAAAAAAGGTTGATTTAACCTAGACGCGCACATCCATCCATTAACCTCAACTATAGCTTAGAATCGCACTATGCTATGCACACAAAGGGTCACAATTGGGGAGGCAGCACAAGACGTCTTGGACGAAACCCAAAGGGGAAAAAAAAGTGGTTTATGACCTTCAGCGTAAGCCTACAACAAAGCCTTCGGTCTGCCCATGAAAACACGAGTAGTAATAATAATAATACTTTAATGTGATATAGATTGAAAGTAATTCAAACTTTACACATATTACAAATTACATAGAAAAATAAGCTCTTTAAAATAAGGCATAAATATATACGTCAATACATAGTTCCTTTACATACATCAAAAATAATTCAAAGAGAAAGCAAAGTAAAATACAAAATGCTATATAGTCAATTATCCTTGGCTACAGATTAGCACACACATAGTGGTGGTTATGCAGGAGTTATACACCCCTACCAGAGACGCCATGCCTCTATACCCATTAACTGTGTAGGAGAAGGATAACCTCTTCCCAATCAGCGTCACTCGGTTATTAGTGAACCCTCCCTATTAGGACATTTCAAATCAAGGCGCCCAAAACTTTTTCGATCTGTAGCCATACATTATACAGCGCAATAAACAAATGCATATTGGAAGTATTAGTACAATAAAGCCAGAATGGTCTTTCACATATAGTTTGCGGGTCGTGCACAAATTCCCCAAGATATTTAGAAATTGAGGAACCCAATACAGAGCACTCGGTCAATAGATGCCTAGCGGTCTCCAGGAATTCAGGGAGGTTACATAAACGACATACTCGCTCAGTAGCAGAGATCTTTTTCCTGGATCCTAAATTATACAGCGTGGGTAATTGCTCCAGACGGAACAGAGTAATAAAACGTCTGAGCCTTATGGAGGGGCAGAGGTACAAATAGGCTTGGGGTTTCATAAAATTATAGAGTCTATATTTAACAAAAGCACAAGACTTTAAACTACTCAAGTGTGAGAAGTTCTCTAGCCAGTCCCAGAGGTCTACCTTTTTACCAAGCGCTGTTAAAACGTCCTGGGAGACAGTTGCCCCTCTGAGTCCAACCTATGTCTCTAAGAAATTTGATCATATCTTTCTGGAGGGGGGAAGTGGTATCCTTTTTACTCACTTCTTGGTGTATAACAGCCAATAACGGGTTAGGAGAACTGCTCTTCATCTTGAGATAGAAGCCCGCCCTCTTTTTAAGTACCAGTGCTTTGAGTGATGGAAGGCCCAACTCGAGCCTAATCAGGCCCATTGGGACACTTGGAGGTAATCCCAGTATACACCGCCAGAATTTTCCCTCCATCACTTGCAGCCAGGCCAGGTCGAATGAAGTAAGGGCCTCCAGCCCATATGTAATCATGGGCGCAAACACTTGAATGTATAAGTGTCTCGTCCCCCATAGGGTAAAACCGGCCTGCTTGCAGGTAAATGACGCAATTAAAGCTGTTACTTGCTGCACCCTAGTTATTCGCCCTTGTCTGCACAGGGAATAATCGCCCAGCGGTTCAATTTCAACACCTAGATACCGATAGGATGGAGAATATAGTATAATGTTATGCCCAGAGCTCGACTCAGGATACGCTTTTCTTCGTAAATCTGAGCACCTTTGTCTTGTCTAGGTTAATCGACAAACCATTGATCTTGGCATATTCCCATAAAGTCACTGCAGAGCGCCTAATACCAGCTTTGGTGTTATCAAAGACGACCAGGTCATCTGCATATGCTAATATAGAGCACAGTGCTTCCCCCATTTTTGGTGGGCAGTTGTTCGCCTCGGCAAGTACTAATGGGATATCATAAATGTTTAGATTATACACCAGGGGTGCCGTTACGCATCCCTGTTTTACCCCCCTGTTCTGTCTCACCTGTCTAGTCATACTGCCCTCTTGGTTTAATCTGAGGCACACTGTGGTATTATAATGCAACTGTTTTAGATAGTATAGGAGACCTGGCGGGCAGCCCATGGTTTCTAGCTTAGTCCACAGCCTAACTCTTGGGATGGAGTCAAAGGCAGCCTTGAAATCAATGTATAGCGCATAGAGCGGGGGCTGTCCCTTGCTAAGCGCCTGCGTTCGGAGCGTATCCATCACCCAAAGATTATGGGTGGTAGAGAAGCCACGGCGAAAACCACATTGGAATTTGCTAAGAATGTTGGTGTGTTCTACCCATTTCGGCAGCTCCATAAGCAGAAGTGCTGCAAAAAGTTGTCCCGTGATATCAAGCATGGAGAGGAGCCTATAGTTATTTGGATCATTGCGGCTACCCTTCTTGAACACCGACACCAAAATAGCCGTTTGCCATGAGCGGGGAGTTGTCCCCTGTGCTAAAACCTTTTTGAAAAGAATAGAGAGGAGGTTTACCCAAAAATCAGGGTGGTTCTTAATAACTGCATTGGCCAGCCCATTAGGGCCAGGAGCTCTGGAAGCTTTCATGGTGGCTATTGTATTATATATGGCCTCCTCAGAGACATCAAGAGGCGGGGGAAAGGGAGCCTTCACTACAGGTGTATTTGGATCATCCGCCTCTCCAGAATTCCGATCTAATAAAATTTTTATCCATGATTCCTCACCAATAGGGTTGTCTAAATGGCCCTTAACCTTCTCTCTGTTCCCATTTAATAGCAGCCATATATTACGCGAGTTTCCAGAGCAAATTGTTTTAACAAGCCTTTGATTTCTGATGTTCCTCTCCATTGTTCTGATGTTCCTAATACAAGCTCTATATTTATTTTTAGCTTTTCTAACTTTCTCATAATAGGTGGCTCCTACTATATGCAAGTGCTTAAAACCCCGAATCTCTGCTCTTAGCCCTCTCTTAGCGTCACGTATACCCTTATTATAAGGGAGAGTTGAACCTCCCAATTTTATCATGTGCCTCTTTTTTATAGTGGCATGTAAACCCGAAAATCCCAGGATCCATTCTTTTATTTCATTAGCAGTCATCTGTTCGAAAAGAGGAAGAGACCACTGAGCGGTAGATTTAAGAGCTTCTGTGGCCACTCTAAGGTTCCTCTCTGACCATACTATTCTGGATCCTGAGCAATTAGTTTGAATATTGCCAATGTTCAAATGAGAGGCGGAAGGGAGAGGGAGGCGGAGTGAGCAAAGTAGTAACGCATGGTCGCTCCAATTATTGGGCATAACCCTCATATCAGTGACTATGGACTGCATTTCAGGGCACATAAATATGTAGTCTAAAGTGCTAAATGATGTGCCATTAGACCATGTGTGTTTCCCCGGTCTGTCGCCTAATGTTCGACCATTAATCATGGTTAATTCCCAAGTGTCGAACAGTTGTAACCACCCTAACCCTTCGCTCTCCCTTTTTCCATGAGACATCAAGCATATTTCACTCAGGACGGGGTTAGAGAAACCAGATGATCGCCCCTCATATGGCAATTAAAGTCCCCCATAACCACTACCGCTATATTACCAGACCTTTGTGTCCAAGATGACAATAACTCCTGAATAGCCTCTTGTAGTGGTTCTCTTGACAACGCTCCAGGGGGATTATAGAGGTTAATCAATAAGAATCTACTTTGCCCATTTTCATTTGGATAGTCCACCTCAACTGCCAGAAGGTAATCAGCGGCTTTGGACTGTATCTTCCGAGAGTTGACCGTGTTAACCACCCCAGTGAGTAAACCCCCAAATGGGCCACCCTTGTCCCCCCTTTTGGCAAGTGATTGATATACTACAAAACCATCCAGCAGTAGTGGATTCAATGTCCATGTTTCCTGGAGACATGTACAACTATGCTTAGAGAGCAAATCCACTGATCCCTCTGGCCTCAAGAGATGAACAAAGCCTCGACAGTTCCACGAAATAAGAGAAAAGCTTCAATGGTTCTGTGTGATTCGCGGGAGAGCTTCCAACAATGTTTTAAGAGCTTGCTGTATTTCAGTCATCGCTGAGTTTTCCTGTGCCACCAATTTGGGTTCTTTGGGAGTGGGGGCTTATATATCAATGGCCTCAATTTCCTCATTTGAGTCCCTCTCCTGTGGATCGACGTCAATGGCAATATCTACCGCTATCAGTTCTTCTTTAAATTTTCTAATCATTTGCGCAGAAGCCAAAAAGGTGCAATGTATGGCAGAGACATGGGAATTAGGGACCTGTAAGGGTTCAATAAACAAGAAGTCATCAGATTTCATAACTCGAAGTTGAGGAATATAGTGGAGTCTAGTTAAGAATTCTGATTGTGACAACCAGGGGTTTTTTCCACTAGGGTAGAGGTTCTTAATGTAACAGATGCGATTTAGATTACATTCCTCATCTGAGCTTCTTTGTACGGGCCGTTTAGGCTCAGGTGGTTCTCCTGTTCCCCCCGACCCTATGGGATCCTCAGGATATAGTGTAGCACTGTAGTCTAGGTCTTGCTCAGAGTCCACCCGTGAGACTTCATCTAGATCCACCACACTAGATTTCTCTCCCGGTACTAGCCAGTCTGACAGGGGCCCCTTTGCTTTTGTAGCCCGAGCTGCCGCTCGTGCCAGTCTTTTTCTGGCTTTGTTAGAGCGAGTTTCCGGGGCTGATTGAGGTCTCGCGATAGGGAGTGGGGCGCTCGTTGATACTTTCTTGTTTTTGAGTGCCCTTTTGGCTAGTCTACGTTGTTTCCGTGTGGGAAAGGTCCCAGGACTTTGTGCAATCTCTAGATCTTCTACATTTGCTACTGAAAGTTCCTCATCTAGGGCATTGTCACTAGGGACAGGATGCTCAGCAACTTCCTCAATAATCTTTTCCGGCTCTTCCATCTCTTCCACAATATGAACTGCATCCGAAAGGTTCACTTCCACCTCGTCTCGAGGGAAGTCCTTAAGCTTCAATGCCCTTGTGATGGTGTTAGTATTTGTCAATATGCGCCCTGACATTTGCAAGAGTATTTTAAGTGCAAATTGTAGAGAGGCTACTGACGATTGGAGCTCGGTTATTGCCGTAATATTGGTGTGCGGACTATTTTCCTCTTCGGCCTCGTTTTCGGGGCCGTCCTCCATGGAGGCCATCGCTAGATTTGGAGAAGCAGATAGGCGACCACTACTGCCCTCAGAATTAAATACCTCCAATGTTGTACTAATGCTTTCTTTTTGATGAGTTAAATTGTTAGCTGCCCTCTGTGTATTCTGTGATGCCATTCCTCTCTGAATACTCTAGAGGTCAAGTAGTGACTTGTTGTCGATATCCTCAAAGTTCGTGGAGTTTAATGAGATGCTGCCATTAATCCCTGATGCAGCTGTTTCCTCATTAATAGTTGAATTTATTTCCGGTGGTGGATTCACACCAAAAAAGTCTGATAGCTCCTTGTGCCACAGGCACTGGGTTTATTGAATGCTTGCATTTTTTGCCTTTCTTATTGTTCTCCTTGCCTTCTTTCAAAGGTTGTGTCTTGCCTTTCCGCAAGTTGTAATTCGACTGGGGAACTCTTTTCCCCCGCTGCATGTCCACAAAGTGACAACACAATCCGTAGGAAGTTTCTTTGTCAGAGTCCTATTTCAATGGATGCAGTACAACTCGGTGCAAACTGAGAGGACACCAAAAGGTTAATCCCTGCGATCACTCACTTGAGAGTTGACTGAGTGATATGTCCTGTTATTAAGGTAGCAATATTTTACTTCACTACCTGGATCCAAGACCTGAGATCCACAGTCTCCGGGCAGCCAGAACACTGTACTGATTCTCCGCAGGTAACCTCTGCGTGCAGTGCGCTAGTTGGGCCCCGGTGTGGAGGAAAGGGTCCCTCGATGTAATCCTGAGTGTCAAATTGCCGCCAAAGAGGTTACCAACACCCCAAGGCGGTCGCTTCCAGGGCCAATGCCGGGTGTGCAGACGGTCAGTGCAGTTCATGTACCAACTGCCCTGAACCCCTCCAATTCCCCACACACCCCTATCATCTGTATTCCTGTACCCTAGGGGAGCGGTTATCAGGGATACTGACCCCACCTAATCCCACCTCCAAACTCCCACTCCTCGCAGACACTCCTGCGCTGAGCTCGCTGTCCTCCCGGCAGGTACCACGACAGTTCAGTATTGAGCGGGCAAGTCAGAGAGGGAGGGTATGGGGTAAGGGGTATGGGGTACCGGCGTGATACCTGAGGCCAACACAAGAGGCCACTAGTCGGTGTTTTGCAGGGCAGCTACGCAGAGAGCCTCCTTGCCTCCCTGCTAGCTTGCTTACCCACGGGTCAACGTTCCTCGCGGCGTTCCTCGCGTTCCTCAACACGCTCGCAGTCTCGCCAGCCATTCCGAGCCGAGATTAGAGGAAAGCGCCTACGAGAGCGAACCTAAGTGCTCCAGGTCCCTGTGTCAAGCCGCACCTCACTTTCCACTACGCACACAGTGAGGCCGCTTCCGACACAGACACTCAGACAATCAAAACAAATGATGTTCATAAGACACATGGATGACACAATGGATGGCACCGCAGGATGTTAGGGGCACTGCTGGGGACTAGAGGCAGGGAGCTAAAAAAAAAAAAAAAACACGCCACCTCCAAGAACCCAGACAGCAGTCCGGCAATCCGGCAGCAGGGACCTCGAGTCCAACAGTGGTCCTAGCCCTAGGCTTGGACCAGGACGCGGACCACTAGCCCAGTACCTGCGTTCAACACCCACCGCTGCTGAGCAACTCACTGGTTCACTCTCACTCTCGGCTCCCAGTCGACTCGGCTCAGCGCGGCTTCCAGTATTACGCGCACACAGCTGACTCGACAAACTTGCAGCGTAATCGGGGCTTCAGCGTCTCGGCTCCCGCGCCTCACTGCTTCCCAGCTGACTTCTGACTTCACGGAGACTCGGAGTTCGGAGCTCAGAGCTGCAGCGTCTCGGCACAGCGTTTCCTGCGAACTGGGAATTAGAGAAAGGAACCTGCATAGACCACAGAGTCAAGCCGCACTGTCGCTATGTCTCACTAGCACACGCAATCACAGCCGCTTCCGACTCCGACTCCTAGACATGAGTAGACATTCTGACATGATTCACTTGATGAGACTTGACCCATATGAGCTGGGTATGTCATTGTATTGTTGGCCAAGTCTACACGGTCCCTACCCTCGACTCCTCTGCTCTTGGAACACCCTCTCTGCAAGTGCCTGAAATTTCCCAAACAGTTGAGCTCTTTTCAATAGCCACGACCGCGGAACCCCTTAGAAGACCAGCGTTAAGCCAGCTAAATTGTTTCAGGCCAAAATCTTACAGGATTCCCCTGCATCAAACATGCCATAACCCATGTTTTAAGTGATGCTATTACTCTTCCACTTCAGAGCCTAGGCGCAGTGCTAAATACCCAGAGCCTATGAGCACGGCGAGCGACACTAGTCCCAGAACACTTTCTATAGTGTATTTAATGGCATTCATGAAACCTGTATGTAATGTGTGCTGGAAACCCAACGAGTCTGCCATCTTTGACTCTGCACATACCGAAGCACTGCCCTGCTGTCTCGGATCTGCTGCAGGATTCTCCGCCCCTTAGAATTCTGTTCTAAAAGTAGTTTGTTCTCATTGTGCCCTACCTCCATAATATGGAGAGTAGATCAAAAGACACATTCCAGGGTTCATCAAATTTCTCCAGAACAGCCTGCTTATGAAAGGTTTCCGGCCTGGTAGGGGGTAGCATGACATTACCAGAATGCGAAGATACACGCTCCTACTGCCCCATGTAATCAGTCGCCGTTATCTAGTTCTGGAATTTGGAAAAGTGAAACTACAGGTCACAGCATGAAAATGTTGCTAAAATGCCAGTACTGGATCAAGGTGACCCAATGAATTATGCCACTACAGAGTCCTTACCACGGCCAGGGCAGGATATACGCCAACACTAAACTGCATCTTTGGGTTCCTAAGGAAGGAGGGGCGCGGGGGGCGGGGGAGGGGGGTTTGCCTCTAAAAGCAGCAACTGTTCCCTCATTGCCACTGGAAGAGGTGGTAAAATGCCACTTTACGCAGAGAGGCCTTATACCTTGCAGCCACTGCCTTTCTTCCTACAAACATTCTGAACATCTCAAAACTATCTGTGGCGAGCACTGCTCCTGCATGTAAATAGCTTCAAATTTGACATCAATCCCACGTCAGCACTGAGTTGCAAAAAGGAACTTTTGGTCGGCAGCCGGCTCACAAGGGGCCAAGCTGCGAGTCCAATAGGAGGGTAATGCTCGCATAACTGGGCAATCAGCATTGGAAAACGTCGGCTAGAGCTGGCATGACCAGGGTTAGAATAGTTAAAGAATGAGGGCATTATATGTTGCTGTGGGTGATAGTGAGCCGGAGACTACCCATGCCTTCCCCGCTGCTACAGAACAAGGCGTACAGCTTCCGCGCAGCAGTGGTTCATGAGAACTGGCATTAGGCATAAACAGCAAAACAATCTCAACGCGCAATCAGGCTACATACTGGACTAATTATTTTTTATCAAGTGTGTTTTTTAGGGGTTCTGAGAATCCAGCTTAAACTTGAAACCAGATAAAATTTTATTTATTTATTTTATTGTTTGTTTGTTAGGCGCTTATACAATAAGAAATACTGTTTCAAAGCGGCCACAGGTCGCAGGAGTGGGAAAAACATTAAAATGCATTAAAAACACAAAATATAAGAGCTTTGGGGACGTTGGGGGAGAGGAAAACAAGACAAACCTACTATCCCTTGTGAGCATTCAGAACGTGCAAGTGCAGCAAGGAAGCAGGCAGGTGTCAGTGCTGTGGAGCATGAGCTCACAGGTGAGCCACAGAAGTGCTAGGAATGTTGACTGCTACAGGGCCAGGAGCCGTGGGGTTGTACCACCCGCATCCAATAGCTGCGCCTATTGGATGCGGGTGGTCCGGGCCGAGGATGCATAAGGGCCCAGGACACCAGTCGCAGCAACTGTGGGATTAGTGGAGAGAAGAGGGGAAGGAGGAGGTAAAGAGGAGAGTCTTAAGGAGCTTCCGGAATTTAAGATGATCCTGCTCAATGCACAGGGGGAGGCTGTTCCATAGGAGGGAGCCAGCTGAGGAAAGAGAACAACCAACCACCTGCCCTCTGTTTAGCAAAACGCTTTACACACAGAGTTAGAGCCAGAGGAGCGTAGTGGTGTAGATGGGGAGTATTTAGTAAGGTAAAGTTGAAGATAGTGTGGTCCCTGGGCCCAGACGGCATTGTGGGTGATGCAGAGGGATTTGAATTTAATCCGTGCAGCAACTGGGAGCCAGTGAATACTTTTTAGTGCAGGAGAGATGCAGTCCCTGGGCTTAATGGTCAAGGAAAAGTCTTGCTGCCCTATTCTGGATTAGGTGAATGGGTCGCAGAGTGGACAATGGTAGATTGAGGAGGAGGCTTTTGCAATCTTCAAGCCTAGAAAGAACCAGGGCTTTGGTCACATTGAGCCTCTGGGGGAGAGAAAGGGAGAATTCCTCTGAGAAGAAGAGCTGAAAGTGGGACTTCTTGGCAATGCCCTGAGTGCGAGGGAGGAAGGAGAGAGGGGAGTCAAAGATGACGCCAAGGTTTCTGGCTTCAGGAGAGGGTGCAGGGGGAGAGCCCAAAGAGGAAGGCCAGAGTGAAGGGAAGAAGGAGGGAGTAGGGGTCCTGATGGAAAGGATCTCAGTTTTACAGGCATTGGGCAGAGATCATTGGCAGTGCACTAGGCCTGGATAGAAGATGGGCAGTCAGGGATGATTGAGAGTGAAAGAGGGTCGGTAGGGAGTTTGAAAAAGAGATGTGTGTCGTCTGCGTAACACTGGAAGTTTGAAGAGAAGGAGGAGTTGAGGCGTGCAAGCAGTGCAAGCTAGATGTTAAAGAGCCAGGGGGAGAGGATAGAACCCGGGGGACACCACAGGTGGAGAGGGAAGTAGGAGAGGAGAAAGTGCAGAGGATGACTTGGGAAGAGCGGTCATTAAGGAAAGATGTCAACCAGTCCAGTGCCTGTTCCAAGTTACCAAGGGTATTGTTGAGCCTCTGTATGAGGATGGAATATTTGACTGTGAACACCTTTGCAGAGGAGAGATCGAGAAGGATAAGGACAGCAGGGGAGTTGGAGTCCAGAGATGTGAGCAGTTCTTCACAGGTGTTCAGAAGAGCAGTTTGCGTGCCTCTGGATGCTCAGAATCCAGATTGATGGTCGTGGAGACTCCCAACAAGTTCAATGTGCAAGTTGAGTTGGGGCAAAACAAACTTCACTGGCAATTTCCCCAAGAATGGACTGATGGAAATAGGGCAGTAGTTGGCAGGGCAGGTAGGATCTGATGAACGTTTTTTCAGGAGTGGGTGCACAAGGGAGTGCTTAAGACTTTGTAATTGTTCACAGTACTTCAGACCACACCTACCTCCTCCTTTGCTGCTCAGTCACTCTACCTTTGAGAGTTTGGCCAAAACGTAAATGTTTGCACTGCCTTCGCTCCAGCATTGAGCCATGCTTACATCTTCATGAGGCTTTGAAGAAGTCTGGCAATCCCGGCAAGCAAGGTGAGCCCCAATGCTTTTTATGGGCAACCACACAGTGTGTTACACCGAGCGCTGATAAAAACATTTTTTGTCCCATTTTGTCTGCATTGCGGGATTCCGCCCTCTACATCCCACCACTTGTGCTGAATTCATTGCCTTGTGCTCTTATTCACCCGAGCATGGCCTGCCTGCATTTACTCTATCCTGGCCAAGGAAGAGGAAAGCTCTTCTCTCTGGGCCTATTTGGGATGACTAGCTGCCTTGGCCAGGCCTACTGATACTGAGACACTGATACCTAGGATCCTGCACTTGCTGAAGGTGACAGAACCCTGCAAGTGTCCTATACAGACCTTCCTGGTTAAGGAGGACAGAAGAAAGAAATCAATTTGTGGCTGGATATTCTAGGACCTAAAGAACAGAGGTAGTGGCCTCTAGTTCTCCCTACATATACGAATCACCTCAATCCCCATTTCGGCAAGTTCGACTAAATCCAAGATTCTCCAGTCCATCTCCAACTTGGAACACCTTTGCATTGCCTAGTTCTGCTCGATGCCAAAGCTACGTCATCTCCAGATCTGAGTCCTATAGCACCGCCAACTTGACACTGTCTGCCTGATTAACATCCTCTTCAAACCTCTAGCCATCAACACTGCAGTACCATGAAGCAGAGTTGAGCCAGTCGAGCTAACTCACTGCCAAAGCCCAGTCTTTTCCTCTCTGCACCCAAAGCTGCAGAGTCTTCCAGCATTAACAGGGTACAGAGAGCCCCCAGACTCCCGGTTCAACACAGAAATGCAAAGCTCAATGCTGTGGAGCCCTAAAAGACTAATGAAAAAGCTATTTGAAGTGGCCCTGGTCTGCTTTAAATGACCCAGGTGACTGAAGCCCTTCTCGACCTTTTGAAAAGACATATCAAATAACTATAAATATGTTGTTGCTGAAATCTTTGCCCGTCTACAAAAAGTGGCCCTTTATTTTACAATCTACATTCTGACCAACGCTTTCCAGCTCTGACACAAACCACATTTGGTGATAAATGCCCAGCGGACAGCAGACTGGGACCGGACTCAATTAGTAGATGAGCAGGTCCCGGAAGGTAGCCAGAATTAAGGGGTGGGGGGGCGGAAGCTCGGAGATACATGAAGAGGACTTGATGTTGTAAGTCATTTTGAGGGGTGGGGAGCCTGGGATCGGACTCAATTGGGGAAGGAGCAGGCCTTGAGGGACAGCCAGAATTAAAGTGTGGGGGCGGGTAGCTGGGGGTGCACAATGAGTTAAAGTTGTAAAGAAGTGCTGAATTGATGTGATATTTTGTTTTCCTGTGTGCTAACTAAAATAAACAAGTTAAAAAAAGAACGTGATGCAGCTGTGTTTTTCTTTTATTAGTGGTGTACATGTTAATTTTAAAAAACTTATTTTATAGAAACTAAAATAAATGTTTGCTTCCAAAGGGCATGTGCAATAATCCAGTCTGGGCACACAAGAGGGCCTTCAGCTGCATTGAGCAAAGACGTGTTTCATGACTTCGCCAGCACATTCACTCCATCACTTAGACTGCAGGAAAAGTGAGGTACCCCATTTTGTAAGAATAGCACTCTTCAGGTTTTAGAGCCAAGGCGTGACTAACTATCTGTAATATAGGAAAAGCAGGGCTGAGATTTACTTGGGTACAGGGGAAAATAAAAAACCCCCATAGCAGCGTTTAGGCCCAACCAAACGAGACCTTACGGCCCAATGCACTGACTCCCCCCCCCACCCCAGACCATATAATTCCACTGAAACAGGATTACTGTGCTTGCCTTGAGCCAACCATTCAAAAACGAAAGGCCCCCTTATTGACCTGCACAGGACAACTTTGATAGTCTTCTCTATTCCTATTGGGTGGTTCAATCATCCAATGGGATAACTATCGCAGTTCACAGACCGGACTGTAGCATATCTTGGACAAGCGCTTAAACAAACATCTAGTCATCAGACAAACTTGAAATATGCCTCCTTCATTCTACGCGACTTCAGGCAGGAATGACAGAGCGCCAGAATATGCTGCTGAGCCCTGTTCATACTCTTCGCCTCACCCATTTTGTTGACGTGATTGGAAAGGCTCTCTCTTTTTCTAGCTGTCTAGTCCTCAAGGCAACGCACTCTTTCAATTTGCCAATCACATGAGCGGTTTAGCACCCGCAGGACCGCACTGTACAACAAAAGGATATAATATTGACTAATCTGAGTTTCTTCCTATTGCGCCATTGACCTCGGAGCCTGGAGTTTGAGAGAGTAACCGGACACCATCAAAACAAAATAACAAGAAATGGCATGTCAGAAGAAAAGAGGCCGTGCTGCGGCCCACGATGATGCAGTGCACGTCTTCGGAACATGTTGACGTGCTCCTCAGTGCTGGTGGCGAAACCACATTCCGCTGACTAAACACTGGAGGCTCACATCTGAAGGGCATTCCTCTGCTACACAATTGAATTTTTACGGCACAAAACTCCGTTGCAATCGTTTTACCAAAAAATTGTCAAAAGTCCTGAAATCAAATTTCAGAAATGTAGGGGGGAGGGGTATTCATCAACATATGTAATGGCAAGTGGGTCACATGAAGTCAACAGATATTAAAGTGAAATATGCAAATTCCATTAATTTGGTCTTTCGCAATGAAAGAAAGTGCAAAGGACAATTACGAATTCGCCCGTCGAAAGACTAATCATTAACACCCGAAAAAAGTGTTTCACATAATATTGCTGGTAAAATATATAAAGGTGCACACCTTTTAGATCTAAATGCTGTATCCAAATATTCGGCACAGAATAAAACCTAATAAGATACTTCACAGTGTTAGGTAAGAATTGGTGCAGTCACACTGTGTGCGCCTACAGAAGACTTATCTGCTTGGTATTAGGTAACCCACCTTTTGGTATAGGTTTGTACTACACAGGTTGGTAGTGTGACTGAGCAGCCAGGCCTACCTCAAGAGGGGTAAAAGTGAGCTGTAGAGCTGTAAACATGAAATCTGTAAATACAAGTAGCCAAGTAACACTTTTACACTCAAGGTTTCAGTTATAAATGGTTATTTATTTAACATCAGTTTTAAATAAGCATTCTTTAAAAAGACAGGATTGTACCAATAAGAATACACTTTGAAATTACTTTTCAGAATCAATAAACCCAGTGAATAATCATTGGATTTGCTTAAAATATTATTCCTACGCCCTGAGGGGACTTCAATCACAAGGATAGTATTTGCATTTATATATTACAGCAACATACTTTGTAGATTCTGGGTTGCAGAAAGGAAAGGTTAAGGGAAACCAGGTTAGAACAGTTTCTACTAACGGGTGAGGACAACTGAATCCTCCAATGAAGTCTAGATAAGCCTTCCCCAGCAGTAAGAGGGTTTAACAAGCCACAGCCTATGGGGGGATAAGCAATACCAAAGTCAATGGATTTAGAAGAGCGCATTTGGGGAGCCAGGACAGCCAAAGTAATTTGGACATAGTCTATAGTTCTGATGCACTTCTTGGATAATAGTCTTGCACAAAGTTTGAGAGTTCAGAAAAATCACTTGTACGAAACACAAGCTATTAAGCTTGTGCAAAGGGAGTTGAAATCAACTCGGAAGGTAAGCAGGTGCAAGTCTCAAGTGAGACAGCGCAATTTAAGGCAAGAATAAGTACTCCCACCCCTCCTCCCCCAGCCCAAAAAAGTACCTTTGATTAGAAGAAAGGGGTCCCATTGGAT
This sequence comes from Ambystoma mexicanum, assembly GCF_040938575.1. Taxonomy (NCBI): domain Eukaryota; kingdom Metazoa; phylum Chordata; class Amphibia; order Caudata; family Ambystomatidae; genus Ambystoma; species Ambystoma mexicanum. The sequence goes on from NC_090932.1 coordinate 1,020,195,557, forward strand.
TCCATCTAGCTACAGCCAAGCAGACCCTGGTTCCTGCGCCTCAGTTGTGGGGACAAGAGGGAGGACGTCTGGAGGGCTCCTGTGGCAGTATTCGGGAAGGTCGTCGGCAGCTATGGGTTTTCTTCAGTTGAGCGGCACTTCGCAGTTCCAGCGCTTCACAAACAGCATGGATGCAGAACGATGGACACCAGTTGGACTCTCCTTGTTCCCTCGGTCCTGCACTCTGGTGAGGGGACTCTGGGTCGGGATTTCCTGCTTCTGGAGAGCCCTTAGGAGGCTCCTGGAGCTTTTGGCCAGATTTGTTTGACGGCAGACGTTGTACTCGACTATGGACACTCGACACATGGCATTGGGCTGCAACAGCAAAGCAGAGGCACAGCAAGTCAGGGATTGCGCCAAAGTGGAGTTCGTCTCAGGGTTAGTTGGTTCCACTAATCCAAGGGGAGAAGTCATTCCGTAGCAGCTTTTCTGTCGAGGTGAAAAAGGAGATCAGCACAGCAGCAGAGCTTCACCAGGAAAATTAGGGTCCAGGAGGTTGCACCGGGCTTCTCTTCACGGCTTCTTCTTTGGATGTTTCTTCCATTGGTCGACTCTGCCCGTAGTCCCAAGAATCTCACCTTTTAAGCAAGATTTCCCATTCATGCTCAGCCTAGGCTGTCAATCACACAGCAGGGTGGCAGCCAATCAGGACTAGTTTAGATCAGGCACTCCTAGAGACAAAGGACACGGGAGTTTCGGGACCCTCCCTCACATCCGGTCCTTCCAGACACACTGGAGCCAAGGGGGCGGGTTTCAGGGCTGAAGCCCGCCAAAGGCAAGACAAAGGGGTCAAGCCAGTCTCAACACACATAGTAAAAGCCAAGAAAGACCTCACAAACGGAAAATGGTGAATGGGTACTGTTCTGCAGCTGAGGGTTCAGCCTGCGGTAGAAAAGCACAAATCCCATGAATATATCACCCTCCCAATACACCCTACAACCCTAACACGTGCGGTGCAGTTCTCTAACATAAACAACATAATCTGTAGCTAATGCTACAGACTGACAGTAGTAGAGGCACTGTGAGAAGCCTGCAAACACATCTTAGGCCGAGATTCTACACAGTGTAGCTAACTGCGATTTATTGCTTCATATACTGACCTGCTGACTCCAGCCAGGTAGTCCCTTGAATACCTGGAACATTCAGCATATTCTATCATTAAGGGTGTTTGAGACCAACCAGCAAGGGACATCCAGTACCATAGCAGCAGGATGATTTAACTTCACCAATATCCCATTATCAGCGACCTTGCAAAAACACATTTTAACAATTCTCTATAAGTATACCACCACACCTCTCTAACAGGAATGTGAAAGTAAACCTTCGAAATAACCCCAACCAAGCTTTAAATCATTAAACAACAATCATCAATGCCCTGCTTTTAACAACAAAGTGGAGTTTGCGGATGGAATCGATAAGTTCCCAAATTCAATTAGCTTTCCAAGCGAGGGAGCCAAGCAACTGAAACCTAAGCGGTCCGGAGCAGACTCCGTGGATCACCTGCTTGCAGCCGCCGGAACGCCGCCTACAAGCGGACATGTCTGGAGAAATGTCAGATATGGCAACAACACCGTCTAGCACCTATGAAGCCGTGGATCAAACAGTTGAGAGCAACTTAACCATTAACTGCAGAGAGGGTCAACTGACATTTGAAAATCTGTGAGAAAACATCCAATTGCAAAACAGGAAACTAAGGGCTTACATAAAGAAGGCAAACTGGTAAACCAGATTAAACAGGTTTGAAAAGTCCACTCATTGCAGCATCCATAGTAGAATCCATAGGAAAGAGGAGATGGGAGGACATGTTCATCACCACCTGGAGGAATTGCAGACTACCAGAGCCCTGACAAAACAGTGCTAAGCCTGTCCCAGGTTCTGGTGAGACCTGGCCACATGCTGTTGAAACAACAAGGTAAGACCTGCTAAAGTTAATGCTGAAACCCAAGTCATGGAGAGACCTTTACCTATGAAGGACTGAGGAGAAAAGACCTGTGCGGAATATAGAAGTTTGGAAAACACCCATTAAATGGAATGCCAGAAAATTGGAGATAAATCCAATGATACAGTGGCAGATCCTGACCATTCAAGCTAAGAGGACTCGGAGTCAAAGGAGGAGCCTAAAGAGGAGTCTGAGAAGTCGGGGTCCTGGGAGAGGTCTGAAGTTGGGAGAGAAAGCAGGAAGACCAAGGTGGGTTCAGACTGAGTAAACTCTGGAAGACACTTCCTAGGCGCAATCTCAATGTCACTTGGCCTAGTAAGAACAGTGTCTCTGTCCTCCCTCTGTACCCCCTTCCTTGCCTCGTCGCATCTTGAAACACTTGTGTATAGGCGCGTTACAAATGCCATATCATTTATACAAGAAGCACCTTTCTTTTGAGTTTGAGAATAGAGATGGCCTTGTTTTGGAAGTTTCTGTTTGACCGCATATTTGGGCATTGTTTTTGACCGCATATTTGGGCATTGTTTTTTAGAATACAGAGTCCTTGGAGGGACAAGGACCAGTAAGACTCGGTTTGAACTTTATGATTAGGGACAATGCCCAGAGAGCCCTATGCAGTTGAAAAATGCTTCATTTTGTCCTTATTCATTTGTAGAGATTTTAATTTTTTTTTATTTTTATTTTTTATTTGATATAGCTGAACAAATCAACTTTTCTAATTAATAAAAATTATATATTGACAAAGAAATTATAAAAACGTAGTAACATAATTACCTTTGAATATTATAAAATTAAAAACTACCTATATTTCGTTTGTGCAAAAATAAGCTTGACATCTTGACAATTAATAGATTCAAATACAATATACTTGGCAGGGTTAATCTTGCTAATTAATTAATTTCATCAGGCAAGATCACTTCCAAAAAGTACAGAAGAGCCTTTATCACCGCAAATTTCGAGCTATTAAGTAAAATACTCCACAACTGATGTTCATCCCTATCTATATACAGACTTAACAAATTACTAAAAAATTTCACCCGCATTGGCTGCAAATTAGGACATACTATAATCAAATGCCGTAGGGTTTCCCTCTCACTGTATACTTGGCAAAATCGACAGAAATTTAAATCCAGAGATGATTTGACGCCTGACCAAGATTTCTCTAGTGGCCCATAAATTGAGCCTCAGCCGTAAAAATAAATTTCGAATGTGACCAGAGGGGCATTTCAAGAGGTAACCTGCCATTTGGCCCATATGTTTAATTGCAAAATACTTGCTATCAAAATCTTTAAGTTTTAAACAGGCAGCATAGTTTTGCATCCAAACCCAGTGGTGGTACTTAACCCCTGCTCGCCCTGGGTTTTCAAGTAATAGTTGTAAGGAGATATCAGCCTCCACCAGAATATCAAGGACCAAGTTCTGCCACTTGTTTGGGAATGCATGTTTTGAGGAAGACAGATGGCACACTACAATACTCAAGATGTTATTGTTTCCCATACTGCATAAACATTTTCGAAAAAAGGAGCATAATCTCCATTTCACTCTACTGGATAAAGAGTTAAAACCTAATTCAAAACGTAGAATGGACATCGGAACACAATTTGGCAAATGCTGAACTTTTTTCCAAAATGCAGCCTCCAACTTATCCCACATTTTATCATGGATGTATAACTTAGATTCCACTCCATAAAGAAGAATAGGGATTACCTTCTGCTCGTAAAATATTAGCACATTTCATAGTAAACTTCCCATACTTATAATGTAATATTCTCGCCTGTGAAATGGATAAAGCAAGTTTCTGTTGTAAATTTGTAACATATTTAGTGTCAATAATAGTGTTATACAAAAGAAGACCCAAATATTTATATTCTGGGACCAATTCCATGAATTGCTGTCCAATAAAGCAGTTATTAGACATGCATCTTGGCTTCCCTCTTGGCTGACAAACCAAGATTTGCGATTTTTCGAGGTTTACTGCAAGCAGATTTTTTTCAGTGTAATCAGACAGTGCAGATATTAAATTCTGAAGTCCCTTTGGAGTTTGAACTAGACTAGAACTAAATCATCAGCGTATAGCAACCAAGCTATACGCTGGCCTCCCAATTCCGGGGCATCCGAATTCACCGTCAAGAAGGAGAATCCCATGTCCAAAATAAACAAATTAAATAAAAAAGATGCCAAAATGCACCCCTGTTTAAGGCCCTCAAAAGTGGCAATTGAAGACGACAGA